>NC_088918.1:20015000-21265000 GCF_963576675.1 Euphorbia lathyris | reverse complement strand
GAATGAAGAGAAACATGAACAAATGCTTTAAAGATATATAAATATACCCATCCATTAATGCTTTGAGTAATAAATTTAATTTCAATAATATAGATCCATAATTTTACCATCATCAAATGTATATTGAAATTCTCCTTTGGGTAAAATAACAATATACAACAATGAAACAAAACATAATTGATGCTTAATTTAATTACACGTAATTTGTAATTAATATACTCCAATTAGATATATTTGTTATCTTTGGATATACTAAACATGTCTAACCAAGTATATCAATTAACACGTAATGCTCATAAAATTATAAAATAACTAATCAACCTTTGGGTGATTCAATAATATTTTATAACAATGAACGTCAATATACTCAGGATAAAATGTTTTGATATATCATAATATCATCTCAGTTATAAGCATCACATACACTTGAGTAATTGAAATTATTTTTTTATGATACCTACGAAATCTTTCTAATTTGGCCACTTTGGTGACTAATAAATTACACATAATATAGATATCAAATTATACATAATATTATACAATTAAATATGTATAAGACCTTAATATTTAATCACTTTGGTGATTAAATTCATTACTGAATTTTAAATTATATATATACTCCACTTCATATATACATCATGTATATAGATATTGTAATATACACAAAACAAATATGGACAGTAAGCATAAAAGTAGAATAAAAACTGATTTAATCCATAAGGCTTTGCAAAACTAGAAAATATAATTGCCCTTAATCAGCACAAACCGATTTGCCCACTAAACATTAATTCATAATTAAGGTAGTCATCACATTTGAATAGAATAAAACATAATGGAAAACAAACAGAGATAAGAAAATCTGATTAATGGGTTTCCCAAAACAATCAGAGATAAAAGAAATCAAATTAATGGTTTCATCTTTCTTTTAATAACAAGTAATCAAAATCTCGCATAACATCATAAACTTTCATAATCAATATTCATGATTCAACAAATCAAAACAATTACAGGAAATAGATTTTGATTAAAGCATATGACACAACCATTTAAAACAAAATTGGTTTCTGTAATAAGAAACAATGATTAAAACATAACATCTCATTCTTATAACAATCAGAAGAGCGTACCTTGATCCATGATAATTATAATCGAGTTCTTCTGGAATCACGAGAATTGTGTTTCTCTCACTTAACCCTTTAGACTTTACAGATTTTCTAGATGGAGAGAAAACGACTTTTAGATAAGTTAGAGAGAGGACCAATTCTGATTTATGTTCTATAAATATACCTTCCATCAAGGTATCTCTTCATCCATAAGGTACCTTTTCATTAATGAATCAATAGGATTCAACGTACCATTTCGTTTATCAAACATGATGATTCATCATACCCTTACATGAACTGACCAATCAGATTTATTGTTTTATTTTATCAAACATTAAGTATATAATATACTAGGACCATATTTTAACTTGATGTAAATTATGGAAAATCCAACAATAAAATCCTAAAGTATGATTCTTTACATATATTCAAAGGCATAGATAAAAAGTTAATCGCATGACCACCTTTAGCCATTCCTTATCTTTATTTGTGAAGTGCTAATTACACCGTCAATAGACGAAAAGTTGTGTATGAAAGTGAATAAGGTAAGAAATTAAATTCTGAATTTTCTCATTAAAAATTATAATTCTAACTATTATATTTATATATTGATGCTAGGTGTGCTAAGCAAGAAATGTGAAGGTTAAGTAATCAAGGACAAAACAAATGTCACAATCACAACCATTGATCATATTCTCTTGTAATGGATGGTGATGATTCACTGAATAAAAGATGAGGCGTGATAGAGTGCATTGTGGAAAGATGGACTGCTTCTGGAATATACTAAGGATGCTGAAAGTCTAAAATACCCCCAAAAGTTGCGCAAAGACAAAAAAGCCCCTGGGCAAGTGAAAGGTCTGACCGACATAGCATTTATACGTTGAGGCTTTGTACTTGAGTGTTTAGACGGATAATCTTCTTATCTTCTCCATTCTTCCAACCTCTACATCTCAAATGATTTTTTTTATGTTTGCGATTTCTCTGTATTTCATCAACAATTAAAAACTTTTATGCCATGTTTATGTTTTTTTTTTGATCCATTATGCCATGTTTATGTTTGTTGCTTCAATATTGTGTATTCTTTTTTTCTTCTTGTAGGGGATTTTTTAAAAAATAAACCTAATTCATAAGAGATGAGCTTCTTTTTTCAACTCTAAACCATAAAAAAAAAAAAAGCTAACTACCATTTTTGGGACTAAAATTGATCAATATCAAAAAAATTGAAAACAAATTTTAACTATTCTTGATTTAAAAGTATTTATGCATTTCTCCAAATATATTAATATTATTTTTTAATTGTTTTTTTTTGTTTGTGCACGTTAAGAATTGAAATCATTTCTATTCAAATTATTTTTAATTAGTATATAAATATACAATATTTCATTTACAGGATGATGCATTAATTTCTATATATAAATTTAATTTGATATTTTTTTTTTGGTAAGAAGGGAAGAAAAAAAACAAACAAACAAAAACCTAACCCGGGATCAGTCTAGGAAGACTGACCCCAATCCTATCCTCAAGAAGAGAAGGTAACAGAAAAGAAGGAGGAACGGAAAGGGTAGGAACACCTAACATCCCCCCATGCCCAGCAGCTGCCAAGCGATCCGCCACGCGGTTTTGCTCCCTATAAATATGGGAGAAGGTAAGAGAATCGAAGGCAGGACGAAGCCTCAAGATGGCTTTAATGAGATTCTGACTCTTAAGACAAACAGCCTGTCTATCCGAAATCCTGTTGATAGCCTCCAAATTGTCAGACTCCACCGAAAGTCTTTTAATACACATGCGAATAGCGAGTTTAATGCCAGACAAGATCCCCCAGAGCTCTGCAGTAAAGGAGGAGCCCGTACCTAAGTTATGGGTAAACCCAGTCAATGGCGCGGTAGTTTATTATATGATATATCTAGCTAAAAAACCTTGGCCCAGCTTTATTTTTTCAAAGAATATTGTATAATGAGTTTATAAAGTTTGTAGGATATATATATCTTTTGAACCGTGCCTCTTTAATTATTCAAATAATTTGAGAAATATTATTTAATTATATATTATACATATAAATATATATGTATAATTTTTTATTAGTTTGTTTTTTTTAGAAATTGCTTGTAATTTTATTAGATGAGAAAAGAAGAAGTACAACAAGCAAAATATAAGGAATAAAACCTCATATAATTACAGACAAATGCAATATCTACGAAGTGATGAAATTAACTACAAATAGCAAAAATAACCCATAAAAAGCATAAAAAACACAAAACAACAATATTTCTCGTAAATCTAAATCTGTAGAAAGACATCTGCAATTCAAACTTCATCCTTTAGACCATTTCGAACATTAGGATCCGAGTCCTTTTTTTGTTGCAACCACGTAGATTTATTGATATATGGATAAGATAAATCATTTCCGCTTTTGCTAAATCTGAAAAAACATAAATGAGAGAATAATAGAGAGCATATACAATCAGACGCATAAAGATTTAAAAAAACAATAAAAATACAAAAATCTAATCCGGTATAAGGAGGAAGAAGAAAGACCATTCGTCCTCTCAAAGTAGATCAACAAAATAGAATAGAAAGATCGATGAAAAGGAAAAGAAAAGGAAGAAAACGAACATCAGACAACTTTTTCTTCTAATTTTTTTATTAGTTGGTTCCTAAGAAAATGGTCGGATGGCGCCATTATTTTTTGAATAAAATAAAATAAAGATAAATAAGATTTATAAATTCTTTGATTAAAGAAACATTTATAAATTCTTTCATTTTAAACAATAAATTCCTAGTTCAAAAAAAAAAAAAAATTAAATTCCTATTTTTTATTGTTTAATTAAGTCTCTAATACCAAAATGTCACACCCGACCCTAAACGGCATCGGGTATGAATGGAAGATAGGATAACGAACTTCTAACAGTTAAAAGCCAAATGTATTTTCTAATAGATAAAAATTTATTTGGACTACCTAAAATTTAATTAATTATTTGGCTTGGACTCGATAATTCTATCAAGCTTCCTACGTATCCCGAACGTATTTTTAATCTTTAAACCGGGAATCAAAGCCACGTAGTTCTACCTATTTTATGTAGTTCTCTTGACTTAGGTAGTTCTCTTTAACTTATGAACTCGTTTTAGCTTATTGACACGTTGAGTGACACGCTAATAACTTAATTATATATTTCACTTTGTTACTATATAAGCGTTGGCTTAGTGGTAAAACAGTTTTAACTACATCTTGTTAACATCCTGGTATTTATAAGGGAACCAATATCGATACAACAAACAACTTATAACAATAACAAATATCAACCAAGAATAGATGAACCAAACCGCCTCTAAATTAATAAAAGAAACTATTTTCTAATGCGTAGTTCGAGATGTAGATAAAATAAATATTCTCTTTTAATCGAGTTCTACTCTGACAACCAATTAAATTGGTGATCAATAATTTATATATGATATTTCAAAAAAAAAAAAACAATTTACATATGCAATTATAATTAATCGAGGTTTAATGTATCTTTTGAGGGTGGTTTTAAATTTTTAATTTATACACATTAAAAGTATATAGTAATTTTTATCATATGATTTTATTCACATAATAAATATAAAATTAAGACATAAAAAAAAACACATAAAAAGAATAAAAGAAAAGAAGTTAGTACAAAGCTAAAGGTAGTTCCTACTTTTTAGCTAAATGCAATAAATCACATTGGTAATTTTTTTGAGGGATCAAACACAAGAATCTTGGCTCGAGATCATAGAATCCTGAAATTAGACATTTCAAGGTTTCCAGAGACTACTCGTGGAGCTTTAACCAATTAGTGGTGAAGAAGATATAAATTTTCGAAGCTAAAGCAGAAAACACACAAAGCAATACGGGTTCAACTATTTTTAAGGTATTTTTGTAGCCACTCTCCACACTTCATAGCCACATTTTTCTCCTGTAAACATAGCATAATGTCACTTAAGTTAGTGAAGAGTGAAGTTAGCTAATTATTAAGGAGATTTGGGTTTGTGGAAGTTGATTTTCTTGTTCACCAAATCATTTTTTCTCTAAACCGAAGATATTGTATTCCTTGTACAACCTCAATCAATCCAACCAATCAAACAATCAATAACACAAAACACTCTTTAATCAAACCAAATGTCTAACTTTTTATGTCCCTTTTAGTAGTCAATTCCGTTCTTCCTTTGTTCCAATCTCAAATCATCACTCAGTTTAAGTTTCTGTTTCTTAAACAAACTGTTCCGATCAACTACTTTGTTTAAATCTTTACCTGTCTTATACTACTCTAAATTCAAAGTTCTTTATCTCTAAAATTACTCCACATAGCCATCTTTAATTCTTATTTTTTACTTCTCCAAAATCAGTCCAGAATCTCATATTTTTTAGGCTTGAAAGTCGTAAAAAATTCAGTCTTTCTAACCGAATAACATAGTGTTTTTGAGCTGTGATTTCCCATAAATCTTTTTACTTCTTTCTAGCCCTACTGTGAACCTAATTTTTGTGCAGCCACATTCCGAACATCCCAAAGTACATTTTCGTTTTTACAGAGTCCAAATCTCTCAAAGTAAATTTAGGATCCTTTAGATATCTAAACTCCTAAAATCTGCCATTTGTATGTTCTGTGTCCTGCCATTCGAACCCGATTGTGGTCATTTTCAAAAAAGAAAAAAAAATTCACATCCTTCCGACCCTACTTTGACCCAAATTTTTGTGCGGCTACGTTACCAACATCCTAACGTAAATTTTCGTTTTTACGGAATCCAAATCTCTCGAAGCAAATCTAGGATTCCTTCAGATATCTGAACCCCCAAATCTTTTGTTTGTATGCTCTGTTTTGCTCAATGCCCTGTTTAGCAAATAGTTGTTAGCTGTTAGCTGGTTACCTTTTTTGTTAGCTGATTTGACCACTTGATTTGATTAACTGATTGTGTAAACTTGTTTGGTAAAACTTAGCTGATTGCTAATGACTGTTTGTGTAAAATGACAAATAAGGACATGGTAAAACCTGTATTTGGAGTTAAACGATAGTAATTAGCGGTAAAAATATCTTTAAAAAAAGATGAATCAATAAGCTGATTGAAAAAGCTTCTAAAACCAGCATTTTCAAAATTAGGTTTTTGGATCCAATATACTCTTTCAAATATTTCTTCACCAAACACTATTATTAGAAATTTTACTAGTCAAAACCTCTAAAGTGGCTTAAACCTTTAATTTTACCTTAAAAAGCTATTTACCAAACATAATCTAAATTTTCCGAAGTCCTTATTTCTAAACTCAATTACTAATCTCTCCATACCAATACGACACAATTTCGATCCTCGGATTCACGGTTCACTTCAACAATCAAGACATTAAACTAGGTTTGTTAGTTTAGTTCGTTTAATTTTAATTCATATATATCCATTGTTGTTATTCATCTTAGCTACAATTCCAATTCCACAATTTCCATTCAAATTACGTAGTTTAATTACACGAATTACGTGATTCATTGTAATTATTGCTTTATTTCTACAGACATTACAAGAAATAAAAATGGATTGATTCCGCTGGATTAATTCCATCGGTGATCACTGGCAGAATTAATTCCGGGTATTTTAAGTTTTTCTTGTAGTGTAAAAACCCTTTTTGTATTGATTTTTTAAGCTTTCTCGTGAATGATTGTAGATTAGTAAAATTTCTATAACGGCACTAAGAACCTAAAATGGATTTTTTCTCAATCATTGAATCTGTTAATTTAAATCTCAAAAATATAAATTTAGCCCTTAAAATTGAAGTATTTGATTCTCATAAATTGCTGGGTGGAGAGTTTGAATTTAGTCGCCGCCTTTGTTAATTAATTGCAACTTCAGAAAATTAATTAAGTTTTGCAAAAGGTTTTGAAGAATAATTAAGTTTTTTCCCTTCAGAAAAAGTTGTTGTTTAAAAAAGAAAAACAGAAAAAGTTAAACACGAGTGGGACAAAATTTGACATGAAAAGATACTAGTATAATTTTTCATTCTTATTTCCTATTCTTTTCAAAGATATGAAACTGATATATTTACATTTGGTGCATTCATTTTAATTAGACACTACATAATTGATTATAAAAAGTTTCACAACATTATAATAAAAAAAATAAATGCCGGATTTATTGTGATACTAATCAAAATAAGTATACTGTATCCTTTCAAAAAAAATTAAGTATACTGTATAAAATACTAAGGTGATCATTCAATTTTGACTATTGTTTTTTTTTTTTTTTCTGTTTTACTATTGTCACTTGATATAGACTGGTCATAGATAGGGGTGTTCATCGGTCGGTTCGGTCTGAAAACCGAACCGAACCGAAATAACAAAAAACCGAATAGCCTCAAAAATAAAAACCAAATCTAACCAAATAATAATAAATCATCCAAAGAACACAATGACTCATCTTTTCCAATACAAATTAGTAGCTAAACTCCTCCAGGACTACACGTCCGTATTTGAGTTACCGGTTTTGATCACATGGACCTTAATGATCATGTAAAATTTGGCCATTCACCGTTAGATATAGATTTATTAGAATCCTAGGATGAAGATTCAACGCATCCTAAGGCTTATAATTAATAAGCCTAGATCTAACAGTTAATAACAAATTCATTTGGTTATTAAGATCCATGCGAATTTGATTATTAAGGTCCATGTAATCATATTGACCTTAATGACCATGTAGAATTTGGTCATTCACCGTTAGATCTAGGTTTATTAAAATCCTATGATGAAGATTCAAAGCATTCTAAGACTTAGATCTAATAAGTTTATATCTAACGGTGAATGACCAAATTCATTTGGTCATTAAGATCCATGTGAATTCGATCATTAAGCTCCACGCGTTTAGTTACTACTAAATGGCCACATTGAAAGAACTTGTCCTCCTATGAATTGTAACTCCTCCTCTCTCCTTCACATATAACACATCATCATATAACATGTATTGCAATCTTAAAACCGCATTTATTTATTGAACTCCATGATAAATCAAGGAGATATGAACCTTGAAATCACAACATGATGAAAATTTAGAAATTTGTAACACTAATTTCCAAATAAATATACTTGCTCGAACACTACAAATTGGGTAAATTGCTTATATGGTGTATTTGTCATATTTTACATTTTGGTGTGCAACTTTCATTTTGTCATACTAAAATCTACAACCTCATAGATAACCTCACACTATGATGTACTGGTAAACATCTAGTCAACATGTCACCTTAATATTTTGCATCATACCTATTTTATACGTTAGAATTAAATCTGCACTTCTCTTAAAACATTAAAGTAAAAATTTGGTCCTAAAACAAAATTTAATAGTGGTTTAACATATAACATTATATTAAAAAAAACCAAAAAATTAAAAAGATGCCTTTCTAAACTTTTATTGCATTCTTACTTTCTAATGCATTTCCATCACGATCCCGCATCGTTACTATTCCTAGAGTACACTCTTCTTACTTTTTAATTTGGTAATGATATATAATAGGTATAAGCAGGGTCAAATCCCCCCTTCATCCAAAAAAAAAAAAAAAAAATTTAGTCCAAAACGACGTGGTTTTAATTCCCTTCAAAACGTCGCCCGTTTTACCTTGTGGGGTTTTAATATAAAAAGAAGGGTTAAGGTGTAAAAATACTCCTAATATTTTGGGTCAGAAGCAAGTTTATCCCTAACGTCTAAAATTGTGTAATTTTATCCCTAATGTTGGAAGCCAAGAGCAATTTTACCCCTAACGTTGATAAATTGGGTCAATTTGAAAAATAATTCATCAAACTTTCTTCTCGGTCATAAATCTTATCATCTACACTTCACGCATGCGTTATTTTATCAGTAACAAATCACAAACATATGTTGGGATGTGAAAAAAATAAAAAAAATATTAAAAATATACTGTCTTTTGTACGAATTAGACAAAAAAAATCAAAAAATTCACCGAATTTATAAATATTAATCTCCAATTTTATTATTAAATTACAAAAAACATTATATTCTTTTTTTAGAACAAATTAATATGCAATTGGTGCAAAATAAAGAAAAAAAATGATTGTATTTTATAATAATGTCTGAAGTTGATCCAGTTTATCAACGTTAGGGTTAAAATTTGTAAACTTACTGAACTTATAGTGAGCTTTACCACACCATAACATCACACATTCTCATCTTAAACCGTTCATCTCTAGACTCAATCACAGCCACTAGTTACTAACTAACTTTGTAACAGTTTTTCTTATCCAGGATATAAGCTCACCAAGCTTCCCTCCATGATTCATTACGTTCTTATGTTGATTTGTATCTTCTTCTTCATCCTTTATTTGTAATCTCTCAGTTTTCATTAATAAAGGTCTTAAGTTTTCATGGTATCAGAGCAATTGTGATTAACAATGGTGAAAAGGAAGAACAATAAACCAAACAAAGCTCGAGAGCTGGCAGAAGGAGAAGAATTCTCTGGAGAAGAAGAATCAGCTTCAGATTCGACTGGAAATGCATCAACAAGAACAGCTAAACAAGATAAGTCCGATAATAGAGACAATCCCGGACTCATCATCAACAATGTAACACTTACTGGCAACAATTTCATGTCCTGGAGCAGATCCATGATTAGAGCTCTCAAGGTCAAAGATGTTGCTGATTTTGTGAGTGATGAAGGCGAAGTACCTGAAAGAGGAACACCAGCCTACAAAAAATGGTCCAAAACTGATTGTTTAGTCACTCAGTGGATCTTAAACTGTATAAGCAAAGATATTGCGGAGGGCTTTCAGTATGTGCTCTCTTCCAAGGAGTTGTGGAATGATCTTACACATCGTTTTGGAGGAAGCAATGGCTCTCAGATCTTCAAGCTTAAGAAAGAGTTAAGTTTACTCAGTCAAGGTAATTCCTCAATTCTAGTTTATTTTAATAAACTCAAAAGACTTTGGGATGAATTGCTGTTTCTTAGACCTATGCCCACATGTTACTGTGAGGCATCACAAGAATGTGCCTGCAATGGTTTTAAAAGATTGTCACAGTTCTCTGAGGAAGATCAATTGTATCAATTCCTTATGGGGTTGAATGATCAATATGATCATGTCAAGAACCAAATCACTTTGCTAGAACCTTTGCCAAATATCAATAAAGCTTATTCAATGGTACTGCAAGTTGAAAAGCAGTTTGAGATTTCTGTTAGTCAATCAGTTGAAATTGCCAATTTTTCTAGAAATGATAAATATGGCAAGACTAATGGCAAAGGAAAGGCAAAGAGAAGAGACAGTGAGGATAAGTTTTGTGATCATTGTGATATGACTGGACACACCAGGACAACCTGCTTCAAAATTGTGGGGTATCCTGACTGGTGGAGGGAGAATAAAGACTCTAAGAAGAAAGAGTCCTCAAGCAGAAATAGAGCTAATTCTGCAAGCAAAAAGGTGTCTACACCAACTGAGTCAGATAATAGTGATTCAGATGCTGATGTTAGAGGAGATAAAAGCATGAACCAGATGGTAAAAGAAGTGTACAAGATGCTAAAATCCAAAGGGAAGAACAACAATAGTGCCACACCAATAGATTTTACTGCATTTGCAGGATGTACAAGCAGATTTAATACACACATCTCATATGTGCCCCAGAAAAGATCTAGTAGTTCCTGGCAGTGCTGCTAAATGCAGTCAATCAGTGATATTGCCTGATGGAAGCAATCAACTGATAAAACAAACAGGGTCTGTGGTGTTGTCAGATACATTAGTGTTGCATCATGTGCTTATAATCCCTAATTTCCAATATAATCTTTTATCTGTTAGTCAGATAATGCAGGAGAACAATGTTGCAGTTATTTTCTACAAAGATCATTGTTGTTTGAAGGATTTAACAACTGAAGTTGTCATTGCAGTTGCCTGGATGATCAATGGCTTGTATCTTCTTGACCATATGTCCTTTTCAAAACAAATGATGGAAAAGGTTAGCATGTGTTGTAATACTGTAAATGCAGATTCAAATGAGTCTGATTTGTGGCATCATAGATTGGGACATGCATCCCTTGATGCAATGAGTCATATACAAGATGCACAAGTCAAATGTCAAAGTACATATTGCACAGTTTGTCATAGTGCAAAACAGCACAGAACACCATTTTATAAGTGTGGTATATCTACTGCATCATCTTTTGCCTTGATTCATGTTGACCTCTGGGGTCCATATAGAAAATATTCTTGGACTGGTGCAAGATATTTCTTGACAATAGTTGAGGATTTCACAAGATCAACATGGACAGTTTTGCTTCAACACAAGTCACAAGCACATGCAGCTTTAGAAACTTTCTTTCTTATGGTCAAGACACATCATAATGCATCAGTAAAGGCAATAAGAACAGACAACGGCACAGAATTTGTGAATAGATCCTGCCAGGAAATGTTCAGACAGATGGGGATTAATCACCAGAAAACATGCATCTACACTCCACAGCAGAATGGCACAGTGGAGAGAAAGCATAGACACTTATTGGAGGTTGCTAGAGCAATAATGTTTCAAGCTTTCCTACCAACTGAATACTGGGGGGAATCTATTCAGATGGCAACAGCCATCATAAATGTACTTCCTACAAGAGTTCTACAGTGGAAGACACCATATGAATTGCTATACAACAAACAACCAGACTATGCTTCTTTCAAAGTGTTTGGTTGTCAATGCTTTTATTCTGATGTTCATCCAGGAAAAGACAAGTTTCAACCTAGAGCATACACAGGGTTGTTCATGGGTTTTGCACATGGACACAAGGCATATAGAATCCAAGATATGCACACAAAGAAGTTTGTCATTAGCAGGGATGTTCATTTCCAGGAGACAGTGTTTCCATTCAAGCATCTTAATACTGCTGATAATCTTGTTGCATTTCCTATGCCACAAGTAACCACAAAAATGGATAAGGTACAAACTCCCTCTAGTACTTCAATTGAACCAATAAATCCTGCTTCACCAACCTTGGTCAGAAGATCAAGTAGAAGTAAGCAGAAGCCTAGTTGGATGCAAGATTTTGTTGCACATGTTAACACAGATCTTATGCTTTCAAATATAGCCCTACTTTCAAATGAGCAAATAGTTTTTCTAGCTAATATACAGCAAGAGAAAGAGCCAACACATTATTATGAAGCATGCAGCAATTCAAATTGGGTTGCAGCTATGCAATGTGAGTTGGAGGCACTGGATAAAAATCATACCTGGGATGTAGTTACTTTACCAGAGGGAAAGAAACCCTTAGAAACAAGGTGGGTTTTCAGGGTTAAATATAAGCCAACAGGTGAAATTGATAGATATAAAGCAAGATTGGTTGTGAAGGGCTACAATCAAGAATATGGGGTAGATTATCATGAGAGTTTCAGTCCAGTGGCAAAGTCAGTTACAGTGAAACTTTTCTTTGCTATTGGTGCTGCAATGAAGTGGCATATTCAACAGGTGGATGTGAACAATGCCTATTTGCATGGTTCACTGGATGAAGATATTTACTTAAAGCCACCATTAGGATACTCAGGTGCAAAGCAAGGCCAGGTATGCAAACTTGTTAAGTCACTTTATGGACTTAAGCAAGCTGGAAGGCAGTGGCACAAGGAGATCTCTTCAAAGTTGATTGCATATGGTTTCATTAGATCTAAAAGTGACCATTGTTTGTTTACTATGGAAGCATCTCCAACATCAAACTTTGTTGCCTTGTTGATGTATGTAGATGATATCCTGTTAATGGGAAGTTGTGATTCAGATATTGAAAGAGTCAAGAGCCATTTACACCAGTTATTCACTATTAAGGATCTCCATTCAGCCAAGTATTTTCTTGGAATTGAGGTTACAAGGTCAGATGCTGGTATTTTGTTAACACAAACAAAATACATCACTGATATATTAAGAGATGCAGGTCTTTCACAAGCTACAACAGTAGCAAATCCTATGACACATGGGATTGTTCTAACTGATCCAGGGATTCCCATTGAAGATCCTGCTGTTTTCAGAAGACTTGTGGGAAGATTACTGTATTTGCAGTTTACAAGGCCTGACATCACATTTGCAACTCAGCAACTCAGTCAATTCATGCAGACACCATGTGAGCACCACTTGCAAGCTGCAACTCATGTCTTAAGATATCTTAAGAAAACTTTGCAATATGGTTTGCTATACAACAGTAGTACAAATGTTAGTAGGATTACTGCTTATTGCGATGCAGACTGAGGGAGGTGCAAAGATACTGGGAGGTCATTGACAGGTTTTTGTGTTTTTCTTGGGAATTCACTTGTGTCATGGAAAACAAAGAAGCAACCTACAGTGAGCAGGTCTTCAACAGAATCTGAGTATAGAAGCATGGCATACACAAGCTGTGAATTGAAGTGGATGCAGTTTATACTTAAAGACTTTGGCATCACAGTTGAAATGCCTATTAAGTTGCATTGTGATAGCCAATCTGCTATTGCTCTAGCAAAGAATCCAGTCTCTCATGATAGTACAAAACACATTGATATAGATTGCCACCTGATCAGGGAGCATATTGAAGCTGGTTTTATTGAAACTCCACATGTAGCAACTACAGAACAACTAGCTGATCTTTTCACTAAACCACTCAGCTCAGAGAGAATGGCACCAGCTTTGAAGAAGATGGGATTAGTCAACATTCAAACTGCAGTTGCTGATGGAAGTGTTTAAGAATGCTGTTGAATGATGTTGTTTGCTTCGAGGAGGGGGTGTAAACTTACTGAAATTATAGTGAGCTTTACCACACCATAACATCACACATTCTCATCTTAAACCGTTCATCTCTAGACTCAATCACAGCCACTAGTTACTAACTAACTTTGTAACAGTTTTTCTTATCCAGGATATAAGCTCACCAAGCTTCCCTCCATGATTCATTACGTTCTTATGTTGATTTGTATCTTCTTCTTCATCCTTTATTTGTAATCTCTCAGTTTTCATTAATAAAGGTCTTAAGTTTTCAAAATTGCTCTTGGCTACAAACATTAGGGGTAAAATTGCACCATTTTAGATGTTAGGGGTAAAATTGCTCTTGACCCAAAATGTTAAGGGTATTTTTGCACCTTAACCCTAAAAAGAAGCTGTATGGTAGAGACAGCAGATCGTTTTCAAGCTATGAAAGATCGTAGATGTCAATTATCATCTCGTAATCGTCGATGTACTTAGCATTAGAAGTTTTTTTTTTTTTTTAATTTTAAGACATTTTGTATTGAATAGCTTGTGAGTACACTCTTAAGACCTAACCAACTCTATACAGAACGAGTTTGTGGGAATAAATTTTGGGTTGGATTTTTACTAAATGGAAGAGTGAGGAATCTTAACTGTAGTTAAACCCGAACAAAATTAAATATCTATGGTTTGGAGCAAAATAAACTATAAACTATAAATTAGAGATTTTTTTTTTGAAACAAAGAGAATATTATTAAGAATCATGACGAAGAGACATAGTTAGAAAGTCAGGAGGTACAGACTACTCACCCCGACAATTAGAAAATTGAAAATTTCTAGTTAAACAATGAGCCACACCATTGGCAGCGCGTTTAACAAACGCAATAGAGTAATTGGTAAGCTCGTTTAATAAATTAATACAATCTCTGACTATGGCGCTAAAAGGCGATGAAACCCCTAACGAGCTGACCATTGATTGAACCACGACTAGACAATCTATAAATTAGAGATTTAATTGGGGTTTAAGCCTGAAAAATAAAAAAGATTAGAAATAAAAAAGATGGAAAAGGAAGATAGTCATTTGGTAATAATACGGTCGGAAGTACGAGTGAGGGAGTTTTGAGATTTGTGAAATAATAATTAAAAAGAAGAAGAAGAAAGAAAGTAAGCCTGAAAAAGGCAGAGATTCTTACAGTGATGTAAACAGTGGTAGTAGTGAAGTAATAATGACAGTGACAATTTTGAGTAAAAAGTTGTATTGCTTTTTCTCTGTCACAAGTACATTAGGAATCCATGTGATCATACCATTTTTTTTTTACTTATTTCACTACCAATCCAAACTTTACTTAATTGGGTTAATATATATATTTGTCCCTGTATTTGTCCGTTTTAGCACATATGTCCTTATATCAAATAAACACAGAAATATATCCTTATATTTTTCAAATAACACCAAAAATGCCCAAATCTAACACACTGCTGATATGGCACTAACGGTGTAACACGTCAGCGTCCACATCACTTGCCACGTCAACTAAAAATATCACATTAGATTTTTACCGACAAAAAATTTTGTGGCAAAAAACATTTCGCGACAAAAGTTTTAGCGACAAACTTTATGCGACGAATCTGTTGCCAAATGAAACAATATCTACCAATTAGCAACGAAATTCGTCCTCTATAATAATTCAAAATTTGCCGCTTTAGTTGTAGGGACGATTTTAAGTGCCCCTTTTAATAATTTATTTATTTTTATACCTAATAATAATAATAATTGATCAATTACTTAAATTTAAATCAACAAAACTTTCGAATCATTTGAAAAAGAGAATTTAATATCAAAATTTTCAAATTTTGATAAATTTCTAAATTTAATAAATTTTATAAATGGATCCAAAAAAATATATTACAAGTGTTATTTCTAAAATTACAAAAGTGATAAAATTGATTCCTAAGTATACATTTGTCTCCATTTGACAGCTAACGAATATACATCTAGCCATGCATTATTTGGAATCACCGCTGAGGTTGCAGCATTGAAGAAGAGCTTTCAGTCATGAAGTTGTTCCATTTTTGCATTTAGTTGTTCCATTTTCTGCTAAGTATACACTATTAACTATTCCAATAACGTGTCTTACAACCGGCACCCTCTCAGGTAATGCACAATTTCTCTAATTAGAGCTTCACTAGTGATCCTCTGATCCTTTTGAATGACTGATCCTGATAGTGTTATACGTAGCCACATTAGACTCCAAAATCTATAGCAAAGAAGCGATAACGTATTAGGATGCATAATCATACAAGAATTCAAAACTTTTAATAGTCATCATGTATGACACCAAAAAAATGGATTCAATGGTGCAAATAAAAGTCCTTGATTTAGATCAACAACATATATTCGATAAGAAACCACGTTTTCTAAAATTACAAACAGGTTGCAAGCTAAAAAACTTCATTAGCAAATATAAATAAGTGAAGTTCAGGAGTGAGACCGTATGTCCTTTTTGTCCCCCTTTCTTTAAAAAATTGCACAGATAAGAAATTGAAACATAAAAACAAAGAGCAAAAGCACAGATATCAAGTTAACATAGTCAACTTCCAGATATAAAAGTATGGAGTAAGCTTATCATACACTTATCATGGTATGACAGGTTCTCTGGTCCTAACATGACTTTGCTCCAACTGATAATGGAAAAAACAAATTAGTATATTGTCATAAAGGAAAAATCTGACTGAACACTATAACTTACTAGTTTTTATCACCATAACTTACTAGTCAGACGTAACACTATAAATCCAAACATCAATAAAAAATATACCCAGTTGAAGGCTTTGAAGACTTTGAATAGTGGAATTATAGACTTGAATACAAGAAACATTCTCTTGTTAGTTCTCGCTGAAATTTAAGCACATTAGTATTGCTGGAGCTATACAAGCTATTTTCTCAAGTTGGCAATCATGTTATTAAATTTGAAAAAGTAGTAAACAAATGACTCTAACTGAGGAGTGTACTTACCATTAAATTGTGGCAATTACAAATACGGCTATGAATTTGTTGTCTCCCTTTGGCAAAAGAAGTGCTGTTGATAATAGTATTATTGCTTTGCCGACTTTGACAAGAAAGGATATTAATGTTGTCCAAATCAGATGTTGAATCCCTATGATGATCTAGAGTGTGTGTTGTTGTGCATATATAAGTTCATATCATTGGGCATGGAAATACAAAGGCTGATATAGTGACTACAAATTGGGACATCATACTTAGGACCTGAAGTACAGAACTGGAGTAGCTTTTATTATTAGTATGATGTGTAGTTCATTTATTTAATTAGATATGATTCATTTTTGGTGAAGCAATTTGGGGCTTCTAAGAAAACTAAACCAGTGATCTTTTAAATAAGTGGAATCCTCTGATCCTCTGATCCTGATCCTTTTGAACAAAAATTACTGAACAATTATCAGAAAACATAACCCTTCCCATTCAGAAAACATAACCTAAAGGTACACAATTCTATCAGATATAGAAAATTACACGATTTCTTTTATTACTCCGCATCCAAGTTATAAATACTACCAAATAAGCACATACAATTATGTCAGAAAAAAATCAAATATCTATATCAGTTGAAAAAGACTAGGCACTAGGAAGCTCCATATCCATACTGCATTTACAATAAAATTGTATCCAGGAATAACAAACAGTTAAAGGAATGGGGAGAAAGGAGCGGAAAACCAAAAGATTTAACAGAGACAATCAAGTCTAAGCTTTCTTGCCCTAACCATTGCCTAGCAACCAAAAAATTTGAAAAATTAAACCTAGATCTGATATAAAAGAAACGAGTTTTTGGCAATCAATTTCAGTTCCATTCCAATCAATCAACCAAATCCTATACCCCAATCCCTAAACAACAAAATAGAAACTCAAAATCACCAATAAAATCCCCAAATCGCAATAAAACGAACCCAAATACAAAAACAGATCCAGATAAACAAATAAATAAGTCTTTTGAGCCTTTATAATGAATTCAAAAATCTTACTGGTGAGACAATGACGAGGGTTTTGAAGAGCCTCAACCAAGAAAGGATCAACCATTTTCCAACCGCCTTCGTTCTTCTCTCGCCTGCGTTTTTCCACATACCAAACATAAATGAGTTAAACCTTAACTTGGAGCAGCTGATCAACTTGGGAGAAATTAGAAGAGTAGTGAGGGAGAAGGCGAAGAAGAGAAAATAGAGCAGTCTCTGTGAATGAGAAAGAGAATCGGAGAAGAAGAATAGGGAGACTTCGTTTCTTTCGGTAGGTTTGGAATTGGGGGCGTGAAATGCAGGTGACTTAGGGTTGCATATGTTTTAAGGTGAGGTGGCAAATGTGGTGGAAATCACGTGGAGTGAGGTGTTACACCGTTAATGACATATCAGCAGTCTGTTAGATTAGGGCATTTTTGGTGTTATTTGAAAAATATAAGGATATATTTATGTGTTTATTTGATATAGGGGCATATGTGCTAAAACGAACAAATACAGGGGCAAATATGTATATTAACCCTTACTTAATCAACCAATTAAATTGGTTTGAGTACTTAACAATCACAAGTCACTTAAGTTAGAAATCTTGAATCAAGAAATCACACTAAGAGGGTGTTTGTTTCAGCTTTTCGGATGAGCGTTTAGCGTTTCACTCCAAACCGCATGAAATATGACATTTGGTTAGGTTTATATAACCGCAGTGTTTAGCATTTTCTCTGGAAACTGCATCGTTTTGCAGCGTTTCACGAAAAGCTCCTATTTGGAGCTTCTCATAAACAGATGTTTGCAGTTAGTTATTATTGACAGAATTATCCTTCTTATTTCCACAAAATATATTTATTCTTTAACATTATTTATATTTCTACAACATAATTACCGGAAAACAAGATTTTGTTGCGTTCAATAATTTTTTTTATTTTTTATATAGATTATTTTTTATTAATTTGTGTAACACATTTTTTATTTTATAATAGGATAAGGTGCAAAAATACTTCAATATTGTCTTTTTGTACAAGTTGGACAAAAAAATTCCGATATTTCGTCGAATTTATAAATATTAATTTTCAATTTTATTATTAAATCACAAAAAATATGAAATATCTTTTTTAGAACTACTGGTATGTGCAATTGGTGTATAATAAGAAATAAAATATCTATGTTTTTTAATAATATCCAAAATCGACCCAACTTGTCAATATTAGAGGTAAAATTGCTCTTAACTACCAGCGTTATGGGTAAAATTGCACCATTTTAGACATTAAGAGTAAAATTATTTCTAGTTGTAAACGTTATGTCACATTTTTCTTTTTATAATTTCTTCGTTGATTAATTTAAAACATGTCCATTTTAGACATTTTAAATCCGAATAACAACAGTTCAATATAATTTTACCAAACACTAGTAATTAAACAGCTAATAACAAACAGCTAACAGCAACAGCTAATAACTTACTGCAATTGCAAGCAGCTAACAGCAACCTCAACAGCTATTAGCTAACAGCTGAACCAAACAGACCCTAAATGTCTGTTTGTTTCACCTATTACCGTTACTGATACATAACAGTTATTGTTTGATTTTTTTTTGTTGTTAAAAGTAACTGTTTTGAACTTTTATCATAAACTTTTTGTATTATGTTTAAAATTAAACAGCAAAAAGTAGTTTGTAAAATAAAAACAGACAAAAACTAATTAAAAAATAAAAAAAATATAATAAGTGTTAATAATTAACTTTAATTAACTTAATTTATTAATATAATTAATATTGAATATATTGAATATAGAGAATAATAGAATAATAGAATTCTATTTAATTTAATTTAATTTATTATTAATTAATTAACAATCCAATTATTAAAATAAGAAATTTGCAATGGAATTAAATATTTTTTTCAATAGAAATATTATATTAATAGAATTTACTAGAAACAGAATAGAATTTCTATTTTTATTTTAATAAAAAAAATAGAAATAAAATTAACTCTCTATTTAATATATTCTATTCCATTGTAAATACTCTTAACTAGGATGTTAAGAATTTTACTAACATTATCATTGCACAACTATACAACTCAAATATCATAGAATTGTTATATTTTTTTTTTTTGGTAAGAAAGGAAAGGAAAAAAAACAAAACCAACAAAAAACCAACACCGGGATCAGTCTAGGAAGGCTGACCCCAATCCTATCCTCTAGGAGAGAAGGCAAAAGAAAAGAAGGAGGAACAGAGAGGGTAGAAACACCTAACATTCTCCCATGCCCAGCAGCTGCTAAGCGATCCGCCACGCGGTTTTGCTCCCTAAAAATATGGGAAAAATTAAGATACTCAAAGGCAGGACGAAGCCTCAAAATAGCTTTGATGAGATTCTGGCTCTTCAGACAAACAGCCTGGCTATCTGAAATCCTGTTAATAGCCTCCAGATTATCAGATTCCACCGAGAGCTTTTTAACACTCATGCGAATGACGAGTTTAATACCTGACAAGATACCCCAGAGCTCCGCAGAAAAGGAGGAGCCCGTCCCCAAGTTATGGGTAAACCCCGCCATCCAATTGCCACCAGCATCCCGAAGAACTCCTCCAGCAGCAATTCTGCCATTGCTAAGGCAGGAGCCATCAGTATTCAACTTAGCAAACCCTTCTCTAGGCTTACTCCAGCCAACTAGCAGGATCTCTTTATCCGGGGAGGGGCGAACAAGGGAATCTCTTTCAAAGCTTTGAGTAATAACAAAGAGCTTCTTCGAGAAGAAAAACAGTAAATCAGGAATAAGGACAGCCTTACCCGCAAATAATTCTTCATTCCTCCACTTCCAGATTTGGTGACAAGTAATAGCAAAGAGGATGGCTCCTGATACGGTAAGGGATCTTGAGGGACCATATGGACTTCCAAATCTCCAAGGGAGGATCAACCCTATTAGGGGTAAAAGCTTCATAGGCCGATTTACAAGAATAAGTACCATTATTCGTCAAGGCCCAGCAATGTCTATCCTTATCCTCCTCTTGATTGCTAATCTTCACTCCTCTAATGTTAAGAAGGGTCTCCAGACTAAAGAAAGAGTCGAACTTTGACCAGATCCAGTCTCCCCCCGAGTCCACCACATCAGCAATTTTCCAGGAAAGGAGATCAGCCGACGGAGGGGCATTACACACATCAATCAGCGGTTTATCACCAATCTAGGTGTCATACCAGAAGCTAATAGATCTACCATTACCCACCTCCAGGCCAATCCCCGTACAGAATTCAGCAAACACGGCACTGAGCCCTTTCCAGAGGAAGGAACAGCTAACAACCCTCTCCTTCGGGCCACCAAAGATTCTATCTTTCCGATACTTCCCGCACAAGAGACGGACCCAAAGGGAGGAGGGGCATTGCCACATTCTCCAAAGAAGTTTCATTAACAGGACTTTATTATTGTCCTTTGCCTGCCTAATACCAAGACCCCCCCTGTTTTTAGGCTGGCAAGCTTCCTTCCACGGGACCAGGTGAACCTTTCTCCCATCTCCAGACTCACCCCACAGGAAACGCCGATTTATCTTATCCAGGTCACTAAGGACAGGCTCATGAAGCTTACAGGCCTGTATGATGTGGTTCGGAGCAGCGCAGTTAACTGACTAGATCAAGGTAAGGCGACCTGCAAGGGAAAGAGAATTAGCTTTCCAGCTAGCACACAAACCATTAGTTTTGTCCAAAATATCCTTGAAAGAGGCTTTGGAAACCCTGTCACTGTGAAGAGGAACCCCAAGATACTTCCCCAAAGAGTTCGTCAGAGGTATGCCAGAGAGCTCACTCAGTCTTCTGCACAAGCTATTGTCCATATTTTTGGAACAAAGCATACGGGACTTTTGGATGTTAACCTTCTGGCCAGAAGCCTCGCAAAAACAATCAAGGATATCCATAACTGTTTTAATTTGCTCCTCATTACCCTCAACGAAAAGCATGACGTCATCAGCAAAGAGTAAATGGGTAATAGGGGGGCAATGTCTGTTGATAGAAACAGGGTGGAGAGTCCCTTTGCACACCGCCTCTTGGATCAGGTGAGACAGTCTTTCCATGGCAATAACAAAGAGGAAGGGACTCATAGGATCTCCTTGACGAATTCCTCTGGAGGGAGAAAACTCATCCGACATGTCCCCATTGATCATGACCTGGAAAACATGAGAGGAGATACACTTCTCAATCAAAATCCTCCAGTTCTCCGGGATGCCAGCTTTGGCTAAACTATCTAGAAGAAAGCTCCAGTTCAATCTATCATAGGCTTTCTCCAAATCCAGTTTGAGGGCCACAATCCCTTTCTTACCTTTCTTAATCTTCATAGAATGGACAACCTCCTGGGCAATAACAACGTTATCCATCAATTGTCTACCAGGAACAAAGCTCCCTTGGTTCTGGCTAATTATATCCGGAAGGATCTTCCGGATTCTATTAGCCACAATCTTAGTAATAGCTTTATGCAAAACATTACAAAGACTGATGGGTCTCATCTGGAGGAAGGAGGAAGGCTTAACAACCTTAGGAATCAAGACAATGAGGGTTTTATTAACCGACCTGATATCGTTAGAGCCACCAAAAACATCTAACACAAAACTGTATATGCCCTCCTTAACAGTATCCCAGTGTTTATGATAGAAACTAGCGGGGATACCATCAATCCCAGGAGCCTTAGTGGACCCTATGCTAGAGAAGGCCAGATCAATCTCTTTAAGGTCAATAGGATGGAAAGCATCTTTAATAGCCTCCTCCCCCAAACGAGGAAAGGAAATACCAGAGTGGGCACTCTCTAAGTCCACAGCTTCCTCTCTAAACAGGTCCTTGTAGAAATCAAGGGCTGAGCGACGAATGTCTTCCTCCTCAAAAATCCACTCGCCACTAGCGTCCTTGATAGCATCAATCCTATTCCTCTGTCTCCTAATGATCGTAGAGAGATGAAAAAACCTGGTATTCCGATCCCCGTCTTGAATCCAGGCCTTCCTAGACTTCTGGAACCAAAGAAGCTCTTCCTGTCTAAGCACAGCTTCCAACTCGTTCTGGAGAGCTCTAAGGTGACCATTTAAGCTATGGTCGAAACGAGCCTCCAAGCAACGCTGAACGCCTTCCATCCTCCTCAAGAGTTTATTCTTCCTCCTGATAATATGGCCAAAGATGTCTTTATTCCAAACAACCACCTTCCTTCTGAATTCCTCAGCAGCGCGGAGAACATCAGAGTGGGGATGCCAATTGGTTTTCACGAAATTCCTAAAGTCGGGATGAGAATCCCAAGCCACAAGATATCTAAAGGGTCTGTTACCTTTCAGCCGGTTACTTTTGACCAAATTAATGAGGATAGGGCAATGGTCAGAGTGACGGAAGGGGAGATTCAGCACCTTGACCTCAGGAAACCTACAGATAGCCGCAACATTAGCATACACCTTATCCAACCTCACAAACAAGCTATTTCTTTTCCAGGTAAATTTGTGGCCAGCAGCACCCAGGTCTGAAAGCCCACACAGATCCATACTACGCTTGTGGTTAAGGCACCGGTTCACATGATGATTACCCCCTCCTCTCTGATCACTTAAAAGGGCAATATCATTAAAATCCCCGGCCACCAACCAAGCCTCCACCATGTTAGAGCTAATAGAATGAAGGATCTCCCACAACCTTGTACGATTAGAAAGAACAGGATCGACATAAATAAAGGTAACAAAGAAAGGTTTATTACCAGGGTAGCACACCTTACTATGAATGAACTGACAGTCCATACTAACAATATCAATATTAACAAGACCTGGCTTCCAAAAGAGCCAAATCCCCCCAGCCCGGCCAGTAGCCTCCGATCTGACACAATTCCAATTCTTAAACTTTCTAACCACCTCGTCTGCTTTGGCTCCACTGACCTTGGTCTCTAGAAGAACAAAACAGGAGGGGTTAAACTGTTTAATAAGATCATTAACATGAATGCGGGTTGTCTTGCTCGCCGCACCTCTAACATTCCAAACAAAGAAATCCATCAGAAAGGAAGACTACTAACACAAGCCCAAACCCTAGATCATGTATTTATTCGGGGCTCCTGAGAGCCTAGAGGAAGTCCCAGAAGGTCCCCTTTTAGCCCAAGAGTCTAACCCATTAAGGTTCTTCTTAGGTTTCACTTTAAGTTTCTTCATGTTCATCTTACTCACTCCTATAGCTTTTCCAATAGGAGCATCCACAGGAGGATTCAGAGAAACAGCCTTACTACTCGACCCTTCCCCTGTAGAAAGGTGAGACTGGAAGCTCCCTTTATCCTTAGCATCAGAGACAAAGAGGGGATTAATAGATTTACCCCGACTAGAAATAGGCTCGATCGATTCCAGACCAGGCATGCTCAAATCAATCTGTTCATTGGAAGGGTCCGATTCCCGACCTTCCTCCAGGGATAAGACACCGAACCTAGACCCCAAGCCAGAAGCTGAGAC
This sequence comes from Euphorbia lathyris, assembly GCF_963576675.1. Classification (NCBI taxonomy): domain Eukaryota; kingdom Viridiplantae; phylum Streptophyta; class Magnoliopsida; order Malpighiales; family Euphorbiaceae; genus Euphorbia; species Euphorbia lathyris. The sequence continues at coordinate 21,240,776 of NC_088918.1, read as the reverse complement.
CACACCGAACCTAAACTAAATTGTTATATTAATAATTAGCACTATTTATTTCTCATATCACAATACACTATTTATAAAAATAATTTACTTGACCTAATTATTATTTGGATTGATTTTGTATCATATATAATAATTATAGAATACCTTTGGTGGGGATTAAATGAAAACGGGAAATGTAGTATCCATTGGAAGTCCTCAGACCGGCTGTGTACTAGGAAAGATAGAAGAGGTTCAAATAACCGATAAAACCAATGAAATTTAGTTTTTCGGTCTATTTGGTTCGGTTTCGTTAATGAATTATCTACAATTTTGACAATTCAGTCGGTTCGGTTTTCACAAAAAAAAAATGTGAATTAAATGAACTGATTGATATAAATTTAATACTCAAATAATAGTTGAATTTAATAAAAAAAAAAATCAACATTTATGTGATAATATTTCTGAACTTTTTCATGTAACTGAATCTATTTTTAAAAAATAATGTTTTATCAACATTACTTATAGCGTTTTCTGCATAGTTGAAATTAATTTTTTGAAGTTTCTAAAACCGTATGTTGAACAGAATGTTTCATCAGACATGTTAGGTTGAAGACAACATAAATATTTTGATCTATATAGTGTTTATATACCTTATGTGTAATGCACATCTTATTTATTTATAGTGGCTCACAGGGATAACATCGTAATCCTAGGAATGTGCCCTAGTGACTCATCAGACAAGTGTCAGCTTTCATTTGGTTTTGCAATATTCAGACTACAATGACGTAGGTAGTTCACCCTGTCACATAAGCGTGTTGCCAAATGTCCTCATTTCATTGGGTCTAGGGCCTTCAGACCGTTATGATGTCAGGCGACGCATATTGTCTTGTACCTCACGTCCTTTGTGCAACCGTTCCTCTTTCTTAGCCATACGGATACTGGGACGGGCAGTCATTATTTATCTACGTGACCGAAGGATACCGTTCGCATTTTTTGGGAATTTTTTTTTTTTTTTAAATCGAACAGTTTCTATGAGTCTTCTGAATTTGAATAGATGTTTTCATATCATTTTTAGGGTATCAATTCATGTTATAGTATTCTTAGGTGATTGATTTTTCCATACAAAAAAATTGATAGAATTATAATTGAATGAAGATAGGGAGGTATACTAGAAGCCAAAAGGTCAAATGTAATCCAACATAACTAGATTTTTCGGTTTGTCATTAAGTTGCATATGATTAAATTTAAATCAACCAAAACTAAGACTAATCTTAAAATGATCAAGAATCTATCAATATCTTTTTCTATAATGTGTATAACACCAAAACTTAACCAAAATAAATGAAATTTTCTAAAAGAAAATGGAGAAAATTTGGTAACAGTCAAACCCTAACCATCTCTAATCCAATAATATAATTAAGCATAATCTTTAGGAATTGATTAGTTTCCTAATTAGAAAAACAAAATGAGACTCAATTTCACCAACCTATCTAAAAAATATTTAGACCCAACTGGCTCTATGGTTTGATGTTTGAACATATCAAATATATGGTTGGTGTAGGGATTCTAATAGCATTATTAAGTCTTCATTAAAGACTTCAAAAATATTAAATTTTTGAATATTTTTCTTTGTTAAGAAGTAATTTAAGCTCCCCTAATTATTTTGATTTTAATGATTGAGTTCTTCATATTTTATTTTACAAATCATATTTTATTTTAAGCTTATATATGATTTGTCTCTTGTAAAAAAAAATTGATTGAAACTTTCAAAATGTTTTGATAGTATACTCAACTTGTTTAAAATGATCGGGTAGTCCCATCAACTTGCATCAAATGTAATCAATTAATTACTCGGTTGCAAAAAAAAAAAAGTAAGTTGCATGCAAAAGGTGTGTTGCACGCGCATCGAGAAGTAAAACAACCAAAGTCGGGATATGAGGTTTTAACATCGGAGAGGACAAGTTTTACAATTGGACAAATAAGAACTTCGTTTTTAATATATTTTAATATATTATGTGAATTATGTAATAATATTCCAAGGTACGTACAACACATCTTGCACATGTTTTTTTTTATAGAAATTGGGACGAGACAAAACTTGGACGGGGTGAGCATCCATGGCTCAAGAACTGTCAAACCCGTAATATATTAATAAAAAAAAAGTGAGCAAGAGAAGAGGAAGGAGAACAAACAAAAAGAATGGAGGGGGGAGGGGAGAGAAAAGATAGGAAAAGTAAAAAAAACCCGCAAGTGTGAAATACTACAAATGTAATCATTGATAAACCTGTGGCAAAAGCAAGAGCTGAAGGCCACCAATTGATCACTGAGGAAGAGACTCCAAACTTTGCCAATGCATCAGCAACTCTATTTCCTTTCCTAAAGATGTGGCAAAAGAGAATGTTCATCCTAAGCAAATGCTGAGACAATGCAACCACTCTTGTCGAATACTCCAAGAAACATCCATGGAACAATGTCTAAGTAGATTAACTACGTACATTGAGTCTGACTCAACCCAAAGCTGATGCCAATTTTTCTTCCAAGCAAGTTCAATTGTGAAAATAACAGCTCTCAATTCAGCCATATAAGCAAAAGAATGAGGGGTAGAAAAAGCAAAACAACCTTTGGAAAAGCCTCGATAGTTGTGAAAAATACCTACCGCTCTTGCAACACATCTTACACATGTAACGTACTATTTTTTACTACATTTTAAGAAAGTTGAGAGGGTTATCATGATACTTTAAAAGTTCAGAGTGTCAATCGACCTTTTTGAAGAAGTTCAGAAGACAAATAATATATTAAACCTTTATTTTAACATATTAAGCTGAATTTATTATTTGTGATCATATTACGCCCTAAAAAGTCATAGAATCGCTTACCAGAACGTTATAAATTTCATTTACGTTGGAAATTATATTTTTAACGGTTCGAAAATATTATTTATTTATTTGTGTATTGTAATTATAGACAAAATGTAAAAACCTATTTATAAAGAGTAAAACTCTTTTAATTAATTAAATATTCACAATTAATTTAACAAATAAAAACTTAATAATAAATCAAATATTCATTCCACCAAATTACACAATGCTTATTGTATTTTTTCTTATCAATTTCTTTTTCTCCAATTTTAATTAATCATATTCAGAAAACTAGCTATGGCCATCCTATCTATTTTTGTTTTTCCAATCTTTAATTTGTTTTTGATTAAGCTGGCAGTCTTGTCTCTTGGTTGTATATTATAATTTTATAAAGAAGTAAATCAATGATTAAGTTATATACTTTTTTAATCTACTAAGCTAATGAAATATGTAATGCTACATATATCTATGAACTTTTTCATGATTCTACATCAGATCTATTTAATTAACTATTATTTTGTTGAATACTTGCCACTTCTTTATTAATCTAATATTATCACCAAATAAAATATGATCATTTAACTAATTAACATGATAACCAAGAATATTGATGAGCAAGTAAGCTTGTGCCATATATAAGAGGAAAAGAATTTGACAAATCTAAGTCCGTGTGTTAATTTTATTTTAGGGGTTTTGTTTGGCTAGTTATATAGGCAAAAACCAAATATGAAAAGGGTTAATTATAAATAACTATCATGTGGTTTGACCGATTTGTAGACCGGTATCTGTGATATTTTTTTTTTTTTTTGCAGACGCAGCCGTGGTTTGTAAAATTTTGCAAACGCAATTATGTGGTTTGTAAAATTTTGCATTTGAGTTCATTTTATCAGAATTTGGTTGATAACGACCTCGAAATGAAAATTTTCAAGAGTTAAATGATATTTTAAGCAAATTTTATTCTTTAACCTTTTAGGTTTAAGATCATTTAGGTGTTGTTGTTTTTTTTATGAGAGAGAAACATAATGTTTAGAGAGAGAAAACTCCAAAATTGATGATTTTGAAAAATAAAAAATATGGTTCAATAGTAAATATGATACCAAATAACTTTAATTTTTGAAAATTTTCATTTTGAGATCGTTATCGGTCAAATTTGGCAAAGTAAAAAAACATATAAAATTTTGCAACCACAGGGTTGTGTTTGCAAAAAAAATACACCATATGTATAGGTCTGCAAATCGGCCAAACCACAAGTTATTTATTTATAATTAACCCTATAAACTAGGGTGAGACCTAATGAATATTCAATGGAAACATTCTTCACATGTAGATCAATGTCACATTTTGGATCTGAAAGATTCATAGAACCATATGATATTGAAAAAAGTATATTTTCTAAAGATGCGAACGACACTCTTCAACCACGTGGATGAACCCCACAGTCCGTCTAGTAGCCGTACGGTCAAGAAGGAGTAACCGTTGGATCAAGATAAACGGTTGCGTGAAGGACATGAGAAAAAGGATATAAAGTGCGTCACTTGACACTTTAAAGGTATGAGGGCCTCAGACCCAAAGAAATAAGCACTCTTGGCAGCACGATTGTTACATGGTAGGGTGCATCACTTGCCGACGTCACAACTTGAGCTTGGTGGAGCCAATCGAAGGCTGACACATGTCAGATGATTCATTAGGGCGCATTTCTAGAATGATGAAGATTACCATTGACAGTCGCAATAAATAAAAAAAGTATATGATTCGCATGTGGTATGTAAACACAAGAATTGTCAATACTTTGATTATCTTCAACCTTCTTTCAACATTTGCTAACTTAAGCATCAGAGCGAGTTTGTCGAATGTCGGCCCCTCTCTGACCAGCTGTTACTCTTGTGTCAGGCTAAGAAAGAAGGTGACATAAGATCATTTAGATACACTGATATCATTGGTGCGAAGAGCATAGAATTATGCATCCTCCACTTTCCCCTATAAAGTTAGCGCATGGAACATCATCTAACAGACCTCCTAGGCCAATCATTCAAAAGGAATGCATGGCGAAATCCCAATCGAATTCTCGATTTGTCTCCACGACCAACGTCATAAAGAGCCTATGGATCCTCAACACGAGCGACTCTTCGATGCGATAAGAAGGCAGTTTAGCCAAAACCTCAACCAAGTTCATCGCGAGATGGATGCCATTAGGATTCAGCACGCGATGGAAATGACGGAGATGAGGGAAAAACTAATAGTGGCAGGGGAGGCTATACGACGTGCCAATCACGAAAACACTTATGTTATAGTTCATCATCCCCTTCGACCAGTAGTGCAGTATGAAAATAGCACATCACCTTAGAGATAGCGGTCTAGAATACGCAGTGCCTTAGTCGGAAAGGCAAGTAATAGTGCATGCAATATGCCTTTCCTTAGGCTCCAAGGTGACCAGTAAATGGACTTGTCACCAGAGATTCCTAGGGAAAAGGAAGAGCTAGAGAGAGTGCGAAGGCATGACCTTAGGAACTGTTCTAGAGAAAGAGATGTTGGGGGTGAGAAGGAGTCTTAAAGGCGTCGTCCAGTCCGCGAGCTCTTGAGGAAAGGTAGAGGCCAAAGGAGGAGGAAGATGATAGATTGATCAGTAAGTGCGAGATGTATGAGATCATGTGAAGGGAGCTGCAAGAGTCTAGAAATGGGACGGGGGTACAAGCAGGGCCTCAAGAGATAATGGGCATGTGCACCGAAAGGGAGACTCTAGCCCAGTGTTGAGTGATTTCAGGCTCTAGCTATCCGTATCAAGTAGTTCAATGTTAGAGGCGCAATAGATTCTGTGGTAGGAAATTGCCAAAGTAGCGGCATGTAGCAAAGTATTGTTACATTTAGGCCTCACAAGCTCTAAGTATTAATGAAGATAGATAGGAGTTACACTCGCTAGAAAGAGAACAATATGAACCCCCTGGTGAAAGATTACCTCGGTCCAAGTAACGATCGAAAGCCTTCATAAGGGGGAGAAAAAGAGAGATCACAAAGGGAAGGACAAGCATCGAGAGAAAAGAGCAAAGCCCTCTATCATCTTTAATTCTCCTAGAAAGGAGGTACGATACTGGGTTAAGGAAAACAAGCTGTGTATCCAGTACCCAGCCAAGCTTAAGAAGTCCTTGGGGAGAAGCAATGATACGACTTTCACAAGAGTGAGGTCATAATACAGAAAACTACAGGCAACTGATTGCAGAGTTGGAAAAAATGGATGAGAGTGGAAAATTAGACCATTTACTTAAGAAGTATGGAGAGGGCTCCCGAAGGGAGAAGAAAGCTGAAGGGCAAGTCTTGAAAAAGGTCATCAGCATGATAGCTGGGGGGATCAGGCCCCAAGAGAAAAAGACAGGTCACTAGTTTGGAGAAGGTGCGAAAGATCCGGTTGGACTTCTACTTTGGTAATGTAAAAAACAAGCCACCGGTGGCATGATGACGCCTTAGTCATCAAGATGATCATTGTAGACTGCAAGGTTTAAAGAGTTTTTGTTGACACCAGAAGCTCAGTTAACATTATTACAAGAAAGGTGTTTGAAAGTTTGTCAATCAGTCAAGTCAAAATGACTCCCAACACGAACCCATCGGTAGGAATCAATGGACACACGGTCTCGTTATTAGGGAGCATTCGTCTTTAGGTGGAGATATATGACTCATGGCCAAAATGGAGGACGAAAGCTAAGTCTTGGTTGCAGATACAACCTTACCCTACAATGCAATAATGGGTAGGCCGCGAAGGAAGCAATGATGTGGCTCAAGACAACCATATGCTCTCCCACCAGTCTTACATGGCTTCCTTCAACATGAAGCCCCAGATTGAAGACCAAAAAGAGGAGGAAAGAGAAAATTACTAGCCAGTCAGAGACCTAGATATAGTCTAGTTAGCCGAAGGCAAACTTGTCTAGATAGCTGTAGAGATTCCTGAGTCAATAGAGGTCGACGTCCTCAATTGATTAAAGAACAACATCTCTATTTCGCTTGGTGTCCAGCAGATGTAACATGCATATCCTTTGATTTCATGATGCATTCACTAAAAATCGACGAATCAGTAGAAGGTGTTTGTCCAAAGAAGAGGAATTATGGCCCTGAAAGGCAGAAAATAATCAAGACTGACATTCAAAAACTGTTAGAATATGGTCAGGTTGAGGCCATCTAGTAGCCAAAGTGGCAAGCCAATGTCGTTTTGGTCAAGGAGGATAATGGCAAGTGGCAGCTCTGCGTAGACTTTACGGACCTAAATAAAGCATGCCCTAAGGAATATTCTTAGCCTCTTCCATGTATTTATATGCTTATCGATTCAATGGTGGGGTATGCCATCTATTCCATGTGTGTTGCGGCTTAGGGATACTACCAGATCCCCATGAACCCAAAGGATAAGGAGAAAAAAGTGTTTCACCACTTATAAAGGGACGTACTACTATAATGTTGTGCCTTCCGATCTTAAAATTTATGGAGCAACGTACCAAAGGTTGGCAAACGAGATATTCAAAGATTTGATAGGGGACAAAATGGAGGTTTATATGGACTACATGATTGTCAAGAGCCGCGTAAGGGAAGAACATGCCAAAGACCTCAACACGTTCTTTGGGACCCTAAGCCTTACAACCTGAAGCTTAACCCAAAAAAATTGCACATTCGGGATGGTTTCAGGAACATTTTTAGGGTTTATGATCTCCGAGCGAGGGATAGAAGCTAACCTAGACAAGGTTCAGGCAATCCTGAAGATGGTACCTCTCAAGAAGCTCAACGACGTCCAAAAGTTAAACGAGAAGGTGAACGTCAAAAATATGATATTGTATTACCGATCACACGACCTCTGCACCGATGTTAAGTGGGATGAGAAGTGATTAACCATGAACTAAGAGAAATACTCTTGATAACTTTCTCTCTCAGTGTATTAGGTTAACTTAGGTTAATTTATAGTAATAGATCAGAGTAAACTCTCTAATATTTCAGCATACTAATAATCCAGCCCATTATATAAACGAGCGAAAAAATATTCGACCTATATCGCATATTTCCTATAATTATTGTATATTAAATCTTATCAAGTTTTAAATTATTTACCTTATATTTGTTTCTAACTCCTTTTTCACTAGAAATGGACAATTAGTATAAAAATTACGAATTACACATTAATTTTAGAAATTTATAATTAAGATCAACTAGCCATGTATAAATAGTTGTGAAAGGAGAACCAAATATTTGAGTCTAATAGACAGAAATTTGTTAAACAAACATAGACGTTTTTGATACTAAGAATAATTGACCGATAATTTGATGCAAATTCTATTAGTGATATCATATCAAATCATAAATAGTTATGAATATAATCGACGGAGATTATATATATAGAAATTCCGATAGATCATTCTTTTTTTTTCATTTTCTCTCTAAGTCGGAGATCGACGAAACCTCCATGACCCTTTGTCCATTCGTTCCGGAGTTTATAACATAAAAATGAAATAAAAACATACATGAGTAGAAGCATATATGTTAGGGTAGCTCGATAACATGGGTGTCTCCGATTGCAGCCAAGAAGGCCATTCCACACCATACTCTCAATCATGTTGCTTTTCTGTTTATTTATATTGCACAAATATTTTTCGGTTGATTTATTTTAGTAAATAAAATCATCCATTCATACATATTACCGAACATGAAGGGAACATATAGTATGTATCATATATATGACAACCACATTGTTCCAATCAAATTCATATTCAAATAATTAAATAATATATACAACATACTTTTACCTTATTCATAGGTTTATCCAAATCAATGATTTAGGAACTTAAAAGAAAAATAATTTCAAAGAGAGAAAGTTATGTAGGATTTAAAATATATATGGATCTCAAAATAATATATATGTTAGTGAATTGTTAAATTTAAAAACTTAATCTAATGGGGATTTACCCTAACTATCAATAAATAAAATAGAAAGTCATTAAAATGATGCCGATATCTGATCCGATCTAGGCGAATTCTTACACTTGACCACTGAATCTTCTAAACAGTGTTCGAGAACTCGGGTGGATTGTGTCTCGCCGAGTTAATATTTTGAAGATCTGTTCAATGACTTGCATCAGCAAGCGATCCGTTTCAGAGTATTAGGATTTCGTCTCATGTCTTCGTTTCCTCTTTTGTGAAAAAGATCGATGTAATTATTTCACTATAGCGATAGGCTTTTCCATTCTTAGAAAAGGCTTTAGCGCTTCATTTTTTAACCTATAAATATGTAGTTTCGGATATAAGAATATATCATATATTATTACACTATGTCATTTTTCCTTTCACATGACACAAGATACATGACAGACATTTGTTTTCGTGTCTTGTGAATATTTTTCGTGACAGTATTTTAACTGTATGTCATTTGAAAGCGAAATAAAAAATGCGCTCGATTCTCAGATGACATTACGATTACATAATCCTGTCATCCAAAGAAAATGCGCGTTTTCGTTAAATTTCACGTACTCAACAGATGACACTTCTAATAAATGAATGTCATTGTTTGCCGATAACAAAAAAGCGGCAAATGAAATTTCACTTACGCGGCCAATCCCCAAATTTTAGGCGCTCTTGTTTGACTGAAATTTCAGCTGATATATAAACCCTCTCTCTAATCCCAAACCCCAGTTTAGGTTACGCAAGAGCTTCATCCCTCTCATCCCTCTCTATCTCCATGGCTGATTTGAACATGCAATCACTAGCTGAGCTATAAACACGATACTGGTAAGTATCTATTGATTTTCATTGTTCCTTACTCTCTCTTTTCCTCATCTGATTTACTTTTGTGTATGTCGATTTCAGCAGCTGGAATAAGTATCTATTGATTTTCAGAGCTATGATTTAAAGGGTTAGATCTCTCGCTTAGATACTGATTTTATTGTATTCATTGTTAGATTCACCGCTGAAATTCTTGGGTCATTATCTTTTTTAACCTAGGGCAATACAGTGCCGGTTGCTGAAGATGTTCTGATTTCTTTTTATTTGAACATAATATTTGCAGGGATAGTAAGAATGCTACATGCGAAGGCTGACTGAAGAGATTGTCATTCAGTTCTTGCGTTTAGCATATGGGAAGATTTCTTTAACTTATTGAGTATATATTGTTGTTATGTTGGTTTGAACTGATTGGTTGCATGTATGATGTTGTTGTGGGTGGTGCTGCTGAGATAGGTTTGCAATATATCTTCCACTTGGATTGTTATCTGAATGAGTATTTGTATGTATATGAACATAGAACTCATTGATTTAGGAAACTCGTCTGATTTTGAGTATACATATATATATTGTTATGTGAGTTTGAATTGAACGATTACATATATGTATGATGTTGTGGGTGATGATGAAATGATTGGTATGAACTGATTGGTTAGATATAACTGATTAGACATACTCTAAAGCTTTGAATATTCATTGTGATTGGCAATACTCTTACACCTACGAGTTATACTGATAGAAGTGATTGAGTATATGTATGTGTATGTGTATGAAACATGTTTAGGTTTGATGTTCTGTTGATGTTTATGTTTGAGGTTCTGTATGAATATGTGTACGATTGTTCATTTGGGCATGTAGCTTATTAATCATGCATCAAGTATTAGAGGAACATTGTAAAAGGGTCATTGAGCATGTATGAAGCATGTATTAAAGGGTAAATTTAGGCTAATTGCATGTACTGATATGGCTTGCAAATGATAAGATATCACCATTCTTTTTTTTATTTGAACATGACCTATGATGATAAGTAACGAATAAGTTGTATGCTTGTTATAGCATGTTCAGTTGAATATACATGTCTGCTTGAATAAGTTGTCTACTTGTTACATCATGTTAGGCATACTCCTAAATCTCCATTACTATGTATCATGTCACTTAGCTTGTGGTGACAGTATCATACACTTCATCACCATGCTAACTTCATCATGAACTGTACAATCCAAGTGGTAGGTACATAGTGGTGGCTTTATGATGCTATGAGAACAAGTTTTAGACATGCACGAATAAGTTGTCTATTTGTTATAACATGTTAGGCATACTCTTAAAGCTGATAATGTTATAAAACCATTCAGGATGGTGATGAGATAAGTTTACAATATACCTTCCACTTGGCTTGTTATCTGATTGAAACCATTCAGGATGTTGATGGGTTTTCGATGCTATCAGCATATGAACTTGATATTATGTTTAAGAAGGTAGCTGATCATGCATACTCTTAAAGCTGAAAATGATGAACTTGCCTGATTCTTTTCTATTTTAACATGAGTTATGCTGATGAGACATATGTTTCATGTCAATTTAGCATGTTATGTGTTATGTGTCTATGTATGAAGCATGTTGTCTTGTTTTATGTTCTGTTTATGAAGTAATTGATTCAGGAATACACATATGTTTCATATCAATTTAGCATGTTATGTGTTAGGAAGTAGAACTGATTCAATTTAATAGACATAAACGAATAAGTTGACTACTTTGTTATAGCATGTTATGATCCACTTGAATATACATATATATGTCTACTTGAATAAGTTGTCTACTTTGTATTGCCTATCAAAAAAGGATAGCGTGCAAGGGGGGCATTATGATGTGACGTGCGAATAGCGTACAAGGGGGGGGGGGGGCGTGATGCGCGATTAGAAAGGAGATTTTGATGCTAAAGAAACACTGGAGCTGGATGGATGGAGTGGAGTATTGGAGGGGCATGGAGCCAACATTGAAGATCAGATTGATTACCAAGTACATTTGTAATCAGTAATCATTTTGTTCTTCAAGAATGGCTCTATACCCATCCAATAGTCCACACCATCCAGCTCTGTGTTTCTTTGGCATCCAAATCTCTTTTCTTCAAGAATGTGCAGATGGTAAACAAGGATATCGGGATGATGAGGAACCATTAGAGTTAAATGGCGTCGAATACTGGAGGGGCATGGAGACAACATTGAAGATTAGATTGATTACCAAGTACATTTATAATCAGTAATCATTCTGTTCTTCAAGATTGGCTTTATGCCCATCCAGTAGTCCACACCATCTAACTCAATGGTTGCCTAGCATCCAAATTTCCTTACTATTCGCACATCACGCCCCCCCTTGTACGCTATTCGCACGTCACATCATAATGTCCCCCTTGCTTGCTATTTGCACATCATATATCCAATGCATGCTCTTCAGTCCATCTCCTGGAAGTTGCTACGTAACCTGCCCTGTTGCTGATGTATCATTCAGCAATTCGCTCTCGGCCAGGAAATGGCCCCTCAATGAAGGGCTCTACAAGCAGTCCATAAATATTCCACAGCAGCTATAAAATGCATAGATAAATTAAAGTAGACCCCAAACATGAGTAGATAAACTAGACCCCAAATATGAATAGATAAATTTACGGGTAAAAATACATAGATTTACATCTTACCATGGCAATACTATGGGCAGGGCGATCAAGTAGCTGGGGCATAGAAACATGCCCCAAGGGACCGATATTAGGATGGTAAATTTTTGTCCTGAATATGACCTGCGAACAATAGTAATATCATGAGTGTATTTACAAAGATATGAACTGATTTATGTGTGTAAACAAGTTTATGCATGTTCTTACAACTGGAGGTGTGGAGGGGAAATCGACAGGGAATTCCATGTCGACTATGAATACACCTCCTTCATAAGGGGTGTTTGGAGGGCCATTCATCACGGCAGTCCATTGCCGCCGGTTAGGACCATATATATTGACAAGCCACCTGGGTGCCTCATATCGGAGTTGGTCAATCTGAAACTCAACATTACGATAGAGGTTCCTTACAAGTCTATCCATGCTCGAAATAACAAACTGTAAGTATAGTGTTAGGTTGCCCTGGGTGACTATTGAGAATTGGTAAACGCTTCCTATTTATAATATGGGTGGGTAAGTGAAGGGTCTCAGAATGGAGAAAGGGTAAAAGGAGATTAATTAGGTCTATCTGTATACGGTATGTAATTAATGAGCATCATCAATTGGTTTTGCAGATATCAAGACTTTGGGGATTCTAGGAGATGATGACTTAGATATGCTTCAGTTTAAGTTGGATTTGGCTTTCCAATCAACACCACCACGCCTCTGACTATATATACAGATTTGGAGATGTACATTAATTGCTTATTTTTTTTTACCCTACATTCATTCAGTTATTTGTGTAGTTCAAATGTAAACAGATTATGAGCATTAGTCTCTAGTAAAATTAAAATCATTGATATACAGAAATTCTTGTTCATTTGATAATTATTGTTCATTTCCAGAATCATTCGAAGAAGAAGGCAAGGAGTGACATTTACGTTTAAAAAAATATTATCTAAACAACAATAAAAAGACATTAAATTAAAAGAATCTGTCATCTAAAATAAATCTCTTGACATGATTGATTAAGACCTATGTCATCTGATACAAGTTACTACGACAGAAATTATTATAAAAACTGTCACCGCGAATACCAATATGCCAATTTCCCATATAGCGACTTGATATTTTTACTTATTAGTATGTCATGTGATGACATTAAAAGTGACGTTAATAAATAAAAAGATGCACCGTAACAATGTTCATATGACAATACGAAACTAGGCTGATGTCATGTATAGTATCTTCAAATGACAGAACCTAACCGTCGTCTGAAGGTGCAATAGGCGGCAGCGAGCCCTGTGACAGATTTATATCTCGCGGGACGACGGTTTCTAACCGTCGTCTGAAGGGGGTTTTGGCGTAGTGTTATCAAACTCATTATCAATTGAAATATTTTCTTTCAAAGATTCAACATTTCGTTATAGCCTTGTTCATCTCTGAGAATTCACGTAATTCCTTCAAGTTAAGTTGGAGAAACGATCTTTTTTGGTTTAAGGTCAAAACCTTCACAATTCTTTCTATCAACCTACTCTCAATCGTCTCACTTAAAATGATACACATCAATTTTTTCTCTCTAAAATAATAAAAAATCAAAACCATGTTTGGTTCAGTGTTAATTGATAGTTATTGTTATTATTTTGAACTATGTTTTTGTTATTTTTACCTTTTTCATTTATGATTATTTTATTTTAAGAAATTGTGAGTTTTTTTTTTTAATGGTTGTTTAATTTCATTTGAATTCTTATGATATATAAATATTAGCTTTCTATCATTTTACATGATTGTTATTTTGACTAGTTTTGCATGCTTTCCCTTCATTTCTATAAAAATTCGTTTGTCAAGTTTTTTAGATGTTGAACTCAAATTTTGTAGATGTTGCTATGATATATGATTTACCTAAACATAACAATTTATACACGAAATATGAAATTATCTAAATATTAATTAGGTTATGTAATCCACATTAATTTAATTAAAAATTAAGGAATTGGAAGTCAAAACCTTCTTGATTGCATTAGATTTTCAAATAAAACAAATAAGTTTGCTAATCATGTCTTCTGAAAACATCTAAAATAATTAGGGATTTGGTGAAGGTTTAATGTAGAAATGCAATGGATTTACATGCCCCATTGAAGAGGGAGTCGGTGTGAATAATTAAGGAGATGGGGGCCAATTATTGAATTAAGAGAAATGGGTGGGTAACTATCTTTGAAACTTCAAAGTTTGAATTATAAAGGTCTATGTATGTATCTTCTAGGGTTACCTAGCAATTTGATCACTAGCCATCACTCCACCAAAACCATTCCAAGGATTTAGGTTTCCTTGTTGTCATACATATATATGTGCAAAAACAATTTAAAAATCTTAGAGTAGCATATGCTTATGGTACCTATCCAAAATTTTGTAATTTTACCATTATAAAAAAAAATTGGTAATGTTTACGTCGCGGTTTAAATATTGGTAACTATAGAAGGCACCTGGTTTGGTAACATTTACCTCACGAGCTATAAAAATTAGTGAAATTTCAATCAATGTGGATGATAAGTTGACAGTTCTATCAAAAGGTAACCTACCTAAAAGAAACTAGATCCATAAAAATTTAACATAATTGTTAACATTCCTGGTTGAAATTTCACCACTTTTGATTGGATTGAGAGAAAATGTTACTAAATAATAGATCGCCGTGGAAAGACCAATATTTTGGATAAATTAAGGAGCAAATGTTACCAAATATTAGGTGTAAAAAAACAAAAACCAACATTTTTCATAATAAGGCATGTCATTGGTAATGATAAAGCTAGTTTTGATTTATTTTTTTTAACTATGAGCTTAAAATTTGTAAATAGAATTTTAATACATGGTAAGATAAACACATATTATACATTCTTGAGATTAAGTATATGTAAGATGAAACTTAATAAATAGATCACTATATTTTTCCTTTCACATGATACAAGATATATGACCGATATTTGTTTTTGTATCATCTGAATGTTTTTCGCCACACTATTTTAAATTTTTGTCATCTGAAAGAGTTAGTGCAAACAACCTCAAATTACATATGGCGTTACGATAACACACGTTTGTCATCCCAAAAAAAAAATGCAATTTTAATCGAAAATGTACTTAATTATCAGATGACACTACATATATATAAATATCATTATTGTCTAAAACTAAAAAAACGGCAAATAAAATAAGTTACGCAGCCGAGCAAAACTTATTCCAAATTTATAACACGCTAAAACATTTTAACATTTTAGCTTACAGGTACATAGTAAATTAGGTTTCTTCCTTGAGCTTGGTGCTTCAAAGTTTAGCTCTCACATCCCTTTTTTTAGGCAACTCCACGGAAGCTTTCTACATGCAAATCTCTGTTTCTAAAATCAAAACATGGAAATGGTAAGCTCTATTTGTTATCTTCCTCGATCTATTAGAGTTTTATTGTTCCTTAATCTAGCTTTTTCCTAATCAAATATGTAATAATCATCATATTTACTCTTGCTATAGTTGTTGAGTTGCTGGAATAAGGATGCATATGGTGTCAAGCAAGAGGCAGGTCTTTCTCTTAGATACACTGATTTCACATTTTAAATTAAATGTTACGAGTGAGTCTTTCTCTTAGATACACTTGAAATTCATTATTGTTGGCAATATACTTCGTGAAGCTATTGTGGCTGTTGAAATAGGTAGATCTTGCCTTAATTTATTTGCAAGTATTATTAATATTAGAGATTATGTTTTCACTTGAATATGTATGAACTGGTCTGAATCTTTGTCCCTGTGAATTTGCAGGGGTCTCCTGTTGAATGGATCAAATTCACAGTTAGCAAACCTCTCTCCCAAATACCAAGATCATGATTATGACCCCTCCATCAGGAAGCGTCAATCATGTAACTACTTGTCCACATGCATGTAATCTTCCCAACCCACATCATCCTCCCAGGGCAACATGATCATCTCGATGGGTCAAATCTTATAACTGGGTGATATCGGACAATTAGAGCATGCGAATAAATCTTGACGTCCAAGCTAAAGGGTCAAGAACCAAAACGAGGGTGGCCTCCAGTTATATTCTAAACTTACTTTTAATTTAATTGTTGTTTATTTGTTATTAATTACTAATGAATTGTACTTAAATTTTGTAGTATATCCAACTATATTACTTTTATTTAATTGAATCTAATTTTTATTTCTGCTATAATTGACTATAAATTATTTCTATATATATATATAACCCCTTTTTTTTAAAGAAAACTTATACTCCTTTTCTTGGTCTATTTTAGGGGTTGTCTCTTATCTGTACTACATGAGCTAGCTCTTTTATTTCTTCTAATTTACTTATATAAATTAAAATATTGTTTGTAGCTTACCCAAATAAATGCTGCATTGATAAACTGACTTATGTAATTTATTATAGGGTCTATATATAGTGTTAAAATTTTAGTTAATTAAATTGTTACTAAAAGATTAGTTATGGAATACCAGCACATGAGTAATTAGTGAATTAAGTCAATATATTAATTTTATAATAAATTAATTAATATTTCTCTACATGTTCTTTCCCACAAGTTGGATCCCAATATTCTTTGAATTAGAGAGCATCTAGAGAGTGCATGAATATACTATTATGATGTTTCCACAATGTAAGGATTCTTATTGCTAGGGAGGAAAAACAAAGTTTGATAATTTAGAAAGCTAACTTGTTGTTTCTTTTTTTCTTTAAATATTTATAAATATAGGTATCTTTTAGCCCATAAAATTAATAGCCCATAAATATAAAATAAAATATATTATAAATTTTATTATAAGCTTTGGAAAATAAATAAGATTAAAAAACGATTATGAAAAAACAAAGAGAAAAAAGAAAGTATACGGAAAGAAAAACAAAGAATAAATTTAGGGTTACCTTTTGTAGCGCAGATATGTTGAATAACAGTGGAAGAAATTAACTTTGGCTATGTATCACCGATCTAGGAGAATGTTATACCAGATGAGCAATCACCGTTGTTCCACGAACTAAGAACGCTCACCAAGGACAGAGGGGGGTGGCGCCTTTAGAGTGCATGGAGATATGAATTGCCTTTTGTAGTATTCTAAGTCTCTGTGTATTATGAATTATGGTGTTAGGTTTAGCTTCCATAGTTATCTACCTATATCTACATTGAACCTAAAGGTCTAACCCTAATACTAACTGATTAGGGTATGAGTGGGCTATAAATTGATCAGTAAATGGGCCAAGCCCGTTTACTCCATTTAATCCTACAAAATAAAACTAAGAGACTATATATGCAATTTAATTTTGTTAAATAATAATTAAATACATGAGGATTATAAATAAAATACACTTATACAATAAAAAAAAAGTCATATTACAAAGTAAGAAATAGCAAAAAAAAAAAAAAATGCCTAGAGATATTTTCATTAATCTATCTGTAACCAAAATAAAAATAAATATTAAAGCAAAAAATTATGATTTTTGATTTAAAATTTTGAAAATATATTCAATTTTAATATAAGGGTGCTGGCGGAATTTTGTCAGTAATTCCGTCAGAATCCATTATTTGTTTGACGGGAACCATTTCTATCAATAATTTCTGTGAAAATAATGGAGGGAATGTTCCCGTCTTAACTTTTGACAGAATATTCATTCTGTCAACAAAATCCGTCAAAAATATTAACGGAATACATTTTGACGGAATTCCGTCAAATGTAGTGACAGATTTTTTTGTTACTAGAATCTGTCAGTAAACAAGCATTTTCTAGAAGTGCATTGCTCAAAGTTCAAAATTTCTGCATTTTGTTTTTCTTTAATATATTTAGTCCAACCATCTTCGTGGCGTCATTTTGAACTTATAGAGTCCGGATTAGTAAACAATTGAATAAGCTGCTGGAATAAGGAGGATGGGGTGGTGATTATGTTGGAGTTTAGTGTCCTAAAGACAATTGTTTTAGGATATAAATATTAATGAATAAATTGTTTATTTAATCAGATATATAGCATTAAAATGTAACTATATATAAAGGCACAAATCTTTCATAAAGAAATTAATCCTAAGTTTGTTTAAGTAATTATAAAGTGTTCATACAAACATGAAGTGAGACTGTACTTTATAATAAGATCAATAAACTTAAAGTTAACCCAAGTCAAGTAATATGTTATAGGGGTTGGCATATTACTGTTGAGACTTGCATGTAACAGTGTTTTCTGCCGAGACAGAAAGCTGGTCTCACAAGCTTTAGATATTTAGATATCCAGACAGTTACATGGATCTGGTGAAGGAGTTCATTATGATTGGGACCCGACTTGAGATAACAGTATGGATTGATTTATCTAATGTGTCAACTGTTCATCTCATTGGTATTAGTAGGTATAACTAATCCTCAGACTCAAACATTCGTTAATTGGTGATTCTGGATTGTGGAGTGTGATGCTTTGATTCTGTGCGAGCACGATCCACTACAGGTGAGAGCCTGGGGTGTGTGAGAGCAGGGTTGGGTATCACATAAAGTAACTGCTGAATAGTTAATGTCAGATTGAGCATTCGTCACTCCTGATAAGTGGGAGATATATCCAAATGGCCGCTTGTGGTGAATTAACTGAAATCCTTGCAAGGTGATAGAGTTAAGAGTAGAAATAGATATTTCACTTAACTTGTCTTTCAGAGTGAATTCAACCTGTACAAGTAAAACAGACTCTTCGTTATATATAACCTTGATACGTTCCATGGTTATAAGGAATTGACCAACACGATATAGTTGACGAAGGATCGTATTATACTGTACCTAATGCAGAAAGGTTAACGTCAGTTATCAACCTGACTTCTTAATTGCTCTGGGGGAATATCATAGGTTCTGCTAGTAACAACTCGCGACGGTATTCCGTTATATATATATATATGTTGGGATTAATCATGATGAATTAATTTCAAAGGATATATATGACTAATAGCAATAAAGGACCTAATGGGTCGCATATGGGACTTAGAACCAAAGGACGAAAATGTAATTAGTGAGACACTAATATATGGGCCGAAATTTGTAATTAAATTAGGGATAAATTAATTTGATTAATAATTATAATTGGATTATAGTTGTGAATTAAATTAAAGGATTATCTGATAATATTAATTAGAGATTTTAATGAGATTGAAACTCTAATTAATTATCCCAAACAATAATTAAATTACTAATTTATTTAATTAATTAACTAATACAACTAGGATTAGAGTTTTGAGAAGTCTATAAATAGACTCCCTAGGCCCTATATTTCGAGACACTCAATACAAGAGGAAGAGGAATCGTTCAGTCTCCGTCTCGGCTTATTTACATTATTTCTTACTCTCTCTTTGATCTCGTATCGATTCTGTTAGAGGCAATCATTGCGATTGCTTATTATTAAGGTTGATTACTGATAAGTTATTGTTTTCTGTGTTGAACAAATCATTCGTAGCTCACAGATTAAATATAAGAAGTTGTGGACACTTCGTTTGCAACTGTAGATAGTTCTTCAGAAAAGGTATTTCATTATATCCCTCTTTATATGAAATAACAATTAACAGATCTTGGAAAAGGGAAATAGATAATAAAATAGATAAAATTTTATTATTCCGCTACACCTAGGCTTGTCTATTTTCCTACAGATTAGTCGATATGTCGAGGGTAGTAAACAATTGAATGGGCTGCTGGAATAGGAAGATGCTTACTAGAAACAAAGAGCAAATTTTTATTTTGGCTACATGGGGGTGACCTCAATACAAAATTCTTCCATTCTTGCGTTAAAGCTAGAAGAAAGCACAACAAAATATCATCATTTCAAAACAGCAACGGAGACAGTATTGCGGACCTTGTGGATTTGGGAAACCATGTTATGCTCCAACAACGAACACCATAAATGTCGATGTGCGTGTTTTACCCTCAGTTGTTTCATGTGAAAATAACAGTAATATCATTCCTCCTTTTAACATTGGGGAGTTTAAAACTGCAGTGTTTCAAATGTATCCCGATAAATCTCTGAGCCCAAATGGGCTCAATCCGGGATTTTACCAAATGTTCTAGGATGTTATTGGGGATGATGTGTTTAGTGCTTGTGATTGTTGGTTAAATAGATTGGAGTTCCCTAACAGTCTGAATGATACAATTATTATATTGATTCCTAAATGTGATTCACCAAAATCAATGAAGGAACTTAAGCCTATTTTGATGTGCAATGTCCTTTATAAAATTATGTGCAAGGTGTTAGCGAATATGCTTAAACTGATTCTCCCAAATATTATCAGTGAGATCTAGCCGACATTTGTCCCTATCATATCCATAATTGATAGTGTGCAGATCGTATGTGAATCAATCCATTATATGAAAAGGAAGAATACAGGTAATAATGGGGAGGTTTCCTTGAAGATTGACATTAGTAAGGTGTATGATAGAGTCGATTTGAGGCTTCTAAAGGCAATGCTTGTTAGATTGGGGTTTAATAAGAAATGGGTGAAGTGGAATATGCTCTATGTTACTACTATCTCTTGCATTATGGATGTAAATAGGGATATCATTAACCTTATCAATCTAGGGATACGACTAAGGCCGGGGGACCCATTGTCCCCTTATCTATTTATTCTATGTACCAAAGTTGTATCTAAGCTTTTATATATATATATATATATATATATATATATATATATATATATATATGAGCTTGATGTTTTGATCCGAGGGGTGTAAGGTGTGATGAGGTGCACCTGTGATCTCCCATTTATTCTTTGCAGATGACAATTTTCTCTTTTTTGGGGGGCATGAGTGGACAAAGTCGGGGTTATCCTTGACATCGTAACTATATAAGAGCAGGCTTCAAGTCAGACCATTAATGTAAGAAAATTAGGTATTTTCTTTATCTCTACTGTCAAGAATGAATTAGGAGTTAGAATCTGTAATTTACTTAATGTTCATTTATCGCTTGATATTGGGGCGTTACCTTGGTCTCCCTTCCCCTATTAGAAGGTCAAAATGCAATATTTTTAGCTTTTTGGTTGATAGATTGAGAAAACATTTTGGTAGCTGGGGTTACAGATTTCTTTTGGGTGCAGGCAAAGACGTCCCTTAGGAAAATAGTGGCTTAGGCACTATCTAGGTTTTGTATGAGTACATTTTTGCTTCCAAAATCGTTTGTGATGTGCTGCAGAAAATGATGAACTCCTACTGGTGGATACAAAGGCGGATAGTAGGAGGAATATCCACTAGTTCGACTAGTCCAAGTTGAGTCGGCGGAAGGATCATGTAGGGTTGGTCTATATAGATCTATCTTTACTTGGCAAGCAAGGGTGGATGTTTCTATCAGATCTGCGTGCTTTGGTTAGTAGGCTCTACAAAGCTAAATAATTTCCTCGTGAAACTTTCCTTTCTTCAAATTTGGAAAGTAATCCTAGCTTTATTTGGAAAGGTGGGTGGCAGTCGATTGAAGTTCTTAAGCTTGGTTTAAGGTGGAAGATCGATGGTGGCAACATGGTTAGAATTTTGGCAAGAGTCCTGGATCACTATCCACAATGATTTCAGGGTTCAATCTCCTTGCCCAGTGGGGTTGGAAGAGATAAGCGTAGTAGAGTTATTTGTTAATGGGGCGAAGGTATGGGATCAAGGAAAAGTGGAAGGGTTTTTTAGTAATACGAAATCAAAAGTTGTCTATAATCTGACTGTATCACTCAGAACTTCCCAGGACTGTTTGATGTGGAACTACGCAAAAAATGGGATTTATTCATCGCAGTCGGGATATATGTGCTTGGATGAGCGAGTGAATAATAATGGTCCAGTTGAGGGTGGGGAAAGAGTATGGAAACTTCTCCTTCCCCCAAAACTTAAACTCTTCCTGGGGAAGTTATGCTCGTTGTTTGCCATTACAATTGCTTCTTCAATCTTGACATATAACAGTGCCTAGTGAATGTCCACTATGTGAGTCTGATATAGAAAACAACTATCATTTATTTATTGATTGTTCTTTTTGCTCAGGGATGTTGGAATCCAGTGGGAGCATCGAGGTCGATTAGAGATGTAGTTGACTAGTACCTGACATGCTGTAAGAGGGCGAGTCCAGAACATCGGGTGAAAGTATCACTTACCTTTTATTCGATCTGGTAACAGTGAAACAATAAAATCTGGAATGAGAACTTTGTGGCATCCATAACTGGTTATCAAGCACCATCAGAAGAAGAACTAGGTGCACGACAGGATGAGAACGTCTGACAGGGTCAGAATGGCTGCTCTAAAATAAAAGAAACCGAGTTTTTTTTCCACTAAAGTGCAACACAGATGGAGCAGTGTTCGAGGCACAACCACAGTGTGGTTCGGGAGCTGTTATTAGAGATGACGGAGGTTGGGTGGTGGCAGATAAGTGTGCTGTAATCTCGGGTATCCATGAAGTGAAGATAGTTGAAGCTATAGCCATGCGAAACAGTCTAATGTGGGCTCAAGACCAAGGGTTGATGAAGGTTGAATTTAAAACCGATTCAAAGATGATGGTAGATGATATCCACTTGATTAATCAAGACTTATCAGATTATGGAGGCCTCATTCAAGATTGTATGGAGATATTACTAGATAATATGAACTTCTCGGTATCTTTTGTTCTCCGTCTAGCGAATAGAGTGGTTCACACACTAATGAGACACGTTCTTAATGTAATCACTTTTTAGATTAATGATGTAATCACTAAGGATGTTATTCCTCCTCTTAATGTAAGTTCTTTTCTCTAGAAAAAAAAGCCTATGATTTAGATATCTTAACATTTATATGCATGCATGTACAATTAGAAAAGAAAAGAGAACAAATAACAAAGAAACAAAAAGTAAATTGGAAGTATGAATTCTGTCACTTCATAACAATTGATCATGTGATATTTTATGTGGGGTCTTAATGAAATTTGATGATCTTGTCTTCCATATAGAATTCCTTCTCACATAAATATGAATTTTAGTTTCATGGTTTTTGATGATTTGTTGCTTGTTTTGGACTAAACAAAAGCAATAAAAAGTAGCTATAGATTTGAACAAAAATATGTGTATAGTTCCTTTAATTAATTGAACCAGAACTTCATATGTCTCTATATATATGTTTCAATAGCAACCAACAATACATAAGAAAAATTAATTTTAATCATATTTGGGGGAAATTATTGTTGTCTAAAGCTCAAAAATCCATCTATATAATTGCCTATAATGCTTTACTTACCTACCCTATATATCTGTGTTACTTTCAAGCTTTCATATATATGCTTTTTGAATCATTATTGTCAATCCAATCATGTATTTCTTATGTGATATTTGTGTATCTAATGCTCAGAGATACACTTTTTTTACAGTAATTTTGTTTGGGTGGCTATGTCATAATTGTGATACAAGGGATTAAACTAAAACATTAAGCTCATAGTTGAGTTCATGGATAATTTTATTATAATCTCCTATATACTTTCTCACGCGAATGCCCTTTAGGTTTGAAGCATGCACAACAAATGTCAGGATTCGAACTCTCAGTTACTTGATCTACAAAGCTCTGATACCATATCAATAATGTTAGGGTTCGAACTCTCGACCAAGTGAAAATATAGTTGTTCAATTAAACAATGTGAGATGTTTAACACTCTCCCCTTACGCCCAATTCATTTGGTGCACGATGCTAATATTAGCGGAGACCCCGCCATCGAATACGTATGGTTCTGATACCATGTTAATGAACTACAACAACAAAGGCTTAGTCCCGAAATGATTCGGGGTCGGCTAGCATGAACCATCATATAAAACCGTGAAATCAAGTCGTGTCAGCGACACAAATTCTCTCTCTCCACTCTGTCCTATCCACTACCATATTTTCCTCAATCCCTAATAAACTCATATCACTCTGAATCACCCTCCTCCAAGTTTGCTTAGGTCTTCCCCTACCCTTCACCACTCCATCCCTTTGCCACTCTTCAGTACTCCTAACCGGCGCATCAAGCGCTCTTCGTCTTACATGGCCAAACCACCTTAGTCGGTTTTCCCTCATTTTATTCTCAATAGATGTAACCCCTACTTTTGTCCTAATTATTTCACTACTCACCTTATCTTTTCTCGTATGACCACACATCTATCTCAACATACACATCTCCGTCACCGACATCTTATGAATGTGACAGTGTTTCACTGCCCAACACTCCATACCATATAACAATGCCGGTCTGATTGCCGTGCGGTAGAATTTTTCCTTCAATCTATTAGGCATGCCGGGGTCACAAAGGAAACTTGTAGCACTCTTCCACTTTGCCCAACCAGATTTAATCCTATGAGCAATAGCTCCATCTACTTCTCCATTCGTTTGGATAATAGATCCTAAATACCGGAAGCAATCCGAGGCCTGAACAACTCTCCCATCTAGGGTGATTATCCCTGCCTCCCTACTCCTATCATCGCTAAACTTACACTCCAAATATTCTATCTTACTTCGGCTCAACTTAAAGCCTCTAGATTCTAAAGTTTGTCTCCATAGTTCCAACTTTCTCTCCACGCCTTCTTTCGTCTCATCAACCAACACAATATCATCTGCAAACAACATGCAATATGGTATACCATCTTGAAGTGAACTCGTTAGCTCATCCATAACAATGGCAAAAAGAAATGGGCTTAGTGCGGAACCTTGATGCACTCCAATTATAATAGGGAACTCTTTAGTCTTCCCAACACTAGTATGTACACTCGTACATGCTCCCTCATACATGTTCTTTATGATGTCAATATATTTCCGCGAAATGTCTTTCCTTATTAAGGCCCACCAAAGTACTTCCCTTGGTACCTTATCATATGCCTTCTCCAAGTCAACGAAAACCATATGCAAATGAACTAATTGAACTAAAAATTTAAGTTGATAACTAAGGTCCAATAATAGTTTTATTATAATCTCCAACAATAATAAGGATAAGGAGAAGATTAGGATTACAAATCCTTGTTTCAGTTATATGATGCAGGCATCTAGTCGACTATGCGAGATGAGACGAGTGGTGGAAC
Organism: Euphorbia lathyris; assembly: GCF_963576675.1. Lineage (NCBI taxonomy): Eukaryota > Viridiplantae > Streptophyta > Magnoliopsida > Malpighiales > Euphorbiaceae > Euphorbia > Euphorbia lathyris. Next base: position 21,215,532 of record NC_088918.1, on the reverse strand, counting down.
AAATCGGATCAAATGGGCAACACACCGGAGCCAAGGATGAGACCTTTGTGTGAGAAATAGATCCATCTCGACATGTGGCTATTCCCACTTGCTGAGTGGATCATTAAAATAGGATCAGAAGTTTCAGCATGTATCCCACTCGTCGTGTGGAATTTTGAAATGATACCCACTCACCATGTGGGCTCTTTAAAAAGCCTTACAAATCAGGCTTGCCCCTCACTCCAGCTCCAGCTCCACCTCTTTAAAAAAACTTTGAAGTGAATGGTCGGGCTAAGATATGAGTTGTCATATTCGTTGAATGCTTGACAAAAGATAGAAAAGCAACTGCTTAAATCTTTTAAAATAACTAAACAATCTTTAACAATCTCATAATTATAAGAGAATCAGGCATTGGGTTGTTAATGGCATTGACTGCTACCAAAAAAATAAAAATGAATAGAGACTAAGATAAATTATTAGATTTTAGCCAATTCAGAGCTTTTCGAATAGCCATGAGCTCTGTAGTAACAGTATCAAAATGTCCTTCAAAAGCTCTATAGACCGCTGAAAGACAAAATCCATGATCATGTCGAATGAAAAATCCGAATGAACAATAACCTTGATCTTTGGAAACTCATATATCAATATTGAAATCTAATGAATCAGTCATCGGTTTCTGCCATTGAATCACAGGACAGTTGTCACTAGTGGAATTTGATAACTTCAGACTTTGAGCCAATTGCCAATCCAAATGAGTTGTATTTGTAATCTTCAATTAATGAAATACAATAACTCATACACATATTATATTAGAGCAAATCGTAAGGTATCAAATAAAAATTTCTTTCTCTAAAAACCGTGTTGATAATTTTTAGGAACCAATTGACTTAAGAAGTTAAGTTAATACATAAAATTCATGGATTATATTTGATACATCGCCACATGTAATGCCTCTTAGACTTAAACTGTTTACAACACTGGCTCGTTTTACTATGTTTTGAAATTTCATTAACAACTGGCATTGACATCATTTGAACTCTCAGTCACTTAGTCTAAGAGGCCTTGGTACCATGTAAACAAACACAAAACTCATTCTAAAAGGTATCTCAAATGAAGAGGATTCTCTCACATGTATAAGGAGTCATATGGCTTCATAATTGAACAATAAAGGATATTTTACATACACCCATCAAGTCAACGTACTTGTGAGATATCTTTCGGATTCTTTGAATCATGGTATTGTGCTTTCTACTCTGATTTCTCAATTACATTGTTTTTTCAATACTCATTGAGAGTATATATGTAAGGATGATCGTAAATTCATAAGCATTTATACGATGTTTCTTGTTTCCTACTTAGTTTCTTGGTCTTCTAAAAAGCAATGAATCGTCTCTCGGTCATCCATGGAAGTTGAGTATAGAGTCTTTGGTTGTGCGATACATTTTATGTAGTTGATCAAACATCAATTTTTTTAATAAACCCTTAGCAAATTTTCATTTTTTTTTCTTATTTCTTTGAGAGAAAAAAATGGCAGCTCATTCTCATATTATGGAGTGTAAAGAAGGTAATACTAAATAGAATTCATTATTACAATAGGATTCCTTCTTATATAGAGTTTACTTTTTTTACAAAGGAAGGCGTTAAGCCCAGGGAAGAAATCTAAAAAAGAATAGAGAAAGAAAACTAATTAGGAACCATTCATATTAAAGCTCGGCCTGATCTTCAAGTAAAATGTTCTAGAGGCCTATAGGAGGCACACCACACTCGTGATGACCTAGGGCGTAAGAGCTTGTAAAATTTTCCATCTAGTCTAATGTCTCATTTCCTTCCCAAACACACATGAAGGAATTTCATTTCCCAGTTTCTATCCTTTACCTTCCAACATTCCCGAATCAACCAACCCAATGGGTGATGATTTCCCACCCGACTTTGAATAAACATAATCACTGAACTCAAGTCCATTTCTACTATTTCTTGTTGATAGCCTTGATCCCATACCAACCTGAGTCTAAAGTATAGTCCCTAGAGCTCTACCGCGAACTATGTGCAAATACCCAAGTTCACTACAAAGCCCCCTAACCAATTACCTGAACCATCTCGGATGATGGCCTCTACTAAAGCAAACCTCGTGTTCCCTTTACTAGCTCTATTTATATTGAATTCAACCCATTCTCCATATGGCGGTTCCTAACTAATCCATCATTTATCCATCTATCTTGTTGAATTCATCAGATTTAACTTGGAAGCTATATAGCACGAAACGTCAATAAATCTGGAGTTCCATCCACATAAAAAATACATGCATTCCTAACCTTCCAGATCCACCATATTCCAATGTGAAACCTCACATTCCAAGGCATTCTCCATATGACGGTTCGATCATTCCAACAATTACTGATATTCTCATCTAACGAGATAGTCCGAGTGAGAGCGAAGAATCGATGACGAACTGATATTGGCACTAGAACCTGCCAAGTCGACTTCACTTTTGCATAATCAGGCAACACGTGCAACACTTCCTCCACCATCTCATAGAAATGGCACGATGCTACCTCCATCATACGCCCATGGACTCTTTTTGCATTGCAAAGAGTTCTATTTTTTTCACAAGCCATACGAATGATCGAACTCTCTCCGGACTGGTAGACTCTAGCATTTTTCCCAGTGGGTATTCTCTTCACTCTCTACAGGAGGAACCTTACTCAGTTGGTATCCTAAACTCACTGAATACTCCCCTATAATCGACCCTTGCCAGTACCCGTTATCTACCCACAACACCTCCAAGAACAATGTAATCGAAGTTATCTCGAGGAATGTACTTCTAGACAGATATAGCGCCACCAGATTCCAGTCTCAACCTCTCCCTTTATCCTAGTAATCACTAGCATGCATATCTCTCCAATTTAATGGGATCGATTTGGAAGCCATAGAGATTACCGTTGACTCCCCACACCATAGGTCCATCCAGAATCATATATTACTTTCGTTCTCAACTAAACGACTCACTCCATGCTTAAGCACCCCTGCCTCTACAATAATACCCTTCTATATATGCAACGAGTTACCCATTGCTCGAAAAACTTCTAATCAATATCGTGATCCACCATATTTCGACTTAATTGTCCTGGCCCATAAGGAAGTCTCATAAGTAAGGATGCTCTTACTCCGTTTTCCTAGAATTGCAGTATTAAATTCTCATGTTTCTCTTATTACGAGACCCCCCATATTTTTTTCTCTACAAACCACTTGCTAGTTTGCCAAATTTGATTTCTTATGAGCTGCAAAAGAATCCCATAGAAAACTGCAATTACACGCATCAAGCTTTTTACATATAATGACTGCTAACATCGTTGTTTGTGTCGCTTAATTTGGAACCGAGGATGCTACAGGCTTGATGAGCGTTAAATGTCCTGCAAAAGAAAGACATGTTGCCTGCCACCCCGCCATATGCATGTACACCTTATCCACCAAATATTTGAACGTATCCTTGGTCACACAACTATGCATCAAACGTATAACCAGATACGTCCCAAGATTCTCAGTTTTCTCAAAGCCTAAAACATCACAAATACCTTAGCTAAAAATATGAGAAACTTTAACAGAGAAGTATACCGTAGATCTACCAAGATTCACTTTTTGACCTGAGCAACTATAGAACTAATTCATTATCCAATTAATTGTGGTTGCTTGAGCGATACATGCTTTCCACGATTAACACTATCATCTGTAAAAAAACATGAGAAATTAGATGACCATTCCGTGAGAGTTTTATGGGCCTCCAAACTCCAGACTGGACATCATCCTCAATCATGTGACTGAGTCTATCAAGACACAAGACAAACATATACGGTAACATGGGATCCCCCTATCTAATCCCCTAGGTCAGAGTAAGCTATGTAGCTTTTCCCCATTTTAGAAAACCTGCATATCTGAAGCAGCTACACATTTAAAAATCCAATTAACCCAATGCGGACTTAAACCCAAGAGAGTGAGCCTTTCCTACAGGAACTGCCAACTTACTCTATCATATGCCTTCTCAAGATCAAGCTTAGGATCATATCCTCCTTCTGGCCCTTCTTCTGTCTCATATAGTGAATAGCTTCCTGAACTAAAATGACATTATTTGAAATTTGTCTACCTAGGATAAAATAGCTCTGAGTCGGGCTAATCATGTCACACAGAATCGATTTAAGACGGTTTACAATGAATTTGGTAACTATCTTGTATAGCATGTTCCACATATTGATAGGGCAAAATATAGTGATGAATTCAGGACACGGTACTTTAGGAATCACATTTATAAGTGTCTCACTTAAAGTGGAAAGGATAATATATGTGTTAAGAGCAACGAGTACATAGTCTCAAACATGAGGGCCCAACTTAGCCCGCAGATATTGGTAGAACACGGCCTGGTATCCATCAGGTCTCGACGCCTTGAATGGAGACATCTAAAAAATTTCATGTCAAACCTCCTACGCACCAAACCCTCTCTCCATGCCTATTTTTATATGATCATCAATGGGTGGAAAACATGTCATCGTAAACATATGCCCTCAAACAAGCCTCTTCTTCCGTTTACAACCCTCTAAAGAACTCAAATACCATCTTGGTAATGTTGTATGTATCCCACCGCCATATGTCATGTTCATCCCGTAGACCTCTAATTTTACTATATCGGCGCCTGAAGTGTGGAAAGATGAAAGAATAACGTGTTCTAATCCCCAAAATTCAACCAATTAATCCGAGATTTTTGAAACAAAAAATCTCTTCCTGCTCCAAAATAGCATCCAGTTCAGAGAGGAGCTTTCTCTCCAGTTGAAGCATACTATAAGTGACGATAACTGCAAGCGCTTTTTATATTCTTGCCAATCTACTTAACACTCATTTTTTCTTGTAACTCAATCTGCCAAACACTTCGGCATTCAGTTAGACACAGATATTGTGAATATATAAATATTTTATATTTTTTATATTGGAATATATGGAATTAGCTCATTGTTACATTTATTAAGAAAAGTGGTATTTTAGGAATGTTAAAATTTCTAGGAATGATTTTTTTTTTTTTTGGTAGTTTTTAGAAAAATACTGTGTTTGGTATTTTGGTAAAATTTCTAAAAAGCATATAGATATATTACAAATATTCTGGAGTGTATTACAAATATTTATTTATCAACTTATAAATATTTGGGTTGAGTTTGGTTTTACACAAATAATAGGTAATTTGTAAAGTAAAAATTGCTTGATATTTGTTTCATTTATTTTCTTTTCAAATAAGACATTTAATTAACATAAATTATTTATAAATTGTAATTTATTATTCATTGAGTGAAAGTTTTGAAACAAAAGATAAGGAGTACACCTATCATTTGAAATTCTTCATTTAGGGTGGCATGGTCAAGGGATTATATATTACTATAATGAAGACTTAATTAATGATAACATGAATTTACTATGGATAGTCACTTTTCACCTTACACTAAGGAAATAAAATAATAAATTAATATAGGTCCTATGTTCTAACTAAAATGTTGGTAGCTATGATTATAGTTTGTTCTAAAATATTCCATAAAGGACAAAAAGGAATTTGAGACTAAAATAATGGTTGAATAGCTTTTCTCTACGTTTCCACCATTGATTACATTTATAATTACTTATGATTGCTAACATTGAAAGTTTAGTTAAAATACATAAACTTGTTAAAAAAGAGTGATGGGATCCTAAACTTTTAAAGGGTTCTGACACTCCTTAATTTGCTTAAAACATTCTAACAGTCTTTCAACTTACTTAAAATGTAAATCAATTAATCATTTGGTTTTAAAAAAGTTTTAAAAAATAAACTGCATATGGAATGATTGTTCACACGCCTTGGAAAAGTAAAACAACCAAGGTCGGATTAATGAGATTCTAATATCAGAGATGACAAGTTTTACCGTTGCGCAAGTATGAATTTCCTTTTTAACATGTTTTAATCTATTCCAAGGTGCGTGTATAGGACCGTCTTAAATATTTTTGGGGCCCTGTGCTAAATGAAAAAAAATTAAGTCATATTCATTAAAAAAAATTAATATTTTCATATAATAATAATGTTTCTACAAAATGAAACACCAAAATACTTTTAACTTGATTTTTAACATAATAAATATAATTAAAATAATTAAATTAGATATTGTATAATAAAAAAAAACGGGCCCCTAAGACTCTTAGAGCATTAATTTTCTCGATAAGTTGACATTTTCACTTAATTTTTCACGTAATAATTAATAACAATAATTTATTTATATTTGTATAGTAAAAAAAATTGGGCCCTCTTAAATTTGAGGCCCTGTGCGGGAGAGCTCCTTGTACACCCTTCTCCTACTCCCCTGTGTAAAACTCATTCCGACTGCAGCTTACTTTTTTTTTTTGAAACCAAGTGTTTAATTGATTACACTTTAAACATGTCCAGAAGGCTATCGAGACATTTTAAGCAATAGGAATGTTGCACACGCGCCTTAAAAAAGTAAAACGATCAAGGTTGGCTAATCAGGCTCTAAGGTCTGAAAAGACAAGTTTTACAGTTGAGCAAGTAAGAATGTCTCTTTTAATATGTTTTAATCTATTATGTGAATTATGTAATAACATTTCAAAGTGCGTGCAACACTCATTTCGCATGCAACTCAATTTTTTGTAGCCGGGTGATTAATTAATTACACTTTAAGTATGTTGAGCGGACTATCAGGTTAAACAAGTTGATAGGGCTTTAAAAACACTTGAAAGTTTAGGGAGTCAAATGATATATTAAACCAAATATATATTATTTATTTGTATACTTGTAATTAATTAATTTTGTGAAACAGACTCAAGGTGCCATGTGGGTCAGTCTACTTGATCTCAATGTTTCCAACTTAAATATGGCTCCATATATAGGAACCATAATCATTAATTAGTGAGAAAATTAATGAGTAAAAGTGATTAGGTGATGTACAATGTGGAAGGAGAATTAGGTATATATATAGTCCATAATTATACTCTAGAAGTGCTTTTGGTAGGTTGTTAGCTCTTTGTACCACATAGTTGGAATCAATTTAACTACTAATGCCATATCTCGGATTAAATATGAAAATAATATGGTTTGTAGAATTATACTTAAAAGTGATTTTTTTTTTAAAAATGATTTTTAAAAACAAATTATGGAATGATATAGCATTATGGACCTAGGCACATCCAACACCCACTTAAGGTCCATTCTAAGGGAAATCCTACATAAGGGCCATTCCATGGGGAAATCCTACAACAAGGGCATATCCAAGATAAAACTTAGTGATATAGGCATATGAAGAGATTTTGTAAAAGAAAATCGATTAAGTAAAAGAAAACAACTTATATTGTTAGTAGTTAAATCATCCCGAAAAAGGAATAAGGATGATGATCTCTTGATCCTTTTGTATGAATGTCTTTTTTTTCTTGATCTCTAACTTCTTTTTCAATATGTCTAAAATATGTATGTATCTTTTCTCTTTCTCTAATATTTGCTGTTTTTTCTCTCCAAATGATTGCATCCAAAATTTTAGAAATTATGGGCATGTTTGTTTTACCTACTGTTTGTTGTTGCTGTTTGCTGTTTACTGTTACGGTTTGCTGTTTGCTGTTACAGTTTGCTGTTTGCTGTTACGGTTTGCTGTTTGTTGTTGTTGTTGTTTGATGTTATGGTTTGCTGTTACGGTTTGCTATTTGTTGTTGCTGTTTGCTGTTACGGTTTGCTGTTGCTGTTTGCTATTAGGGTTTGCTATTTGTTGTTTGCTGTTACGGTTTGTTTTTTGCTGTTGGAAAAAACTGCTTTTTCAAAAAGCATAGATTCTCTGCTTTTGTAAAAGGCTGCTTTTCGGATGTAAAAGGAAAACATGAGGTCACTAATCAAACACCTAACACTACTTTTCAGATGTAAAAGGCAAACAGGAGGTTACTAACCAAACACCTAAAATTCTCATTTTTGAAGTGAAAAGGCAAATAGAAGCATGAAAGTAGCAGCCAAACACCCCTATATGATTTTAATATGGAGATATATATCTCTTGAGATACCCCTCTAGAAAGACATAACTTCTGGGTGTAGGGATGTGGCTTTTGGCAAAGTGACACAACTTTTAGCAATTCTGGAAAATCTCACAAACACGGGTTTTTTCGACATGCACATTTTGGTAAAACCTACAATCCAAGCTCATTTCCCTTCCCAATCCTATAACACGATGCAAATTTGAGCTTACTCCCACTTTAAAATATGAAATTCCGTTCATATCTTTAGGTAATTTTTCTATGCAAAGCAAAATAATAAAACAAAGATAAAATACTAATAACAAAAATAAATACTAAACATTGAACAACATACGAACTTTTCAAGTTCATACTAGTAAGCCATAATGATGTTCACCATAACCCATTCAACCTGGACCTCGGCCAACTTTGGTTCTTCTTCGCAGATGACTAGGAGTGAGATGAGTCCAAAAATAAGAACCTCTATATCAAATAGGCCTACTAGGGCGAAACATCTTTACATTGAACTTCATCTCGACTAAGGCAGCCCAAGAAATGAGATTCACCGAGTTGTCGATGTCAACAAGAATTCACTGCACGTTGAAGTTGTTAATTGGGAAGGAGACCACTAGGGCTTCGCTATAAAGGGTGCACATAGGGGGGGTTAATATGGAGGGATTTTCCGGTCGAACCCTTTAATTTATTTTGTCTGGTGGAGTCTTCCGCACATGATTGTGCCCCATTTTGAATGACTTATATATCCCGTTAGTATTAGGGTCGTTTTGGTTCATCAATATGAGGGGTCGGTTCCCTTTAATATTGGGTCCCCTCTTATCTTGACCATGCTGTTATCCCAGACCTTGTTGAATCATCTTCTCGGAATAAGTGTTTGCATTCATCAGTGTTGTGGTCATTTCTTTGTGGAACTTGAAGTACTTTTCTTTTTTGGTCTTTAGAGGGCTGCTCGACTGCATCGGACCGGTAAGATTCTACGGTGGAGATATTGATATTGTCAGGAGAGAGAGAGTCCTCAGAGTAATGAATTTCCATATGAACAGTGAAAGACGAATGACTAGCTTCTCGTGGGCCTCTTCTTGGTTTGTCTCGCCTTTGGTGGTACGAAAATGGTGCATCATCTAATTTAGAGAAGGATTCTTTATAGTCGGTTCCTTACTTTTCTTTTTCTCCCTTGTTATGTTCTCTTCTATTCTTTTCCTTCTTCGATTCCATATAATTTTATGGGCCTTATGCTATCGTCGTACTCGATGAAGCTCTACCCAACCGCCATAAGTTCTCTGAATGATTGGGGGATTATTGTATCATTTTTCAGAGAGATTTGTAGATGGTTCCTTTGGCGAGGTAATCGATGGCCACCTCCCATATCATTTATTTTTATCTCTGAGGATATATAGTGGAACGAGTGCGGTAGATCCTCAAAGTTTCAATGGTGCATTGACACACTTTATTGAGGTTGGAGTTTATCCTTTCCTCCTTTATAACCTCATAAATCTTGCCACAAAGTTTTTAAGAAGGTCAAAGGCGTCGATGGACTCCGACTCTCGATACCATTCCTAAAGCACCTCCACTAAGGTCATTTGGTATACCTTGCACATGATATGATCTTCCTTGGAGTATAGGTTTATCATGCTCATGAGGTGGCATAGTGCTAATTGGGGCCATTAATACTCATGTATCTGGGAAGCTTAGGGGGGTTTCAATTCTTCAAAAAGCTAGACTTAGTGATTCGTTGAACTAGAGAGGTTTTTCTGGAAGTGGCCTTTCCCTTGATGAATCTTCCTAAAGTCTTCTCATCTAGAAATCTTCATAACTTCGTTTCCCAAAATTCGTTTCGCCCTGTCAGTGTTTCCTCTATAGTCTCGAGAGCTCGATGAGTGTTTGCAATAGCATGCCCATCTAAGGGTTGGGTTCCCTTGAGGAAATTTTCGCTTCCATGAGTCAATCTGTTATATTTGGATAGTTGTTTTTCTTGTTTAAACGGGTTCTTGGGTTAGAGGAATTCCAATAATTTGTGATTTTCCTCCCCAATCACTTTCTAACCCTCGATTATTTTTTTGTTAGATCTTAGTATATTAGGCTTGTGCGGCCTTCCATCAGTTTTGCGGCGAGGTCCTTGGTTTCTTCTTCTGATTATATTTCCACGAAGAAGCCAGTTTTCATGTTGTTCGGAATGGTAAGGTTCGCATTTTCTAAGTCTTTCATTTGTTCGATGGTTCCAATGACTTCCTTTATAAGGGTGACGTCGAGAGGAGTGTTGAAACACCTTTCCACATGATTTTGATTTGAAAAAATTATTTAAGATAATCCATGATTAAGGGGCAATTAAATTTAAGTGCTTTGATTTAATTGTACTAATATGTTTGTTCAATGTTGAGTATAAATATAAATGAAAATAGAAATAAAAAGTAAGACAGGACGAAGTCAGCATGAGAACACAGCACAAGCGGAGTGAAGTGCAACTCAGCATAATAGAAGATAAGTCATCTTCTGGTCAGAAGTTTAAAGATCAAGCTAATCAATGAAGCTGTGTGGAACGCAACTCAATATCAAAATTAGAGAAGTCTTCTTGAGAACTATATCTTGCAGAACGAAGCTGACCATGGAAGCTGAGTAAAAGGGAACTCAGTATCTGAATTGACAACAATCAAATACAAAGGCTATCAAGTCAAGCTGAGTGATCTTCAAGACAGCGCGAATAATCCGTTTGCTAAAAGACAAGATCCGACAACTGTCTGCACCAATTCAGAAGCCTTGGAATTATGCATGGATACAGTTTCGAGATGCATGGGTCAATTATTCGTTAGCTAAAAGACAAACCGGCACAAGAAGACGAAACCTGCAAGAAGAAGATAAGCTTGACGACTGTGGAATTCAGACGACAGGATTGGCCTGCAAATCTGAAGCTGACCAGAACATGTCGCCAAAATGGAGCCGTTTGAATCCAACGGATAATTCCGGATTCAAATGATTGTGCCTAAAGGTTTCAACTATAAAAGGACAAGTATACTTCTTGGATCCTTTGCCGATTGCCGAAATACAAGAGATAGCATACATACAAAAAGCGCATCAAAACAAGAAAAAGATCTTACACCAAATTTCCAATTCTGTGTAAAAGCTAGAGTGATTTTTGTAATCATCTAAAGTGTTCTTTATGTGAAAAAGAACAATTTTGTATCAATTGTAAATTGAGTGAGCTGTGCTGAGTACTCAGTTTTAAGTACTCAGTGGTAGAGAAATCTAGGTGTTCGGTTATAGCACTTAGTAGGAGTTGAGTAGACGAATAGAGGACGGTACTCTTGCATATTCAACTGCCTTGTAAACGGGTTGTGCTCTACCTTTAAAGAGCTCAGTATTGGATTTAAAAAGCCCGGAGGGACTCTAGGGACTGGACATAGGCGGAGAGGCTGAACTAGGATAAGTCGTGCTGAGTAATCTCTAACTCTCTCTCAATATATATCTGTATGTGTTGCTTGCTATATTTACTCAGTATATAAATTGTTTGAACTGACACTGAGTAAATCAGAGTGCTGAGTTGGAAGCTGACCACAAAAGTGTCATTTCCCAACTCACAAGTAAAACAGTTCTAGTCAGTTCCTAACTAAAGCCGTCTTACACCTCACTCGGCCGCGCTGACCAAAGCTGAGTTGTGAAACTCAAAGAATTAAATTAAGTCAGCATAATTAAAGTGAAAAAGTTATATTAGTTCCTAACCCCCCTGGAACTAATCACACGGGACCAACAAGTGGTATCAGAGCCTAATAGCTCACTACTCAAAGATATAACTATCTTGAGCTGATCCCGATAAATGGCTGAGAACAGCACTCGTTTCCTTCTAGGGAACCAAACAACACAGATACTCCCCGAGGGATTATCAATTAGCCGGCCTCCCCTATTCTTTGGATCCAATTATACATTCTGGAAGAATAGGATGAAGAACTTTATTCAAGCCACAAACATGAGTGCATGGCTTGCAATAGTTCAAGGCCCATATGTGCCTTATAAAACTGTTAACGATGAGAAAGTCGTTAAGAGTGAAACTGAGTGGTCAGAAGATGACCTTAAGAAATTACAAAATAATGCTTCGGCTATCAATATGCTTCACTGTGCTCTAGATGCTGCAGAGTACAATAAGATTTCAAGTTGCGAGTCAGCTCAGGAGATATGGAAAAAGCTGGAGGTGACCTATGAAGGCACAAGCAAGGTCAAGGAGTCCAAAGTGAACCAACATATGAGACTATACGAGCTGTTCGAGATGAATGAAAATGAAGATATCTCGGAGATGAACTCAAAGTTCACTAATATCATAAATGAGCTCAAGAGGCTCGGAAAGAACTTCACCGAAGAGGAACATGTGAAGAAAATATTAAGAAGTCTTCCTAAAAGTTGGCAAGCTAAGAAGACAGTTGTGGAAGAAGCTCAGGACTTGACCACGTACAAATACGACGAGCTGATCGGATCTCTGCTGACTCATGAGATCTCTATGAAAAACTTCGAAGCAAAAGAAAAGTCAGAGGACAAGAAACAAAAATCACTTGTCATGAAAGCTGACTCAACCGAAGCTGACTCATCAGATGATGAGGAGATGGCCATGTTTACAAGAAAAATGAAGAAGTTATTCAGAAAGAACGACAGGAACAGCAAGAGGTCATACAAAAGAAGCGACATGTACAAAGCTGAGTCCAGTGACAGCAGATACAAAAAGGACAGCTCCAAGCCTGTCACATGCTTCGAGTGCCATCGAACTGGGCACATTAAGTCAAGCTGTCCACACTCATCTGAAGGGAAGAAAAAAGGGAATGGTGGCTATATGGAGTGACAGCGATGAGTCAACATCATCTGAAGCTGATGCCACCGAGTCAGCAAACATATGCTTCATGGCCGATGATGCTGCTGACCACACTCAATCCGAGCAAGCTGACCTCTCTGACGGTTCTGACCAAGAGGAACACTCCAATGAGGTAACATCTCTACTCTTGCTTAGAAATGAAATGGTTAACGCCCTGAGTGATTTGTATACACTGACTAAAAAGTGTAACAAGAAAATAAAAGCACTCAGCAGGCGATGTGACGAGATTGAAGAGGTCAAGCTGAGTGACCTTCGATATCTTCTCCAAGACAATTCAACTTTGTATGACAATATGAAAATCATGCACAAGTTTATCTCGGAAGTCCAATCAGATTCAAAGAAACTGAAAAAGGATGTCACAAACCTACAAAACCAAATAAAAGGTTCAAATAAATCACATGCTAAGTACTCAGGTACTGGTAAGCGTAGACAGTTCACTCAATGTGACTGTTGTGGGAAAAGGGGACACACAACAGATGTGTGTTGGCACAACAAGCGGATTGTCCAATGTGACTTATGCGGAAAGAAAGGGCATACCACTAAGGTATGTTGGCATGCTCAGCACAATGGTGCTGACCAAAGACAAAGTCACCCTAAAAGGGTAACTCATTGTGACTTCTATGGTAAACAAGGCCACACCATAAAAGTATGCTGTCACAAATTAAGACATGACTTTGCACCTGTCTGTGCTAACCCACGAGGACCCAAAAAGAACCTAAAGATGAATGATTTAAAATGCAGGTGAGCCTGAGATGCGTGGAAAAATCGAAACAATGGTATATTGATAGCGCATGCTCGAGGCATATGACTGGTGATGAAATTCAGTTCATCACACTTGAGCTTAAACGAGGTGGAAATGTAAGCTTTGGAGACAATAAAAAGGGAAAGATAGTAGGATTAGGTACTATCGGAGGTAATCCCACTATTGAGTCAGTCTTCTTAGTTAAAGGTCTCAAATACAATCTATTGAGCGTAGCTCAGCTGTGTGACAGCGGTAGACAGGTTGTATTTGATGCTACTCAGTGTCGGATACTCGAGGGAAAAACAAACAATTTGATTTTAACTGCCCCTCGTGTTGACAACGTATATATGTTGAGTTTAGAAAAACAATTTTCAAAAAATATATGCTTAGTATCTAAAGAGGATAACTCCTGGCTATGGCATAGGAGACTTGGTCATGTAAGCATGGACCTCCTTGCCAAATTAGCTAGAAAGCAATTAGTTGAGGGATTGTCCAAATTGAAATTTGAAAAATATCAATTATGTAATGCTTGTCAGCAAGGTAAACAAACGAAAAAGTCTTTTCAAGGTAAAAATATTGTCTCAACCAAGAGACCATTGGAATTACTACACTTGGATCTTTTCGGACCTATCCAGCCACTCAGCTTGGGAGGTAAGAAATTTTCCTTAGTCATTATAGACGATTTCTCTCGGTACACTTGGATCATCTTGCTGAGTAGCAAGGATGAAACTTTTGAGATGTTCACAACATTGATTAAAAAGCTTGAAAATGACAAAGACCTAAGAGTAGCTTATATTAGAAGTGACAATGGCGAAGAATTTAAAAACCAATAGTTTGGTGAATTCTGTGAAGTCAGTGGCATTGACCATAACTTTTCTGCTCCTAGGACACCTCAACAAAATGGGGTTGTTGAAAGGAAGAACAGAACAATAGTTGAAATTGCTAGGACAATGCTGAGCGAAAATAGGCTTCCAAAGTATTTCTGGGGTGAAGTTGTCCACACAACATGCTATATACTCAATAGGGCTTTAGTTAGACCTATTCTTAAGAAAACCCCATATGAACTTTGGAAAGGACGAAAGCCCAACATTGGCTACTTTCGTGCCTTTGGGTGTAAATTTTTTATACTCAATACAAAAGATAACCTTGCAAAATTTGATGCTAAAGCTGACGAAGCGATCTTTTTAGGGTACTCAACTAACAGTAAAGCATATAGGGTGTATAATAAACGAACTCAAGTTGTAGAAGAGTCTGTCCATATCGAGTTCGATGAAACTAACCCCGCAGGAAAGACAACTCAGTCCGCTGAAGATTAATCAAGCTCAGCTTCCGCTGACCAAACAGGAGCCGCTGAGTCATCAATACAAGGGCTGACCAAAGGTAAAAACGAAACCGAAATTACCTTTACTGACCAGTCTACTCCTGCAGATATTGTAGAAAAATCTATTCCAGACAACTCAACATTACCTAAAGAAATAAAAATTTCAAGAGGACATCCGGAGAAGTCCATTCTTAATGCTGCTGACAACAAGCTGATGACAAGAGACCAACTTAGAAAGTATCTCGGCAATGTTGCATTCGTCTCAGTACATGAGCCAAAGAACTTCTCAGAAGCTTAGCATGACGAACATTGGATCAATTCTATGCAAGAGGAGTTTGATCAATTCAAAAGAAATGAGATATGGGATCTAGTACCAACACCTAGGAATCAAAAGACCATAGGAACTAAGTGGGTCTTTAGAAATAAACTAGATGAGCAAGGCAATGTGGTCAGAAACAAAGCCCGACTTGTAGCCCAAGGCTATAGTCAGCAAGAAGGCATTGACTATGGTGAGACCTTTGCTCTCGTTGCTAGATTAGAGGCTATACGAATATTGTGTGCATATGCTAGCTATATGAACTTTAAACTATATCAAATGGATGTCAAAAGTTCTTTTCTGAATGGATTTATAAACGAAGAGGTCTATGTTAGTCAGCCTCCAGGGTTTGAAGATCCAAAACTTCCAAACCACGTCTATAAACTCAAGAAGGCCCTATACGGCCTGAAACAAGCACCACGTGCTTGGTATGAGAGGTTGACCAATTTCCTGCTGACCAGGAACTATGTCAGAGGCAAAGCTGACACAACCTTATTCATTAAGAAAAAGGGTAAAAATACCCTGTTGGCACAAATTTACGTAGATTACATAATCTTTGGTGCTACTGATGAATCTATGTGTAAGGAATTTAGTAAACAGATGCAAACTGAGTTCGAGATGTCTATGATGGGGGAACTCAACTTCTTCCTTGGTTTACAAATCAAGCAATGGAAGAACGACATCTTCATTAATCAGTCCAAGTACACCAAAGAAATGTTAAAGAAATTCGATATGGAAGAATGTAAGCCCATATCAACCCCAATGGCTACTGACACTGTCCTTTGTGCTGACGAGAAAGGTAAGTCAGTAGATAGCAAGCTATATCGAGGTATGATAGGCTCTCTACTTTATCTTACTGCTAGTAGACCTGACATTCAGTACTCAGTATGTTATTGCGCAAGATATCAAGCTGACCCCAGAGAATCTCATCTTATAGCTGTAAAAAGAATTTTCAGATATTTGCAGAGCTCAGTTAATGCAGTTTTATGGTATCCAAATACAAATGACTTCACACTCATTGGATACACTGTGACGCTGACTATGGACGAGATAAGCTAGAACGTAAGAGCACTTCAGGAGGATGTCACTTCCTAGGAAGCTGTCTAGTATCTTGGTTCAGTAAGAAGCAATCGTCAGTAGCCCTGTCTACAACTGAAGCTGAGTACATTGCTGCTGGAAGCGGTGTGGCCTAGGTCCTATGGATTAAGCAACAGCTAGAGGATTTTGGAGTCAAAACAGAAAAAATAGAGGTCAAATGTGACGACAAGAGTGCCATTGACCTATCTAAAAATCCAATCCAACACAGCAGGATGAAGCATGTTAGCATAAGGCATCACTTCATCAGAGATCATGTACTCAAGGGCGAGATCAAGCTGAACCTACGTACCAACAGATGAACAGCTTGCGGATATCTTCACTAAGCCTCTGGCTCGTGAGCAATTCAACATACTAAGGGAAGCAATCGGTATGTCTAATCCTCTTCAATAAAATTCTATGTTTAAATTGAATGTTGAGTGATTACCATGCTGAGTGATTTGTGCCAAATTAGTAACTATTGCATGCTGAGTCAAACATAATATAAAATCACTTCATAATGAGTAGACTTACATACTGAGTGATTATCTTTAGCTAAGTTACTAAGCACACGAATAATTCTCCTACGTAAAACTGACTACTCAAAAGTTCAAACGTTTAAAATTCTTAACGCTGAGTAAAAGATCCTTTGCATAATTAATGCTGGAACGCGTATTAAATAGCTACCTAGGATGACGTAATCACAATAATTAGAAGACACATGCACCGATTGTGTCATAAATGCCAGAATCATTGTCGGTTGATTATCTCGAGGTCAAACCGCCATTCCAACGATTCAGATCAACTCGATACCCCTATAAATAGTGGACGAATTCCCACCTGTGTCTCTTTACACACAGAAATTCTGGTATTCAATCCCTCTCTCTATTGAATCCCAAAACCTCTCAAAATCTCTCTAAGAATCATGTCAAACGATTCACAAAATACCTCCAGTGCCGGTTATGACGACAACCGCTCCGATGAAAACCCCCAATCTCCTACTCAGCAGGAATACGTCGAGACTCCCACCAAGTCTCAAGAACATGGTTAGCATGACCAAACTCCGAGAAAGAGCCCCCATGCTGACCTTGCAACTTCGTCAAAAAAGAAACAGAAAAAGGATAAGGGGAAGAAACCAATGGAACGTACCTACTCTCTAGTCTACAACAGTGTCAGAGGATACAAGGTTGATCATTCCCGATGGTTTTCTAAGGGGTTTGTAGACGCTGAGAAACCTTTCTGCGAATGGATCTCCAAAAATGGCTGGGCTGAGCTATTTTCTATTCGAGAAGCCACCTACAAAGAACTGGTAAAGGAATTCTATGCAAATTTGCGAGCTGCTGATGATGACATGGACTATATGGTCACCAAGGTCAAGGGAAAGGAAATCTTTATCAATCCTCCCTATCTCGCTAAATTGCTTAAGCTGACCAATAGCGGAACCAAACTCAGAACAACAAATGACCACACTAAAATTGAATATCCCACTGAGTTTTGCAAACCCGCCGGTCATGTAGGGAAAATCGCTAGCACTTCCATGGGTCAGAATCAGAAGATGGCCCACTACATCCTGACGAACTTTCTTTTCCCCAAAGTCAACTCCACATCCTCAGCGTCAAATTTTGAGCAATGCTTTATCTGGCATATGCTGACCTACTAGCCACTCAACATACCGGTTTTTCTCATCGGTGCTTTCCAACGAAGCACTGGCACTCTTAGGTTAGGCTCCCTCATCACCAAAATCCATCGTACCCAAGAAAGGTAAGGGGGCCGCAACTAAGGAAACACAGGGCATGCTGACCAGAGAGGGGAAGAAAGTAAAGCAAGCTCGCGCTGATAAGCAAGACAGAAAGAGGAAAGCTATTCAAACCTCTTCCAAAGACATTGATGCTGCCCCGAAAAAGATTCGGATTGTGTCCAAAGGAAAGAAAACTGAAGCTGAGCAAGGTCAGGATGGACCCAAGTCAGCAGAAAAACTGAAAAGGCGAGTTGAGCCTGAGGAAGAAAAAGAGGACACTCCCGAGCAGCCTCTGAGAAAGAAGAAGAAGATCTCCTCTGGGTTGAACCCTATTGATGCACCCCCTCTAGCCTCTGTAATATGTGAAGACTCACACTTTGTGAGAAGCCAAGAGATTGATCTCGAGAAAACCCCTACTGACCAAGATGAAGAAGAGTTAGGTGATCTCGGAGGTCAGTTTGATGTTGAGGAGACAATGGCTGCTGAGCATGTACAAACAGTGAACGCTGAGCAGGTTGAAGAACAAACTGAGCCAACAGCGAAGGATCACGCTGACCTAGAGGTAAACTCATCTTCTGAATCTCTTGACTCTATTCCAGCTGACCTCTCTCCTCCAAAGGCTAAGAAATTCAAACGGCTCAAGAAAAAGGCTCATAAATCTCCAGTCATTGACCTTCTGGATGATTCTCCTCTACGGGATCCCATCACTGACCTCACTAGAATGCAATTCAAATTCTTCTCCAATACCACTGAGCCTTCTCCAAGGAAACTCCAGAAAAAGCAAGCCTCTGTTTCTCAAGCTGAGGAACAAGCCGATCCCAAGACTCCAGAAAATCCAATCTTTACTAAGCAAGTGCTTGAAGTTCCTGCTGGTCAAACCACTGAGTCAGCCCAGGAAAAGTCTGCTCGCGTCAGCTTTGAAATTCCTCAATCTTCAACTCCAATTCCAGCTGACACTAAGCCAGTCAATAACTCTGCCGATCATCCTCTTTCAAATCCTTCAACGCAGAATGCTAACCAGTCAGTTCTTGCTGGTAATCTGAATAAAAGTCCAGCCGCTGACCTCGCTGGCACATCTGCTTCTGGACAGCACCAAACACCTCCCCCATCCGGTGCTACTCATATTCCGGCATCTGGGCCATAAAATGATGAATCCTACGTGTACTTGCATGCTACTGAGTCTGGACGCCGAATCATCGACTCAGCTCAAGCCCTACTTAAGGATATTCATCAATCCAATGTCGAAGCCGCTGGGTCTGTTCATATTGAGCCAACTCAACTTTCCTCTGTCACTCAGCTCTTTACTGAAATCAAAGGTCTCAAGGATCTTCTGAGTGTCATGACATCTCTCCAATCTCAACAACCCAAGCAGGAATCTATAGTAAAGCTGGCTGAACTCCAGCTGACAATGGTAAACCATATGAACTCTCTCCAGGGTCAACTCAACAACTTGTCAGCTGTGAACTCAATGTATGCAACCTCTGCTGAGGTTCATCAACTTTTCGCCCAGCTACATACTGAGCAGACAAGAACTCGTGAGTTAATCTCCTCTTCTTCCCAGTGCTCCATTGAGCAAATAAGTGAGGTTGTCCGCCTACTCAACTTGAGTAAGGAAGAAATGGAAACTGACCAAGTCAAGATGAATGAAATCCTGCAATACTCCCAAACATGTGCGCCACACGAATGCTCAACGTCAGTTCTACGATTCGGCTTTGCTCAAGATGTATCATCAAGCTTATGCCATGCTGACTAACACTATCACCTGGATAGGCAAATCCCAAGAATATATTTTGAGTATGCTCAGTGCCTCTATCAGGATTCTCGGTTCTGTCTTGGACGATGGTGTTCCTGTTTTCGATGGTCTAAGTGAAAGCACGAAAAGGCTTAAGGCATATTCTGTGAGATTAACTCGTGCTGCTCTCAACGACACCTTCATTCCTCCTCCGCCTGATGCTGGCAAAACGGGGGAGAAAGAACAAGTTGATGGAACTCAGCACAAATCAGGAGAAGCATCTAGTAGTCAACAGCAACAAAGAAACGCCAAGGGAAAAGGCAAAGTTAATTCTGCCCAAGTCAACAAGAAGAAATAGTTTGGCTAGATTTGCTAAGTTTAGATCTTGACGTGTAATTTTTTTTTGTTATCTGGCGTATTTTGTCTTGCTGACCATCTATATATTTATGCATTCCTTATTTAACTTGACTAATCTTATGTGATGCTTACTTACGTATTGTGCTTAATGCTGATCTGTCTTAATTAAACAAACAAACAAAGAAGGAAAATACTCAATACACATTAGCTTTGATACATTTTTTTTCTCTCCATAACTCTGATACCTAAACTGACCATGTATCAAACTAAGTAAAACATGTACTGAACTCTTCTGAAAGCTGACCTAGGCGCATATAAATTAGATCTTGGAAGGTCTAAAAATTGAACTAAGTCAGTATAGGTATGTCTTAATTTTACTCGACTAAATCTTAGAAGGTTTAGAGTTAAGTTAAGCCAATATATGCAACCCTTACGGGGGAGTAATTTCAGAAGCGTAAAAAGAATTACAATCATGGGGTATCTCAATACTGAGTTCCATCAATTAAAAAAAGGACAATTACAAAACTAGTACCTTTTAAGGTGTTAGTTTTCTTTTCTAACTCCTTTTGAAAAACTAACCAAAACTAACACATTTCAACAAGTAACTTTCAAGTTTACCCTCATCTTCTTCCTTAACATAACTGTGTCTTTGTCTTTCCCATTCTCTCTCTTTCTCGCGCTCTCTCTCTCTAAAGAACAGAACAATCTACAGAACGACTACGAATACTACAACAATCTATCCAACCCACAGTTCCTATAATAAAATTTCTACAATCATATAAGTTTTTCATTTGGTTTTAGTTTTATTGAAAAGATTCAAAGCTTAGCCCATTCATTGTTAAGGTGAACGGCGAACGGAAGAGGAGGAAGAAGCGACCCTTTTTCCGGCAACCTCGTCCCAATATATATTGTTTCTCTTCGTTTTTCATGTTTTTCCTGATCGTGCGAACCCAAAAAAACAGTATCATTGTTATCTGAAAATAGATTTTGGTTGGAATATCAGTTTCAGATTTTTTCCCGATAGTGTCGATATTTGTAGATATTTGTCGATATCTGTAGATATTTGTAGATATTTGTAGATATATGTAGATATATGTAGATATGTGTAGATATGTGTAGATATCTGTAGATATGGTGTAGATATCTGTAGATATATGTAGATATCGACACATATCTACAGATATCTACAGATATCGACAAATATCGACACATATCTACAAATATCTACGGATATCGACACATATCTACAAATATCTACAAATATCTATAAATATCGACACTATCGGGGAAAAATCTGAAACTGATATTCCAACCAAAATCCATTTTCAGATAACAATGATACTGTTTTTTTGGGTTCGCACGACTAGGAAAAACATGAAAAGGAAGAGAAACAATATATATTGGGACGAGATTACCGGAAAAAGGGTCGCTTCTTCCTCCTCTTCCGTTCGCCGTTCACCTTAACGATGAATGGACTAAGCTGTAAGTCTTTTCAATAAAACTAAAACCCAATGAAAAACTTATATGATTGTAGAAATTTTGTTATATGAACTGTGGGTTGGATTGATTGTTGTAGTATTCGTAGTCGTTCTGTTCTTTAGAGAGAGAGAGCGCAAGAAAGAGAGAGAATGGGAAAGACAAAGACACAGTTATGTTAAGGAAGAAGGTGAGGGTAAACTTGGAAGTTACTTGTTGAAATGTCTTAGTTTTGGTTAGTTTTTCAAAAGGAGTTAGAAAAGAAAACTAACACCTTAAAAGGTGCTAGTTTTGTAATTGTCCCATTAAAAAATTTTGTCAACATCAAAATGGGGGAGTTTGTTGAAACACCTTTCCACATGATTTTGATTTGACAAAATTATTTAAGATAATCCATGATTAAGGGGCAATTAAATTTAAGTGCTTTGATTTAATTGTACTAATATGTTTGTTCAATGTTGAGTATAAATATAAATGAAAATAGAAATAAAAAGTAAGACAGGACGAAGTCAGCATGAGAACACAACACAAGCTGAGTGAAGTGCAACTCAGCATAATAGAAGATAAGTCATCTTCTGGTCAAAAGCTTAAAGATCAAGCTAATCAATGAAGCTGAGTGGAACACAACTCAATATCAAAATTAGAGAAGTCTTCTTGAGAACTATATCTTGTAGAACGAAGCTGACCATGGAAGCTGAGTAAAAGGGAACTCAGTATCTGAATTGACAACAATCAAAGACAAAGGCTATCAAGTCAAGATGGGTGATCTTCAAGACAGTGGGAATGATCCGTTTGCTAAAAGACAAGATCCGACAACTGTCTGCACCAGTTCAGAAGCCTTGGAATTATGCATGGATACAGTTTCGAGATGCATGGGTCAACTGTTCGTTAGCTAAAAGACAAACCGGCACAAGAAGATGAAACCTGCAAGAAGAAGACAAGCCTGACGACTGTGGAATTCAGACGACAGGATTGGCCTGCAAATCTGAAGCTGACCAGAACATGTCGCAAAAAAGGAGCTGTTTGAATCCAACAGATAATTCCGGATTCAAATGATTGTGCCTAAAGGTTTCAACTATAAAAGGACAAGTATACTTCTTGGATCCTTTGCCGATTGCCGAAATACAAGAGATAGCATACATACAAAAAGCACATCAAAACAAGAAAAAGATCTTACACCAAATTTCCAATTCTGTGTAAAAGCTAGAGTGATTTTTGTAATCATCTAAAGTGTTCTTTATGTGAAAAAGAACAATTTTGTATCAATTGTAAATTGAGTGAGCTGTGCTGAGTACTCGGTTTTAAGTACTCAGTGGTAGAGAAATGTAGGTGTTCGGTTATAGCACTTAGTAGGACTTGAGTAGACGAATAGAGGAAGGTACTCTTGCATATTCAACTGCCTTGTAAATGGTTTGTGCTCTACCAGGATAAGTCGTGCTGAGTAATCTCTAACTCTCTCTCAATATATATCTGTATGTGTTGCTTGCTATATTTACTCAGTATATAAATTGTTTGAACTGACACTGAGTAAATCAGAGTGCTGAGTTGGAAGCTGACCACAAAAGTGTCATTTCCCAACTCACAAGTAAAACAGTTCTAGTCAGTATCTGACTAAAGTCGTCTTACGCCTCACTCGGCCGCGCTGACCAAAGCTGAGTTGTGAAACTCAAAGAATTAAATTAAGTCAGCATAATTAAAGTGAAAAAGTTATATTAGTTCCTAACCCCCCCTTGGAACTAATCACACGGGACCAACAATGAGTAGTTTCCACCATTTTTAATTTTCTCTCATTGATTGTACAGAAGGACAAGTAGTGTTCTATCCATATTCCACATGAAATGATGAGGTATTGATTTTTCATTTTGTGGATGCCTCTAAAATTGTCTTAATCTGTACCAGGAGCAGTACCTTGAATACATCTGATGATCAAGTTAGTACGATTATAGATAAGGTTGAAATGCCTTCAACATCCTTTTGGTCTGATTCGAGAAGGTGTGAGTGTATTGGGACCGTGGATTGTACTTGGTGAGATTGGATTAACTTTATAAGACAAGGAAGAGTTTAGCTCATTTGTCCCCCTCTTATATATATAAGATTTTTAGATGTATTTTAACAACTTCCACCTTTGTCGGTGATCAATATAAAAACTATATTATTAGCCTTTAGGTATCGGTTTAAGTTTTTAGTTCAACTGATTTCTTAACATGGTTACATACTTTCTTAGATCAAGTGATCGATTGTTCAAATCCTAGAACTCTATTAATTGATGAAAGTAAAAACATACTGTAAGTTGAATATGTGTTGTAAACACTTCAAGTCCAATAAACATTCACATATGTTAGGATGTTAGAAATTAATATCAAAACTATTATTATAAGCTTAATTTTAAATTTGATTCAATTGACAACCTTGTCTAAATTTCTAAGCAAAAATAGAATATCTCCCGCCTTGACTTAAAACATTCTTAGGTTATATAAAACTAACCATTCCTCCTATTTTTTAAGGGGGCGTTTGGTTCACAATGGGGTAAGGGAAAGGGAAACTAAAGGAAAAGAAAGGAATAAGCATTAATTCCCCTATGTGTTTAGATATGTTTAGGAAAGGGAATGAAGTAAAGGGAATCCAATTCCCTACATGGCTTGGGGTAATGGGTTTAACCTAAAGTGGGGTAAACCTATAATCTAAAATGGATAAAGGGCATGGCCGTCTTAAACATTTTTGGGGCCCTGTACTAAATGAAAAAAAAATTGGGCCCTATTCATTAAAAAATTAATAATTTCATATAATGTTTCTACAAAATGAAACACCAAAATACTTTTAACTTGATTTTTAACATAATAAATATAATAAAAAATAAGTAAATTAGATATTGCATAATAATAATAAAATTGAGCCCCTTAACACTCTGGATAAGTTAACATTCATTTAATTTTTCACATAATAATTAATAACAATAATTTATTTAAATTTGTATAATAAAAAAAATTGGGCCCTCTTAAATTTGGGGCCCTGTGCGGGAGAGCACCTTGTACACCCTTCTCCTACTCCCAATGAGTTTTTTTTTTTTAAACAAACAAGAACAAATGGAATGAAACCCTCTCATTCCCATTTTCATTTCTAAAGACCCCGAACCAACATATTCCTTTCAATAAGAATGACACATATAATCAAATTTCTCAATGTGGTTCTAATAAGATAATCAAACACACCAAACTTAAGGACATATTACCATACCATTTGTTAAAAACTTTAATCTATGCACATAATTCATCATTATCAACAAATTGACACAACAATAAGAAAATCACTTGTTTAATCTCAAATCTAATGAAACCCTATTACACGTAAAAAAAAAAAATCATACATATGCATATTTTAAAAATACAAACTCCATTCAATCAAGGCAACTACATAAGCAATTAAATCTTGGTTATTTATGCTTAGAATTATTCACTTAAGCTTCATTTGTTTACACAAAATTATCATGTTTTAAAAAAATATCAGGTAAGGAATTTTTTTTGTTGGAAAATAAAATATTTTAATGTTCAGCTATTAAAAATAAGATAAAAATATTTGCGATAGAAGTGATAGATTATTGTTGTTTTCCAAGGTAAGAATAAATGAAGTAGGTACTAAAAGGTTTAAGAAATTTTTTTACTCTTTCTAAAAGGATAAAATATTTTCTTTACTTTTTTAATATATTTTTCTGTTGATTAATTTAAAATTTTCTATTAACTTATTTTATTAAAAAATAATTATTGAAAAATGAAGAAAATATTTTTTACAAATGCTATTATAAAAATATTTTCTTCGCTTTCTTAAAATATTTTTCTAACATAATTATTTCAAGTAAATCTGTTATGAGTTTGTTTGAAAAATAATCTTTACCAGAATAGTATTCAAACAAAAGCACGATACAAGTTTAAAAATAGATTTATGTAAAGATATTGAGAATTGTAGTAAGATTTTCTTAAATGAGTTTGAGAACACATCTGCAGATCACAAGACACTAGAGTAACGTTTATTTTTATTAGGTAAGGACATTAATTAGGGATAAGAAAAAAAGTCATTAAAAATGATGTTTCAATTAATGAAAAAGCTCTTGGAATAAAATCTTTTCAAAATTAGAGGTTTGAGCTCAATCTGTTATTTGAAACTCTTTTTCACTAAACACCATTATTAGAGATTATTTTACTAATCAAACCTCTAAAATTAGCCAAACCTCTGATTTTACGCTAAAATTCTCTTAACCAGACATGGCATTTATTTTTTACTGAACACTTTTGATTTTTAGACTTTTCCATTTTTAGATTATCTACAGTTATTTTAAGGTTTTGCTTTTACAACAACATTTTTATGCTAGTATAAAATAAAGTTTAGAAATTTTTTTGGCCATGTTTTAAAATTTAAATACTGTAAAGAAAGTAAAGTTAAAATTGAGGGATCATTAATGTAATTTAACCTAATATATAATATGAATATATTGCATGATTGTTGAAACACATTTCCACATGATTTTGATTTGACAAAATTATTTAAGTAAGATTAAATTCCCATGATAAAAAATATATTGACATTAAATTTAAATGTTTTGATTTATTTGTACTAATGTGTTTGTTCAATGTTGAGTAAATTATTTTATAAGACACTAAAAGAGTAAGGACTAAAAGCTCATAAGAGAAATCCAAGACGAAGTCAGCAGATGAAAGTAACACGGCCGAAGCTGAGCTAAATGCAACTCAGCTTTGAAAAGAAAAGTCATCTCTAAAAAGCTTGAAGGCGAAGCCGCTGAGTCAGGCAACATGATCGTCAGGTCAGCAGCAATGTTGATCAGCTTAGAAGACAAAGTCTGTCCAATTCTGCGAAACATTTAGAAGTCACAGAAATCTGTCGGGAAGACTTTACCAGAAGAAGCATGGACTATCTGACGCCAACAGCCAGGCAGACCTGGCGTCTGGCGAAGACAGAAGATACAACATTGTGATTGGCCTACGGCACTGAGCGCTGACCGAGTGATGACGAAAGAAGAACGTTTCCCCACAACGGCTATGTCGGGATGCAAATGATTGATACCTCGGATGTCACTATAAATAGGCCTCTCCAATACTTGAATTAATGCAGATCTTCATCAAGTCAAATTATTGATAAAATACAAATTAGAAGCTCTGTCTTGAAAAGAAAAGGCAAGTTCTTACACCAACTCCTATTCTTGTGTAAAAGTCTAGAGTGACTGAGTCATCTAAAGTGTTCTTCGTTTCACTAAGAACAATTACTTTATCATTTGTAAAAGGTTGGAAAAGTGAGACTGAGTTACTCGGTTATAGTACTCAGCAGTAGAGATGGGATTGAGTAGAGGAATAGAGGAAGGTACTCTTGCATACTCAGTTGCTGTTGTAAACGGTTTGTGCTCTACCTTTAAAGAGCTCAGTAGAAGATTCTAAAAGCTCGGAAGGATTTCCAGGGACTGTACGTCTGTTGAGTAACTTCTAACCCTTTATTTCTTTATACATATGTTGCTTGCTTAAATTTTACTCAGTAAAACATTAACAAGTATACGCTGAGTTGAGTGATCTAAGAGTTGAGTTTGGAAATTGACCTAAGTGTTATTGCTTTCTAACTCACAATAGAAACAGCTCTAGTCAGCGGGTGACTAAAGCTGTCTCAAACTTTAATCAGCCGTGCTGACCTAAAAAGACTAAGTTAAAGTCTTAAAAGATAAATAAGTCAGCATTAAGGTAAAATTTTTTAAATAGTTTCTAACCCCCCTTGGAACTAATATTATCAAGTTACACGGAACAACAATGATAAATTAATAAATTTTTATATACAATAATAGTTTTTATTTGTCACATCGATCACAATAAATTCATTCCTCTTGTTTCACTCCTTTCAAACAAAACAACTTAAAGAAAATTGTATAAAATATCCATCTTTCTATTCCTGCATTCCATCATTTATTTGCAGTCCTCCAATTAAAAATAACTACCTATCCAGTCCTCTAATTAAACACAACTCTAAAGATTATACTACTAATTATATTAATCAAAATAATTAATTCAAAAAAAATATTAATCAAAATAATACTTTGCATTCCTAACAATTTTTACCTTATTCGGGTGGTAAACGAATATGTGAGATACATGATGGCTACTCTAATCAAAAGACGCCTCCCCTACAACAATGAAAATTTTAAGTTGAAACGTTTAAAGAATTGATAATGATACAGGTTCTTTCTCACATAGTGAGAAATAATTACTTTTAATACTTAAGAGAGTAGAGAGAACGAAATTTTGAAGCTTTTGATCGAAAACTAATAAAAATAGATTTTAAATTAAAATTCCAAAAGATATGAAGAAAAATAGTTCTTGAGACCAAGATTGAACTTTCAAAGGTAAGTTTTTTTATTAATAAAAGATTGTTTTTTATTAAGAAAAAACTTACATATTTATAAGATTGGTCCAAAACCCTAGACAATAAATATGAAATGCTCAAAATGTCCATTAAAGGGCAAAACTAATTATAATAAAACTTGGATATTTAATAGTGAAGGAAAAGGTGAAGAATTCTACTATTTACAACAAAATCTGGCTAACTTTAGAAAGAATTTATCTATGAACTCTCAATCTCCTTCCTATAGTTAGATGTTCTTCCCTCATAGAGGTCAATTTTTAGTTCTCAAATTTGGATCCCCATCTCAACTAAAGCTTCGATCCACATCATTCTGCCATCGATTCTCCATTGGCTTTAAATCTTTCTCTTTGAGATGAAAATTTTCGTCTCTTAATTTGTTAATGGAAGGTTCAGTTCCTAATAGATTTTGTTGGCTAAGAGGATCTTCCTGAGAAGATTCGTCAACTGCAGAATATGTTAGGAGATTGAATGAGTCATTACTTATCAATAGACTTTCTCCTAAGTGAATACATTTGTGTTAAGATTCCTTTCTTAGTAGATCATGTTCGTGATTGTCCTTCTCTCCTTGGTCGAACCTTCTCTCCTCCTTTTGCTTCTTTATGTCCTAACAACCTTTAGGTCAGATCTTATTTTTAGGCTGAACCTTTTCATTCCTCTTCGCTCGAACCTCTTATTTGACTGAAATTGTTCTTTTCCCTTAGTAAGGCTCATCACTTACCTTTTCCTATTTCCACCTTGTTAATTCTAATCCTTTGGAATTTGTATGTTTAAATGTTTGGGAAAGTGCTCCTATTACTGATGCGTAGAGTATCACCCGAGCTATTCCACTCGAGCATATGCTCTATTACAACTAAGGATAAGTGTGTCCCATCGTTATTAAGTAATAAATCTGGTTAAGTCCAGATATCGAATCCACGAGATTTATACAAGTACTAAACTACTCGATTTTATAACGTTATCTAGGTGATGAATACTTTTGATTTGGTTTGTGTAACAACAACGAACTACTTCTAAGCTATATGTGAGACAGTTTTTAGCATACAAGCACTTATGGGATGATGCAGATTGTGTTAAGTTACAACACGTAATAAATAATATTTCATATTATATACAAGTAACAATTTACTCTTGCAAATATGATTATATATAAACTGACCAACTCTATTAAATACTTAGACCGTGATTCCCTCTTAAGGAGTTGTTAATTCTAATAGATTCAGAAACTAGGGCCTATAAGTGTCGTAACTTATCAATTCCTAGGTTTCCGGCTTGTCAATCCCGATGAGGCAACACCGATATGAATCCTAATGGATTTCAGAGTTTGTAATCAATCTACACAATAGTCAATTATAAGAATCAAATGAAAGAATAAATATCAACAAGTATAGTGAAACTGAAAATCATAAATTATATATTGAAACTATGAAAAGCGTAAAACCGGAATATAACTGAATTTAGCGCGTAGAAAGAGTAGAAACTAGTTAACAAGATAAAAGAAAAGAAGAATCATCTCTTAGAACTAACTAGCAGGACTCAAAGTCATCGCTTCAGATTCGGAGTTGGAACTTTTGAGCTTGGTACGAGGATGGAACCATAACTTCATCGGGATGATGGAGGAATTTTGCTACAACAATCTCTCATGGTGTAAGGTGCTTTTATTACATAAAAACTCAATCACTAATGGGTTCCAAGCACCCTTATTTATACAAAAATAAAGCTCGGGGCATAATCATAAATTACATTTGTCTTCCAATCGTTCACACACAATGCTGAATTTGGGGTCACACGTGTGTGGAAGGGTCACACGCTGTGTTGACTTGTATTTGGGGTCACTCTAACTGCCCCTTACTCACCCTCACAACAAAACATAACACACACCCCGATTCACCCCAAACCCGAGCTATAGTACCATACCACCCACTACTTAATTTCCACATAGTAACCTCGTCAAACAC
Source organism: Euphorbia lathyris (assembly GCF_963576675.1). Classification (NCBI taxonomy): domain Eukaryota; kingdom Viridiplantae; phylum Streptophyta; class Magnoliopsida; order Malpighiales; family Euphorbiaceae; genus Euphorbia; species Euphorbia lathyris. The sequence goes on along the minus strand of NC_088918.1, from coordinate 21,185,560 downwards.
TACACACAATCCTAACATTACTGAAACTTTACCTACTGTCCTTATTACCGTTGACCTCACCACTTACCCAAACTTACATATGTCATATGCCTCCAAACCATCCACGACCGACCATAACATCCTTCGACATACCTATTATCACTTGGCTTTGTTTGCTTTCAAGCTGATTCCTCGCTTTAGTATTTTTAACAACAAGGAAATTCAATTATATTGTTGACTATATGTCGATGATATATTAGTAACATGGAATTCCATCAAAATTTGTTGAAAAGTTAATTCAGCAACTAAAACTTCGTTTTGGTATCCGAGATCTAGGAAAGTTATCTTACTTCCTTGGCATAGAGGAAAATTGTGAAAAATATTCGCTCTATCTGAATCAAAAGAAATACATCTTTGAGCTTCTCCAAAAATAAAAAATGAAGCCTCTAAGGGAATTTCAATCCCGTCGTGCACATGTGCAAAACTCAGACGTGATAATAATGAACCATTCACTGATCCAGTCTTATGCTGAATTTTTGTTGGAGGGCTACAATATGCCATAATTACTCATTTCGACATCAATAATGTAGTCAATTCATGCATAATCCAAGTCTTGATCATTAGAAGGTTGTGAAATGAATTCTTCGACATCTAAACTCAACCACAACCCATGGTATCCAATTTTGCAAAGGTAATCCACTTGCTCTTGTTGATTTCAGTGATATGAATTGGGGAGGTAATATTGATGACCGCAAGTCTACATCTGTGTATGCCATATTGTTAGTCCAAACCTCATGTCTTTGCGTTCTCACAAATAACAGATTGTTTTTGGGTCCTCAATTGAAGCTGAATACCGTGCTCTAACTTCACTTTCCTATGAAATTCTATGACTAAAAAAGGGTAATGAAAGAAATAGGCTTTTGTCCTTCCAAACCACCTACCTTGTAGTGTGACAACCTCAATGCCAATTACTTAACTATCAATCTTATTTTCCATGATCATTCAAAGCACCTCGAAATTGACTTTCACTTCGTCCTTGACAAAGTTGGTCAGAAAGAACTTCGTGTCTGTTACATCTCCACACCAAACCAAACTGTTGATATCTTGACAAAACCACTATCCATGGCTCAAAAACCACTATCCATGGCTCATTTTCAATGGCTACGTAATAAACTAACGGTATCTATCCCATTCATTTGAGAGGGAGTAATAAAGTTAATTGTGTAGTTATATACTTAGTTACAAATATTCTGTTGTAACTGAAATATTCTGCTGTAACTTATCTTAAAGATTATTAGATGAATACAATTATCATATAAGAATTTAATTCTCTAATACGATCAATGTTTACAGTATATATAATTCTCATAAATGTGATACATGATTTTTTTTCGAATTACTACTTAAAAACGATGAGATATATTTATACTTTAGTAACATTACCTCGAGCGACATCAGCTTTTGTCTAGCCTTGAGCATGTCGGGAGCTCGACGGGCTCCTATGGCATGGAGACAAGGGAGATGATGTTTCCCATGTCCCATTTTTTGGAATGACACCCAAATTGACTTGGTACTATATCCTCCATTACAAGCCATATACATATAATGCTCCAATGTATGTCGACGTCCATCAAATTTATCAAAATCGAAGAGAACAAATTTGTATTTATATTATTATTTTGGCAAGAGAGAAATAAAAAAATGGAAAAAAATGAAAAAAACCATCAAATTCATGAAGAAACGGTTTTAGGTAGCGCCGTTGTTTGTCTGGTTTGACGTCGGCATTTATTTTATTTAATTTAATTTTGAGAATTGATGTAGTAGGATGCAGTCTATGTATGTAGGAAGTGGTTCTAATGATTGCCACGTGGCCGTATATAATAATGGAAGATACACTTCCAAACATATGATGACAAATTTGTTTGTCTTTTCTTTTCTGAAACATTATTCAGTTAATGGACCCCACACTTTCTTCTTCTTCTTTCAACTTTTTTGCATGCATTTCATTTTCATGCATATATTTCAATACCCAAAAAGCATTCTCAACACCTATCATCATTATTCCAATTTTACTTGGTTTTGTTTTTTCTAATCCGTATCACCAACTCTTTGAACTTATCCATAAAAATAAATTAACTCTATAAATTTTATAAGTATATCATCAACTTACTAAATATACTTAATAACTAAATACAAAAATCATAATACTATCTCTCGATCCTTATCTATTTGATCTTTCAAACCTGTAACACTAACTCTTATAATAGGTTGAAATGTATGAGAAGAGAAAAAATTACCTCTCGAATAGATAAAGATGTATTTTTAGAATTTAGCTTGAATATGTTTTTGTATTCAGTTACCACGGAATAAGCAAGTTTAGGAAGTTGGTGAGATACTTATAAAGTTTAAGAAACTAATCTACTTTTATAGACAAGTTCAGAGAGTTGATGATAAGAAATAATCAAGTTCAAAAAGCTGGTGAGGTACTTACAAAGCTTAGGGAGCCAATCTACTATTATGGACAAGTTGAGGGAGCTGATGATGTATTAGGCATTTTTCTTTAACATATTTTTAGTTAAATTGAATTTTTATTTGTCAAATTAATTACTTAATTAACATTTAGTTTAATTAAAATAATGTTATTTTAACTATATCTAATATTATATTTTCACCATTCGAAATAATGTTTTCGTGTTAGCGATTATAATATTATTTGAGTCTTAACTATTGCCTTAAAATTTTAGTTCTTTTTATTTTATTTATTGATATGATAACAGATGTCGATTATATTGGTAAGCACAAATTTCAAGATAGATATGATGAGCCTATGATGTATACATTTCAAGTCTAGAAAACATTCACACGTGAAATGTGTCGGAGATTATAATAAAAGTTAGTTTTAGACTTAATCATCAGTTTAAACTTTTAATTCAATTGGACCATTCATATTTTTTTTAGTTTTTCTCTATATAATAATATAATCGCATTAGGCATGTATAAACAAAATATTATTCTTGAATTGTTATAAAAATATAAATTTTAAATGTAAATAAAATGAATAATACGCTGTTAATCAATGTTTATATTCAAAACTAATTTTTATAGACGTAACAATTTTTTTAATATTTTGAAATGAAAAAATAGGAGCTTATAGTCCATTAAATTTGATAAGATAGTTCATAATATTTTTGATACAGATTTGTAACAATAATGATGGTTTTCATCTTAAACCAATAAAAAAAACAATCTATTCACTACTTAAAATCAATAGGAAATAATCCTAAAGATTGAAAACCTTGATTCTAAGAGGAAATTTGATTAAAAGTTGTTCATCCTTACAAAAGAGTGTTATGGAATCATTTGAACTAAAAGCTCAAGCTGATAGTTAAGGTCCAATCGTATATCTTATATTAATTTCCGACACATCCCCACATGCAAATACCCATTGGGCTTGCAGCGTGCACAACACAGGTCCAACCCGCCATGTGTTTTTAATTCCACAAATTAATGAGGTTGCCAGGACTCGAACCTTCGACTGTTTGGTCCTAGAGGCTCTGATACCATATCATGGAACTGATTGAACTAAAAGCTTGAACTTATATTAAGATCCAATCATATATCTTATATTAATCTCTGACAAAGAGAAGGTTTAAATACCTCCTAAACTAGATAAGAAAAGAATTAAAAATCCTTACTAGGGTTACAAGCTTGAACTAAACTAATAGGGGTAAAATAGGAGGAATTAAGTTAATGGTATAAAACACCAAATAGACCTATGGCAAAATAGTAAATAAAATGAAACAAATTGATGGCAGACTTATCTTTCTTGGCCACAAAGTTGGACCACACGGCATGTGGTCTATTTGATACGTCGTGTGAGTTAGATTCGGGACATTCACACGGGCTTGGGATGTTCAATTCAGCGTGTGGGGAAGTCTTCTCATCATATTGTCATTATGTGTCACACGACAAGTGAAGAAAGCCACATGTCGTATGAATTAGTCGAAAAGTTTCAAGAATTCCAACTAGCAATCCACACGGTGTGTAAAGGTCTGATACACCCTATGGTTCATGCCCTGTGAAATCCGCTTCCAGCAAACTGGTTTACACGCTTTCATGCTTGGCTCGGTTTGTGTGAGGAGATGCCTTGTCCATTTTTTTGCCTACATAATATGGGGATGATTTTAAATTGTTAAAAGTATATGTTAAATCCTATTTAAATTTGATTTTTAATAAAATAATAAACCATAGATAGTTTTAGACAAATTGAAATTAATATACCCATGTGGCTAATTGAATTATATATCTCGTTTCTTAGAAATGAAAAATAAAATAAGTTTAGTGAGTTACTTTAATTATGAGATATTGATGGAGTAATAATTAGTTTACTATTCATGATGAACTTGTAATAAATATGGAGTATGATAAATTAGATGTTCTAATTAATCCCAAGAGCAATGATGATGATTAATTAGGGCATAAAAGAAGCTTCGAGTTCTTTAATGAGTCATAATTCATATAATCAAAAGGTTAATTAAAAAGAAAAACCATATGGTCACATTGATTTGCAGATAAATGACTATGGTTTTTCTGTTGTCGAAACGATGATTATATTTGTCACCATTTATAAAATCAACGACTTTTGAATTAATACTACCAATTTTATCGTTAATGACCTTAAATTTTGATTATTATTCTAAGCAACTTTTTAGTTTTGATGTCATTTAGGTTATGTTTGGTGAGGAGAGAGAAAGCTCCAAAACTGACGATTTTGGAAAATAAAAAACGTGGTCTCGTAGTAAATGTGATACTAAACAACTTTAATTCTCGAAAATTTTCATTTTGAGGTTGGTAACTACTAAATTGTCACTGTTAGAACAAGAATTAGGAAAACACAAAAATGACTGAACACAGTAATGGGCATAGTCGCAGATTTTTTAAGACGTTCGCGGAACTGCTAGAAAGTGCAAACAGATTAATTTCCGATCGCATCCACGATAAAACAGTCTACTCATAATACAAGTTCGTATTGCACAGTACGAACTCGGTCTGACTACACTCAAATTTGCTCAGATTGAATTTTAGAAAGTAGGAAAGAATTGAGTGATGAAAACCAAGAATCACACAGCTATTTAAAAAACAAAAAGAGCTTATGTGTTCTGATTTGGTGGAGAAGAATGTGGGAGAGAAGTCATGAAAGTGGAGAATTGCAAAGACGTATTCAGAAAGACCAAATCAAATAGAGCTGTTTGAGAAATAAAAACTATTTAATTAAATAATTTCGTAAATAAATTAAGTAAATATTAATTCCGAATTAAATTAATTAAATAAAAATATTATTATTTTTTCTAAATAATAAAGAGCTCACACCAACCCGACTCGGGTAGACGGATGGTGGCAGCGACACGCATGTGGTGGTTAATCATAACTAGATTCTCATCCTTTTACAAAAATGGTTATCCTTTAGAACATAGGCAAGTGTGTTAGGATCCTCTTTAAAAATATCACTACAAAGTGATTTCTAAGCAATGTGGGATCCTTTGAAAATAAATATTTGTGGTTTTTTTTTCATAAATTCAAATAGGACTAGAAGCCTAGCCCAACAGTACTATCAACTCAAAAGTCATTGAACAAATGGCGACAAGCACAATACTCGTCTGACAATAGAAAAACTTCACAGTCATTTATCTGTAAATCAATGTAACCAGAAGGATTATTTTTGGAATTAAGACTATATTAAATGAGAAAAGTAAAATAATGGAATCCAAAATCTTGAACCATCACGAACCTAGATTTTTCAACACATTATTAGTTGTAAGAATACTAACTGAAGTTCTTGAAATAGAAGACACAGTGAGTAATTATGCAATAATTAATTTCCTAATTAGGGTAAGTTTATCTAAATTAAGCTTTGATTGAATGGCACAGGTAATCCAACCAATAATAGAATCAAATATCTATCTATCTTTTTCCTCTCTCAGTATAGACATTATGGTGTTAGCAACAATCTAAAATGGAATAGATATTTCTGTTTTATTCTAATCATAATTGCTTTATTTTTCTCAATTTGAACATGCAATTCCGTTTTGGGTTGAATTTTCTTGAAAAAGATACATAAGAAAGCTATGAGTTTTAAATTATTTACGACCCGTTTGGTTTACCTTACTGTTTGTTGTTGCTATTTGCGATTGGAAAATGCTGCTTTTCCAAAAAGTGAGGATTCCCTTCTTTTGTAAAATGTTATTTTTCAAGTATAAAAGGCAAACAGTATATCACTAAACAAACACCTAAAACTCTCCATTTTAAAGTTAAAAGACAAAAGTCCTGTTTGGTAAAAGCTTTTTGAGGCAAAATTAGAGGTTTGAACCATTTTAGAGATTTTGACTAGTCAAATCTCTAATAGTGGTGTTTGGTGAAAAGAGGTTTGAAAGAACTTATTGAGTCCAAAAACCTAATTTTGAAAAGGCTCATTTTAGGAGGTTTTTCAATTAGCTTATTGCTCTATCTCTTTTGAATGACATTTTTACTCCTGTTTACTACCATCTAACTCCAAATAAAGACTTTATAATGTCTTTATTTATCATTTTACACAAACAGCTATTGACAATCAGCTAAGTTTTACCAAACAAGTTTACACAATCCGCTAGTGAAATCAGCTAACAAAAAATGTAATCAGTTAACAGCTAATGTAATAGGCTAACAGCTATTTGCCAAACATGACCAAAGAGAAACATGAAAAAGAGCAATCGAACATTCCCTTAATGTTTTTAGGAAAGTGCATCCTAAATATAGTAAAACTCGATCATTAACGAGTTTTAATTTCGAGTAAATTTTCTCGAATAATGATACATGGAGCAATTTTTTAAATGGGATTTTTATATAAGTCTAAAATCTAAAACACAGGCTGCCGATGCATCCCTGGTCATCATTTTATCTTCATCTGTGAGGTGTTGATTGTACCTCAACACATGAAGTGTTTTGTTTTTTTATTTGTCTCTGTTTAGGCTAAAATGCATAGTTTTAACCTAACTAGATAGGAGCATAAAAGTTGTTAAACCCGTCTTATATTGATTGAATTTAATTTTTGTACTTTAAGTAGTCAAATATTGATTCCATTGGAAACATATCCAAGGGTGGTTAAAATGGGGTTTGAGCCCTACTGATTGTAGGAAAATGGTGGGAAACTCTACAAAAGCTATATATAGAGTTTTATTTTATTTTTTCCGTAAGAATATCCAAACAAACATTAAACCGGATATCCATAGATTATAAAAACACAAATTTCGTGAGTGAATTCTGGATCCGTCATTATGCTCCTATGCTTATTATGGTAAAGGGGTGAACTAAGTAAGGGACAAATATAAGTTTCACTAGTTACCACTAATCATTCATCATAATTATGGTGGTAATGATGTTGCTTTGAACCTAAACAAAACTCCAAAGGTTCATATTAAGCCTAGAGAGAGAGAGACCTAGAGAGTATTTTTTTTTTCTTTTTTTAATTATTATTTATTTGTCTATTTCTTTCATCCAGGCTGTTAAATTTTTTTGGGTCTACCAAGTTTTGAAGCTGACATGTCAGAGATAAATAATTTCTTTTTCTAGCCATAATTTCATTAATCTATATTAAGTACTAATTAAAGATTATGAAACTTAGTTGATTGAAGACTAGTAAAATAAGCAACTAAGCATTATCATTTTCAAGAGTATCAATTTCTTTGTGAAATTCATATAATGACAATTTAGACCATGTTGTTTTTATTGTTTGTTGATGATTACCGGTGATTTCCTTTCAAAATAATTGTAGGAATAAATAGAGAAAACAGGTGTTAGTCCATTCAGTTTAGGGTTAGGGTTAAGGTTCATGTTTAACCTAGCTATAAATAGATAGCTATAGAGATTAAATTTAATACGCAAGAGATATTAAATACACAATATTAGAAACTCCACAAAGCAATCCCTCCATTTTTTCTCTCTCCTAGTCGCCGCTCCCTTCCCTCTTTGTCAGCGGGTTGCGTTTTTAGTTCGTAGAACAACGAAGATTGTTCCTTCGGTGTAGTAACCTCCTAGATCGGTGATACGAAGTCAAGGTTAATTACTTTCGTTACTGTTCAATGGATCTGCGGTACAAGAGTTAGGCCTAAATTTATTGATTTATTTATTAATAGACCCTGGTTCATTGTCCGTCCCTTAGAAGTTAAAGAAATCCATTTTGGCTTCTCCAGTGAAATCTTCATTGGTATGAGAGCCACTTTAGCTCCATGTTCCATCTATTAGGAACCATTTACGCATGATTCATGATTCTATTAATATGTTTGATTGGATAAATGCATGCTTGGTTGAGTCGTGTCTTAAATTTGTGTTTTTTAGTGAATATCGGGATTATTTTGGTCTATCGAAATCGTCACGCGGCTGCTGGAATTTTCTGGCGCGTTTAAGCAATTTAACACGCAAAAATTAGGATATGTTTGCTCTATAACGCATATTTCTAATCACCAAAACCCGAAATCAACCACGGCATCGAACTTAGAGACCCAAAAAACCCTCATCGATCAAAGTTTGGAGGTCGTCGGACGCCAAGAGGGCAGCAAATGGCCCACACACGCCGTTGGGCCACCACGCACACGAGCGATGGAAATGTGGGGCGTGCAGCCTCTCCCGACGTCCGTTTGGCGTCGATTTTTGCAGCCCTGCTCGAAATAATTTTGGGAATTTTTTTTGTGATTTTTAATTTATTTTTGGATTTACAAAATAATTGATATTGAATTAATTAGGATTCTGTAATTGTTTTTAATATGTGAAAACTATTTATAAATACCTAGAAAATTACATAAATTAAAATTAAATTACAGAAATATAAAACATCTTTCAGATTCTAAAAATTAATTTTTCAGAGACTCATTTCTAATTAAAAGTATTTATTAATAAAATATTGATATACTTGTTAAATTTTTAAATATTCAAAATGTATTTTTAATATATTCTGAATGTAAGTTGATTAAAAGTAATTATTAGAAATTTTTGTTTTTAGTTCATTGATTATTAATTCATGATAGATAATTAAATATTATTTTTAATTATTATAGGTCGTCCGTTGCGTATAACGGTATGACTGTAGTCTGTTTGCAAATATTGTGTAACCAATATAATCATACATACATGTAATCTGGAAAATTATTTTTGTCGTGAGTCGTAGAAGTTCATGTTATGTCTAAGCCATATTTCCATCATTTTAGACATTCAACCAAATAACAAGCACAACAGATAGTAAATGGATAATCTCTTACTCATATTCATAGTATATCTAGCTCGAGATTAGCATCTCGACCTAATCCATCAACTACATACCCTAAGTTAATATTCCGATTGAGATATCTTTCTCTCAAACATATCTTTGAATAACATACAACGTTAATGACCTATTAACATTTCATACAGCAAAACCTAGAGATGTTAAACAGATAAATACCCTCGTATAGAGACGTGATGCTTACCTTCCCCCGGTCTATCCATGCAGATTAGTCTATCCACTCTTTATGATACAAGGATAAAAAAGAGTTTGTAGATGGTACAACCTCATACTCAAAAATATCAAACTCAGAGCTTCCAGATCTCTCAAGAAGATGAAAATGGAAAACAGATATATATATATATATATATATATATATATATATATATATATATATATATATATATATATATATATATATATTGAAATTGTTGTGTAATTGCAAAGGCCAAAAATGTCTTATAAATAGCCCTACTCCTTGGTAAGAAAAGGGTTGAATTGTATCAAAATATTCTAAAACAGACAGCATAACATCCGCGGTAAATAACAAGTAAAACATGTTTTTTCACTAGGTGGCACCATTCACAAACTCCCACCTCACAATCTATACAGACTCAATGCATCTTGTCCCCCATGCGCAATCTGTACTCTTAGCCTACTTACTCCTTAAGGCATGTCATTCCCTTATGGGTGGATTCGTCCCTACAAAATACAATTCATTCGATAAGCTTATATATTTATTCATATTCAGTCCATTAAATCAGTTAAACCCATCTTCTAACCTTTATATATACAATTTACATCATTGTAATTTTTTAATTATTTATTTTGAAATGTACTATTTTTCAATCAACAATTATTTTTCTTTATTAAAAAACATAAAAAAAAAATTTAAGAGAGAATAAAAATGGAATCATTTCAATCATTTATTCTAAAATTTTAAAAATACCAGTCAAATCAAATTTCAGTCATAAAAACATCATTTTGGTTATAATTAATTGCAAGTGTACCATTTAAGTTATTTGTGTGGCTACAACCAAAATAGGATATATATTATTGTCAACTAGTCATATAACACTAATTTTATCTAATTAATAAAATTATGATGACTATTTAGAAAATAATAAAACAAATATCGAATATATCATGGAATCTCTTCAAAATATCAATAAGACAAATTTTTAATTTCTAAAATAGCTTGTCCCTTCATATATTCAAAATATCTCAAGAAAACAAACAACACCATGATATTTAAATATCACTTGGAATGAATCTTATCTGCTCAATCTTCATTTTTGTCTAGATATTTCCAATATTCCATTAATAAAAAAAAGTAAACAAAAAATGATAAAATATAATAAAATCCCGTTTGTTTATCGGAAAAAATTGGATAAATAAAAAATTTATGCAAGAAAATAAAATATTTTCCGATATATGGCTAAAACACTAGAAAATGGAAAAAATAGGTGGGTGACTATTATTTTTAAAATGGTGAGAATGAAATGAGTAAAATTATGAAATCTTAGGAAATATTTTATTTTTTTAAAATGGTAAAATATTTTTTTACTTTTTTTTATAATTTTTTTTATTAACTGATCTAAAAGTTTCTAATAATTTATTTTTTTAAATAAACAAATATTAAAATATCAAAAAAATATTTTTTTGTAATATTTTCTGGCAAACAAACGGAGCTAACATGATAAAGAATGAGAAAAATAAATAAATAGTAATTTTCTAAAAATGATTAGAATAAAATGGTGCAAAATGGGCCAGCTAGCTATTGGTCCATGGACCCATAATTGTTTCACCCAATTTTTGGATGACACACTTAGGCCTTTTTTGGGTGAACCAAAGTTGATTTTGGTCTATGAGAGGTGGGACAAAGGTTTCACTTTTGTTTTATGTAAATTTGATTGGGGCTTTTGGCTCTATGTAAAATTGGACCCATGTTGGTGAGTTGTCAAATGGTACCCTAAAAATGGCTTAAAAACATTGTAGCAAAGTGACATAAGAAGTTTTAAAATAGGACCAAATTTTAGTTGTAAATTGGGTACCCACCCAATTAGTGGAATTGGTGGTCACATATATCATGTTAAGTTGCAACGTGACATGTGAATAGATTAACAATTTAACATTTTGATATCCTACTAATATTATCAAAGTTACATGTGGAATAATGAGATACACTCTGCTCAGGCCTGTGTCCCTGAGCATGGGCAGGAGAGGCGCATGCCCAGGGCCAGAGATGAGAAGGGGCCTAATTATGATAATGTATTAGTTATATTATAGGTTTTTAAATTATACTTGATTAAATTTAAAAAAATTATACTTGATTAAAAACGTTGGCATTATATTCTTTCCAAATTAAAAACGTCGACATCAGATTAAATTTAAAAAAAAAACTTATACTTGATTAAAAATGTGGATATCAGTTACTAAGTAGTCTTTACAAATTCACTAATTTACCTCAAAAATTTATAATTTATCTTTCTCTTTTTAATCACACTCTAATCCCAAAAAATATTAAACGGTAATATTGTCCTACATCTTCAGTTCATCTTCAATTTATCAGCTATATAATCAATTTGTTCTCTAATCACCTCACTATGAAACTTCCAATTGCTAATAGTTTTTTTTTTGTGTTTGAGAAACTCTATCAAATTCTGATTTACTTGGTCTTTAGAGGCAATTCGGGAGAAACGTATCAAAATCTTCCAATTTCAAGAACTTAACCGCTAAAGCCTATTAAATGATGTGATTTTCAGATTTGGCTTTTCATTTTTCTATTACCATGCTTTGTGTCGTAAAGAGCCTAAAATCTATTAGAACTATTCATAATTTATTAAATTTGAGAAATTTACATCTAGAAATGCTCGTAGACTTCATTTTGTATAAGAAATTGGGTATTTAAAGCAATATAAAATATTTTTATTAGATCGTTTGTCAAATGTAATTAAAAAAGTATCATTTTTCAGTAATTTTTTTTTATACAATTGACTTTTCTACTTTATTTTTTATTTGCACTTATTTATTAGAGCCTCATTTGGTAATTCGCCCCTGGGCCTCTAAAATCTCAGGATCGGTCCTGACTCTGCTAGGACTTATTATTCTCACTTGGGATTAAGGAATCTCAATTCGGGTATATTACTAACTATCTGAATAAGTGCACCATTCAGGAGCCGATACATGCTTTCAAGGAAGTTAGGACAAACATCTTCCGTGACTACCAGATTTATCTTTGTCATTCTGTAAATAGAATGTGACTTAATAGTCAAGGTACATACACACATTTATTGTAATTATTAATCAATTGTGTATTGCTCTCATGCTAAACTCTACTAAATTAGTGATATCGTATAAAATAAACTATGATACCATGAACCTTCGGATCCAGCAAGCTTCCAATAAACATTTCCTATAAGGGAAACTCTCATACAGCTAGGACAGAGACTGTCCAAAGACCTCTCTTTGTCGAAGACCTCATAAAGGAACACTTCTAACAGAAGAAGGACTCCTAATAAAGGAAGGATTCATAGAAGAAGATGGACTGGACAGAAACATTATATGTAGAACAGGTATGCCAAACCCTAGATGTAAATTAACATCATTATCATATAAGCATACTGCTACCTTCAACCCTTCCAACCCTTCTAAAACTTGGTTACTTAGACATTGAGGCGGGTTCACTGCACTTCAGCCCATCTCTGACTGTTTGTTTTGTCTTGTAGGTATCATAAGGAAAACTTTGGAAGGAGCTTCGGAAACAAAAATAACAATTAGATATATCGGAGTGCATGCCTTCGGTAAATGGTCTCGCCTTGATCCTTTATATGTTTCACTTCAGGTATAGAACAAGTTTATACCGTTGTCCGTGCACTATTGTACACATTCAGTCATATCACATTTAATCACGTAGAAATGACAATAAGTAGGGTATTCACAGCCAATGTCATACTCATAAGGTATCCCACCCATATTCTTGTCTTTTATATTGTGAATTATCCGTTATGGTTTAGTACCGTACCAAATATGTAATTTCAATTTCATTATTATTTCCTATAATTTAGGAATATTGATGAATACTCTTTGGTGTTGTTTGATAAAACTGAAAATTAAGTGCTGAAAAAATAAGTACTGAATTTTAAGTGCTGAATATTAAAAGTGCCGAAAATATTGAGTTATATAATTATTATAAAAATATTAGTTGATAATGTTTAACTTAAAATGTTAAGTTAAATATTTTGACTTATCAAAATAAGTGTTTTTTTAACTTAATTTACTAATTTAAGTGGATGAGAAATAATTGTTATCCAACGTACTTAAATTAAATAAATGCTTAATATTTTAATTTAAGTCATTAAGTGGGTTATCAAACAACGCCTTACCTATTATATAAATTAAAGTAATAAATAAATATTGCCAATTTCAATCTTTTCACATGTGGATTGAGTATAGCGTGTCAGGAAAATTAATTCCCAATTAATTTGAATGGTTAAAGAGATGAAAAATGCGCGTAAAAAACTTGATTTCTAAACGAAATGATTGGCAGGAGACGCAAGGATTGAAAAAGTTCTTCTTGGGTTTCTAGTGCCGCTATAGAAGCTTTACTAAAATGATAATGGCTACCAAAAATAAATTAAGGAAACTTAAATGTGAAATTGATATGATGATTAGGGGTGTTCAAACTTGGGTTGGGTGGGTTATAGTATAATTTTAACCCAATCCATGTAAGGAATTTTTTTTTTTAAGATGGGTTGGGTTATAGTAGGTTATGATGGGTTGTATGAATTTTTTAAATGGGTTAGATGGGTTGGTTATAATGGGTTGGATGGGTTATTGTATATTTATCATAAATTGTACACAACAATTCAACTTCATTTTTTTTATTGTGCTGATTTTTTTAATAATAATAATAATAATAATAATAATAAGTAAACCTCAAAATCATAGTTAAATGTTAATAAATCAGTATATGAATATCAAAATACAGACCGATGAAAAATATAAAAAAAAAATTAAAAGCCAAATCAATCAACCATTGACGAATCTTGTTCCACGACCACGGGTGATCTTGCCTTTTCGAACTCTGAAAAGTAATTAAAATCAAAATTAATTAATAAAGAACAAAAACAATGATGAAAAATAAAAAAAAAATAATATGGGATAAATTATTACCTATCTCGAGTTCTTCATATTTTTCTACTTCATCCATCGCACAACGAATGTCAATGGGAATCGGTTCTTTTCGTAGCCAATTTTGACCGCATATAAGAGATTCCACAACTGTTGGAGAAAGAGAGCTCCGAAAAGGGTCAAGTATTCGACCTGATGTGCTAAAAGCAGACTCTGAAGCCACTGTAGAGACTGGGACAGTTAGCACATCTCTAGCTAATTGTGAGAGAATTGGAAACGTAATAGAACTTTTCTTCCCCTTTCAATAAAATTTTCAATTTTTCCTTCTCATCAGCAAATAATTTTAGACAATCTCTTGCAATAGTAGTGCGAGAAGGAATTATAAATCTAGGCTGCAAGGCATGAGAATAATCTATAAAACCTTCATATTCCACAATGCTAAAGGGAAACTCATCAATTATAATCATTCTAGCCAATTTCAACCTCATTTCTTCCAAACTACAACACGTTACAACTAACTCACCCTCACGTCCTTTACTAGTAGCTTGAGAATCTGTCTTTTTTTTTTTGTTTTTTTTCAATCCTATATGGATACTCATGACATTGATTGGTTACATGACCCCAAAGTGTACTAGTACCATGCTTAGACTCCCAAACATACTCTTTACCACAATAATTACACACAACACCGTTCTCAATACTACTAAAATGATCCCATATAGGTGATGTTCTTTTAGATACTCATTTACGAGAGCTTGTAAGTTTTGTATTCTTACTAGTTATCTCCTGGCTTTGACTCGGAACAGCTTGAGTAGGAGTTTGAGAAATTTCAAGTTGTGATTCCATCTGAAATACAATAGCCATTATCATTGATGATTTTGAGGAACACTCAATTTCATTGATAAGGAAATGGTTTAATTACAAGAAATTGATGAAATAGAAGCAATTACAATCAAATTTATGTTTATCATAAAAATAGCTAAATCAATTGTAGATATTGATTATAAAATAAAATTAAGAACAATATAGCAATTGGAATGTGAAAATGAAATAACATGATTGAAATGCTAAAAATAGAATCAAAAGCAATTGAAACGACCAAATTAGGGCCAATAAATGGCTGGCTTCGATAAGTCTTAAGCTAAAGGTGGCCTTGATTCCATAAGTATGAGAGCGTCTTGAATGAACGATCATTGATATAAACGCCTTAAATGCGAAAGTTTAATATTGATTTAATGGTGAACAAATTGGACACTCGGAGAATTTTAGGTTTAGAGTCGGGAATGACAAATGATTTTGAATTAGATATCAAACATGTAAACCTAAATGATGTTAAATAAAGCAAGAGGGAGACTCTAGATTGAATTAACCTGGTGTCACAAAAAGTAAATAGAAACAGGTTTTTGAAAGCTGAAACAGAAAATCAAGACGCAAAAACGTGTATAAAATGAGTTTTCGGACACGGAATTAAGCAAAACAATAGTCTAAAATGAAATTCGGGATGTTAAGAACAAGAATAAAGCAAAATTTAGGATTAAAGTGGACTTGAAAGGATCGAAATAAGGCCACGAAGATGGGTGGATAGCATGTGTAAAAGAAGAAAAAAAGCGAAAATTATGAACTTTGAATGATGAAAACTCTAAAATGGGCGGAATAGACGAACTAAATAAAGAAAGCTAAGAATTACTCACTTAGAGCTAGAGAAACTCGAAAACTAAAGCAAAAACTAAAGAAAAAGACTCAATAAGTTGAGGAGAGAGAATTGTGTTTCTGTTGGATGTGTTGAATTGAGGAGGAGGAGGTTGGTTCTATTTATAGTTGAAGAGGTTGGTTATGGTTCCAACTACCCGCTAACTTCCCTTCACTAACATACTAACTTCCCTTATTTTTAGTTTATTTAGTTGCTAGGAAGCTGTGTAGTTAAGTTAGTTAGAGTTAGAGTATGGATAACAACAAACTTAACTATAAACTGCGCATGTTCTAGGCATATTCTTTAACTTCTAAACTTTTATTTCACCCTCCATATGGATCCAAATTAGGCCCATGAATATATACCGGATTCCTCAAGATGTTTAGTTTCTGAAACTTTCGACCTCGTGAAAAAATTTGTCTATTTGATGTCTAAATAGCCAGTTGAAGTGACGTACGTACGCTTGAAAAAATAAATAAAAAAATGAGTCTTTGTGCTTTTTTTTTCCCTTAAAGCTGGAGACCAACTCATTGAGGTGGCCAAATGCTCTTAGTGACTTACTTAATACTAGATTGACGTTTATTTTTATTTTTATTTTTCATACTTTATAATAAAAACTACAATATGATTGTAAAAAATAAAATTTATTTTATGGATTAACGGAAAGTTGAACCATTAATTTTTTCTAAATAATAACAATAATTTGCATAAAACAAATTCAGTAAGTTTTATGTTATTACATAATTTTATCTAACGTAATGGTAGTCATAAAATTTTTAAATTAATCTGCAAGACTATTTTTTTTTATTTTTTAGTCATTAATTATTATTTTTATCGTTTATCTGATTTCTTGTTTCGAGACTAGTCAGATTCTTTTTAAATGAAGTATTTTAATCATTAATTGACATAAATTAATGTTATTTTTTTATAGAAGATATTACTGTTATTGCTTTTATCTATTGTCTAATTTCGTAAAAAATAGAGGATTAGTTACATATTAATTTATGAATGAATTAACTATTTATAACTATTCAATACTCTAAAAATAATTTCTTGAACTGTCAAATACTTTAAAAAAAAACTAGTTTTAGCATGGATGCAACTGTTGTTTCATAAAAATAACTGACAAAAGAAAAAAAAATGAAAATTTGAAAAAAAAATCAGAAAAAAGAGTTATAACTGTAAAATAAAAATAAAAAAAATTCCTCTAAAGTAAATAATTTATAATAGTGATATCTAAGCCCATATATAGGGACCAATAGCACTTAAATCAATATCTAGGCCCATTATTTAGTTTGAAATGGAAGCTTTATTTAATTTTGGCCTAAAGAGTTCCTGACATCTATAGGCTAATTAATGCCCATCAAGTTTCATATACCCATATATATTTGTTTTTTACATAGAAATCATAAAGAAATTTACATAGAAATTAATTTTAAATTATATATAATTAATACTATAATTTGAATTATATCAAATTAAGTAAATTATTATTTTAATATATTTTAAAAATTAAAGTTTATAAATTATGAGTCTAGAATATATTTTTTAAAGTTAAAAATTTATAAATTGATGTCTAGAATTTTTAAATTAGAATATAAAACAATACTTTATTTGTAATACATATAGAAAAAAGTGACATATTTAGAATTGATTTTGATAGTACGATTTAGTTGTAAATTTATACTTCATTATGTGTTTTTTTATGTAAAAAGCTCTAAATCATAATTAATTATAAACTATAATTAAATTATACTATCAAAATTAATTTTTAATATGTCACCGTTTCTTATATATCACAAACAAAATATAACTATATATCCTAGTTTTCATAAAATCTAAATCTTATCCTAGATTCCTAATTTATAAAGTGGATTACTAAACCCAGCCATGAATTCCCACTCCTAACCCCATGAAAAGACCAAACTACCCTTTACCCAAAATTTGAAAAAACACAAAACCTCTCAAATACCCTACACACTCTTTGATCAAATCCGGACTAATTTGTGAACCAAAACATGGAGTGTAACAACAACCGTAAAGGGAAAGCGAAAATAATAAGATTTACCGTTTTTGTTTTTTGATTTAAGCTTAAAAATTGAATCTGTGGGTGATTTTTTAAAAACGCCGGAATCGCAGTCGGGCGTATGAACATCACGCCCGACCTACGGTTCCGGCGTATGAATATCACGCCCGACCTGTGGTTCGGGCGTGAGGCTATCACGCTCGACCTATGGTTCGGGCGTGATGTTCATACGCCCGCACCATAGGTCGGGCGTGATGTTCATACGCCCGACCTATGGTTCGGGCGTGATGTTCATGCGCCCGAGGGGTTTTAATTAATTTAATTAATTTTTTGTAATTTTTAGTTTGTTTAATTTAGTTTAACTAAATTTTTATGTCGTAAATTTTAGTTGTTGTAAATTTTATTTTGTTTAATTTAGTTTAACTAAATCTTTATTTTGTTAATTTTAGTTAAATTTTTATTTTGTTAATTCAGGTATTTACGGGTTAAATTCAATAGCGGACTAATTTTTTTTACGGGTTTAATTCAACAGCGGACTAATTTTTTTTACGTAACAGGTATTTACGGATTTAATTCAATAGCGGACTAATTTTTTTACGGGTTTAATTCAACAGCGGACTAATTTTTTTTACGTAACAGGTATTTACGGATTTAATTCAATAGCGGACTAGCTATTTTTTTTGCTCTCCCGACACGCGGGCGTGTGCCTATCACGCCTCACCTTGTGGTCGGGCGTGATAGCCCCACGTCTCACCGTGTGGTCGGACGTGTAGCGATCACGTCCGACCACACGGTGAGGCGTGGGGCTATCACGCCCGACCACAAGGTGAGGCGTGATAGGCACACGCCCGCGTGTCGGGAGAGCAAAAAAAATAGCTTTTTCCTCCGCAAAACCCATGAAAAGGTATTTTCGTCCTTTCACGGGGCTAGGGGTGGGAATTTGGGGCTGGGTTTAACAACACCCTTTATAAATCCCAGTCCTTTAAAATATAGTAAAAATAATGGTTTTACTTTTTTTTAAGCGAAAATAATGATCTTACATAGTTAGATATAATTCAAATTATTATTTAATATATTTGTAAATAATTTTTTAAAACTTTATTTCTACGTTTATTTCCCTATATATTTCCCATCTACCTTTTTAACTAAATTTCATTTAAAAAAATTAGGCATTCATAAAAAAATTGAGCAAGTACTCTGAAGAAAAAAAAAAGTATACCATTCAAATGTACCCATAATGAAGTTCATCCTTATCATATAAAATAGTCAATTTTGCTTTCATAATACATTCAAAGTTACACTTTTCTAAGTAAAATGCTGATAAATATTAGAGTGTTGAAATTTCTTAAAAAAATAATATGAAATTGAGTTAGAATTTCTACCACTATGACCGTTTTGTATTAATTTGGACAAAATTAATATTTTCTAGTAATCTTAAAGGGTAAAATTGACCCTTATCCCTTAAATATGAAAGGAAAATGTATGAAAATATTCCATATTGTTACTAGCCAAAGCCAAGAGTAATTTCATTCTAATATAATGAATGATATAATTAAAGGTTTAAAAGATAAGTTGAGTTAATTTCAAATATTATTAAAAAATTTAAAAATATGATACTTTTTCTACACCAGTTGCATATTAATTGATTCAAAAAGTAAGAATTTTGCGTATTTTGTGATTTCAAAATAAGAACACAATAAAATATATGATTTTTTTATACATTTTTTTGTCAAACACGTACTAAATACGTAGTAAAGATTCAAACAAAATAGGACACACATGATACCACATGTGTATTATGTGTCTTTGATTGATTACTAATGAATAATAATAAGATAATAACATGACACACAAATGGATTCATGACTGATGACTGAGAATATTTCTGAAATTAAATCATTATACGTCCTCACTTGTGTCACTTTTAACATTAAAGAATAAATTTGATTTTGACTCAATCACATGATAGGTATCATCCATCAAACTATTTTTCATTGCAGAAGTTACTTAGAATATTTAAATAAAAGTAGTATTTTGATAGATATAGATTTAAAAAATGAAGTAAATGTAGGTGATTATTGAGTTTTGAGAGGTCAAATTCTATTTTGCTAAGCCAAGTTTTATATTGAAATCTATCATTCCTTTCTACCTTATTTAATTCCACTTTAACAAAGTCCATCAGAACCTTCTCTTTGAATTATCCATTTTCTAGGTATTTATTATTATTATTTTATCAAAAAAATTATTAAGATTGAGCTTTTTATTTGGTGATTTTCTCCACAGTGGATTTAGAAATTTTGGAGAAAGCCACGAGGAGTATTCTGGCCCACTTCGTCTTATGCCTTTTGGGCTTGTTTTTAGAGACAGGAGACCTGGGCATGGGCTGGAGAGCCCGCCCAGGCCTGCTCAGACCAATTTATCCGGGCTTAAATAAATAAAATTAGTGTCAATTCCAGTCTGATCCAAGCCCACCAGAAACTGGATGGGTTTAGGCTATATGAATTTTTTATCGACCTGACACGTCCGATATACTATATATATTTATATATATTATAATTTATAAATATAAATTAATTATATTTTTTATGTTGTAATTTATTTTGGATTTGATGTTTCGATAGACAATTAATTTATTAGAATTTTTCTAAACTTATTAAGTATTGTGTTGTGTGTACTATTTTTTTAAGAAAAGTTGGTGTGCCCGATCCCGACTCAATTTATTGCGGGCTGGAATGGGCTTGTGCTCGTCAAGTTTTATTAAAAACCCGACAGGACCAGCCTGAGTCCGGCCCATGCCCAGGTGTGGAGGAGGCGACTTGGTAGAGACTTTCCAGAAGTTCTTCCAATGTAAGCATCTTTGAATGTATAAAAGATAACAAGATTTATAACCGTGTACTTGTAGAATATAGTTGTAGTTATGTGTAAATTGGTTCAACATAGGATATACTTATACATTTTATAACGTTGGAGTTAAAATTTACTCTTTCCATTTCAAAATAATTATTACATTTGATCAAATTTTTTTATTTCATATTATTTGTCAAGTTTAGTTTTTAAGAAAATTTCTTCATATTTTACCTTTATTAATGAGTTTAATATTAATTACATTTTTTTATCATTTTATGTTTTCTATGTATAAATAGTGGTTGACTTCTATTAGTGACACAAAAAAAATGAGGGTTGTTAATAAAGAGAAATAAATGGTGTTTATCTTACATAAATTTAATACAAATTAATTATTATTTTAATATGCGTGATTTAATCAGATGTGACAATTATTTTGAAATAAAGAGAGTAGTTTCTAACATTGAAATTAATTTATTTTTGCATCTTACATTATATAATGTAAAAAATAATAATCGCAGTCCACTATTTTACTAGCATTCACCTAGATCCTAAATTACCAAATGAATCGATCTAGGCTCATTATAATAAATTTGAAATTATAATGAATCTAAATCTAACAGTGTTTGATCATTTCGGATCTAGATGAACGCTGCCATCGTTTATGTTTTCAATTTAATCAACACGAACTCAAAGTCAACGAATTGCCAAATTTAATGAAAATTAAGTCGGATTTTGATATCTCAAAAGTCAACTTCTTCTAGATAACTTGGCTTACCATACTAGAATTTTCATTTTCTTTCATTTATTGACTTTATAATTTCTAGCTTTACAAATTAAAGTGCCACAGACGACCGCCTTCTATTGTTTATTTCTACTTTTTTTTTAGTGGCCAAATCACAAAAATAAATATTGTGCTTTTAAGTATTTGAAATTATGTTTTTGTGATTTAAAAATTATAAATACCAATCTAAAAGTTTTCTTCATTTATAAATATAAAAAAATTTAAAATATTTTACTACATAACAAATATTTAAAACAAAAATTGTAGCGATCGTGGTCCAAAAAAAAAAAAATTGTAGCGATCTTTCCATGTATTTTATATCTTCTAACATATAAAATATTTTAAAGAAAAATTAATAAAATGATTCTAATTCCACAACAGGTAAATTACAGTGATATGGACTTTTCTATTATTTTCATTATGATCATAAATTTTAAACTAGACATTCTATATTATTAAATAAATGGCTCCTTAAATATATGAAACAGTTCTCACTCTTTGAGGTACTTTTTGGAGTGAATTAGACTTTTGTTTACATAGTATCAGAGTCATGATTCAATGTTGGGACTCCCGTTGATATTAACGTCACGCAACAAATGAATTGGGCGTGAGGAGAGCGTGTTAGACATCCTATATTATTAAATGAGGAAGCTATATGACTCCTTAAATATGTGAGGCAATCCTCACTGTTTGAAGTACCTTTTGGAGTAAGTTAGGCTTTTGTTTACAATTACTACCTCCAAATTTTGCACTTTATTAATATTATGATCTATTTTACTATTGAGCAAGATGATCACTCTAATAGCATATAAGCCTCCATTATAAAGCTAGTAGAAATGACATTCTAAACAAGTTTAATTCTTGAACTTTTTAGTTTTGAGATCAGTTGAGTGTTGTTTGGTTAGCAGAGAGAAATGTATTGTTTAAAATGATGATTGAAAAATTGAAACCGGTGATTCCATTGGAAATGTTGCTGCTAACAACTTCAAATCTTGAAGTTTTCAATTTTAAAATCGGCATCAATCATTTTGATTTATTAATAATCATTATTTTAGTAAAATGCAAAACTTAGAAGGTATAATCTTCAATTTTAAAGTTAATGGGCCATAATGAAAATAAAAAAAAATCAGGGACCATTAGTGTAATTTATCCAAAAACAAAGTTTACAAATACGTAAAATCGTGAAATTTATTTATTTTTTTATTTGAAACTAAATTTTAATTAATAACAGTTTAGTTATTTTACTATTATCTGACTTAATACAAAACACAATACATCCACCTTAATGAACATGTAAAATTTGCTCATTTACTGTTAGATTACTACTTCATTAAAAAAAAAAGTCTTATACTACTATATATATTTATTTATTGAATTCAACATTTGAAAGCATGAAATTCAAATTAATTTTTAAGGTATAGATCCATTGCCGTATCATATGTGTGTATGCGTTAAACTTGAAATACTTGGACGACTTAATTTCAATTCTACTTACAATTAACCATTTACTTTAAAAACTATAAAAAATATATTAATATAAACTATTGGATAAGTAAAATGAAATTGTATCTTTTGTTGAATTGAATAGAAAGATTCTTGTTTGGATATTTTAGCAATATGTTAATTTTCAACTTTCAACACGTGTGAATTTGGATGCGGACGTGTTAAAGAAGTTAATTCTCAAATAAAATTTAAATGTTGTTAGAAAAATAAATATAATAATACGTCGAAATACTTCTAGAAACAAAACGATTGAGCGAAAGATTCAAGAACTGAAAATAAATAAATAAATGCATCTATGGCCCTTAGTTTCACTTATAAAAAGCTTAACTAGTTTAATAAAGTTCCTAAAGAAATGAAAATCAACGAAAGATACTTTTTAATTTTTCTTCTTTTTATTGATTTCTTATAAAAAAAAATTAACTACAAATATGGAAAATAAGTAAGAAATTATATGATAGAAAGAAAAATAAAAGAAAGGGGTACAAACAGTACTCCCATAATCAGTGGTGGGTGGTTGCCGACTTTCTAGCGACCGATGATGTTGGGTGGAGAGGAAGTTTATGTCGATCGGTGCTGTTGGATGGGAGGAGGTTTCTATCTGGATCGATTGGTGCTGTTGTGGCTAATTTGTTTTTTTTTTCTTCTTTCAATCTAAATTTTCTAATGTCTTAACCTAAAAATCCCTTTAGGTAATTAGTTAACAAAAAAAAACGCCCGTACCCTGCGGCTAGGGTTTATGTGTTTTACCCTAACTTGGGGTTTAAGGTTCCGTCTCCATTGATCTCCTTTCTTTCGTGCTGATTCGCCTTGCTCGATCAGTTTAAACACTACCAGATTCTTGCCCCACGCCTTCTGTTACGGAGCTTTTTACGAATCATGCTGCGTTTCTGTTTCCATGGAATCGTTAACGAATGTCTGTTTAAATCTCTCTTTAGAAGAGGAGGACTCTGCTCCGGTGATCATCCCTAACAACACCACAACAATCTCCTATGATTTACGCTGGAGCTGTATTGGTCGGTTCATCACAACTCGTTCTATTAATGTGGATGGAATGAAGATCACGCTGTCAAGATTGTGGAAACCAGCGGGAGGGATATCTATTGTCGATCTTGATGGTAATCGTTTCCTTTTCCAGTTCAATCACGTCTTTGATATGAATGCGGTCCTGAATGGTGGCCCGTGGTCTTTCGATAACAAGCTCCTGATTCTTAAAAGAATTACACGACAGGAAGATTTCTATGAAATTCCTCTAAATGACTCACCCTTTTGGATACAATTACATGATCTCCCGGCAGGCTTTAGGTCAGAAAAAACAGCAGTAGCGTGTGGATCGTATATAGGGACAGTAATTCGTATTGATCCTAGGGATTATACTGAACCATATGTCGGATACCTGAGGGTGCATGTTTTGTTGGATGCGAGAAAAGCACTCAAACGCATAATGAAATTAGGCACTTCAGACTCACACTGGACCTGGATCAATTTCAAATATGAGAGGCTCCCTCACTTTTGCTTCTTTTGTGGTCTGTTTGGACATGTGGAACGAGACTGTGCTAGCTATAGAGCTCTCCAGGATCCCGATCACCCAATGCTATACGGCCCGTTCCTCCGTGCTGGCCCTAGGAGAATGGTACAAAACTTGTCTCCCTGGCTGAACTCAACACCGCTCCTTATTCAGCAAACGCCTACAGAACCTACACAAAAGGATTTAAATGCTCTCAGACAACAAGCTCAAGAACATACAGAGAAAATCCTTCAAGGCGAAGATAATATTCAGACAGTCAATGATCCAAAAAGAAAAAGAAGTTCAGATGACCCAATTAATTGCTCCCCTATGGATGGAGTTACCAATGAAACAGAGATATCGGCAGGTTCCATGGAAGGGGCCAGCCGGAAGCTATGACGTGTCTTAGTTGGAACTACCGAGGTGTGGGCAACCTCGAGACAGTGAGAGAGCTCAAGGAGCTCATCCATGCCCACAAACCAACAATTGTTTTTCTCATGGAAACAATGGTTGGTGACAGTTCAATTGCAAATGTGAAACGTTCCATTGGTTTTGAAAATCACTTTGCTGTTAGTAGTATCAGAGGAGGAGGTGGTATTGCTTTGTTTTGGCGAAATGAATTGTCGGTAAATCTATTGAAGTTCAGTAACAATTTTATTGATGTCAGGATTTCAGGTAGGGATGTGGAGGATTGGAGATTCATCGGGTTCTATGGCTTCCCTGAACGTGGTAGAAGAGCTTTGGCGTGGCAGTGCCTAAAGGACCTATATCGAATATCCAACTTACCATGGCTGATAATGGGGGATTTCAACGATATGCTCTACTCGTTTGAAAAACGGGGAGGAAGGAATCTCCCTCTACAATTACTCTCGGGTTTTAACAAAACTCTAACCTCTTGTGCACTTACGGAAGTTCAGATGGAGGGATACCCTTTTACCTGGATCAAAAATCGGAGAGGGGAAGCTTTAATCGAGGAGAAATTAGACCGAGGAGTTGCTAATCAATTTTGGTATGACAGGTTTCCTGAAGCTGTTATTCTAAATATACTCACAACTCAATCGGATCACTCAGCGCTGCTGTTAAAAACCACATGAGCACAGAACCACCAACCTAGTCTTTTTCGTTACGATAATGCCTGGGGACTGGAGGAAAATTGCTGCCAGCTCATTGCTGATAATTGGAGACAGAGCGACAGATAGCAGTTACCTGATCGGCTCCGATCATGCCGAGACAAGCTAAGTTTATGGGGCTCAAATTTCAGAAGACGTTTCAGAGGATTGGCTAAAAATCTCCATAGCAAATTGGAATCCCTTCGCAATACTCCGGATACTGAGGAATATCGAAATACTCACTTAGAGCTTGAAAAAGTCTGGCTTGAACAAGAAATTTACTGGCGGCAACGTTCCAAAATTCAATGGCTTAGCAAGGGCGATCGAAACTCTCGGTTTTTCCACTCCACTGTCAAAGCTAAATTAAGGAGAAATTATTTTGAAAAATTGCAGGATGAATTTGGAACTGTATGGTCTTGGAACTCGGGGCTTAGAGATAGTATTCAACGACATTTTACTGAATTGTTTAGATCCCAGGGGAGTGAGGGCCTAGATATCCTTGATGCAATCAAATGCCAGATCAGTCCTGATATGAAACAGCCGCTCAGTCGCGGCTATACTGCTGAAGAAGTAAAAAGAGCGGTCTTTGATATGTTTCCAGAAAAATCTCCAGGTCCCGATGGATTAAATTCAGGCTTCTATCAACAGCATTGGCAGGTACTCGGCTCCGATATATCAGCTTTTTGTATTGAATGTCTAAACTCTGGTATTATCCCACACGAATTGAATCGCACAAGTCTGGTACTTATTCCAAAAAAGAAACAGCCTGTAAGCATATGAGATCTCCGGTCGATAGCACTCTGCAATGTTATAATCAAAATAATGACCAAAGTTATTGCAAATCGGTTGAAAGGATTACTAAACCACATTATATCGGCTAATCAAAGTGCCTTCATCCCAAAACGTTCCATTACAAACAATATTATGATGGCTTTTGAAGTAAGTCATGCACTAAAACTAGGTAAAGGAGGCCGGAAAGGGTATGCTGCTCTAAAGATTGACATGTCAAAGGCATACGACCGGGTCGAATGGGCCTTCTTGCAGGCTGTTATGGTAGGCTTCGATTTTCCCGATACTTTCATTAACTTGGTTATGAGCTGTGTGACTTCTGTCGAATACCAAATTATCAATATGAATGCGAAATTTCCGGTGTTTAAGCCAATAAGAGGACTCCGCCAGGGAGATCCAATTTCGCCGTATTTATTCATTTTATGCACGGAAGGCCTCTCAGCTCTAATACAGCAAGCGGAAGAGAATGGAAGCTTACATGGTGTTCGTATCTGTAGAGGTTCCCCGACTGTTTCTCACCTACTCTTTGCAGATGATAGTTATTTCTTCTTCCGTGCATCAACTGAAGAGTGTGAAGCAGTCCGAAGTATCTTCCAGCGATACGAATTAGCATCAGGGCAGAAAATCAATATTAATAAGTCTTCAATCTCCTTCAGTTCAAAGGTTCCGCATGAGAGAAGAGATCTTTTGGCTGCCTACCTGAGGGTGGAAATAACAGACAACCATGACACTTATTTGGGTTTACCAGCTACCGTGGGGCGCAACCGCACAGCTATCTTCAGCTATATTATTGATCAATTACAGAGGAAAGTCCGGGGCTGGCAAAGTCGTCCACTCTCACAAAGCGGAAAAGAAGTTCTAATCAAGGCTGTGGCACAGTCTTTGCCATCTTATATTTTTCAGGTTTTTCTACTCCCCAAAACTATATGCAATAAACTCGAAATCATTCTCAATGCATATTGGTGGGGTAGAGGGATAAAATGGAAGGCCTGGCAATCCCTATGTATCAGACGGAGCTAGGGAGGCTTGAACTTCAGACGTTTCCACGAATTTAATCTTGCTTTCTTAGGGAAACAGGCGTGGAAATTCATGAGAAATCCCCAATCCTTAGTTTGTCGACTCTATAAAGCGCGATACTTCCCCCTCAATGATTTCAGAGACGCTACACTAGGGTCTAATCCTAGTGCTATATGGTCCAGCATTTTTCATACACAACAGATGATGAGGGATGAAATAGGGATGCGAGTTGGCAACGGTCAGAATACTAAAATATGGACGGACAGATGGACAGGTTCGACAACAGGTCTACCGGCTTTACCGCAAAATGGAGGGGATATCAGTTGGACAGTGGACAGACTTATCAGTAACGGCAAATGGAATGAGGAGCTACTTACTGGACTTTTCACACCTGAGGATAAGGAATCTATCTTACAAATTCCTATTTCTTCATGTGACAGAAATGACCAGCTGTGTTGGCGGAGGGACAAGAAAGGAGTTTACAGTGTCAAAACAGCGTATTATGCATTGACGGAGGCTTTCCTGGATCCTCCGGTCTTAGTGTGTAATGCTCCATGGAGCAAGCTATGGCAGATCAATTGTCCCCTGAAGGTTAAAAATTTTCTATGGCGTGCAGCTTGGCACATTATCCCAACAAGAGTATCTCTCTATAACCGTCATGTTGATATTGATGTTCGGTGTCCTTTGTGTCGCAGCCAGGATGAATCTTTAGTGCACTTGTTCTTTTGCTGCCCAGCTTTATCAAGGGCTTGGGATTCGACACAAGCATCTGAATTCAGGGATTCCGCAAATAACGTCAATTCTGATTGGTGGTTTTTCCCGGTTCAGAACTACAGCCCAGAGAAGGCGGGTAAGTGGGCTACTTTCCTTTGGTACACATGGTACAGCCGTAATCAATGGCTGTGGAACCACAAATTCATGCCCCCTGACCAACTAGCTAGACGAGCAGATGATTTTCTAAAGTCGTGGAGAGCGGCGATGGATTTGGGTCAGACGCAAAATTCAGTAGCTAATCACCGCCATCAGCAACGCTGGAACCGTCCCCTATCAGGTCTGAAATTAAATTTTGACGCAGCAGTTCGACGGGACTCGGGATTCATAGGAATCGGGGCGGTTATTTGTGACAGTGAGGGTAGTTTTATGGCTGCTCGATTTCAGAGACTCCAAGGAAAGTTTACACCAGCTATTGCCGAAGCTATTTCATGCCATGAGGCGCTCAACTGGATAAAGGAAAGACGGGAGGAGGAAGTTTGTATTGAAGGGGATGCTCAAATCATCATTCAAGCGTTACGTCAGGAGCCGGTGGAAGACTTTTCTGGCGTTGGTTTAATTTTAGCTGACTGTCGGGAGATATCACATAGTATACAAGGTTATTCTTTCAATTTTGTGCGAAGAACAGCAAATCAAGTAGCGCATGAAGTTGCAAGGATAGGATTAGATGCTCCTGAAGTGATTGTAACCAATATACCCCCAGACTCGATTGTTAGCCTTTTGGCTTTTGATTTACAATAGTTAATACAATTCATTGATTCATTCAAAAAAAAAAGTAAGAAATTATATGATGATAGCTTAATTTTGTGAAGAAATTAAACGTACAGAATGTAAATTATAAAAACTAGGAAACATGTACGGAATTAATTGAAATGACAAACTCGTCGTTGAGGCGCAAGTCGAAGATGTCAGACATCATCGAGTGGATAACTTCGAAAAAGCGGACCAGTGGGATGTCGATTTTAGTGAATGGACTGGAGTAGGATATAATGTTTTCGAAGAAGTGCAAATGAAATTTGTCATTTTGCAAATATAAATTCCAACAAACTCATATGTTGAATAAAATTTGATTTGGGGGCGAAAAACAATTGTATACAGAGGCTATTGATTATCGTGTTAGATGAAATGAAAGATGGAATTCGAAAAATGGATGTTAAGGGGGGTGCTGATGAAATGAAAATTACTGGAAGAATAGGCTCGGTGTGATCAGAATAAATATCAGAAAGGGACTTAGGCCCTGTTCTTTATTACTTAATTTCAGTTTTTTTCAGTCATAAAGAACAAAGCCTTAATAGAACATTTCTTCGACATGTATGAGTTTTTAAAAGTAATTGAAACTAACCAAAAGCTTGATTCTGAGTTGAATGATTGAAATCAATCGATAAAAAAAACTTGGAAATGTTTTATAAACTGAAAATAACGAAAAATTGAGGTTTTGGTCTTGTATACTGACTACTCTTGTGTGATGCTTATTTAAGTGATTGATATAATTTGTTAAAACGCATCTTCATTAAATCAACTGTGCTACACTGTCTATATTAATTGATGATATGTCCGCTGTGTTGATCATACATGTTGACCACTTCTTATATGTCCACTTAACTAAAACTCATTGAACAAAGCTTACTCAGCGCTCTCTGATATTTAAACCTTCCGCGTAAAACTGAGTTAAATAGAATATGTTCCATGAGCTGACCTATCTCTGAAAACTGACCTTAGACTTACTCAACTAAAACCTTGAAATGTTTTGAGTAAAACTAAGTCAGTGGCTCAACCCTTATGGGGGAGTTATTTGATAAAGTAAGGTCAACTATCATGGGGGAGCTCAACACTGAGTTCTTCGACTGAATATTTTTGCCAACATCAAAATGGGGGAGTTTGTTGAAACACCTTTCTACATGATTTTGATTTGACAAAATTATTTAAGTAATGATAAAAATATTCTAACACATTAAATTTAAATGCTTTGATTTATTACACTAATGTGTTTGTTCAATGTTGAGTTTAATTGTGTATAAGAACATTGAGATTAAGAAGCCCAAAGGCCCATAAAGTGGAAGTCAAGCCCAAGTCAACACATCAAGACCATTCGGCTCAAAAGTTCAAAACGTAGCCGTATCAACTAAAACGACAACTCAGCAAGAGAAGGATCGAGAAGCCTTCGTGGCAAAAGCTTCAAGAAGAAGCTGCTGAGTTGGACGACAAAACAGTCTGGACAGCGGCAGGAAATGTTCAACTTCTAGACAAAGTATTTCTACTTTGGGTAAAGTTCAGAAGGCGCAGAAAGCTGTCTCGTGGACTTTTCCTTAAATGGCGAAACATTCTGCCGAAGACTGACGAAGACAGAAGATGCAAGAATTCTATTGGCCAACGACGCTGTGCATGCCCAGAGTGACAATGACAGGAAGCCGTTTCCCTCCAACGGTTATTTCGAAATTCGAAATGACCAAGTGCCTCAAGTGTCACTATATAAAAGCCATCCATTTGCTTCAATCGATGCAGAACTTCAAGCAGTCGAAACGCTGACCAAATCCATACTCGAAGATTCTGTGAGAAAAAGCAAAGCAATTACCTTACACCAATTTCCATATTATTGTGTAAAAGTCTAGAGTGATTTCCAATCATCTAAAGTGTCTTAGCAATCGTTGTTTAGGACAAACACTTTATCATTTTTAGAAGAATAGAAAGGAGAGGCTGAGTACTCAATTATAGTACTCAGCATAGATATAGGAGTGCGTAGAGGTATAGAGGAAGGTACTTTTGTTATACTCAGCTTCTATTTGTAAAAGGTTTCGTGCTCTACCTTTAAAGAGCTCAGTAGAGAATTCAACAAGCTCGGAACGAGTTCCGGGGACTGGACGTAGGTGGAGAGGCCGAACCAGGATAAGTCTGCTGAGTAATATCTTTCTAACCCTTAAACTCCTTTAATATATATTGCTTGCTGTGAAAAAATGACTAAGTAAAGAGCTCACGCTGAGTTAAGTTTACTAAGAAGCTGAGTTCAGGAATAGACTCTAAGTGCTATTTCCTGACTCAAGTAAAGAAGCAGACTTAGTCACAAGTTGACTAAGCTTGTGTCTTGAATCTACTTAGTGAAAGCTGTGTAATCCTTTTCATACGAAAAGAAGTCAGCCTTAACGAACAAATTTTTTTAAATAGTTCCTATCCCCCCCTTGGAACTAACTTGTCACGTTATAAGGGACCAACAAGTGGTATCAGAGCTTAAAAGCTCATTGTGTAAGGTTTAACTACCTTGAGCTGATCCCCACTATGGCTGAGAACAGCACTCGATTTCTCCTAGGAAATCTGACAACTCAGATTCTACTTGAGGGTCTGTCCATAACTCAGCCTCCTCTATTCTTCGGGCCTAACTATACCTTTTGGAAGAATAGAATAAAAAATTTCATTCAGGCAACAAATATGAGTGCATGGCTATCTATAGTTCAAGGCCCATTTGTTCCTGTTGAAATTGTTGATGGCTAAACGATTGTCAAAGCTGAGACTAAATGTACAGAGGATGATCTCAAGAAGCTACAAAATCATGCTTCGGCTATAAACATGCTTCACTGTGCTTTAGATGCTGCAGAATACAACAAGATTTCAGGTTGTGAGTCAGCGCATGAGATTTGGAAGAAGCCTGAGGTCACCTATGAAGGAACCAACAAGGTGAAGGAATCCAAGGTCAACCAGCACATGAGGTTGTACGAGCTGTTTGAAATGAATGATGATGAAGGAATCTCTGACATGAACGCAAGGTTCACAAACATCATCAACGAGCTCAAGAGACTTGGAAAGATCTTCACTGAGGAAGAGCAAGTCAAGAAGATTCTTAGGAGTCTTCCTAAAAGCTGGCAAGCAAAGAAAACTGCTGTTGAGGAAGCTCAAGACTTAACCACCTACAAGTATGATGAACTCATTGGCTCACTGCTGACCCATGAGATTTCAATGAAGAATTTCGAGGTGAAGGAAAAGTCTGAAGACAAGAATCAAAAGTCTCTTGTCATGAAAGCTGACTCCACTGATGGGAGCTCAACAGACGATGAAGAAATGGCTATGTTCATCAGAAAGATGAAGAGGATGTTCAAAAAGAATGACAAATATTCTAAGAAGCCTTACAAGAAGTTTGATAAGTACAAAGCTGAGTCCAGCGATAGCAAGTACAAGAAGGACAGCTCAAAGCCCATTACATGCTTTGAATGTCATCAAACTGGCCATATCAAGTCAAGCTGTCCCACGCTGAGGAAAGATGAAAGAACAGCAAGAAGGCAATGGTGGCAACTTGGAGCGATAGTGATGAGTCTTCATCATCAGAAGCTGATGCCACTGAGTCAGCAAAGATTTGTTTCATGGCTGACGAACTTGTTGAGCCATGTGTTTTTGAGCATGCTGACCCCTCCACTACATCCGACGATGAGGAACACTCAACTGAGGTAATATCACTACCCTTGCTCAGAGATGAAATGGTTAATGCCCTGAGTGACCTCTATACACTTGTCAAAAAGTGTAATAAAAAGGTTAGAGCACTCAGCAGGCGATGTGACGAGGTTGAGGAGGTCAAACTGAGTGACCTTTGATATCTTCTCCAGGACAACTCAACTTTGCATAGTAATGTAGAAATTATGCAAAAGTGTGTCTCTGAGGTCCAATCAGATTCTAAGAAACTGAGAAAGGATGTCACATCAATTCAGAACCAACTTAAGGTTCCGAATAAAAGAAACATTCCTCTAAAAACTGAGTACCGAAGTACTAGTCAGCAGAGATGGAATCCTCAGCGGAATGTCCAATGTGACTTCTGTGGGAAGAAAGGACACACCACAAAGGTGTGCTGGCATGCTCAGCACTGGGGTGCTGACCAGTTAGTGAGACATACTAAACGGAAGGTCAGCTGTGACTTCTGGGGAAAGAATGGACACATTGTCCAAGTATGTCGTCATAAAATAAAATATGATGCTTTACCTGTTGAACCTAACAAGCAAGGACCCAAATAGAATTGGGTACCTAAAAGCAACTAGCTATATTGCAGGTAAGCCTGAGGTGTGCTGAGAAGTCAAAGATGTGGTACATTGACAGCGCATGCTCGAGGCATATGACTGGTGATGAAACTCAGTTCATCACGTTTGTGCGTAAATGAGGAGGAAGTGTAAGTTTTGGAGACAACAAGAAGGGTAAGATAGTAGGGTCAGGAACCATTAGTGGTAATCCTACTATTGAGTTAGTCTCCCTAGTCAGCGGACTCAAATATAACTTACTCAGCGTAGCTCAGCTATGTGACACAATGGGAGAAAAGTTATATTTGATGACTCTGGATGTAAAATATTCGAAGGTAAAATAAATGAGTTAATTTTAACTGCCCCTCGTATTGATAATGTCTTTATGCTGAACCTAGAAAAGAAGTTTTCAAAAACTGTATGCTTAGTGTCAAAGGAAGAAAATTCCTAGCTATGGCACAAGAGACTTGGTCATGTAAGCATGGACCTCCTGGCCAAATTAGCAAGAAAGCAATTGGTTGAGGGACTGCCAGAACTTAAATTTGAAAAAGATCAATTATGCCACGCTTGCCAAGCTGGAAAACAAACCAAACAATCTTTTCATAGCAAAAACATTGTCTCAACTAAGCGTCCATTAGAGTTACTACACTTGGATCTCTTCGGTCCAGTCCAGCCACTGAGCTTGGGTGGAAGAAGGTTTTCCTTGGTCATTGTAGATGACTTTTCTCGGTACACTTGGATCATCTTGCTGAGTAGCAAGGATGAAACCTTTGAGACATTTTCAAATTTGGTAAGAAAACTTGAAAATGATAAAGACCTTAAGTTAGCTCACATCCGAAGTGATAATGGTGGAGAATTCAAGAACCAACAGTTTGTCGAATTCTGTGAAACCAACGGCATTGACCATAATTTCTCTGCTCCTAGAACGCCTCAACAAAATGGGGTTGTTGAAAGGAAAAACAGAACCTTGGTTGAAATAGCCAGGACAATGCTGAGTGAGCATAGGCTTCTAAAGTACTTTTGGGGAGAAGCTGTCAACACAGCATGTTACATTCTTAATAGGGCTCTAGTTAGACCTATACTAAAGAAAACCCCCTATGAACTTTGGAAAAGACGAAAGCCCAACATTGGATACTTTCGTGCCTTTGGCTGTAAATGCTTTATCTTGAATACTAAAGACAGCCTAGCTAAGTTTGACTCAAAAGCTGATGAGGCTATCTTTTTAGGCTACTCAACAAACAGCAAAGCATACAGAGTTTTCAATAAACGAACTCAAGTCTTAGAAGAGTCAGTTCATGTTGAGTTCGATGAAACTAACCCTGCAAGAAGATACCAGCCGCTGACCGAGAATGACCCACACTCAGCACCCGCTGACCAAGAAACAGTCGCTGAGTCATTCCCTCAAGGGCTGACCAAAGGTAAAAGTGAAACTCAAATTACTTTCACTGATCAATCTACACCTGCAGAGATTGTTGAAACACAACTAGCGCAAGACATCAATCTACCAAAGGAGATTAGGATACCAAGAGGTCACTCAGAGAGTGTCATTCTTGATGCCGCTGAGAATACCCTGATGACCAGAAATCAACTCAGGAGATACCTCAGCAACGTAGCATTCGTCTCAATCCAGGAACCAAAGAATTTCGCTGAAGCTGAGTATGACGAATACTGGATGAATGCAATGCAGGAAGAACTTGATCAATTTAAACGAAATGAAGTATGGGATCTAGTGCCAAAACCAAGAAGCCAGAAGACCATGGGAACAAGATGGGTCTTCCGCAACAAGTTGGATGAACAAGGGAACGTGGTCAGAAACAAAGCAAGACTTGTAGCTCAGGGCTATAGTCAACAAGAAGGTATTGACTACGGTGAGACCTTTGCCCCAGTGGCAAGGCTAGAGGCTATAAGAATTTTATATGCATATGCATCTTATATGAACTTTAAATTGTTTCAAATGGATGTTAAGAGTGCATTCCTTAATGGAGTTATAAACGAGGAAGTTTATGTTAATCAGCCTCCAGGGTTTGAGGATCCAAAATTCCCAAACCACGTTTATAAGCTCAAAAAGGCTCTGTATGGCCTCAAGCAAGCACCACGTGCTTGGTATGAGAGGCTGGCCAGTTTCCTGCTGACTAGAAATTATATCTGAGGTAAAGCTGATACAACCTTATTCATTAAGAGAAAGGGTAAAGATACCATGCTGGCTCAGATATATGTTGATGACATTATTTTTGGTGCCACTAACGAGTCAATATGCAAGGAATTTAGCAAGTAGATGCAAACTGAGTTTGAAATGTCAATGATGGGAGAACTCAACTTCTTCCTTGGACTTCAAATCAAACAAGGGAAAAATGGCATCTTCATAAGTCAAACTAAGTACGCTAAGGAGATATTGAAGAAATATGAACTTGAAAATTGTAAGCCAATATCTACTCCAATGGGCACTGACACTGTCCTCTGCGCTGATGAGAATGGTAAGTCGGTAGACAGCAGATTGTATCGAGGTATGATAGGCTCTCTACTTTACTTAACAGCGAGTAGACCGGACATTCAGTTTTCAGTATGTTATTGTGCTAGATATCAATCTAAACCTAAGGAATCTCATTACATAACTGTTAAAAGAATCCTTAGATATTTGCAAGGCTCAGTGAATGCATGTCTATGGTATCCCAATACTTCAGATTTCACACTTCTTGGATAAACTGACGCTGACTACGGACGAGACAAGCTTGAACGAAAAAGCACCTCAAGAGGATGTCACTTCCTTGGGAGCTGTCTTGTGTCCTGGTTCAGCAAGAAGCAGGCATTGGTAGCCCTGTCAACCACTGAAGCTGAGTACATTGCTGCTGGAAGCTGTGTTGCTCAAGTCCTATGGATTAAGCAACAGCTTGAAGATTATGGTGTTCAGACTAAAACAATTGAAGTCAAATATGACAACAAAAGTGCAATTGATCTATCAAAGAACCCAATCTAGCACAGCAGGATGAAGCATGTCAGCATCAGACATCACTTCATTAGAGACCATGTACTCAAAGGTGAGATCAAGCTGACCTATGTCCCAATGGATGAGCAGCTTGCTGATATCTTCACAAAGCCACTGGCTCGTGAGCAATTCAACATACTTAGAGAAGCCATTGGTATGTTTAATCCTCTTCAATAAATTCCAAGTATAGTATGCATGCTGAGTGAATTTCCATGATGAATGATTTGTGATATTGCATGCTGAGTAGATAAATATATATGTTAAGTATTTACCTCAAGCTGAGCTTCTACGCATTATATCTATTCCTTTGCATAACACTGACTACTCAGAAGTTTAAACGCTTGCAATTCTTAACACTGAGTAAAGAGCCGTTGCAAACCTTAAATGCAAAGCACGCGAATTAAATAGCCACCTAGGATGACGTATAGGCTATAATTAGAAAACACACGCGCCGTATGTGTCATAAATGCCAAAATCTTTGTCGATTGAGAATCTCGAGGTAAGACGAACAACCCAACGCCTCGGATTAACTCAACATCTCTATAAATAGTGGATGAATTCCCACTTTTGTTTCTTTACGCTTAGAAAGCTTTGGCATCTATACTCTCTCTCTCTCAAGAATTCCCAAAACTTCTCTGAGAATATGACAAGAGTTTCTCTAAACATCTCCGGTGCCGGTCTATCCCATAACCGCTCCGATGAAAACCCTACTTCTCCTACTCAGCGTGACCACGCTGGAGCTACTACGCCGAGCAAAAAAGCTCAAGCTGCCTCTTCCAAAGGGAAACCGCAGCAAAAGGACAAGGGTAAGAAAGTAGTACAACGCACCTACCCAAAGGACCTTCACACATGTGCGTCATAATAATATTCAGCGCCAATACTATGACTCAGCTCTGCTGAAGACGTTTCATCAAGCGTTTGCTGCGCTGTCAGATACAATTACTTGGGTAGGTAAGTCTCAAGCCTACATCCTGAGCTTACTCAGCGCCGCTGAACTAGGTATACCTAAAGATGTCTTGGATGAAGGCATTATTGTTTTTGACGGCATCAATGAAAGTGCCGATAAACTTAAGGAGCTGTCCGACATACTGACCGCCGCAGTCTTAACTGACTCTTTTAGAATTCCTGCTCCTCCCGATGCTGACAAAACGGGGGAGAAAGAACAAGCCAGAACTCAGCAGGAGGCTCCAAGAAGCAGTCAGTATAAGCAAAAGAAAAAGAAGTAGAAATAGGCTAGCTCAGTTTTTGTTTAACTTAGTCTGTAGTCTCTATGTTCTTTTATGCTCATCTTTTGCTATGTATGCTGACTACTTTACTTTAATACAATACTTGCATCTTTTATCCTAACTTGAGTTATTTCATATGATGCTGAGTATTATGTTATTATGTATCTTCAATTACATCAACTGTGTTTACTGTCTATAATACTTGTTGATTGTATCCCATGCTGATCAAATGTTTGACATTGTCCTGTATGCTTATAAAACACTGTCTAATAAGACCCATTGAACAAAACAATTACTCAGCGCTCTCTGAATGATAAACCTTCCGCTTAATACTAGGTAAAATAGAATATGTTCCATGAGCTGACCTATATCTGAAAACTAACCTTAGACCTACTCGATTGTTTAGAGTTAAAACTAAGTCAGTAGCTCAACCCTGACGGAGGAGTTTGCTAAGTAATAATAGGTCAACTATCATGGGGGAGCTCAATACTGAGTTCCCCGCTGAATAGTTTTGCCAACATCAAAATGGGGGAGTTTGTTGAAACACCTTTCCACATGATTTTGATTTGACAAAATTATCTAAGTAAAATTAAATATATTCTAAACACACTAAGTTTAAATGCTTTGATTTATTTAACTAATGTGTTTGTTCAATGTTGAGTTAAATTGTTTATAAGACATAAAGACTAAAAGTCTTAAAGCCTAATACGGAAGTCAAAGCCCAAGTCAAACAGATCAAGACAACTCGGCCCGCGTGTGCAAAACGCTGTCGTTATGATCAAAACGCAACTCAGCAAGAGAAGGATCTAGAAGACCTTCATTGAACAACTTCGGAGTGAAGCTGCTGAGTTGAATCGACAAAGAGTACAAGACAGCAGCTGAGCAAGAACAACTTCCAGACAAAATATTTCCACTTTGGGTAAAGTTCAGAAGACACAGGACGCTGTCTAGTTGACCTTACCATAAATGGAGAGACATTCTGCGGAGCTGACTAAAAGCTGCTCAACACTGACCGAGGACAGAAGATACTCAAATCTGATTGGCCGAGAGCTCTGAGCAAAACTGAGTGACAACGATAGGAAGTCGTTTCCCTCCAACGGTTATTTCGAAATTCAAAATGACTGATGTCTCAGACGTCTCTATAAATAGCGCCCTTCAGTTGCTTCATTTCAATACACAGAACATTATCAAGCCATTACGCTGACCAAAATTCTACTCAAGTTCTGTGAAGAAAAGCAAAGCAAATTCTTACACCAAATTATATATCTTTCGTGTAAAAGTCTAGAGTGATTATTCAATCATCTAAGGTGTCTTAGCAATTATTGTTTAGGACAAATCTTTATCATTTCGGGTAAATTTCACCAATGGTGTACAACCTTATCCCTATTTCACACTTTGGTATACAACCTTCAATTTGTCTCACTAATATATACGAACTTATAGGTGACCTCCCACTTTAGTGTACATCAAGTAAAAATGACCGGTCAACGCGCCACATCAGCAGTTTGACCGGTCAAAAAGTCAAAAATTAACACACCTAATATAAAATTACATATATACCCTCTTCTCCCACTTTTCCTCTTTCCCTTTCTCATTAACTTCTCTCTACTTTATTTCTCTTCCTAAACTTTATAATCATATGCAAAAATTAAAAGAGATCTGCGATAAACTATGATTCTCAAATTGAAGTCACTGTTCACACATGAAGATTCTTTGGAAATTGATTGTTTTCCACACATGAATATTCTAAAAAATATATTATCAATTTATTTCATCTTCTGAACACTCCAAACTAATCAATATGGTATAAAAAAATAATAAAGTGTGAGGTTGAATCACAAGACTTGGCTGCATATTTTTTTACATCAATATCAAGGTTGTTTATGCATCTGGATATAAGCTCCCCATTACAGCACCATAAGTTAATGTTTACTGCAACTACAAGTTAAACCTTTGAACTTGCTGTTATAATCATTACAGGAATTTATCATCTCTTCAACCCCGAAAACATAATAACTTCATCTTCAATTTGCTCAAACTTCGAAATCATGTATTTCGATTATATTACACACTAAGCTAGAATTAAAAAATGTATAGAAGAAGAAGAAAAACGCCATTAGAGCTATTGATGCTGTATCAAGCAAGATACACATGTTGACTGCACAAAGAATTGTAGCCTCGGATCGCTGAATTGATTTACATTAATTCCTCATGAACCGCTAAAGAGGCGATGATTTCACCGCCTTACATCTCTTTGTAAAAAGAGAGAGAAAGAGAAAGAGAAAGAAAAAGAAAAGGATAAAATGCATCTGACGCCCTGAACTTGTCAATTTTTGTTTTGACTCTTGGGTTTTTTCTTAATGATAAAGGTTGTTTCTAAATTTCAGAAATTGAGCAACGTGAAAGGAAGGAATATTTGAGAAAGAAAGGTATAAAATTCAGCAATCAAGGAATTAGGTCTAAGATTTTATTTTCTTTGAGAGGGAGGAGTTAATGAAAAGAAATAAAGTGGAGAGAGGAGTTAGAGAGAGAAAGGGAAATGGGGAAGGAGAAAGGAGAAAGGAGAAAGGAGAAAGGAGGAAGGAGGAAGATGAGGGTATAAAAATAATGTTATATTATTTGGATTAAATTTTGACTTTTTGATCGGTCAAACTACTGATGTGGCGCGTTGACCGGTCATTTTTACCTGTTGTACACTAAAGTGGGAGGTTACCTATAAGTTCGTACATATTAGTGAGACAAATTGAAGGTTGTACACCAAAGTGTGAAATGTGGCAAATGTTGTACACCATTGATGAAATTTACCCTTATCATTTCTAGAGATTAGAAAGGAGAGGCTGAGTACTCGGTTATAGTACTTAGCGAGAGATTAGGAGTGAGTAGAGGTATAGAGGAAGGTACTCTTGTTATACTCAGCTTCTAAGTTGTAAAAGGTTTGATGCTCTACCGTTAAAGAGCTCAGTAGAGAATTCGAAAGCTCGGAACGTGTTCCGGGGACAGGACGTAGGCTTAGAGGCCGAACCTGGATAAATCTGCTGAGTAACATCTTTCTAACCTTAAACTCCTTCATATATATATTGCTTGCTTAAACAAAACTGACCAAGTAAAGATGTCACGCTGAGTTGTGTGCATTGAGTATCTGAGTTCAGGAATAGACTCAACTGCTATCTCCTGACTCAAAGAAAGAAGCTGATTTAGTCACCAGTTGACTAAGCTAGTATCTTAATTAACTCAGCGCGCTGTGTAATCCTTTTTCAAAGAAAAAGAAGTCAGCCTTAACGTACTAAAATTTTAAATAGTTCCTATCCCCCCCTTGGAACTAACTTGTTACGTTATAAGGGACCAACAAGTGGTATCAGAGCTTAAAAGCTCACTGTTAAAGGTTTAACTACCTTGAGCTGATCCCCACTATGGCTGAAAACAGCACTCAGTTTCTCCCAGGATACCAGACAACTCAGATCTTACCTGAGGGGTTGTCCATTACTCGGCCTCTCCTATTCTTCGGGTCTAACTACACCTTATGGAAGAATAGGATGAAAAAACTTTATTCAGGCAACAAACATGAGTGCATGGCTTTCAATAGTCCAAGGCCCGTTTGTTCCTGTTGAAGTTGTGGCTGGCCAAACAGTTGTCAAAGCTGAGGCCAAATGGACAGAGGATGATCTCAAAAAGCTACAAAATCACGCTTCGACTATAAATATGCTTCACTGTGCGCTTGATGCTGCAGAATATAATAAGATATCAGGTTGTGAGTCAGCGCAAGAGATCTGGAAGAAGCTGGAGGTCACCTACGAAGGAACCAACAAAGTGAAGGAGTCCAAGGTGAACCAGCAGATGAGACTGTACGAGCTGTTCGAAATGAACGATGATGAAGGAATATCTGACATGAATGCAAGGTTTACAAACATCATCAATGAGCTCAAGAGACTTGGGAAGATCTTCACTGAGGAAGAACAAGTCAAGAAGATTCTTAGGAGTCTTCCTAAAAACTGACAAGCAAAGAAGACTGCTGTTGAGGAAGCTCAAGACTTAACCACCTACAAATATGATGAACTCATCGGCTCATTGCTGACCCATGAGATCTCAATGAAGAATTTCGAGGTGAAGGAAAAGTCTGAAGACAAGAAGCAAAAATCTCTTGTCATGAAAGCTGACTCCACTGATGGGAGCTCAACAGATGATGAAGAGATGGCTATGTTCACAAGGAAGATGAAAAGGCTGTTCAGAAAGAATGACAAATATTCTAAGAAGCCTTACAAAAAGTTTGATAAGTATAAAGCTGAGTCCAGCGACATCAAATACAAGAAAGACAACTCAAAGCCCATTACATGCTTTGAATGTCATCAAACTGGCCATATCAAGTCAAGCTGCCCCACGCTGAGGAAAGAAAGGAAGAACGGAAAAAAGGCAATGGTGGCAACGTGGAGCGACAGCGATGAGTCTTCATCATCAGAAGCTGATGCCACTGAGTCAGCAAAGATTTGTTTTATGGCTGACGAATTTGCTGAGCCGTGCATCTCTGAGCATGCTGACCCCTCCATCGCATCTGATAATGAGGAGCAATCAAATGAGGTAATATCACTACCCCAGCTCAGAAATGAAATGGTTAATGCCCTGAGTGATCTCTACGCACTTGTCAAAAAGTGTAATAAGAAAGTTAGAGCACTCAGCAGGCGCTGTGACGAGGTTGAAGAGGTCAAGCTGAGTGACCTCAGATTCCTTCTTCAGGACAACTCAACTTTGCATGATAATATGGAGATCATACATAAGTCTGTCTCTGAAGTCCAATCAGATTCTAAGAAACTGAGAAAGGACGTCACAACTATCCAGAACCAACTAAAGGTTCCAAACAAAAGAAATATTCCTCTGAATACTCAGTACCGAGGTACTGGTCAGCAGAGATGGAATCCTCAACGGAATGTCCAGTGTGACTTCTGTGGGAAGAAAGGACACACCACAAAGGTATGCTGGCACGCTCAGCACTGGGGTGCTGACCAGTTAGTGAGAAATCCTAAACGGAAGGTCAGCTGTGACTTCTGTGGAAAGAATGGCCATACTGTCCAAGTATGCCGCCATAAAATTAAATATGATGCTTTACCTGTTGAACCTAACAAGCAAGGACCCAAAAAGAATTGGGTACCTAAGAGTAACTAGTTACATTGCAGGTAAGCCTGAGATGTGCTGAGAAGTCAAAGATGTGATATATTGACAGCGCATGCTCAAGGCATATGACTGGTGATGAAACTCAGTTCATCACATTTGAGCGTAAACGAGGAGGAAGCGTAAGTTTTGGAGACAACAAAAAGGGTAAGATAGTAGGGTCAGGAACCGTTGGAGGTAATCCTACTATTGAGTCAGTCTCCCTAGTCAGCGGACTCAAATATAACTTACTCAGCGTAGCTCAGCTATGTGATAATGGGAGAAAAGTTATATTTGATGATACTGGATGTAAAATATACGAGGGTAAAACTAATGAGTTAATTTTAACTGCCCCTCGCATTGATAATGTCTTCATGCTGAACTTGGAGAAAAAGTTTTCAAAAACTGTATGCTTAGTTTCAAAGGAAGAAAATTCCTGGCTATGGCACAGGAGACTTGGTCATGTAAGCATGGACCTCCTGGCCAAATTAGCAAGAACGCAATTGGTTGAGGGATTGCCAGAACTTAAATTTGAAAAAGATCAACTATGCCACGCTTGCCAAGCTGGAAAACAAACCAAACAATCTTTTCATAGTAAAAATATTGTCTCAACTAAGCGTCCGCTAGAGTTACTGCACTTGGATCTCTTCAGTCCAGTCCAGCCGCTGAGTCTGGGTGGAAGAAGATTTTCCTTGGTCATTGTAGATGACTTCTCTCGGTACACTTGGGTCATCTTGCTGAGTAGCAAAGATGAGACCTTTGAGACATTTTCAAATTTGGTTAGAAAACTTGAAAATGATAAAGACCTAAAATTGGCTCACATCCGAAGTGATAATAGTGGAGAATTCAAAAACCAACAGTTTGTTGAATTTTGTGAAGCCAGCGGCATTGACCATAATTTTTCTGCTCCTAGGACGCCTCAACAAAATGGGATTGTTGAAAGGAAGAACAGAACCTTGGTTGAAATAGCCAGGACAATGCTGAGTGAGCATAGGCTTCCAAAGTACTTTTGGGGAGAAGCTGTTAACACAGCGTGCTATATTCTTAATAGGGCTCTTGTTAGACCTATACTAAAGAAAACCCCCTATGAACTTTGGAAAGGACGAAAGCCCAACATTGGATACTTTCGTGCCTTTGGCTGTAAATGTTTTATTTTAAACACCAAAGATAGCCTAGCTAAGTTTGACTCAAAAGCTGATGAAGCTATCTTTTTAGGCTACTCAACAAACAGCAAAGCATACAGAGTTTTCAATAAACGAACTCAAGTTTTAGAAGAGTCAGTACATGTTGAGTTCGACGAAACTAACCCTGCAGGAAGATATCTGCCGCTGACCGAGGATGATCCACACTCAGTACCCACTGATCAAGATACAGCCGCTGAGTCATTCCCTCAAGGGCTGACCAAAGGTAAAAGTGAACCTCAAATTGTTTTCACTGACCAATCTATACCTGCAGAGACTGTTGAAACACAGACAGCACAAGACATCAATCTACCAAAGGAGATAAGGATACCAAGAGGACACTCAGAGAGTGCCATTCTTGATGCCGCTGAGAATACCCTGATGA
Organism: Euphorbia lathyris; assembly: GCF_963576675.1. Lineage (NCBI taxonomy): Eukaryota > Viridiplantae > Streptophyta > Magnoliopsida > Malpighiales > Euphorbiaceae > Euphorbia > Euphorbia lathyris. The sequence goes on along the minus strand of NC_088918.1, from coordinate 21,141,220 downwards.
TAAGAAATCAACTCAGGAGATACCTCAGCAACGTAGCCTTCGTCTCAGTTCAGGAACCTAAGAACTTCGCTGATGCTGAGGAAGATGAATTCTGGATGAGCGCAATGCAAGAGGAACTTGACCAATTCAGAAGAAACGATGTATGGGAGTTAGTGCCACATCCAAGGAGTCAGAAGACCATTGGAACAAGATGGGTCTTCCGCAACAAGCTGGATGAGCAAGGAAATATAGTCAGGAACAAAGCAAGGCTTGTAGCTCAGGGCTACAGTCAGCAAGAAGGTATTGACTACGGTGAGACCTTTGCCCCAGTGGCAAGGCTAGAGGCTATTAGAATTTTATGCGCTTATACAAGTTATATGAATTTTAAACTGTTTCAAATGGATGTTAAGAGTGCATTCCTTAATGGAGTTATAAACGAGGAAGTTTATGTTAATCAACCTCCAGGGTTTGAGGATCCTAAGTTCCCAAACCACGTTTATAAACTCAAAAAGGCTCTGTACGGCCTCAAACAAGCACCACGTGCCTGGTATGAGAGGCTGACCAGTTTCCTGCTGATTAGAAACTATGTCAGAGGCAAAGCTGGTACAACCTTATTCATTAAGAGAAAGGGTAAAGACACCCTGCTGGCTCAAATATATGTTGATGATATTATTTTCGGTGCTACTAATGAGTCAATGTGCAAGGAATTTAGCAAGCAAATGAAGACTGAGTTTGAAATGTCAATGATGGGAGAACTCAACTTCTTCCTTGGACTTCAAATCAAACAAGGGAAAAATGGCATCTTCATCAGTCAAGCTAAATATGTCAAGGAGATATTGAAGAAATATGATCTTGAAAATTGCAAGCCAATATCTACTCCTATGGGCATTGACACTGTCCTTTGCGCTGATGAGAATGGTAAGTCGGTAGACAGCAAATTGTATCGAGGCATGATAGGCTCTCTACTTTACTTAACAGCAAGTAGACCGGACATTCAGTTCTCAGTATGCTACTGTGCTAGATATCAATCTAACCCTAAGAAATCTCATTACATAGCTGTAAAAAGAATCCTTAGATATTTGCAAAGCTCAGTGAACGCAGGTTTATGGTATCCCAACACTCATGGTTTCATACTCGTTGGATACACTGACGCTGACTACGGACGAGACAAGCTTGAACGAAAAAGCACCTCTGGAGGATGTCACTTCTTAGGAAATTATCTTGTATCTTGGTTCAGCAAGAAGCAGGCGTCAGTAGCCTTATCTACCACTAAAGCTGAGTATATTGCTGCTGGACACTGTGTTGCTCAAGTCCTATGGATTAAGCAACAGCTTGAAGACTATAGTGTTCAAACAAAGACAATTGAGGTCAAATGTGACAACAAAAGTGCAATTGATCTATCCAAGAACCCAATTCAACACAGCAGGATGAAGCATGTCAGCATAAGACATCACTTCATTAGAGACCATGTACTCAAGGGTGAGATAAAGCTGACCTACGTCCCAACGGATGAGCAGCTTGCGGATATCTTCACAAAGCCACTGGCTCGTGAGCAGTTCAGCATACTGAGAGAAGCCATTGGTATGTTTAATCCTCTTCAGTAAATTCCAGCTCTTAATATATATTCATGCTGAGTGAATTAACATGCTGAGTGATCTATTATTTGCAGAGTGAATAGATGTATGCTGAGTGATTAATGCTGAATGAATGAATATCACATACTGAGCAAACATTGGAACCGAGTAGTTATCTCAAACTGAGAAATCATCCGTTTGTATAAAACTGACAACTCAGAATATAAAACGCTTAGTATTCTAAACGCTGAGTATAAGATCCGTTGCATTTAATGCTAGAGCACGCGAATAGCCACCTAGGATGACGTATGCGCCGAATGTGTCATAAAAGCCAGGATCATTGTCGATTGACAATCCCAAGGCAAAACTGACACATGGATTCGATAAGATCCACTTTTCACCGCTATAAATAATGGGTAAATCCCCATTGTTATCTCTTTACGCTTACCGAATTTTCTGGCATAAGCATTCTCTCTCTAAAAACTCTCAAAACTTCCCAATCTTTCTCTAAAACTATGACTAAGGTTTCCGTTAACATCTCCGGTGCCGGTCATCCTAAGACCAGTTTCGATGAACCTTCCAGGCAAACTACTTCGCCTGAAGCTACAAAGGTCACTACGCCGAGCAAAGGCAAAGCTGGCCAAGCCACGTCCTCTTAGGGAAAGTCGACCAAGGTCAGAACCTACACCAAAGTCTTCGCAGACGTTAGAGAGTGGAAAATAGACTTCTCACGATGGTTCTCTGAGGCCTTCGTAACAACTGAGCAACCATTCTGTGAATGGATATCGAAGAATGGCTGGACCGAGCTGTTCTCCATTAGAGATCCCACTTACCCTGACCTAGTAAGGGAATTCTACCATAACTTATGGGTTGCTAACGATAACCAGGACTACCTAGTAACCGTGGTAAAGGAGAAAAAAATCTTCATCAACCCTACCTACCTTGCCAATTTGCTTAAATTGAAAAATGAGGGAACAAAGATGAGGAGAACTGGTGATCATGAAGGAACTGGGTATGTAGCCACCTTCTGCAAACCCCCTGGCCATTCTGGAGAAATCTCAAGTTCATCAATGGGCCAGCACCAAAAGATGGCACACTATCTACTGACCAATTACATCTACCCCAAGATTAATTGCACTAGCTCAGCGACAAATTTTGAGCAATGCTTCATATGGCATATGCTGACCTACAAGCCCATCAATATGCCAGTTTTCTTAATTGCTGGCTTCCAGAGGAGCACTGGAACTCTTAGGCTGGGCTCACTCATAACCAGAATCCTCAAAGACCATCAGGTTGACCTGTTCGAGGAAACTGAGGCCCAAGGCTCTGAGATCACAGCTGCTGCGCTGCGTGCCTTGAAATATGACCAACCGATTAAGAAAGGCAAACATGCTGATGAGGCTGATGAGGAGATAACTGTCCCAAAGAAGGGCAAAAGGACAAAGGCTCCAACTGCCAGAAAGAGGAAAGCTGTTGGGACTCCTTCAAAGAAGGCTGAGCCTCAGGCCAAAAAGCCTAAGTCAGCTGCTCAAAAAGGTCAGGAGAGACCTAAGTCAGCTGAGAAGAGAAGCAGGCAAGATGAGCCTGATACAGAGGAAAGACTGGATGCTGAGCAACCTCTGAAGAAGAAGAAGTCTTCAGAGCTGACCCCAATTGATGCTATCCCCACTGACATCATTATTCCTGGTGATTCTCACTTCACACAGTGTCAAGGAACTGAAGCTGAGCATCAAGAAGATGATGTGGAACTGGATGATCACTTCATCACTCAGGTGGAAGAAGAATTAGATAACTCAGATCAGGATGATGAGGAGGAAGAAGAAGAAGACAGCGATCAGGATGACGCTGAGGAAACAGCGAGTGAAGAGGAAGCTGCTGACCCAACTAACACTGAGTTGGCTGCAGATAAAGTACAAGTACAAGCTAATCAGCCCGATGCTGATCAAGAAGAAACCTCTCCTTCTCACTCAGGAGAATCTATCCAAGCTGATCCCACTCCTCCTCGCAGAAGATGATTAGTAAAGGCAAGTCAGAAAACAGTCATCGATCTCCCTGTTCAAAAGCCGACTAAAGATCCCTCTTCTCTGAAGCTGAAGTTTTTCAGTAAGCAAACCCCTTCTTCTCAACAAGCTTCTCTTGAAAAGCAAGCCTCTGTTTCTTCACAAAAGGAACAAGCCAACTTGAATGTTTCCGCTAACTCAACGAGCCAAATCGAGCAAGTTCTCGTCAACACTGCTGCCCCAAGCAGTGTGCTGACTCAGAATATTCCTGCACCAATCATCACTGACAGTATTCGGATTACTACTTCACCGACCATCACTACTGCCGATCAATCCTCTCTTCCAAAAAACCAAGTACAGCTTGAAAACACACTTCCAGTCACTGACCCTGTCATAACTCTGACTCCTCCACAAACTGGTCATACTGAGGAAACTAGGCAACATGATGATGAATCCCTCAACTATCTGCATGCCACCGAGTTTGGTAGAAAACTCATTAACTCGGTGCAGTCATTAATTAAGGACATTCATAAATCTGCTGAACCTACTGTTGGGTCTAGTAACAATGCATCAACTCAGCTGTCCCAGGTCACTCAACTCTTAAATGAGGTTAAAGGACTGAAGGATCTGCTAAGTGATATGATCTCAATTCAATCACATCAGCCCAAGCAGGACTCAATAACTAAGCTGGTTGAGCTCCACCTGACAACTGTTCAACATCTTAACACTCTTCAAGGCCAATTCCTGTAACCCCCTCACTTGGATCACATAATATCTCACACAATATCAGTTATAGACATGCTTTCAATACTCAATCATATAAACTTCAATCTTATATAAACTTTACATATTATACATAAGAGAAAGCATTTACAATACACGTTTAAGTCATTATCCTGCATAGAGGATTTACAAAACAAAAGTACATCACAAGACTCCAAAATGCCTAGATGAGAATGGACTGACACTGCTGGTGCGACCTTAAGCAAGAAGAACTCCACCTAACCTGTAAAATCTGTTGGCAAAGGGTGAGCTGCCTACTCAATAAACATATTACGCATATATGTATATACAAAAGTAATGTAAAGAGCACAAATCAAAATATATCATCAGTACCAAGTTAGAATTTATTCACCTGTTTCATTTATTATAGTAATACTTATTTTAGAAAGGCCTTGCTGTACTTAGACAATATATATAAAATGGTCCTTGGGCCCAATCTGTATTCCGGCTCACTAAATTCGGAATACAATCATCTGTGCTACGGAGGAGTTACACTCAACTCACGTACTCATATATCTCAACACATGTGCTTCCGGCTCACAATATTCGGATAGCACTCTCAACTTGGACCATTTCACATATCCATTTAAGCAAGCTCATATTCATTTATAATCCAACCATTATCCAGTTCCAGTATGTGCACAAGGCTCAACATGCCGTATTTACTCATAACACTGCAACATACTCAATCATATCACTTTCTTATCAATCATAGCGTATCACAAACACTCAAACATGATTCACATCATTCACATCAGATTCAACCACATCTCACACTCAACAAGTCACAAGGCACAATACATTCATACACATATATAAGCAATATGCTTACCGTCGCACTTGGTTCGATCTATTCAACACGATCGGGTGTGCGTTCAATTGCACCTTGCCCTCCTAATGTCACATAACATTGATCCAATTAGCCTTAACATAAACTTAATGAAAATATAAACTAAGGAATACTATATGATTTACAAGACACTAATGCCACAAAGTTCATGCAATCTAATTCACATGACCTACTTGCACACATTCTGTCATAACTTTCTCTATATGAATCCAAATTCCCTGATTCTTAAACCTACTGAAACTAGACATATATGGGTATAACATATCCAAAATTCACATTAATATCACTTCTGCACAATATATGGCATGCAATTCTGCACAATATATGGCATGCAAAATGATTCTGTCCTGTTTCCAGCTAAGAAACAGACTACCCAGCTTTGCATCTACCATAAGGCACTCAACCTAGCTCACACTAAGAACAATGGATTGTCAAATCCTTTTACAGACATATACTTCAAGTAGTTAGGAACACTTTTTTATAAAGAAACTTTCTCCAATTCGGACTCTAAGAACCTCAAAATGCTACATCAACATGGCTGCCTCACATGACATTCAATTTCGAGGCAGTCATGATCCATCTAGGTTTTCTTCCTCTATATATGTAATTAAAGTCCCATATTTTACAGAGGGTTTCATAACACATATAGGAACATAGTTTATTCTTTATGTATCTTCAAATTCGAACAATATCAATATGAAAAACATGCTCCAAAATGACGGAAAGCAGTACCCTAGATTTCTGTTTAGGGCACTTGATACATATCTTTCATTTGGACAGCCTATAACCACTTCAAACAACACCAAAAATCAACAAACTCAATAATAACTCATCCACAACAACTCCTATCATCATACCTAGGTATTTCATAATCTCAAACTCATAGAAAACAAGCTAAAACAACATACTAACCTTCAAGTTGTGTCTATCACCTAGTATGCTTCCTAACTTAACTTGTTTGGCTTGACAATGGAAGAAATTGGAAGAGTTTTCTTTGGAGGATGTTAGGGTATGAAAAGGGAAAGTTTGCTGAAGCTTTGGTCGAAATTGTGGAAAGAAAGCATAAAGAATGAGTTGTGTACATCCATTTGAAATGAAGAGGTGCATTTTGTCTCAATCTTGGGTGACATCATGCTTAAGTGAGGTGCTTGTTCACAAAACTCATTTCCAGCCCTCCACAAGTCTAATTTAATCAATTAAGGACATGTTCATTCATTCATTTAAGTCCTAACTCAATTAACCAATCGTTACATCTTAATGACACACTAATCGTCTACTAATCGCATGATAATCACATTATGCATACGAAACTTCTGATGCCAATGCGATGAATCTAAAATGTATGTATTCAATCATGAAAACATATATGAATGTGGGAAGATGTATATGTTAGGGTTTAGGGATGTTACAATTCCAGACCTTGTCAGCTGCGAATACTCAATATGCAACTTCTGATGAAGTTAAGATGCTCTTTGCCCAGCTTCACACTGAGCAAATCAAGACCAACAATCAGCTGGCCTCCTACTCTCAATTCTCGGTGGAGCAAATTAGCGAAGCAGTTTGTCTACTGAACTTAAATAAATAGGAGATGGACACTGACCAGATGAAGCAGAATGAGATTCTGGTCACTACCCAAAGGACCTTCACACATGTGCGTCATAATAATATTCAGCGCCAATACTATGACTCAGCTCTGCTGAAGACGTTTCATCAAGCGTTTGCTGCGCTGTCAGATACAATTACTTGGGTAGGTAAGTCTCAAGCCTACATCCTGAGCTTACTCAGCGCCGCTGAACTAGGTATACCTAAAGATGTCTTGGATGAAGGCATTATTGTTTTTGACGGCATCAATGAAAGTGCCGATAAACTTAAGGAGCTGTCCGGCATACTGACCGCCGCAGTCTTAACCGACTCTTTTAGAATTCCTGCTCCTCCCGATACTGACAAAACGGGGGAGAAAGAACAAGCTAGAACTCAGCAGGAGGCTCCAAGAAGCAGTCAGTATAAGCAAAAGAAAAAGAAGTAGAAATAGGCTAGCTCAGTTTTTGTTTAACTTAGTCTGTAGTCTCTATGTTCTTTTATGCTCATCTTTTGCTATGTATGCTGACTACTTTACTTTAATACAATACTTGCATATTTTATCCTAACTTGAGTTATTTCATATGATGCTGAGTATTATGTTATTATGTATCTTCAATTACATCAACTGTGTTTACTGTCTATAATACTTGTTGATTGTATCCCATGCTGATCAAATGTTTGACATTGTCCTGTATGCTTATAAAACACTGTCTAATAAGACCCATTGAACAAAACAATTACTAAGCGCTCTCTGAATGATAAACCTTCCGCTTAATACTAGGTAAAATAGAATATGTTCCATGAGCTGACCTATATCTGAAAACTGACCTTAGACCTACTCGATTGTTTAGAGTTAAAACTAAGTCAGTAGCTCAACCCTGATGGGGGAGTTTGCTAAGTAATAATAGGTCAACTATAATGGGGGAGCTCAACACTGAGTTCCTCGCTGAATAGTTTTGCCAACATCAAAATGGGGGAGTTTGTTGAAACACCTTTCCACATGATTTTGATTTGACAAAATTATCTAAGTAACATTAAATATATTCTAAACACACTAAGTTTAAATGCTTTGATTTATTTAACTAATGTGTTTGTTCAATGTTGAGTTAAATTGTTTATAAGACATAAAGACTAAAAGTCTTAAAGCCCAATACGGAAGTCAAAGCCCAAGTCAAACAGATCAAGACAACTCGGCCCGCGTGTGCAAAATGCTGTCGTTATGATCAAAACGCAACTCAGCAAGAGAAGGATCTAGAAGACCTTCATTGAACAACTTCGGAGTGAAGCTGCTGAGTTGAATCGACAAAGAGTACAAGACAGCAGCTGAGCAAGAACAACTTCCAGACAAAGTATTTCCACTTTGGGTAAAGTTCAGAAGACACAGGACGCTGTCTAGTTGACCTTACCATAAATGGAGAGACATTCTGCGGAGCTGACTAAAAGCTGCTCAACACTGACCGAGGACAGAAGATACTCAAATCTGATTGGCCGAGAGCTCTGAGCAAAACTGAGTGACAACGACATGAAGCCGTTTTCCTCCAACGGTTATTTCGAAATTTGAAATGACTGATGTCTCAGACGTCTCTATAAATAGCGCCCTTCAGTTGCTTCATTTCATTACACAGAACATTATCAAGCCATTACGCTGACCAAAATTCTACTCAAGTTCTGTGAAGAAAAGCAAAGCAAATTCTTACACCAAATTATATATCTTTCGTGTAAAAGTCTAGAGGGGTAAATTTTATCAATGGTGTACAACCTTTACTAAATCACACTTTGGTGTACAACCTTCAATTTGTCTCACTAATATGTACGAACTTAGGGGTGACCTCCTACTATAGTGTATAGCAGGTAAAAATGACCGGTCAACGCCTGGTCAACGCGACACCTCAGCCCCACCACATATACAATGACTAAAATACCCTTATACCTAAAAAAAATAAAAAAATAAAAACTAATCTCTCCTCCTCCTTGGTTGAATAGAACGACTTTACGACTTCTTCCCAGTTCTTCCTATTTGTTTGACGGAAATCTCAGAGCCACCGATATCCACCGTCCCCGTTCAAGTGCCACTTCCGATCTCCACCACGGCTCGTCCAGACCGCCTACATCCTCCATGGCTTCCTTACGCTCGTCCAAATTAATTTCGGGTGGGTCAGCAAACAAAATGAAGTTCTATGGGTTGTATCAAAATTCTGTTGGCCTGAAGATCAGTGCGCTGATAACAACATTCCTCTGCCTAATATCACCAGCAAGATCCTTTGAAAGGAAACTGAGTACTGCAAGAAGCACGTCGATTCTCCTCAGTCCGACCTTGCTTAAATTCACATAGAAGACCTTTGTTGATGGAAGTTGTTTATCTGTTTAAGAGAATCGATGTTTGGGTAATCACACGATCTAGGTGTTTTTCTAATTGAATAAAAAATTGAACTTGCAAATGATAGAAACCTTCTCACAATAGATGAAAATGGATTTTTTTAATCAGTATTAGATTTTGTGCTCTTTCACCCATTCCTTTTGTGCTCTTCATTATCTTGAAATATGATTTGAAATTTCATTTATTTTATAGTGTTGCACATGACTATCAAGAGAAGATGAATTATGAGATTTGAATTTTGAAATTTGATGTTTTAGTGTTGGGTTTTGAATGTTTATTGATGTTTCTTCATCTTCCCTTCTATCTGTACAGCATCATTTTTTCTTCTTCTTCTTTCCATTGAACTCCGGTGGCGGCAGCGAGAATATCGGCGGCAATGCATATGTGGAAATAAACTGTTTATGCCTTAAAAATAGGAGTAAAGAAGAAGAAAAGAAGAAAGGCAAAAATATAATTAAATTTGGAAAGGAAAGTCAATGTAATCTGATGGAAATAATGGTGCAAAGGCTATTGAATGAGAGAGAGAAAGAGTGAGAGAGAAAGAAGCCATGGGTTGAACCGAAGGAGGAGGAGAGATTAATTTTTATTTTTTAGGTATAAGGGTATTTTAGTCATTGTATATGTGGTGGGGCTGAGGTGGCGCGTTGACCAGGCGTTGACCGGTCATTTTTACCTGCTATACACCACAATGGGAGGTCATCCCTAAGTTCGTACATATTAGTGAGACAAATTGAAGGTTGTACACCAAAGTGTGATTTAGGGTAAAGGTTGTACACCATTGATGAAATTTACCCAAGTCTAGAGTGATTATTCAATCATCTAAGGTGTCTTAGCAATTGTTGTTTAGGACAAATCTTTATCATTTCTAGAGATTAGAAAGGAGAGGCTGAGTACTCGGTTATAGTACTCAGCGAGAGATTAGGAGTGAGTAGAGGTATAGAGGAAGGTACTCTTGTTATACTCAGCTTCTAAGTTGTAAAAGGTTTGATGCTCTACCGTTAAAGAGCTCAGTAGAGAATTCGAAAGCTCGGAACGTGTTCCGGGGACAGGACGTAGGCTTAGAGGCCGAACCTGGATAAATCTGCTGAGTAACATCTTTCTAACCTTAAACTCCTTCACATATATATTGCTTGCTTAAACAAAACTGACCAAGTAAAGAGGTCAAGCTGAGTTGTGTGCATTGAGTATCTGAGTTCAGGAATAGACTCAAGTGCTATCTCCTGACTCAAAGAAAGAAGCTGACTTAGTCACCAGTTGACTAAGCTAGTGTCTTAATTAACTCAGCGCGCTGTGTAATCCTTTTTCAAAGAAAAAGAAGTCAGCCTTAACGTACTAAAATTTTAAATAGTTCCTATCCCCCCACTGGAACTAACTTGTTACGTTATAAGGGACCAACAACCATGACAAAACAAACTACGTTAAGACCTTCTGCAAACCTGAGGGTCATGTAGGTGAAATTTCAAGCACTTCCATGGGTCAGCATCAAAAGATGGCCCATTACATACTGACAAATTTCCTCTACCCCTAAATCAACTGCACCAACTCAGCAACCAACTTCAAGCAGTGCTTCATATGGCACATGCTGACCTACACGCCGATTAATATGCCTATCTTCATCATCGGTGGGTTTCTACGAAGTACTGGAACCCTTAGGCTGGGCTCCTTCATCACGCGAATCCTCCAGGATCACAAAGTGGACACAGTTTCGGAAATTCGAGTTCAGGGAACTGAAATTACAGCTGCTGCCCTATTTGGTTTGGCACATGACCTACCCATTGTGGTGAAGGAAGGAAAAGGAGGAGCTGTCCAGAACGCTGAGGGGGAAAACGCTGAGGGAGCTGTGATTAAAAAGGATAGAACTCAAAGGAAGAGGAAAGCTGTGCAAAGCATATCTAAAGGAGCTGCCTCTACCCCAAAGAGGATCAAAGTTGTATGTAAAGGAACAAAGAAAACTCAGCAAGGTCCGGGTGGATCTAGATCAGCTGAGAAAAGACCTAGGCAAGTTGAGCCTAAGATCGAAGAAAGAGAGGTTGCTGACCAACCATTAAGAAAGAAGAAGAAGCTCAACTTTGAATTAAGACCTATTGAGGCCATGCCGACTGATATCGTCGTTCCTCCTAACTCACACTATACACAGAGTCAAGGGATTGACGCTGAGCAACAGGATGAGGAAGAACAATACCAAGACCAGTTGGGTGGTCAGTTTGATGAGGAAGAGTTGGATGACCAGTTAGAAGAAGAAGAACTGGATGAGGATGAGTCTGAAGAAGAAGAAGAAAGTGGTCAGGATGACACTGAGGAACCTGCAGATGATGAGCATCTTGAACCAATCAACATTGAGTTGGTTGACGAAGACGAAACTGAGCACCAAGAAAATGCTCCTACTGATCAAAGGGATGCCTCACCCACTGACTCCATTGAGTCTATTCCGTGTGACCCCACTCCTCCAAAGCTTAGGAGACTGAGGAAGAAGCCAGCCTTCAAACCACCCGTCATTGACCTCATGGGTGACTCACCGCTGAGGGATGAGATTCCCGATCTTACAGATGTCCAACTTAAGTACTTCTCCAACCCATCTGTGTCTCAACAAGGGCAACTAGAAAATCAAGCCTCTGTTTCTCCAAAGGAACATGCCGACTTAAATGCTTCTGCCAACCCAAGTAATGCCGAGCAAGTGCTCGAAGATTCTGCTCCACAAACTGTTGAGAAAGATAAGGAATTCCTTGCTCAGGTGGACACTGAACTTCCTAACCTTCCATCACCTAGTCAGCTTTTGCCTGACACTGAGCAAGCTACTCCTTCTGCTGATCTTCCACTTCCCCATCTAAATGAGCAGACTTAAATTCAGTCAGTTTCAACTGACAATCCAAATTCCAGGCCAGCTGTTGACAATGCTGGGCCTTCCAATAACGAGCAGAACCAAACACTGCCCCTATCCGGTTCTACTCCACCTCCGGCATCCGGACCAACACAAGATGGATCCTTTAGCTATCACATTACCTCTGAGTCTGGTCGAAGAATTGTTGACTCAGCTCAAGCTCTTATCCAGGACCTCCATCAACAAAGTGCCAATGCCGCTGAATCTACCGCTGTTGAGACAACTCCATTTTCGTCTGTCACTCAGCTTCTTACGGAGATCAAAGGTATGAAGGATCTTCTGAGTGTCATGACTACACTACAAACTCAATAGCCCAGGCAGGACTCTATATTGAAGCTGGACGAACTCCAGCTGACCATGGTTAACCATCTGAACTCCCTGCAAGGGGAGATTCATCAATTGTCAGCTGCGAACTCAGCATATGCCACTTCTGCCGAAGTACAACATCTCTTCAGCCAGCTTCACACCGAGAAAGAGAAAACCAACCACCAGCTTTCCACCTCCTCTCAATATTCTATTGAGCAAATCAACGAAGCTGTGCGTCTGCTGAACTTGAACAGACAAGAGATGGCAACTGACGAGCTTAAAACCAACGAGATTCTGAAGTATTCTCGAGCAACCTTTAGCAATGTGCGCGAAATCAACGCTCAGCGTGAGTATTATTACTCCTCTTTGCTAAAGATGTTTCATCAAGCCTTTGCCATGCTCACTGAAAACATGCACTGGATTGGCAAGTCTCAAGCCGCTGTCTTAAGCATGCTGAGTGCTGCATCAATCGGAATTCCTCGATCCATTGTGGATGATGGTGTTCCCATTTTTGACGGAATGAATGGAAGCACGAGAAAGCTGGAGGCATTTTCTAAGCGCCTCACTCAAGCTGCGATTGACTCCACCTTCATTCCCAAACCTGATGATGGCAAAACGGGGGAGAAAGAACAAGCCACAAGAACTCAGCAAGCCTCAGTTAGTCAGCCGCAACACAAGGGCAAGGGCAAACAAAAGTAGTTAGGATATCTATAGCTAGTCTTTGAACCTTTATGTTTTATTGATGTTGTGTTGACTTTAAAATCAAAAAAAATTATATGCATCTCTATCTCTTTTATACTGACTACTCTTGTGTGATGCTTATTTAAGTGATTGATATCATTTGTTAAAACGCATCTTCATTAAATCAACTGTGCTACACTGTCTATATTAATTGATGATATGTCTGCTGTGTTGATCATACATGTTGACCACTTCTTATATGTCCACTTAACTAAAACTCATTGAACAAAGCTTACTCAGCGCTCTCTGATATTTAAACCTTCCGCGTAAAACTGAGTTAAATAGAATATGTTCCATGAGCTGACCTATCTCTGAAAACTGACCTTAGACTTACTCAACTAAAACCTTAAATTGTTTTGAGTAAAACTAAGTCAGTGGCTCAACCCTTACGGGGGAGTTATTTGATAAAGTAAGGTCAACTATCATGGGGGAGCTCAACACTGAGTTCTTCGACTGAATATTTTTGCCAACATCAAAATGTGGGAGTTTGTTGAAACACCTTTCTACATGATTTTGATTTGACAAAATTATTTAAGTAATGATAAAAATATTCTAACACATTAAATTTAAATGCTTTGATTTATTACACTAATGTGTTTGTTCAATGTTGAGTTTAATTGTGTATAAGAACATTGAGATTAAGAAGCCCAAAGGCCCATAAAGTGGAAGTCAAGCCCAAGTCAACACATCAAGACCATTCGGCTCAAAAGTTCAAAACGTAGCCGTATCAACTAAAACGACAACTCAGCAAGAGAAGGATCGAGAAGCCTTCGTGGCAAAAGCTTCAAGAAGAAGCTGCTGAGTTGGACGACAAAGCAGTCTGGACAGCGGCAGGAAATGTTCAACTTCTAGACAAAGTATTTCTACTTTGGGTAAAGTTCAGAAGGCGCAGAAAGCTGTTCCTTAAATGGCAAAACATTCTGCCGAAGACTGACGAAGACAGAAGATGCAAGAATTCTATTGGCCAACGACGCTGTGCACGCCCAGAGTGACAACGACAGGAAGCCGTTTCCCTCCAATGGTTATTTCGAAATTCGAAATGACCAGGTGCCTCAAGTGTCACTATATAAAGGCCATCCATTTGCTTCAATCGATGCAGAACTTCAAGCAGTCGAAACGCTGACCAAATCCATACTCGAAGATTCTGTGAGAAAAAGCAAAGCAATTACCTTACACGAATTTCCATATTATTGTGTAAAAGTCTAGAGTGATTTCCAATCATCTAAAGTGTCTTAGCAATCGTTGTTTAGGACAAACACTTTATCATTTCTAGAAGAATAGAAAGGAGAGGCTGAGTACTCGGTTATAGTACTCAGCGTAGATATAGGAGTGAGTAGAGGTATAGAGGAAGGTACTCTTGTTATACTCAGCTTCTATTTGTAAAAGGTTTCGTGCTCTACCTTTAGAGAGCTCAGTAGAGAATTCAAAAAGCTCGGAACGAGTTCCGGGGACTAGACGTAGGCAGAGAGGCCGAACCAGGATAAGTCTGCTGAGTAATATCTTTCTAACCCTTAAACTCCTTTAATATATATTGCTTGCTGTGAAAAACTAACTAAGTAAAGAGCTCACGCTGAGTTAAGTTTACTAAGAAGCTGAGTTCAGGAATAGACTCTAAGTGCTATTTCCTGACTCAAGTAAAGAAGCAGACTTAGTCACAAGTTGACTAAGTTTGTGTCTTGAATCTACTTAGTAAAAGCTGTGTAATCCTTTTCATACGAAAAGAAGTCAGCCTTAACGGACAAAATTTTTTAAATAGTTCCTATCCCCCCCCCCCCTTGGAACTAACTTGTCACGTTATAAGGGACCAACATGATTTGCCATGCTTTCAGAATGCTGCGCCATACCTGACTAGGACAGAAACCAATGCATGCGTTCATAATCTCATGCCTAGGATGGTATTTGTACTTGAAAATTTGAGCACTCAAAGAGTTGGGCTTCTCAATAAGCCTCCAAACTTGTTTTGCAAGAAGTGCCATATTAAAAGCTTGAAGGTTACGGAACCCCAGGCCCCCATCCTTTTTTGACAGGCACAGTTTGTCCCATTTGCTCCAATGGATTATATTCTTATTCGGCTCATTACTCCATCAGAACTTTGCAATTTGTTGTTGGAGTTCTTCACAGAAAGTCTTCGGTAACAAGAAGCAACTCATCACATACACTGGGATCGCCTGAGCTATAGACTTGATAAGAATCTCCCGTCCCCCCCCCCCCCCGAGAGAGAAGTTTCTCTTGCCAACCCCTAATCCGTCTAGCCAGTCATTCCTTGAGGTACTTGAACACGGCTTTTTTTGAACGACCAAGCATCGCCGGGAGGCCAAGATATCTGGAGAAGCGCTCGACCTCTTGAATGTTAAGTATGGATAGAAGTCTTTCTTTTCTCGTTTGGTTAACCCCCCCTACTAAAAGTGGCCTCCGTCTTCTCAAGATTTATTTTCTGACCTAAAACTGCTTCATAGAGACAGATCATTTCTTTGACCTTGGAACACTCCGTCTCAGTGGCTCTGAAGAATATCACAGAATCCTCCGTGAAAAATAGGTGTGAGATTGAGGGGCTGTGCTTTTGTACCCGGATGTCGTGAAGGTGTCTATTCAATTCAGCTTTCCTTATCAGTGCTGAGAGCCCTTCTGGGTAAATAATGAACAAATAGGGTGAAATCGGGTCCCCTTGTCGGAGACCCCTAGTTGGCTAGACAAAGCCTTTTGGAACCCCATTTATAAGGAAAGAAAAGGTCGCTGAACTGACACATTGATGGATAATCGAACACTAACTTTCAGGAAACTTCATCGCCCTCATCATATCTATTAAAAATCCCCATCCAACTCGGTCATAAGCTTTACTCATGTCGAGTTTCAGTGCACAATACCCTTTTTCCCAGAGATTCTATGCTTTATTGAGTGAAACAGCTCAAAAGCAATTAGTGCGTTGTCTGTGATTAAATGCCCTGGTGCAAAGGCACTCTGAGAGGGGTCAATAATGGAGTGGAGGGTCACTTTTAGCCTATTTGCCAATGTCTTGGAAACAAGCTTATAGATCACATTACACAGACTGATAGGACGCAAATCTTTAAGATTACCCGGATTTTTAACTTTAGGAATTAATGTAACATAAGTATGATTCATCTTTTCTGGAAACCTTTGGGAGCCATTTAAAATTCCTAGAATACATTCTATAACCTCTTGCCCTATAATGTCCCAGTAAGTTTTATAGAACGTACCTGGCATCCCATCAGGGCCCGGCGATTTGGAGCTGTCAATTTCACGGAGTGCCTGTTCGACCTCCCTTCTTTCAAATGGACGAGATAGGGCTATTATTTGGTCCTCTGACAGGAATTTATCAACAGAACCAAGGACATCCACGCTTTGCATTGGATTAGAGGTGGAATACAATTTATGAAAATAGTGGACTATAACCTGTTCAATCTCTTCTTCGCTTTCCACCCACTCCCCTTCCTCATTTTGGAGCTTTGGTATAAGATTTGTTTTTCTTCTGGAATTTGCAGCTGAGTGGAAGAATTTTATGTTGCGGTCCCCCTCCCGTAACCAATTTACCCGTGCCCTTTGCCTCCACATGATCTCCTCGGCTTCTTGGAGCTGTTCAATCTGGCTTATAACCTTCCTCACTGATTCCGCACTTTGACAACAGCTTGGCTGACTCTCAATAAATGTGAGCTGATGATAAAGTGATTGTATCTTCCTCCCCACATGACCAAAATTCTATTTATTCCAGAGACATAGTTTCTTGCTACAATTTTCAATTCTCCAGCAAACTGAGGTCTTTCCTATCGTTACAGGCTCTTTCCATGCTTCAGTAATTACGTCCCGGCAGGTTGCATCGCGTATCCACATGTTTTCAAACCGAAACGGTCTAGCTTTTCTAGTATGCAAGCCTTCAGTATCAAGCAAAATAGGAGAGTGGTCAGATGCAATCCGTGGTAAATGAGTAACTATCACTTTCGGGAAAAGAATCTCCCATTGAACTTGACATGCTGCTCTATCCAATCTTTCCCTAACCAGTGCATTTCCCCTCCTTCCATTTGTCCATGTGAATGGCGCACCCACAAATTTCAAATCAAAGAGATCACAGGTATCTAAACAGTTTCTAAAGGCTTCCATACTTCTAAACCTTGATTTGTTGCCCCTCTTTTTCTTTTGAATACATCACCTCGTTAAAATCTCCAATGCACATCCATGGAAGATTTTCTTTACAGTGTAATTCCGTCATAAGACTCCAAGTTAAGTGTTTGCGTGCTGCTTCTGGCCATCCATAGATTCCTGTACCCCTCCAAACCATCTGACCAGTGCCATTATCTATACCAAAGTGAATGCAGTGTTGCGTGAACCCGAGAATACGCACGCCTAAATCCTTCTTCCACAACAAGATCAATCCTCCTGACCTTCCCACACAATCCACCGTAAAGCAGTTGAAACCACTAAATCTTCTTTTAACGCCTTGTACTTCATCCCTTCGTAACTTTGTCTCCATAAAAAAAAACCAATTCTGGGTAATTAGTTCTCACTAAGTGAGAGAGTTCTCGGATCGTCCGGGCATTACCCAAGCCCCGGACGTTCCAGCTAATTATCTTCATAGCTGCGGGCGGGGCTGGCAAGCAGCCTCCACCAATGCCTTCAAATTAAATTCCTCCGTAGAACCCATGGCCCTTTTTCCTTCTGTTCCCATCTCAATGTTTATCTCTTGACCCTGTTCTGGTATCTTCCTTTTTTTCTTCTCCCCACCCTGTTGCTCAACCTTTTCTGTAATAGTCTTTTTATTACTGTCTGCACCAATTCCCCTTGCCAATTTCTTCAACTTCGTTCTTCTAATTTGGGTATCTTTGGTTTCAGGCAGCGGTATCAGACAAGTGGAATGGGTTGTGATTGTAGTGGTTCTAGGATTAGTGTTTGCATGGTTTAGGTAGTTTCCTCCACTCACCTTTGATTCTATGACTGGGCCAGGGTTTTGTGCCAATGGTTTGTCACCCAGGTCCATTTTTTTGTAGCATTTAATGACGTAGACTTTTGGGCAATGTCAGGTAACTGGTTGTGGACTTGAAAACTTTCCATTTTGGCTGAATCCACTAGCATATCTGCCCCACTCATTTCTACATCCTGATCATTTCTTGGAGAGGGTGGATTTGGGAAATTACAGCCTCCAAAATTCATTAATGCACTTGACTTTTTATCCCCATATGATGGTTTAGCTAAATGACTTATTTGCCCTTTTTCACTCCGGCACATGTCTTCTACAATCTCCATGGCTAAACAACCCTCTGCAACTTCATTCCTGGTTTCCCCATGATCCCTACTTGTGTCAATTGGACTTGTGTCCATGCTTAATTTCCTCCTAGTGAAGGTTGATCTGTTTGGGAGAGTTTCCATAACTTTGGACAATTTTGGGTCGAATTTGACAGCTCTGAGTTTAATAGGAGTTGCACGGAGAGACTGTTCATATGGCCATTCCTCCCCTTGGAAATCTTCAGGTACCTCACTGCAATCAGAGTGATTGTTCCTATTTTCCCACACCAATAACAGAAGCTTGGGAGCTTCTCGTATTTGAATGGCACCCACACTATTGCACCTTTCTCAGTCTTGATTTTAGCCCCTCTAAGTAGCGGTTTTGTGATATCAACCAAGACTCTAACCCTTACATAGCTATCCCAGGATCATATGCTTTCTTCATCTATCATTCGAACTTCTCCTATTCTGCCCGCCACCCTCGCAATCGACGATTCATCCCTTCGGTTCAAGGGGAGGTTTATGATTCTTACCTAGAATTCACAAAGATGCATTTTGATATCCGTTAGCTGCTCATCACCTCGTACCTCCCGAAGCACCACTAGTTGACGCTCAAAGTGCCATGGACCTTCATTGAGGACCCTTTCCCTATCTCGACTAGAATCGAAATCACATTGAAACAGATTATGACCAATATCTTTGAGTTGAAAACCTTGTGTTCTCCATCCCACCTGAAACGCCTGCGCCATACCCTTCAGATTGAGAGGCTTGTGGGTCATGACCTTCCCTATGAGACAGGATTTGTGTTGCATATTGATTTCCTCAACTTGTTTGCTGTCTAACTCTGTGATAATCTCCTCCGTACCAGTCAGCTTTATCTTTGCTAGCATATCTTCAATGAGGCCAACCATTTTACCCTTACCACTGGCGTGGATTGCTGGGCTACAGAAGTTTGCTTTCAAAAAAATCGACTGAATCTAACAATTAAATCTGATAGCATAGCCAGAAACGGTAGAATCCTTTCACTCAGAGTAGGAGAAGAAGACCTATCTGGGAAAGGAAGAGAGAGACCACTAAGGGCATTAGAATTACGATCACTCGAAACAACTCTTATTTATAGTTTGTTTAACATCCACTCCTCCAAATAGCTCCTAAATTTACTCAAACTCACTTCTATTACTTCCATTGACAGGTTAGAAATAAAATTTGTGGGTCATTATTGAAGATTATGATTGGAAATCGAATTTAAAGACTAGAAATCCTTAGAAAATAGAAGTTGCATATGTTCTGTTTTTTTTTTTTTGTACATTTGTGCTTGTGCAGCAAACTCCGAAAATCCATATCTCTTTCGTTGTAAGTCTATTCGATGTTCATGAGTAGTCCCTAAATTTCTGGGAATGTCTACTTTCATGATTCCTTACCGTCATTCCAAAATTTCATCGTCTGGTACCCTGAAAAAAATCATCAAATTTGGAAGCTTGGATTGCCCTCTAAAATAACAACCATCTTCCCTCTTTATAATTTAATTTTCTTTTCTTTTTTCTATTCCTTTTCTATTTTATGTTTTTACTTCAATTTTATTTCATTAGACTTCCAAAAATAAGTTTCGATAAACAAGTTCGAGTTTTATCATATATTACTAAGCATAGCCTAACCCATATTACTAATATAGTAACATTTAAATAATTTTTATGATTAATTTATATTTTTGAGATTTATTTTCATTTTAGTGTTTACTTTACTATTTGTAAATATTTTTATTCTTTTAGTTCTTTTATATTTGTTGCCTAAATTTTGATCCAATCCTATAAATATATAAATTTGAACCTTGTAAAAATTAGTATCCCATTATCAATGAAAAACTTATTCACACACTAGAATGCATGCTACCATTTAGTACAAGAGGTTCTGATACCATATTATGGAACCATTTAAACTAAAAGTTCAAACTGATAGTTAAAGCTCAATCATAGATTTTATATTAATCTCTAACATCCATAAAAAAAAAAATTCTCACAACCAGACATGATAATTTTACTATCTAAAATATCAAATTTTAGGCATTCTATACATAAAAATTAAAGTTCAATAATTTTTATGAAATTTTTTTATATTATTTTACTGAGAATGGATTCCAACCTACAACATTTTAGAGAGGTATACTAATTAAACTATGATCACGATAGATGTGCATTGAGCATATAAAGGAAACATGAATTTTACAGACAGTGCAATATGCTTTTGCCTTATATTATGATAGAATGCTTTAGGATAATTATATATATATATATAGATTATATATTCAATTTTAAATATGTAAATTAATCAATTCTATGATATCTTTATCTTCCATAAAAAAAGAAAATTCTCTTATCTTTATCTTATCATCAAATGATGCAGCTTATCTGATGGATAATTCAAATGAAAAGAAAAGGTTGAAAATAGTGGACAATTAATTTATACCAATTAATTAAGTTCTAAGTGACCTCTATAATTTACATCCATGGTGCCTATTCTTTATCCTTATCATAATTTTAGGTTTAATATATTATTTTCGCCTCTCGAATTTATATATATAAAAAAAAAATTGATTGACTTCTAAAAAATTTAAAGAGTTTTAACAGTCTATCAATTTGTTTAAGATGTTCTGATAGTCCCATTAACTTACTTAAAATAAAGTCAATTAATTATTCGGTTACAAATAAATAACCTGCATACGGAAAGTATAGTACACGTGCTTTAAAATGTTATTACATAATTACATAATAGATTAAAACATTTATGAAGTTATTACTTGCGTCAACGATTCCGCGAATTATGGCATCCGACGCGGATAGGAACATAAATGATCTTGAAATCTCATTCGACTGTTCCACATTGCTTCGATGGTTACTATTAGGAACGAATGTTTTCATTGATCCACGTATGTTATGATAAATTATGTGATATTACTGAATAATGATTTATTATCTAAAACTTCCGGGCAATTTTACGCTACAAGAAGTAACTTAATTTCTTGGGATAAGGTTTAAAAATACCACTAACGTTTCAGGAGCAATTTTACTCATAATGTCTAAAATGGTGCAATTTTACCCCTAACGTTGGCAGCTAAGAGCAATTTTATCCCTAAAGTTAATAAGTTGGATTAATTTGAGAAATAATTTATCAAATTGTCTTCTCGGTCACGGATTTTGTCATCTACACTTCACATGTGCGTCAGTTGATCACTAATTAGTAACAGATAACAAAAACATATGATTAGACGTGGGAAAAAATTAAAAAAAAATATATTGTATTTTATACGAGTTGGACAAAAAAAATTAAATATTTCGACGAATTAAAAAAATATTAATGTCTAATTCTATTATTAAATCACAAAAAATATGAAATCTTTTGTTTTAAAACCAACAAATATGCAATTGGTACATAATAAGGAAAAAAAATATCCGTATTTTATAATGAGTCTAAAATTGACCAAACTTGTCAATACATATTAGGGGTAAAATTGATCTTGGTTGCAAACGTTAAAAGTAAAATTGTACTATTTTAGATGTTAATAGTAAAATTACTCCTGACTGTAAACGTTAGGGGTATTTTTGCACCTTATCCCTAATTTCTTTATACGTAATCAGGGGCGGAGCCTGGGGCCGAAGCCCCCTCGGCTACCGGCTCTACCATTGAGTACCAGTTGTTTTGCCATTTGTAGCTCTCCTAATATTAGTGTACTATGTAGTATTATATCAATGTTTAAAGGTAGATGAGATGGTTAAAGATGGAAAATTTACCCTTAACCGTACGGCTAAAATTAGCCCCCAAATCTAAATTTCTGGCTCCACCACCGTAGGTAATTAAAATTATAGTTTAGGGTGGTGAAGTCTTGCTTGGTGTGTACACATATGATATTCTTTAGAGAGACAAATAGAATAAGGTTCCTCACTCTCTTCTTCCTATGACTTGACCATTTCTTCAATGGAATCTATTCTACAGACTACACATCACTTTCTCCTTCACTTCCTCTAATTATTGTACACATTTCATCATTATTTTATTTAAGATTCTTTGCAGTTTTTCTTTTATGTGAATAAAATATTCCAACTATTTTATCCCAAATAATGAATGGTTAGAAGTTAACTTTTAATTAAATCTTCAGTATGATTAGTTAATTTATTTATTAGGTATTAAATTACAATTGTATTGAATTATTAAGATCTAACATGACTTCTTAAATTTGATTTTGAAATTTGAGAAAATAATAGCAAGTTAACTAGTTAGGTAGAAAATGATGTTACTTAATTTTTTTTTTGAAACCTGATATTACTTAATTTAAACATACAAAGATAAATAATGTATATAATAGTACTCTTTATTTTTTATTAAAAGGACATGCCAGCAATATTCTTTAGTATTATCCTTTCTTGATATTCACTCTTTTAGTAATAAACGTTATTTTTTAGAAAAATACAAAGATAACAAAATATTGTCATAAGATCCAAGATTAGGACTAGTAGCCATGGATAAAAATATATAAGAAAAAGTACAATTTTTCTTTTCTAACAGGTCAATAGTTCCATCTAGATTCGTTATAATATCAAAACCGTTAAAGGTTTTGAGTTTATTGCAATTACTGCACCAAATGTTTACACTCTCGATGAATATTTTCATCGGTATGTATTTTATTTTCGTTAAGTTAGGAGGAGTCAATAGACTGTTTGCAGTGACAGATCCAGAGTCTCTTAATCTATAAAAACGTTTTCGGTTGGGGAAAGAAGAAGGTTGAAGCCAAAAAATACTAAAAAAACTTTATAGAAAGCTATGTATGAAGCTTTCCAATTGAAATTCATAAATCACCGATATTCGTACTTGACCCTTTATGGCCGTATAAATCCGCCCTTGAATAGGCTAATAAGTATAAAAAATATTTATGTAGAAAATATATGTTGAGGGTTTGTTCAGTTCAGTTGTTAACTAATAGTTGTCGATGTTGCTGTTTGCTGTTTAATTATTAGTGTTTGGTAAAATTATATTGAATTGTTACTGTTAGTATTTAAAATGTCTAAAATTTACATGTTTTAAATTAATCAATAAATAAATTATAAAACAAAAAATGTATTACATAAATTAATAAAAAATAATCTAAATAAAAAAAATTATTGAATGCAAGAAAACTTTGTTCTTTTGGTAATGATATTATAGAAATAGAAATAATATTTTTTTTTTGTGAAAATAAAAAGGATAATTTTGTTAATATCAAATAACTACAAACAGTTATTCATAAAAATCTCCAAACGCTATAGTTCCATAAAAAATATTAAATGTTGCTGTTATATAAACCTAATCAAATGCTATATTTCCTGTAGTTTGGATTGAAACATTAACAGATCCGAAACACCCCTGAATATATACATAATATGATCTTGATAACATCCTAATATTATTTACGGGACTAAAAGGGAAATTGACCAAAACGACCGCGTATCACGGCAATCGGGAAAACTATGGCGTATTAGGCAAGCTACCAAGTTGGCGGATCACATAGATTCCTCCACACGCTATCCGTAGTCAAACCTACGGGAGACCCGCCATGTCATCTCGATCCGCCCCAGAACGGCTGAGCCGATTCCCGATAAAGGCAACTAATAAACCATTAATGAGCTAACGGTCATACTTGAATGAGATCAGTAACCGCCATTAATGGAGCATTAATGGAGACTTTCTGGTTAACAATGGTTACAACTATATGACTATAAATAGCTTGCATCCCAAGCTATTGAGGTACACATTCACGCTCTCCTAAACCCTACTTTATGCTTACAGTTTATTCTATTACTTTATACTGACTTTGGCATCGGAGCTTCCCCCCGCCGATCCCAACGGCGCCCCCCGTAGGGAAGAATACCGATCGAGAATTCACCACCAGTCATCAATTGGTGCGGTGAAGGTGGAGGTTCTAATCCAAAAAGGACTTAGTTCACAATCACAAACATGGCAAGTGGAGGGTCTAACCCCTCAACTGGAACCACAACACCATCAATACCGCTTTCAGTTAATCCCCCGACAAGCGCCGGCCATATTGATCCTGATCAACCCATCATTCATAATGAAAGGGAAATGTCGCCAGATTCTTTTATGGAAATTTGTGCAGATGCGGTAGGGAGTATGCATGGGCCAGTTATGGCGGATCGATTGAGGGCCTATCTGGAGAATCAGGAGGTAGGTGGACCCACAATAGGGACCATTCCCTCGCTGAACCGTCGTCCGCTAAGGCTGACCACATCACAATGGCAAGCCGCCTGTTATCGACCGAGAGCTTTTCGCGATTCGGCATTCTTGCTCTCTCAACCCACGGATTCAATGGTCGTCAATCCAGAGCTCGCAAGTGATATACCAATAAATAGAAGGTTATTTCCAGACGTACCAGAGGGAAGTCGAAGGAATGATCAAGCTCCCCCGAGGAACACGGCAAATCTAGGAATCACTATTGGCGGATCACATGATAGATAAGGGCAGGCCCATGAGGCCGCGGATCAGGGTCATCTGCAAGGCGGACGCAGGCACAGAAGGCGCACTAGATCCTGCGAGCGAAGACGATCCAAATCCCGTTCTCATCACAGACGTCGAGCTGGACCACCCCGCCAGGGAAGATCGCCTCCACCTCCAGAGCGAAGGGAGGACGGACGCCGAACTGGATCACCTCGCCAGGAGATACCGCCGCCACCACCAAATCAAGTAGGAGGCGGACGTTCCCCACCAAGAGGGCGTGGCAGAGGTGGAAGAAGGTCACCATCAGATCCCTCATCAGAGTCTAGCTCCTCCTCCTCTCAGCGGAGTAGATCTCATAGTAGGAGATGTTGAAACACCTTTCCACATAATTTTGATTTGACAAAATTGTTTAAGTGTAATTAAAAAATATTCTAAACACACTAAGTTTAAATGCTTTGATTTATTCTACTAATGTGTTTGTTCAATGTTGAGTTGAATTGTTTATAAGACACAAAGATTAAAAGGCCCAAAGCCCAATACGGAAGTCAAAAGCCCAAGTCAAACAGTTTAAAGCAACTCGGCCCGCGTATGTCAAAACGCTGTCGTTATGTACAAAACGCAGCTCAGCGGAAGAAGGATCTAGAAGACCTTCGTGGAACAACTTCGGGACGAAGCTGCTGAGTTGATTCGACAAAGAGTACAAGACAGCAGCTGAGCAAGAACAACTTCCAGACAAAGTGTTTCCACTTTGGGTAAAGTTCAGAAGACACAGAATCCTGTCTAGTTGACCTTACCATAAATGGAGAGACATTCTGCCGAGCTGACCAAAAGCTGACCGATGACAGAAGATACTCAAATCTGATTGGCCAAGAGCTCTGAGCAAGACTGGGTGACAACGACAGGAAGCCGTTTCCCTCCAACGGTTATTTGAAATTCGAAATGACCGATGCCTCAAACGTCTCTATAAATAGAGCCCTTCATATGCTTCAAAAAAAACACACAAAACTTGATCAAGCCATTACGCTGACCAAAATTCTACGCAAAGTTCTGCAAGAAAAAGCAAAGCAATCTTACACCAAATTTCATATCTTTTGTGTAAAAGTCTAGAGTGATTATTCAATCATCTAAGGTGTCTTAGCAATCGTTGTTTAGGACAAACACTTATCATTTCTAGAGATTAGAAAGGAGAGGCTGAGTACTGGGTTATAGTACTCAGCGAGAGATTAGGATTGAGTAGAGGTATAGAGGAAGGTACTCTTGTTATACTCAGTTTCTAAGATTGTAAAAGGTTTGATGCTCTACCGTTAAAGAGCTCAGTAGAGAATTCGAAATCTCGGAACGTGTTCCGGGGACAAGACGTAGGCTTAGAGGCCGAACCTGGATAAATCTGCTGAGTAACATATTTCTAACCTTAAACTCCTTTATATATTTATTGCTTGCTTAAACAAAAACTGACCAAGTAAAGAGGTCAAGCTGAGTTGTGCGCATTGAATATCTGAGCTCAGGAATAGACTCTAAGTGCTATCTCCTGACTCAAGTAAAGAAACTGACCTAGTCACCAGTTGACTAAGCCATTATCTTGCTATTCACTCAGCGCCGCTGTTAAAACCTTTTTCTCACGAAAAAGAAGTCTACCCTTACAAAAAAATTTAAATAGTTCCTACCCCCCCCCCCTTGGAACTATACTTGTAACGTTATAAGGGACCAACAAGTGGTATCAGAGCTCTAAAAGCTCACTGTAAAAAGGTTTAACCACCTTGAGCTGATCCCCACTATGGGCGAAAACAGCACTCGGTTTCTCCCAGGAAACCAAACAACTCAGATCTTACCTGAGGGGCTGTCCATTACTCGGCCTCCTCTATTCTTCGGGTCTAACTATACCTTCTGGAAGAATAGGATGAAAAATTTCATTCAGGCTACAAATATGAGTGTCTGGCTATCCATAGTCCAAGGTCCATTTGTACCTGTCGAAGTTGTGGCTGGCCAAACAATTGTTAAAGCTGAGGCCAAATGGACAGAGGATGATCTCAAGAAGCTACAAAATCATGCTTCGGCTATAAACATGCTTCAATGTGCGCTCGATGCTGCAGAATATAATAAAATTTCAGGTTGTGAGTCGGCGCAAGAGATCTGGAAGAAGCTGGAGGTCACCTACAAAGGAACCAATAAAGTAAAGGAGTCCAAGGTGAACCAGCAAATGAGACTGTACGAGCTGTTCGAAATGAACAATGATGAGGGAATATCCGACATGAATGCAAGGTTTACAAACATCATCAATGAGCTCAAGAGACTTGGGAAGATCTTCACTGAGGAAGAACAAGTCAAGAAGATACTCATGAGTCTTCCTAAAGACTGGCAAGCAAAGAAGACCGTTGTTGAGGAAGCTCAGGACTTAACCACCTACAAATATGACGAACTCATCGGCTCGCTGCTGACCCATGAGATATCAATGAAAAACTTCGAGGTGAAGGAAAAGTCTGAGGACAAGAAGCAGAAGTCCCTTGTCATGAAAGCTGACTCCACTGATGGAAGCTCAACAGATGATGAGGAGATAGCTATGTTCACCAGGAAGATGAAAAGGCTGTTCAAAAAGAATGACAAATATTCTAAGAAGCCTTACAGAAAGTTTGATAAGTATAAAGCTGAGTCCAGCGATAGCAAATACAAGAAGGACAACTCAAAGCCCATTACATGCTTTGAATGTCATCAAACTGGCCATATTAAGTCAAGCTGCCCCACACTGAGGAAAGAAAAGAAGAACGGCAAAAAGGCAATGGTGGCAACATGGAGCGACAGTGATGAGTCTTCATCATCAAAAGCTGATGCCACTGAGTCAGCAAAGATCTGTTTTATGGCTGACGAACTTGCTGAGTCGTGCATTTCTGAGCATGCTGACCCCTCCATTGCATCTGACGATGAGGAGCAATCAAATGAGGTAAGCCTGAGGTGTGCTGAGAAGTCAAAGATGTGGTATATTGACAGTGCATGCTCAAGGCACATGACTGGTGATGAAACTCAGTTCATCACGTTTGAGCGTAAACGAGGAGGAAGCGTAAGTTTTGGAGACAACAAAAAGGGTAAGATAGTAGGGTCAGGAACCATCGGAGGTAATCCTACTATTGAGTCAGTCTCCCTAGTCAGCGGACTCAAATATAACTTACTCAGCGTAGCTCAACTATGTGACAATGGGAGAAAAGTTATATATGATGCTACTGGATGTAAAATATACGAGGGAAAAACAAATGAGTTAATTTTAACTGCCCCTCGGATTGATAATGTCTTTATGCTAGACTTAGAGAAAAAGTTTTCAAAAACTGTATGCTTAGTTTCAAAGGAAGAAAATTCCTGGCTATGGCACAGGAGACTTGGTCATATAAGCATGGACCTCCTGGCCAAATTAGCAAGAAAGCAATTGGTTGAGGGACTGCCTGAACTTAGATTCGAAAAAGATCAATTATGCCACGCTTGCCAAGCTGGAAAACAAACCAAACAATCTTTTCATAGCAAAAACATTGTCTCAACTAAGCGTCCGTTAGAATTACTACACTTGGATCTCTTCAGTCCAGTCCAGCCGCTGAGTCTGGGTGGAAGAAGATTTTCCTTGGTCATTGTAGATGACTTCTCTCAGTACACTTGGGTCATCTTGCTGAGTAGCAAGGATGAGACCTTTGAGACATTTTCAAATTTGGTTAGAAAACTTGAAAATGATAAAGACCTAAAACTGGCTCACATCCGAAGTGATAATGGTGGAGAATTCAAAAACCAACAGTTTGTTGAATTCTGTGAAGCCAGCGGCATTGACCATAACTTTTCTGCTCCTAGAACGCCTCAACAAAATGGGGTTGTTGAAAGGAAAAACAGAACACTGGTTGAAATAGCCAGGACAATGCTGAGTGAGCATAGGCTTCCAAAGTATTTTTGGGGAGAGGCTGTTAACACAGCGTGCTATATTCTTAATAGGGCTCTTGTTAGACCTATACTAAAGAAAACCCCTTACGAACTTTGGAAAGGACGAAAGCCCAACATTGGATACTTTCGTGCCTTTGGCTGTAAATGTTTTATTTTAAACACTAAGGATAGCCTAGCTAAGTTTGACTCAAAAGCTAATGAAGCTATCTTTTTAGGCTACTCAACAAACAACAAAGCATACAAAGTTTTTAATAAACGAACTCAAGTTTTAGAAGAGTCAGTACATGTTGAGTTCGACGAAACTAACCCTGCAGGAAGATATCTGGCGCTGATCGAGGATGATCCACACTCAGTACCCACTGATCAAGAAACAGCCGTTGAGTCATTCCCTCAAGGGCTGACCAAAGGTAAAAGTGAACCTAAGATAGTTTTCACTGACCATTCTACTCCTGCAGAGATTGTTGAAACACAGACAGCACAAGACATAAATCTACCAAAGGAGATAAGAATTCCAAGAGGGCACTCAGAGAGTGCAATCCTTGATGCCGCTGAGAATACCCTGATGACAAGAAACCAACTCAGGAGATACCTCAGCAACGTAGCCTTCGTCTCAGTTCAGGAACCTAAGAACTTCGCTGATGCTGAGGAAGATGAATTCTGGATGAGTGCAATGCAAGAGGAACTTGACCAATTCAGAAGAAACGATGTATGGGAGCTAGTGCCACATCCAAGGAGTCAGAAGACCATTGGAACAAGATGGGTCTTCCGCAACAAGCTGGATGAGCAAGGAAACGTAGTCAGGAACAAAGCAAGGCTTGTAGCTCAGGGCTACAGTCAGCAAGAAGGTATTGACTATGGTGAGACCTTTGCCCCAGTGGCAAGGCTAGAGGCTATTAGAATTTTATATGCATATGCATCTTACATGAACTTTAAACTGTTTCAAATGGATGTTAAGAGTGCATTCCTTAATGGAGTTATAAACGAGGAAGTTTATATTAATCAACCTCCAGGGTTTGAGGATCCTAAATTCCCAAACCACGTTTATAAACTCAAAAAGGCTCTGTACGACCTCAAGCAAGCACCACGTGCTTGGTATGAGAGGCTGACCAGTTTCCTACTGACTAGAAACTATGTCAGGGTGATACAACCTTATTCATTAATAGAAAGGGTAAAGATACCCTGCTGGCTCAAATATACGTTGATGATATTATTTTCGGTGCTACTAATGAGTCAATGTGCAAGGAATTTAGCAAGCAAATGCAGACTGAGTTTGAAATGTCGATGATGGGAGAGCTCAACTTCTTCCTTGGACTTCAAATCAAACAAGGGAAAAATGACATCTTCATCAGTCAAGCTAAATATGCCAAGGAGATATTGAAGAAATATGATCTTGAAAATTGCAAGCCAATATCTACTCCAATGGGCACTGATACTGTCCTCTGCGCTGACGAGAATGGTAAGTCGGTAGACAGCAAATTATATCGAGGTATGATAGGCTCTCTACTTTACTTAACAGCAAGTAGACCGGACATTCAGTTCTCAGTATGCTACTGTGCTAGATATCAATCTAACCCTAAGGAATCACATTACATAGCTGTAAAAAGAATCCTTAGATATTTGCAAAGCTCAGTGAACGCAGGTTTATGGTATCCCAACACTCATGGCTTTACACTCGTTGGATACACTGACGCTGACTATGGTCGAGAAAAGCTAGAACGGAAAAGCACCTCTGGAGGATGTCATTTCTTAGGAAGCTGTCTTGTATCCTGGTTCAGCAAGAAGCAGGCGTCAGTAGCCTTGTCTACCACTGAAGCTGAGTACATTACTGCTGGTCACTGTGTTGCTCAAGTCCTATGGATTAAGCAACAGCTTGAAGACTATGGTGTTCAAACAAAGACAATTGAGGTCAAATGTGACAACAAAAGTGCAATTGATCTATCAAAGAACCCAATTCAACACAGCAGGATGAAGCATGTCAGCATAAGACATCACTTCATTAGAGACCATGTACTCAAGGGTGAGATAAAGCTGACCTATGTCCCAACGGATGAGCAGCTTGCGGATATCTTCACAAAGCCACTGGCTCGTGAACAGTTCAGCATACTGAGAGAAGCCATTGGTATGTTTAATCTTCTTCAGTAAATTCTTGTTCCAAATGTAAATTTATGATGAGTGAATTACTACGCTGAATGATTTATGCAAATGCATGCTGAGTGATTGTTATGCTGAGTACTTAACGCAAAATATATATCAATACTGAGTAAATGTGCACACCGAGTAGTAATCTCAAACTGAGAAATCATCCTTTTATATACTACTGACCACTCAAAATATAAAACGCTTAGTATTCTAAACGCTGAGTGTTAGATCCGTTGCATCAAATGCAAAAGCACGCGAATAGCCACCTAGGATGACGTATGCGCCGAATGTGTCATAAGAGCCAGGATCTTTATCGGTTGACAATCCCAAGGCAAAACTGACACATGGATTCGATAAGATCCACTCTTCACCGCTATAAATAATGGGTAAATCCCCATTCTTTATTTTCTTTACACTTACCGAATTCTCTGGCAAAGCACTCTCTCTCTCTCTCTCTAAAAACTCTCAAAGCTTCCCAATCTTTTTCTGAAACTATGACTAAGGTTTCCGTTAACATCTCCGGTGCTGGTCACACTAAGACCAGTTCCGATGAACCTTCCAAGCAAGCTACTTCGCCTGAAACTACAAAGGTCACTACGCCGAGCAAAGGCAAAGATGGCCAAGCCACCTCATCTAAGGGAAAGCCGACCAAGGTCAGAACCTACACCAAAGTTTTCGCAGACGTTAGAGAATGTAAGATAGACTTCTCTAGATGGGTCTCAGAATCCTTCGTAAAAACTGAGCAACCCTTCTGCGAATGGATATCGAAGAATGGCTGGACCGAGCTGTTCTCCGTTAGAGATCACACCTACCCTGACCTAGTAAGGGAGTTCTACCACAACCTCCGAGTTGCCAATGATAACCAGGACTATCTGGTAACTATGGTAAAGGAAAATACCATTTTTATAAACCCTACCTATCTTGCTAACTTGCTGAAGTTAAAGAATGAGGGAACAAAACTGAGGCGGTCTGGGGATCACGAAGGAACTGGGTACAATACCACCTTCTGCAAGCCCGTTGGCCACTCTGGAGAAATCTCCAGCACCTTAATGGGTCAGCACCAAAAGATGGCCCACTATCTGCTGACCTACTTCATTTATCCCAAGATCAACTGCACCACCTCAGCAACGAATTTTGAGCAATGCTTCATATGGCATATGCTGACATATAAGCCGATCAACATGCCAATATTCTTGATTGCTGGTTTCCAAAGGAGCACTGGAACTCTCAGGCTGGGTTCGCTTATCACCAGAATCCTCTTAGATCATAAAATTGATCTATCTGAGGAAACTAAGGCTAGAGGATCTGAGATAACCGTTGCTTCGCTGAGGGCTTTAAAGTACAATCAGCCAATTAAGAAAGGGAAAAATACTGATGAGGCTAATGAGGAGACAACTATCCCAAAAAAGGGCAAAAGGACAAAGGCTCCAGCTGCCCAAAAGAGAAAAGCTGTTGGGACTCCTTCAAAGAAAGCTGAGCCTCAGGCCAAGAAGCCTAAGTCAGGTGCTGAACAAGGTCAGGAGAGACCTAAGTCAGCTGAGAAGAAAAACAGGCAAGATGAGCCTGAAATAGAGGAAAGAACAGATGCTGATGAGCAACCTCAAAAGAAGCAGAAGTCTTCTACGCTGACCCCTATTGATGCTGTCCCCACTGACATCATCGTTCCTGGTGATTCTCACTACACACAGTGTCAAGGAACAGAAGCTGAACATCAAGAAGATGATGTGAAACTGGATGACCAGTTCATTGCACAAGTTGAGGAAGAGTTAGATGGCAATGATGAAGAAGATGATGAACAAGGAGAAGAACACAGTGATGATACTGACTCCGAGGAGACAGCTAGTGAGGTTGAAGCTGAGCCAACCAATACTGAGTTGGCTGCTGGAGAAGAACAAGAAGCTGTCCAGCTTACTGCTGATCAAGAGGAAACTTCTCCCTCTCACTCAGGAGAGTCTATCCAAGCTGACACTCCTTCTCGCAGAAGAAGATTAGTTAAGGCAAGTCAGAAGTCTGTCATTGACCTTCCTGTTCAAAAACCAACTGTCCCTGACTTTGTTATCCAGAAGCCGACCAAGGATCCTTCTACACTCAAGCTGAAATTTTTCAGAAAACAAACATCTTCTACTCCATCGGCTTCTCTTGAAAAGCAAGCCTCTGTTTCTTCACCAAAGGAACACGCCGACTTGAATGCTTCCGCTAACTCTACAAGCCAAATGGAGCGAATTTCCATCAATGCTGTTACTCAAAGCATTGTGCTGACTCAGGACATTCCTGCTCCAGTCAGTACAGACAGCATTCGGATTACTTCTTCTCCAATCAACACTTCTGCCGATCAATCAGCTCTACCCGAGACTTAAGTGCAGATTGAAAATACACTTCCAGTCACTGACCATGTT
The DNA here is from genome assembly GCF_963576675.1 of Euphorbia lathyris. Classification (NCBI taxonomy): domain Eukaryota; kingdom Viridiplantae; phylum Streptophyta; class Magnoliopsida; order Malpighiales; family Euphorbiaceae; genus Euphorbia; species Euphorbia lathyris. The sequence continues at coordinate 21,107,995 of NC_088918.1, read as the reverse complement.
ATTCCTATAACTCCTCTTCCAACCGGTCATACTGAGGAAACTAGGCAAGTTAATGAAGGCTCTCTCAGCTACTTGCATGCCACCGAGTCTGGTAAAAGAATCATCGACTCAGTGCAAACATTAATTAAAGACCTTCATCAAACCACACCACCTGCTGCTGGGTATTCTACTGTTGGAATAACTCAGCTCTCCCACGTAACTCAGCTTCTAAATGAAGTTAAGGGATTCAAGGATTTGCTGAGTGTCATAATCTCCATTCAAGCACAGCAACCTAAGCAGGATTCCATCACAAAGCTGGCTGAGCTCCAGCTGACAATAGTTCAACACCTCAACACTCTTCAAGGTCAAGTTCAGACCTTGTCAGCTGCGAACACGCGATATACAACTTCTGATGAAGTCAAAATGCTCTTTGCTCAGCTTCACACTGAGCAAATCAAGACCAACGAGCAAATGGTCTCCTATTCTCAATGCTCAGTGGAGCAAATTGGAGAGGCTGTTCGATTGCTGAACTTGAACAAACAAGAGATGGACACTGACGCCATGAAGCAAAATGAGATATTGTCTGTCACCAAACAAACCTTCAACCATGTACGTCATAGCAACATTCAGCGTCAATACTACGACTCAGCCTTACTGAAGACATTTCATCAAGTCGTTGCTGGTCTGTCAGATGCTATTACCTGGATAGGTAAAACTCAAGCTTTCATAGTAAGCATGATCAGCGCTGTTGAACTCAATATACCCACAGAGGTCTCAGATGATGGAGTTGCTATCTTTGACGGCATCAATGAAAGCGCCGATAGACTTAAGGGGCTGTCCACAGAACTGACCAGAGCCGTCTTAACCGACGCCTTTAGGATTCCTCCTCTCGATGCTGACAAAACGGGGGAGAAAGAACAAGCTAGAGCACAGCATGAGCCTAAGAAAAAGAAATAGAAATTAGGCTAGCTCAGTTATGCTAAGTTTGTAGTCGCTATGTTTTTTACTTATCTTTTATTGTATACGCTAACTACTTCTATTAATATCAATACTTGCATCTTTTTATCCAAAACCTGAGTTATTTTATATGATGCTGAGTATTAAGTTATTATGTATCTTCAACTACATCAACTATGTTTAATGCTTATAAAACTTATTGATTGTACCCAATGCTGATAATATGTTTGACATTGACTTGTATGTTTATAAAACATTGTCTTATAAGACTCATTGAACAACAAATTACTCAGCGCCCTCTGAATGTTAAAACTTCTGCTTAAACACTGAGTAAAATAGAATATGTTTCATGAGCTGACCTATATCTGAAAACTGATCTTAGACTTACTCCATTAAACCTTTAAATGTTTAGAGTAAAACTAAGTCAGTAGCTCAACCCTGACGGGGGAGTTTGCCAAGTTATATTAGGTCAACTATCATGGGGGAGCTCAATACTGAGTTCTTCGCTGAATAGTTTTGCCAACATCAAAATAGGGGAGTTTGTTGAAACACCTTTCCACATAATTTTGATTTGACAAAATTGTTTAAGTGTAATTAAAAAATATTCTAAACACACTAAGTTTAAATGCTTTGATTTATTCTACTAATGTGTTTGTTCAATGTTGAGTTGAATTGTTTATAAGACACAAAGATTAAAAGGCCCTGTTAAGCTCAAAATATACCTAAAATATCATCAATAATTACATCAATATTGCTACGAATTTATGCTATTCATACCTATTTAGAATACTTTTACTCTCGAATATGTTTCTTTCGTGCAAGGTACATAAATATTTGGTAAAATCCAAATAGGAGTAAAAAGAGCTCAAAAATAGAAGAAAAGCCCTACAAACGGAGTCAAAGACGACGAAAATTAATAACGCCAAGTCGAGGACACAAACGAGAGCGAAAAAGTGAAAAATGCTCCGTGCCGCGACCGCGGCCCCCCCATTTTCACGGTCGCGACACGCGTCCTTCAGCCTTTTTTCCCTTCGTCCGATGACCAAATTGTTGCTCCCCCATTCTCGGTAGTGAATTTGATATTCTCGGTACGAGCAGGAGATTTTGGAAGCCTAATTACACACTTTCGTTTTCGACGAAACACGATCGTTCGGGTGGATAAAGACGTCCTTTCGCAGCGGACACAATCCTTCACAACGGACACGACACTTCAATCAAGACTCTTCAACATCTATAAATGAAGAGTTGATGGAGAGTTGAAGATAATAATGATATAATGAAATAATGATATAGTGATATGTGTAGAAGAAAGAAATTAGTGTAGAATTTATGCAGAAATTCCGAGTCAAGTAATTCACAAGTTAGATTTAGATTCTGTAAAAAGCAATATGATGTACACACATTGTTTACAAATTAATAACAAATTCAGTAGCGTTTAGACATTGTTCCAATTTAGTTTTCATTTTGGTAGTAGACCGACCTAGTCTCTATTACGAAGATTCAGCGAGAAGATTGAGTAGAGGATTCGCCCCTGAGCCTGACAAACTCTAACGAAACCCAAGGAAAGGATTGACAACCCGTTCACTTGCACGCCGTCGAAGAATTCAATGCTCCATGTTCTCTGTAAACTTGTATCAATTTATATTTCATCTAATAAAGTCCGTTCTATTCGATAGATTCTTATGCAGTACTTTGGTAAATGAGCCGAAGTGGATTGATGCTGGTGTTTTCATTAAAACGTATTTAATTCAAATCTTTACAAGGAAACTTTGTTGAACACTTAGGCAAATTATCATCTCGAAAGAGTTTTAATTTGATTAAGGGCAACTATCCCGAAAGGGTTTTGTCGCGTTCAAAGCCAATTAATTAGAGGTTCCGTCATTTATTTCATCTTTATAATTCGTACAAAGTTTAAAGTTGTTTCTTTGCTTAATGCAAACAAATATGCCTGTTTACTTTTCTAAAGTACTAAAACGTTCCTGTTTTGCAAATTCAATCTTAAATCAGATATTTTCTAACATCTTCATATTCTAATCTAATTCTTATTCTAGCTATTTCAAAACCAAAACCGATTAAACGATTTTCCATATTATAAACCTTTAAAGTAAATTTAACCGATTATAAATAAGTTTTGTTCAAAAAACGTTCCCTGTGGGATCGATATCTTTTATTACTACAAGCGTATACCGTGCACTTGCGGAAATCGCTCAACAAGTTTTTGGCGCCGTTGCCGGGGAATGCCAAAATTTTTGGCAAAATTTTAAATTTTTCGTGTTTTATTACGAATCTAGGTTTATTCATACTTATTCAAACTTTTATATTTTATTTATTTTCAATTACTAACATATTTATTTTTCAAATTCTGTTTTATAGGTAGTTTCGGTTAGTGCGAAATTTCAAGTTCATGCGCAGTTCTCGAAGTTCGGGCACGTCACCAGATCCTATTGACCCAGAAATTGAAAGAACTCTTAAAAAGAACAAGAAAGAAAAGAAAAAGAAAAACCAAACCCCAATAAAAACTAAAATTACCGAGCCAGAAGTTATGGTCACACTTATGGATTACGCTAGGCCAGGAGTGGCCGGTGTAACCAACAGTATAGTTAGACCCCAAATTAATGCACATCATTTTGAAATTAAGCCTGCGTTGCTTAATATGTTGCAAAATAATGTAACGTTTTACGGGTTACCTAACGAAAATCCTAATACCCATTTGACAAATTTCTTAGAAATTTGTGACACTTTTAAAATTACTGATGTAACTGCAGAAGCAATCAAACTTTGCCTTTTTCCTTTTACCTTGAAGGATCGAGCCAAAGAATGGTTAACTTCTATGCCAGCCGCATCAATTGAGACTTGGGAACAATTAGCCCAAGCATTTTTTATCAAAATTCTTCCCTTTAGCAAAAACCACAAAAGTCATTAAAGAGTTAACATCTTTTTCTCAAAATGATAGTGAAACTCTTTATGAGGCTTGGGAACGTTTTAAAGAACTTCAACGTTTATGCCCACACCACCAATTGCCCGCTGAACTCTTAATGCAAACATTTTATAATGGACTAAATCCTACAACAAGAGGTTCATTGGACGCTATGTCTGGAGGGTTATTCATGAAGAAAACATCTGCCCAAGCAAGAGAACTTTTAGAGGAAATGGCAATCAACAGCAGTATGTGGCCCGCGGAACGTGGACACGTACCATTAGCGAAACCATCATCCTCAACAACATCATCAGTTAAAGGTATAGTGAATCTTGATCCAGTAGCGATGTTGTAAGCCCAATTTTCTGCCTTGTCGCACAAAATTGATAGGTTTATGGCACCATGTGATCCTAATGGTCAACCAATCCAAACAGATGTGGATTACAAAGGTATGAGTGAGATTGAACAGGTAAATTTTGTCCAAGGGCAAAACCAAACTAATAATCCTTATTCCAATACATATAATCCTGGATGGAGAAATCATCCTAACTTTAACTGGAGAGACAATAATAATGCTAATGCTAATCAAAATTGTACTACTAATTATCAAAATCAATCAAGAGATTCGATTAGCACTTTATCTTCTAAAATCGACAAATTCATTGATGCGATGAGCGGAAAAATAAGTAATCACGACGATGGTTTTAAATGGATCGAGAATAAATTCGATCAGCTTATTAAAAACCAATCATCTAGCATCCATAATTTGGAGATTCAAATTGGACAACTCGCTAAATCAATTCCATCCCGCAAAGAGGGAAGTCTTCCAAGCCATACGGAAGAAAATCCGAAAGAGCATGTTAAGGCTATCACTCTTCGTTCAGGGAAAAATTACTTAGGCCCGGAAATGACCGGAAATTCGACTTTACCTGGAACTGATTTACCAAAGCCCAAAGAAGATACGTTAAATCAAAAAGATGCACCGATTGACTCTAGTACAAAAACTTTTGTACCCAAACCACCTTTTCCACACAAAGTCCACAACAAGGACTATGATAAACAACTTTTAACATTTTTAGACAAACTTAAGAATTTGCATATTAATTTAACTTTTAATTCACGACTTCGTTTATTTCCAGAAAAACTTAAGCCCAGATGGTTAGGACCGTATTTAGTCGTCAAAACTTTCGATTATGGTTCTTTAGAACTGGAAGGTCCTAACGGAGTTCGATTCAAAGTTAATGGTAATCGATGTAAAATCTATTACGAAAATATTTCACAAATTGAAATTCCGTTCGTAACGAGATTATCTGACGTATAAATTACTCAGTTTTTCTTACACAGTTTATTTTGTTTTATTGTTTTTATGGTTTTGTTTATTTTATTTTTATTTTATTCTATTTTATTTTATTTTTCCAAAATGCCATTTTTATTATTAGATTACTTTATGTTATGATTTAGTTACGTAAATATTTTTATTTCATGATTTTAGATTTAATTTTTAGATAATTAGGATGAAATTGTAGTTTAAGGCAATTCTCTACCGAGAATTTGAAATTCCCTGCCGAGAATACTCTTTTTCAGAATTGTCTATTTTGATTCGGATTTCTCTGTTCATGCCGAGAATTTTAAATTCTCTACCGTGAATCGGGAGGTAGCTTTGATGCCTGATTTCCGCAAGGAAATCAGCGTGTCGCGACCGCGGCTTTGCCATTCACGGTCGCAACACGCGTGTTTCCTACGCTATCAGGTCTGAAATGTCACAATCCTTTCAACAAACCTCTTGACAAACGAAACATTGAGTTTCTTCATTTCCGAAAGGTGTAATTTTATACCTTTCATAATTAAAACAACACCACTTTTCATCCGAAACTCTTATAAATTAATCCTAGAAGATTCAAGTTCTGTTACAATTTCTTTTCATCTTTGTCAGAACTCTGATTTTTCTTCACAAATACCGTTCTTTGCTAAAGTAACACAAACTTTGCACCATGCCTACCAAATACAAACCATCTAAGCACAACGCTGCCTCAATCAAGAAACGCCCAGACTTATCCAAGCGATATGGGGCGCCTTTTCCTATCTTCAACCACGATGAAGGTAGGCGTTATTGGAATCACCGTTACAAATTCTTCACCGGAATGTTGTATATGGATGAATTTCTTAATAACCAATTAGGAATTTCTGATGACATGAGCCGCTATATGGAGCGCCTAGGGTGGACAAAATTCGCCCAAATACGATTTCCAATAATAGGCGACTGGATACTCGAATTCTTCTGTACCGTGCGTTTTACTAATAAACGACGAGTACGTCTCAGTTTTCATCGAGAAGGCGAAATCTTCACTTTCGGCTATCCTGAGTTGCATGCTTGGTTTGGTTTTCCCCCGAGGGATACAATCAAACGTCATCCTGGACGAGACATGACATCCTCAGACATTTGGAGAATGCTCACTGGATTCTGGCGATTCAATTCAAAACTTGCCTATAATCACTCTTTTCGCTCCAACTCCATGCTGTATTTGCACAAATTTCTGTGTCACAGTTTATTCGGGCGCACATTCAGTAGTGTAGTCCGTGACACTGATTTATATGTTCTTGGAGATATATTCCAGGGAAATGCAGTGGATTCTTCCAAAATTCTGATGGAAGGTCTTGTCGCCGCCTCTCGATCCAAAGATAAGAAGATTGGGTTCGACAATATAATCTGTGGAATAATTCTCGGTTCAAAGGATACTATTGATGTTCCTTGGAGTGATGATGAATTCTTCCCGACAATTGACTATGAATTTCTCGACCACGAAGGACTTGTGAAACGTGTCTTTCGAGCAGGGCCTCAATTTCTGTCTGCACCGGAACGTGAAACTTTCGTGCAGTTTCAAATTGATCGTATTAAGGCCAGAAATATCCCGTTAGATAGGGATGAATATGTAGAATAGTTTCTGTTTTTCATTTTTTTTTATATATATATATTTTTTTGTTTTGTTTTAATTATTGATTTGTTTTCATTATTTGTACATATGTTACAATAATAAAGATCTTATTTCGTTCCATTCTTAATTTTTATCCATTTGATCCATTATCTATACTTAGCATATTTCATATGGGTACTTTCTAATTTTTCATAATCAAATTAAGATAAAAAGGATTCACATGAATTCATATGGTTTTCTATTTTTCCACACGTATATTCACGTTTAATTCTATTTGTAACTTAATTTATTTTTAATGAATTAAGTTTACATTTAATCAATTCAATTCATGTATTAAATATGTATTAACATGCACTTATTATGCATTTAATATGGTTCTCTTAACTTATATGCATAAATGCACATTTAAGTTTCATTAATTCTTCATAATAAATTTATTTTAATTCAATTTATTAAGGTTAAACCTTTGGTTTTCCTTGCAATTAATGTCATTTATTTTAGTTTTAAGTGCAGGAACACTTAATATTAAGTTCAGGAACCATTCCACAACAAAAAATGCACAAACCAAGTCAAAAGGCACCAAAATTGGCCATTTCAACCAATTCTCTACCGAGAATTAAGAAATTCTCGGTATGACCAGCAAGTTCGGCCATTTTTCATTGCGAAAATTGCCTGAAAGTCGCGTGCCGCGGCCGCGGCTATGCCATTCGCGGTCGCAACACGCGTATAATTTGCCCTATTAAATCCGATTTTGTCACCAAATTTTGCCTATTCCTATTCCTATTCTACCTATTCACCTACCTATACAACCCTATATAAACCTACCTCTTACACAAACCTCACATCACCTCTATTTTTACCCAATCCCTTACTCTAAACTCTTCCCCAAAAACCTACTTTTACTTTTCCCAATTTATTCACTCCAATTTCTATCCTCTTCTCTATTCATTCAATCCCATATTCCCAACCCCCAACCTCATCTTCAAGCTTTGGTATTTCTCTCAACTTCTTCTTCTTCTTCTTCTTCTCAAACCCTAAAAACACCATCACCATGGTTAGAACTAAGCGTGTTGGTAACAAGCCCACTGTTACGGAAGCTAATCGCCTTCGGGTTCAATGCGGAGCTTATTTTGACATCTATTCGGAGGAAGAAGCCGCTCGTTTCAAACATTTTTCTCAAGCCGACCGCCAATTTGTGGATATGCACTTCTTAGACTTCCATTCGGTAAGAGCATTAAATTTCTCTACTCGAATTGATGCCTTTATTGAAGCTTTGGGTTGGCAAGAATTCGTTAATATGCGTTTCCCGCGTATTAATGAATATGTGGTGGAATTTTTGGTCACTTTGTCCATGAACAAGAAGAAAACTTCAATTTCTTTTAGGAATAATGGTATCCCTTACACCATTGATTATGAAGCAATGGGAAACATGTTTGGTTTCCCTACTTCTGATTTTTACGATAAGCCTAAAGATTTTGATAATGATGCGGTTTGGCAAACTCTCTCGGATCAAGATTATTTTAATTCGAAAAACACTTCAAGCAAGTTGATTAAGGACAATTGTGTGCTCTTCTTTCATAAGTATTTAAGTTTCTCCTTGTTTGGTCGTGTTGAGAGTTCAAAGGTTCAAGTTCGGGATTTGTATGTTTTGGATAGTTTGCTTAAAGACTTGAGGATTGATAGCATTGGTATTTTATTTGACAATTTATTCCGTGCTTCGAGGGCTAGTACCATTCAAATCCCTCTTTGTAATTTTATCACCGCAATTGTGTTGGGAGCTCGGGGTGAATTGGCCGAATATGACATGTCCACCTACCGTGGGTATGTTCCGCTTTTGGACATCTCGGCTCTTGAGCGAGCTCATTTATTGCTTCCCCAAGGACCTCCCGTCTTTATTTCCTATGCTACCCGTATTGCCCATCTTCGTGGCACTATGGGTGGTGGCGCTTCAAGTTCACAATTTGTAGGTACCGAAGGCGGCAGAGATGCGGCAGGAGAGGACGATGAACCACCGGCTCAAGCACAACCCCAAGCACCTCAAGCAGCGGATGATCCGGTCGATTTGCGGAGGATTTTGAACCAAATCAATTCCAACAACCATCAAATGAATTTATGCATTGATGATTTGGTTGAAAACAATATGGTGATGAATGACAACCTCAACCTTTTGAGGCGTGAACATCGTTCGACTCGGCATCGGATGCTTTCCTTTTTCCGACGCCGCAATGTGGAGACGTCACCTACACCTCCCGATTCACCACCTCAAGCTTAGGTTGTTTTCCTTTCATTTTATTTTTATCTTGTTATAATTTGGTACACTTTTCATTTTCTTATGTTTGGTACAATTTTCAATTTTTAATTTTATGTTGAATGTTTAATTTGCTCAATTTCAATCTTTGTTTCGTATTTTATGTTTTCTCCATTATTTTTGCACCAATGAGGACATGGTCCAATTTAAGTGTGGGGGGAGACATTCATATATCAATTTCTACACAAATACGAACAAATGCAACGAATGATATTCATGCAAATGCAACACATATATATATTGCAAAACATTTTTCACAATAACTTAACATTTTCATAAGTTAATATGATTATTTGTTTAGGTTATCATTATCGATAGAAATAATATTCCTATACGGGTAATATTTTTTCAAATTTTTCACAAATCTCCGATACGATTTTTAAGTAAAATTGTCTCGAGTGAATGTATTTTAAGTAAAAAATTCTTTATTCAATCTCTATTGTATATCATGTAAATCATGATAGAATAAATCTTATTTTAAATTTTCAATTAGGTTTATAGGCTTTTAATTAAACTAACAATTTTTTAGCTCGGTTTGATTTCGTCTTACATTAAAACTAATTGAAGTTTTTAAGGAAACTTTAGCCATAATACATGTTGAATTTTAAGTCAATATCGGATGAATGTGCTATTTTTCTTTTTCCCAAGTTACAATTTTATAATTCATATTAATCAATCAATTAGTTGAATTCTTAACTTTTGGCCACGATTGAGACCAACCTTATCACAATCGAGGTATGAAAGGGAAGAAAATTAAGTACCGTTTACTTTTGGCCACGGTTGCGATCACCCTTATCACAATCGATGTATGGAAGGAACGTTTAAAAATAATAATAAGTGTGTATAAGTTTAAAGTAACGATTGCGTCCACCCATGGCATGGTCGGTACCTCTTAAGCAAACACAAAGCAATAAAATACGTATAAGGTTACGGTTGAAACCACCCTTATTTCGGGCGTAACCAAGCAAATAAAATCAAGTACTTATTCATTTTAATATATCTCATATATTAGTTTAGGTTTGGGAAAGGAAAATTTGTGCTTTGAAATGCCTTGAGATGAAAAACTCAAAAACATGCGTGCTTATTTCGTCCCCAATGCTTCAATACAAAAATTGGAAATACAAGACGAATGATATATCGTATTTATACTAAGTTAGTTTGATATTTTGCGTATAAATTTGCCATGCGAAGTTAGTCTTTTCGGCTTAACTAATTTAAAAGGTAATACAAAGATATATGTTTTATTTTCATAAAGAGATTAGTTAAAGAATAAAATCAGTGAAATTTTGCTCGGGACTAGCAAAAGATTAAGTGTGGAGATTTGTTAAGCCCAAAATATACCTAAAATATCATCAATAATTACATCAATATTGCTACGAATTTATGCTATTCATACCTATTTAGAATACTTTTACTCTCGAATATGTTTCTTTCGTGCAAGGTACATAAATATTTGGTAAAATCCAAATAGGAGTAAAAAGAGTTCAAAAATAGAAGAAAAGCCCTACAAAAGGAGTCAAAGACGACGAAAATTAATAACGCCAAGTCGAGGACACGAACGAGAGCGAAAAAGTGAAAAACGCTCCGTGCCGCGACCGCGGCCCCCCTTTTCACGATCGCGACACGCGTCCTTCAGCCTTTTTTCCCTTCGTCCAATGACCAAATTGTTGCTCCCCCATTCTCGGTAGTGAATTTGATATTCTCGGTACGAGCAGGAGATTTTGGAAGTCTAATTACACACTTTCGTTTTCGATGAAACACGATCGTTCGGGTGGATAAAGACGTCCTTTCGCAGCGGACACAATCCTTCACAACGGACATGACACTTCAATCAAGACTCTTCAACATCTATAAATAAAGAGTTGATGGAGAGTTGAAGATAATAATGATATAATGAAATAATGATATAGTGATATGTGTAGAAGAAAGAAATTAGTGTAGAATTTATGCAGAAATTCCGAGTCAAGTGATTCAGAAGTTAGATTTAGATTCTGTAAAAAGCAATATGATGTACACACATTGTTTACAAATTAATAACAAATTCAGTAGCGTTTAGACATTGTTCCAGTTTAGTTTTCATTTTGGTAGTAGACCGACCCAGTCTCTATTACGAAGATTTAGCGAGAAGATTGAGTAGAGGATTCGCCCCTGAGCCTGACAAACTCTAACGAAACCCAAGGAAAGGATTGACAACCCGTTCACTTGCACGCCGTCGAAGAATTCAATGCTCCATGTTCTCTGTAAACTTGTATCAATTTATATTTCATCTAATAAAGTCCGTTCTATTCGATAGATTCTTATGCAACACTTTGGTAAATGAGCCGAAGTGGATTGATGCTGGTGTTTTCATTAAAACGTATTTAATTCAAATCTTTACAAGGAAGCTTTGTTGAACACTTAGGCAAATTATCATCTCGAAAGAGTTTTAATTTGATTAAGGGCAACTATCCCGAAAGGGTTTTGTCGCGTTCAAAGCCAATTAATTAGAGGTTTCGTCATTTATTTCATCTTTATAATTCGTACAAAGTTTAAAGTTGTTTCTTTGCTTAATGCAAACAAATATACCTGTTTACTTTTCTAAAGTACTAAAACGTTCCTGTTTTGCAAATTCAATCTTAAATCAGATATTTTCTAACATCTTCATATTCTAATCTAATTCTTATTCTAGCTATTTCAAAACCAAAACCGATTAAACGATTTTCCATATTATAAACCTTTAAAGTAAATTTAACCGATTAAAAATAAGTTTTGTTCAAAAAACGTTCCCTGTGGGATCGATATCTTTTATTGCTACAAGCGTATACCGTGCACTTGCGGAAATCGCTCAACAGGCCCAAAGCCCAATACGGAAGTCAAAAGCCCAAGTCAAACAGTTTAAAGCAACTCGGCCCGCGTATGTCAAAACGCTGTCGTTATGTACAAAACGCAGCTCAGCGGAAGAAGGATCTAGAAGACCTTCGTGGAACAACTTCGGGACGAAGCTGCTGAGTTGATTCGACAAAGAGTACAAGACAGCAGCTGAGCAAGAACAACTTCCAGACAAAGTGTTTCCACTTTGGGTAAAGTTCAGAAGACACAAAATGCTGTCTAGTTGACCTTACCATAAATGGAGAGACATTCTGTCGAGCTGACCAAAAGCTGACCGAGGATAGAAGATACTCAAATCTGATTGGCCAAGAGCTCTGAGCAAGACTGGGTGACAACGACAAGAAGCCGTTTCCCTCCAACGGTTATTTCGAAATTCGAAATGACCGATGCCTCAGACGTCTCTATAAATAGAGCCCTTCAGATGCTTCAAAAAAAACACACAGAACTTGATCAAGCCATTACGCTGACCAAAATTCTACGCAAAGTTCTGCAAGAAAAAGCAAAGCAATCTTACACCAAATTTCATATCTTTTGTGTAAAAGTCTAGAGTGATTATTCAATCATCTAAGGTGTCTTAGCAATTGTTGTTTAGGACAAACACTTATCATTTCTAGAGATTAGAAAGGAGAGGTTGAGTACTCGGTTATAGTACTCAGTGAGAGATTAGGATTGAGTAGAGGTATAGAGGAAGGTACTCTTGTTATACTCAGTTTCTAAGATTGTAAAAGGTTTGATGCTCTACCGTTAAAGAGCTCAGTAGAGAATTTGAAATCTCGGAACGTGTTCCGGGGACAGGACGTAGGCTTGGAGGCCGAACCTGAATAAATCTGCTGAGTAACATATTTCTAACCTTAAACTCCTTTATATATTTATTGTTTGCTTAAACAAAAACTGACCAAGTAAAGAGGTCAAGCTGAGTTGTGCGCATTGAATATCTGAGCTCAGGAATAGACTCTAAGTGCTATCTCCTGACTCAGGTAAAGAAACTGACCTAGTCACCAGTTGACTAAGCCAATATCTTGCTATTCACTCAGCGCCGCTGTTAAAACCCTTTTCTCACGAAAAAGAAGTCTGCCCTTACAAAATTTTTTAAATAGTTCCTAACCCCCCCCCCCCCTTGGAACTATACTTGTAACATTATAAGGGACCAATAGGAGATGCCCAAGAAGGAATCAAGGCTCTATGGCGGATCAGATCAGAGAGGAAATACGTAGGCAGAATGAGGAGAATGCAAGGCACAATCCTTTTGCCAATAGAGAATCGCCCTTCACAAGGCGGATTGAAGATGAGGAAACTGATAGGCAGTTCAAAATCCCAAACATACCTGGCTACTCGGGGGAAGATAATCCCGAAGCTGATGCAAGGAAGTATCGCATGTTGCTTGGACTTAACCGCGCCAGTGAAGCAGTGTTATGCCGAATGTTTATAACCACGGTAAAAGGACCGACTTATGACTAGTTCCAATCTCTCCCGCCAGGGTCGATAGATAGCTGGGATCAGTTGAGCAGAGAATTTTGCGCGAAGTTCGCAGGAAGTATCCCGCCAGTCGTTTCATCGCGAAAGCTCTTCGAGTTAAAGCAAAAAGAAGGCGAGTCTCTCAGAGATTACATCAATAACTTCAACAAGTTATGCATTCGCGTAGTAGATGTGGATGTCTCCATAGCTGTTGCAGCAGTGATAAAGAATACGACCTGCATGAGTTTGCAAGAGGATCTAATCAGGCACAAACCGAAAACCACTGTAGAACTGATGGAGAGGTGTAAGGATTTCATAGAAGTTGATGATATCCGAAGAGAATCTATTTCTCCTCCCAAAAAAGGGAAAGGCGGATCCCGAAGACGGGATAGGGAAAAAGAAAAGCTCCCTGATTCATCTTCCAGAAGTACGCGAAGAGGCTCCAGGAATAAATCAGCATATATGCTATCGTTTACACCATTAAACGCCTCTAAAAAGCGAAGTGCTGATGTGGCTAGAAAACAGCCAACACAAACGGAGCATTTCATACCCCGAACCAAAAGGGGGGGAGTGTACCAATATGAGGAGAAACCCCAAAAATTATTGCAAATATCACAGGAGAAATGGCCATGAAACAGACGCATGCTGGTAGCTGGCCAGAGAGATTGAAAGGCTTATTGAGAGAGGAAAGCTGGATAGGTTCGTCCAGAATGACAAGAAAGGAGATGGTGATAAACCAAAAGATGATTCAAAGAAAAAGGCTAAAGGTGTCATTAACGTCATTATTGGCGGACCAGGATATCAGCCTACAGTAAAGAAATCGAGATCTACCGCCCTTGATAGAGCTTCACTTAATCGCCCATTTGCAGACATTGCTCCCACGATCCCTCCACATGCAGATGCTCTCGTTATCACCATGATGGTAGAAGGATAGGAAATGAAGCGAGTGATGATAGAAACTGGCAGTTCATGCAACGTCATCACTAGAGGGGCATTCGCCAAACTTAAAGTTGATCCTATCTAGATAGAGACCACCATCGCGGACATCTTGGGAGTAACAGGCCACACCCAAACAAAGGGACAAGTGACTCTAGAATGTGAGCTGGCGGATGAGGATCAAGCATGGATTGGAGACCTTGAATTCTCCATTATGGATGGACAATTAGCATACAACATCATCCTCGGACGCCCTTTTATCTCAGAAGTGGCGTCTCTAATATCGATACACCATTTGACGATGTACATCCCTACGGCCAAGGGAGGAGTGATGATCAAGGGGAATCAGAAAGTTGCTCAAGAGACATACTCGGCATCCTTATCAATTCACCCACAGTCTAAGGATGATGAAGAGTATGAGCTTGTTACAACGGCCCTTGGAGATACAAAAATGTTCCTCATTGCGGATGGAAAGCAAGTGCGCATCGCCAAAGGATTGAGAGCTGAAATCAAGGATAGCATTACAAAGGTTCTCCTCGAGTCAAAGGACATGTTCGCATGGAAGGATGAGATCCTCACAAGGGTCAGTCTAGACGTGATCACTCATAAACTCAATATCGCCGAAGATGCGGTTCATGTAGCTCAGAAGAGAAGGAATCATGGTCTAGAGAGACAGAAAGTGATCGAGGAGGAGATATCTAAACTGAAAAAGGCAAACGCCATTGAGGAAGTTATTTATACACAATGGCTGGCGAACGTGGTCCTAGTTAATAAGGCAGGCGGATCATATCGCATGTGTATTGACTTCACGGACCTTAATAAGGCGTGTCCCAAAGACAACTACCCTTTGCCTTGCATTGATATTCTAGTTGATGGAACTACAGGACACGCCATATATTCCTTCACAGATGTGAAATCGAGCTATCATCAGATTCCCATGGAGCCATCTGACAGAATCAAAACTTCCTTTATAACTCACCAGGCAACCTATTGCTTTAAGGTCATGCCTTTTGGGCTCAAGAACGCTGGAGCTACTTACTAGCGGATGATGAACAAGATATTCGAAGGAAGAAAGGGTGATAACTTTTCAGTGTACGTGGATGACATGATCATTAAAAGCACCATAATGGAAAAGCATGCAGAGGACATAAGAGAAGTTTTGGGGGTCCTTCGCCACCACAACATTAAGCTAAACCCAGAGAAGTGTACCTTCGAAGCAACTTATGGAAAGTTCATGGGATATATGATCAGCCAGAAGGGAGTAGGTCCCAATCCAGATAAAATCAAAGCTGTACTGGATATGAAAGCACCGCAAAATGTTAGAGAAGTGCAACGCCTTAACAGGCGGATCATAGCACTTGGCAGGTTCATCTCATGCTCTGCTCGTAGATGCCAGCCCTTCTATGAAGTGATTAAAAATCAGAAAGCATTCGAGTGGAATGAAGATTGCAAGCTAGCCTTCGAAGGGATCAAGCGTTTCCTCACAGAACCGCCTCTAATGAGCAGGCCCCTGGAAGGTGAAAATCTATACATGTATGTTTCTATCACTGACAAAGTAGTTTGTACTGTCATGATAAGGGAGGAAGATGGCCAACAATATCCAATCTATTATGTAAGCAAAGTCCTAAAAGATGCCGAAACTCGGTACTCAAGATTAGATAAAATGGCATTGGCTGTGGTCACCACCTCGATTCGCCTTAGACCCTATTTCCAGGCTCATACAGTCATCGTTCACACCAACATACCTATAAGGAAGGTATTACAAAAGCCGAAAACTTCAGGAAGGTTAATGGAATGGGCCATCTGCCTAGGTGAATTTGATGTCCGCTATGAAGGCAGATCCGTCTTGAAGAGCCAAGTCTTAGCAGACTTTGTAAATGAATTCACTGAAGAGGGTATTAATCTTCCTAAACTAGAATTGGAGGAATGGACGATGTACACCGATGGGGCTTCGTCAGCAGAAGGTGCTGGAATATCTGTAGTGATTAAGGGACCTCATTACATCAAATTACATTATGCTGCGAAGCTAGAGTTCCCCACAACAAATAATACTGCAGAATATGAGGCCTTGATATTGGGGCTACGCCTGATGAAGGAGATTACATTGGAGCGGGTTGTGATCTATAGCGACTCCAAACTAATGGTCAACCAGGTAATCAAAAACTTTGATGTGAAAGATGAAACTCTGGTCAAATATGTTGAGGAAGCCAATAAGCTATTGAACCACTTGGAAAACAAAGAAACAAAATGGGAGTTGGTCCATGTGCTTCGAGGATCAAACACAGAAGCGGATAACCTGGCTAAGCTGGCTTCTAGCAAAGATCAGTGGGCGGATCTACAATGCCCGTTCGAGGTGAAAACCAGACCGGCATTCGCCCCAGAAGTTATAGCTCTTCTTACATCCGTCGTGGGAGATTGGAGATCACCGATCCAGTAGTATCTTACGGACGGAACTTTGCCTCAAGACAAAGAAGAAGCCAGGCGGACTGTAAGAAAAGCATCATACTTCTCCATAATAAACGATCACCTGTACAGAAAATCTTTTAGCCAGCCGTGGTTGAAGTGTGTTACAACAGAATAGGGATAGGAGATCATTAAAGAGCTGCATGAAGGTGCTTGTGGAGCCCATGAAGCATCCGCCTCCATTCTCAATAAGTCCAGGTTATCTAGATTCTATTGACCGACTGCAGAACTTGATGCTCAAAAGCTGGTGGAGTCCTGTCACAACTGCCAAGTCCATGCAAATGAATCCCACACGGCTAAGCATCTACAAAAGCCCATCATTGAGGGACGACCTTTCGCCACATGGGGTATCGACATTGTCGGTCCTTTTCCTCCTACCAAGAGACAAAGGAAATATGTGGTGGTAGCTGTTGATCACTTTACGAAGTGGGTAGAAGCCGAAGCTGTTTCCTCCATAAGTGCAGAACGAATGTTCGAGTTCGTGAGGGACAACCTTGTTGGAAGATTTGGAGTCCCCCACACAATCATCACTAATAACGGAACGCAGTTCAACCGCGGGGAGTTCAGGTCCTTCTGCGAAAATCAAGGCATCCAGAATAGATTCGCCTCAGTATATTACCCTTAATCCAATGGGATGAATGAAGTCACCAATCGGATAATTGTAAAAGGCATAAAAAAGAGATTGGGCGAGCATAACAAGAAATGGGTGGATCAGCTGATGAATGTCCTATGGGCATACAGAACCACTCCTTGAACTGTAACAGGTGAAACACCATTCACCCTCACATACGGAGTGGAAGCTGTCATTCCAATAGAAGTTCAGATCCCAAGTGACAGAGTTATATTCTATTGCGAGGACAATAACGATAAAAGGGAAAGGGAAAGTCTTAATCAACTGGAGGCGAAAAGGGAGAAGGCGTATATCCGAATCGCCGCCTACAAACAAAGGATCGCCGCCTATCATGATGACATGCCAAGCTCATGGATCTGAATCAAGGAGATTTGGTGCTCCGGAAAGCTGACAAAATTCAATCCATGGAGGGTAAAGGAAAGTTAGGAGTCATATGGACGGGACCATACAAGATAGTTACTAAGGTTGGACCCGCCTGTAGACACCGAGTCGGAGGACCTGTGATCTACAGCTACTCCAGGAGCTGAAGTTTCAGACACGGGACCAAGGTTGCTTACCACTTTCGGTTCCTTACTTGCCTGAGGTGACGATTGTGTTTGTGATTGGGGTGGCACGAGTGTGTCCACTTCCTTGCCACTTCTCAAGGCGATGGCTTGAACTGTTTCCTCTTGTGAGAGAAACGCCTCTTGGCATTCCCTTTCCTCCTGTCTGATCGCAGCAAGTTATTCGCTCAGGGTTCTGCATACCTCCTCGTTGGCTACGAGTCGGATGGATATTTCCCTTAAGAGAACCATTATTCCTTCTGAGTGCTTGGCCCTCCGACACTATATCCAGACTTCGTCCACTTGGTATAAGCTTTCTTTGGCTCTCCGTCCCCCTCAACTGTCAAGGCGCAACTATACATCTGATTGAAATCGGTAAAAGGCATATACCGCAGCTCATTCTTAATATACGGCAAGGTGTTACCGACTACCATTCGGATTTGATCCTGCTCAAGCGGCTTCTGCTTCATAACTGCGGCTTTGGCCCTCCACCTCCTTACAAAATCGGAAAAGGATTCCCCAGCCTGCTGCTTAGTGCTCTCAAGTTCCTTCAAAGTGACCTCAAGCATGGTGTTGAAGCTATACTGAGCGATGAATGACTTCGCTAACTCTTTCCAATCCCTTTTCGTCACCATTGGCAATGCATGAAACCATGTGAGGGCAGCCCCCTCCAGATAAGTGTTAAACAGCCCCAGGACTTGATCCTCAGTCAGGATCGTGTGCTTCATCACAGCAACATACTGATTCATGTGGGCAGTGGGATCTCCAGTTCCATCAAACTTTTTCATGTCAGGGAGCCGGAATTTCAAAGGCAAAGCCGTTGCCGATAAACAATTCTTCAAGTTATAAAAGTCTTGACTCCCGGAACTTCCCCCACGTAGATCCTGCACCTCCTGAGTGATGTGTTGCTTCCACTCCTCCTCCTTAGCTTTCTCTTTCTCCAGCTGCTTTCGGATATAATCCTGATAGTCATCCTCATTCCCACACCGAGGACCATCGTTCCCCTCATTCTCAGCGTGCTTACTGCCACTTTTGTCATCTTTCATGGCCAACTTAGCTATCTGGGCCACTATCGCGGCTAACTGCTCATTAATGTTGTTCACAGAGTTTTCCAATCCGGCCACCTTTTCGTCGGTCGCAGACATGTTGACGGAAGAATGAGTATACCCGGGTGAAGACGAATCAGAAGCCACAATTGCCGATTCAGAACTGTCAATCTGTAGCTGATCAAACTGCCTGACTAGCCGACTGCTCTCTCGGTACCACAACCGCTTAATGATGACGTCTGCGTGAACGGTATCCATTAGTATGTATGCATGATTTTATATGCATGATTCGTGGTGTGTGCGTTTATTATTTACGGGTATATAAGATAAGAAGAACAAACGTTAGTCTAATTACACGTATCACGGCATCTCTCTTCCACCCTTATTCCTCCACCCACTCGATGGTCCAAGTCTCTTTCCTAGGATTTTGGTTTGGGGCTCACATTGCGGTCCAGGGGACGCGTGATGCCGTCGATTATTGCGGAAAAGTAAATCATTCATCAGACAATACAGCTCGTTTTAACGTATCAGCGTTTGGTGACTAAGATATCGACCAGATGGATTGTCCTGTCGGAATAACTCGTCTTTTGTCATTTTGCGAGACGCATTAGCTCGGGTTTTGACTCCCTTTGAGCACATCTCAGTTTTTAGACGTGGTACGAGTTATTCTTTTAGTCCAATCGTTCGTTATTGACAATGATTCGTTCCCTTTTATTCGTGTGGGTTCATGTCTCGATTTTTGGATTACAACGGGATCTTTTGGGATCTATCGAGAGACGTAACCGCATGCTTATTCAGTGATGAAAGCACTTTTTATTTTAAGGAACGGACTCATCGCATAACGCGTTTGTTTCTAGCGTTAAGAATCCGTTTGCTCATTTTGGCTACGTGAAAAGACGGTGAGTCTTATTCGAGCGCACGATAATCTTTCGGCTATTAACAACTCTTTTATTTCTTCCAATTTACGGGATATACCGTCCTAGCGTGGTTATAGAAAATCAACATTTCGTTGAATCGCATGTTTATTCGAAACAGGGATATTACCGTCCTTCTCACTTTGGCACGAACTGAACAAACATGCATATCGGGCCATATTTCTTGTAGTTTTGGTAACGGTCGAAATGATCGAGCCATTAGTCAAATCCACAGTCTCGTCCATATGGCGCAATTATGCGGTTTGGTTTAATTCGGTTTTGTGATTTTTAAGCGGCGTATATACCAGTTCGAGGCACGTATTTAACGACGTTGGTTCATTTTCTTTAACTACCCTCGGGATGGATATATATCATAGATACAGGATGACTTTGGTCGTTTGTCTATCTTTGCTTTTTATTTTCTTAGTCACTTTTGCGGACACGTCCATTTCTCTTAAGAACGACACAAGGCATAATGTAAGAGCTCGTCTTTTATTCAGAAGGGACGGGCCGCGTTTGCGAAACTCTTTACGTTACAGAAACGTTCTTTGTCTTCGTTTTGTCATAATCTCGCTTTATCCCCACCTATTTAAAGAATGTAAATAACGGCTACTGTTAATATAATCTTTTGAATCGAGATATAACTATCCTTAATACCAAACCGATTCATACTAATACGTGCTTATGTCATAACGCGTTTCCTGAACATGTGCCTTCTTCGGGACACGGAAAGGGACCAGGCGGGTCGCACAAGTTCATTCATACGAGATGACTAAGTCGTCTTTAGTTCGAATCGTTTCGATGTTTTGGGGTAGTTTGTATATCGGTTTAAGAGTATATATTAACGCATCGTTTCTTTTTCTTTACATATTTTAGGATTAGACACGTATCATGGCAATTTGAAAACACGAACTGATTCATTCATCATATCAAAAATGATAACGGGTAATCCTATGGCAACTTCTAAGGCTATTATATGTTGACACGGCTGATCGCGGGACCTCACAGGACCGCACAAATTCGCCCCTAACGAATGGATGGGGACCCTTTGGCGCCTTACTGTAAGGGGGAACTTACACTAGCCTCTTTCGAGTGACGAATGGACTCTCGCTAGAGGTTTCGCGGAAATTACCCAAAAGGTTTGCAATAATGCACATGAATGCACACGAAAAGAAATAATACGATCCGTCCCCGTTAAGGGCTTAATACACGCCTTCCGGAATCAAATTTCTCGCTTCCCCAGCAGAGTCGCCACTTGTTAGACGAGGTGTCGCGGCCTAATCTCCCGGGCGGACCGGGGGGTGGACACCTCATGGCGACGTAAGCGGTGATGGCGCCGAAAGTAACCAATCGTGGAATCAAGCTGCTCAGTAGGATCGGAGCTCGGAGTATGGAAGAGTCGCCATCCACGAATGGGAAAATAAACACCGATCCCTTGCGGGAGACCGGTGAGGGTTCGGGAAACTTAGGTACGAGCCGAGAAGGCTAGCTCCTTTCCGGAGAAAGGCTACTAGGCACCCCGACATCGCCCGGTTATGAACCACCGGCCTCCTACTCAGCGTGTTAGGCGATAACGGACTAATCGCATATTTCTTTAAGTTTAAAATTCATTTGAAACCTTTTCTTTCTCGTTTTGAAAACCGTTTTGAGCATATTTGATTTGTTTACAATGTGACTTATGCTTCGCATTTACATACTAACTTTAAGCTACACTCCCTTCCCAAAAACGAGTTTATTTACATGGTTCGTACCTTAATCGCCGTTGGAACGATTTAGGTACGTTTCAAAACCCCGTTGATTTACATGGTCATCTACTCGAATCGCCGTTGGAACGACTCGAGCGTTTGAAGACGTGGAAAAAAGGATTTTAATTCAAAAGCGTGGTTAGGCATACAAGTCAATTTTATTTTGTACAAATCATTTAAGAAAACAATTCAAAACTTCATTATTTACAATAAAAAAACGATTTTAATTACAAGGTTCGCTTAACCCGTCGTTGGAACGAATTAAGGTTTTAAAACATGATATATTGGAAACGATTTAAAGATGTCAAAAAACGTTATTTACACTTTGAGAACATCTAGAAAGGCTTTAATTTAAACCAACCAATTAAACTCTCTTTTTTGTGATTTATTTTCCCCTTTTTTCACTCAATTAATCCTTACTTTAATATGATAACAACAAATAATAAATTGAATCTCAAACTCACCCAATCAAAACATTTTCCCAAATAATATATATACATATAAGAATTTTGAGAAGAAAATGAGAAATATATATATATATATACATGTACATGTGTACTAAAATAGATGATTAATACCCATTAAAATATCATAGAGAAAATAATATACATTAATAAGTGAAAATAGTGATGAAAATACTTATCAAGTATAATGAATTCTATTTCTAATCAAAAACAAGAAAATGAATAAGGTTCATGGATAAGAAATTAATATTTGATCCCCCCAAAATAATATAGAAAATAATCCCCAAAGATTCCCCAAAACACTCAAATATATCAAGTTTAAGTGAAATAAAAAGAAAAAACTATATATATATACATATACTTTATTAAATCCAATTAATGAAAGATAATTTATAAACACATTAAATAACAATATGTACAAAGTGTTTAAAAATAATTTGAAAGTAAACATTACATAAATATACATATATGTACAAAGGATCAAAAGCTTAAAAGTTAAGAAAGAGGGACCCAAACAGCATTTTTTACATTCCGGCAGATTTACCGACGGAAAATCCGTCGGTAAACAGCAATCAGTGACAGAAAACGGCAAATTACAGCAGCACTCCAAAACTTTCCAGAGTCGTTCAAAAGGTTTAAATTAAGTCTAATTCAATCGTTTTGGATCTCCGAACTACCAAAAATGGATCATAGTCTATAACGGAGTTTCCTAAAACGACGTTTTCATTTTAAAACGTTACTCGAAAATATCTTTTCAAAAACTTATAATTACAACGTTTTTAATACCCGAACTACCTTTTAATCGGATCACGGTTCGTATTGGGATATTAAAACGAGGTTTTTGATTTAAAAACTAAACCGAACGTTTATCTAATAAGAGACGAAAATTAAATAAACACGCGAAATTAACTAAAACGTGATAAAATAAATGAATAACTAAATAAATAAAACTGTGACATAAAAATAAATAAATAAAAGAAATAAATTAAATAAAATAAAACGAGTCTAGTCCTCGGATAATACCTCAAGTTCGGTATTGACGGTTGACGTCGGTTGATTCCACGAATCGGGCTTTTCCGGTGTTTTTGTGTTTTTGGTAAAATTTTAACTTTTAGGAAATTTGAAATTTGATAACACGGGGAAAAATCCTTGATCAGAGCACGTCCCTGTGAGGCGCCGTTGGGATCGACCGGGGACACTCCGATGCCAAAGTCAGTAAGGAAGATCAAGAGAGCAAACTGAATTGACAAAGAATAAGTGAATGTGTGTACCTTGATAGCCTAGGGATGTAGGCTATATATAGTTGGGGAATTCGTAACCTCTAGGTAACTAGAAAGTCTCCATTAATGCTCATTTAATGGCGGTTACAAGTTACTCTTAACCTGGTGGTTTAAGACTATTAATGATTCATTTAATGATCTTTATGGCCGAGTTGGCGGTTAGCCGTTACTGTGATGAATCAGGTGAAAGAGGAGATTCGCCTCATAGGTTCGCCAGCGGATCTCACTGAGCTGAACCGTGGAGATCCGCCATCTGGTTCTTCTTGCGGCGTTCTCAAGGTGAATATCCCTTTTGATCCTTGGGATAATATTCTTTGATCCGTCAAGGCATATGTACGCTCTCCTTAAGAGATATGGCGGGTCTCTGCTACTTGCTCTCATTGGGCGTATCTCGTTATGGCGTATCTCGCCATGGTCCACATGGCGTGGCATAGTGCTAGAAACTCCTTCTTTTTCCTCATTATTTGCATATTCTCCCCTGCATTAATTATCATTAATGCCACATTAATCATGTATAAATATCTCTTTTAGAAGGAATAATGGTTTGCCATTATTTCTATTAATTTTCCCTTATTCTTTATTCAAGAATAATTTGGTTTGTTATCAGAAGCCCCCCTAAAGGTATAAAAAGCTCTTTAGGGCTGTCTAATCGTATTCCATGCTATTGATCTTTTAAGTGTTCAAACTTGTCATGAATTTTCCGAAGGTTTCAATCTTGTTATGAATTTTCTGAAGGTTTCAAACTTGTTATGTCTCGAGGTAGGTGGCCAACCATATCCCTAGAAGCTTATGATAAGCTTCATGGATTTCTTTCCCTAGGATCCAATATATGGAGATTTTTACGTTGTCTGTGAACTCTGACCGTTTATAAGGAGATTCGCCTTAGAGATCCGCCCGTGGATCTCATATGGCTTAGTCTTGATGATCAACTCGCTACCTATCTTTGAGTGATCTGTCCAAGGCAACTTAGAGTAGGTGGCCAGCCATACCCTTGTATGAAAACCTTTGTGAAGGCTTGAACCTTGGTGAAGGTTTGTGTGCTTGGTATTCCTTTTGAGGGAATCAAGCTACCGTAAGCGTTTGATCTGCTTCCTCTCTTTGAGGTGGATCAATCTGCCATAGGTGTAGATAACTCCTCTTTTTGAGAGAAGTTTTGAAGGATGTAAAGATCTCACGTCTGAGAAATGTTTTAATCCTGGCGGTGATCAGGGTTTGATCCGCCGTGTTTTATTTTTCTATCTTGGAGGAAAGTGGACCCGCCCTAGATGGGGCCATTTGTTCCTACCGCATAGGATTATGATTCGCCTTAGGGACTTCTTTTCTTCAGTTCTGCCATATTGAGGAGAATGACCCGCCCTTAGGGATCAGTAAGAATGATCAGCCATTTAGGGACCTTTGTGCATTTTGTGGAGGCGAGACTTTGTTCTTTCTATGATGAAGATGCGGATTCATTAATTTGATGAAAATGAGACTTCATTAATTGGATAAAGACGAGGCTTTATGAATTGGATGAAGATGAGGCTTCATTAATTGAATTGGATGAAGACGAGGCTTCATTACTTGGAGATGATGACGAGGCTTCATTACTTGGAGATGAAGACGAGGCTTCATTATTTGGAGATGAATCCCTTTGCTTTCCAGAACTATTTTTACTAATGCATTATATCTTTTAGCAAGTAATTTTCTAGAATCTGGTTTACGATTTCTCCGATTGTTTAGGGTAGGTGGCCAGCCGTACCCCAATGTGTGAACCTTTGTGAAGGTTTAGAAGCTGTTATATTCCTTCTAGAGGAAGTAAAGCTGCCCAGGGGATTAACTTGCTACCTATCTTTGAGGTGAAGCGATCCGCCCGTAGGACTTGTGAACCCTTCTTTGGGAAGGGAGTGAGAGAGTGTAAAGTCCTTGCGTCCAAGGAATGTTTTAACTCGTTTATGGTGTCCGACCGAATGGTGTCCGACCGAATGGTGATCATCTAAAGATGGATCCGCCCATGAGAGTGTTCTCCTATCTTTGAGGAGAAAGTTGAGGGTGTAATGATCTCATGTTTGAGACGATTTTAACCCGCTTTTGATGGTGGTCAATCCTTTTCCTGTCTTTGAGGAGAGAGTTGAGCTTATTTGAAAGCTCCTGAGGGTCTGTGCTTCTTACCTTTATGGAAAGGGGATCCGCCCGTGATGGGATCAATTGTCCTATCTTTGAGGTAATTGATCCACATGTGGAACTTATGATTCGCCAGCCACTGGACGTATATCAGCACTAAAAGCTAGGGAAGTGAATATAAGAAGTATGGCGAGAAAGAATAAATTATAAAATATAGGATACTATAACAGTTTAATGCACATATAAGAATATGTAAAAATACTGATTTTAGGCCCATGGTTCCGTCTTTTCTGAGCAACTAGAACCACATCCTTAATGATGTTTAACTTATGAGTGATCATATCTGGGCTTATTCCTGTACGGATCTCATTCTCCTATGCAAATAGGCTTTCAGACTCAATGATGTTTAATCCTTTGGCGATTCGTACCCGCTTTCCATCAGCAATAAGGAGCGTTTCTGTGTCGCCCAAAGCTGTAGTGACAAGTTTATATTTCTCACCTTCGTCCTCTTTGGATTGTGGGCGAATTGATAGTGACGCTGAGTAGGTCTCTTGAACCGTCTTTTGGTTCCCGCTAATCATTACTCCTCCTTTGTTGGTGAGAATGTACCTATGGTGATGATATTGCAAGAACTGCCCGTGTCTACCATTACCCGCCTCATTTCATCTTCCATCCTTCAATTGTCAACGCATCTGTATGTGGAGAGATTACTGGACCTGTTTCTGCAAAAGGAGCAATGGAGGGATGTTTTATCTAGAGCGGATATTTTTTGCTTTTTCCACGGGTGGCTGATACCCTGGTCCATCCGCCATGACACTTTTGAATTTATTTTTGGGATCTGTCTTCTGCTTGTCATCTTGTTATTTGTTATTCTGGACAAAGCTATCTAGTTTGCCAGCTCCCAGCAAGCTTCAATGTGGTGGCCAACCAAAGGGTGGTGGTAATAATCTTAGATTGGGTACCCCCTCAAATTTGACCACTGGAATATTTATATTACTTGTACTAAAGTCCTGTTTATGGAGGAAGAACCCCAATTTTTGTCTTTCTCACGATCTCGATTGTGAGATTCTCCTTTGGTTTTATGTGATGGAGATAACGATTCGCGGCGTATGTCATCTACCTCCCTGAATGCTTTGCATCGTTCAATTAGATTCGCCATATTGCGGGGTTTTCTCCGGATTAGATCCTCCTGTAAGCTTTTACATGTTGTATTTTTGGCCAATGCTTCTGCAGCTGATCCACCGCCGCCTGAACCGCCTATATGTAATCGGTCATGACCTCCTTGGTTTCCTACGGGGACATGACCAATGTCTCCTGGTCGGGAGGATGATGGTGGTGGGCCGGTACTCCGGGGTGTATCAATAGGCCTCTTACTACGTCAGCGTATTGGAGAGGGAGGTGACCTACCTCTGCGAGAAGAGCCCTGTCTTCGTGGCGAAGATGTTTTACGATGCTTCTCATTCGAAACTGACATTTGCACAGTTTTGTAGTTAGCTCAAGACATGAAAGTTTTGTTTATCCAATTTGGCAATTCATCAACCCATAATGGCCTTAATAGTTAGGGACAGTTACATGATGATCACAAATTGATTTAATATGTTCAATTCTCTTACGTCGGTAAAAGAAATTCTAATAATGTCAGATAAACAGTTTTTATATGAATAAACACATCCTTGTAAAAAAGGGGATGAAATAACCGTTTGACAAAACAATATTCAAAAATATGAATTTTTGATATTAAAAGTACTAAATAGGAGAAAAGCCATATATAGATGGTGAATTGTACAAGGAAAACCAAATATGATTTTTTGCAATTTCTTCTAATAGTTATATGCATGTTCACCCAAAAGACCGACTAGATCTAAATCCTTTGCAATTACATGAGCAATTTTATGATATTTTAATATCAAATGACAAAATCACATTGAATGGATGATTTTTCCTTTTGTAAATCCCAAGATCACGGGTCTTATACATGCGTTTGTACTGGTTCAATGATAATATCATATTACACTTGTCATGCATAAAAATATGAGGGCATAGTAAGCATGCAAGGTTTAATGAAAGATTTGCGTCTATGACTTCACCTTTTACAATTTATTAGATTTATCATAATAACATGTAACGATATTCATAGCACTTTATAAGAGTGAGGGATCTCAATTTTCTTTAATAAAAAATGGAATAAGAAATGGGAGGAAACTTATCTTTTTCATCATAAAATTCCAGATTTAATGTAGAAAACTCTTTCCCACCAATATATGGAGAACCGTATCTTTGGATAGATTTGTTGTACTGATTGAGCCAAAGTTGGAGATTGTGATTTCTATTCTGTTGACTCCATTGTTTTGTTCTTTGTGAAACTCTATACAATCAAGATTTTGTGATCTTCTGTTTGTTAGAGATCCACGCTCACCGCACCAATTGATAACACGGGGAAAAATCCTTGATCAGAGCACGTCCCTGTGAGGCGCCGTTGGGATCGGCCGGAGACACTCCGATGCCAAAGTCAATAAGGAAGATCAAGAGAGCAAACTGAATTGACAAAGAATAAGTGAATGTGTGTACCTTGATAGCCTAGGGATGTAGGCTATATATAGTTGGGGAATTCGTAACCTCTAGGTAACTAGAAAGTCTCCATTAATGCTCATTTAATGGCGGTTACAAGTTACTCTTAACCTGGTGGTTTAAGACTATTAATGATTCATTTAATGATCTTTATGGCCGAGTTGGCGGTTAGCCGTTACTGTGATGAATCAGGTGAAAGAGGAGATTCGCCTTATAGGTTCGCCAGCGGATCTCACTGAGCTGAACCGTGGAGATCCGCCATCTGGTTCTTCTTGCGGCGTTCTCAAGGTGAATATCCCTTTTGGTCCTTGGGATAATATTCTTTGATCCGTCAAGGCATATGTACGCTCTCCTTGAGAGATATGGCGGGTCTCTGCTACTTGCTCTCATTGGGCGTATCTCGTTATGGCGTATCTCGCCATGGTCCACGTGGCGTGGCATAGTGCTAGAAACTCCTTCTTTTTCCTCATTATTTGCATATTCTCCCCTGCATTAATTATCATTAATGCCACATTAATCATGTATAAATATCTCTTTTAGAAGGAATAATGGTTTGCCATTATTTCTATTAATTTTCCCTTATTCTTTATTCAAGAATAATTTGGTTTGTTATCAGAATTTTTAGGAAAAAAAATGTTTTTTCCAAAAAAATAAATTTTCTCTCTCTAAAAATGTTTAGAGTGAGAAAATCCTCCCAAAAGTCCCTCTTGAATGCATGGGGATCCGTGCCTTATATAGGCAAACGGATCCCCGGAACTTTGGGCGACGCCCGAAGAAAATTGGGCGTCGCCCAAAGTCAGTTGGGCGAACGCCCAACTATTGTTGGGCGTACGCCCAACTTCAGTTGGGCGCGCGCCCAACTGACGTTGGGCGTTTGCGCGACAATCGTCGGACGTCTGCCCAACGTCGCTGGGCGCTCGTCCACCGGCTGCCGGACGTGCCCGCCCAGCGGCCGTCGGGCGTGCGCCCGCGCTGTCGGGCGTGCGCGCCCCACGATCGTCGAGCGCGCGCTCTGCACTGCCGGGCATGCGCGCCCAACGGACGTCGAGCGTGCGTCCCGCGCTGTCGGGCGCGCGTCCAACTGTTGTCGGACACGCGTCGGCCGCCGCTAGGCGTTTGCACCACGTCGCTGAGCACTCGCGAGTCGTCCACTTGACGACCGCGACTCACATTAATTTTTCTTTTCTTATTAAATATTTTTGTTTAAAAACTTCCAGAATCAACCGCTTCGACCGTCTTATTTACAGGTTATGCAGAATCTGCAGCAGTGAAAGTGCTTGATCTTAATGCTATCGAAAAGAGGCAGTTCGCCAAATTCGATCAAACCTACGCAAAAGTTTTCGAACGATTGCAGAAAAAGGGGTTGCTGAAAGCTCTTACTCCTTATAACAAAGCTCCACCTTCTCAACAGATACAAGCTAGGGGATACTGTGAATTCCACAGCAGTTATGGGCATACTATTGAGAACTGTGAGAGATTGAAGCACGAGATCCAAGATTTGATTGAGGAGAAGAAGATAGCTGATCCTTCGTCAGCAAACCCTTCCACTAGGCGTAATCCATTGCCTAATCATAGGGTGAGCATGATCAGAGTCGGTCTGGAAGAAAGTGTAGTGATGGAATCCTTCGAGGAAAACGAAGAGGAGTTGTTGGACTCCGACGAAAAGAGCAATGTAGGAAATGGTCTATATGTGTCCTTCCTTGGCAAGGAACAGGAAGGTGAACCGATGGATGAAGGTTTGGACGGGGGAGCACCGTATGATGAAGATAGTGCAGAAGAGATCGGAGAAGGGTCGTCTCGAACTATTGTGCCAGAATTGGGTCTGTTTAGTGGCGGGGAGAATCCCGATGTGCACTTGCGTGAATATATGCGTGATATGTTTGTTGAATCCTTCGGGGTGGACGAGATTGCTCAGTGGTTCCATCATTCGCTGATAGGCGAGCCTTTGGGGTGGTTCCACTCATTACCCGACTTTTGCAAGCATGATTGGGATCGATTGTCAGATTTATTTCTAGAAAAGTACCAAAGAGCTGAAGACAGGACTGCAGAGCGCTTCGCAATGCAGATCGGACCTATCAAGCGTCCGCTACCAAGGGTCAGTAAGTACAATGGCAACAAAGATCCCATGGAACACCTTCACTTCTACTTGTCGGCCATGGGGCCTTTGGGCTTTAAGGAAGAAGAGATCACCAGTTTGTTCTGTAATTCATTGATGGGTGAGCCGTTGACGTGGTATATGTCACTTCCGATGCATGTCAAGACCGATTGGGCGGCAATGACAAAGAGGTTTATCAAAGAGTATACGGTATGGATGCTGGCAGAGCAAACCCCGGACTCACCCTCTTATGAAACACCCGAGGCAGTGTTAGCAATGCCTAGGTACGGGGGATACCGTGATCCTATTGAGCATGCGAGGATATTCCGCAACCATATATACGACGCCGGGTTCCCTCAATGTGAATTACATGAACATTTCCCGGGAACCCTCATAGGAGAAGCCTTGTTGTGGCACCAAGGCCTATCAGAGGAGGAAATGGGTCATTGGATACCGCTTAGGGATGCTTTTGTGGCGAGATATGAGATGTATGTTCCATGGACGGGATCCCTGGAGGATCTGGATAGGATCAGGCAATTCCCCGAGGAACCATTCGTGGATTATGTTAGGAGGTGGAGGCACCGCTATGAGCAATGTCATGAAACAATGAGTGATAAGGTGCAGCTTATGTGCATACAGAGGGGCGCTATTCCGTTGGCGGCAAGAAGGATGAGTAGAGTGTCCCTCCGGGATTATGATGATTTGATAGGCTGGGCTTTGTATGGATCTGCGGATCCCTTCTATTTGAATCCGAACGTCCCTCACGTAATGGATCTAATGATTGTAGACATTTGGGAAAGTTCTTCGGACGAGGAGGATGCTAATCGGAGGATTCCTATCAATATCTAGGATGAATCTGATGATGAGCCGGCAATCGCCATCATGACAAGATCAGGTCGAGTGGCCGAGGGAAAGGCACCTATGGTGGACATTGAGATAGGAGAAGGATCGGCTCCCAAGCCAGATGACCAAGTCCTCGAGCAGTTGAAGAAAACACAAGCTAAGTCCATGGTGTGGGAAGTCCTATGCCATTCCAAGTACCACCGTGAAAATCTGATGAAAGAACTGCAGAATTTGGTTATTTCTACCGATACTGAGCCGGCAGCGTTAGTGGGGGCAATTATGGCTCGAAAGAAAACCGAAATCACGTTTACGGACGAGGATCTCCCAAAAGAGGGGAAGGCTCACAACAAGCCTTTGTACATCCGAGCTGAGATTAACGGGAAGAAGACTAGCTGTGTGATGGTCGATGATGGATCGGCCATTAATGTTTGCCCGCTGAAACTCTTGTCTAAATTGGGAGTAGAAAGAGGAGACCTGACGGCCTCGGAAACTGTAATCAGGGCTTATGATGATAGCCGTAGGCACATCGAAGGAGTTTTTAAGGCCAAGCTGAAAGTGGGGCCGCATGAAGAAGAAACAGAGTTCACGGTGTTGGATATCCCAGTAACCTTTGCTGTATTATTGGGACGCCCATGGTTCCACAAGTTAGGAGGTGTGCCCTCCACGCTCCACCAAATGATCAAATTCCCCTTCGGGGAGGAGATAGTGACGATCAGAGCAGAAAAATTGAGCTCGGTGGCGGCATTGGGAATTGAGCCTCAGCTTTTCTCCGGATTCCAAGTTTTTGGGATTTACGAGTCTAGCATGACCACCGATGTGGTGAAGATGATGAAGGGGGGTTTCATCCCCGGTATGGGCTTGGGAGCACACCATCAAGGGTTGCCAGAATTTCCGGATTTTAAGAGCCAGAAAACCCGGAGGGGTTTAGGATATGAGCTGGGAGGTCCGTCCAACACATGGGGTGAAGGAAAAGTGGGCCTAAAGAAGTACTTTGTGAACGAGGGGCACGGAAAGGCTTATTCAGGGACTCCCGAGTCATGGACTAGCACCGAAGGAAAGATTCTGCCAGGTTTTGAGATCTTCAATGATGTTGCCGACTGGGGCAAAGGAAAGGCAAGCTGCTTCGTCGAGGAGATTATGATGTTAGATTTGAATGCCGAGGAGTAGGTCGTTACTATTGAAGCAACTGCGGGAGCGATGGACGAGCCCAGCACCTCCAAAGCTTATGAGAAACCTGAGAACCCCGATGATGAAAATTGTATCATTGCTTTATTTGAATCTGACGATCTACTCGCCAACACTATCAATGAAATGAATTCTGATTTTTCTTACTTGCTTGATGTTGATCATGATCATTCCATGCATTCTCATTCATATAACATGCCTACATTTGAAATCAATGCAATAGAAATGTCAACTTTTAATCTTGGCACGGATGAAAATCCTAAACTTATACAAATTGCTCAAGAATTAACTATTGAAGAGAGGAAAGAATTTGAGAGAATAATTAAAAAATACGAAATAGTGTTTGCTTGGACATACGAAGACATGCCGGGAATTGATCAATCAATCGTAACTCACCGTATTCCAACATACCCCGACGTGAAGCCCGTAAAGCAGAAGCTCCGATGAAATGAGACCGGAATGGGCAGATAAGATCAGAGAGGAAGTGAAGAAGCAGTTAGAAGCAGGGTTCATCGAAGTAATCGACTATCCCCCTTGGGTCGCAAATGTAGTGCCCATCGCAAAGAAGGACGGCAAAGTGAGAATGTGCGTCGATTATAGAGATCTTAACAAGGCGTGCCCCAAAGATGAATTCGCGTTGCCTCATATTGACGTATTGATCGACAGTGCAGCATCAAGCGTCTTACACACGAATATGGACGGTTTCATGGGCTACATGCAAGTTCAGATGGCTGAGAAACACAAAGCAAAAACCTCGTTCACAACTGAATGGGGAACATACTGCTATAGGGTGATGCCGTTTGGTTTGAAAAATGTCGGGGCAACTTACCAGCGAATGGCTACGGCACTGTTCCACGTGATACACAAAGAGGTAGAGGTTTATGTGGACGACATGATGGTCAAGTCGGAGACAAGAGAGGGGCATTTCGCTGCACTCGAGAAGTTTTTGGCCCGAATTGCAGAATTCAAACTAAGGTTAAACCCGAAAAAATGCTTCTTCGGCGTTTCATCGGGGAAAATCTTAGGCTATGTAATCGGAAACAAGGGGATTGAGTTAGATCCCGACAAAGTAAAGGCCATACGAGAAATGCCAGTGCCAAAGAATGAGAAAGAAGTGAGAGGGTTTCTGGGGCAGGTTCAGTACATCAGTCGATTCATAGCAAGACTCACCGCAATCTGCGAGCCAATCTTTAAGTTGCTACGGAAAGATCAACCTACGATTTGGAATGATAAGTGTCAGCAAGCCTTGGAGAACGTCCGGAACTATTTGTCTAATCCACCTGTTCTGAGACCGCCTAAACTGGGAAAACCGCTTCTCCTCTATGTGGCGATCGAGGAGCGATCTATAGGGGCAATGTTGGCCCAAGAAGGAGACACCGGTGTGGAGCACGCGGTATATTATCTGAGTAAGAAGTTCCTGGAGTACGAACTTAAGTATAATATGATCGAAAAAACGTGTGTGGCAGTAGTATGGCTAACAAAGAAACTACGACACTATTTTCAATCGTATAAAGTGATCATTATTTCCCGGATGGATCCCGTGAAGTATCTGTACCAAACTCCGTCTCTAACAGGGAAGCTAGCCCGATGGTTATTGCTTTTGTCCGAGTTTGATATTGAATATGTAACGAAGAAGGTTATCAAGGGGAGGGCCGTAGCAGAATTTCTGGCCAACCAACCTCTGAACGCAGAAGAAGAAGAGATAAACTATGATTTCCCCGATGAGCACTTGAACGCAATAGAAGTCATACCATGGAAAATGTTCTTCGATGGAGCAGTTAATTCGAATGGGGCCGGAGTAGGGGTGCTACTTATCTCACCAGAAGGAGAAAGGATCCCAATGGCGAAGAAGCTATCCTTCCCTCTCACCAATAATATGGCCGAATATGAAGCGTGCATCTATGGGTTAGAGTCGCTAACGACATTGGGAGCATCGTATGTGGAAATCTGGGGCGACTCAAAGCTGATCATCGAGCAGGCACAAGGAAACTGGGAAGTGAGGGAAGAAAGATTACGTCCATACCTAGACCAGCTAGAAGGGTTGGCACACAGATTCAATGAATGTCGTTTTTATCACATTCCTCGAGCACAGAACCAGGCAGCGGATGCTTTGGCCACTTTGGTGTCAGTTTGGGACAACCCTCGGAACCTTGCCTCGAAGCCTTTGGTATTGAAGAGGTCTCACAAACCATGCTACGAAGATGTAATGCTATTAGGGGCAGATGAAAAGCCGTGGTATTTCGATATCGTGAACTTTATGAAGAGTGGAACATACCCGGCAGAGTCAGAACTTAGGGATCAAGTTGTGATTAGAAGGTTAGCTCAGCAGTTCGTCATCCACAACGACTTGCTTTACAAAAGGCACATCGATGGGTTACAACTAAGATGCTTGGACGCGGGAGAAGCCCGCGAGGCAATGGAATCAGTACACTCAGGAATTTGTGGGGCCCATATGGGAGGGGCGGTATTGGCAAAGAAAATCATAAGGCAAGGCTTCTATTGGCTCACCATGGAAAAAGATTGTAACGAATATGCGAAGAAATGCCATGATTGTCAAATCCACGGAGATTATAATCATTTACCAGCTATGGAACTGCACGTGTTAGCACCCATTTGGCCGTTTACGGCTTGGGGCATTTGATATCATCGGTGAGGTGAGGCCTAATGCTTCAAATGGGCACAAATTTATTGCAGTCGCCATTGATTACTTCACCAAGTGGGTAGAGGCAGAGTCGTTTAGCAAATTGGGATCCAAACAGATGAGAAAGTTCATCGAGAAACACTTGATCACCAGGTTCGGAGTGCCTCATCACATGATTACGGATAACGGGGTCCAGTTTCAGGGGGAAGTAAGAAGTCTCTTCCAGGAGTACGGCATTGAGCATCATAGATCTTCTCCTTATCGACCACAAGCTAATGGGGCAGTAGAAGCAGCTAATAAGAACCTTAAAAGAATCCTCGTAAAGACAGTAGAATCACATCGGAATTGGCACGAGCAGCTTCCACTCGCGTTATGGGCTTATCGCACGACGGTTAGAACATCAACTGGGGCAACGCCGTTTTCCTTGGTGTATGGGGCGGAAGCAGTCCTGCCAATTGAGATTGAAAAATGATCGTTGAGAATCGCAGTAGAAGCAGAGATTCCCGAGACGGAATGGGTAAAGAAGCGGTATGAACAGTTAGCATTGGTGGACGAGAAAAGGATGGAGGCCCTTTACCACGTGCAGTTATATCAGCGAAGGATGGCCCGGTCCTTCAACAAAAAGGTCAAGGCCAGCCCTATCAAAGAAGGGGATATGGTGCTAAAACAGATCCGTGTGACGCACACCGACCCGAGGGGCAAGTTTAGGCCAAACTGGGAAGGGCCGTTCTTCGTGAAGAAGATACTAAGCAAAGGAGCGGTGAAGTTAACTACTATGGACGGCATGGAATTCTCCGAACCTACCAATCTGGATAGGCTTAAGAAACACTTTTCGAAAAAAAAAAGAAAGAAAATTCCAGATAGGTCGAAAACCCGCAAAGGGCGGCCTATGCAACAATAAGGGACATTCCAATGGGTGAAAACCCGAAAGGGCACTCATTTGAAAATTCCGGGATAGTAAAAGGAGAGATGAAAAATTGCCAGGATCTGAAAACCGAAAAAAGGCAGGTCCTGGTAATGGTAGTTATATCTTGAGCAATTACAAAAATAATGTATAAGAGGCTAAGTATTTCTGTTGTTTGTAAATAAATAAAGGCATGAATATATTTGAAGAGAATGATTGGAATCATCCTAATCTACTGAATGCATGGTAATACGAATCATGAGTTATACATTTCCTACTTTACTTTTCACAATAAAAAGCCTACATACTATCCACCCCACTCCCTATACATCAGCTATACATCGGGGTAATCCTAATAAAAACTACAAAGCCATACATGATGAGCCTAATAAGGAGGGATATCCCAGTAGGCCTCAAAATCCCTCAGATATGACACCCGCTCCGTAGATAGGGCCTCCTCGGTGGCTCGAAGTCTCTCCTCGGCAATGCGCGCCCTCTCCTCAGTAGCAAGGAGTCCGGTAGTCTCCTCCCGCACCCTCTCCTCAATAGCAAGGCGTCCCGCAGTCTCTCTCCGCATCACCTCTGACCAGTGGTCGTTCCTCTCCCGATAAATTTGGCCAACCCTGGCATCGGACTCCTGCACCGACTCGCTCCGTCTCCGCTCATGTGTGTGAATATCACTCTGGAAAAAAAAGAAATATGAGAAAAAAAAGAAATACTGGCAAGAATAAAAATCATACGTACATATATGCATACATCCCACTACACTAAAATAAAGTAATAATACATACCAGATGGTCAGCGCAGCGCAAACTGAGTCGATCTCGGAGGTAACCAGACAGCCCCACGTAATCGGTGCAAGTCTCTCTCGAGGTCTGGGAAGCGTCTGA
This sequence comes from Euphorbia lathyris, assembly GCF_963576675.1. NCBI lineage: Eukaryota > Viridiplantae > Streptophyta > Magnoliopsida > Malpighiales > Euphorbiaceae > Euphorbia > Euphorbia lathyris. The sequence goes on along the minus strand of NC_088918.1, from coordinate 21,071,331 downwards.
GGGGTCAAATGGTACCCTCGATGTAAAGACCAGAGGAGCCATCTCGACACCGACATAGGCCACCCCGGACTCGTCATAACAAATAGTCGCGAAATCCCTCCCAAAATCCGGGACGGGTACGCCCAAAGGGGACCTCTCCGGTCGGGCGGCGCTGGAGGACTCGCCCACGTAATATGGCGGCTCACTCACAGACGTCTGAGCTCGGGCGTCGTCGAAGAAGTCTGACAGATGAGCACTCCTCCAGGAACCCTCCTGCAAATAGAGACACAATAAATACCACTAACTATCTCGTAAATAAAGATAAATAGGTCGAACCACTCACCGGGACCTCCTCTCGACTAAAGACTGCAGCGACAGCCTCCCGCGAAAACACGTCTGCAACAGGGTCCACCTCCATCGCTGCCGCTGGGGCATCCCTCGCACTCAACAATGTCGATAGATAAGGAGCACGGCCCCCGGCGTGAACCCACACCTCTCTACCAACGTATCGGCGGGTCAAGTCCTGGCGAATGACCGACAAAGGCATGGTCCGCACCGCGAACATAGAGATAGGAATCTCACCTAGTGACCAGTGCGAAGCCCTAATCCCGGTGATGCCCCGGTCGCCCAAATACCAGGCCCGCACGCAAGGGCCGGTAAGCACACACTGCTGCTCCTGGATCAGAGTCACATACGCGTAATCGGGACCGAAGTCAAGGTCGTCCCACTTGAATTTGATCTAAAAACACAAAGAAAAGTCAGGTCCGATCAAACAAGAATCTAGCGCGACTAGAAGATATTTACCTGTCCCAAAGTCCGCGAATCAATCCAGTCTAAGAGCTGCGCCACCGTCGGTCTCTCCTCTGTACCTAGATCGAACTCTCTCCACCGAGCCATGAGTGGGGGCTTCGGCACCCATGGCCTGCGCCGATGCTCACTAGGAAGAATCCGCCTTTCGTAGGCCCAAACCTGCTCGTGAAAACAAAGGTTACGAACAGAAAACGCAAAGAAGATAAAAAGGGGCAAGTCAAGGATGCACCACGTACCAGAAGAGCAAAGGTGTAGCCGCCGAAATCCTTGCGCTTCCGGCAAGTCAAGTCCAAAAACTTGTACTGGAAAGCTAGACCCGCTCCCGCCCAATCATAGGACGACACCGCATCCATGTCGCTGAAAGCCTGAATGAGACCTGCATGAATCGTTCCGCTTTTGGTGCGGAAGATCGTCTCGCTCAAAGCATATATCAGGAAGCTGCGGACGGCCAAATCGGTGTCGTCAGTCCCGCAAAAGTCCCTACGACTCAAAAGCCCCGATGTAGTGATGAACTTCGCCGGGGTGGATTTGGCGCCTGGATAAACTCCCAGCCCAATCAAAGCAGCCAATCTAGCACGGTCAACCCGCGGGCGCATCGCATCAAAGGAAAGGGGAACCAGAGTGCTACTCCACCGCAGCCCAGTCAATAAAGAGAAATCTCTGGGCGAGATGGTCATCTCCCCGAAGGAAAGGTGGAAAGTGTGGGTCGAGTCTACCCATCTCTCGTATAAGGCTCGTAGGCCGAAGCGGTCGCATACCCCATTGGCGCGGGGCAGCGCCAAAATAAAGGGCTCAAAGCCCAGCTCTCGCACACGGGCTCTCGCCGCGGCGCCTAACATAGAGTACCACGTGTGAATATCCGCTGTAGTCCCGGAAATACCGATAAACTGGAAAGAACGGAACAGGTAAGTTTAAATGTTGTTCCTAGGCTTGCATCTGATGAAAGCACGTTAATCTAGCTATTCTTTCGGTCAAATCTAACCTAGAGACATCTTGTCAATTTAGACCATCATTGTGTGAAATCTCTACCTTGGGGGTTGTCTGCATAGGATTTGGTTAATTCTTTATTCATTGGCCTATTCGCGTACATTAGTCAAGTTTGTACTATTCACGCACACTATTCACGTTTTTACTATTCACGTGCATTAGTCAAATTTTCACTATTCACGTGCATTATTCGAGTTTTTACTATTCACGTGCATTAATCAAGTTCTACCATTCACGTGCATTATTCATGTTCTTACTGTTCATGCACACTATTCACGTTCTTACTTTTGGCATGCATTGCTCGTATGTCTGCTATTCACATGCATATAGTTTGCATTCTTCCAAAAAGACAAATAAAGTGTTACTTGCAAGCAAAGAAATTCACGTTTTCTAACTAAGGTCTTCTAAGGCAACTTAGGGGTTAGCATGCAAATCATGTTTAAATAGGGATACTAAATCCTAGAATTTTAGTCAAAAGACGAGGAAGTAAGAAAGTACTTACCTGGTTACAGCGGGTCCGGCTCAGATGCGTTGCGGGGTCCTGAAAAGGGTCCACTGTAGTAAGGTTCACGAAACCCGCTTCCATGCCCTTCGTGCCATCATATTGGTCTAAATCCATCCCGAGAACAATCCAAATCAAAGGTTAGAGAGAGAGAGAGAAGAGAGAGAAGGTGTGGGGTTGAAATGAAACCCCACCACCTTATATAGGAAATGGGAATGGCATTTCCGTAGATAGTGAAAAAGGTACGATGTGACATAAAGGTAAAAAGTAAATAATCATTTACCAAGTTTACAGACCTCCGATTTGCAGTCCGTTTCAGCCTGCGCTTCGGCCAGACAGTGACCGATAATATCAAGATGAAACTCCAAACGACAGCCAATTTTTACAGAGCAGCGGTGCCAGTCAAAATACAGATGACAGTCAACAGAAAAATGATTGTTAGTTGGAATCATTCCGGACTAAAAAGACGTTCCCATCGAACCATTCAAACCTCCAAGACACTAGCTCCAGTGAGAAAATATAGACAACGGTGTTTTAAAAGAACTCAGAATTGTTAGAAAGAACATTTGCTTTTGAGCCGTTTCACCCGCGGTCGTGGACCAGGGTTGCTTTTGAGCCATTTTACCCACAGTCGTAGACTATGGTCGCTTTTGAGCCATTTTACTCGCGGTCGTGGACCAGGGTTGCTTTTGAGCCACTTTACCCCGGTCGTGAACCGGGGTCGCTTTTGAGCCATTTTACCCGCGGTCGTGAACCAGGGTTGCTTTTGAGCCATTTTACCCACAGTCGTAGACTCGGGTCGCTTTTGAGCCATTTTGCCCACGGTCGTAGACCGGGGTCGCTTTTGAGCCACCTTACCCACAGTCGTAGACTAGGGTCGCTTTTGAGCCATTTTACTCACGGTCGTGCACCAAGGTTGCTTTTGAGCCATTTTTACCCGCATTCAACTTAGGCTAGGGTCCGTAAGAAGAACATCCACCGGTAGCCGATTCAAAGGCAAGGACGGAAAGAATCGAGAACGACGCCGGAATGCGCAGCGCAAAGGTCAGGTATTCTTCCTCCTACTCTTTACGTGTCTCTTACTTTTATATGTTTTACATTGCATGTGTTGCGTTAGCCAAAAACGTTTTCAAAACACACACATCACTGTCAAAATAGGAAAGTAGGGGCAACTGTAGACACCGAGTCGGAGGACCTGTGACGAAAACCTGTAAACAAGACGGTCGAAACGGTTGATTCCGGAAGTTTTTAAACAAAAATATTTAATAAGAAAAGAAAAATTAATGTGAGTCGCGGTCGTCAAGTGGACGACTCGCGAGTGCTCAGCGACGTGGTGCAAGCGCCTAGCGGCGACCGACGCGTGTCCGACAACAGTTGGATGCGCGCCCGGCAGCGCGGGGCGCACACTCGACGTCCGTTGGGCGCGCATGCTCGGCAGCGCAGAGCGCGCGCTCGACGATCGTGGGGCGCGCACGCCCGACAGCGCGGGCGCACGCCCGACGGCCGTTGGGCGGACGCGCCCGGCAGCCGCTGGACGAGCGCCCAGCGACGTTGGGCGGACGCCCGAAGATTGTCGGGCGAAAGCCCAACGTCAATTGGGCGCGAGCGCCCAACGCTGGTTGGGCGCGCGCCCAACTGAAGTTGGGCGTACGCCCAATAATAGTTGGGCGTTCGCCCAACCATGTTGGGCGTTCGCCTAACTAATGTTGGGCGTCCGCCCAACATAAGTTGGGCGTTCGCCCAACTAGCTTGGGCGTTCGCCCAACTGACTTTGGGCGACGCCCAATTTTCTTCGGGCGTCGCCCAAAGTTCCGGGGATCCGTTTGCCTATATAAGGCACGGATCCCCATGCATTCAAGAGGGACTTTTGGGAGGATTTTCTCAATCTAAACATTTTTAGAGAGAAAATTTATTTTTTTGGAAAAAACATTTTTTTTTCTAAAAATTCCAAATTTCCTAAGAGTTAAAATTTTACCAAAAACACAAAAACATCGGAAAAGCCCGATTCGTGGAATCAACCGACGTCAACCGTCAATACCGAACTTGAGGTATTATCCGAGGACTAGACTCGTTTTATTTTATTTAATTTATTTCTTTTATTTATTTATTTTTATGTCACCGTTTTATTTATTTAGTTATTCATTTATTTTATCACGTTTTAGTTAATTTCGCGTGTTTATTTAATTTTCGTCTCTTATTAGATAAACGTTCGGTTTAGTTTTTAAATCAAAAACCTCGTTTTAATATCCCAATACGAACTGTGATCTGATTAAAAGGTAGTTCGGGTATTAAAAACGTTGTAATTATAAGTTTTTGAAAAGATATTTTCGAGTAACGTTTTAAAATGAAAACGTCATTTTAGGAAACTCCGTTATAGACTATGATCCATTTTTGGTAGTTCGGAGATCCAAAACGATTGAATTAGACTTAATTTAAACCTTTTGAACGAATCTGGAAAGTTTTGGAGTGCTGCTGTAATTTGCCGTTTTCTGTCACTGATTGCTGTTTACCGACGGATTTTCTGTCGGTAAATCTGCCGGAATGTAAAAAATGCTGTTTGGGTCCCTCTTTCTTAACTTTTAAGCTTTTGATCCTTTGTACATATATGTATATTTATGTAATGTTTACTTTCAAATTATTTTTAAACACTTTGTACATATTGTTATTTAATGTGTTTATAAATTATCTTTCATTAATTGGATTTAATAAAGTATATGTATATATATATATATAGTTTTTTCTTTTTATTTCACTTAAACTTGATATATTTGAGTGTTTTGGGGAATCTTTGGGGATTATTTTCTATATTATTTTGGGGGGATCAAATATTAATTTCTTATCCATGAACCTTATTCATTTTCTTGTTTTTGATTAGAAATAGAATTCATTATACTTGATAAGTATTTTCATCACTATTTTCACTTATTAATGTATATTATTTTCTCTATGATATTTTAATGGGTATTAATCATCTATTTTAGTACACATGTACATGTATATATATATATATTTCTCCTTTTCTTCTCAAAATTCTTATATGTATATATATTATTTGGGAAAATGTTTTGATTGGGTGAGTTTGAGATTCAATTTATTATTTGTTGTTATCATATTAAAGTAAGGATTAATTGAGTGAAAAAAGGGGAAAATAAATCACAAAAAAGAGAGTTTAATTGGTTGGTTTAAATTAAAGCCTTTCTAGATGTTCTCAAAGTGTAAATAACGTTTTTTGACATCTTTAAATCGTTTCCAATATATCATGTTTTAAAACCTTAATTCGTTCCAACGACGGGTTAAGCGAACCTTGTAATTAAAATCGTTTTTTTATTGTAAATAATGAAGTTTTGAATTGTTTTCTTAAATGATTTGTACAAAATAAAATTGACTTGTATGCCTAACCACGCTTTTGAATTAAAATCCTTTTTTCCACGTCTTCAAACGCTCGAGTCGTTCCAACGGCGATTCGAGTAGATGACCATGTAAATCAACGGGGTTTTGAAATGTACCTAAATCGTTCCAACGGCGATTAAGGTACGAACCATGTAAATAAACTCGTTTTTGGGAAGTGAGTGTAGCTTAAAGTTAGTATGTAAATGCGAAGCATAAGTCACATTGTAAACAAATCAATTCTTTCTTCTCCCCCCTCTCTCTCCTATGTATTTTGAACTGATGTAAATGGGTGATTCTTTACCAAAGTGGCTTTTCAATAATATATGCTCAAAACGGTTTTCAAAACGAGAAAAAAAAGGTTTCAAATGAATTTTAAACTTAAAGAAATATGCGATTAGTCCGTTATCGCCTAACACGCTGAGTAGGAGGCCGGTGGTTCATAACCGGGCGATGTCGGGGTGCCTAGTAGCCTTTCTCCGGAAAGGAGCTAGCCTTCTCGGCTCGTACCTAAGTTTCCCGAACCCTCACCGGTCTCCCGCAAGGGATCGGTGTTCATTTTCCCATTCGTGGGTGGCGACTCTTCCATACTCCGAGCTCCGGTCCTGCCGAGCAGCTTGATTCCACGATTGGTTGCTTTCGGCGCCAATCACCTCTTACGTCGCCATGAGGTGTCCACCCCCCGGTCCGCCCGGGAGATTAGGCCGCGGCACCTCGTCTAACACCGCCACATTCAAGATTCAGGACATAGAGGGGAACACACTACCACGAACGTGGAACATCTAGAACCTCCGCAAGTACTTCATCAGGTAGTAAAGTGTAATCAAGGTCTTGAGTACTCTTTTTCCTTTAGTAAGGTTTTATCCCATGTGGTTTTTCTTATTAAAGTTTTTAATTAGGCTCACGTAAAAGACCCAGTTGTTGTAATAAGGTGAATCACCATTTAATAAAGAGAAATTTTCATTTGCAATTTTCTTCTTAAGTATCTTTTTGCAGAAATATAAATATTCCAGATTCAAAAAGGGGAGGCAACAAAAGCATTCCCATGGTAGAGCAATGCCGTCATAGCATATCTACCTTCTCCTCAAAGATAGGAGAACAATCAAACTCGGATGGCGGATCAATATACCTCAAAGATAGGAAGTGACTAACCGCCGTTAGAGATGGATTAAAAATTTCTCAGATGTGAAATCTTTACATCCTCAAATATTCTTCTCAAAGAAGAGTATCAAGACCTAGTGGCAGATCGATTCACCTCAAAGATAGGAAACAATCGATCGTCTAGGGCAGCTTAACTTCCTCAAAAGGAATAAAAGCTTCAAGTCTTCAAAAAGGCTCACACTCCGAGGTATGGTTGGCCACCTACCTTGAACTAGCAAAATAAGTCCTAAGTCCAAGAAATTTACTTGCTGAAAGATATAAAGCATAAAGTAAAATTTATGGGCAAAAGGATTCAACAAAAGTAATTGTACTTAGTTACAATAAGCTAAATATTTACAACATCATCCTTTTTGGGGTCCTTCTCAAAAGACGCATCCTTCAAAGGAACCTCACTTTCCGTATCGATGATCCCCGCTTGAGGAGCCGCGCAATCAATCTCTGCTGCATTTGCCTTGTCACCCGCCTTTTTGGATACCTCGTTAAGATCATCCGCTTCGAGGTTGACAACCGGCTTCCTTTCCTCATCCGATCCTTTCAGCTCTTTCCTGACTTGATCACGAATAAAGTCACGGGGATTCAGCACCTTATCACATCTGATAGCATCTTCAACCTCGAGGACCACGTCCTCTAGATCCACAAAATCAATCTCTGGGTAGGCGAGTCTAACATAGGTCATGATCCGCTCACCATAATAATAAGCACGGCTACCTGCCATAATCTCCATATTTAACAAAGCAGCTTTATGGTCCTTGGCATCTTCCGCCATCTTCTCCTTCAGCTCGCGGATCTCATCATCCTTGCTTTTATTAAGCGCAATGGTGGCAGCAGCATTTGCACTAACAACAGCCACTTCATTCACCAGCCTTTTGATGGTAGCTTTATCGGTGACTCTATAGAGAAGATCCGCCTCCATTGCGTGCATATGAGCATACGCCTGACAAAGCAAGAAGACCATTCAGAAACAAAGTCTCCCTCATGTAGATCACTCTTTCATCCAAAAATGTAAAGTAAGAAAAGTAAAACTTACCGAAAGAAGATCACTTTTTCCCATCTTGGCATGGGCGGATCCGGAGAACTTGGTTTGATTCTCTTGTACTTCTCCAAGCTAGCCGATGGCTTCGTCCAGGTCATTTATGACCACTTCGTTTCCAAGAGACCCTCTAACACCATACTTGGAGAACCAGTACTTCCCCAAGTCAGGTTTGACCACCTACACGGAAGAAGCAAAGATTAAAGTCTATAGCCAGAGAGTAAAGAAAGTTATAGAAGCCATACCTGTTCTTGGTTGAGGCCAAACCAATCTATTCTGGGCTTTCCAGCCCTTGAAGCATTCGCCAGCAACTTCTCTCCGCCAACAGCAGCCGCCCTTGTCTTCTTGCTTGGGGGGGATCACAGCACCTTCTAGGGGGCGTTTCTCATCCCGCTTGCTGGGATTCGCCACTTGCACATTCTTTTGTGCCTCCATCTCCTTCTGCTTCTTACGCCTCTCTACAAGGGCGCGACTTGCCTCAGATAATTCCCTGACAAGGGGACAACAAAATAATCAAGGTTCAAGGAAAGAACAAAGGTACCTTCATCAAGTTGGGTAAACTTCACGTAAGTGATCTCAGCCCCCACTCGATGGACTAAGGGAATATCGCTTATCATAAATTCTAAAGCATCGGTGTATGTCCAGAAATCAGTTTTGACGCTCTTCATGAGGTTCACCACCTTTTCCTCCATATCGATCAACAGAAGCAAGTCACCAGCCAGATGTTGAGGCTTGTAGTTCCAGTTCATTAGGAAGCCCAGGGATTCGCCCTCCTTCACTTTGACGAAGAAGAACTTTTCATCCCAGAGATGAACGTTCGACATTTTATCACTAAATGGCAAATAGCCTCTAAACTTAACAAAGATTATGAAAGATTCGCTTTGACACCTTGAAGGTTTATGGAGGGATCGGAAGACTCGGGGAGCAAGGGTTACCCCGAGATTGGAAGCTAAAAAGCAATCTAATGCCATGTCCAACCAGCTGTTCGGATGCAGCTGGTAGACTGCAATCCCAAAGAAGTCGAGAATATCTCTTATCACTCAGGGAAGAGGAAGACGAAAGCCCCTTTCAACATGGCTTCTATACACAGAAATAAATCCTCTAGGGGGACAGGCGGGTCGCTGATGAGCATCCGCCAAGATGATCTCATAGTCCTTCATCCACGGATAACGATCCGCCAAATTGGCAAGATCCGTGGGACTCATGCGAGAGGAAGTGATCTCTGCACGAGGCCTTTTTTCCTAGTTGAGGTTGAAGAAGAAGCCTCCATCCCCGAAGCAGTTCTAGAGTTTATCACCGGAGCAACAGGGGCAACCGTGACGGAAGAATTTTGGGTTTCTATAAACCTAAAACGATGATTCCTACTCTCCCTCGCAGTATTATTTAATCCCGACGAATCACAACTCGGAGTACTCTCGGAGGAATTTGTACTTTCAGAAGAAGTTAAACTGAGCGAATACTTAGAGGAAGTGGTTAAATTAAAGAGCTCGGTAGTGGAGCCGGAAGATGAACTCATAAAATCAAAGATGACAGCAAAAGCAAATAGAACAAAAAGATCCACTTATATGAAAAATCGAAGGCTTCAAAAGTTCTTGACACAGGGAGAGCTCTGGAAAAAACGCAGGTAAGAATCGAAAAAGCTTGAGCAAATGATGAAGTGAATTGGAAGAGAGAGATAGAAGGTGTTTTGTCAAAAGGCGCCACTTACCTCGAGCGGTGTGCCCTGGACACCTGTCACTCGGTGGATGGCCTAGGACAGAGGAACCATTAATGAGACGCCTCTTGACGGCACACCAGGAAGTCTAAAAGCCCTAAAGGATTTTAGTGTCACTTCGGGGGGGCTTCTGATAACATCCTAATATTATTTACGGGACTAAAAGGGAAATTGACCAAAACGACCGCGTATCACGGCAATCGGGAAAACTATGGCGTATCAGGTAAGCTACCAAGTTGGCGGATCACATAGATTCCTCCACACGCTATCCGTAGTCAAACCTACGGGAGACCCGCCATGTCATCTCGATCCGCCCCAGAACGGCTGAGCCGATTCCCGATAAAAGCAACTAATAACCCATTAATGAGCTAACGGTCATACTTGAATGAGATCAGTAACCGTCATTAATGGAGCATTAATGGAGACTTTCTGGTTACCAATGGTTACAACTATATGACTATAAATAGCTTGCATCCCAAGCTATTGAGATACACATTCACGCTCTCCTAAACCCTACTTTGTGCTTACAGTTTATTCTATTACTTTATACTCACTTTGGCATCGGAGCTTCCCCTCGCCGATCCCAACGGTGCCCCCGCAGGGAAGAATACCGATCGAGAATTCACCACCAGTCATCATATCTATACGTAGGTATAATTAAATAATTAAATTAAAGTATAAAACAAATAAAAAAAATGGAGAATTTTAATGGTGTAGGAAGTAGGAAGATGGCTATCAATTAATTAAAGTATAATAAATAAATAGTTAGCTGAACTACACTACACGTGATTATTTGGACTTTGGACTTTATGCTTGAAACTTCAACTAACCATAATTCAGAATGGACCTCCATTAAATTCTTATATTTATAAATAGCCTCTTCATTTATTCAAATTTTGACTTTTTAACCTCAATCTTTAATTTAGTGAGATTTAAATTTTTAACTTTAATTTATTTTAAATTTAGCTTTTTTATAAAAGGATCAACTACACGTAAAATGAAACGCACAATTAAAAATATGCATTTCTCAATTTTTTTTTTTAGGTTTGATATATCAAAATCTTCTGAACTTGTCTAAAAAGTTTGATTGACCTTTTAAATTTATATGGTCTTTCATTAGTTCTCTCAATTTGCTTAAAATAACGTATTAGTTATCTGAATTTGTTTAAGTGACCTATTAGCCCTTAAACTTGTTTAAAGCGATATATATTACAACTTGTCTAAATTCATAAAAAAAAAATCAAAACTTAAAAGGTAAAGATCTAATTCGTGATTTTAAGTTTTTAAAACAAATTAACTTTATATTTTGTATATTTTTATGTGTTTTTATATATTAAAAGACTTAATTATGATACTTTAAGCAAGTTTAGGGAGCTAAGAAGTCACTATATAAATTCATATAAATTCAGAGCGACAATCAAACTTTTTTTTTTGGGACAAATTTAATAAAATATACATTTATTATTTGTATTTTCTTTTCATCTCTGGATTATCTATTGCATTTAGAATTTGAATTTTTTTTATTATTTTTTCTTTTTTAATGGTATGAAATTGGAACCTCCAATAAATTATATATAGTATTATTTACTTAATCATGATATAACAGGAAAATTATAGTCCTAATAATAAATGCATTAAATTCTAAACTTTCTTAAGCTAAAAGTTTGGCAGCACTATGATGTTGAATTGAAATGCATAGGGTTATTAATGGCATGATTTCATAAAATTTGAAATTTGTCAAAATCTAGTAGGGCAATAATGACCTATTTGTTTGTCACATTTGGCTGGTTATTAGTCAATTTTGTCACATAAATTTTTTATTTTTTAAGTACAATTTTGTCACATAAACGTAAATCATAATTTTGTCACATATCTAAATTATATTTATTTAAATCTTTGTTATTTTTATTGAGTCCATAATTTTTCTAATCTCATATAGGCATATTAATTTTAAAATTTTCAATTTTCATACATTCAGCTTTTTTTATAAATGATTTTACTAATTGAACTGTTAATAAAAAATGTTAATAAAAAAACTTAATATGTAAAAATTTTAAAAAAAGTTTAATGTATTCTAATTTTTTTTAATTAATTTTGATATACGTTTATATCAAAATGCTTAGAAATTTGGCATGGATTAAATAGTCTCTCTATAACGGATGTACATAAATGATGTGGATTAAATAGTCTCTTCTCCCAATGAGTTTTAAGGTTGTTGATTCGTGGTTAGTAATATACGATCGTAGTTTATTCTTCTGTTACACTCAATCCAAACAGTTGATGCGCTATAAGAAATAAAATGTGAACCGATTATTATATTCAGATTATATTTGTTGTAATCCTTTCAATGGTATTAGAGCCGCTTGATTATGTATACGTCTGTGATAATATGTTCTTGTGATTAAAATGATTTTTTTGGATGCATGAAAAGAATTATAAATAATGTTTTAATTTTGTGCATCAAAATTGTTTTTCACGAACGTTTCGGGTTTGTTTTCATGAAAACGACACTGGAATTGCAGTTGAGATTGTGTTTTTGAGATTAGGATATTCTGATTCGGAATTAAGCAAATTATAGTCTTGATAGAGTTATATGAAACCGAAACCCTAATTTCTATTCGTTGTATGGATAAATGGACTCCACCAATGTGACTAGAGACCCCAGAATTCTTGATTGAAAAAATATTTCAAGACAAACGGAGAATGAAAAAGAGGCGCGTGGCTTGCTCGCCCCACTTACAAGAGAGATGCACCTCTTACCACGTTATGCCACATGTCGCATAATGATTTGCACCCACTTGTAGCACGTTCACTACACGCTCCAATGGCAACACGTACGACATATGAAGTCCGACCTCCAATCAACACTTAAAATTAATATTTTAATTATCTATTTATTTTTAACTTATTTGATAATGCAATTTTTAAAAATTTAGCTTAAAAAATTACTTGTTCTAAAAGTATAAATATTTAATTTAAAATTATTAATTAATATTTTTAAATTTAATACTTATTTTTAATATTCTCTAGGTATCATGAATATATACAAAATAATTATTTTCCATATCTCATAAAATATACACAACTCATCTCTTTTTTTTTTTTTTTTTGTAGAAAAGGAAAGGAAAGCAAACGAAACAAAAGTAACTACACCGGGATTCGCCTAGGAAAGCTAACCCCAATCCTATCCTCTAAAAGAAGAGGAGAAGGAGCGATAGGGGGAACGGTAAGAGTAGAAACACCTAACACCCCCTCATGGCCAGCCGCCGCCAAGTGATCTGCAACACGGTTCTGTTCCCGGAAAATGTGGCTGAACTCAAGGATTTCAAATGAGGAGCTAAACCTCTTAATAGCTTTAATAAGGTTGCGGCTATGAAGACCCATGGCATGATTACCCAAAATCATATTGATGGCCTCCAAGTTATCAGACTCCACAGAAAGCCTCTTAACACCCAGCCTAATCGCCAGCTGGATTCCAGAGAGAATGTCGCAGAGCTCCGCAAAGAAGGAAGAACCCAAACCCAAATTCTGGGTAAACCCAGAAAGCCAGGCGCCTCCCGCATCCCTAAGAACACCTCCGGCAGCAATCTTACCATTACTGAGGCAGGATCCATCAGTATTCAGCTTCACAACCCCCTCTCTCGGCCTGCTCCAACTCACAAAGTGGACATCACTACTCTGGAAAGATCTGGCAAGGGACTCACCTTTGAAACTATCAATAATAGAGGAGAGTTTCTTCAAGAAGCGCTCAGCTAAGTTAGGCAAAAGCACAACTTTATTATCAAAAATCTCCTCGTTTCTCCATTTCCAAACTTGGTGACAGATAATGGCAAAGAAAATGTCCCCATGCTCCATATAAGACAATAACTTTCCCCTAAGACACAACTCATCTTTTAATATAAACAACTATCACTTTTCTAATGTACCTATATTTATTATAGTTTAAAATTAATAAATATTGAATAAATTAAATGTTTTATTTATTAAAATACTTCATTAATTAAGAGTATGTAAATACATTATTAATAATATCTAATGTTCCCTTCAAAAAAAAAATATCTAATGTTTTTTTTATGGAATATCTAATGTTTCCTTATTCCAACATATAAATACATTTTTACACATGTTGTATATAATATAATTTAGTATTTATAATAATCAATCTTGATCACATGCACCTTAATGAGCATGTATTGTTCATTCATCATTAGATCTAGATGCTCATTAAAGTGCATGTGATCAAAATTGATTATCAGGAATTTTCACATGCACCTTAATGAGCATGTGAATTTGCTCATTCTCTGTTAGATCTAGGCTTATTAAATCTAAGATGGAGATTCAAAGCATCCCGAGACTTATATTTAATAAGCCTAGATCTAACGGTAAATTAGCAAATTCACATGCTCATTAAGGTGCATGTGAAAATTCTTGTTATAATAATAGTAGTAAATTAAAAAGATGTACTTATCTAATTTTTCAATTTTACCTACATTAAAGGCCTAATACATCAACAACTCTCTGAACTTGTCTAAAATAGTAGTCTGGCTTCCTGAATTTTGCAAGTGTCTCACCAGCTCCCTAAACTTTCTTCTTTCGTATCACCAGCCCCATAAACTTGTCCATAAAAGTAGATTAGCTCCCTTAACTTTGCAAGTGTCTCACCAACTCCCCAAACTTGCTTATTCTGTAACAACTAAATATAAAAACCATAATACTAACTCTCAATTCTCATCCATTCAACCTCTCAAACCTGCAATACTAACTCTTATAATAGGTTGAAAGGTAGGAGAAGCGAAAAATTACCCCTCGAATAGATGAAGACGTACTTTTAGAATTTAGGTTTAATAAGTTTTTGTATTTAGTTGTTACAGAATAAGCAAGTTTATGGTGTTGATGAGATACTTGCAAAGTTCAGGGAGCTAATATACTTTTATGGACAAGTTTAAAGAGCTGGTGATACGAAATAAACAAGTTTAGGGAGCTGGAGTTCAGGGAACCAATCTACTATTTTGGACAAGTTCAGGGAGCTGGTAATGTATTAGACCTACATTAAATCATTTTGTACGGATCATGATGTGATAAATTACAGCATTATAAAACTGTTACTACAATTAAGTTTTTAAGGCTCAATCAAACACCAAAAGTAGTCTTGCTATGGTCATTTGCCCACTGAATTTGTTTAAAAGGTTGGTCTTCTGAACTTTCAAATTATCCGGATAACTCCCTGAACTTGCATAAAATATTCAGTTAATCTCCTGAACTTGCATAAAATGTAATTAATTGATAACTTGGTCACAAAAAAAATAAATTAAATGCAAAAGGTGTATTTTCCAAGTCTTAAAAAAAAAATAAAACAACCAAAATCAGGATATATGTTTCTAATATTAGAAAAGACAAATTTATAAACCAAGTTAAATGTTTTATTCAACATATAACACATGTTGTATATAATATAATTTAGCATTTATGATAATAGTAAATTAAAAAGATACACTTATATAATTTTTCAATTTTACATACATTAAATCAGTTTGTACGGATCATGATGTGATAAGTTACAGCATTATAAAGGGCTAATTACAAATCTAGCCCAACTAAAAGGGTCCATTTACATATCTAACCCACATTGCTTCAATATCACCAAATTAGACACTTTCATCCACTTTGGACAAGAATACCCTTATTTCAATTCATCTTCTTTCTAAGATTCTGAACGTCTTTCTCGTCATCCCAAACGGGCGAAAAGACGGTGGTTTATAGAGAGAAGAGATTTTGTTTCGTTCAACCTTTGAAGAACTAGTGTTTGCGGAAGAGGATTAGGAAGGAAATCTTAAAAAATAAGAAAGAAAAAAAATCTAACAATTGAACTGCTGTGATGTTGCATTTGTGACGAATTCGTCGCAAATGCGACAACGGTTGTCGCATTTGCGACGAGATGCGACAGCTGTTGTCGCATTTGCGACAAAATGCGACATGAGTTGTCGCATTTGCGACAAAATGCGACAACGATTGTTGCATTTGTGAAGTGGTGTCACATTTGTGACGAAATGCGACAAATTCATCATAAATGCGACAACAATGGAGGAAATTGACGGAAAATGGTGGAAAATAGAGGAAATTGAAACAATATCATTACAGATGAAGAAAGAGGCAAGACTAGCAAGAAAAACATGTATATAAGCTAAAAACATACCATTTCTACGGGAAATTGAACATAATACTTCAATAATCACTAACGATTGGTATCAGAAATTGAAGAACATGAACAGAAGAAGAAGAAGAAGAAGAAGAAGAACCAATCGAAGAAGAAAGAAGAAGAAGAAGAATCGAACGAAGAAGAAGATTCGATCGAAGAAGAAAGAAGAAGAAGAATGGATCGAATAGAAATATGGATATTCTTGTCCAAAGTGGATAAAAGTGTCTAATTTGGTGATATTGAAGTAAAGTGTGTTAGATATGTAAATGGAAAATTTTAATTGGGCTAGATTTGTAATTAGCCCTATTATAAAACTGTTACTACAGTTAAGTTTTTAAGGTTCAATCAAACACCAAAAGTAATTATAATCTGACAGTATTATTACTAATTAACTAAATTATTGATTTTATTATAGCTAATAAAAATTACTTTTTTTTTTCTGAAAGCAGCTAATAAAAATTACTTAAATAATCGAACCTTCTTTATGGAAAATAAAAATGCCACGTGGCTCACAATATTTGACCATAATTATCATCACTCCAGGACACGAAACACCATAGAAAAACCCTCTTCCCCAGTGGGCCCCACTTCCCCCCTCTCTCTTTTCTCTGTCCGAAAAGTCTATGGTTTGATTCTCACGCCATTCCCCCACTCTCCACCTCCTTTCTCTCATTTATATACCACCACCTCCTTCTCCTCTCAGCTTCACTCACATCTCATGCCCTCTCCCTCCTCCTCCGGCGCTTCTTAGCCACCGCGCCGCACCATAAACCCCCAAATTACTTTTCACACTTCCACTCTCAATTTCAATCCAATTCAGTTCAATTTCAATTCAATTCACCATGGATAAACATAAGATCGTCTCTATATCCATGTTTCTCCTCCTCGGATCTCCCTTCGCCGCCGTAGCTCAAACGTCTCCGGCCGACCAAACAGATCCTTACGGCTACGCTCGTGTTACTCCTTCCATGGCGATCATCATCGTCGTGTTAATCGCCGCGCTTTTTTTCATGGGATTCTTTTCAATTTACATACGTCACTGCTCAACTACCGGAAACGGAGCCAGCGTGAATCCGACAACCGCAGCGCGTTCTCGACGTGGTACGGTGGCGCGTGGTCTTGATGCTGCCGTGATTGATACTTTTCCGACTCTGGTTTACTCCGAGGTGAAAGGGCTTAAGATAGGAAAAGGCGCGTTGGAATGCGCTGTTTGTTTATGCGAATTTGAAGATGATGAAACGCTGCGTTTAATACCTAAATGTGATCACGTGTTTCATCCTGAGTGTATTGATGCTTGGTTAGTTTCTCACACCACGTGTCCGGTTTGCCGGGCTAATTTAACGCCTCAACCCGATGACCCGATTGTTCAACCCGCTCAGCCAACCATGGAGTCGGACATCGAAGCTCAAAACGGCGGCGTAGAGGACTTATCACAGCCGGAAGTGGAGGTGAACGTGGAAAATGCAGCGGCGGAGCCTGAGGTTGTAAGTGTGGATAAAATTCTGAACAGGAACCGTACACGTGGATCGAGATCTGGTAGGCCACGTAAGTTTCCGAGATCACACTCGACGGGTCATTCTTTGGTTCAACCGGGTGAGAGTACTGACCGGTTCACTTTGAGATTACCGGTTGCGGTTCGGAAGCAGATAATGAACCGGGAACTGCAACGGACGATGAGCATGGTGGTTTTCACTAGGGATCAGAGTTCAAGGAAAGGGAATAAAACCGGAAACGATGGTGGAAGTAGCCGGGGGAAGAAAAAGATTGACCGAGATCAATTAGGAACCAAATCGGACCGGTGGGGTTTAAATATGTCAACGCCGTTTTTTGCAAGAGCGTCGTCGTTTTTGACTAGAGCGTCGTCCTCTATTAGGTCGCCTAGAGTGGCTGCCAGCGCCGGAGAAGGAACTTCGTCTCGGCCGGTTGGACAAGATGTTGACCCGAGCCGTCCTCCGGTTTAAGTTTTTTTTTTTTTTTAATAATATGTGAAAAATGTTTATACACTACCATTTTTTTTTTCTTTTTTGTATTTTTAATATTCAATCAATTTTTTTTTTCCACACGCTGTATAATATGACATCCTTAATAGAAGAGGTCAAAAGTTCAATAGAGATGGAATTCTATTTTGTTCAAATAATTAGTAAATATTTCATTAAAAAAAAAAGTGATAAAGTAGAGCAATGTGAGAGTGACAAACTGTTGCAATTTCTATTTGGTTTGAATGGTTACGAGCATCAAATGAAGTTACGAGCATCAACTGTTCACTCTCGTGGAAATTTTTTGGGTTTAAGGGCAACCATGGACAACATAATGCCTGGCGCCATGCAATGTCCGATAAATTAAAGCCTTATAAGACAATAATAAGTGAATGGTACTTCGCCCTTCCTATCAAAATGTAATCACATATCGGTGGTTGTTTCAAACGAAACATAAGGTGGACGGTAGTATAAGGCTCGATTGGTTGCACGAGGCTTCCTCAACAATTTGGCAATGACTACAATGATTTTACTCTTGAAGTGAGTGACTCAAAATCTGTAAGGACTGAATCTATCTTTCTTCTCGGTTGTGAGTTAGCCTTCCACTTAGTGCGCTTATTCATCCAGTGTGAGCTTTGCGAGGGGATCCTTTCGATTGATGTTGGTAATTTGTGTAATAGTTAGTAATTCTACTCTCTAATAGAGTTGGTAGTTCTGCACTCATATTGAAACAGAATGGTTTCATCTTCCTTCATCGATTGGTTATTCCTTTCTGTTCGTATGTCTTTTTCCAATTTCGGTCTCGTTTAGTTTACAAGATTGAAGTGCCAATTCCCCTTTGAACCAAACCCTCGATTCAATTGTTTTCCAAGAATGTTGAGCCGGGTATGTACGTCATGTATCTGGGAGAAATTTAAAGGAAAGAAGAGCTTTCGGTTTTTTACACCATGTTTTGGTCTTGCACCTGCTATTTAAATAGAAAAAATTGATACATAATATATCATACATATACATAAATCAGTTCTTGCACTGCATATTCTCTTTAAAATTTTCTTGGATACATTATAGACATAAGTTGACATCTCGTAATAAATTCAACGGCTCTTTTTCTATCCCTCTAACAATCAGTGACTTTAAAAGACTATACTATAAGGCTCTTGCATTTTCAGTGAAGCTCAGTAGCATATTTCACGCTTTTGGGGCTTGCAAACTTTCAGTCCCGTGGTGAAACCTACCATCATTCGTGTCATTTTTGCACTTGCAGCAACACATAATTGGTTTATCAATCAATTAGATGTTTCCAATGCATTTCTACACGGGTATTTGACAAAAACCATCTACATGAAACAACTACAAGGTTTCAAAGTCTGATAAACCAGATCATGTGTGTCTCCTGACCTCGCGAATGATTCACTCGTCTTAAGATCTTTTTCCACACCTTGGATATCTGGTACAGACAACTCTCTCTTCATTAAACACACCAGCACAGATAAAATTTTCATTTTATGTCATGTTGATGACATCCTTATAATAGGCACTTATCCCTCAATTATCTCCCACATTATTTGTATAGAAGCACACTTTGTGCATTACAATATCTCACCCTCATTCGCCCGGATATTACATTTGTTGTGAACAAATTATGTCAATGTTTACATTATTCTAGTGATGAACATTGGAACTGGGTTAAACAAATTCTTCGTTATATTCATGATACTAAGAATCTTGGCATTTTGTTCTCCATTGCACCTATCACGACAATTCACTGTTACACAAAAGTGATTGGGGTGGCTTCCCTGATGATCGCCAATCCACATGTGCCTTTTGTATTTATCTTGGAAAAAGTCTGATCTTTTGGCACATTCGTAAGCAACCAACCATGGCTCGATCATCCACTAAAAGTGAATATAATGCAATGACTAATGCCACGACTGAGTTGCTTTGTCTTCACTCACTTCTGTAAGAGCTTCGTTTTTCCATTCCCCGCCCTGTTCAACTCTAGTGTGACAATATGGGTGGCATCTACCTTACAGTTAATCTGATTTGTCATGCACGCACTAAGCACATTAAGCTTGACTATTACTTTATTCACGAGAAAATATTATACACGTTTTATTCATTCCAATTGAGGATCAAGTAGCTGACATTCTTATCAAGCCTCCGTCTAGTGTTTGCTTCCCAACTCTCCGTCATCGTTTTCGACTCTATTCGCGACTTCGACTTGAGGGAGACTTTTAGTAATCAGCTGAAAATTACTACTAAATGTAGGTTGCATAAGAATCTAATACGTAATCGTTGTTATAAAAACCGATATATAAGGACTAATTGTTCTAGAAGAATGAAATATATTTTTTTTCTCATTTTTTGCATTTATAATAAAACTAGCTATAGAGAATTTAGAAAGAGATAATCATGTAAGTAATAATGAAGTGTTTATAACATTTTAATTGTAGTAGATGATAACATTTCCTCCACATCAGTACATTATATCATGACAACAAGGAACTTCTTACTCAATATAGTTCATGTCCTTTTTTAGCTCAATTTTATATGGAAAGGGGGTAGTGATTTAAATATCATTATGATACAAATAGAAAAAACACATTTAAATGAGCTTAAACTTCTATATTTTATACATCAAATATCTAATTAATTTTATGGATTTTTAATAATAATTAACCTTTTATTATTAATTCTCTTTACCATTGTACTCCACATTGATTGCATCAAAATTGTGTAAACACTATTTTAAGTTGCTGACTTCAATTATTATTTTTTATGTAATGTGTTATATAAGGCTTAATCATGAATTTATCCAAATAGCCCTTTTAACTTGATAAAATATTCAGTTAGCCCTCTAAATTTATATAAAATGTAATCAATTGATCACTCGATTGTAAAAAAAAAAAAAAAGTAAGTTTAAAGGACTAACTAAATATTTTATACATATCTCAATCACATTATTATTAAAAACAAATTATAAAAAATAAAATAAATAATTAAAAACCTTATGCATGCGAAATGAGAAATATGAAGCAAGTTGGAAATATAATATCTAAAATGATTTGTGGACTTGTGAAATTGGAAAGGATAGTATGATAGTTTATCCTTTGAGAATACTACAATATGATAAATACTTATTTTCCTGCCCAAACAAACACTGGAAAATCGGAAAAATATTTTCCTTATTCTTTGAGAATATTACAATATGACAAATATTTTTCCCTCACTTATTGCCTAAGCTAAGAGTTAGGTGCTGTTTGATAAAACTGAAAATTAAGTGCTGAAAAATTAAATGCTGAATTTTAAGTGCTGAACATTATAAAAGCTGAAAGTGTTAATCTGTCAAACTGTTTGGTTTATATTGAAAATTAAGTGCTGAATATTATCAATCTGTTTGATAACTTTAATACGAGAAAATATAAAATACTAAATTGGACAACTTTATCCTTTTATATATAGGGTAAATAATTTATTGGTCCTCTATCTTTTACCTAACATACTGTTTAATCCTCCTATTTTGAGAAACATATTATAAGATCCCTATCTTTTGTTATTGTTAACTCTTTGGTCCTTCTATCTATTTTTTAGACTTTTAACCGTTATATTTGGCATAAACAGATAGACGGAAAATAACATATTAATAATATGGTTGTCCTGAAAGCTGAGATATGTTCGGTTAAAAATCTAAAAGAAAATAAACAAATGGACCAAATTGTTAATATTGACAAAATATATGTACTTTATAATGTGTTTTTTAAAATAGAATGACTAAACGGCATGTTACGTAAACAAATAGGGACTAATAAATTATTTACCCTTATATATATATATAATTTTATCCTTTAATATTTATCCAATCATTCTAAAAAAAATGGACAAAATATTATAAACTCAAATGAAATGAAACTATATAAAAAAAAAATTAGGAAAAGGAAAGTGGAACACGTTTAATTGTAGGGTAGGATAGTAAATTGGTTGAAGAACAATCAACTACCTATAGCTTACCGTGTTAAGCACAAATTTTAAGTTAAAATTTTTTACTTATCCTTTTAAGTGAAATTTAACTTAATTTAATAATTTAAATGGTTTATAAAAAGTGGTTATCAAACACACTTATTTAATTTAAGTGTTGAATATATTAATTTAAGTGCTTTTTTCAGTTATCAAACAAGGCCTTAGGCAACTAATCAATTCCGTTACTTAGAATCAAGGTTATCAAACTCGGACCGGGCCAGCCGGTTCAACCAGAACCGGTCACAGTTTCGGGTCGGAGGTGGTCCGGTTATTAAATCTTTAAAAACCGTTTAAAACGGTTCAAACCGCTCGGTTCAACCACAAACCGGTTGACCCAGTGCCGATTATGAGGTTTGATCCGATTTGATTTTAGACATGTTTACTTAAAAAAAATATATAAATTTTAACAACAATAGGATTCGAACCTTAGACCTTTAGCATGTAGACTTTAATACTCACCACTAGACTACCATTTCACTTATGTTTATAATTAACTATTTAAGAATAAATAATAATGTTACAAGTTAAATAATTAAAATATGATTTAGTATTATTTTTCTATTTAGATAAATATCATTAAAACATTATTTTATTTTCTCAATATTAAAAAAGTTTAATTAATATTTTTTTTGAAGAAATTTAATTAGTATTAAATTTTAAATATATACAAATAAATTTTAAAAATCTAATAAATTAAGATTGAAGTTGAATTATAAAATACATATCCTATTAACATATTTACATGTTAGTTATTAATAAAAATAATCACTATTAATTTTAAATATATATTTTTTTAATTTTTATATTTATTTGTTATGATATTAAATAAATATTATTAGTATAACTTTGATGAATATAGTTAATATTATACTATGTTATAAGATTAAATATGAATAGAATTATAATTTTCATATAATTTTTTAATACCGGTTAAACCTCAAACCCTTAACCCTTTGTCTTTTTCGGTTCTTTGACCGGTCCGGTTTTGACAACCATGCTTAGAATCACTTCTTCATTTTCGGGATTTTCAATATTATTAAAGAAAGTTTTGGGAGATTTGCATTATTTATTTATGAGCTTTCACGAGTTCGAAATATCTTCTATAGATAGGTATGTTCATATAGATCCGTTTGAATTGGGATTCACAACTTTACATTTAAAAATATCTAACACAAATCCAACCGAGACATGGTAATAGATAGGGTATTAGTAGGTAGTATCAATTTCAAACTCTTACACGATTAATTTTTAATTATCTGTGGACGTGAGTAGTCAGAAGGTGATGACCTAGAGAGCCATAGCTATGGCTCCTCCGCCGCCGGCCGCCGGTGATCTTGCCTCCTTTGCAATTGCCCATTTGTTTGACAGATCCTCTTACAGTAAATTCAACGCTGATGTTAACCGTGTATCTGCTAAAAGCTCTTTTGCTGATGTTTTGAAGAAATCCACACCTTCAACGGCAATCCCTGTTCCATCGCCGACGCCAACAACAACGATTCCTGCGCCATCAGCTCCAATGGTCTCGGAAGAGGGGGGATTTAAGGCAGTCAAAATTCCTCAAGTGATCTATGAGGAGAGAATCAAAGCGGTACAGCATTCAGTTATTGGACGAGTTTCACTGAGCAAAGGTGAAAAACCGTGGAGACATGCTGAGCTCAAATAGAAGCTGAATCAGATATGGAAGAGAAACCTGGACTGGAAGATGATTTCTCTAGGGAAGGGATTCTACCAGATTGTTATGCCTGATGAGAGAGCCATTCAATCCATCTGGGGACATGGGGCGATTTCTCTAAAGCCTGGGATCATCAGATTCTCGCCTTGGACTCCTGGATTCAACCCCGACCCTCACAAATCCACGTCTGTGCAAGTCTGGGTAAGATTCTATAACTTGCCTTGGGAATTCTGGGATACCAGGATTATTGCTAGTATTGCTAGAGTTGTTGGTGTTCCAATTAGGTTTGACAATAACACGATCAATGGGGAATTTGGGCATTATGCCAGAGTGCTCATTGATGTGGAACTGAATGGGGAAATTCAAGATAGGCTAAGAGTTGACACAGATAATCAAAAGCAATGGGTTTTCTTAGAATACGAGAATCTACCCATGTTATGTGGAGCCTGCCATGCAATTGGGCATTCATCAGCAAACTGTCGAAAAAACACTACAGTATCGAAACAGCAGACACATTCGAACAAGACTCTTAAGCAATCGAGAAACATGACCTGGCAAAGAACTCAGCCTGCTGAAATGAACAGCAATGGGAAAACAAATGAGGAAGAGAAGGATCTGAATTGTGCAGAAGAACCGTTAGAGAAGTGTAAGAATACTGAAGGCAACTTGCAGCTAGTGTTGCACAGCTCCGAATTAAACAAAGAAGATGAAGGCGATGCCTGGGGATATCGCAGTGAAGATGACAGAAGAGAGGAATCAGAAACAGAGCATCTGGGATTTCGGATATCGCCTGGGCTTCCGAAGGAGGTAAACTTTCTTACTGAATCCCCTGAGTGGACACAGCACATGATCAGAACACATAACAGGGATTTAAGTATAGTTGCAGACTATGCGGCTGAGAGTAGTGACTGGATCACAAATCGCAAGAAATCAAAGCGCAAAAACATTCATTCGAGACTCACAGGGAGAGTCCGGCCCCCAATTAAACTCATATGAACATCCTGTACTGGAATTGCAGGGGGATTTTGAACCTTGGAACTCAGAGAGCCCTCAAACTACTTTGTAGAACCAATCAACTGGATCTTCTTTGCTTATCTGAACTTATGGTGGATTTTGATAGGATTCCTAGCTTGTTCTGGAAATCTACTGGCTTGTAGTTGGTAACACGCAATGATCTCAATTCTTTATGGATTTTTTGCAAAATTGGCAGTCTGAATCGCTGCTCTATAATTGTCAATCACGATCAGCATGTCACGATGAAATACAGCCTTACTCATGCCAATTACCAAATTTCCTTTGTTTATGGCAATAACAATGCTGGCAGGAGATCTCTGGGACTCTCTTCTTTCTGTTGATAATTGTGAAAAGAAGATTGTGCTGGGAGATTTTAATGCAGTTACCGGAGCAAACGAGAAAACTGGTAGAAGCCCATCCGAAAGCAGCTGCAGGGATTTTAGAGAATTCATTCGAAATGGTGAGCTTACTGAAATTGAAAGCACTGGCCTACAATTCACCTGGTCGAATGGAAGAAGAAGGGCTGATCACGTGGAGTGCAAACTAGATAGGGTCCTGGTTAATGACAATTTCATTGACGGCTGGGATAAATTAAGCTGTGCAGTTTTCCCTCGCAGCAAATCTGACCACAGTCCCATCCTTCTCTCCTGCGCCTCTAGTGCCATCAGAAAAAATAGATTCAGATTCCTTTCGATGTGGACTACAGATAGCTCTCTTCACAAGATTGTGTTGAATCACTAGACTACAAGTAACATATCTCTTCCGCCTGCTCAATTGCTTTGTCATAAGCTTAAGACTCTTAGGCCTAAAATCAGAACATGGAACAAGGAGGTATTTGGAGCTGTGGATAGCAATATCAGTGCTGCAATGGCTAAACTGGAGGAAATCCAAAGCTTAATTTCTAGAGAGGGACTAAGTGACTCTCACTATTCTCAGGAGCTTGAAGCTCAGCAAGATCTCGATTTACAATTATACAGACAAGAGCTTCTCCTCAGAGACAAGAGCAGGGAAAAATGGCTTGCAGCTGGGGATCGTAACTCCAATTTCTTTCACAAATCTGCCAAGATTAGAAAGGTTCAGTCCTCCCTAGATAGCCTTCTAATTGACAACTTGATTGTCAAAGATGAGCAAGTCATTGCCCAATATGTGGTCAATTACTATGAATCTCTTTTCACGAGCAGCTTACGACAAGCTAATTTTAAAGACATCAGCTCAGTCATCCCCCATAGTGTGACTAACACTGATAATGATCTCCTAACTCAGCAACCAACTAGAGAAGAGATTCGGAAAGCGATTTTCAATATGAGCAAAGATAGTTCGCCTAGGCCTGACGGATTTGGAGGGCTATTTTATCAGCACTTCTGGGATATTGTTAACCACGATGTTTGCCAGACGGTTTTCAGTTTTTTTGATTCTGGTTACATGCTTCCTGGGATGAACTCGAGCATCATAGCGCTCATTCCCAAGGTTGAAGGAGCAAATGAAATCCATCAGTTTCGACCTGTGGCAATGGGAAACTTCAGTTATAAGATTATTTCGAAAATTATCGCTGACAGACTTGCTCCAATTGCTTCTAAAATTATTTCTGACAATCAGTTTGGTTTCATAGCAGGCAGAAACATTCATCACTGCATTGCTGCGGCTTCTGAGGGAGTAAACCTGCTTAAAAATAAGTGCTTTGGGGGTAACATGGCTCTGAAGATTGACATAAAAAAGGCCTTCGAAACTCTCGACTGGAACTTCCTGCTGGCAGTCCTTGAATCCTTTGGTTTCTCTCTGACTTTTAGAAATTGGATTCTGGAAATTCTGAGATCTGCTAGGATTTCCATTGCTCTTGGAGGTGGAATCGAAGGCTATTTTAGTTGCTCCTACGGTGTCAGGCAAGGGGACCCGCTTTCTTCTACTTTATTTAGGCTTGCTGAGGATTTTCTTGGAAGATGGATTTCAAAATTAGTGGATGAAGGCAGATTAGATCCTATGAGATACACTGGCACAACTGGGTTTCCTTCTCACCTGCTGTATGCTGATGATATGATGCTCTTTGTCTATGCTTCAACAAAAAACATGAAATGTATTAGGGATATCTTCAGTATGTATGAAACTTACTCTGGCCAGGCTGTCAATTGGAACAAGTCTCAAGTCTTATTCGGCAATTTTATTCCTGTGAGGCGCAGAAATAGGCTATCAGCTATACTGAACATTACACAAGCAGATCTCCCCTTCAACTATCTGGGTGTTCCGCTCTCTCAGGAGGCCCCGAGAGCTCGATATCTAAATCCATTGATTGATAAATTTCTTGGCAGGTTCAGGGTTTGGTTCATTCCTTTCTCATTTATCGCTGGCCTGAAGCTCTAATCTCAAGGATTAACAAGGCTATCCGCAATTTTCTTTGGACAGGAGACAAAGACCGAAGGAAGCTCATTACGATCCCGTGGAGAATTTGCTGTAAGCAGATGATCAATGGTGGCTTAGGAGTCAAGGATTACAGACTTTTTAACTCGGCTCTCCTGGCCAAATTCAGTTGGGAATTGATCCAGGGTCAGAGTTTCATAATCAACTTGCTCCGCCTACGGTTCCTTGGAGCCTCTGGAGCAGCAAAGAAATACATTGCAAATTCTTCTATTTGGTCCTCTCTAAGAATTAACTTTGCTGAAATTAGACAGGATTCTGTTTGGTGGATCAGTGAAGGATCAGACTTTAACTTTTGGGTTGACAGATGGGTGGTTCCGACCATTGCTGATCAATTGAATATTCCAGCAAAGATTCAAATCGGTCTTTACGAACCTATCCACAACTTCAGAACTAATGGATCATGGGTTAACTTGGATTTTCTGTCTGCGGGTATTCGAAATACTGTCAGCCAAGTCGCGATAAATGACTCTGATTCCTGCATTTGGGAACCTTCGGATTTAGGCAAACTCACGGCCAAGATGTACTATGACAACCATACCCCGGGAACTCAAGTCACTTGGAACAGATTTGTCTGGAACCCGTTCGTCCCCCCCCCAATCGCTCAGCCACTTGCTGGAAATTAATACATGGGAAATTGGCGCTGCAATATCAGCTTCAGAAGTCTGGATTTCACTTGGCTCAGAGATGTGAGCTGTGCAAAAATGGGGATGAATCAGAATCCCACTTATTCGTTAATTGTTTCGTTGCCAATGAGCTGTGGGCGGCGATTTTTGCTCTTTTTGACATAAACTGCAGCCTGAATACGACCTTTGCTGATTTCTTCACAGCAATGAGGACGGTTAGAGTTAGGCGAAGTCGAAGGAAGAAGTGGAATTTTGCTGTTATCACTTGTGTATGGTTCATATGGTCAACTAGAAACAAGGCAATTTTTGACTCAGACCTCCCTTCAATCCAAAACATCAAACACAGGCTGCTGATCCTCATCAGAGAAGGAGGCGCTACTGCTGCTACTGCTGATCGACCGTCTCCTGAGTAGGGGTGAGCAAAATAACCGGTAACCGATTACCAAACCGATAACCGAACCGAAGTTTTAGTTTGGTTCGGTTATTTTAACATTCTGGTTCGGTTCGGTTTTAATTTTAGCTTAGTTTGGTAATCGGTTATCGGTTCGGTTACTGAAAAAATATATCGATATAACCGATAACCGAACCGAATTTAGTATATAAATATAAAAAATATAATTTTATTTTTACATATATAAATAACTTATAAAATCTAAAATCTAACCCCTAAAAAATATACTTTTATCTTTATATATATAAATTTTGGTTCATTAGTCTTTAATTTCATCAATTGTAACTTTTATACAAGTGCATTATTTGAAAACCAATTAAATAAAAATATACAAAAATTAAGTATTATGAATTTTCGGTTATTCGGTCGGTAACCGAACCGAACCGAAATTTTTCGGTTAAATAAAATTCGGTTACCAATCTTATTCGGTTCGGTTATGAAAATAACACAAACTTCGGTTCGGTTAACCGAAAGTTCGGTTCGGTTAGTAACCGAACCGAACCGATGCTCACCCCTACTCCTGAGCCAGATTTGGTTACTGTTCACTGGATTGCTCCACCGGCGCACTGGCTTAAGGTAAATACAGATGGGGCTGTGAGTGCCAATGGTAATGCAGGTGCGGGAGGAATCTTCAGAAATTCAAGGGGCTTCGTTGTCGGCTGCTTTGCTGCTCCTCTGCCTTGTACTTCAGCATAGATTAGCGAGCTAAAAACGATCATATTCGCTGTCAAATCTGCTGTGGAAAGAAACTGGAGACACATCTGGATCGAATCAGACTCAACATACGCTGTGCAGCTCCTAAAAAATAACAGAACTGACGTGCCTTGGAAAATTAGGAGAGATTGGATAGAATGTTTAACTCAGCTTTCTGATATGAACTGGCGAGCTACTCATATTTACAGAGAAGGGAATCAAGCAGCGGATCGGCTGGCTAACCATGGTAAATCTGCCTCTTCTTCCTGCTGGTGGCACTCGGCACCACATTTCTGTCAAGCTTTTGTGTTTGACGGCATTTGTAATGTAGGTCACATTCGTGTCATGTAACTTTCTGCTTTTTTCTTTCCTCTTCTTTTTTTCCTTTTCTCTTCCCCTCTGTATTTTTTCATTTTTTATAATAATATTCGGGTTGTTGGTAGTGCTGGGGGTGCCAGCCTAGCTGGGATGTACGGCCTGCCTTCGCGTCCCATCTTGATATAAATTTTTTTTAATTATCTGTATCTGTTCTATTATCTTAACGGATATACTTTTTGCATTTTATATTCGTCCTATTTAATTCGCGGGTACTCTTATCCGTTAAAAATTAATACATAATATATAAAATATTATAAATTTAACAAAATATAAATTTAATAAATTATCCGTCTAAAAATTTAACAACTGAACATTGTCATAATCAATAAAAATAAAGTAGCTTAATGGGTATCTGGAGGTATTCCCATACCCGTCCTATATCTATTATGGGTAATTGTTTTGATCTCATACCCGTCTCATACCTTTTTATACAGGGTAAAGGCAGTCGCATTAGAATCGGATAGTACCAAGTATCCACGGATATAGTACTCGTTGTCATCCCAAATTGAGAATGCTATTATTAATTTAAGCAAACTCAAACTTTGAAAATCAGATTTCAAACCAAACCCCTATAAGATAAATAATTTTTTTATGTATATTAAGAATTTTTTTAAATTTGTGTTATGTATTTGTTATTTTATAAATTATAAAATGAATATTAAGAGGATTGGCTGAGCTGACATGCGTATTTTATATATATATTTCAAGCTCAATAAAAAAATTAAACACACATGAACTGACGGATCTAAAATTATCTTCTTTTGTTCAAACCTGACCCATTAAGCACAAGTCGAGTTGAGTGAGTATCTAGACTCGTGAACAATAATTTCCTTAATAATGCTATACTATTTTTGCTAGAATAATTGCTGATTGGGCTTTGCTTTCTATCTCACTTAAAAAAAAAATTTAAATAAATAATATAGATTTGTCACTGATTATTAATTCAAGACATTTTTTTTTGAACTATAATATAGTCAAATGTTGATCCATTTTTATTTTCATTCAAAAACTCCCATATTCTTTCTTGGACTAATTTAGCCTACTTAATTTCATCAATCAACTCAACTTAATAGTTTATATTTATCCAATTGGACGGATTTAATTATGAATTGGACTAAAATTATATAAATAAATAAAATGAAATGAATTTTAACCAAAAAAATATATTTATCATTAAATTGGGCATTATATGTAATATTAAAAGTTAATTTCCATTAATAGGTAGTTATGAGTTTATTATTTATACAATTGAATTTGCAATTATAGTTATCATTTTTTTTTTATAGAATTGTAGTTAAACATTTAATTTGGTATAATTAGGCAGATTTGACCAATATGTATTAATGGCAACTATATAGTCTTTAATAATTTAAATTTAGATTTGATTGGCAGCTAAGAGAACTTTCGAATGGAGACTACACTATACACTTATAGGGTTATAGGGTCATTTTCGACATTTGGTAGCAAATAATGCTTGCAAAATAAATTAAATTCCAGCTTCTTTCTTTGACTGAAAATTATAATAATATTATAATTGCCAAACTTTTTTATATATAATTTGTTAAAATAAAAATAAAAAGAATATACATTTATATATGAGACTTGTTCCAAATTAAATTGGATTGGATTTTACGTTGATTGGGACATACGATGATACGACCCTTTCTTAAAATTTAGATATCCTTTAAACGTGGAAGAATAAGATGAAGTTCATTGGCCCAATGGGCCTGAGCTTCCAGACCAACAAGGACCAATGGGCTTTATGGTCAACCTAACCCATCCAAACATAAGGATCCTGGTCCCATTTAAGGCATTTGTCTTCTACTTCTTCTTTTCCATGGATTTGCTTAGGGGATTTTAATGATATTCTTTCCCACTCTACAAAACTTTACCTCTTATTTTTAATTTTAACGGTTAAAGTAATTGATTTTAATTTTTATATTTATATATAATTAATTTATTAATATCTACATAAAAATTGTTGTTAAAACAATCCACTAACTCACTCGTTGAACCATAAAGAATGAAGATATATACTTTTTTGGAAACCAAACTTTATTAATGCGCTGATATCGGAATATCCTGGAGTATTTGAACACTGTCTCCAATGATCTGTAAGATAGAAAATAGTTAGACCGGCAAACCTTCTCTGATGCCTAAGTTAATAGGTGAATACAAAGTTTAGGGAGAATGTAATGGAGTTTGAGTATGTAGAATTATATACTTTTCTCTTTGAACTTGATTCCTATTTATAGACATTTGAGGTTAGGGTTGGATGCACGTGTCACCACCATATTGGTTCGGAATCTAAATTCCCGTTCCAAATGGCTTTAGTGTGTGATTGAGATCCGAAGCCATTACTCTCACCATTTGTTCTACATAGCTTTGGGGACCCTAGATGGCCGGCCCAAAAGTATGGTTAATAGGCCTTTGAGAACCATTTGAGGTCCAAACTTCATTATACATAGTATCATATGCCTCAACCAGACAAGAATATAACATTACATTAGTAACAAAACTCGGAACGTTAGAGAAAAACATATGATAAGGATATAAATGAGTCGATTGAGTAATAGCATGAGCCGTCTCATTAGTTTGTCTCCGAACGAACTTGATTGAGTAAAAGTAATTTAGAAGAAGCAAGGATCGACACCGACCAACCAAGTCATCGAACTCCGACTGATCTTCATTACTAGAATAAATAGCATCAACAATAATCTTGACATCGGTCTCAAAATAACTTGTTAGTACTTTTGATCCACTATCCACTCGATTTCTTGAATCAACACCAAAACCTCAACTTCTTTTACTTCCAACAAACTTGGAAAGATTGTCAACCGAGTGTTGGTTAAATCTTTAGGCATCACGGAGAATAGCCCTAAGTCTTACTTCAGCAGACGTTGTAAAAAATACCGTATCAGTATTGCATTTGTAAAAAAAGGACGAAGGTGGAGGATACCAAGCTTGGTAGCCCGTAACGTATTGAGCCCGAATTTGCTTGAGTATTTAGCTTTTAAGAACCAAAATTTTCATAAAAAAAGAAAGAAAGAAAGAAAGAAAGAAGGAAATTCAATGAATAGAAAGGCCCAATTAGCCGAAAGGCCTCTCAAACCCAGGCCTAAAAATGTTTCTCCCTCAGTAATGGAAAATGTGAAAGAGCTTAAACATGGAGGAAGAAGAAGAAGAGCAAAAGAGGAAATCAAGTGCGAATAAAGTAGTTATACAAATACCATCATACCAAGAAGTAATCGATAGCTCACAGCCAAAATCCCAGTCTTTATTTAAGCCATCTCAGACTTTCTCGCAAGCCTTCTCTTTCATCAAAAATTCCGAATTTTACACCCCTCCTCCGCCCCGTCCTGCCGCCTCCGCCTCCTCTCAACCCGGACCGGTCTCGGATAATGCTAACCCGTCTTCAAACACCCCGAGGTAACTTCTTCAATCCTCAATTTCATTTTTTATTGAAAATTTATTTTCTGGATTTGGGAATGTGCTTAAACTGTTTGATAGTTTGCTTCACTGAATTCAATTTTACTAAAATTGGTTGATACAGCGCACCTTCACCTTCTCAATCGGCTACTTTTGCTTCGTCGTCGTCGCAGGCTGCTCAAAGTCGGAATTCAATCCTTGTTAGCCACAGGCAGGTAAAGTTAGGATCTTTCTTGTTTTTGGAGACATAAAGATCCTCATAAAGCAAGCCAATGATTCCCTTTTTTGTTTTTGTTCCTTTTGCAGAAGGGAAACCCATTGCTCAAACATATCAGAAATGTAAAGTGGGTTTTTGCAGACGTGGTCTGCGACTACTTGATTGGCCAGAACTCTTGTGCTCTTTATCTAAGGTATACTTACTTGCTTA
This sequence comes from Euphorbia lathyris, assembly GCF_963576675.1. Classification (NCBI taxonomy): domain Eukaryota; kingdom Viridiplantae; phylum Streptophyta; class Magnoliopsida; order Malpighiales; family Euphorbiaceae; genus Euphorbia; species Euphorbia lathyris. Next base: position 21,038,473 of record NC_088918.1, on the reverse strand, counting down.
TTTTGGTTATATATCGTTTAATTCCATGTTATTCTTTTCAAATGTATGTAGATATGCAGCTGATGCCTATATAACTCAATTCTGTGGCATTATGCTAATTTTTTGTAAATTGATTATGTTAATTTATGTCTAGAATCCTGATTAGAATAGGAATTTAAGTGAATCCTATAAGGAAGGGATTGTACTTTTAGGCCTGTATAATCAATGGTTATTTGCTTATTTGTTTGCATCGTTGGCAGTTTTCGAGCATGTGCTCTTAGGGTATACATATTGTGAACTTTTGGGCGTAATCAGGTCTCATAGAATTTGGGAGTTAGAGATTGGGAAAGGGTGAGATTTCCTTACTGTTGTATCAACTTGCCTATTACTAATGAATTATGTGCTCTTGTCCGTGGATGTAGGCAAAAATAGTTGAACCATGAAAATCTCTTGTTCTTGTGATTGCATGTGTAATTTTATGTTCCTCATATTAAGCTTAGTATAATCAATGACTGATCCAGTTCCTAACAAATTATTTTATGTGTAGTCTTCGGTATCACCTTCTGCATCCTGACTATCTGTATTACCGGATAAGGGAACTGCAAAAAAGCTACAAGCTTCGGGTTGTTTTATGCCATGTTGATGTGGTAAGCTTCCCATTTGCAAGAAACTTTCAATGCATTTTCAAGCATTTCTTTCAAAGGCCATGCTTAATGACCTTGTACAGTGCTTAATCTATCAAATAGAAACAAGTTTAGATAAACTGTTCATTACCTTTACGAAATAAGAAACATAACAGATTGTTCTCATTGATTTCAGGAGGATGTGGTTAAGCCTTTGCTTGAAGTCACTAAAACAGCCCTGCTTCATGATTGTACATTATTGTGCGCTTGGAGGTATGCCGCATATTCTGTTATTTTCCCCTCTGCAAGTGAGAATTATGTGCTAAAGGCCGGATATATGTAGGGGAGTCTGAGATTTCATCATTAATATTATATGCTGCAATCGAATTTTTATTATTCTCATTCAAGATCTGCTAAGTGTCATGGGGTCAGAGTTCTCGTGCAGAGGCAATACCAGTGCGGCACCTCACATCTCCCGCATGTCCTGAGGCTAAGCCTTCTCCATCTCCGATGCTCACTGGTTTCACCCTCCCATGGGTTGGCTCGTCAGGGGAGCGGGTATTGCCTTTGCACGAGAACTCTGACCCCGTGACACTAAGCTGTTAGTCTTACATTTTGGAACATGTCGTTGTTAATACTTGATAAACTTATTTTCTTTTATTGAACATTCTTAAAATGATTTTTGTTCAAAGAACTCTTTTTGGGTTTTATTTGGTTATAGCTTGGAGGAATGCGGCCGATACTTAGAGACTATAAAAATGTATGAGAACAAGCCTGCAGACCTTATTCAGGGCCAAATGGACACTGATTACTTATCACGGGTAGTTACTTTATTAACGTCTTCTGTGCAAAATTTATGCCATTTAGTCCACCCAGAATCTCGGACAGTGTTAGAACTGTTATCTTCATTTTTGTCTTTTGTTTCTTTTCTTTTGTTCATCTTCTGATTGATCTGAAACCACATTTCTTTTGATATATAGCTGAATCATGCTCTTACAACCATTCGACACGTTAACAAGACTGATGTGGTCACCCTTGGATCTACCTTTGGAGTAAAATTCTGTCTCTAGATATCATGTACTTGATTCAAAACTTTTTGATGTTTGTTCTTCTGAATTTGAATGTTACTCCGATGCAGTCTTTTTCCAATATCATGGATGCATCAATGGAAGATCTAGCCCGTTGCCCTGGCATAGGAGAGCGCAAGGTGCGTGATGATTTCCTTTAGCCTATTACCTCAAGACTCGTGTCCTTGAGTCCCAACCAGTTTTGGCCGAAATAGTGATTGAATTTAACATTTAATGTTTTTAATTGTATGTAATATGTGCATTCATTTGTTTGGTTGCTCTAGGTGAAACGCTTGCATGATGCGTTTCATGAACCATTCAAGCGTGTCGTTGCGAGCCACTCTGTGGTTCCAGAAACATCGCAGAAAGACGCTGAACCTTTCACTGTAAATGAAGTCACTGAAGGGGAGAAGGAAGAAGAAACAAACAAACGCAGGAGGAAAGAACCTGAGACAACAGTCAAATCAGCTCTTTCTGCTGCATTTTCAAAGTATGCTAATAAATTTGGGAAAAAGACCAACAAACCACAGGGAGAAAAGGAAGGCGAAACAAGTGTTACCGCCAAATCTGGAGCTGATGATGGCAATTCCGGTGAAGAGGTTGCACGTTAATCCTCTTTCTATAACGTCGATATTAACCTCCGCTCTGCGATGTCTCCAATATTGCTTGCTCTTAAATGACCGAAAAGAGAATCGTCGGGTATTCCTTCATCTACTACCATTGATGCATCCTTATTTTAGCTTAATTGTGAAAGGAAATGCCTTCTGCAAATCACTCTCTAGGTTCAGCTGCATAATCTTGTATAAAATTTAGCACAGGAGTATTTCCCATATGGTTGATAAACATAAGCTTTTATTCTGCTTAGGAATTGGTAATTGTGTACGAATTTCATAAATTTGTGTATCAACAAAACATTATGATAACAGAACTTCCTATATGGTTAACAAACATTCATTTTTGTTTGTTTCTTTGCAACTTTATGGTTTATAATGTGTTAGATGAGTTCGGGAAAAAACCAAAAGTCGATTCTTTAGGTTTATACTAGATTGTGTTTTACTTGGGGTGACAAACGGCTAGAGAAATATTTTCCACTCAATCCCTAATATTTGCGGGGATGAATACAGAGAATTCCTATTCCAAAAAAAAAAAAACATTTAATAATTAGTTATATTATTGAGAGATATATTGACTTTAAGTATAGGAGTGTCGACGTTGGGCAACCAGTATCTCCATTGTTTTGCAGAAAAACATTCAGATGAGGAGCCTTAGAGATCCGTACATCGGAAACACACGCAAAATTTTGTTGGTGCGGTGAACGTGGAGCCGAGATTTCCTCATCACTTTATAGGCTCTAGCATTGACAGTCATGATGGATGTTCCGGAAAGAAATGGAGAAGATGGTCATCAAGGACATTACAAACAAGGACGACTCTGATGGTCCTCCAAAGGCCACCCCATCCATGGAATCTATCAATAAAAAATTTCAGAGGGTTCAATCAGATATAATGCTAGAAGATACAAACACCTTCTTTACAATACTGGCCAAGATAGCTTCCCAGCTAGGAAAGGGCTGCGGAAATTCCTCATGTATCCACCAATTTGATAGCCGGAATGTAGGTGAGCAACGTGCTCCAAACCCCCAGCTGGTGGCAACACTGGGATTAGAGTTATACTTTAGAATCCTATTCCTTGACTCCACTGGGGTATGAGGGAAGTTCGACGCAGAGCACACGGTTGTTATGAGTGGAGGGCTAGTGAATCATTACCCTAGTTCAGTGGTAGGAGGTTAGTTGAACACCTCATTCCTTATGACATCTAAAATGGCTATTGCAACCATCGGACCAATGGTCCAATGCTCCATGTCCACAGAGATGTATTATTTTTACCTATGAGTCCATACATATACCCATTTGGTAATTAGTCATTTTAACAGTCTCATTATTATTTCATTGGTCTTGATGAAAAACCTTAAACAAACGGGATAGTTGTTAACTTATTATTAGTGTTGGCATTTGAACATGACAAAACCACATATTTTTAGCCATGAATCTGATAAAATATTATTCGAAGCTGCAAAGAGTTATACAATTGTACAAATTGAGAAATGTTCCTAAAACCTGGAGCTAATTACATTATTATTCTGAAATCTGGAGGAAACAGAGAGGTTCTTAATCAGAGGAATGAGAGACTGCACAACATCTGTCATTAATGGCCTGTAATCTGCTTCTGGTTGTACACACATTGCTGCAATAGCTGCAACCTATTTGCACAAAGTTCACATTTTTCAAATTTTAGCTGAATCAAGAAATATTTCAATCACAATAATTGGTCATAGTAACTACCTGAACTAAATCTTTCTTCAAGTAACGACCTTTTAGAGCTGGATCAACCATTTCAACCACTTTTTCTCTGTTAGTTAACCCTGGAAGAGCCTGTAATATTGGTACAAATTAGCTTTTAACATTCAAGTCCATTTAACATTTGTGAGAGAGGAAATGGTAGATTAAGTTCACGGTTAAATTGCACCTATTGACACTGAAGTTTGGGGTTTGTTCCACAAAAGTCACTTAACTTGTCATTTTGGCCAATTCGGATAGAAAAGTCATCAGAATAGTGACGTGGCAGCCACTTGAAAATGACTTATTTTTACCTATGACATGACTGTCGTTGTATGACAGGTGGAAGCCATAAAGAAATTAAAAAAAAATACATTTTTTTTTGCTGCCGCGTGGCAGTTTCAAACAACTGGATTAAGTAAAATAAAAATGAAATTTTTACTTTTTTTACTGTGATATGTCACATGTAAAAGTGAATCATTTTCAACAAGACTACCATATCACTGTTCCAATGACTTTTTAAATCTGAATGAACTGGAATCACTTTATTGAAATAATAAGAAAAATTTAATGATTTTATTGAAAGAAAACGAAGTTCTAACGGTTTTTGTGATATAGATTCCAAATCTTAGTGACCGTTAATACAATTTACTCTTAAGTTCGTAGGGACGTGTATGTTTAGCTGTTCATTTCTGTTATTTGTTGTTGCCGTTAGATATTTACTGTTTGTAAAGTTAGCTGATTTTCCTTCTGAAATAACGACGACAACTGTTTTATTTTACTGTTTGGAGTGAAAAAAACAAAAAGCAGTTACGAACATGAGATCTAAACCGGGCACTAACCCAGGAGACAAGGACATGTTCACCAGGGGGACGTCTGGTGTCGATGGGTATCCGGCCGGTTAACAGCTGTAGAAGAACAACACCATAGCTGTAAACATCTGATTTTGTTGTGAGCTTACCTGTGGAAGCATACCTAACAGAAAACCAACATTCTCATAAAATCAGTTCCAATTGATGTTTACATGAAACTTAATATGAAATGAAGTGACAGTTTATAAGATAGGCAACCATATTGCAAATGCTAATAATAAAGATTGCCCCAAAAGAAGGAATCTGAAAGTGAGATTTATCTTCTTCTCTCAATCAAAATTGAGAAAATGACATATTGCCTAATAGCTACCTTTCCAATGCCCCATGTGCAGAAATCTTATGTGAAAATTGACAATTCATTGATATTTTGATACGTTTATCAAGACAAAAATGGCAAAATGGGGGAAAAGAGCACTCACTCTGGAGCCAGATAACCAGTGGTCCCCACGACACGTGTCGTCGAGGTCTGACCATTGATCTTGTCAGAACCCATCTTAGCAGATCCAAAATCTGAAACCTTAGCATGGAAATTTTGATCAAGTAAAATGTTGCTGCATTTAAGGTCTCTGTGGATGACAGAAGGGAGTGTGAATTCATGGAGGAACTCTAAGGCTCTAGCGGAATCAAGGGCTATCTGCAAGCGAGTCCCCCAATCCAATGGCTGGTGTTGCTTGTGGTGGAGGTGGTTTTGAAGTGAACCATTGGGCATGAATTCGAATATTAGGAGCCTATGCTGCTGGTCAGCACAATAGCCAAGTAGTTCAACTACGTAGGGTGAATGCAACCTGCTTAGCAAGTCTACCTGCAAGAAAATGACATTTTCAGCTACCCTTTTGCACCATTTAATAGCATTAACATTTTTTTTTTGAGGTACGGGTTATCGTGTCATAATCGTGTTATGAGCACTATGATATAAATGACACAAAATGATAATCATGTCAAGCGGATTATTTCTGTCGCGGGTTATCTCTGTCGTGTCATAAATTGACGGTTCTAATCTTGATAGACCACTAAAAGATTTGCAGGTTAAACCCCAAAAAGGGACATTTAAAAGAACTATTCCCAATAATGGTTGGGAAACAATTCCAATAGAGGGGTTATTTTTAAATCTGAATAGACTAGTTACGGCGGTGGGCCCACCATAATGGTACAAAAGATAAACCACTATGTTTTGTCCTTTGTAACATTACAGCACCGTAATATGGTTATTTTTAATTATAAAGTTAGAAACAACCCCTTTTAAAGGAATTATTTCCCAACCATTACCGGGTTGGGAATAATTCTCTTAAAATACCCTTTTGCGTGGTTTAACCAAAGGTTGGCTTGGTACATAACTACGCATCTAAACTATCAACTTTTTATTGTACTTGATCTATCATACTAAAACTTGGAACTTTTTACCTTTTGGTACTCTTAACTTGTAAATTTTGGATTATGCCACCGTTATTTACTGATTTGGCATACTTCGAATTTGATTAAGAATGCAATGTGGATTTTATACGAAATTTGTCAAATCATCAAAGAAGAATCTTAGAAGCCCAAAATTGACTAGTTCAGGACGCATAAGGACAGAAGTTACATATTTAGATGTATGATATGTCTAAGTATAAATATCGGATGTCAAATGGTTAAACGTTATAAAGTTTAAGAGCGTAATTATATATTAAAGCTAAAAAAGTTCAACACTTTATCCAAGTCTTAAGTGCCTAAAATTGTTGACTTTAAAAGCTGTGCAATTTATTGAACTTAAATTACTAGGTTAGGTTAGATAATAAACAAAGAAAGGCCAAGAAAAGAGGAGATAATAAATGAAGTGCACTTGCCTCTACCCTAAAGGCACGTTCTCCTTGTTTTCCTTCTCTACGGAACATTTTAATGGCAGCCATTGTTCCATCTGCAAGAATACCTCTATACACTATTCCATAGCTTCCATTCCCAATCACATTTGCTTCACTGAATGTATCTGTTGCCAATTCAAGCTCCCTGTATGTGAAAACTTGCACCCCCTTTTGTTTTGTAAGAGGTTTATTCCCCAAATTGCTACCATATAAACACCCCCCTTTCACATCTGTCACATAATTTAACATAAAGACTCAATTTTGGCTACCATTTTGGATTCAGAATATGAAACAATCAAAAGGGTGTTCTTTTCCACTCTCCAATTAAGCAAAAACCATGAAATTAATCCAAAATGTGTAATCAAAACTCAGAAATCAAGTAACCTAATTTGTGAGAAATGAAATGTGAGGAATGTAATTACCTGGGCTGGAAGTGACATTGATGGTGGTATGGGAAATGAACTTACAGGTGGGAGTAGTGTTGTTAATGGTGGTGGGAGAGGCAGAGGTAGCTTTTTTAGTAGATTTGAGTCTTCTAAGCATGATAATAAGTAGAATGATTGCAGAAAGAACAATAAGGGAGATGGCTGAAATGATGATAATGAGAATGGAAGTGGAAGAAAGAAAGGTATGGTGGGGGGTGATTTTATGATGGTGTTTAAGGGCATGGCTGGTGGCAGGTGCTGCAGAAGTTTCAGTGGTGGTGCTAGTTTCCATGAGCAAGAACAAAGAGGGAACCAGAGAGGGTGAGAGAGAGAATGGAAAGTTTGTATCTTTGGAAGTTAAAGTTTGCTTCTTTAAATTTGTAAACTTGTATGGCCATAAAAATCCTCTCTCTTGAATAATGAAGATGAAGATGAAGATGAAGATGAATATAGGTACTTCATTCGTCACTTCTTTTGTATTCTCTGAGGAGCAGTCTCTGTCTATGCACAAAAAGTATCAATCTTGCAATATTTTTCTCACATTTATACTCATCCATATCATTAGTCTCTAATCACTCTTCAATCTTCATTTCTGAGGCCTACATGTATGAATCACTCTTAACTTTTGAGATGTTTCATTAGCTCGCGAACTTGCTTAATAAAACCTAAAAAAGTTGTGGACCAAACAGTAATAAAGTGGATCTCTGCGAGGTGCCTCCGAGGTATTCGACATCCCTAACACTCCGACGATCAAGTCAATGGTGTATCGATCGAGGTCGAAATGTATAAGGAAGAGTGAGAGAGAGAGTAAGCATACCATCCTTATAGACTTGGTGATTGTGTCTTAGTTGGCCAGTGTTTGCTTGAGTTAGATGTGGCAGACCCATTGTCTTTTAGGTGGGCTTGGGCTTGGGCTTGACCCACATACCTTATCAAGTAGTGCCCCCAAAACGAGGTGGAGTTGTGGACCAAACAGTAACAAAGTGGATCTCTTTGAGGTGCTTCCGAGCTCTGCGAGGTGCTCGACGTCCCTGTGCTAGGAACGATCCCTGAGAACACTCCGATGATCAAGTTAGTGGTGTATCGATCGAGGTCGAAATGTACAAAGGAGAGTGAGAGAAAGAGAACATACCATCATTGTGTTAGTATCTAGGTTTTTATAGACTTGGTGATTGTGCCGTGGTGGGCCAGTGTTTGCTTGAGTCAGATGGAACAGACCCATTGTCTTTTAAGTGGGTTTGGGTTTGACCCACATACCTTATCAAAACCTAATAGGTCTTCTAATTTGATTAAAGTGATATGCATTTCAATTTCTGTAAATATATCTTTATATTGCCACGAAAACTCCTTTTCAATAGCATTTCTACATTTTGTTTCGTTTATGAAACCAAAACTCCCGAAAACCAATACTACACGTTTTTGGGCGCGTTTCAATGAATATTGAAAATAGAAAACATGTTTCTAGTTTAAGAAATCGTTTCCTCCAGCAAACGTAACCGGATTAATGTTCGGACTTTGATTCTAACTAATTGAAACTTCTTCTATAACTAGAACTTTTTAATTTTTCTTATTTTAGTGGCACTGAATTTTACTCATTTTCACAGTCTAGTCATTTTAGTAAAACATAATTTAAAAGTCACTTAACTTTACACTTTTTAACATTATGACCACTAAACATTCAAGAATTAAAATTTTTCAGAACAACATTTTTTTCCAAAAATGTCATTTCTGGATCTTTGTATCTGCAAAAATTCATTTTTTCTCTCCTAACTAAACAATAGATAAACAGTCTCAAATCGAAAATTTTAAAAAATTAAAATTGCTTAAAATATCATCAACCTTTGAAATTTTATATTTTGAGGTGTTAATTCAATTTTAGTCGTCATAATATTAGAAAATATAAAATTGAGTGACTTTTATATTACATTTGTCATGCGCCGAAAATGAATAAGAATAAATTGATATAATTCAGTGACCATGGATGTAATTTACCCTAATTTTGTCATATCTATTGTATGGAAGCAATTATTATGGTTTTGTGGACTAGTGGAAAATGACTTGTTATCCTAAGTTGGTGTACATAAAATTAGTCTGTTTAGCTTAGTAAAAATTGCATGATTATACTTCTCATCATTTCATTTTATTTATAAGTTGAAGATAATTACAAAATGACACCTCAACTGTAAATATCTGAACATTCTCTTCAACGAGAGGAATAATATTTTATTATTTAACCAACTCTTGCCTCTTTACTCACCGATATGCATGGATCTTAGAAATTCTTAAACCAGATCAAATACTTGAATAAAAAAATTTAAAATTGAATTGAATCGTTGACTTTTTTTAGGACGGAACCGAATTATATTGTTGACTTAATTAGATATAGTTCTGGATTAGACTGGGTACTTATGTTGGAGATTTTAGAACCAGACCAAATATCCGGAAAAAAAATCCAGAACTGAATTGAACTTTTGACTTTTTCTTTAGAATCGAACCGAATTATAATGTCGATACAATCCTAGAAATTTTCAAATCCCCGAATTGTTCCTCACACTGGACTAAAAATACCCTAATGAGAATAAATGTGAAGAGAGGTGACCCAGTGAGGGGCAGTCTCCAACTAGGCAAAAGCATGAAATCACTATCTGCCTGGGCTGTGAAATTGTCTTATATATCTCCAGTTTGTCCCTGTCTTTGAAGAAGGGAGCCTGCAAATGCTTATCTGTAAGTCACAAGATTCATGCCCTTTTCTGAATTTTGCACAACTACCCTTATAATAATTCAACTAGGACTACCCCTATTTAGTGATACCAATTTCAATAATTCTTCACCAACACATGATTTTTTTTTACAGAATTTCAGAAATAAAACTCCCACTCAGAGTTCAAATCCCAATACATCTTTCCCTAATTTAGTATAAAACAATGTACCCTTTCGGGGTGTTTGTTAGGAGGGATAAATAAGGTGGGATAGGGATAAAAAGCACGAGATAAGTTATCACATGTTTGTTTAGGAGACAGACGAGTGAGACTGACGATGAATAAGCCTCTTATCCCTCAAATCCTATACCCAGGAGGGGGGTGGTATAAGGAGGCGGGATAAGCTCCTGCGATTTTAATAGGATGGAAAAGTCCATCTTATCCTTCAAATTAATGTTATGCAGTTTAAATAAGGTTAAAATAGTAAAATGTATTATTTTATCCTTATCCATATCCCACGTACCAAACATTGAATAATAATTCTCGACTATTATATTTTATCCTTATCTCAACCATTTATCCTTGTCCCTATCCCAACCTTTATCCTTATCCCCATCCCAATAGAATATCAAACGCCCCGTTTAGGTAAAAGCCGGAGTATCAATTATCGGGTTCATGTTGTAATCATATCATGCTAATTATCGGGTTCATATCAAACCATTTAAAGAGTGTTTGTTTATCTAGTTTTCACTTCTTGTTTGTCTTTTCAAATTAACTTTTTACAAAAGCAGAAAATCTCTGCTTTTTGGAAAAACACATTTTCCAAAAACAGGAACAACAAACAACAAACGACAAGTAGCCAAACAGACTTTTAATCTTAATCTGACTTAAAAAGTATCACGGTATAATTTTATCAATTTAATCATTGGGGTATTATAGATTATGTGTCAGTTTTAATATCTATATTAATTGTAACATTTGAAAAAGGATTAAGGCGTAAAAATATTTTTACCATTGACAGTTGTGAACAGTATTATCTCTGAAGTTTTACCATTGACAGTTGTGAACATTATTATCTCTAAAGTTTAAAATTGTGTAATTTTATTCATTGATATATTGGATCAATTTCAAATATAATTATAAAACAAAGATATCGTGTTCCTTATTCCGCACCAGTTATTTATCAGTTGGTTTAAAAAAATTCACTTTTTTATAATTTAATAATAGAATTGGAGATTAATATTTTTTTACGTATAAAATATTTTAAAAAAATATAATAATAATCTTAAATATTTATATTTTTTTTAATCAATTTCATATTATCCCAAAAAAATGGCAAGCTCTAGTAAAAGTCCAAAATCAAATACATCCAGTATCACGTGATACTTGTCTGATCAATCAAGTTACTACATTTTCATGACAGGGATTTATAATCAATACCCTCCTGAATATTTTTTACTGCAAAAGCTTTGCTACCAATGTCTATTTCTAATAGACCGAGAGATAACCCAACCGACATAATAACACGATTTATAGAACATCCTAACTGACACGACATAATTGATGCGATTATCATTTTTCTACATTTCTATCATATATAATTATAGGGTAAATTAAACTATTACGGCTCAAACTTTTGACTCCCGACTTTCAAAACTGGACATAAAAATTCATAAACTTAGAAAAAACCTTGCGAAAGAAAACAACTTCAAAACAACCCTTAATAAGCTTAAAAAATCCAAAAATTAAAGTTGTTTAAAACCATATTTTTATATGTTTGTTATTTTTCAACGTCTATATAACCTCAAAATCAAAAAATTCAAAAATTAAAATTATTTAAATATCATTTCTACGAGAGTTGCTTGCTACTAAAGTGGTCAAAAGTTGGGGACTTTTACTATGTTAGTAACTGACAACTATCAAAGACTTAAATGCCTGGTTTCGAAGTTTAGGAGCCGTAAAAAGAGTACGAACAAAGTTGAGGACGAAAGTAAGAATTCATTGCTTTTCAATCAAACAAATAAAATTATGTAGTTCAATCAATCATCTGGGAAACCAAGAAACCTATTAATAAGTTTAGCAACTGGGGCTGCATCACCAGCAGGGTAAGGAATAAGGGACTCTAAATCCATATCTGCAATTGTATGATCAAGTGTTTGAGGACGAGCACAATATAAATGTTTCCTCTCTGCTAATTCTTCTGCAAGTTCAATTTGATGATTGTCCATTAAATCTTCGTTTACCACTACAATAAGAGCTTTCCGGTGCCGCAGACTCTCAAATATGCTCCCTGATCCTGCACAATCATCTCAACCAATTCATGCCTTATCCTGAAATTAAATGTTATGATGCACGGACGGATACAAGAAATGCTATTTCTAAAACATAACCTTCATAAAATAGCCAAATTGATACGAAACGCATAAACGCTACTAAAGGGGAGTGTCCATGCAACATAGGTAATGGGGCAAAGCAAGATCAGTTTAACTTCAGCTTATAGCTTTTTTCATAAAATGCAGGTGAAGAGGGTAAATTACACCCATAGCCCCTCAACTTTGACTTACTTTCTTTACAACTCCAAAACTTCAAAACCGGATATAAAAAGTCCGGCTATGTTCTTTACTAACATAAAAAGAACTGATCAAGATGATATATTGTAAAGCAACTTCGATTCTTAAACTTTTTGGTTTTGAGATCATTTAAGTGTAGTTTGATAGGAGAAAAAAAGTGATTGTTTAGAGTGAGAAAACAACAAAAATGGTATTTAGGAAAATCAAAAATATAGTTTCATAGAAAATGTGGTTCCAAGTAACTTTAATGGCCTAATACATCTCTCGCCCGCTATATTTGTCCAAAAAAGTCAATTGACCCTTATACTTTTAAAATACCCTATTTACCCCTGGACTTGTTTAAAGTGGCCTATTAACCCCCTAAAATCCACAAGGGAGTAGTTGATTTTTTTGGACAAGTACAGGAGGCAAAAGATGTATTAAGCCAAATTTAATTCTTGAACTTTTCCATCTTGAGGTCGCCAAAGGTCATTTTGAAGTCGTTTTTATGTTAGTAAAGGGCGAAGTTCAGAGAATTTTATGTCCGGTTTTTGAAGTTCAGAGACTTTCATGTCCGGTTTTTGAAGTTCAGAGACTTTCATGTCCGGTTTTTGAAGTTCAGGGACCATAAATAAAGTCAGACCAAAGTTAAAGGACCATAGTAGATGCATTTTACCCTTCTTCAGCTTATAGCTTTTTATAAATGCAGGTGAAAATATACACTTTTCTTTGTGCTCCCATGTAAAAGATGCAAATTCTCTTTCTTCCACAAGAATGCCAAAAGCTATAGTGTGATACAGTGCCAGACAAATTACATTAAGAATGTGACAATTTACATTGAATGACCAACTTGATGAGACTCTCAGAATGTGTCCACCAAACTTTGTAATTTACCATCTCCTTTCAACTATTAGAGATTTCACATTATACTCATGTTCGCTGACATAATGATGATAATACATTTTTTGCTGACAAGCATCACAAGGTCAAAGTGTTGTGTCTTTTGGAAGTAATGTTCTCCCTTGGCCTTGGCTGGGGGCATATTAAATGAGACACTGACCTGCTAATCTAGACTAACTGTATCATCCCCTATTACCAATTTAGCATTATACTCATGTTTTCTGAGATAATGATGATAATTCGTATTTTTCTGACCAGCATCACAAAGTCAAACTGTTCTGTCTTTTGGAAGTAGTGTTTTCCTATGTCCCTTGGGCCAGGGGATATTGATTGATGCGATAAAATTTAAATTAGTAGATTACCCATAATGTACAAAATAGTAAAAAAATTATTCATAACGTTTCCAAACAAGACCAATTTTATCCCTACCTAAAACAGAAAATTTAAATGGACTGATTTCACAAGTTATTTGACCGTCACATCGGATCTTCCAAACAAATTTGTCCATAAAATTACGCAAGATCAATTTTACCTCTACGGACTGGTTTGACAGTTATTTGACTATGACATCAGACCTTTCACTGAAGCAGTTTCGTGCATTTTGGCAGTTGTTTGTAACTATATTAGTAACACAATAAACATTCACTTTGGCAGTTTTTTTTTGTGACTAACTTATACGTGAAGACTTAGTTGTTAACTTTTTGAAAGGTTATTGGCAGCTGTATTAGCACTGTTGCTAGAACCTTACAATTCGAGTTCGATTCGATTCAGCTCTATTTCGAGCTGAATCTATAGGGAGAATCTAAATTATAACAGAATCTTATGATTTGCAGTTCAAATCATACGATTCGGTTCGATTCAGCTCTATTTCGAGTCGGATCTTCATCATCGCTCATCAAAAACTTTAACATCACTAACTACTAAACTCACTTTCCTCTAGCCCGGTTGTTATTTATCAAGTTATCAACTCAAACTAGTTACATTTCACCGTTATCAAGTTGACAACAAGACAAAAAAGCAGAGTCAAAAACTCAAACTCTCCATCTCCACTAAGTTATTAAATAGAGTCCGATTTGTGAACTAATTTTATTATAATTGCATTTGCATTTGATTTGAATTCCAAATACTTAGGTTGATATGATTTCTTTTTTGACATTAAAATTGTAATTCTAGACTAATAATTTGATAATATTTTGAGTTCTAATATTATGAATTTGAACCGAATCTTACGGTTCGATTCGATTCACGAGTCACGATTCACAAAATGTGGATTTCGATTCACGAGTCGAATCTCGATTTGACAACTATGTGTATTAGTAACACAGTAACCATTTCAGACAGAATTGATGTTTAGAAGTTCCGATATGACAGTCAAATAACCCTAAAACTAGGGATAAAATTGATCTTGCTTGAAAATGTTAAGAGTAAATTTGCACTTCTAAGAAAACGATAGGGGCAAATTTGCAGCTTATCCCTTGATTGATATATCGACCTTCAAACCTAGACTGACTGTATCATCCCTTTATTATTCACAATAATACTCAGCCACTAGAAGAACGCACACACACACACAAAAGGAGGGAGGGAGGGGAGGTAGCTGAGTTCAGTTGATCCTATAACACTATAGAAGACTTTTTGAACAATTTTCCACACTACACAATGTAGTGAATCTTAATTAAACAGCATGTGTGAAGATTGCAGCAAGAAAGTTCGATAGCATGACCCTAAATCTACCAAATGCAGAGCAAAAACATACAAAAATAGCTTACCAGCATGACTAATGACAAGAGATGATGATCTTAGATGGTCTGCAATACTTGATGAAAAAGTGAAGTAATCCACAGCAACCGATCCATCTTCTCCTTCAGACTGCATTTAACAGATATGTTTAAGAAATGCAGCAGAAATATAAAACTGAAGACTAATAAGTCTAAAAGACTAAAGCAATCGTCTAAAATGAATTGGTTAAGCATTCGCTTAATCAGAATCGCTGTTGAAAACTTTAAGTGCAATATTCTACTCAAGGAATTCGGTCAGTTAATACCACAATAGTGTAAAGAACATCACTGATATTTGAGCAAATCCCATCAGAGCACATTATCATATGGTCCTCAAAATCTACATTATAGACCACTACTTCACGTTGGAAATGAAAGAGTAATAACAATTCTCAGGGAGTTGGGTCAGTTAATACAATAAGCGCATAAAGAATGCATAGTTATTAAAGGCGGAAGGCGCACTAAGGCGCAAGGGGGTCTCGGAGCCTAGCGCAAGGCTCAAGCGCACGCCTTGTGCATGAAATAAATTCCAAATTAACTACTAACTCTTCTACAATCATAATTCATGATAAAAAATTTAAATCTAGAGACTAAAGTTAACTGACTAAAAGTCTAATAACTACTTTTCACCAAGATTGAAGTCTCCATTTGTGATTTTCTAAACTCTTCAAAATGGCCAGCATTTTTTTCGCCATTCTTTGCCATGTTTCTACTGTCTAAATCTTATTTTCTCCTTTATTAATTTCTTTTTATTCTAATTTAATTTCACCCGTAGATCATTTAGATAGGAAAAGACTGAGACTAAGACATCTAGGCGCGCCTCTAGCAAGGAGCTAGGCTCAGAAAGACGCACTCAGAAGCGCATCTCTTAAGCAGACCCGCTTTTTGGCTTCTCAGGCAACATGCCTGGAGCCTAGTGCGCCTTTGATAACTATTAAACAATGTCACTAATATTTGACCAAATCCTAGTCCTACAACATGTCAGAAACTACTTTATGGAAGCAAAAATCTAGATTGCAGTCAATCTATTAGTGGCTCACTATTTCTTAGGGAATTGGCTCATTACATATACACATATAAATATGGATATCGAAGCGCTTGGGTATTGGACACATGACCTCCCACATCCACTTTGTGAAGATGTTACAATTGAGCTATTCTCAATATCTATGTTGCACGGAAACTCTTTGTCACTAGCGTTTCCGTTTCCGCTTCCATGCAACACAGCTCAATATGCAATTGGGTCTGTTAATACAATAAGTGTATAAGAAATGCCACTAATAGTTGACCAAGTCCCAGTCCTACGATATCTCAGAACACAATATCATATGGGCTCCAGATCATAAACCACTTCTTCACTATTGGAAGTGAAAGAGTAATAACATTTCAAGGATAATCGCTTACTTTTCATCTTCAAGTATCAATAAACAACTTTGTTATTCCATTTGAGTGAATTACCTTTAAGTTATTTCCAAGATCTCTAGACAAATAAATTACATAATGTAGGCAATAGTTTTCCAAGATCAAACTCAAAGTCAGAACCCAAGTACTTCTTATATCTCAAGTGCAACATATAATTGAAAGACATTCTACAAATTTTCTGCTTCTGTGCTCTAAGTTTCTAATGCATAATCTAGATCTGCACGCATTTGGATTTCAGATTCCAGTAACATTGCCCCCATTACTGATAGATAGATAGATAGATAGATAGATAGAAGGCACCCAAGCCAAGTACATCACTTGGAATTGTATGATTTATGATTCTGAGTTATTTATACTAAATTCTAGTAAAGTTTTAGCATATTCCGCCACTAACAAAATCAACAGTTGTTTCTGCTCTTGTTTCATAGGAAACTGAAAACAAAGTTTCATGAAGACTAGAGATACAAGTTCAACTTAGAGAACAAATTCCTAAATTTATCTTTTCTCTCAACCATTCCACAACTCAAAGAAGCTTGATTATGCTTCAACTTACAAGACAGAAGTCAAAACCCAACTATTTGATTAAAACAAATAGCTCTAATATGGATGGTATTAATACAAATAGTCTATATTTGGATCAAAAACATAAAAAAAAAGAGAGACAAAAATCTAGAAGTTAAAGATACGAAGAAGAGAAAAACCTTGGTTGGAATGTAGGATCCTCGACCAATTTGGATAAGAAGGTCAGTGTACCCTCTTCTAAACAATTCATGCTTAACTTCCTTTCTATCCACAGCTTTCACAAGAGCATCGAACAAAGTTGTGCCCACCGTTACGAACACAATTTTCCTCTCCTTCTGACCGATAGTATCCTCATTAGTTCCCATATTTAATGATCAAAGCTCGTCCTCTTTACCGCCTATGCATCAGAAATCAGACATCAATATATATTTCAAAATAGATTTTGGAATTAACAATCAAGCAGAAAGGCGTAATTGAATAACAATACGGACTTATGTGAAGCAATCAGTGAGACCAACCGCCGGCGATAAGCTGGTGGAGACCACTCGGTTGCGGGAAGTGCCGTAATTCAAACGGGGCGAGATTGGGCGGAGGAATATATGAACCGCTTTTCACTACCCTCTCTTCACTGAAATTATGCAGAAACGAAACCAAATCAACTCATGTTCGATATTCAATTTAATCTCTTTACAAGTACGAAGCAAATTCAACAAACCACCTCAATCAGCTATGGAGAAAATGGTTTTTTGAAAACTAAACTATGAGAGAAGCATTTACAAAATTAACATTACTTTTTACATATTTAAGACAGTACCCGCCTACGACAATCGCCGATCTTGACCGGCGAGAACAACAGTGGAGATCGACGTGACTTCCTAGCAGCGGCGAGGCCGGCGAGCGAACATAGGCAGCGATGGAGATCGGAACAGCGATAGGACGGAGATTGGTTAATTACAAACGGCAAAAATGGATATAGGGTGACAAACGGCAAAATAAGGCTTAAAGCACTGTTGACCCCTGATCTATTCAAAACTTTTGTTTTTGCCCCCAATCTATTTGATCTTATCTAAATTAGTAACATTTCAATCAATATGTACTTTAATAGTTTTGTTAAATTGTCCAATTTGACATAATCTTTTACACGTTTACAGCAGTAAAATTTGGACACAAAGACAAAATGTGAAATGAGGTAATTCAATAAATTAACCCGTACCTAATCCACAAATTATCAACAAAAGTATTAAAATTGGGTCAAATGGAAGGCCCATTTACATATTTAATCCATTTACTAATCTTACTACATATCTAGACTGATTTTGTGTGACTTTCCCATAATACCCCTAACCTTCCCACTTCCGCCGCTCGGCTGCTTTTACGCCTAAAAGGGAAGGGAAAGAGACTAAGCGAGAAAGCTAGCGCTGCGAAAGAAGTTACTAGATAAAAGAATAGAAGAAAGGTATTAAAAAAAATAGGAAAAGCGGGGAGCTCCTGTCAGTTTCTCTCCGAAATCTCCACCATACTGCGATGGGACTGAATCAGATCGATTCGGCTAGATAGCTCAGAGTTAAGGGATGTAAGGGGAAGGAGGGGAACCATTTGCATCAAACCAAATTGGCGGAACTGGACCATTCTACACCACTCTTCTTGCAAGACGGAGTACTATACCCATGTTTTTTGTCTCTGGGGACCAGGTAACTTAGCATCCGAATCAGATGTAAGAATTCAAGCAGCAAAGAGTTGCTTTCCTTACAGAAATAAGACTAAGCACCCTTCTTACCTAAAAAGAAAGAGTGCTTAGTCCAGTCCCTAGGTTTAACTCCCGATTGTTTCCCAGAGGGAGTAGTAAAAGTACCCCGATCTCTTCTACTTCTAATATGCTAAAATGCTTTCTTTAATTACCTACGCTCAAGGGGTTTCTTTTTTATGCTATGAGTTGATCGGAGAAGATTCAGATTTAATGCACTTAAAGCACTTAGTAAAGTAGAACGAAAGGGGGTAGGGGTAAGGAGAGTCAAAGAATAAGCATTTAAAAAACAAGAAGAAGCAACCCCTGCCTAGTAGTTTGTGGGATTGGGAAGAGAAAAGAATCCGATGATGGGAAGTTGAAAAATAGTTTTAGCTCCCCCCTATTCCTAAAGGGGATGCCCCTTAACTACTCGCGTAAGAAGTAGGGACAGATAATTTTTACCGTTTTTTGGCATAGCTCTACCTCTTGATTAAAGGAAGCTTTTTAGTACTTACACATTTGTGACCAGTGTCTGTCGAGTCCGGAAGCCCTGCGCTGCACTCCAGTGTTGAATTTCTTGATCGACGAAACGAGTTTTGGCCAAAAAGGGTTCTTGTCCGAGATGAGTTATTGCCATTTAATTTTTACGGAGGAACCGAACAGACTTTTGTTGACGGAAAGTCAATATATATTGATACGTTCAATCGAGTCCTGTTCTCTATTCCTATTGCTTTGGGTGGTCTTGCTGTTGCCGGTTTAGGGTGTTCTGGCTAATATGACTATGTTGCTTCCTCTTACTGGTCATCCTTCTAACCCGGCCTTTTTGGAACAGGAAATAGGGGCCATCCGTGACTCCTCCCGCCCATCCACGTCCACCGGCCTTCACATAGTCGCACAGCAGCCGTCAGCGTATGCGTCCACTTCCGCGCCCGAAAACCAAGGGTCGCTATGAGACATCTATAGTTGGGTGCCCTTTACCTTACGCCAAGCTCGGGAGAAAGAACTGAATATAACAATACCAAGCAAGACCAAGGTATATGACCTACCCCTAACCTTCCCACTTCCGCCACTCCTTGGTTATGCGAATCGCAGCTCTCTCTAGATATATAGTAAGATTAGTAAATGAGTTAAATATGTAAATGGGTCTCCCATTTGACCCAGTTTTGTAATTTTCCCTTAAAATTTTAACAAAACTGCTGAAATTTTGACATATTATCATATTGGTTGAAATTTCAACGATTTAATAAATCTATATATAATTATTACCAAATAATATACCAAGAGTTAAAGACAAGTGTCTATTACAGCTGTGCGTTTCAAAACCCCTCTCGTGGCTGTACAAGGTAGCGATGATCCTCTGGTTCATTTAGCGGCAATGAATGAAAAGTTGTGGACGGGTCGGTTTCTGACACCCCAATTATCTATCCAGCAGAGTCTATTCTTCCTTAATGTTTGGCAGCATTAGCGGAAAATTCCAGCACCAACAGCAGCAGCAACATCCACGTCTGAAGTTCCACGATGGAAGGCCCCTGCAGTCGGCAGCCTGTGTAATTTGGATGCAGAATTTTTTTTTGAAGAGCACCGCTATGGCTGGGGAGGAGTCGTACGTGATGCAGCAGGATCATTGCAGGCGTGTTTAAGTGGTTCGGCTGCAGCTTTGGTCACGTCTAAGAGGCGTTGGCACTTTGGCATGGGATCGAGCGAGTTCTAGAGCTTGGATTTAGTGCGGTTAATTTTGCAAAGGATGCAAAAACAGTAGTTGACAGTTTCCATTCTCAAAATAAACATATCTCTGATTTCAATAGTATTATAAAAAATAGTCAGTTGCTTATTCAAGATCAACATGATATTACAATGTCTTTTGCCCGCGGTTAGCGAACGGAATAACTTATACTTTAGCTAGAAATGATTATTTTATGTTTCCGTTAAAAAACCAATATTTTAATTACGGCAAAGAGCTTAAGCATGTATCATAATTATTCATTTAAGAAATAAACTTTGACTCTTGTATAGTCAATTGAAAATTTTGTTCACTTCAATAATTTTAGGGTCAATTACATGAATATCATAATTAAGTACAAAATTACAACCAAATCATATTACCAAACTTAATTCTTAATATGCCATTATTTTCTATATATTATGATTTTACATCATAATTTAAAGATTCTAGACTCCAATTCATAAACTATAAACCGTAGAAAATATATTATAGACTTTTAATTTATAAATTCTAATCCTTAAATATACTAAAAATACTGATTTTAACTAGTTTGACATAATCTAAAACTATGATTTGACATTGTTATAAATAGTTTTTAAAAGATGAATTTCTATGTAATTTTCCCATAATTTTAATATGTAAAAGACTTTGTTTCCTGAATATAGGACTTGTTTACTAATTTTAAGGTCATCCCAACAATATGTATTTTCCCCATTATTTCTCTACGTTTTAGTAGATTTTTCATGGCTCGAATCGGTTCTACATTGTCCAAATTCAACCCAACCAGCAATATATATATTTCCAAACTCAGTCCAGTCTGTTCAAATAATATATATTTACGATAAAGCGTACAAATTTTCCAAATATTTTTAGTCAGGAGCAATTTTACCCTAACATTTAACACAGTACAATTTTCTCTTAACATTGGTAGCTAAGAGCAATTTTACTCCTAATGTTGACAAGTTTAGTCAATTTAAAAGATAATTCATCAAATTGTTTTCTCGGATTTGAATTTTATCATCTACACTTCACATATGCATCATTTTACCACTAATTAATAACAATTCATAAATATATGATAAGATGTGATTAAAAAAAGATATAATGTATATTGTACGAGTTGGAAAACAAATATTTCCCCGAATTTAAAAATAATAATCTTCAATTCTATTATTAAATCATAAAAAATATGATTTTTTTCTAGAACCAACGAATGCACAATTGATGCAGAATAACGAACAAAATATTTGGATTTTAAAATAATGTCTGAAATTTACTCAACTTATCAATGTTAGAGATAAAATTACTTTTCGTTGCTAACATTAGGGTGAAATTGCACAATTTTAAACGTTAAGGATAAAATTGTTCCCTTATGCATTTTTACACCTTATCTCATATACTTATAATACAAAAATTAAAATATATTGAAATATAAATATGAATAATAAAAATACAATAAATTAAAATTTTTAATTAATTAATTCAATAAAATTCAATAAAGATAATTTTATGTAACTAAAATATATTCAACAAAAGTAATAAAATGCAAATGGAGATAATTATAATATAAGAGCGGACCGGGTTAAATTCTGACTTTTAAGAAAAATCTAAAATCCAATAACCTATTCTATGTGGTGGCTTCAGTGGGTTCAAACAACGCCTCTCAAATATAAAGTTCAAGCCCAACCCAAGACCGGCGGGTTCTTTAACATGTCTACATTTTAGTGTTATGCAGTGTTTTCTTTACTTTCTAAACAAAAGATCTCTTTACTTTCAAAAAGAAAATTCAATTAGTAATATTGTATTAGTATTATAAAAGATCTATATATAATAAAATAAAAATGTTGTTGCATTGTTTTGGTGTGAAACAACCACATAGGCTAAGTTGTTATATTAACCAGCATGAGATCGAGATTAGTAATGGTTCTTCCACTCAGATGATGTCACGTCATCCCAACTATTGATGTGATATTATTTGAATGGAATGACCACAATTGATCCGGATCCAACTAATAAATTTCTTTCTTTTCTCTTCAATGTAACACAATTCAGTTTTATTAACATAAAAAGTAATTTTTTATATAGTAAAATAAAAAGTAAAGAGAAATATAAATTGAATGAAAAGAAGAGGAAATAAAATTTGGAAAAATATTAAATTTATTCTTTCAAAAATAAGGAATGTAGTTAATTCAATTTGGATTATCAATGGTGATTTATTAGTTACAAGACCTTTTAAAAGATAGAGATTCAAAACATCTTAAAATTTAGATTTAATAAACTTAGATCTAACGGTGCATAACGTCATTCAGGATCTAGTGAATATTACTGTGAAATATATTTACAATGGTGAGCAAGTAAGTTATGATTGTATTTAAGAATATTTTTAAAATAATTCATTTTTAAATCATCAACGATTAACTTAGTAATATCAACCAAAAAGTCCGGTAGGGTACCTACGGGTAATGTCATTCCCAAACCCTTACCCTTTTATTTTTTAATTACCCGTACCCGTCCCATTACCCTAACGGGTATACTTTTTGCATCCCATACCCTTCCCATTTAATTCGCGGGTACCTGCGGGTACCCTTACCCGTTAAGAATCAATAAATAAAAAAATATATTACAAATTTAACAAACTATAAATTTAATAAATCATCAATCTAAAAGTTGAATAAATTGAACCTTAATTAATAAGAATAAAGTAGTTTAGTGGTATCACTCAATTGTTGAAAAATAAATGGTTGAGGTTTAAATTTCATGTCTTACATCTAAAAAACAATGATATTTATTAACATAATCTATATATAATATAAAACAGTAACGATGGAGCTGAGGTGTCACTTCCTCCTTTTTTACTGATAAAAAATATAATATAAAATCTATATATAA
Source organism: Euphorbia lathyris (assembly GCF_963576675.1). Classification (NCBI taxonomy): domain Eukaryota; kingdom Viridiplantae; phylum Streptophyta; class Magnoliopsida; order Malpighiales; family Euphorbiaceae; genus Euphorbia; species Euphorbia lathyris. The sequence continues at coordinate 21,015,125 of NC_088918.1, read as the reverse complement.
TATAAAACAGTAACGATGGAGCTGAGGTGTCACTTCCTCCTTTTTACTGATAAAAAATATAATATAAAATATAATATATTAACTTTAGTTATATTATTATATTTATTTATAAAAAGATTATTTTATCCGTACTATATCTAAGAGATCTACAGAATTTAAATTAATCCCTAAAATCTCTCTAATTCTCTGCATATCTATATCTAAAAGTTCTACATAATTTAAATTAATCCCTAAAATATCTCTAATTCCCTACATATCTATATCTAAAAGTTCTACATAATTTAAATTAATCCCTAAAATCACTCTAATTCTCTGCATATCTATATTCTATATAAAACAGTAACGATTGAGCTGAGGTGTCACTTCCTCCTTTTTTACTGATAAAAAATATAATAAAAAATATAATATATTAACTTTAGTTATATTATTATATTTATTTATAAAAAGATTATTTTATCCGTATTATATCTAAGAGTTCTACAGAATTTAAATTAATCCCTAAAATCTCTCTAATTCTCTGCATATCTATATATAATATAAAACAGTAACGATGGAGCTGAGGTGTCACTCCCTCCTTTTTTACTGATAAAAAATATAATAAAAAATATAATATATTAACTTGAGTTATATTATTATATTTATTTATAAAAAGATTATTTATCTGTGCTATATCTAAGAGTTCTACAGAATTTAAATTAATCCCTAAAATCTCTCTAATTCTCTGCATATCTATATCTAAAAGTTCTACATAATTTAAATTAATCCCTAAAATCTCTCTAATTTTCTGTATATCTATATCTAAAAGTTATGCATAATTTAAATTAATCCCTAAAATCCCTCTAATTCTCTGCATATCTATATTCTATATATAATATAAAACAGTAACGATGGAGCTGAGGTGTCACTTCCTCCTTTTTTACTAATAAAAAATATAATATATTAACTTTAGTTATATTATTATATTTATTTATAAAAAGATTATTTTATCCGTACTATATTTAAGAGTTCTACAGAATTTAAATTAATCTCTAAAATCTCTCTAATTCTCTGCATATCTATATCTAAAAGTTCTACATAATTTAAATTAGTCCCTAAAATCTCTCTATTTCTTTGCATATCTATATATAATATAAAACAGTAACGATGGAGCTGAGGTGTCACTTCCTCCTTTTTTTATATCATTAATTGTAATTATTAATTATATTTTTGTTAATATTTATATATTAAGATGAATCCGTGCATCGCACGGGTCAAAAACTAATTTTTTTTATGACGGGTACCGGGTACCCTAGGGGGTATTCCCATACCAATCCCATTACCCTAACGGGTAATGATTTTGATCCCATACCCGTCCCATACCCTTTTATACAGAGTACGGGTAGTCCCATTAGGGTCGGGTAGTGTCGGGTACCCGCGGGTACACTACCCGTTGCCATCCCTAGTCAGTGTAGCTATGTGGTTTTTTTAGAATTAACCCTATTTTCTATTCGATGGAGATAGAAAGATTTATGATAAGATTTGTGATTAATGTTCTATCATTGAACTTTTCCCCAAACTTTTGGTCAAAGAAAATTAGTTTTGTAGTCATTGATTACTTTACAAAAGTATGAAGAGGATAAGGGTGTTGCAACATTGAAGGCAACTAGATCTATTGTTCTTAGCAAAAGTACATTATTATTCGACTTGAAATCTTGAACATTCACATAATCGATGATGGTATATTGTTCGATTAGTTTATGCCTCTATAATGAATCGCCTTAAAATCCCCTTAGTGCTTATGTATGAGGAAGATGCAAATAAAAATATTTTTCCAATGATCGTATGCACAAAACTCGTTTTGAAATGAGTAAAAACATGGCACAACACTGTCTGTAACAAGCGGGTTCATTAGAGGTGTTCAAAAACCGAACCGGACCGAAATAACCGATCGAACCGATGAATTTCAATATTTTCGGTCTATTAGGTTCGGTTTCGGTTTTATATTTATAATATTTTGGTAATTTTGGTCGGTTCGGTTTTTAAATCAAAATTACCGAATTAACCGAACAGACCGAAATAAATTAAATATAATTAGAAATGAGATTTATTATATAATTAGTGTATGTCATTTATTTTTTTTTGGTAGGTAAAGAAAGAAAAACAACAAACAACGAAACCTAACCCGGGATCAGCCTCGGAAGGCTAAGTCCAATCCTGTCCTCAAGAAGCAGGGAAGTGAGAAAGAGGGGAGGGTCTGAAAGGGTAGAAACACCTAACATCCCCTCATGGCCAGCTTCCGCCAAGCGATCCGCAACCCGGTTCTGCTCCCTGTAGATGTGGGTGAACTTCCAGAACTCGAAGGAAGGGAGAAGCCTTAATATGGCTTTGATAAGATTCTGGCTTCTAAGACAAATAGCCCGGTTATCTGAAATCCTGTTGATCGCCTCTAAGTTATCAGATTCAATAGAAAGCCTCCTAACCCCCAGGCTAATGGCGAGATTGATACCAGAGAGGATACCCCAAAGTTCCGCAGAGTAGGAGGAACCCAACCCTAGGTTATGAGTGAAACCTGCCAGCCAGGCACCACCTGCATCACGAAGAACACCTCCAGCAGCAATCCTCCCGTTGTTAAGGCATGAGCCATCCGTATTCAACTTGACAACCCCTTCACTAGGTTTACTCCAACCAACAAGATGGACCTCTCTCTTCTGGGTAGTTCCAACCAGGGGATCCCCTTTGAAGCTCTCAGTGATGATAGAGAGCTTTTTAGAGAAGAAATCAAATAAATCCGGAATAAAGACAGTTTTCTCAGCAAAGATCTCTTCATTTCTCCACTTCCAAATTTGGTGACAGATTATAGCAAAGAAAATATCACCATTGTCCATGTTTGCCAATAACTTCCCACTAGCTCCTTCCGAGAACCAGTCAGCCTCAGAATGAGCCATAAAGGAAGGGAGAACGTGGTGGGGCAGAACCTTACTCCACACCTCTTTACTTTTGGGGCAATCCCTAAGAGCATGACACAAGGTTTCAACATGGTCTCTACATCTAGTACAGGCTCCCGAAACCGCCAAGTCCCTTCTCTGTTTATCCGAATTAGTAAGCAACCTGTTCTTGACTCCCAGCCAAAGGAAGCTCCTAATACGGTAAGGGATTTTAAGGGCCCAAATATACTTCCAGATATCCGAAGGAGGATCGTCTCTGTTAGGAATAAAGGCTTCATAGGCAGATTTACAAGAATAAGCACCATTATTGGTCAGGGCCCAACAGTGCTTGTCCTTATCTTCCTCTTGATTACTAATTTTAACTCCTCTAATATTCAGGAGGGTCTCCAGGTTAAAGAAGGTATCAAACTTAGACCAGATCCAGTCCCCCTCCGAGTTTACCACATCGGCAATTTTCCAGCAGCGGATGTCACTCGGCGGAGGGGAGTTACACACCTCAATAAGCGGTTTATCCCCTAACCAAGTGTCATACCAGAAACTGATGGAACGACCATTTCCCACCTCAAGGCCAACTCCTGTGCAGAACTCTGCAAAAATAGTACTAAGCCCTTTCCAGAGGAAGGAACAACTGACAACTCTCTCCTTAGGGCCTCCAAAATTTTTATCTTTCCGATATTTACCACAGAGGAGACGAACCCAAAGAGAGGAAGGGAATTGCCACATTCTCCAGAGGAGTTTCATCAAAAGGACTTTATTGTTATCTTTAGCTTGCTTGATGCCAAGGCCCCCAAGGCTCTTCGGCTGGCAAACCTCATTCCAAGGGACCAGGTGAACCTTCCTCCCATTCTCAGCCTCTCCCCAAAGAAAACGCCGGTTAATCTTGTCAAGCTCTTTGAGAACCGGCTCAGGGAGCCTACAGGCTTGCATGATATGGTTTGGAGCCGCACAGTTGACGGACTGGATTAAAGTAAGATGGCCGGCAAACGAAAGAGAGTTAGCTTTCCAACTAGCACACAAATCGTTAGCTTTATCCAGAGTATCTCTAAAAGAAGCTTTAGAGACTCTGCCGCTATGAAGAGGCACCCCTAAATACTTACCCAAGGACTGAGTAAGGGGGATACCAGAGAGATCACTAAGTCTTCTGCACATACCATTGTCCATGTTTTTAGAACAAAGCATCCGAGATTTCTGAATATTTATCTTTTGGCCGGACGCAGAACAGAAGCACTTAAGGATCTCCATCACCATGTTAATTTGAGCCTCAGTACCTTCAACGAACAGCAACACATCATCTGCAAAAAATAAGTGGGTGATGGGAGGGCAATGCTTATTGATGGAAACAGGGTGGAGAAGACCTTTGCTCACAGCCTCCAGGATCAGGTGAGACAATCTTTCCATAGCAATAACAAACAGGAAGGGGCTCATCGGATCTCCTTGACGAATTCCCCTGGAGGGGGAGAACTCATCGGATGTGTATGTCATTTATTATTCTAAGTTATATTTGATTTAAAATTATATTATTAGGATCTTTGTTAAGCATGATAGTTTTTGGATTGCCTGTAACTGATTATACTATTAGTCTATTTAATTTTTGTCTACCAATTTAGTACAATTGTACACTAATTCATATTGATTGTAACTGATTATATTATTGGTCTATTTAATGTTTGTCTAATTTAATACAATTATACGCTAATTCATATTTGGAATTAAGATTGATTTCATCTATATATATATATATATAAAATTTATATATTTTTTTCTTTCTATTCTTTCAATCCAAAAAGAAAAATAAAAATAAAAATTATTATATATATAAGTAAATACCCAACCACATCATTAACAGTGTAATATTAACCTTACATAAAAATAATTGTTAATGAAATTTTTTAATATAAGGAAATCGAATAACCGAACCGAATCGATCGAAATAATTTGGTCGGTTCGGTTCAATTATTTATTATTATTTGGTTAGGTTCGGTTTTTATTTTTAAAACTATTCTGTTTTTAGTTATTTCGGTTCGATTCAATTTTCAGACCGAACCGACCGATGAACACCCCCAGGTTCATGCTAAAAAATTCCTTATAGGAGACATTGATTCTTTGAGATGTGATGACCTCCAATGGGAAGCTCAACAAAAATATGAAAGGTGGTTATGTTGTCACGGAAGTGTTAGTAGGAGGAGCTTACGAGTTAGCTAATATAAATGAAAAATCCCCTCTTTAATGCATGGGATGTATAAAATAAGAGTGAGCATTAATGGTTTGTATGACTTGCATTAATCACACAATAATTCTTTCAAAACCCACTCCTAGAATGAGGATTGCATTATATAGTTATCCAACATGTTTTATTTTTCTCATCGAAGGAGGTTGGTCTTAGGTTTTGGTTGAGATGGACGCTAACCATGTAGTCCGTGGGGGTGGCAATGCAATTTGAAAACCTCTCGAAATTTGGTGTTGTTATACAAGCATATCGTCGTCTCTTATCATCATGTCCTACAGTTTCGGTTGTTTCAATTCCTTGAACTGCTAATATAATTGCTTATGAATTAGCTAGGTATGCAATATCTAAACAGTGGTTGGAACTTTTTATAATTTATCTGATTTCTCGGTTCGAGATTTGTTAGACACTCTTATGTATATCATCTCCTATTTAAAGATTTCTGCATACGTGAAAATTCGAATTCGAGATCTAAGTTAAGCGACTCGATTTTTCGTTATGAATAGGTCTATTAACAATGAAAGCACATTTTGTTATGGCTGCATATTGTGTTTTTAACTAATTTATTTGACAATTTGTTCAAATAAAGAAAAGAAAGAAAGATATAACCAAAACGACGCAGTTTCGATTTTTTCAAAAACTATAAAAGTGCTACAAAGCCCGCTTCTTCTTCTTCCTCATCATCATCCATTTGTTGTTTCAGCAGAAATGGGCTTCTCATTTGGCAAAATCATCATGAGCCGCCTCTACAATCGGCAATGGCTTGATGATCCCAACCACCAAAGGCACCGCCGATCTTTCCCTTCAACTTCAACTACTACTCCTTCAAATGTCCAACTCTCTACTCCTACTTCACAAAACACCATAACCCCTAACTCAACAAATTCTAATAATACCACATTGCAATCGCCGTCTCCGCCTCCAACCTTTGCTTTTGCGGCCCATATCCCTACCCTTCCTTTTCCGTCCCCATCTCTCTCCATTTTCTACAATTTCACTAACTTCCTTGTGTCTGCGTTTCTCTTTGGTTCTTCTACTCCGCCAAACAGGGGATCGGTCCCTCGCCGCGGTGGTTATTTTACCCCTGCAGTTGCACACAGGGGTTGGGTCCTTCGGGTTCAGGGTGATTCTTTTACTGCTGCAAGGCTTGGGTGGTTCCCTCGTCCAAGTCCGATAGTAGTGCCGGTTCCTCCGCCTTGTGTTCATCATAGCGATGTCAGGAAGATCAAGAATCATGTAAATGTTCATAAAGATAGCATAAGGCTTGTGGTTGATGACACGGATTTGAATTCGTATTTGGTTTCCTTCACTTTTGATGCTCTTGTTCATTGCAGGTATGACCGCTTCTCTATTTGATTCCCATTTTTATTGCATTTGAAGAAAGAGAGAAAGAAAGGTCATAATTCGTTATATTCTTAGTTGATTTTTTGAAATTGAGTTAGCAATTCATAAATGGAACTCTTTTGATCATGAATTCTTGGTCTAGTAGATGAAATAACTTGAAATGAATCTTCCTAATTGACTGTTTCCACTGTCTTTGATCACTTCTATTTTGCCCCTTGCATGTGTATTGCAAAGTTATAGAATGAACTTCTTGCAATTTTAGCTGAATAAGATTTCTTGGTCAAGATAAATCGATTAGATACACTAAACCCGAATTAAGAATCATGTAAATGTTCATAAAGATAGCATATGTGCAAGTCGAATTGACATCCCTTGCTCCAAGAAGATACTCGGAGCTGGGGATGGTGAATTAAGAACTAGAAATAGTTTGATAAGTACCAGACCTGAATTGAGTAAAGGCGGCCCGGCGCACTACACATCCCGCTAAGCGAGGGTCCGAAATTTCCATCAATGAACCTCTTGCCATCAATAACTTTTTGAATGCTGTGTATATCGGAAATTCTGCATTCTAAATGCTTACATTGGAGATTGGTCTGAAATTGCTATTATGCAATGTTGATGATCTTTTGAACAGATAAGAATGAAATTTTAGTCCCTATTATTACTCACCAATATCAAATACCTGGTAGTAATGCTCCACAAAGTTTATACACTTTTGGTTAGATCATATCACATTCACATCTTTGGTATTTTCAGATTAAAAATGGATAGTTAAGATGCTAACCATGTTAAGAAACAGTATTTCTCAGCTGTAATGTGATGGAGGTAAAACTTGTGTTGGTTAGTCATCACCTGTGATGCAGGGAAAGTACTCTTCAGTAGTGTTTCCGTGTTTCATGTTCGTTCCCATTTCAGTTTCCTGGCTATGTTCTGAGGACTATGTTTTAGAAATGTCATTTGCCAGTCTCCGTGTCCGCTTCAGTTTCCATTTCCGTGCACTATAGGTCATCACTTTCGTTTGGTCTTGTCTGACTGGACACTGGTGAATCTAATGGTAGCACGGTACATTGTTGTGGGTCGTTAAATATTATACTTTTCTCTGTAGATTCAGAGTAATCTTTGGCAGCTCCTTCTCCACCATCCGAGGGGTAGAATTGTTGAGGTTTAGGATACCTTTGGTTCAAATTCAAATTCAAATAAGGGATTTAAAAAATTAGATTCTGAATGATAGAATTCATAGGGATATGGGGATGGATTACTTATTCTGTAACTTAATTGATTAGGTAATTTGATTACTATATGTTCAGGAGTAAAAAGGATTGCTCTTTTCTTATTCCATATGGCTAGATAGCTTATCTATATTATGACTTACATTTTAGGACTGTCAATTTCTGATACGGAAACCCGATTTACAGGTCCTGACAAGCTTTCCCTCTTCTTCTTTTTTTTTTTTTTATCTTAAATGCAGCATCACTGTGTCTTACTTTGCGACGGAAGGAATGAACTGTACATTCATGCCACTAATTCACAACGAAATCTATACCCCAAGGAGCATTTGGTTTGACAAAGGATTAGGCCAAACATTTATCCAGCCACCAGGAACCGGCATTGATCTAGGACTTTTCGATTTGGACATTATTCATCCAAAGTTGTCACAAGGGGGATTTGATTTCCCTCTTGTCATTTGTGTAGACGCATGCTTACCTTGCTTAAGTTCAGGTCCTCAGCCTCCGCCAGTCCTGTCTCATACACAGATTACTCAAGCTGTATTTGACATGAATAACCAAGGACAGTTTGTGGTGAAAGTAATTAAACAAATATTGTGGATTGACCAACATCGCTACGAGATTGGTGAGCTTTATGGTCTCAGCAACTCAGAGAATGTGTCGTCGGACATTAATGGTCAGAAAGAATGTTCCATCTGCTGGAATAAGCCAATGGATACAGCTATTTTGCCTTGTCGACATTTGGTGAGTGAGACTTCAATTTCTCAAACCACATTATACCATTATAAGGTTTCCAAGTCCTCTACTTGAACATTCAAATAAGTCAAGTCGCCCAATCATCCTGCCTTGTGTTTTTAAGGCCACAAATTAATGAGGTTGCCGGGACTCGAGAATCCTCGACCGTTTGGTCCTAGAGGCTCTAATACCATGTCATGAAACCACTTTAACTAAAAGCTCAAGCTGATAGTTAAGATCTAATCATATATCTTATATTAATCCCTAACAGCGTCTTGGTGACTATTTTTGGTCCGGTTGAAGTTGAACATTCTATATACACAGTTTTGATCACATGAACCTTAATGACCATGCAATATGTGGTCATTCACCGTTAGATCTAGGCTTATTAGAATCATAAGCTGGAGATTCGAAGCATCCTGCGACTTAAATTTTATAAGCCTACATTTAACGGTGAATGACCAAATTCACTTGGTCATTAAGGTCCATGTGAATATTCCTGTCTATATACGTATACATATTAGACTGATCCATTTAACAAATTCGCAGAAGTTATTCGTGCGCGAATAATTTCCTCCGCGAGTGTCAATTTTACACAAATTGACAAGCCTAAAACCCCACCTTCCCCCATCTTATTATTATCATTCAATTCCTTCATAATTTAAACTCTAAACATATCTTTTGCAGTGTGTATGTAAAAAGTGTGGGAAAAAGTTGTGGTATCAAAACGAAAACTGCCCCTTTTGTCGACAGCCCATCCATAAATTACTTTTGAGGATCAAGATTAACGAAGGTAAGCATTTTAATCTTTTTATGGATGATTTTGATCTTTCTTTTCACATTTTGTGATGCTTTAATTAATGTTCATCTTCATAAATAAGCAACTCCTTCTGTCTCACTTGCTTCTTCTTTTTTTCTTTCTTCTGATTCGGAACCTCGGCGAAAATTCTGCAGGACAATCTGATGGCAATTTGTTGCATCTGATATGAGATTTTTGTTTATGTACAGAAGAGGGGTACAGGTTTTTCTTGGTCTGTTTATAATGTGAAAAGAAAAAATTGTTACTATTGTACAGTTAACAGTTACATATACTGATATACATATATAGTAAAGAAAGAGCATTGTATCAGTATTACTCCTTTTTCTTTTATAAAATAGGTATTCTGTCACATATTTTAATAGAAAAATAGGATTGGCAAAAAGCATGTTGAGGCCGCTAATTATTCTGATTTCGGTGGATTAAGTTCGGATCTATCATTTCAGCACATTAAACTCCCTTATCTTTTATTGTTAGTCACATTAAGCTCGTGATTATTAGAAAAGTCAATTTTGAACATGAAACTTGGTTCAAAATTTGCATTTTTTAATAGTTCGAAAGTAGTTTTTTTTTATGTGTGACATGACTATATAGAAACAGTTAAAATTTGATGACACTCTTTTACATGAATTAGATGTTCATGTCACAACTAACTAATTTAGCAAGCATGTGCTTAATGTCGTTCAAAATAAATGATTATGGTCTAATATGTTGAAATAAAAGATTATAGACTAAATCCGACTCAATCCCCTAAAATCGAAATGCTTAAGGATCTCAATATGCTTTTAACTGAAAGGATTTTATTATGGAAAAATATATACATGGTGTCATTATCCGGGTAATTACACTCATGGTCATTCAAGTTTTTACCTTACTAATATTATGGCCACTTAACTTGAAAAACAGACATAAAAGTTTACTTTGTGCTTTATCAATTCTTATGATTTTATTATTATTTTGAGGCGTTGGTTGAAATTTAGTTGTCATAATGATAGAAAATGTAAAACTTGGTGACTTTTATGTTACATTTTTAAATTTAGCGGTCATATCATAAAAATGAGTAAAATTCATCGGCCATGAGTGTAATTTACTCCCACATTTACTATTAAACCACTTTTTTACTTAACAAACCATCATTTTTAAAGATTTCTTTCTCTAAACGATTATTCTCTCTTATAGCTTTTTTTTTTTGAAACATTCTCTCTTATAGCTAAAATAACACATGAATGGCTTCAAAACCGATTAGTTTTAAAAATTAAAATTGCTTAAAATGTACAATAGAGGGTTAACTTCTATTAATGGTCAAAGTTGAGTAATTTTTGTGTTAATAAATAAGAAAGTTAAGTGACTTTAATATCAGGTAGTAATCATAATAATAGTAAGAGAAAAGTTGTGAGGAAACAATGTAATTCAGGGCAAATTATTAGAAGCACTCGGCTCTCCATGTCAAATGGAAGACTTTCCATACATATTTTGACATGTGTAATACAGACCCACATATATTATAAGAGACCCCATTATTTTAATTATTACGCGGAGTCACACTACATATATCCAAATGTGAATTAGGGGTCATTCGAGTGACATGAAAGACCGAATGCTTAATATAAAAACTCATAGTTTAGTTGTAATTATCCATGATTGGAAATCTCTCATTCTCTCTCCAAAGAAGGAATATTTGCAAAACAAGTTATGAAATGAGGTGAAAGTAGTTTGGGGGGACAAAAGTGATTAGTAATGTGAGTATGGTCTTAAAATAGTGTCTGAAAGTGAAAGGGAAATCAGTAATTATTCTTTTCTTTATTCTTGAATTTGAATCTTTGTATGCAGATTCAACTATTGCCTTTCTTTTTCTTTTTCTTTTGCATTGGGATTAGTTTTCTCATTATGGGTCCATTCCATATTCCATATATTCCATGTTTGCTTTCTTGGACTAAAGTTGAAGTCTTTCATCTTCTAAATTACCTTTTAACAGTTTCATATTTCCTCATTAAACATCCTTTTTCATCCTTTCAACCTACTAAATTAGTGGCAGAGCTAACGTTTAGATCCCGGCTGTCGGTTCCACTCTTGAATAGAATTTATTCGGTACTTGATAGTCCCTCCAACTATGAAATTCTGGCTCCGTCATTATGGTTTTGCAAAAACATCAACCACACGATTAGGGTTACTCGGAGGCAGCATGTTGGTTCTTCCTTTTGTATGTATTATCGTTTATTCCAGAGCACTGGTCGTTGTTCCTTTTGTATTCATTGTCATTGTTACTAGAGCATGGGACGATGTTGGACCTATTAGAGCTTTTGAAAAAACTTCTCAACTGAATATATGGGCGATATACAAAGATTCATCAATAGTTTTCTGAGTTTGAGGGTATGATTCGTGGCTTTCAGGAAAGAATCTCGAATGAAAGGATAGGTGATTCCATCGTTTCCTCGATAAAAGAGGATGGTAGTGTAGCCAAGGCAATCGGTGCAACCTGAGGTAGGTTAATGACCACGATGACATGTTGGTTCTTCCTTTCGTATGTATTATCGTTTATTCTAGAGCACTGGTCGATGTTCCTTTTGTATTCATTATCATTGTTACTAAAGCATGGGACGATGTTGGACCTATTGGAGATTTTGAAAAAGCTTTTAGACTGAATATATGGGCGGTATACAGAGATTCATCAATAGTTTTCCTAGTTTGAGGGTATGTTTTGTGGCTTTCAGAAAAGAATCTCGAATGAAAAGATAGGTGATTCCTAGAGTTTCCTCGATAAAAGAGGATTGCAGTGTAGCCAGGGCAATCAGTGCAACCTGAAGTAGGTTAATGACCACGATGACATATTCTTGTGTTATCGCCTTCTTTTAAAAATAATAATTATAATATTATTAAAAAATATGATCGAACCGAGTTTGCTCATGAGTTTTTCATGAACATTATAATCGAAGCTATTTATGAACCTATAATCGAGTCTTCTTATGAGCTTTTGAGCCGAGTTTTGTCGTGCGCGATTGCGCTTTTATCGAGGGAATTGACAAGCCATACAACCTAATATCAAAGTTAGATTTAAAGTAGTCAAAATCTTCTATTTATTTTCCCATATCAAATGATAACTAATAATTAAAAAAATGGTAAAAATAATATAATGAGAAAATTATAATAAATTATTGTAAAATTATTATGAAATTATTATGAAATGAATCTAAATTTAAAAATACACTCCACGAAATGAAATATATGATGGAAATGAAAAATAAAATTGGTACAAAATTGAAGCAAGCATGTTTGACTTGTTCTTAACTAAAATCTTACCATTAACTTTAAACAATAAAAGTCTAAAATTATAAAAATAGCATGTTCGTAGAAATTATCGCAAATTGATAGATAAAAAAATTAGGATTTTACAAGTATAAATATATCTCGTAGAGTAAGTAGAAAATTAAGGGAATTGGAAAATCATTAAGATGAATCCAATCATCAATTATTTTACAATTCCCTTCTTATTATTGTTAGGTTCAATTGTAGAGGCAGCTATCCCAGAAAAACATGTCATTGATATTACAAAATATGGTGGTAAAGCTAGCCAAACCTCAAATATCAATCAGGTTATTAATTTGTGTTTATACATCAATATTATCTTAATTTCCACTAAAATTTTCCATGAAACTAATTAAAATGCATATATACCCTTTTTTTTATTTGCACTTTATGATTTATAAATATCAATTATTCTTGTAGTATGTATATTAAATTCAAGTTTTTCTTAATTATTTCTGAACAAAAAAATGTTACTACTTTTACTTACATATAAATTCGTCTTTATTTATATGAGCAAGGTGACTTTGTCATTATTATTGGAACCATCCGATAGTAATTAATCTGTAAAGTAATAAGTTATTCCTTAAAAATGAAGTAACAGAATTGTTACACACATTAAAAAGCAAAAAGAAACAAATTTAAAACCTTAAAATTTACTGTCCCGCATAGGAACCTATCAAATTATATCGAGTTTCAAATCAGTTTGATAAGTAATATGTGAAGATCGTCCTTTCTTGAATAATTTGTTTACCAAATGACATAGATATGTCTCTTGAATTTTCTCATATTTCTATTAGAATCAACAAGTTTATGAATGATCTTTGAATTTGTGTCATTTTTTTTCAATTTTGACAAAAAAAAACCAGGATTGAAAAAACAAACTAACAGAAAGACAATATATCATTTTTATGAACACCTTGTTGGGATTTGCTATGTTTAACTTTTTTATCATGTATAATAAAAGTATATACTTTAATCAATACAAATAATCGATTGATAACTTTATTTATAGGCATTGCTGAATGCTTGGAAAGAAGCTTGTGGAAGCCCATCGTATAGCGAAATTCTTATTCCGATTGGAAATTATTTATTAGGGGAAATAGATTTGGCTGGTCCTTGTAAAGCTCCAATAGTTCTTGTGATCAAAGGAAATCTAAAAGCGCCAAGTAGCCTTGAAGCTCATACAGGAGACTATTGGATTAGGGTGGGTCATGTTAATAATTTCACAATTACAGGAGGTGGCACATTAAATGGTGATGGATCTCGTGCATGGAAACAAAACATTTGTCAAAAGGACCCTAATTGCAAGAATCTTCCCATTGTAAGATTTTTTCCTATTTTTTTCTTTTTTATATGGATAATTTCTTAACGATAATGTAACTAAAATCATTATAAGTATTTCTAAAACTTTTTTTTCTTTTCAGACTCTTAGGTTGGATTACGTTGAGAATGGCATAGTGGAGAACATAAAATCCGTTGATAGTAAGAATTTCCATTTCAATCTTTTAGAGTGTCGTAACGTAACTATCAGACGTGTTATAATACAAGCACCCGCAATGAGTCCTAATACCGACGGAATACATATGGGACGTTGCGAAGGCATAAATATTGAGAGTACTAAAATTGGTACCGGTGATGATTGTATTTCAATTGGGGATGGTAGCTCAAGAATTAAAATTGTTGACGTATCATGCGGACCTGGCCATGGCATTAGTATTGGAAGTTTAGGGAAATATAAGAATGAAGAACCCGTGACTGGGGTATTATTTAAGAGATGCGTTATCAATAATGCAGATAATGGTGTTAGGATCAAAACTTGGCCAGGAATGTATAAAAGCATTGCATCAGACATGGTGTTTGAAGATATTACTATGAACAATGTCTCCAATCCTATCCTTATTGATCAAATGTATTGCCCTAGCAATCATTGCAATAAACAGGTATTTATAATTATAATGATATACATTAAGAGAAAAAAAAGTATTATTGCACCCTTAATAAGTATTAAGAGTATATCAACTTACTCAAATAAAATAAGTATATTTTTATCTTTAACCCCAATACTTCTAACATAAATTTTATTGTATTATTTCACAACATTTAACTTTTTATGTGTTTTTTGATGATTTTGTCAGACTCAATCCAATGTCAAGCTCTCCAAAATTTCTTTTAGAAATATAAGAGGAACTTCATTCACCCCTAAAGCTATTCAACTAATTTGTAGCAAACAATATCCATGTGAAGAAGTGGACTTGGGTGGCATTAATTTGCAATACGTTGGCAAAGCACCAGGTCGTGCAATAGCAGAATGTGTCAATATCAAACCCAAATTTACAGGGAGTGTCATACCAGCCGAATGTTAAAATTAAAGAGACTTATATATACCTCTCTTATGATTAGTGCTTCTCAAGATTCTTCTGATGTATATATGTATCTACAATTGCATCTTAAAAAACATATTATTTTCATTTGTTCCTAAGTGAATTAAATCTTTTTATACATTATTGAATTAGGTAATGGTGTTACAATGACTTGATAAACTTTACATCTTTTTTGGATTAACATTTAAACGCGGATCATTTAAAAGTTTGACTACAAATCTATTAATAAACTTTTGACCACAAAGGCATCTACATCTGAGTTTCAGGTTGATCTTCATAAATGACCATCTCATCCTAGGCCATGAGATATATAGGTGGCAACGGGGAGGAGATTATCCAAAAACCGCGGGTATCTGAACCGACAGAGATGGGGAATAAACGAAAAAAATAGGGATGAGGATGGGAGAATTGTTCTCTCCAAAACCTAAATGGGATTGGGGATTGGGATTGCTATATCCACCCAGTGGGGATCCCCATCCCATTACTATATAAATCCTAATGGGGATCCTTGAAAATCCCCGAATAAACTTCTTAATTTTAAAATAAAAAAAGTTAGATTATTAATAAAAAAATTTGTAGAATATTATAGACCATGACTTTATCCTTCTAATATTATAAAGTAATACCTTGGTGTTGATTTAGTAGAGAGATGTTCAACAAAAAAAATTAATAAATCGGGAGTAATATGGAAATTGACAATGAAAAATATTTAATTGATGTAATTAGTAGAATAAGAACATCTCTTTGCAATTGTTTTCATACAATGATTCCACACACCTTTTCTTCATTTTTGTCTGAAAATGATTGCACAGTAGAAGTTGAACTTTGTATATTTTCCCTTGAGTAAACTTGAGGCTCTATAGCGCTCTTATTGTTATTACTTTAATGGGTATGTGGATTTCCTATTACACGTGGAATCCGAATGGGAAGGGGTGAGGGTGGAAAAATCTCTTAATCATTTAAAGGGGATTCCCTGAAACCGTCCTCGTACATATTTGAGGAAGGAGTGGGACATGTTTAACCATCCTCGCCCCTCCCCATCGCCACCCTTAACCAGATAATCAGCCCCCTCTTTCTCCGAGAACTCAAACAATTTCAGCAACTTGCTATTCGATATCACAAAAAGACTGCCCCCAAGTCTTATTCTATAATATTGTTGTAGGCATCCTCCAAAGCTTTCGACTCTGGAGCCAACAGACGATCATAAACATCGAACTTCCGGCCTTGAGAGTTCTTCTTCTTCCCTAGCTCTCCTACTCAAATTTTCTCAAATAATTCTAGATAGACGGTCCCAAGCTTCCAAATAATACTCTGATATGATTTAGCTAAGACAATAGAAATTGTGTAAAGCTTCTCTCGCACCCCTCACATTCCTTGCAGAAAAAGCTCAAACTTATCTACCGGAGCTTTTGACTCCTTACTTTAACTTTCTTAGGAGTGGGGACTGAGGAAGAATGTAATTCTTGCTCTGCCTTGGATGGTGAAGTAGTGGCCTTTTCAATGAATTTTTTTTACCCTTCGCTCGATTCCTCTTTCGCATTTTTTGTGACTCCTTTAGAATAGAGTCTCGAATGCCAAAACCGCTCAACGCTTATTGTGACCCGACAACCGCTTCAAACATACTCCCACTCAAACAACTCAATAATCCGACCTTAACAATGACATACTACCCCATCCCCTAAGAAACACAAAAGATGCACGAGAAATTCGAGAGTAGCAAGACCAAAAATGATAAAGGTCGAAACTAGTGAAATGACTGACCTTGTAATCAGACAATAAGATAAAGTAGTACCAGTTAGAACAACATCCCCTAGCCTTCTAGGTTTTCAGACACCTTCCCTCGATAAGAAAATCGAGACCTAAGAGCGACAAGACAAAAATGGAAAATCACATTAGAGTTTTTTCGAAAATTCCGAGTGTAAAATGACTTCTAGTTGCCAACAAAGGATAATTATACTAGACACCGAGAAGCCTAAGAGTCACTCCCATCATTGTAGTTATTAATGACGTCGCCTTGAAATTAATGCTCCCTAAAAAACACAATTGTGCTTTAAAGGGACAAACACCTCTTAGAATGCCTTACTAAATGTAAACATTTGTCTAGTACTCATTGACACGGGAAAACAGATCCTACAGGCCCACGTCTACTCAACTCTCGACATTCACATTCTACCCGCCTCGGTTCAAAAGAACCGACTTGACGACTCACATGAAATGTAGTTACTTCTATCTTTTAATTTGGAGTGATTGTGTATGATTTGATTGGAATAATCTAAATGTGAAAGATCTTCAAAAGATCGTTCAGAAAATAACGATGTAATCAACTGCTAAATACCGCCTGCAAATTCCTTACCACCACCTCTTTTGGACTTTTTTGCCATTTGCATAATTTTGATCAAAAACTGAAAGTTCACTCTCCAAAATCATAAACCCGAACAATAATAATTAAAATTATGAAAATAATTGATGTGTGACCATCCGAACCCCAAAAATGGATGATTATGAGTCGGAAACATTAAGATTTACATCTTTTTATCAAAGAACTCATGATAATAATACATATTTTTCATGACGATTTTACATTTTTCGTCACAAAAAATAGAAGAATTTTTCATTTTTCGTCATAAAAAATTGAATGATTTAGTATTTTTCATGGCCAAAAATTTTACGATTTTGCATATTTTAAAATTTGGCCTAAAGAGATGTGGCATACCACCCGACCCATGGTGGGAACGGATGCGGTATAATGCTCGACCCATGGTGGGAACGGACCCGCCATGGGTCAAACGATATGCCACATCCGTTTAAGCTAAATTTTGAATTTTCGCTAAAAAGATTTTTCCCTAGTTTCGAAATTTTTTGTATGCCAAGGGCAAAACTGTGCAATTGTGGCGTAAATAGCAATACCATAGTATGTTTTGCATTGGGATCGATTTTCTCATTATGGGTCCATTCCATATTCCATATATTCCATGGTTGCATACTTGGACTAAAGTTAAAGTTTTTCATCTTCTAAATTACCATGTCTTTCTTTTTTTCCTTTTAACGGTTTCATATTTCCTCATTAAACATCCTTTTTCATCCTTTCAACCTACTAAATCAGTGGCAGAGCCAACCCAGGGCTCAGATCCCGGCCGTTGGTTCCACTCTTGAATAAATTTATTCGGTACTTGATAGTTCCTCATCTATGAAATCCAAGCTCCGCCATTGCGGTTTTGCAAAAACATCAACCATATGATTAGGGTTACTCGGAGGCAGCATGTTGGTTCTTCCTTTCGTATTTATTATCGTTTATTCTAGAGCACTAGTCGATGTTTCTTTTGTATCCATTGTCATTGTTACTAAAGCATGGGACGATGTTGGACCTATTGGGGCTTTTGAAAAAGCTTCTCGACTGAATATATGAGCGATATACAGAGATCATCAATAGTTTTCCTAGTTTGAGGGTATGGTTTGTGGCTTTCAGAAAAGAATCTTGAATGAAAAGATAGGTGATTCCCACAGTTTCCTCGATAAAAGAGGATTGCAGTGTAGCCAGGGCAATCGGTGCAACCTGAGGTAGGTTAATGACCACGATGACATATTCTTGTGTTATCACCTTCTTTTGAAAATAATAATTATAATATTGTTAAAAAATATGATCGAACCGAGTTTGCTCATGAGTTTTTCATGAACATTATAATCGAAACTATTTATGAACCTATAATCGAGTCTTCTTGTGAGCTTTTGAGCCGAGTCTTCTATTTATTTCCCCATATCAAATGATAACTAATAATTAAAAAAATGGTAAAAATTATATAATGAGAAAATTATAATAAATTATTGTAAAATTATTATGAAATTATTATGAAATGAATCTAAATTTAAAAATACACTCCACGAAATGAAATATATGATGGAAATGAAAAATAAAATTGGTACAAAATTGAAGCAAGCATGTTTGACTTGTTCTTAACTAAAATCTTACCATTAACTTTAAACAATAAAAGTCTAAAATTATAAAAATAGCATGTTCGTAGAAATTATCGCAAATTGATAGATAAAAAAATTAGGATTTTACAAGTATAAATATATCTCGTAGAGTAAGTAGAAAATTAAGGGAATTGGAAAATCATTAAAGATGAATCCAATCATCAATTATTTTACAATTCCCTTCTTATTATTGTTAGGTTCAATTGTAGAGGCAGCTATCCCAGAAAAACATGTCATTGATATTACAAAATATGGTGGTAAAGCTAGCCAAACCTCAAATATCAATCAGGTTATTAATTTGTGTTTATACATCAATATTATCTTAATTTCCACTAAAATTTTCCATGAAACTAATTAAAATGCATATATACCCTTTTTTTTATTTGCACTTTATGATTTATAAATATCAATTATTCTTGTAGTATGTATATTAAATTCAAGTTTTTCTTAATTATTTCTGAACAAAAAAATGTTACTACTTTTACTTACATATAAATTCGTCTTTATTTATATGAGCAAGGTGACTTTGTCATTATTATTGGAACCATCCGATAGTAATTAATCTGTAAAGTAATAAGTAATTTCTTAAAAATGAAGTAACAGGATTGTTACACACATTAAAAAGCAAAAAGAAACAAATTTAAAACCTTAAAATTTATTGTCCCGCATAGGAACCTATCAAATTATATCGAGTTTCAAATCAGTTTGATAAGTAATATGTGAAGATCGTCCTTTCTTGAATAATTTGTTTACCAAATGACATAGATATGTCTCTTGAATTTTCTCATATTTCTATTAGAATCAACAAGTTTATGAATTATCTTTGAATTTGTGTCATTTTTTTTCAATTTTGACAAAAAAAAAAAAAAACCAGGATTGAAAAAACAAACTAACAGAAAGACAATATATCATTTTATGAACACCTTGTTGGGATTTGCTATGTTTAACTTTGTTTATCATGTATAATAAAAGTATATACTTTAATCAATACAAATAATCGATTGATAACTTTATTTATAGGCATTGCTGAATGCTTGGAAAGAAGCTTGTGGAAGCCCATCGTATAGCGAAATTCTTATTCCGATTGGAAATTATTTATTAGGGGAAATAGATTTGGCTGGTCCTTGTAAAGCTCCAATAGTTCTTGTGATCAAAGGAAATCTAAAAGCGCCAAGTAGCCTTGAAGCTCATACAGGAGACTATTGGATTAGGGTGGGTCATGTTAATAATTTCACAATTACAGGAGGTGGCACATTAAATGGTGATGGATCTCGTGCATGGAAACAAAACATTTGTCAAAAGGACCCTAATTGCAAGAATCTTCCCATTGTAAGATTTTTTCCTATTTTTTTCTTTTTTATATGGATAATTTCTTAACGATAATGTAACTAAAATCATTATAAGTATTTCTAAAACTTTTTTTTCTTTTCAGACTCTTAGGTTGGATTACGTTGAGAATGGCATAGTGGAGAACATAAAATCCGTTGATAGTAAGAATTTCCATTTCAATCTTTTAGAGTGTCGTAACGTAACTATCAGACGTGTTATAATACAAGCACCCGCAATGAGTCCTAATACCGACGGAATACATATGGGACGTTGCGAAGGCATAAATATTGAGAGTACTAAAATTGGTACCGGTGATGATTGTATTTCAATTGGGGATGGTAGCTCAAGAATTAAAATTGTTGACGTATCATGCGGACCTGGCCATGGCATTGGTATTGGAAGTTTAGGGAAATATAAGAATGAAGAACCCGTGACTGGGGTATTATTTAAGAGATGTGTTATCAATAATGCAGATAATGGTGTTAGGATCAAAACTTGGCCAGGAATGTATACAAGCATTGCATCAGACATGGTGTTTGAAGATATTACTATGAACAATGTCTCCAATCCTATCCTTATTGATCAAATGTATTGCCCTAGCAATCATTGCAATAAACAGGTATTTATAATTATAATGATATACATTAAGAGAAAAAAAAGTATTATTGCACCCTTAATAAGTATTAAGAGTATATCAACTTACTCAAATAAAATAAGTATATTTTTATCTTTAACCCCAATACTTCTAACATAAATTTTATTGTATTATTTCACAACATTTAACTTTTTATGTGTTTTTTGATGATTTTGTCAGACTCAATCCAATGTCAAGCTCTCCAAAATTTCTTTTAGAAATATAAGAGGAACTTCATTCACCCCTAAAGCTATTCAACTAATTTGTAGCAAACAATATCCATGTGAAGAAGTGGACTTGGGTGGCATTAATTTGCAATACGTTGGCAAAGCACCAGGTCGTGCAATAGCAGAATGTGTCAATATCAAACCCAAATTTACAGGGAGTGCCATACCAGCCGAATGTTAAAATTAAAGAGACTTATATATACCTCTCTTATGATTAGTGCTTCTCAAGATTCTTCTGATGTATATATGTATCTACAATTGCATCTTAAAAAACATATTATTTTCATTTGTTCCTAAGTGAATTAAATCTTTTTATACATTATTGAATTAGGTAATGGTGTTACAATGACTTGATAAACTTTACATCTTTTTTGGATTAACATTTAAACGCGGATCATTTAAAAGTTTGACTACAAATCTATTAATAAACTTTTGACCACAAAGGCATCTACATCTGAGTTTCAGGTTGATCTTCATAAATGACCATCTCATCCTAGGCCATGAGATATATAGGTGGCAACGGGGAGGAGATTATCCAAAAACCGCGGGTATCTGAACCGACAGAGATGGGGAATAAACGAAAAAAATAGGGATGAGGATGGGAGAATTGTTCTCTCCAAAACCTAAATGGGATTGGGGATTGGGATTGCTATATCCACCCAGTGGGGATCCCCATCCCATTACTATATAAATCCTAATGGGGATCCTTGAAAATCCCCGAATAAACTTCTTAATTTTAAAATAAAAAAAGTTAGATTATTAATAAAAAAATTTGTAGAATATTATAGACCATGACTTTATCCTTCTAATATTATAAAGTAATACCTTGGTGTTGATTTAGTAGAGAGATGTTCAACAAAAAAAATTAATAAATCGGGAGTAATATGGAAATTGACAATGAAAAATATTTAATTGATGTAATTAGTAGAATAAGAACATCTCTTTGCAATTGTTTTCATACAATGATTCCACACACCTTTTCTTCATTTTTGTCTGAAAATGTTTGCACAGTAGAAGTTGAACTTTGTATATTTTCCCTTGAGTAAACTTGAGGCTCTATAGCGCTCTTATTGTTATTATTTTAATGGGTATGTGGATTTCCTATTACACGTGGAATCCGAATGAGAAGGGGGTGAGGGTGAAAAAATCTCTTAATCATTTAAACG
The DNA here is from genome assembly GCF_963576675.1 of Euphorbia lathyris. Classification (NCBI taxonomy): domain Eukaryota; kingdom Viridiplantae; phylum Streptophyta; class Magnoliopsida; order Malpighiales; family Euphorbiaceae; genus Euphorbia; species Euphorbia lathyris. The sequence continues at coordinate 20,992,843 of NC_088918.1, read as the reverse complement.
GGATTCCCTGAAACCGTCCTCATACATATTTGAGGAAGGAGTGGGACATGTTTAACCGTCCTCGCCCCTCCCCATCGCCACCCTTAACCAGATAATCAGCCCCCTCTTTCTCCGAGAACTCAAACAATTTTAGCAACTTGCTATTCGATATCACAAAAAGACTGCCCCCAAGTCTTATTCTATAATATTGTTGTAGGCATCCTCCAAAGCTTTCGACTCTGGAGCCAACAGACGATCATAAACATCGAACTTCCGGCCTTGAGAGTTCTTCTTCTTCCCTAGCTCTCCTACTCAAATTTTCTCAAATAATTCTAGATAGACGGTCCCAAGCTTCCAAATAATACTCTGATATGATTTAGCTAAAACAATAGAAATTGTGTAAAGCTTCTCTCGCACCCCTCACATTCCTTGCAGAAAAAGCTCAAACTTATCTACCGGAGCTTTTGACTCCTTACTTTAACTTTCTTAGGAGTGGGGACTGAGGAAGAATGTAATTCTTGCTCTGCCTTGGATGGTGAAGTAGTGGCCTTTTCAATGAATTTTTTTTACCCTTCGCTCGATTCCTCTTTCACATTTTTTGTGACTCCTTTAGAATAGAGTCTCGAATGCCAAAACCGCTCAACGCTTATTGTGACCCGACAACCGCTTCAAACATACTCCCACTCAAACAACTCAATAATCCGACCTTAACAATGACATACTACCCCATCCCCTAAGAAACACAAAAGATGCACGAGAAATTCGAGAGTAGCAAGACCAAAAATGATAAAGGTCGAAACTAGTGAAATGACTGACCTTGTAATCAGACAATAAGATAAAGTAGTACCAGTTAGAACAACATCCCCTAGCCTTCTAGGTTTTCAGACACCTTCCCTCGATAAGAAAATCGAGACCTAAGAGCGACAAGACAAAAATGGAAAATCACATTAGAGTTTTTTCGAAAATTCCGAGTGTAAAATGACTTCTAGTTGCCAACAAAGGATAATTATACTAGACACCGAGAAGCCTAAGAGTCACTCCCATCATTGTAGTTATTAATGACGTCGCCTTCAAATTAATGCTCCCTAAAAAACACAATTGTGCTTTAAAGGGACAAACACCTCTTAGAATGCCTTACTAAATGTAAACATTTGTCTAGTACTCATTGACACGGGAAAACAGATCCTACAGGCCCACGTCTACTCAACTCTCGACATTCACATTCTACCCGCCTCGGTTCAAAAGAACCGACTTGACGACTCACATGAAATGTAGTTACTTCTATCTTTTAATTTGGAGTGATTGTGTATGATTTGATTGGAATAATCTAAATGTGAAAGATCTTCAAAAGATCGTTCAGAAAATAACGATGTAATCAACTGCTAAATACCGCCTGCAAATTCCTTACCACCACCTCTTTTGGACTTTTTTGCCATTTGCATAATTTTGATCAAAAACTGAAAGTTCACTCTCCAAAATCATAAACCCGAACAATAATAATTAAAATTATGAAAATAATTGATGTGTGACCATCCGAACCCCAAAAATGGATGATTATGAGTCGGAAACATTAAGATTTACATCTTTTTATCAAAGAACTCATGATAATAATACATATTTTTCATGACGATTTTACATTTTTCGTCACAAAAAATAGAAGAATTTTTCATTTTTCGTCATAAAAAATTGAATGATTTAGTATTTTTCATGGCCAAAAATTTTACGATTTTGCATATTTTAAAATTTGGCCTAAAGAGATGTGGCATACCACCCGACCCATGGTGGGAACGGATGCGGTATAATGCTCGACCCATGGTGGGAACGGACCCGCCATGGGTCAAACGATATGCCACATCCGTTTAAGCTAAATTTTGAATTTTCGCTAAAAAGATTTTTCCCTAGTTTCGAAATTTTTTGTATGCCAAGGGCAAAACTGTGCAATTGTGGCGTAAATAGCAATACCATAGTATGTTTTGCATTGGGATCGATTTTCTCATTATGGGTCCATTCCATATTCCATATATTCCATGGTTGCATACTTGGACTAAAGTTAAAGTTTTTCATCTTCTAAATTACCATGTCTTTCTTTTTTTCCTTTTAACGGTTTCATATTTCCTCATTAAACATCCTTTTTCATCCTTTCAACCTACTAAATCAGTGGCAGAGCCAACCCAGGGCTCAGATCCCGGCCGTTGGTTCCACTCTTGAATAAATTTATTCGGTACTTGATAGTTCCTCATCTATGAAATCCAAGCTCCGCCATTGCGGTTTTGCAAAAACATCAACCATATGATTAGGGTTACTCGGAGGCAGCATGTTGGTTCTTCCTTTCGTATTTATTATCGTTTATTCTAGAGCACTAGTCGATGTTTCTTTTGTATCCATTGTCATTGTTACTAAAGCATGGGACGATGTTGGACCTATTGGGGCTTTTGAAAAAGCTTCTCGACTGAATATATGAGCGATATACAGAGATCATCAATAGTTTTCCTAGTTTGAGGGTATGGTTTGTGGCTTTCAGAAAAGAATCTTGAATGAAAAGATAGGTGATTCCCACAGTTTCCTCGATAAAAGAGGATTGCAGTGTAGCCAGGGCAATCGGTGCAACCTGAGGTAGGTTAATGACCACGATGACATATTCTTGTGTTATCACCTTCTTTTGAAAATAATAATTATAATATTGTTAAAAAATATGATCGAACCGAGTTTGCTCATGAGTTTTTCATGAACATTATAATCGAAACTATTTATGAACCTATAATCGAGTCTTCTTGTGAGCTTTTGAGCCGAGTCTTCTATTTATTTCCCCATATCAAATGATAACTAATAATTAAAAAAATGGTAAAAATTATATAATGAGAAAATTATAATAAATTATTGTAAAATTATTATGAAATTATTATGAAATGAATCTAAATTTAAAAATACACTCCACGAAATGAAATATATGATGGAAATGAAAAATAAAATTGGTACAAAATTGAAGCAAGCATGTTTGACTTGTTCTTAACTAAAATCTTACCATTAACTTTAAACAATAAAAGTCTAAAATTATAAAAATAGCATGTTCGTAGAAATTATCGCAAATTGATAGATAAAAAAATTAGGATTTTACAAGTATAAATATATCTCGTAGAGTAAGTAGAAAATTAAGGGAATTGGAAAATCATTAAAGATGAATCCAATCATCAATTATTTTACAATTCCCTTCTTATTATTGTTAGGTTCAATTGTAGAGGCAGCTATCCCAGAAAAACATGTCATTGATATTACAAAATATGGTGGTAAAGCTAGCCAAACCTCAAATATCAATCAGGTTATTAATTTGTGTTTATACATCAATATTATCTTAATTTCCACTAAAATTTTCCATGAAACTAATTAAAATGCATATATACCCTTTTTTTTTATTTGCACTTTATGATTTATAAATATCAATTATTCTTGTAGTATGTATATTAAATTCAAGTTTTTCTTAATTATTTCTGAACAAAAAAATGTTACTACTTTTACTTACATATAAATTCGTCTTTATTTATATGAGCAAGGTGACTTTGTCATTATTATTGGAACCATCCGATAGTAATTAATCTGTAAAGTAATAAGTAATTTCTTAAAAATGAAGTAACAGGATTGTTACACACATTAAAAAGCAAAAAGAAACAAATTTAAAACCTTAAAATTTATTGTCCCGCATAGGAACCTATCAAATTATATCGAGTTTCAAATCAGTTTGATAAGTAATATGTGAAGATCGTCCTTTCTTGAATAATTTGTTTACCAAATGACATAGATATGTCTCTTGAATTTTCTCATATTTCTATTAGAATCAACAAGTTTATGAATTATCTTTGAATTTGTGTCATTTTTTTTCAATTTTGACAAAAAAAAAAAAACCAGGATTGAAAAAACAAACTAACAGAAAGACAATATATCATTTTATGAACACCTTGTTGGGATTTGCTATGTTTAACTTTGTTTATCATGTATAATAAAAGTATATACTTTAATCAATACAAATAATCGATTGATAACTTTATTTATAGGCATTGCTGAATGCTTGGAAAGAAGCTTGTGGAAGCCCATCGTATAGCGAAATTCTTATTCCGATTGGAAATTATTTATTAGGGGAAATAGATTTGGCTGGTCCTTGTAAAGCTCCAATAGTTCTTGTGATCAAAGGAAATCTAAAAGCGCCAAGTAGCCTTGAAGCTCATACAGGAGACTATTGGATTAGGGTGGGTCATGTTAATAATTTCACAATTACAGGAGGTGGCACATTAAATGGTGATGGATCTCGTGCATGGAAACAAAACATTTGTCAAAAGGACCCTAATTGCAAGAATCTTCCCATTGTAAGATTTTTTCCTATTTTTTTCTTTTTTATATGGATAATTTCTTAACGATAATGTAACTAAAATCATTATAAGTATTTCTAAAACTTTTTTTTCTTTTCAGACTCTTAGGTTGGATTACGTTGAGAATGGCATAGTGGAGAACATAAAATCCGTTGATAGTAAGAATTTCCATTTCAATCTTTTAGAGTGTCGTAACGTAACTATCAGACGTGTTATAATACAAGCACCCGCAATGAGTCCTAATACCGACGGAATACATATGGGACGTTGCGAAGGCATAAATATTGAGAGTACTAAAATTGGTACCGGTGATGATTGTATTTCAATTGGGGATGGTAGCTCAAGAATTAAAATTGTTGACGTATCATGCGGACCTGGCCATGGCATTGGTATTGGAAGTTTAGGGAAATATAAGAATGAAGAACCCGTGACTGGGGTATTATTTAAGAGATGTGTTATCAATAATGCAGATAATGGTGTTAGGATCAAAACTTGGCCAGGAATGTATACAAGCATTGCATCAGACATGGTGTTTGAAGATATTACTATGAACAATGTCTCCAATCCTATCCTTATTGATCAAATGTATTGCCCTAGCAATCATTGCAATAAACAGGTATTTATAATTATAATGATATACATTAAGAGAAAAAAAAGTATTATTGCACCCTTAATAAGTATTAAGAGTATATCAACTTACTCAAATAAAATAAGTATATTTTTATCTTTAACCCCAATACTTCTAACATAAATTTTATTGTATTATTTCACAACATTTAACTTTTTATGTGTTTTTTGATGATTTTGTCAGACTCAATCCAATGTCAAGCTCTCCAAAATTTCTTTTAGAAATATAAGAGGAACTTCATTCACCCCTAAAGCTATTCAACTAATTTGTAGCAAACAATATCCATGTGAAGAAGTGGACTTGGGTGGCATTAATTTGCAATATGTTGGCAAAGCACCGGGTCGTGCAATAGCAGAATGTGTCAATATCAAACCCAAATTTACAGGGAGTGTCATACCAGCCGGATGTTAAAATTAAAGAGACTTATATATACCTCTCTTATGATTAGTGCTTCTCAAGATTCTTCTGATGTATATATGTATCTACAATTGCATCTTAAAAAACATATTATTTTCATTTGTTCCTAAGTGAATTAAATCTTTTTATACATTATTGAATTAGGTAATGGTGTTACAATGACTTGATAAACTTTACATCTTTTTTGGATTAACATTTAAACGCGGATCATTTAAAAGTTTGACTACAAATCTATTAATAAACTTTTGACCACAAAGGCATCTACATCTGAGTTTCAGGTTGATCTTCATAAATGACCATCTCATCCTAGGCCATGAGATATATAGGTGGCAACGGGGAGGAGATTATCCAAAAACCGCGGGTATCTGAACCGACAGAGATGGGGAATAAACGAAAAAAATAGGGATGAGGATGGGAGAATTGTTCTCTCCAAAACCTAAATGGGATTGGGGATTGGGATTGCTATATCCACCCAGTGGGGATCCCCATCCCATTACTGTATAAATCCCAATGGGGATCCTTGAAAATCCCCGAATAAACTTCTTAATTTTAAAATAAAAAAAAGTTAGATTATTAATAAAAAAAAATTGTAGAATATTATAGACCATGACTTTATTCACCCCTCCCCGGTTAAAGAGGTCCAGTTAGTTGGTTGGAGGAAGCCCAGGGAAGGGGTTGTCAAGTTGAATACGGATGGCTCCTGCCTTAGTAATGGCAGAATTGCTGCTGGTGGAGTTCTTCGGGATTCTGGTGGCGCCTGGCTGGCTGGGTTTACCCATAACTTAGGTACGGGCTCCTCCTTTACTGCAGAGCTCTGGGGGATCTTGTCTGGCATTAAACTCGCCATTCGCATGGGTGTTAAAAGACTTTCGGTGGAGTCTGACAATTTGGAGGCTATCAACAGGATTTCGGATAGACATGTTGTTTGTCTTAAGAGTCAGAATCTCATTAAAGCCATCTTGAGGCTTCGTCCTGCCTTCGATTCTCTTACCTTCTCCCATATTTATAGGGAGCAAAACCGCGTGGCGGATCGCTTGGCAGCTGCTGGGCATGGGGGGATGTTAGGTGTTTCTACCCTTTCCGTTCCTCCTTCTTTTCTGTTACCTTCTCTTCTTGAGGATAGGATTGGGGTCAGTCTTCCTAGACTGATCCCGGGTTAGGTTTTTGTTTGTTTGTTTTTTTTTCTTCCCTTCTTACCAAAAAAAAAATAGACCATGACTTTATCCTTCTAATATTATAAAGTAATACCTTGGTGTTGATTTAGTAGAGAGATGTTCAACAAAAAAAATTAATAAATCGGGAGTAATATGGAAATTGACAATGAAAAATATTTAATTGATGTAATTAGTAGAATAAGAACATCTCTTTGCAATTGTTTTCATACAATGATTCCACACACCTTTTCTTCATTTTTGTCTGAAAATGTTTGCACAGTAGAAGTTGAACTTTGTATATTTTCCCTTGAGTAAACTTGAGGCTCTATAGCGCTCTTATTGTTATTATTTTAATGGGTATGTGGATTTCCTATTACACGTGGAATCCGAATGAGAAGGGGGTGAGGGTGAAAAAATCTCTTAATCATTTAAACGGGATTCCCTGAAACCGTCCTCATACATATTTGAGGAAGGAGTGGGACATGTTTAACCGTCCTCGCCCCTCCCCATCGCCACCCTTAACCAGATAATCAGCCCCCTCTTTCTTCGAGAACTCAAACAATTTTAGCAACTTGCTATTCGATATCACAAAAAGACTGCCCCCAAGTCTTATTCTATAATATTGTTGTAGGCATCCTCCAAAGCTTTCGACTCTGGAGCCAACAGACGATCATAAACATCGAACTTCCGGCCTTGAGAGTTCTTCTTCTTCCCTAGCTCTCCTACTCAAATTTTCTCAAATAATTCTAGATAGACGGTCCCAAGCTTCCAAATAATACTCTGATATGATTTAGCTAAAACAATAGAAATTGTGTAAAGCTTCTCTCGCACCCCTCACATTCCTTGCAGAAAAAGCTCAAACTTATCTACCGGAGCTTTTGACTCCTTACTTTAACTTTCTTAGGAGTGGGGACTGAGGAAGAATGTAATTCTTGCTCTGCCTTGGATGGTGAAGTAGTGGCCTTTTCAATGAATTTTTTTTACCCTTCGCTCGATTCCTCTTTCACATTTTTTGTGACTCCTTTAGAATAGAGTCTCGAATGCCAAAACCGCTCAACGCTTATTGTGACCCGACAACCGCTTCAAACATACTCCCACTCAAACAACTCAATAATCCGACCTTAACAATGACATACTACCCCATCCCCTAAGAAACACAAAAGATGCACGAGAAATTCGAGAGTAGCAAGACCAAAAATGATAAAGGTCGAAACTAGTGAAATGACTGACCTTGTAATCAGACAATAAGATAAAGTAGTACCAGTTAGAACAACATCCCCTAGCCTTCTAGGTTTTCAGACACCTTCCCTCGATAAGAAAATCGAGACCTAAGAGCGACAAGACAAAAATGGAAAATCACATTAGAGTTTTTTCGAAAATTCCGAGTGTAAAATGACTTCTAGTTGCAACAAAGGATAATTATACTAGACACCGAGAAGCCTAAGAGTCACTCCCATCATTGTAGTTATTAATGACGTCGCCTTCAAATTAATGCTCCCTAAAAAACACAATTGTGCTTTAAAGGGACAAACACCTCTTAGAATGCCTTACTAAATGTAAACATTTGTCTAGTACTCATTGACACGGGAAAACAGATCCTACAGGCCCACGTCTACTCAACTCTCGACATTCACATTCTACCCGCCTCGGTTCAAAAGAACCGACTTGACGACTCACATGAAATGTAGTTACTTCTATCTTTTAATTTGGAGTGATTGTGTATGATTTGATTGGAATAATCTAAATGTGAAAGATCTTCAAAAGATCGTTCAGAAAATAACGATGTAATCAACTGCTAAATACCGCCTGCAAATTCCTTACCACCACCTCTTTTGGACTTTTTTGCCATTTGCATAATTTTGATCAAAAACTGAAAGTTCACTCTCCAAAATCATAAACCCGAACAATAATAATTAAAATTATGAAAATAATTGATGTGTGACCATCCGAACCCCAAAAATGGATGATTACGAGTCGGAAACATTAAGATTTACATCTTTTTATCAAAGAACTCATGATAATAATACATATTTTTCATGACGATTTTACATTTTTCGTCACAAAATAGAAGAATTTTTCATTTTTCGTCATAAAAAATTGAATGATTTAGTATTTTTCATGGCCAAAAATTTTACTATTTTGCATATTTTAAAATTTGGCCTAAACAGATTTGGCATACCACCCGACCCATGGTGGGAACGGATGCGGTATAATGCGCGACCCATGGTGGGAACGGACCCGCCATGGGTCAAACGATATGCCGCATCCGTTTAAGCTAAATTTTGAATTTTCGCTAAAAAAAATTTTCCCTAGTTTCGAAATTTTTTGTATGTATGCCAAGTGCAAATCTGTCCAATTGTGGCGGTAAATAGCAATACCATAGTATGTTTTGCATTGGGATCGATTTTCTCATTATGGCAAAATTATCCAATGGTGGCGGTAAATAAAAATACCATAGTATGTTTTGCATTGGGATCGATTTTCTCATTATGGGTCCATTCCATATTCCATATATTCTATGGTTGCATTCTTGGACTAAAGTTAAAGTCTTTCATCTTCCAAATTACCATGTCTCTTTTTTTCCTTTTAACGGTTTCATATTTCGTCATTAAACATCCATTTTCATCCTTTAAACCTACTAAATCAGTGGCAGAGCCAACCCAGGGCTCAGATCACTGCCGTCAGTTCCACTCTTGAATAAATTTATTCGGTACTTGATAGTTCCTCATCTATGAAATCCAAGCTCCGCCATTGCGGTTTTGCAAAAACATCAACCATATGATTAGGGTTACTCGGAGGCAGCATGTTGGTTCTTCTTTTCATATGTATTATCGTTTATTCTAGAGCACTAGTCGATGTTTCTTTTGTATTCATTGTCATTGTTACTAAAGCATGGGACGATGTTGGACCTATTGGAGCTTTTGAAAAAGCTTCTCGACTGAATATATGGGTGATATACAAAGATCATCAATAGTTTTCCTAGTTTGAGGGTATGGTTTGTGGCGTTCAGAAAAGAATCTCGAATGAAAAGATAGGTGATTCCTATAGTTTCCTCGATAAAAGAGGATTGCAGTGTAGCCATGGCAATCGGTGCAACCTGAGGTAGGTTAATGACCACGATGACATATTCTTGTGTTATCGCCTTCTTTTAAAAATAATCATTATAATATCATTAAAAAAATATGATCGACCGAGTTTGCTCATGAGTTTTTCATGAACATTATAATCGAAGCTATTTATGAACCTATAATCGAGTCTTCTTGTGAGCTTTTGAGCCGAGTTTTGTCGTGCACGATTGAGCTTTTATCGAGCAAATTGACAAGCCACACAACCTAATATCAAAGTTAGATTTAAAGTAGTCAAAATCTTCTATTTATTTCCCCATATCAAATGATAACTAATAATTAAAAAAATGGTAAAAATAATATAATGAGAAAATTATAATAAATTATTGTAAAATTATTATGAAATTATTATGAAATGAATCTAAATTTAAAAATACACTCCACGAAATGAAATATATGATGGAAATGAAAAATAAAATTGGTTCAAAATTGAAGCAAGCATGTTTGACTTGTTCTTAACTAAAATCTTACCATTAACTTTAAACAATAAAAGTCTAAAATTATAAAAATAGCATGTTCGTAGAAATTATCGCAAATTGATAGATAAAAAAATTAGGATTTTACAAGTATAAATATATCTCGTAGAGTAAGTAGAAAATTAAGGGAATTGGAAAATCATTAAAGATGAATCCATTCATCAATTATTTTACAATTCCCTTCTTATTAGTGTGAGGTTCAATTGTAGAGGCAGCTATCCCAGAAAAACATGTCATTGATATTACAAAATATGGTGGTAAAGCTAGCCAAACCTCAAATATCAATCAGGTTATTAATTTGTGTTTATACATCAATATTATCTTAATTTCCACTAAAATTTTCCATCAAACTAATTAAAATGCATATATACGCTTTTTTTATTTGCACTTTATGATTTATAAATATTAATTATTCTTATAGTATGTATATTGAATTCAAGTTTTTTTTAATTATTTCTCAACAAAAAAATGTTACTACTTTTACTTACATATGAATTCATCTTTATTTATGTGAGCAAGGTGACTTTGTCATTATTATTGGAACCATCTGATAGTAATTAATCTGTAAAGTAATAAGTAATTCATTAAAAATGAAGTAACAGGATTGTTACACACATTAAAAAGCAAAATCGGCGGCCCGGTGCATTACGCGTCCCCACTAAGCGAGGGTCCGGGGAGGGGTCCCACCACAAGGGTGTACTGGGAGCAAGCCTTCCCTTACCAATTTTTTTTTTTGGCAAGAGGCCGCTCCTAAGACTCGAACATGTGACCTTCGGTCACACAACACATTAAAAAGCAAAAAGAAAAAAAATTAAATCGAGTTTCAAATCAGTTTGATAAGTAACCTATCAAATTAGGAGAGGCCCGCATAGGAACCTATCAAATTATATCGAGTTTCAAATCAGTTTGATAAGTAATATGTGATCGTCCTTTCTTGAATAATTTTTTTACCAAATGACATAGATATCTCTCTTGAATTTTCTCATATTTCTATTAGAATCAACAAGTTTATGAATGATCTTTGAATTTGTGTCATTTTTTTTCAATTTTGACAAAAAAAAAACCAGGATTGAAACAAAAAACTAACAAAAAGACAATATATCATTTTATGAACACCTTGTTGGGATTTGCTATGTTTAACTTTGTTTATCATGTATAATAAAAGTATATACTTTAATCAATACAAATAATCGATTGATAACTTTATTTATAGGCATTGCTGAATGCTTGGAAAGAAGCTTGTGGAAGCCCATCGTATAGCGAAATTCTTATTCCGAATGGAAATTATTTATTAGGGGAAATAGATTTGGCTGGTCCTTGTAAAGCTCCAATAGTTCTTGTGATCAAAGGAAATCTAAAAGCGCCAAGTAGCCTTGAAGCTCATACAGGAGACTATTGGATTAGGGTGGGTCATGTTAATAATTTCACAATTACAGGAGGTGGCACATTAAATGGTGATGGATCTCGTGCATGGAAACAAAACATTTGTCAAAAGGACCCTAATTGCAAGAATCTTCCCATTGTAAGATTTTTTCCTATTTTTTTCTTTTTTATATGGATAATTTCTTAACGATAATGTAACTAAAATCATTATAAGTATTTCTAAAACTTTTTTTTTCTTTTCAGACTCTTAGGTTGGATTACGTTGAGAATGGCATAGTGGAGAACATAAAATCTGTTGATAGTAAGAATTTCCATTTCAATCTTTTAGAGTGTCGTAACGTAACTATCAGACGTGTTATAATACAAGCACCCGCAATGAGTCCTAATACTGACGGAATACATATGGGACGTTGCGAAGGCATAAATATTGAGAGTACTAAAATTGGTACCGGTGATGATTGTATTTCAATTGGGGATGGTAGCTCAAGAATTAAAATTGTTGACGTATCATGCGGACCTGGCCATGGCATTAGTATTGGAAGTTTAGGGAAATATAAGAATGAAGAACCCGTGACTGGGGTATTATTTAAGAGATGCGTTATCAATAATGCAGATAATGGTGTTAGGATCAAAACTTGGCCAGGAATGTATAAAAGCATTGCATCAGACATGGTGTTTGAAGATATTACTATGAACAATGTCTCCAATCCTATCCTTATTGATCAAATGTATTGCCCTAGCAATCATTGCAATAAACAGGTATTTATAATTATAATCATATACATTAAGAGAGAAAAAAGAAAGTATTATTGCACCCTTAATAAGTATTAAGAGTATATCAACTTACTCAAATAAAATAAGTATATTTTTATCTTTAACCCCAATACTTCTAACATAAATTTTATTGTATTATTTCACAACATTTAACTTTTTATGTGTTTTTTGATGATTTTGTCAGACTCAATCCAATGTCAAGCTCTCCAAAATTTCTTTTAGAAATATAAGAGGAACTTCATTCACCCCTAAAGCTATTCAACTAATTTGTAGCAAACAATATCCATGTGAAGAAGTGGACTTGGGTGGCATTAATTTGCAATACGTTGGCAAAGCACCGGGTCGTGCAATAGCAGAATGTGTCAATATCACACCCAAATTTACAGGGAGTGTCATACCAGCCGGATGTTAAAATTAAAGCGACTTATATATACCTCTCTTATGATTGGTGCTTCTCAAGATTCTTCTGATGTATATATGTATCTACAATTGCATCTTAAAAAACATATTATTTTCATTTGTTCATAAGTGAATTAAATCTTTTTATAAACTATTGAATTAGGTAATGGTGTTGCAATGACTTGATAAACTTTACATCTTTTTTGGATTAACATTTAAACGCGGATCATTTAAAAGTTTGACTACAAATCTACTAATAAACTTTTGACCATAAAGGCATCTACATCTGAGTTTCAGGTTGATCTTCATAAATGACCATCTCATCCTAGGCCATCAGATATAGAGGTGGCAATGGGGAGGAGATTATCTGAAAACCGGGGGTATCTGAACCGGCAAAGACGGGGAATAAACGAAAAAAATAAGGATGAGGATGGGAGAATTGTTCTCTCCAAAACCTAAATGGGATTGGGGGATGGGGATTGCTATATCCACCCAGTGGGGATCCCCGTCCCATTACTGTATAAATCCCAATGGGGATCCTTGAAATTCCCCGAGTAAACTTCTTAATTTTAAAATAAAAAAAAGTTAGATTATTAATAATAAAAAATTGTAGAATATTATAGACCATGACTTTATCCTTCTAATATTATAAAGTAATACCTTGGTGTTGATTTAGTAGAGAGATGTTCAACAAAAAAAATTAATAAATCGGGAGTAATATGGAAATTGACAATGAAAAATATTTAATTCATGTAATTAGTAGAATAAGAACATCTCTTTGCTATTGTTTTCATACAATGATTCCACACACCTTTTCTTCATTTTTGTCTGAAAATGATTGCACAATAGAAGTTGAACTTTGTATATTTTCCCTTGAGTAAACTCGAGGCTCTATAGCGCTCTTATTGTTATTATTTTAATGGGTATGTGGATTTCCTATTACACGTGGAATCCGAATGGGAAGGGGGTGAGGGTGGAAAATGTTGGGGTTTAGTGTCCTATAGACAATTGTTCTAGGATACAAACTTAATGTAAATGAAGTATTCTTTATATCATTTGTTTTAATGAGATATATGTTTTATAACTATATAAAGGCAATCCCTTTTAAGCACTAAATAAAGTCTAATAAAAGGAAATCCGTAAGTTTGTTTTAAAGTGATTATAAAGTATTCATACAAACATGAAGTGAGACAAAACTTTATAATAAACTAATAAACTTAAAACCACCCCAAGTCAAGTAATATGTTTAGGATTGACATATCACTGCTGAGACTTGCATGTAACAATGTCTTCTATCCGACAGAAAGCTGATCTCACAAGCTTCATATATATAGATATCTGGACAGTTACATGAATCCGATGAAAAGTAGTTCATTAGGATTGGGGACCCGACTTGAGATAACAGGATGGGTAGATTCATCCTTGTCACCTGTTCATCTCATTAGTATTAATAGGTATAAATAATCCTCAGACTCAAAGGAATGCTAATTGGTATTCTGGATTACGGAATGTGACGCTTTGACTCTGGTGCAACACGATCCTTAACAGAGATGACTCTAGGGTGTGAACAGCAGACGTTGGGTATCACAGGGAGTTATTGCGGGATCGTTATACATTGGATTGAGCATTTATCACTCCCGATAAATGGGAGATATGTCCATGGATCGCTTGTGGAAGTCTTGACTCTAAATCCTTGCAAGGTGATAGCTTAAGAATGAAATTAGATTTCTCTTAACCTATCTAATTGGAGTTGACTCGGCCAAGAATAAGTAAAACGAACGTCTCGCTATATGTGACTTGACATTACCGATAGTCATAAGATTCAGTTCAAGGACGTAGTTGATAAAGGATTGAATTATACCGTAACTAATACTGAAAGGTCAACGACAGAATCAACCTGTCTTCTTATAGCTCTAGGGGAATGATTACGGACTTGCTAATCACATACTCTGTACATCATTCCGTTATGCAAAGATTAAAATATAATTCTTTGAAAATTAATTTTAATAAGTTGCATATGGCTAGAAGCAATAAGAACCTAATGGGTCACACATAAGACTTGGAACCCAAAAGAGAGACAGATGTTAATTAATTGACGGAAGCCCAACTGAGTCCAATAAGGCCCAGTAACAGAGGGGGGCGATTTATGTATGTAAATACATAAATAATTAGTTTGATTTTATTAATCCTAATTAGATTAGGATTATGAATTAAATTAATTAAAGGATAAATAAGTTAGGAGTTTTAATTAGATTATATTACTCCTATTATTATCCAATAAGGTTATTGATCATTATCTTTTATATTTAGATATATTAATAGATAATATTTAAGAATTTTATTCTGAATTAAATTCTTATTCAGTAACCTAATCCTATCTAACTAGGATTTAGATACGAGAGATTATAAATACCCCCCTTTAGTGTAATTTTCGATACACATAGAGTAACCGGGAGAGAGAATTTCGACACCCCTTGTTGAGGACGAAATAATCCACCGCTTCCTGCCGATTCAATTGATTTCATCTCTTTCTCTTTATCATTGATCTTGTGTTGATTAATTAGAGGCAATCTATTCTGGTTGCTATTCATCGGTTGATTTCTAATCGTTTACTTGTTTTGTTTTGTTGTGTTCATGAAAGAAGAAAAACAAACAAAAGGGAGAAATTCGTTTTACTACTCCTACATCAGGTCAGTTGACGATTTCACGGATTCCCGGAGATTGAACCGTCGGATCGTCGCGATTTTTGGACAGGAGCTTCTAGACATATGCTTCCACGTTTCCACCGTTCGGATTGTCATTCGGAGGTCTGGAAGGTATTTTCAGGTAGGGGCAGATTGGTAGACAATTTCTATCTCTTATGAAGTTGTGGGCACTTCGTTTGCAACGGTAGATAGAACTTCTGAAAAGTATTTCTTTTATCCCTCTTTATATTAAATAACGATTAACGGATCTTGGGGTTAATGGAAATAGGTTAAAAATTTTATATTTCTGCTACTATACGTTAGCCTATTTTTCCTTCAGTGGTATCAGAGCCTGCGTTAAATCCGTTATTTCATATATGAAAATTTAGAAGTTTTTAAATCAGATTGAATAAATATTTATAGTTAGGTTAATTAACAAAACTGTTTTGATTAATTAGTTCTAAAAGATAAATAATTTTTAATTAATTGTTAATTAAAATTAATTATGCACATGATCCTAATAATTTTGGTTGATAATCATTATAACAAAATCTATTAGTTTTATGGTTAGATTGATAAAATCAGTTTTATTTATTCTAAAAGATAAAACGGAAAATCTATAATAGTTTTTCCTATTTTCTGAAAATCGTTTTAAAACCGTTTTAAAACAAATATATATATATATATATATATATATATATATATATATATATGTTTTAGAAATTAATAGTTTTCTGTTTTGATTATCGAATGAAAATTTATTTAAAAGTTTGTTTTACCTATTTGCAAATCAAAAAGGGTTTAAATGAATTAAAATCAAAATAATTGGGACGTGCATAATTAAAGTTTTGTATAGTTATATTAATCTAAAAGTTTAATATTAAAGGATACGAAACTGTTAGAAGTAAAATTTGATGAAAGTTAATTTGATGAGTTAATGTGATTAACCTAAATATTACATAAAATACTTATGTAATCAACCAATTAAATTTATTTAATTGAGTCTATGCATGTTTGGAGTTATGGACATATTTGGACCCTCTTTTTAGTCTTTTGGTATTTTTGAAATAGGGCCTGCGAGTCCTGTCTTTTTACTATCTATTGTAATTTCTTCTCTCATCTAATTCCCTTCAATTCAATTGAAGTTTTCTTTAGTAGTATAGAAATTAATATGTAATTTCAAGGCGCCATGCAGAAGACGGAGGACCTAAAGAGAAATATGTAATAGTTAGTATTTCCTTAGGTTTGCCCTTTTATTCCGTCTCTGGCTTGACGGAATAATTTAGATGATATGTCCATAACGCCAATGTATGTGTCTGATGTATGCTAAAGCAAATCAAGACTAAGTTAGATTATGAGACCTAAAATAAAATCCCTCATTAAAAAGTGAAGTAAATAAGCAAGTTATTAAAATCAGTTGTCCCTCCCTAATATTATAATTCAGCCGGTAGTACTAAGGGCCTTTGGGTTGTTGGATAAACTCAAGCTCACGGTAACACCTAAATTATCGAAAATCACTTTTCATGAATATGGGGTAATACTTAAATTAGATTATGATAATTGGATGGGTAAACTCATGTTTTCATAAACTAATGGGCAATACGATTGGGATTAATATGAATAGCATATTAGTTACTAATGTGGTTAGTAACCCAATAACCTAGGAATCACATTTAAGATGTGATTGATTACATGAATCTACCTAACGAATGAGACTAGCTTGTTGGGTAAACTCAAGGAGAAATCTCAGGAGTTAGGATCCTAGCTCACTAAAGGATTTGTGAAATTCTTCGAATTAATATGGAGGGCTATTAATTTGGCAAAATAGTGGGAGCAATCTAAAATAAACAAAAGGCCTATAATTTTAGATTGATATACTTTAAAGCAAATGAATAACATACGTTTACTCTTTCTCACATCTCAAGTTTTAAATTGAAACACTCCTAAAATCATGACTAACACCAATCTGCAAAATATACTTACCGATAACAAGTTGAACAGTTCAAACTTCACCGACTGGTATCGCAACCTCAAAATCGTTTTGAAGTTCGATAAGATAGGGTATGTACTTGATACAACGATACCCCCTATCCCTGCTGATGATGCTCCCATCGAGGAAATTGATGCTTACCAGAAGCACGAGGCTGATGACGATCATGCCGGATGCATCATACTTGCATCGATGACACCAGAATTACAAAGGCAACATAAGGAAATGGATGCCTATTCCATCATCATGCACCTAACGGAATTGTTTGGGAAACAGACTAGGTGCGAATGCTACGAGATATCCAAGTTGTTATATCGTTGTAGGATGCAAGAGGGAACATCTGTGATGACACATTGTGTCAAGATGATTGGCTATATTACCAAACTTTATAGTATAGGATTCGCGATGGATAACGAACTAAGCATAGACTTAGTTCTTCAAATCCATCCCAAAGAGTTATTCACAGTTCATCATGAACTGCCAGATGAATGACTTGCAAACCTCTCTTGAAGAGCTTGCAATTAAGCTCAAGTCAGTTGAGCCCAATACGAAGGAAGACAAGGCAATACCGGCTCTTGTCATAGAGGGATCAAAGAAGTGGAAGGGGAAATTTCCCAATCCTAAACATCCCAAGAAAGGCAAGAGGGCCATGCCCACTAGAGCTAAGGGAAAGGAAGTGAAGAAGCCCAAAGGAGAGTGCCACTTCTGTGGTGAAGACGGGCATTGGAAAAGAAACTGTTGGTGTACCTAGCCTTCCTCAAAAGGGGAAGAAGCAGGGACTTCAACATCTGGTATGTTTTATATTGAAATTTCACAGTCTGAATCTTTTGGTACTTGATACCGGATGCAGCCTAAGGATATTCCAGGAATATCTAGAAATATTATTTCTATTAGCCGTCTTGTTGACGACGGCTTTCATATTTCAATAAAAGACAAACATTGCGATTTCTATAGAGATGGGATTTTCTATTTTTCAGGAATATCACAAAATGGGATTTATGTGCTAGATGACAAAATTTCTGTTTTCGCAATTGATACCAAAAGACATATGCTAGATAATTCAACTTACTTATGGCATTGTCGTTTAGGCCATATAAACAAAAGACGCATGCTTAAGCTACATCAAGATGGGCTTATAAATTAAATTGATCGTGAATCATTGGAAACATGCAAATCATGTTTAAAAGGTAAAATGACAAAGACACCCTTTAGTAATAAAGGTGAGCGTGTATCAGACACTCTAGGACTCATTCATTCAGATGTATGCGGTCCTATGTCAGTCCAAGCAAGAGGAGGATTCAGATACTTCATAAGCTTCATAGACGACCATACCAGATATGGTTATATCTACTTGATGAAGCACAAGTCCGAAGCTTTTGAGAAATTCAAATGCTTCAAGAATGAAGTGGAAAATCAATTAGGAAAGAAAATAAAGACGCTTCGATCCGATCGAGGTGGCGCATATCTTTCAGATGATTTTCTAAATTATCTAACTGAATGTGGGATATGCTCACAATGGAAACCTCCCTATACACCACAACACAATGGTGTATCCGAGAGGAGGAACCGTACCATACTTGATATGGTACGGTCCATGATGAGCATGGCCTTACTTCCAAAGACATTCTGGGGCTATGCCTTAGAAACTGCCCTCTTCACCCTAAATCGAGTACCAACTAAATCCGCTACTTCCACACCATATGAATTGTTCATTGGTAGGAAACCCGTATTCTCATTCATGAGAATATGGGGTTGTTCAGCATTTGTCAAACGCATTGCGTCCGACAAACTAGATTCTAAATCTGATAAATGTTTCTTTATTGGATACCCTAAGGAAACTATGGGATATTACTTCTATCATCCAGATGATCAGAAAGTAATAGTATCCAAGCATGCAACCTTCTTAGAGAAAGAGTGTCTCGAAGAAACACAAAAGGGAAGCATGATTGAACTTGACAAAGTTCAAGAAAAAGAAACACTGACTGAAACAACAGAGGCGGTTGAGGTACCCAAAATAGTCCCATTAGATGAGACTCCAGTGCCACCTATTCGTAGATCACAAAGAGTTCGAGAACTCCCAGTTAGATATGGTTTTCTAGTGGGAGATGATGACGAGGTTCCCATGTTAGACGACGAACCCAAAAACTACGAAGAGGCTCTTACTACTCTAGATTCTAAAGCATAGCTTGAGGCCATGGATTCTAAAATGGATTCCATGTACACCAACCAAGTGTGGACTTTGGTTGATCCACCCGAAGGGATAAAATCCATTGGGTGCAGGTGGATCTTCAAAAAGAAGACTGACATGGATGGAAAGGTTAGCACCTACAAAGCTAGGTTAGTAGCGAAAGGATATCGTCAGAAGCAAAGAATTGATTATGACGAAACTTTCTCTCCTGTGGCTATGTCCAAATCAATCAGAATCATGCTTGCTATTGCCGCTCACTACGATTATCAGATTTGGAAAATGGTTGTGAAAACAGCTTTCCTAAACGGAAACCTGCTTGAGGATGTATATATGATGCAACCTGAAGGTTTCATATCAAAGGAGGCAAACAAAGTTTGCAAACTTCAGAGATCCATTTATGGACTCAAGCAAGCATCAAGAAGCTGGAATAAGCGTTTTGACGAAACCATAAAACAATTTGGTTTCGAATAAAATTGCGAAGAAGCTTGCATTTACAAGAAAGCAAGTGGGAGCTCTGTAGCATTTCTGATATTATATGTGGACGATATATTATTAATGGGAAATGACATTGCTCTACTACAGTCGGTAAAAGTATGGTTATCTGGTAACTTCTCAATGAAAGACCTTAGTGAAGCAGCTTATATACTTGGTATAAAGATCTACAGAGATAATATCAAGAAGACTGCTTGGTCTTTCACAAGCTACATACATTGAAAAGGTGCTAAAGAGGTTTAGCATGCTTGAATCGAAACGAGGTAACTTACCCATGATACATGGAGTAAAGTTAAACAATCATCAATGTCCTAAAACCGATGATGACAAGAAGCGCATGGCTGTAGTCCCGTACGCCAACGCAATCGGTTCGATTATGTATGCTATGCTATGCACTAGACCTGACGTAGCGTTCACGTTAAGTATAACGAGTCGTTACCAAGGAAATCCGGGAGACGAGCACTGGATTGCCGTCAGGAACATTCTTAAGTACTTGAGAAGAACTAAAGATATGTTCCTAGTGTACGGAGAAGGGGATCTGAAAATAGAAGGATTTTCAGATGCAAGTCATCTCACAGATGAGAATAATTTTAGATCCTAATCAGGATACATGTTTATCTTGAATGGGGGCGCGGTCAGTTGGAAGAGTTCTGATAGGGGTATTTTACCCCTATCTTTTAGCGTGATTTACGGGATGATTTCGGGTAAAATAAATAAGTTTAATTACAAAAATAAAGCGTTTTGATAAAATAAAGAAATAAAAATAGATTTTGAACTTTCAGTTAATTTTCCGTATTTTTGATGAGTTTAGGAAATAAAAACGTCAAGCTAACTCGGCTCGCAAGATTTGTATTTCAGGTACGAGAAAGGAGCAAAAATCCACTCCATACGCGGGGCGTATTATCCTCTACGCGGGGCGTGAAACATGGTGTCGGAAATAATTGCCTTATCCGCAGACGCCATATGGAACTGACTCAGCGTACGCGGGGCGTATGACACATGTCGGTAATAATTGGCCTAATCCTGAAAGTCAGACTGCATTGTCTCCCGGAGTCAACTCTCCATACGCGGGGCGTACCACCATATACGCGAGGCGTACCAGGCAGTTCTTCAATGATAAAAGTTCAGAGACTCATTTACGCGGGGTGTGCTTCAGCTACGCACGGTGTAAAAGCTCTAATTTAAGCAACAAAACTTCAGAGACTCAAACACGCGGGGCGTGCTTCAGCTACGCAGGGCGTGTTTGAGACAACTAGACACGGAATTGGTCCATATGTAGGAGATTTCTGATGGAATGGGCACTTACGCGGGGCGTATCATGGGATTTCTGCACCAAATAATGTTGCTCCATACTTGTGCTTTGTGAAGTTACAACCTTGCCCTTGCTTGATGTCTATAAATAGAAAGCTCTTGAACATCCTTAAATACCAATTACATACTAGAGAGCAAACTATACTCTTTTCTTTCTTGTAATTTAGATTCGGATTTTGTAGTTAAACTCTCCCCCTCGAGAGCTTGTTCGGTTGCTCCGGCATTCCATTGAAGTTCCGTTCCACCATTCGTCACCAAGCTCGAGAGTTCCACCTCCACGACCTAGGAGACGGCTTTGAGTCCGGTTAGCTAGTTCTAAGGGCGGATTCTCCCTTTTTACTTGCTAATTAGCTTGTACTCTTCTTATGTACTAGGCTTGGTTGTATTTCATCTAATCACTTTCCATATTTATAATTTATGGTTCATAATCTCTATTTCCCTTTACGTGTTAATGTTTATTGCTTGTTTTGATATTGATAATTGATTATTATGTAGGAGAACGCGATTACCACCGCCATTCGGGCTATCTTTAGGGAGTTATATAGGTGTTGCCTTACCGGAAGTGACAAACCAGAAACCGTAGGAATTGACAAGCCATGGAACTTACGAGCCCTAGTTTCTAATTCTCCCGCATTAGACACGCCTTGACTAGGAATCACGTAGTCTAAGTGTTTCACGGGTCGGTTCTACTACACTTGGTCGTCTTTGCAAGAGTAAACTATTATCCGTATACATTTAGAGTCATTATTTATCATGGTTATTGATAACAAGTGGAGAAATTCTGATCTACTTCCGTCCCTGTGGGGGCGTCGTTGGGTTCGACGGGGGGAAGCTCCGATGCTAAAGTCAGTAAGATGAATCAAAGAAACCAACTGAATTGACAAGGGTTGTGAGAATGTGTACCTTGGTAGCCTAGGGGATCGGGCTATATATAGCTGGGAAGTTGTAACCTTCAGGTAACTAGAAAGTCTCCATTAATGCTTCATTAATGGCGGTTACGAGTTATCCTGAACTTGGCGATTTAGCTAATTAATAACTTATTAATGATCTTTTATGGCCGAGTCGACGGCCAGCCGTTATAGAGGCGAATGGAGAGATTCGCCTTATAGGTCCGCCAGCGGATCTCTTGGAGCTGATCCGTGGAGATCCGCCAGCCAGCTTCCCTTTGGGGATCACTACGTGGCGTACTTTGAGGTGAATATCCCTTTTGGTCCTCAGGATAATATCTCGATGTTATCAGAAGCCCCCCCAAAATGCCCTTAAAGTCCTTTAGGGCTTTTGAACTTCCGCGCGCCGTCATAAACACTTGCATTAATGAGTACACTGTTCAATGCCATTGGACGATCGACACGTGTAGTGGGCACACTGTCCCAGGAAGGAGAAAACTCTCTTCTTCTTCTTACGCTTTCTCTTTCTTCCTCATTTCTTCATTTTTCTCCTGCGCTCGAAGCTTTTTCTGGGATTTCTTCAGAGTTTTGTACCAAGCTTCCGATTTCTCATGTAAGTTCATTTTCTTTCGCTTAACTTTTTCCTGGATGTTTAGAAGTTCGTCTTCATCTTCTAGATCAACTTCAGAACTTTTTAATTCAACCTCCCATCCTGAAATAGAAGTCGATTTTAGTTGGACCACCTCGTCGTCGGAGAACTCCCATTCTTCCGAAGGCACGGTTAATTCCGATTTAGCTGAGTTTAATAACTCGGCGTGTAATCATTATCAGACTCGTTCCACTAGGAATCCATCCCTTTTTACTTCTATCTCCGGCGCCGTTCCGGCCGGTGCCCATAGGTGGTTTCCGGGATCAATGGCCTCTTCTTCGATTCCTCCTAGGAAAAAGAATCCTCGAGCGGAGTCCACTCCGTCTCGTATGAGTGCCGCGGATCTAGTGGATCTGGCGGATCGCTTTCCCTGGATTAAAAATTATGAGACTCAGCTCGCCGCATCTCATCAACGTCCTTCATGTCCGCCTAGCGGCTTCCTTACAGTGTATTGTAGTCATGTGGAGAGAGGGTTCCGACTTCCTCTTCCAAAGATGATGGCGGACATCCTCTCTTACTTTGACATCACAGTCAGCCAGCTACATCCTAACTGCTGGTTGGACATCGCTTTAGACTGCTATCTCGCCTCGAATTTAGGAGTTGTATATACGGGTCGTATCTTTAGAGCTTTTCACAAACCCTCAAAAAGGAAGTCCAAATCTTATCTCACATTCGCCAAGTTCAGAGTATATTCGCCCTTTAGCGATAAAATGTCTAATGTTCATTGCTGGGATGAGAGATTCTTCTACGTGAAGATAAAGGATGGCGAACCATTGGGTTTTCCTTCAGTCTGGAATCCCAGGCCGCTACATATGGCGGGTGACATGCGTATCCTAACGGATAGTGATGAGAAGGTGGCGGAGCTCATGAAGCAAATCAAGGTGGATGCATAGACATATACTGATGCCTTAGCCTTCATGATGAGTGATATCCCCTTGATTCGCCGGGAAGGGGATCAATTCATTTACTCAAAGATTACACAATTTGACCAAGGTACCTTCCATTTCTTCATGAACCTTGATTACTTTAATGTTTTCTTTGGCAGGGGTTTATCTAAGGCCAATCACGCTCTTGCAGAGAAGCGGAGGAAGTTTTTGGAGGCTGAAGCACGCAAAAAGGATCAAGCGGCGAATCCCCAGATTGTTACTGGCAAACGTCCGGCTGAAACAAGGGTTGAGCCGCCATTGAAGAGGAGGAAACCCAACACCACTGGAGTTCCTAAGCTTATGGCTGATGCCATGAGGTCCGCCAGGCCTGCTGGGGAAATTGCACAGGTAGATTTACCTTTGATTTCCTTTTGTTCATCAAGTTTTGGACCGGAGTATGACTCTTTCATGTTTGTTTAGACGGCGAAGCCCGATATTGGTGGATACTGGTCCGCCAAATTGGGAGCCCAAGGTTCTTTCGAGAACGAATCCTGGTTCAGGTGGGCGAAGTGCAGAGGAACTATAACCAGATTCCTGGTTCAATTCATGCCCAAAAGGGGAAGACGGAGCTCCTTTCGGTGAGTTTCTTTAGAAAGGATGCAGACAATATTAGTTTCTTAATCCTTTTTGCCTTTTGATTGAATCGTTTATTTTTGGACAGTTGTATGCTCGCCTACGTACCATGGAAACTGAGCTCCTTCAGAATGTGGCGGATAAGGCAACTATCAAGAGGCTAGAGAAAGAGATAGTGGAAGCCAATTCCACTATCGCTTCTGTTAATGCAGGTCTTGCTTCCGCGAATGCAAACCTTGCTTCCGCGAATGCAAACCTTGCTTCCGCGAATGCAAACCTTGCTTCCGCCACAGCCGCCCTAGTTCTCAGGGATGAGGAAATTAAAAGGTTAAAGGCAAAGATTGTGTCTGATGCCAAAAGCCATGAAGACGCCCTTGGAGAAGCTGAATACATGGCGGGTGAACAAGCCTTTTATTATGGCGAGATGCTTATGGCGTACTTCTCCTTGGCGCATCCTGAGACTAACTTGACCGATCCGCAATTCGCCGTCCCCGAACCAGAAGATGTGGTGAAGTTCAATAAAATGTCAGACGCTAAGGAGTACCTCCGTGATTACGTTTGGAGATGGATGAAGGGGCCTGTGGAAGAAACCAAACCCTCTACTACGGTCTTAGCGGATGAGCTTGAAGAAGTGCCCCTCAAAGCGGATGCAGAACCAATTCCTGATCAGGCTCTTCCCCTTGGTCCCACATCTTCGGTGGATAAGGAGGTATCTCCTGATGGCGTGTCTGCGGATGTGGAGAAGGAGGATCCCCAAGCAAGCTCTGTGGGCGAAGAAAGCGCAAAGGAGGATGCTCATATTGTTACTTAGCTTGCTTTTATTTGTGACATTGTAAAAACATTTTTAAGTACAATTTGTTTTGATCCTTTATGGAAGCTATGTTATTTTACCTTTACGTTTGCGTAAGGAAATATATAGGCATCTAGGATTTGAAGTAGGTGGCCAGCCATACTCCATTTTATGAACCTTTGTGAAGGTTAGAAGCTATTCTATTCCTTCTAGAGGAAGTAAAGCTGCCCAGGGGATCAATTTGCTACCTATCTTTGAGGTGAAATGATCCGCCCGTAGGACTTGTGAATCCTTCTCTGGAAAGGATAAGAGAGTGTAAAGACCTTACGTCCAAGGATCGTGTTAACTCTATTGGAGATTGAGATCCACTCACAAGATTGATCTTCTTATGTTTTTAAGGCATCGAGGACGTATCTCTAAAATAGCGATACATTGTAAATGTGGAGAGCGTTGGATGCCCCCCCTCTTTTTAAGAATGGAATATTGATATTGCTGCAGTAAACAATAAAAAGAACACAGATAATAGAACAAATGATGTTTATTAATGGGAGAAATGCCTTATTACAGCAAGTAGGTCTTATAGGTGAGCCTCGTTAAAACCTTTAATAAGAAAAACCACATGGGAAAAAGCTTATTAAAGGAAAAAGAGTACTCAAGACCGTATATACACTTCATTTTCTGACAAAATATTTGCGGAGATTTTGGAGGTTCCATGTGCGTGGCAATGTATTGCCCTCCATGTCCTGTATTTTAAATGTGGCAGATCCAATCTTGTCCACTATCTGATATGGACCTGTCCAGTTGAGTCCTAACTTGCCCTTGCCTTCTCGAGATTGGACTTTATCAGCTTTACGGAGCACAAGATCTCCCACATTTAGATCCACAAGCTTGGCATTTTTATCATGGTAAGCCGCAATCCGCTGTTTGTATGCTGCCATGCGCACATAGGATTGATCCCTGCGATCTTCTATCTGATCTAGGTGCTCCCTTAGCCGTTTGCCGTTGTCCTCTTCACAATAAAAGGCCACTCGATCACTGGGGACCTGTATTTCGACTAGAATAACAGCTTCAACGCCATGAGAAAGGGCGAATGGTGTTTCCCCCGTAGCCGTCCTCGGGGTGGTGCGATAAGCCCATAAAACACTTGTCAGCTGATCCGCCCACTTCTTATCATGCTCTCCCAATCTCTTCTTTATCCCCTTCACGATCGTCCGATTGGTAACTTCAGTCATTCCATTGGACTGGGGATAATAAACGGAGGCGAATCTGTTCAGGATGCCCAACCCTTCACAGAAAGCCTTGAATTCGCCACAGTTGAACTGTGTTCCATTATCGGTGATGATGGTATGTGGAACACCATATCTTCCAACGATGTTGTCTTTGACGAATTCCACCATTCGTTCTGCAGTAATGGAGGAAACAGCTTCGGCTTCTACGCATTTGGTGAAATGGTCCACTGCCACTACCACGTACCTTCTCTGCCGGCGAGTCGGAGGAAATGGGCCGACAATGTCTATTCCCCAGAGGGCGAATGGACGTCCTTCTATGATTGGCCTCTGAATGTGTTTGGCAGTATGTGATTCATTCGCATGAATCTGACAATTGTGACAAGATTCTACCAATTTTTGGGCATCCAATTCAGCCGTGGGCCAGTAGAAACCTGCTAACCTGGACTTTTTCAAGATGGCGGCGGATGCTTCATGTGCCCCACATGATCCCTCATGTAACTCCTTGAGGATTTATTGTCCTTCTTCCGGTAGAATGCACTTCAACCAAGGATGACTAAAGGACTTTCTATAAAGGCAGTCATTGATCACGGAGAAATAAGCCGCTCTCCTAACTATCCGTCGTGCCTCTTCTTTGTCCTCAGGTAAGGTTCCATTCAGCAGATATTGGCGGATGACTGATCTCCAATCATCTTCCACTGTTGTGAGTAGAGAAACTTCCTCTGAGGCGAATGCTGGAGCTATTTTAACTTCGAAGGGACAATACGGATCCGTCCAGTTCTCCTCACAAGAGGCCATTTTGGCCAAATGATCAGCCTCTATGTTGGACTCCCTCGGTACGTGAATCAGTTCCCATTTAGTTTCCTTAGCTTCAAGGTGATCCAACAACTTTTTGACTTCCGCTACGTATTTGGCCAGAACCTCGTCTTTCACCTCGTAATTCTTGATTACTTGGTTGACCATTAGTTTAGAGTCGCTATAGATCACGATCCGCTCCGGAGTGATTTCTTTGAGTAGGCGTAATCCCAATATCAGAGCTTCATATTCAGCAGCATTATTAGTGGCATGGAAATTTAATTTTGCTGCGTATCGTAATTTTATGTATTGGGGACCCTTGATCACAACGCCTACGCCAGCTCCATCCGCCGAGGAGGCGCCATCAGTGTACATCGACCATTCCTCTATCGGAGGCTTGGGATGATTTATCCCTTCGTCAGTGAATTCATTCACGAAGTCCGCCAGGACCTAACTCTTTAAAGCTAACCTGCTTTCATATCTCACATCGAATTCGCCCAGGCGGATTGCCCATTCCATCAGCCTTCCCGAAGTGTCTGGTTTCTGCAACACCTTTCTCATTGGTATATTTGTTCGAACCACTACAGTATGCGCCTGAAAATATGGCCTAAGGCGGATTGCCGTGGTTACAACAGCCAGTGCCATTTTATCAAGCTTTGAATACCTGGTTTCGGCGTCTTTCAGAACCTTGCTTACGTAATAAATCGGAAACTGCTGGCCATCCTCTTCTCGTATCATGACCGTGCATACGGCTTTGTCCGTAACCGATACATATATGTAGAGGTCTTCTCCCTTCAAAGGTCGACTCATCATGGGTGGCTCCGTGAGGAACCGCTTGATTCCTTCGAAGGCTCTTTCACAATCCTCATTCCACTCGAATGCCTTTTGCTTCTTAATGACCTCGTAAAAGGGCTGGCATTTACGGGCTGAACAAGAGATAAACCTGCCCAAGGCTATGATACGCCCGTTAAGGCATTGTACTTCTCTGATATTCCGCGGTGCTTGCATTTCCAGAACTGCCTTAACTTTGTCAGGATTTGGGCTAACTCATTTTTCGCTGATCATGAACCCTAAGAATTTTCCATATGTTGCCCCGAAAGTGCACTTCTCTGGGTTCAACTTAATGTTGTGGCGTCGGAGTACGTCCAGTACCTCCTTTATATCATCCGCATGCTTTTCTATGGTCGTACTTTTGATGATCATATCATCTACATAGACAGAATAGTTACCCCATTTACTATCTGCGAATATCTTGTTCATCATCCTCTGATAAGTTGCACCTGCGTTCTTAAGCCCAAAGGGCATAACTTTGAAACAATAAGTGGCTTGGTGTGTTACGAACGAGGTCTTGATTCTATCTGAGGGCTCCATAGGGATCTGATGATAACTTGACTTCACATCAGTAAAGGAGTACATTGCGTGACCGGCAGTTCCATCTACAAGCATATCAATACATGGCAAAGGATAGTTGTCTTTGGGGCAAGCTTTATTGAGATCTGTAAAGTCAATGCACATGCGGTAAGATCCGTCAGCTTTTTTCACCAAAACGACGTTCGCCAACCACTGAGTGTAAAGCACCTCCTCAATGGCATCCGCCTTCTGGAGCTTGGCGATATCTTCTTCTATCACCTTCTGTCGTTCCGGGCCATGATTTCTCCGTTTCTGAGTCACAGGAACTGCATCCTTATCAATGTTGAGCTTGTGAGTGATTACGTCTGGGCTGATTCCGGGGAGAATTTCATCCTTCCATGCGAAAACATCTTCTGCCTCGTGGAGCACTTTGGTGATTGCATTTTTAATTTCATCTTTGAGCCCTTTGGCCATTCGCACTTGCTTTTCATCCGTCATAAGGTACATTTCAGTCTCGCCCAAGGCCATCGTGATGCGTTCCTCTTCATCTTCCTCCTTAGATTGAGGGCGAATCATTAGTGATGCCGAATACGTCTCTTGGGCCACCTTTGATCATTACACCTCCCTTGGCCGTGGGAATGTAAAGTGTTAAGTGGCGAATGGAGATAAGAGCTGCAACTTCGGAGATAAAAGCCCGTCCGAGGATGATATTGTAAGCTAACTGACCATCCAAGACCGAAAATTCTAAATCTCCCCTCCAAACTTGATCAACGTTTGTAAGCTCACAGTCCAAAGTAACTTGGCCTTTTGTTTGAATAGTATGTCCTGTCACTCCCAAGATATCGACCACGGTTGGCTCTATTTGAACAGGATCAATCATGAGTTTGGCGAAAGCCCCTCTGGTGATGACATTGCATGAACTCCCAGTATCAATCATTACCCTTTTCATCTCCCAGCCTTCCACCATCATAGTGACGACCAGTGCATCTGCGTGGGGTGGTATCTCAGGACCTGCATCGGAAAAGGGGCGATTTAACGACGTCCTGTCAAGGGCGGTAGTCCTTGCCTTTTTTAACGTTGGCTAGTACCCAGGTCCGCCTGCTATGACATTGATGGTACCCTTTCCTTTCTTCTTTGGGTCCTCCTTGGATCTGTCACCATCTCCTCTCTTGCCTTCAGTTTGGATGAACCGATCCAATTTGCCCCTTTCTATGAGACGCTAAATTTCTCGAGCTAACTCCCAGCATGCATCAGTGTCGTGGCCATTTTTCCTGTGATACTTACAATAGTTTTTAGGATTTTTACCATTATTGGTGTACTCCCCTCCCTTCGGTTCGGGGTATGAAATGCTCCGTTTGTGTTGACTATTCTCGATCCACACAAGGACCTCACTTTTAGAAGCATTAAGAGGTGTGA
The DNA here is from genome assembly GCF_963576675.1 of Euphorbia lathyris. Taxonomy (NCBI): domain Eukaryota; kingdom Viridiplantae; phylum Streptophyta; class Magnoliopsida; order Malpighiales; family Euphorbiaceae; genus Euphorbia; species Euphorbia lathyris. The sequence goes on along the minus strand of NC_088918.1, from coordinate 20,962,873 downwards.
AAGAGGTGACAAACGTTGATTTGTTCTTAGAATCTCTTCGCCTGTTTCTAGAGGAAGAATCCTGACGCTTGTCTCTGTCTCTATCTCGGGGACGAGATTCGCCCTTGTCCCTCCTTGGCGATGACGGTGAACCTCGGTGAATGTCATCCACCTCAATAAAAAATTTACAACGCTCCATCAACTCTGCCATACTGGTGGGTTTCTTTCGAATGAGATCTTCCTGCAAACTCTTACAGGTGGTATTTCTTACGAAGCATTCCACAGCTACGGAGATGTCCACATCAACAATTTGTATGCATAATTGGTTGAAAGTGTCCACGTACTCCCGAAGGGATTCATTCGCCTTTTGCTTTAACTCAAAAAGTTTCCCAGATTTCACTACTGGAGGAATACAGCCAGCAAACTTAGCACAAAATTCTCGGCTCAATTGATCAAAGCTGTTTATCGAACCTGGAGGTAAAGATTGAAACCACAAATAGGCTAGGCCTCCCAGTGTGGTAACAAACATTTTACAGAGCACGGGCTCGGTGGCACGGTTGAGTCTAAGCAGTATTCGATATTTTCTAACATGAGCTTCTGGATTGTCATTTCCTGTGTATATCGCAAGATTGGGAATTTTAAAGGCTCTGTCTGTTTCCTCCGCCTCAATCCAAGCTGCGAAAGGCGAATCCCTATTGGCGAATGGATTATGCCTAGCATTTTTGTTAAGCCCAAAATATACCTAAAATATCATTAATATTTACATCATTTTTGTTACAAATCTGTGTTATTTATATCTGTTTAGATTACTTTTACTCTCAAATATCTTTCTTTCTTGCAAGGTACCAAAATATTTGGTAAAATCCAAATAGGAACGAAAAAGGATCAAAAACAGAAGAAAAACCCTACAAAAGGAGTCAAAGACGACGTAAATAAAAAACGCCAAGTCAAGGACACGAACGAGAGCAAAGAAGTGAAAAACGCCCCGAGCCGCGACCGCGAATCCACCACCCACGGCCGCGACACGCGTCCTTCAGCTACTTCCTCCCTTCGTCCGAAGCTCAATGCTACGTCATTGACGGCCGAGGATTCCTATCCTCGGTAAGTGCAGAAATTTTGCCAAATGCATTTAACACATGTTGAAATCTAAGAAACGCGTTCTTTCGGGTGGATAAAGACGTCTCTTCAGAACAAACACAATTCTTCACAACGGATACGACTCTTCACAAAGGACACATCACTTCAGTCACAACCCTTCAACATCTATAAATAAAGAGTTGATATGGAGAGAAAAGTTGTTGATGTTATGAAATGTTATATTATGTAACATAAAATGTTATGTTATGTAACGTAATATTGATAGAGAGAGATTAGTGCAGAGTTTATGTAGAAGCTCTGACTCAGAAAAGAGTCAGAGTTTAGATTTTATTTCTGTTCAAAGCAATATGTTGTACACACATTGTTTACTCAATAATAGCAAGTTTAGTAGCGTTTAGACATTGTTCCAGTTTAGTTTTGCATTTTGGTAGTGGCCGACCGAATCCCTATTCCGAAGTTACAGCGAGAAGAATTAGTAAAAGGATCCGCCCCTGAGCTTGATAACCTCTAAGGAAACCCAAGGAAGGGACTGATCAATCCGTTCACTTGCAAGCCCTCGAAGGGTACATGCGATTTCACTCTGTAAACTTGTATCAATTTATATTTCATCTAATAAAGTCCGTTCTATTCGACAAATCATTATGCAGCACTTATGGTAACCAATCCAATATAAGTGAGGCTGGTGTTTTCATTAATACGCAGTTGAATTCAAAATCATTACAAGGAAACTTTGTTGAACACTTAGGCAAATTATCATCTCGAAAGAGTTTTAATTTGATTAAGGGCAACTATCCGGAAAGGGTTTTGTCGCGTTCAAAGCCAATTAATTAGAGGTTCCGTCATTTATTTCATCATTATAATTAATACAAAGTTTAAAGTTGTTTTCTTTGCTTAATGCAAACGAATACATTTATTTGTTTTTCTAAAAGTTCTAAACGTTCCTGTCTTGCAAATTAACTTTTAAATCATAAATAATTTCTAACATCTAAAATACTCTAATCTAATTCTACTTCTAGCAATTTCAAAACCAAATCCAATTTCAAATAACGTTTATCTATTTAATAAACCTTAAGTCGTATTTAAACTAAATTAATATAAGTTTTCGTTAAAAAGCGTTCTCTGTGGGATCGATATTTTTATTACTACAAGCGAAACCGTGCACTTGTGGAAATCGCTCAACAATTTTCTTCATTCATACGGAGCACCAGGGCTCTAACTCTATCATCAAAATTTTCTGGATTCGCCCTTGGACGACCTCTTCGTGGCGATCTGCTTGGAGAAGAAGAAGAAGAAGAACTTGAATCAGACGATGGATCTGATGGCGAACGCCTTCCTCCATTACCGCGTCCACTTCCTCCTCCGCCTCCTCCTCCACCACCACCTCCACCACCACCTCCTCCTCCGTTTCCTCCACCTGGGGGAGTCGGACCGTTTCCTCCCCCCTAGCCTCCTGACGGGATGTGCCCAACAGTTCCTGAAGGCGGCGGCGGTGGTGGTCCACTTGCATGAGATGTCTTTTCTGGCCTTTTACTTCGTCTACGGCCAGTAGATGGGGGCGATCTGCCACGATGGGAGGATCTCGCTCGTCGTGGCGAAGGTGACCTTGTCCGCCTACCTTTCTCTTTTCTATGCTTCTTGTGAGTTGGCCCTTTAGATCCGCCAAGGGATAAATTCGTCCGTGGACGCCTGGGTACATTGGACCCACCAAGATTCAACCCCGGACCCCCAGATCCGCCAGGAAGGGTCGTATCATTTCTTTGACTTCCTTCACCAGGGAATAACTCCCGATTAATTGGTCGCTCGCCACCTGATGTCGTGGCAGTTACCATGGAATCCGTGTTGTGAGCTTGAAGGAACGAAGAGCTATGGGCACCCGGTCTAAGGCCAAAGTTTAACAAAGGCCAAGATGAAACGGTCGATGTAGACGTCGTGCTCCAATGCGGAGGAAGAGTCATGAATGCTCGAAGGCGATTCCCTATCTCAAGTCCATATCGCGCCTCAATATTTTGAGCACACATATTGATAAAAGCAGATGTAGGCATGTTACTGTCGACATGCGTTATAGGAGCAGTTGTATCGGTGCGACCAGCACTAGATGGTGTAACTAACGGCGTTTCAATCCCTGAGGAGGGATTTTGACCTCCGTTGGTCATTGCGTTTTCAGCATGAACGAAAAACCCTTTGTTTGATTAAGCATTCCACGCTCACCGCACAAATTTATAACAAGTGGAGAAATTCTGATCTACTTCCGTCCCTATGGGGGCGTCGTTGGGTTCGACGGGGGGAAGCTCCGATGCCAAAGTCAGTAAGATGAATCAAGGAAACCAACTGAATTGACAAGGGTTGTGAGAATGTGTACCTTGGTAGCCTAGGGGATCGGGCTATATATAGCTGGGAAGTTGTAACCTTCAGGTAACTAGAAAGTCTCCATTAATGCTTCATTAATGGCGGTTACGAGTTATCCTTAACATGGCGGTTTAGCTAATTAATAACTCATTAATGATCTTTTATGGCCGAGTCGACGGCCAGCCGTTATAGAGGCGAATGGAGAGATTCGCCTTATAGGTCCGCCAGCGGATCTCTTGGAGCTGATCCGTGGAGATCCGCCAGCCAGCTTCCCTTTGGGGATCACTACGTGGCGTACTTTGAGGTGAATATTCCTTTTGGTCCTCAGGATAATATCTCGATGTTATCAGTTATAACTTATCATATTCATCTCACTTCATAGAGTTTTAGCTACATAAATCTGTGTCGCCAATAGTTAGGAATAGTGTGTAGCTATGTCTTACTTCACCCCAAAGTAATTACCGCTTAAATAACATACGAAACTGAGTCGTCTAATACTTGTAATTATAAATCCCGTGGATTCGATACCCGGTCTTAACCGGATTATTACTTGATACGACGGAGTACACTTGCCCCTAAGTAGCCGTAGCGTCTAGTCGAGTTAGAGCATTTAGAAGATCACATCCATACTCATAACACACTTATCGTAATACACATCTCGTCATTAGAAAAAGCTCAACACCTAGATCATACGTCGCATCAAGTTTTTGGCACCGTTGCCGGGGATTTATAATCTCCTACAATATTAGACAAAACGTTTCATTGTTAGTTTAAGCATTTGTAAATATCATTTTCTTTTTGTGAATAATTTATTTATTTCTTGTTGTTACTAATGATCTTTTCCGTGGTATGATGTCTCATAGTCGTCATTTATGGGGCGACCTCATGGACGACGAATGTTCGCACCAACATTCAGCCTCGCAATTCGATGTGGTAATCTCTATGCTTAAAGATATTCAAGTGAGATTATCTAACAATGAGGCATATTGTAGGGATTTAGGAAGTCAAATCGCCGGATTAGCGTCTCGTCTCGATTCAACCGCGGACGAATCGATTAGAGACGCCAACCCGCGTGAACAAGATGTGGAGGTCGAGTTAATTGAGCCCTCTCAAGAGGAATCCCCAAATCATGTAGGTTGTCTCAACTGCGAGGAGCCGGAAATCCTAATCCATGAGCCGGTTGTGTGCGGACCCATGGAAATGACTCCACAACTAGAAGAGTTTGAGGTTCCTTCTACCTCGGGTTATTTCACTCTCCTTGAGCTACCCAAGGAGTCAAAGAGGGAGCAAACTAAACTCTTCAATAAATTCTGTAAATATAGTTTTTGGTTTTTGTTAAATTTTTTTTTTAAGCTAACAATCCGTTTTGTAGGTACAGATTGTTTATTCAAGAATTTGCATTTCTAACGCGAATGGAAGCATACACCTAGAAGGAAATGCTAGGTCGAGCTACTTCGACTCAAAACGTAGCATCGGTTTGAATTCCTCGAACCACTTGTCTATATGTATTATAAACTTTAGCTCTTTTCTTTATTTTGCATTATTGTTATTTTATTTTCATCTTCATTTTTACTTAATTTTATTTTCTCCTATTTTCTTCTATTTTCATAAAATCAAAAGAAAAACAAATCCCACATTAATCCAAAAATCTTAAAATACCCCGCGTACAACCCCTTGCGCCCCGCGTAGTTGTGTGTCTGCCCCTTTTACTCAATAAAGGATACACTACGCGGGGCGTACCTATAGGCACGCCCCGCGTACATTTCAATCTTTGACACCTTAGTTCAATAAATGCCACGTAGAGGACACGCGGGGCGTACCCTAGGGTACGCCGCGCGTATCCTCGGGGAGTTGTGAATCACAACTTCCCATGACAACTCCCTCTCTCTCAACCTTTCCATCACTCCTCTTCCCTATACACCTTTTCCACTTCCACACTCCACCTCTTCTTCCACCCAATCAATTTCCATCCTTTCAAATTCAAATCTTCAACTTCCCTCCATAATAAATTTTCATTAACTACCCCCTTAATTACAAATTAATAAAAATTAAAAAGAGTCATAAATAAAACATAAAAATCATAAAATCAATTAAAAATCATTAAAAACTCATTAATCCAAAAATCAAAAAATCAGAAAATTACCAAAAACCACAAAAATCCTTCATCTTCCGTCCTTCTACGCGGGGCGTAACCCCATTTACGCCCCGTTTCTCCGCCCTTTTTGTCATAAAAAAGGAGCAGGAGGTTCGATACGCGTGGCATAACCCTATTTACGCCGCGCGTACCTCACCATTCTTGCGCAAAATAACATCAGGGGGAGGGATACGCGTGGCGTGGCCCCTTTACGCCCCGCGTACCCCACCGGGCCCATATCGACACTTGTTTCGATGCTCTCACCGCTTCCTTCGCCTCCTACTTCAACCTCCATGGCAATCCCCCTCCACCTCAACCATAGTTTTCCTTTCGTTTATGTTTCCCTTTGTTTTATGTTTTCGTGTTTATTTTAGTTCGTTTTGTTTAAGGTATAACATTTGTTGGCCTTTTATCTTTTTATTGTATTATGTTTTAATATATATCTAATCTATTTTTATGGTTTCCGTTTATGTTTCGTGTTTATTTTCCACGTTTTCTATAACATAAATAACATTCACGCAGGGCGTACCTCCTTGTACGCCCCGCGTGAATCCCCATTTTCTTATATAAAACGCCCAGAAACTCAAACACCGGGTTGGTTCTACTACACTTGGTCGTCTTTGCAAGAGTAAACTATTATCCATATACATTTAGAGTCATTATTTATCATGGTTATAACTTATCATATTCATCCCACTTCATAGAGTTTTAGCTACATAAATCTGTGTCGCCAATAGTTAGGAATAGTGTGTAGTTGTGTCTTACTTCACCCCAAAGTAATTACCGCTTAAATAACATACGAAACCGAGTCGTCTAATACTTGTAATTATAAATCCCGTGGATTCGATACCCGGTCTTAACCGGATTATTACTTGATACGACGGGGTACACTTGCCCCTAAGTAGCCGTAGCGTCTAGTCGAGTTAGAGCATTTAGATGATCACATCCATACTCATAACGCACTTATCGTAATACACATCTCGTCATTAGAAAAAGCTCAACACCTAGATCATACATCGCATCAAGTTCCAAGCAGGGAAGCATAGCTTTCTCTACGACCGAGTCAGAGTACATCGCTGCTGTGGAAGCAGCAAAGGAAGCGGTTTGGATTAAAGAGTTCATTAGTGAACATGGTGTGGTCCTGACATTGTAAATCCCATTACATTGTACTGTGATAACAATGGAGCCATTGCATAAGCAAAGGAACCACAGTCTCATAATACATCCAAACATTACCTTATAAGAGAAATTGTGGCAAGAGAAGATGTGAGAATAGAAAGAGTACCTACATAGGACAACGTTGTAGATCCGTTGACAAAGCCCTTAAGCCAGAAAGTACATGATCGGCATCTAACTTCTACTGGGATAAGTTATAGAAATAATTGGCTTTAGTCCAAGTGGGAGTATGTTGGGGTTTAGTGTCCTATAGACAATTGTTCTAGGATACAAACTTAATGTAAATGAAGTGTTCTTTATATCATTTGTTTTAATGAGATATATGTTTTATAACTATATAAAGGCAATCCCTTTTAAGCACTAAATAAAGTCTAATAAAAGGAAATCCGTAAGTTTGTTTTAAAGTGATTATAAAGTGTTCATACAAGCATGAAGTGAGACAAAACTTTATAATAAAGTAATAAACTTAAAACCACCCCAAGTCAAGTAATATGTTTAGGATTGACATATCACTGCTGAGACTTGCATGTAACAATGTCTTCTGTCCGACAGAAAGCTGATCTCACAAGCTTCATATATATAGATATCTGGATAGTTACATGGATCCGATGAAAAGTAGTTCATTAGGATTGGGGACCTGACTTGAGATAACAGGATGGGTAGGTTCATCCTTGTCACCTGTTCATCTCATTAGTATTAATAGGTATAAATAATCCTCAGACTCAAAAGAATGTTAATTGGTATTCTGGATTACGGAATGTGACGCTTTGACTCTGGTGTAACACGATCCTTAACAGAGATGACTCTGGGGTGTGAACAGCAGACGTTGGGTATCACAGGAAGTGATTGCGGGATCGTTATACATTGGATTGAGCATTTATCACTCCCGATAAATGGGAGATATGTCCATGGATCGCTTGTGGAAGTCTTGACTCTAAATCCTTGCAAGGTGATAGCTTAAGAATGAAATTATATTTCTCTTAACCTATCTAATTGGAGTTGACTCGGCCAAGAACAAGTAAAACGAACGTCTCGCTATATGTGACTTGACATTACCCATAGTCATAAGATTCAGTTCAAGGACGTAGTTGATAAAGGATCGAATTATACCGTAACTACTAAAAGGTCAACGACAGAATCTGTTAGGGATTATTGCCAGTTAATCAATTGTAGCGCAGCGGAATTGCGGTTTAAAATTTATTTCTAATCCCTTTAATTTGATCTTTGTCCGTTAACCATTGATTGAATAAAACCTTTTGATCCGTTTAGGGATATAAACATACCCGTACTGTCTCTTCTAGAGACGGCTGAAGAATCCACAAGGTAGTAAGATCTCCGTAGTCAGGTGCACGAACAGCTATTGAGTCAAAACCGGTGCTAGCCGAAGAACGGAGGATGAACTGGAGAGATTATGTAATTAGCCAATAAAAAACCCACTATGCCATGAAAAATGGTGGCTGCTATTTTTTTGGTATTGCTTCTACAAAGCAATAGGTTGGCCGAATCAATAGTAGTAAAATTAGGTTAGATTAGGTTTTAGGCTTTTAATTATATATAGTGTAGTTATTCCTAAACCTAATTGGTTTAGGGTTAATTGGTTAATTACAAAACTAATCTAATCCTAACATAATCACTTAAATAAATACCAATAGTATTTATTCTATGCAATTAGTTACAATTAGATTAAATTTAATTACCCCAATTAAATAAACAACACTAATTAATAAATTGACGTATTAGTTTGATTAATTATTCACGAATGCAATTTCATTAATTTACAAATTAATTAATTACATCCCGTAAACAAATTAACCAATTAAATACTCAACACCTAAATCTATTAATCAATTACATTGATACAAAGTATCAATTAATCAATTAATTAACTACCAATTAATTACCTTGATATTTCACTGTCAACCAATTAATTAATCTCATCCCTCCAGTGTACCGTTCTATAAGTTCTAACTCAGATGTTCAATGTGCACGATCCTATGGGACTGTCCTTAGCTAGCAGTGGGCTCACGGCCCACAGACAGTAAGTGGGTTCTAGCAAACCATTACTGCCCCTAACTAATACAGCTGTTTCAGCAGTCTAAAGATGCAGAGACCCTGTAGTTATCTTTTAACGTCTTTTACCATTTGATATCGATATTATAAACTAGAGGCATGGCGGCTGTCATCCTCTCTGTTGTTTATGATATTTCTTGATCTTAAGTAGATTAATAAATCAGATAAGTAAACTACTTATCGGGGTGTGGCCACACACTTATCAATCTCACTTATCAAGTGGCCTGTGATATCATCTCACTGTTATGTGAGTGGTAATTCCATCACTTCACTATCAATACTAATGTGTTCACCTGTTCACCCAATCATACCCGTATTTGGCATCCTGTTACAGACCTGTTAGGCGTATGTCAAAGTGAACCGGATCCCACATTGATATTATAATGAAATCTGGTCTGAAGACAGTTAGAGACCTACTTAAGAAAAACTAATGACACAACCACCATGTAGTTTTCTCGGGCGGATCGATCCAGTCACATGTATACAACATGTACCCATATTCACAACTGACTTATCAAGTGTTATGGCTAGTATCAATTACTACCATACAGTCGTCGAATATACAAGTCTGTGGTCCTAATCATTCCCATGATAGAATAGACTTGGGATATGGTTTTACGATTATCAATCAATGGATTCTCTATTCATATTATAGCACAAGATATAAATGAACTAGATTAATGCTTTTATTAATGTGACACAAATACATTTTATAAGAACCAATGCCTATGAACTAGGGTACACCAACAGTCTCCCACTTGAACTAGTTCCAAGCTGGTATTGCCCTAAACACTATAGATCTATTACTACCAATTGCCTTGGTAAACTAATCAGTGACATTGTTCTCATTGTCAACCCTCTACAATGTAATGTCACCGGGTAAGGTGTTACTATCTAAGTACGCGTTTGGATCTCTTATGTGACATGGGATCCAGTGCTTGTGCTATTGTCCCATTATTGTCACAGAAAACATCAACTGATCTTAGGAGAGTTTGACCTACTCCTAAATCAGTTATGAACTTCTTAATCCAAACTTCTTCCTCTGCATCATCGCATGCAATGATGTACTTAGCTTCCGTCATAGAATCGGCAATGGTTGGCTACTTTAAGGATCTCCAACGAATGGCATCACCATTTAGGAGAAATCCATACCCAGTATGTGACTGGTTATCATCCTTAAAACCTCAGTCAGTGTAACCTGATATTGCCATTCCTCCTACTCATCAAATACTAAGAAAAACATCCTTGGTACGGTTGAGGTACTTCAGGATTGCCTTGACTATCTTCCAGTGTTCCTTATCGGGATCTGACTGGCACCGACTAGTCATATTTGGTGCAACACGCAACATTTGGCCTTGTACATAACATAGAGTACATGATGGATTCTTGTCTATGTACGATGCCTGACTCAAGCCTAGAAGTCGGTTGGATCTAACCTTGTAGATCTTAATCGGCTTCTCCTAAGTCTTTCATTGTGAAGCATTTACTCAACCACTGCTTGATCTTGCAGTGTTAATATATTGCCTCCAATGAGCAGAATGTCATCGACATACAATATTAGGAAAAATGGATATGCTCCCACTGAATTTCATATACACACAGGGTTCATCAGAATTCTATACGAATCTACTTGAAACACCACGTGTATTACCGGTTTAGCCTCCTCAATGTTTTGAGGATCTATATCGGTTCCCAAAGCATCCTCATCATAAGCTGCATGAGCTTGTGAGTCTTGAATCTCAACGAGATCAATATCACTCCCACTGTCTACTTTGGAAAGGAATTCCTTTTCCAAAAAGATTGCAAACCTAGCCACGAATGTTTTATTCTCAGCTGGGTTGTAGAAGTAATAACCCTTAGTTTCCCTAGGGTAACCCACGAACTGGCATTTAACAAATCTGGACTCTAGTTTGCCACTTATCAATTTCTTGACATGTGCATCAAAGCCCCAAATCTTCATGAAGGAAACGTTGGGCTTTCGGCCCGTCCATAATTCATATGATGTTCCTTCAACTGCCTTACTCGGTGTATTGTTAATTATATGAGTAGCAGTTTCCAAAGCAAATCCCCAAAAGGAGATAGGGAGAGAAGCTTGACTCATCATTGAGCGGGCCATGTCGAGCAGGGTCCTATTCCTCCTTTCTGACACTCCATTCCATTGGGGTGTACTAGGAGGAGTGAGTTGGGATACAATCCCACACTCTCTTAAGAATGAGACAAACTCTTGGCTCAAGTATTCGCCCCCTCTATCAGACCAGAGTGCTTTTACTTTCTTGCCAAGTTGATTTTCTACTTCATTTTGAAATCTTTGAATCTCAGAAGAGTTTTAGATTTATGTTTCATCAGATACACATACCCATACCGGCTATAGTCATCTGTGAAGGTAACAAAGTACAGAAAAACAGATCTAGCACTGGTGCTCATTGGACCGCATACATCTGAGTGTATCAGCTCCAACAGCTCCGTGGTCCTTACACCGGTTTTGGTGAAAGGCGCCTTTTTCATCTTCCCTCTTAAACAAGATTCACACGTGTCATAAGACTACATGTCAAATGACCCTAGCGCTCCACTAGAGTGAAGCCTAGTTATGCGTTTCTCATTTATGTGGCTAAGACGATAGTGCCAAATATATGTAGGATTTAGTTCATTAGTCTTAATCCTTTTAGCTTTTATGTTATAGATTGATTCACTACGTTTTAGATCAAGGATATACAAACCATTTTCTAGAAATGTGGTTCCATAAACAATATTGCCACGATGTATAGAAATCATACCACGTCCAATATTAAAATTAAAACCATAAATATCCAACATAGAAACTGAAATAATATTCCTGCGCATTGCATGTATAAGATAGCAATTTCTAATTTCTAAAACTAATCCACTAGGTATCTCTAAGAATAATCTTCGATCTTTAAGGCCTCTACATGAGCACCATTGTCGACTCGAAGATCCACTTCACCAGATCCCAGCAATCTCCTATTTCTTTGTCCCTACACATTTGAGCAAATGTGAGTACCACATCTAGTGTTTACAACCCAAGATGTAGAAATAGCCAGATTAAATTCAACAACATAAATACCTGAACCAGAAGCTTCGTTCTTCTGTTTCTCCCTTAGCTTTGGACACGCATTTTTCCAGTGTCCCTTATCATTACACTCATGGCAGATATCATCTGCTGAGGCCAACGTACCTTTAGAAGCTGCCGCCTTCCTAGCCTTGGGCTTGGCCTTTTGGGCCTTCACTTTGGACTTGGACTTGGCCTTTCCCTTAGGTACGTTCCCTTTGTTAACCAGCAAAACTTCTGGAGTCCTCTTGCAGGATTGCTTAGCAAGTTTCAACATGCCATGCAATTCTACTACAGACTTATCAACGCCCTGCATGTGGTAGTGCATGATAAACTGATTGTAGGATGCCGGAAGTGATCCAAGAATGATGTCGACTGCTAGTTGTGCAGGCACTGGTGAGCCAAGCCTTGACAATGTGTCAATAAAACCCTTCAACTTTAGCACATGTGTGCTAACAGAAGTCCCGGCTTGCATCGCAGTGCTGCATAGTGCCTTTGTTGTCAAGTATATTTCCTGATGAGCTTGATCTTGGAACATCCTTTTGAGTTGATCCATGATCTCAAAGGCGTGCTGCTCCATGAACTGTTTCTGAAGATCAGGAACCATGGTACCCAGAATAATGCATGACACATCTCTGTCATCCTTAACATGTTGGTCGTACTCCGCCATTTGATCAGCGGTTACGCCCCGACCTGTAGGACGAGCTGCTGGTAAGGTAGCAGTCAGCACATATTCCTTCGACTCATGTCTAAGAACTATTTGCAAGTTTCTGGACCAGTCAAGGAAATTAGTCCCTGAAAGCTTTTCCTTTTCCAGGAGTAGTCTGAGTGAGTTGTTGCTTGTTGCAGCCATTTGATTTTCTTTTCGTGTAATTTTGATGTGGAGTTTAATCTACGTGGAAAAATTACATTAGAGTTAGAATAAAGGGCTTAAGCCAAAGATCAAATTAATAATCCATTTTAATTCGTTATTGGTGATATTTATTTGGCTGTCTTGACCAAGATCCACAATCCATCAATAATCAACCGAGCTAGGGCTCCGCCGTCGACCATTGACGATTTGGTAGGATAGACTATCCAATCCTCCACAAGGACTCTTGGTTTGATGGGCGTTGTGACACTTAGCCCATCTGTGCTTAGGGCCCGCTCTGAGCTAATGCTACCCACGTTGAGTCCAACCACTATACACGCGTTAGCCATACCGAAGTATCCTAACCCTCGACGGCCCACTAATTACTACAGCATACCTACTAGGGCACGTCATACACTATAGCACTACCTGGGAGGAAGAGGTGTGAATCTGGAAAGCACTTTTAAGCGACTCAATATTTCATTATCCGGATTAATTAAGTGATACGGCTTTAACATATAATTATCACGGGTGATGATCTGGTGATCGTTGCTACTTATATTTCATGTTATACTAAGCAATTGTATAATCAAAATAAACATAGAGACTCTATGGGCCTTATAATACATCCTAGTGAAACTAGATATACTATCTAATCTTCACGGGCTTGCTTCAAGTCTCCTTGGGCTCCCACCATGGGCTTGGACCATCTGGGCTTCTTCACGACCAATTACAATTTTATGAATAGAACCTATTCTAAAATTACATTAATGAAAGAATGGCACACAGGCCATATTTCCCAAAATAAATTAAATTACAAACCGACTTTAATTTAGGGCCCATAGAACTCTATAACACATTGCTGCACGGTAAGACATACAAATATAATGCATGATCATGGCATTCCAAAATCATCTAATTAAGTTAAGCCGAGTTACTTAGGGTGAAATCGTCAATTTTACCATATGTGACTAAGGCCCATAAAGGCCCAAACGGTTAACATCCATTTGTATGCAAAATTACAATTTTGCTCCCACTGAATTTTAGGTTCGTCACGTATCTAAAATTTAGCCCTCCCAATTTAAACCGGTGTCACGGTTTATTGGGCCAATTTCACAAATTAACCAAATTCAATTTTACACAAATTATCAATTCGATTAAAATTAAATATGCATGCCAATCAAAAACGTTTTAATACCAATTAATTTTCATACAAAACACGTTTAATAAATTAAACGGTATTAGGGCCCTGATTTTATTAAAAATACCCGTGAAATTTTTAAAGATTAAAATCAGTCCTGTTAAATCCAAAATTAGACTAATTCTGAATTTTTAACGGACCCGGGACAGCGACGGGGCTGCTGTCCGCGGACAGCAGCCCCGTGGCTACTGTCTGGCGGACAACAATAGTGCTGATGTCCGCCCAACAGCAGCCGCGGGGATGCTGTTCGCGGACAGCAGTCCCGCGATTGCTATTCCATGTCCGAAACTATTCTTTTTATATACTGTATAAATAAAACCGCTGCTGTATTTTTTTTAAAATTTATTATTCTAAAATAATTTCAGAACCAAAACCAACAAAATACAGACAGAAATAAAATTGAAAACTTCCTAGAACAATTTCTACACGAGGAATTAATAGGAAATTTCAAAAACTTGATTTGGGAAAATAATAAAACCAAATCATATTAATTTTTCAATCAGTCAAAACGGATTAAACCATGGCTCTGATACCACTGTTAGGGATTATTGCCAGTTAATCAACTGTAGCGCAGCGGAATTGCGGTTTAAAATTTATTTCTAATCCCTTTAATTTGATCTTTGTCCGTTAACCATTGATTGAATAAAACCTTTTGATCCGTTTAGGGATATAAACATACCCGTACTGTCTCTTCTAGAGACGGCTGAAGAATCCACAAGGTAGTAAGATCTCCATAGTCAGGTGCACGAACAGCTATTGAGTCAAAACCGTGCTAGCCGAAGAACGGAGGATGAACTGGAGAGATTATGTAATTAGCCAATAAAAAACCCACTATGCCATGAAAAATGGTGGCTGCGTTTTTTTTGGTATTGCTTCTACAAAGCAATAGGTTGGCCGAATCAATAGTAGTAAAATTAGGTTAGATTAGGTTTTAGGCTTTTAATTATATATAGTGTAGTTATTCCTAAACCTAATTGGTTTAGGGTTAATTGGTTAATTACAAAACTAATCTAATCCTAACATAATCACTTAAATAAATACCAATAGTATTTATTCTATGCAATTAGTTACAATTAGATTAAATTTAATTACCCCAATTAAATAAACAACACTAATTAATAAATTGGCGTATTAGTTTGATTAATTATTCACGAATGCAATTTCATTAATTTACAAATTAATTAATTACATCCCGTAAACAAATTAACCAATTAAATACTCAACACCTAAATCTATTAATCAATTACATTGATACAAAGTATCAATTAATCAATTAATTAACTACCAATTAATTACCTTGACATTTCACTGTCAACCAATTAATTAATCTCATCCCTCCAGTGTACCGTTCTATAAGTTCTAACTCAGATGTTCAATGTGCACGATCCTATGGGACTGTCCTTAGCTAGCAGTGGGCTCACGGCCCACATACAGTAAGTGGGTTCTAGCAAACCATTACTGCCCCTAACTAATACAGCTGTTTCAGCAGTCTAAAGATGCAGAGACCCTGTAGTTATCTTTTAACGTCTTTTTCCATTTGATATCGATATTATAAACTAGAGGCATGGCGGCTGTCATCCTCTCTGTTGTTTATGATATTTCTTGATCTTAAGTAGATTAATGAATCAGATAAGTAAACTACTTATCGGGGTGTGGCCACACACTTATCAATCTCACTTATCAAGTGGCCTGTGATATCATCTCACTGTTATGTGAGTGGTAATTCCATCACTTCACTATCAATACTAATGTGTTCACCTGTTCACCCAATCATACCCATATTTGGCATCCTGTTACAGACCTGTTAGGCATATGTCAAAGTGAACCGGATCCCATATTGATATTATAATGAAATCTGGTCTGAAGACAGTTAGAGACCTACTTAAGAAAAACTAATGACACAACCACCATGTAGTTTTCTCGGGCGGATCGATCCAGTCACATGTATACAACATGTACCAATATTCACAACTGACTTATCAAGTGCTATGGCTAGTATCAATTACTACCATACAGTCGTCGAATATACAAGTCTGTGGTCCTAATCATTCCCATGATAGAATAGACTTGGGATATGGTTTTACGATTATCAATCAATGGATTCTCTATTCATATTATAGCACAAGATATAAATGAACTAGATTAATGCCTTTATTAATGTGACACAAATACATTTTATAAGAACCAATGCCTATGAACTAGGGCACACCAACAGAATCAACATGTCTTCTTATAGCTCTAGGGGAATGATTACGGACTTGTTAATCACATACTCTGTACATCATTCCGTTATGCAAAGATTAAAATATAATTCTTTGAAAATTAATTTTAATAAGTTGCATATGGCTAGAAGCAATAAGAACCTAATGGGTCACACATAAGACTTGGAACCCAAAAGAGAGACAATTGTTAATTAATTGACGGAAGCCCAACTGAGCCCAATAAGGCCCAGTAACAGAGGGGGGCGATTTTTGTATGTAAATACATAAATAATTAGTTTGAATTTATTAATCCTAATTAGATTAGGATTATGAATTAAATTAATTAAAGGATAAATAAGTTAGGAGTTTTAATTAGATTATATTACTCCTATTATTATCCAATAAGGTTATTGATTATTATCTTTTATATTTAGATATATTAATATATAATATTTAAGAATTTTATTCCGAATTAAATTCTTATTCAGTAACCTAATCCTATCTAACAAGGGTTTATATACAAGAGATTATAAATACCCCCTTTTAGTGTAATTTTTGATAAACACAGAGCAACCGGGAGAGAGAATTTCGACACCCCTTGTTGAGGATGAAATAATCCACCGCTTCCTGCCGATTCAATTGATTTCATCTCTTTCTCTTTATCCTTGATCTTGTGTTGATTAATTAGAGGCAATCTATTTTGGTTGCCATTCTTCGGTTGATTTCTAATCTTTTACTTGTTTTGTTTTGTTGTGTTCATGAAAGAAGAAAAACAAACAAAAGGGAGAAATTCGTTTTACTACTCCTACATCAGGTTAGTTGACGATTTCGCGGATTCCCGGAGATTGAACCGTCGGATTGTCGCGATTTTTGGACAGGAGCTTCCAGACATATTCTTCCACGTTTCCACCGTTCGGATTGTCGTTCGGAAGTCTCGAACGTATTTTCGGGTAGGGGCAGATTGGTAGACAGTTTCTATCTCTTATGAAGTTGTGGGCACTTCGTTTGCAACGGTAGATAGAACTTCTGAAAGGTATTTCTTTTATCTCTCTTTATATGAAATAACGATTAACGGATCTTGGGGTTAATGGAAATATGTTAAAATTTTTATATTTCCGCTGCTATACGTTAGCTTATTTTTCCTTCAGAAAAATCTCTTAATCATTTAAACGGGATTCCCTGAAACCGTCCTCATACATATTTGAGGAAGGAGTGGGACATGTTTAACCGTCCTCGCCCCTCCCTATTGCCACACTTAACCAGATAATCAGCCCCCTCTTTCTCCGACAACTTAAACAATTTCAGCAACTTGCTATTCGATATCACAAAAAGACTGCCCCCAAGTCTTATTCTATAATAATGTTGTAGCCATCCTCCAAAGCTTTCGACTCTGGAGCCAACAGACGGTCATAAACGTTGAACCTCCGGCCTTGAGAGTTCTTCTTCTTCCCTAGCTCTCCTACTCAAATTTTCTCAAGTAATTCTAGATAGACGGTCCCAAGCTTGCACATAATACTCTGATATGATTTAGGTAAAACAATAGAAACTGTGTAAAGCTTCTCTCGCACCCCTCACATTCCTTGCAGAAAAAGCTCAAACTTATCTACCGGAGCTTTTGACTCCTTACCCTAACTTTCTTAGGAGTGGGGACTGAGGAAGAATGTAATTCTTTCTCCGCCTTGGATGGTGAAGTAGTGGCCTTTTCAATGAATTTTTTTTACCCTTCGCTCGATTCCTCTTTCTCATTTTTTATGACTCCTTTAGAATAGAGTCTCGATTGCCAAAACCGCTCAACGCTTATTGTGACCCGACAACCGCTTCAAACATACTCCCACTCAAACAACTCAATAATCCGACCTTAACAATGACACACTACCCCCTCCCCTAAGAAACACAAAAGATGCACGAGAAATTCGAGAGTAGCAAGACCAAAAATGATAAAGGTCGAAACTAGTGAATGGACTGACCTTGTAGTCAGACAATAAGATAAAGTAGTCCCAATTAGAACAACATCCTCTAGCCTTCTAGGTTTTCAAACACCTTCCCTCGATAAGAAAATCGAGCCCTAAGAGCGACAAGACAAAAATGGAAAATCACATCAGAGTTTTTTCAAAAATTCCGAGTGTAAAATGACTTCTAGTTTCCAACAAAGGCTAATTATACTAGACACCGAGAAGCCTAAGAGTCACTCCCATCATTGTAGTTATTAATGATGTCGCCTTCAAATTAATGCTCCCTAAAAAACACAATTGTGCTTTAAAGGGACAAACACCTCTTAGAATGCCTTACTAAATGTAAACATTTGTCTAGTACTCATTGACACAGGCAAACAGATCCTACAGGCCCACGTCTACTCAACTCTCGACATTCACATTCTACCCGCCTCGGTTCAAAAGAACCGACTTGACGGCTCACATGAAATGTAGTAACTTCTATCATTTAATTTGGAGTGATTGTGTATGATTTGATTGGAATAATCTAAAAGTGACAGATCTTCAAAAGATGGTTCAGAAAATAATGATGTAATCAATTGCTAAATACCGCCTACAAATTCCTTATCACCACCTCTTTTGGACTTTTTTTCCATTCGCATAATTTTGATCAAAAACTGAAAGTTCTCTCTCCAAAATCATAAACACGAACAACAATAATTAAAATTATGAAAATAATTGATGTGTGACAATCCGAACCCCAAAAATGGATGATTACGAGTCGAAAACAATAAGATTTACATCTTTTTATCAAAGAAACTCATGAAAATAATACATATTTTTCATGACGATTTTACATTTTTCGTCACAAAAAACAGAAGAATTTTTCATTTTTCGTCATAAAAAATTGAATGATTTAGTATTTTTCATGACCAAAAATTTTACGATTTTGCATATTTTAAAATTTGGCCTAACCAGATGTGGCATACCACCCGACCCATGGTGGGAACAGATGCGGTATAATGCTTGACCCATGGTGGGAACGGATGCGGCATCCGTTCCCGCCATGGGTCAAACGATATGCCGCATCCGTTTAAGCTAAATTTTGAATTTTCGCTAAAAAAATAAAATTTCCCCAGTTTCGAAATTTTTTGTATGCCAAGGGAATCGATTTTCTCATTATGGGTCCATTCCATATTCCATATATTCCATGGTTGCTTTCTTGGACTAAAGTTAAAGTTTTTCATCTTCTAAATTACCATGTCTTTCTTTTTTTCCTTTTAACGGTTTCATATTTCCTCATTAAACATCCTTTTTCATCCTTTCAACCTACTAAATCAGTGGCAGAGCCAACCCAGGGCTCAGATCCCGGTTGTCGGTTCCACTCTTGAATAAATTTATTCAGTACTTGATAGTTCCTCATCTATGAAATCCAAGCTCCGCCATTGCGGTTTTGCAAAAACATCAACCATATGATTAGGGTTACTCGGAGGCAGCATGTTGGTTCTTCCTTTCGTATTTATTATCGTTTATTCTAGAGCACTAGTCGATGTTTCTTTTGTATTCATTGTCATTGTTACTAAAGCATGGGACGATGTTGGACCTATTGGAGCTTTTGAAAAAGCTTCTCGACTGAATATATGGGCGATATACAGAGATCATTAATAGTTTTCCTAGTTTGAGGGTATGGTTTGTGGCTTTCAGAAAAGAATCTCGAATGAAAAGATAGGTGATTTCCATAGTTTCCTCGATAAAAGAGGATTGTAGTGTAGCCAGGGCAATCGGTGCAACCTGGGGTAGGTTAATGACCACGATGACATATTCTTGTGTTATCACCTTCTTTTGAAAATAATAATTATAATATTGTTAAAAAAAATATGATCGAACCGAGTTTGCTCATGAGTTTTTCATGAACATTATAATCGAAACTATTTATGAACCTATAATCGAGTCTTCTTGTGAGCTTTTGAGCCGAGTTATGAACCTAATATCAAAGTTAGATTTAAAGTAGTCAAAATCTTCTATTTATTTCCCCATATCAAATGATAACTAATAATTAAAAAAATGGTAAAAATAATATAATGAGAAAATTATAATAAATTATTGTAAAATTATTATGAAATGAATCTAAATTTAAAAATACACTCCACGAAATGAAATATATGATGGAAATGAAAAATAAAATTGGTTCAAAATTGAAGCAAGCATGTTTGACTTGTTCTTAACTAAAATCTTACCATTAACTTTAAACAATAAAAGTCTAAAATTATAAAAATAGCATGTTCGTAGAAATTATCGCAAATTGATAGATAAAAAAATTAGGATTTTACAAGTATAAATATATCTCGTAGAGTAAGTAGAAAATTAAGGGAATTGGAAAATCATTAAAGATGAATCCAATCATCAATTATTTTACAATTCCCTTCTTATTAGTGTTAGGTTCAATTGTAGAGGCAGCTATCCCAGAAAAACATGTCATTGATATTACAAAATATGGTGGTAAAGCTGGCCAAACCTCAAATATCAATCAGGTTATTAATTTGTGTTTATACATCAATATTATCATAATTTCCACTAAAATTTTCCATCAAACTAATTAAAATGCATATATGCCCTTTTTTATTTGCACTTTATGATTTATAAATATCAATTATTCTTGTAGTATGTATATTAAATTCAAGTTTTTCTTAATTATTTCTGAACAAAAAAAAATGTTACTACTTTTACTTACATATAAATTCGTCTTTATTTATATGAGCAAGGTGACTTTGTCATTATTATTGGAACCATCTGATAGTAATTAATCTGTAAAGTAATAAGTAATTTCTTAAAAATGAAGTAACAGGATTGTTACACACATTA
This sequence comes from Euphorbia lathyris, assembly GCF_963576675.1. Taxonomy (NCBI): domain Eukaryota; kingdom Viridiplantae; phylum Streptophyta; class Magnoliopsida; order Malpighiales; family Euphorbiaceae; genus Euphorbia; species Euphorbia lathyris. The sequence goes on along the minus strand of NC_088918.1, from coordinate 20,941,958 downwards.
AAAAGCAAAAAGAAAAAAAAATTAAAACCTTAAAATTTATTGTCCCGCATAGGAACCTATCAAATTATATCGAGTTTCAAATCAGTTTGATAAGTAATATGTGAAGATCGTCCTTTCTTGAATAATTTGTTTACCAAATGACATAGATATGTCTTTTGAATTTTCTCATATTTCTATTAGAATCAACAAGTTTATGAATGATCTTTGAATTTGTGTCATCTTTTTCAATTTTGTCAAAAAAAAAATCAGTATTGAAAAAAAAAGGGGTAAATTCCAAAAAAAAACCTATGTGGTTTGATGTTGTTCCAAAAAACCCTTGTGGTTTGTTATTACAAAAAAAGGACTGTGGTTTGCACCGTTACCCGAAAAACGGAAATGGGCTTAACACCGTTAATTTACTGACGTGGCACAGGGGTAGAGTTGGAAATTCGATTTATTTTTTTTATTTTTTTCTCTCTCCTCTTCTTCTCCTTCCTCCTTCTCCTTCTTCTCCTTCTTCCTTCTTCTTCCTCCTTCTCCTTCGTCCTTCTCCTCCCCCTTCTCCTTCTTCCTTCTTCTTCTCCTTCTTCCTTCTTCCTTATTCTTCTTCCCCCTCCTTCTTCTTCTCCTCCTTCTCCTCCTTCTTCTCCTTCTTCATTCTTTTTCTCCTTCTTCCTTCTTCCTTATTCTTCTTCCCCCTCCTTCTTCTTCTTCTCTCCTCCTTCTTCTTCTACCTTTTTTTTTCTTTTTTTTAAGTTTCAGAAATTTCCAGATTTCTGGAAATTTTCCAGATTTCCAGAAATATGAAAATTTTCCAGATTTCTTCGGAAATTAAAAAAAAGAATGGAAGAAAAAAAAAGGAGGAGGAAGAAGAGGAGAGGAAGAAGAAGAAGGAGGGGGAAGAAGAAGAAGGAGGATGAAGAAAAGGGAAGAAGGAGGAGGAGAAGGAGGAAGGAGAAGAAGATGAGAGAGAAAAAAAATAAAAAAATAAAAAAAATTCGAATTTCCAACTCTACCCCAGTGCCACGTCAGCAAATTAACGGTGTTAAGCTCATTTCCGTTTTTCGGGTAACGGTGCAATCCACAGTCCTTTTTTTTTAATAACAAACCACAAGGGTTTTTTTAGAACAACATCAAACCACATAGGTTTTTTTTTGAATTTATCCAAAAAAAAACTAACAGAAAGACAATATATCATTTTATGAACACCTTGTTGGGATTTGCTATGTTTAACTTTGTTTATCATGTATAATAAAAGTATATACTTTAATCAATACAAATAATCGATTGATAACTTTATTTATAGGCATTGCTGAATGCTTGGAAAGAAGCTTGTGGAAGCCCATCGTATAGCGAAATTCTTATTCCGAATGGAAATTATTTATTAGGGGAAATAGATTTGGCTGGTCCTTGTAAAGCTCCAATAGTTCTTGTGATCAAAGGAAATCTAAAAGCGCCAAGTAGCCTTGAAGCTCATACAGGAGACTATTGGATTAGGGTGGGTCATGTTAATAATTTAACAATTACAGGAGGTGGCACATTAAATGGTGATGGATCTCGTGCATGGAAACAAAACATTTGTCAAAAGGACCCTAATTGCAAGAATCTTCCCATTGTAAGATTTTTTTCCTATTTTTTTCTTTTTTATATGGATAATTTCTTAACGATAATGTAACTAAAATCATTATAAGTATTTCTAAAACTTTTTTTTCTTTTCAGACTCTTAGGTTGGATTACGTTGAGAATGGCATAGTGGAGAACATAAAATCCGTTGATAGTAAGAATTTCCATTTCAATCTTTTAGAGTGTCGTAACATAACTATCAGACGTGTTATAATACAAGCACCCGCAATGAGTCCTAATACCGACGGAATACATATGGGACGTTGCGAGGGCATAAATATTGAGAGTACTAAAATTGGTACCGGTGATGATTGTATTTCAATTGGGGATGGTAGCTCAAGAATTAAAATTGTTGACGTATCATGCGGACCTGGCCATGGCATTAGTATTGGAAGTTTAGGGAAATATAAGAATGAAGAACCCGTGACTAGGGTATTATTTAAGAGATGCGTTATCAATAATGCAGATAATGGTGTTAGGATCAAAACTTGGCCAGGAATGTATAAAAGCATTGCATCAGACATGGTGTTTGAAGATATTACTATGAACAATGTCTCCAATCCTATCTTTATTGATCAAATGTATTGCCCTAGCAATCATTGCAATAAACAGGTATTTATAATTATAATCATATACATTAAGAGAAAAAAAAAGTATTATTGCACCCTTAATAAGTATTAAGAGTATATCAACTTACTCAAATAAAATAAGTATATTTTTATCTTTAACCCCAATACTTCTAACATAAATTTTATTGTATTATTTCACAACATTTAGCTTTTTATGTGTTTTTTGATGATTTTGTCAGACTCAATCCAATGTCAAGCTCTCCAAAATTTCTTTTAGAAATATAAGAGGAACTTCATTCACCCCTAAAGCTATTCAACTAATTTGTAGCAAACAATATCCATGTGAAGAAGTGGACTTGGGTGGCATTAATTTGCAATACGTTGGCAAAGCACCGGGTCGTGCAATAGCAGAATGTGTCAATATCAAACCCAAATTTACAGGGAGTGTCATACCAGCCGGATGTTAAAATTAAAGAGACTTATATATACCTCTCTTATGATTAGTGCTTCTCAAGATTCTTCTGATGTATATATGTATCTACAATTGCATCTTAAAAAACATATTATTTTCATTTGTTCATAAGTGAATTAAATCTTTTTATACATTATTGAATTAGGTAATGGTGTTACAATGACTTGATAAACTTTACATCTTTTTGGATTAACATTTAAACGCGGATCATTTAAAAGTATGACTACAAATCTATTAATAAACTTTTGACCACAGAATCTGGGGTTGGGCTCTTAGGTAATGGTAAGATTGCTGTCGGAGGTGTTCTTAGAGATGCGGGGGGCGCCTGGCTTTCTGGGTTCACCCAGAATCTGGGGTTGGGCTCTTCCTTCTCTGCGGAGCTTTGGGGTATTCTCTCTGGTATCAAGCTTGCTAAAAGCCTAGGTGTTAAGAGGTTATCTGTGGAGTCTGATAACATGGAGGCAATCAAAATGATTTCTGATAATCATGCCATTTGTCTTAATAGCCGCAACCTTATCAAAGCTATTAAAAGGCTTTGCTCGTCTTTTGATTTCTTAAAGTTCACTCACATTTTCAGAGAACAGAACCGAGTTGCGGATCGCTTGTCTGCGGCTGGCCATAAGGGGATGTTAGGTGTTACTACCCTTTCTGATCCCGCTATCTTTCTCTCTTCTCTTCTTTTAGAGGATAGGATTGGGGTTAGCTTTCCTAGGCTAATCCCAGGTTATTGTTTTTTGTTTGTTTGTTTTCCTTTCCTGTTTCTACCAAAAAATAAATAAACTTTTGACCACAAAGGCATCTACGTCTGAGTTTCAGGTTGATCTTCATAAATGACCATCTCATCCTAAGCCATCAGATATATAGGTGGCAACGGGGAGGAGATTATCCGAAAACCGCGGGTATCTGAACCGACAGAGACGGGGAATAAACAAAAAAAATAGGGATGAAGATGGGAGAATTGTTCTCTCCAAAACCTAAATGGGATGGGGATTGCTATATCCACCCAGTGGGGATCCCCGTCCCATTACTGTATAAATCCCAATGGGGATCCTCGAAAAATCCCCAAATAAACTTCTTAATTTTAAAATAAAAATAGTTAGATTATTAATAAAAAAATTTGTAGAATATTATGTTGGTCCCGTGTGATTAGTTCCAAGGGGGGGTTAGGAACTAATGTAACTTTTTCTAATTTAATTATGCTGACTTTATTTAATTTAAGGAGTTTGTTAACTCAGCTTTAGGTCAGCACGGCCGATTTTGTGGTAAGACAGTTTTGGTTTGATATTGACCAAAATTGTTTTACTTATGAGTTGGAAGTTGACACTTATGTGGTCAGCTTACAACTCATCACTCTGATTTACTCAGTGTCTGTTTAACAATTTTATATGCTGAGTAAGTAACACAAGCAACACGTACAAATATATATATTGAGAGAGAGTTTAGAGATTACTCAGTTCGACTTATCCTGGTTCGGCATCTCTACCTACGTCCAGTCCCCAGAGTCCCTCTGGGCTTTTAGAATCCAATATTGAGCTCTTTAAAGGTAGAGCACAAACCGTTTACAAGGCAGTTGAATATGCAAGAGTACCTTCCTCTATTCGTCTACTCAACTCCTACTGAATGCTAATAACCGAAAACTCAGATTTTCTCTACCACTAAGTACTCAACACCGAGCACTCAGCACAACACTCTCAATAATACAATTGATAACACACTTGTTCTTTTTCAGGTAAAGAACACTTTAGATGATTACAAGCGATCAATCTAGCATTTACACAAAGGATGGAAGTTTGGTGTAAGATCTTTTTCTTATTTGAGTGCTTTGAACTTGTATCTTTCTCACTTGTAATTTTCTGTAAATCGGCAATCTTCCAAATGAAACCTTTATCCCTTTTATAGTTGAAATGTAGGAAACAATTCATTTGAAATTGATTTGTCCGTTGAATCTAAAACGGCTCTTTTGGGGGACAAGTCTCAGGTCAGCTTCAGATGTGCAGGCCAATCCTGAATTCTTCAGATGTCTCAGGCTTATCTTCTTCCTGCAGACTTTGTCTTTCTATGGCAGTTGTCTTTTAGCCACGGACAGTTAACCCATTCATCTTGGAATTTGGCTTTTGCGTAATTCCGAGATTTCTATTATTGGCACAGAGGGTTGGCAGTCTTTGTCTTCTAGCCAATAGATCTCCCACTCAGCTTTTATTCTGTTATTTGTTGTCTTCGTTTGTTGTCAACTTCTATGCTGAGTTCTCTTTTAGTCAGCTTAGTTCTGCACAACAATCTTAAGAAGACTTCTGGTGCTGAGTTCCATTTAGCTTTGTTGATCGACTTCTGATGCTGAGTTCGATTCTACTCAACTTGTTTCTTTGATCTCATGCTGACTTCGTCCTGTCTTATTTTTTATATCTATTTGTATTTATATTTATACTCAACATTGAACAAATGGATTAGTACAATTAAATCAAAGCACTTAAATTTAATTGTCTCTTTTTTTATAGAAATTGGGACGAGATAGACCTTGAGCGGGGAGAGCACCTATAGCCCAAGAACTGTCAAACCCGCCAAATATTAATAAAAGAAAAGGTGAGTGTTTGAACAAGAGAAGAGGAAGGAGAACAAACAAGAAGAAGGGGGGAGGAGAAAAGTTTAGGAAAGGTCAAGAAAAACGCAAATGAAAAAAATTACATATGTCATCATTGATAAACCTGTGACAAAAAGTAGGAGCTGAAGGCCACCAATTGATCACTAAGGAAGAGACTCCAAATTTTGCCAAAGCATCAGCAACGCGATTTCCTTCCCTAAAGATGTGTGTAAAAATAATGTTCATCCTAGAACAAATGCCGAGACAGTGCAACCATTCTTGTCGAATACTCCAAGGAACATCCATAGAACGAAGTCGAAGCAGATTAACTACGTACATGGAGTCCGACTCAACCCAGAGCTGATGCCAATTTTTCTCCCAAGCAAGTTCAATTGCGAATATAGCGGCTCTCAACTCAGCCATGTAAGCAAAAGAAGGAGGGGTAGAAAAAGCAAAGCAACCTTTGGGAAAGCCTCAATAATTACGAAAGATACCGCCCGCTCTAGCCTCGCCAGGAGTACCAAAAGCAGAGTCGTCCACGTTCACTTTAACCCAACCTGGAGGAGGTTTAAGCCAATGAACTAGAATAATGTTGGGAGTCGGAGGCGGTCTTGGAGAAACCAGAAGATGGGATAAGATATCAGCATCTCTTCTCGAAGAGCAAAAACCTTTAGAAGAGGCCAAGGACTCTCGAATCATTCGAAATAGGGTGATCTTCGAGTGTAGAATAGAAGGAGAAACCTCCTTAAAAGTTGCTTCAGTCCTGCAGTGCCAGATTAACCAGATACAAGAGACAGCGGCAACACGCCAGATCATCGACACCTGTGAGCCAAAATGAATGCTACGAAGAGTGCTGAAGAAGTGGATGAATTGGGAATGACGAGGTAAAGTGCAGACAAAGTGAATCTCAAGGGCCCTCCATAGAGAATCTGCAAAAGAACAGCTAATGAATAAGTGGTTAATGGACTCAGCATCTCTACCACAAAGAATGCAACGAGAGGCAAAAGAGAAGCCTAGACGCTGCAGAAGGTCATGATTCGGAACCCTTCCATGCAAAACTCTCCAGGATGTGAAGGAACGAGAAGGGGGAGTGTGAGCATTCCAAACAAATTTATACTAGTCCACCGAGTAGAAACGAGGACTGATAATCGAATAGTACTCTTTGGCAGAGAAAATACCCTTCGTAGAGGGCTGCCAAACACAGAAATCAAAATCATCTCTACCCCTGTGAATAGATCGAATACTGTCTTGAACAGCCGAAGGTAGAGTGCCTAAGCCAAGCCAATCCGAATTGACCAAAAAATCATCAACAGAATTAAAAACGTGAACGCTTAACCTGGTGATCAAGACCCAATCTGTCCGCCACCGATGGAATGATCCACCGATCAGTCCAAAAATTGAGTGATGAAGACTGGCCAATCCACCAAAAGGTCTGGTCCCAAATGGATGAATAAACAAACTTACAAGAAGACTAAATCAAGGAAGGAGCAATGGTAGCTTTAGGCAAACCAGAGACAGCCATAAATCTAGCCTTCATCAGAGAAATATCAAGACTGTTGCCTTGAATTAACTCCTAACACATCTTACCCAAGAAAGCCTGGTTAAAGATTCTAAAATCCTTAATGCCCAATCCACCATCCTCCAAACTTTTGCAACAAGTTTGCCAGGGAACCGTGATTAACTTCCTCTGATCAATACAACCCGTCCAAAGGAAATTCTTAACACTTCTATTAAGATTTTTCAACAAACTGATAGGCCACTTATAGATAAAAAATGAATGAACCAGAGAGCCAGTAAAAGCAGACTTAATAAGAGTTAAACATCCTGCAAAGGAGAGAGAGCTACCTTTCCATTTGCTAAATTGAGATAGAAATTTGTCTGCAAGGCAGCTAAGATGACGGGCCCTAGGAGCACCTTTAAATAGAGGGACTCCTAAGTAACTGAAGGGGAGAGACTCCAAACGGATGCCAAGACAGTTAGCAAGCCGAACCCTCCTCAGAGGACTCACCTGAGAACCAAAAAAGATAGCAGATTTATCCCAACTAACCTGTTGACCGGATATCTGTCCATAGAGCAGGAAAAAATCCTTGAGAGCATGCACATTGCTCAAAGATGCCACTCCAAAAATGACCATGTCATCAGCAAAAAGAAGATGAGAGGGAAAAGAATTTCCACCAGAATAATACATAGGAGAATAAGAACCATCCCTTACCATTTTAGTAAGCCAACGAGAGAAAAAATCCTCAGCAATGTCAAACAGTAGAGGAGAAAGGGGATCCCCTTGTCTAACCCCTCTAGAACAAGAAAAGTAACCCTTTGGAGAACCATTAATCATCACAGAAATACAAGTAGATGTCAGAATGTTTAGTATCCAATCCCTGAAGGTGAGAGAAAAACCAAAGGAATCCAACACAGCCAAAAGGAAGTTCCAATCTAAAGTATCAAAAGCCTTACGAATATCAATTTTTAAGGCCATGTGACCACCAAAACGTTTTCTGTCAAGCATATTAACCCCCTCAGAAGCTAAGGCAATGCACTGATGAATGCTTCTACCTTTAAGGAAACTATACTGGTTGGGAGAGACAATCCTTGCAGCAATAACAGCAAGGCGATCCGCAAGAATTTTTGAGATGATTTTGAAACCAAAATTACTCATCACAATTGGACAGAAATTCTTAATTCTGTCAGCTTCAGCCACTTTAGGAATAAGGGCCATAATACTAGAGTTTAAACCAGGCAGGATGCAACTATGATCAAAGAAAGCCTGAACCATACTGCAAACATCGGTCCCAACAATATCTCAAAAAAAGCGATAAAAGGTTCCCCCAAAACCATCAGGACCAGGAGCACTGTCAGGATGCATGGAAAAAACCGTATCTTTAATAGCTTCAATGGAAGGTTTAGAAATTAATTCCTCATTTTCCGAAGAAGTTACTAAGTTGGGAATTACCTCATTAATTGGAGAAAGATCGATATGATCCCTAGAACTACGGAAGAGATTAGAGAAAAATTCAATTACATGATCAAATAATTTAGCTGTGTTGGAAGTGGGCCCCTCATCGCCGATCCTTAAATGATGAATGTCGGCCCAAGTCTTTCTAACTTTAGCAGATCTTTGGAAAAAACTAGTGTTCCTATCCCCCTCTTTAAGCCACTTAACACGACTTTGCTCTCTGTACATCATCTCCTGCCGAAGAAGTTGTAAATCAAGATTGGAGCAGGCGGCAGAAGCAGCACTACTCAACTCCAGAGAATCACCTTGCTCAGAAATTTGCTTTTGAATATCAGCAAGATGAACTTCTGCCATGTGGATATTAGAATTAATTCTGCCAAACACGTTTTTATTCCACTCCCTGAGAATAGGCCTAAGAGTGCGAAGTTTATGACATAATAGCTGTGCAGGAGGGAGAGAGATATGGGATGCAGTCCAGTGATTGGCAATTACCCCCTTTAGAGAATCATTAGTGGTCCACATGGCATGGAATCTGAACCTAGCAATCCTTGGTTCCTCAGTTCTGCAATGAAGAAGCATCGGGCAATGATCAGAACTATACCTTGCTAAATCCGTGTAGTAGATAGAGTCCCAAGAATCTAAAAAGCCCTCAGACACCAAAGCTCTATCCAGACGACATTCAACATGAGCCATCCCATGTCGACCATTGGACCAAGTAAACCTCTGACCCAAAGCATCAATATCAATAAGATCACGATCATCAATAAAATTCCTGAAATCCCTACAGGATCCAACAGCAGGAGGGGGACCAAGCTTCTCATGAGAGCCCGTAATAGCATTGAAGTCCCCAAGCACCAACCAATTATTATTTGGAAAGGTACAACTATAAAGAGAAGACCACAACTCCCTTCTTTCTGAAGCCAGGTTACTACCATAGACAAAAGAGATCAGAAAAGATTTATCTCCCAGCTCGTGTTGAACAGTAACATGTTGAGCATGTGAAGAATGAAGAGAAAGAGAAGAAGCATCCTTAGTAAGAAGCCAAATAGTCGGCAAATCCTTATCATTCCAGGCAAAAAGAGAAAGACCCAGAGATCTCCAAAACCTATCAGCAGTGTCACTAAAACAAACAAGAGGTTCTACAAGACACAAAAAATCAGGACGATGTTGTAGGCACAGAAGCTTCAGGGCCCGTTAAGTGCGATCATTATCGATGCCCCTACAATTCCAATATAGCACAATCATTGAAACCACACCGGCGGCTTGCTATGTCATTTACCACTGACCTCAAAGGGGATGTTGTCTTTTTGCTTCTTCCTTTTCTGGACTTTAGACCAAGTCTTTTCCTCTGTAACATTAACCACCTGCAAACCATCATTGATTCCTGAATGTTCAATTATTTGCAAATTAGGAATATCAGTAACCTCAATATTGGAATGAGAAGTTTGCCAACCCAAAACTCCCAGCTCTTTATCAAGTTGAGGAAAGCCAAGAGTAGGAGAGGCGGGGGCCGTGCCAGAATCAGAGTCAAGAACCGACTCATTAATCCTGACCGAACTGTGAAGTACGATCTGCAAATCACAATTATTAGGTTTGTCAGATTCCCCATTGGTAGGAGCCCCTTTAGAGGATTCCCCATTGGTAGGAGCCCCTTTAGAGGATTCACCAGTATCCATATGAACTCCTGGCTTCTGTTTCCAAATCCGAGTAACAGACCTACCATGGGGCTCAGGAGATCCCATCTTCTGCTTCCCATTTCTTTGCTTTAGCTCAACGTGCTCTTCACGACAAATGTTCCTCCTACAAGCTCCAGCAGAATGCCCAATGGAATGACAAATGGAGCATAAATCCGGAAGTCTTTCATATTCAAGAGAAATCCAATGCATTGAGGTGTCAGTATCCACCCTAAGCTTGTATTGAATTTCCTTAGAAAGCTCCACATCAATCAAGATACGAGCATAGTGACCCATTTCTCCCTCCACAGTATTCTTATCAAAATGAAGGGGCACCCCAATCGCTCTTGCAATGCTTGCCATTATCCGTTTATCCCAGAATTCCCAAGGAAGATTGTAGAATCTTACCTAAACTTGAGCAGAAGTGGATTTGTGAGAGTCTGGGTTAAAACCCGGACTCCAAGGAATGAAGCGCATAATCCCCAATCTAAGTGCAATGGCACCACGACTCCAAACAGATTGGAGGGTCTCTGCGGACGAAAGAATGATGTGATAAAAACCTCTACCCAGAGAAATCAATTTCCAATTAGGAGAACAACTCCAAATAGATGAAAGTTTGGCTTTCAAGTCTGGTTGTTTCCAAGGAGTTTCCCCTTTAGCAAGAGTGATACGTCCGATAATATAATGTTTACAAAGATTGAGTCTTTCATTGTAAATATCCTGCTGTATTTTGACAGCTTTAAAACCGCCTTCTCCGGTTATAAGAGATCGATCCACATGTGCATGATCATCCGCAGAAATAGCCGCAGAAGGAGCTTTACCAATAAGGGTAGCCGCATATGACCTAGGTCCAAAAGAAGATCCCGGTTTCGAAGTAGGGCTAACCGCAACATTATTAGATTCAGGCACCGCATTTTTCAAAAAGGAAGATCTAGAAAAAAGGTGGGCAATAGAACAATCTATCTCCATCAAATAGGCTAGAATCAACCAAGCAAAATCAAGCCGCCAAGCCAAAATTTAAAAACAATTTTTTAATACAAACAATCGAAAATTGGATGAGTGGTTCCCAAATCTTTCCACTAGTTTTCCTGTCTTACACTTATAACCAAATTTAATTATTATAATTTTTATTAAATTAATAATCACTTAGTGATAGTTTGAGATCCATGCAAGAAAGCACTGCGGCAAACTAACGGCACAGCGGTATGAACGACGGTGGAGATACAAGAGCAGGGATCCACGGCGGACTAACGCAGAAGGACTCAGCGAGGAGCCGCGGTGGACGAACTCAGAAGGAGGAGCCGCGGCGAACGATCGTGGAAGGAGGAGCTGCGGCGGACGATGGCGGAAGGACTCAGTCGCAGATCCGCGAAGGAACCTCACCACCCACAGCAGAACGGGACGCCAGGACCACGGCGAAGAGAGCTGATCGGAGCGACGGCGAGGGCGGGAGCGGAGGATCTGTAGAAAAGAGATGGGCGGCGGCAGATACAAAGAATAGACTAAATTTAATTGTCTCTTAATCATGGATGATTTTGTCAAATCAAAATCTTGTGGAAAGGTGTTTCAACATATTATAGACCATGACTTTATCCTTCTAATATTATAAAATAATACCTTGGTGTTGATTTAGTAAAGAGATGTTCAACAAAAAAATAATAATAATAATAAATCGGGAGTAATATGGAAATTGACAATGAAAAATATTTAATTGATGTAATTATTAGAATAAGAACATCTATTTGCAATTGTTTTCATACAATGACTCCACAAACTTTTTCATCATTTTTGTCTGAAAATGATTGCACAGTAGAAGTTGAACTTTGTATATTTTCCCTTGAGTAAACTCGAGGCTCTATCGCGCTCTTATTGTTATTATTTTAATGGGTATGTGGATTTCCTATTACACGTGGAATCCGAATGGGAAGGGGTGAGGGTGGAAAAATCTCTGAATCATTTAAACGGGATTCCCTGAAACCGTCCTCGTACACATTTGAGGAAGGAGTAGGAAATGCATACCCGTCCTCGCCCATCCGCGTTGCCACCCTTCACCATATAATCAACCCCCTCTTTCTCCGACAGCGCAAACAATTTCAGCAGTTTGCCTATTCGATATCATAAAAAGACTTCCCCCAAGTCTCGATCTATAGGCATCCTCCAAAGCTTTCGACTCTAGAGCCAACAAACGGTCATAAACATCAAACCTTCGGTCTTAAGAGTTCTTCTTTTTCCCTGACCCTCGTGACCAAACTTTCTCAAATAATTCTAGATAGACGGACATAGGATTGTACCCAATGCTCCAATATGATTTAGGTAAAACAATAGAACCTATGTAAAGTTTCTCTCCCCCCTCCCCACATTGCTTGCAAAAAAAAAGCTCTAACTTATCTACTAAAGCTTTTGACTCCTTACCTTTAACTTTCTTAGGAGTTGGCACGAATTCTCTGACTTGGACGGTGAAGTAGCGGTCTTTTCAATGAATTTTTTACCCTTCGCTCGATTCCTCTTTCGCGTTTTTTGTGACTCTTTTAGAATAAAGTCTCAAATGCTGAAACCGCTCAATGCTAATTGTGACCCGACATCCGCTTCAAACATACTCCCACTTAAACAACTTAATAATCCGACCTTAATAACGACCCAATCTCCCCATCCCCAAGAAAGACAAAAGATGCACGAGAAAGCGAGAGTAGCAAGACCAAAAATGATAAAGGTCGAAACTAGTGAAAGGACTGACCTTGTAGTCAGGCAATAAGATAAAGTAATCCTAGTTAGAACGACATCCTCTAGCCTCCTAGGTTTTCAGACACCTTCCATTGATAAGAAAATCGAGCCCTAAGAGCGACAAGACAAAAATGGAAAATCACATAAGAGTTTTTTCAAAAATTTCAAATCCAAAATGACTTATAGTTGCCAACAAAGGCTAATTATACTAGACACTGAAAAGCCTAAGAGTCACTCACATCATTGCACTTATTAATGACGCCGCCTTCAAATTAATGCTCTCTAAAAAACACAATTGTGCTTTAAAAGGACAAACACCTCTTAGAATACCTTACCAAATGTAAACATTTGTCTAGTACTCCTTGACATAGGCAAAAAGATCCTAAAGCCCATGTCTACTCAACTCTCGACATTCACATTCTACCCGCCTCGGTTCAAAGGAACAAACTTGACGGCTCACATGAAATGTCTCGCTAGCTGGAAAAAATGGGAAACTTCTTGATGAGGCATATTTTGGTTCTAGGACCCAACCAACATCTAAGTGAGGCTCATTCCGTGGGCTAGCAACATCCATCTCAGACTTCACATACGCTAGGCCCATCTTAAAGTGAATCAATAGAAATACCACAAACGTTGATTCACGCATGAATACCCGTTAATCAACCTTTAAAATTGAAAGAATTGTGGAAAATACTAAATAATATTATTGAACATCAAAATCTGTTTCATACATATGTAAATGCTTCTTAAATAGCAAAAACGAAAGCCTAAGATTACATAAGAAAATCCAAAAAAAAAATAGTAAATTATGTTTTCAAAGGTTTAAATGAATGAATTTTGTCGAAAAAGCACGAACATCACCGTGATAGGCTCCAAAAGTTGGTAAAAATTTACAAAATTGCCACATTAAAATTTAGCAAATCTCTCTAAGAACGTGTACTCCAATTCTCAACTGCATCACAAAACCACAAAACCAGATAAGCCTAATGATCTCGAATCCCGCATTCGGTCAAGGCTCAAGAGTTATCTCTAACCTAAGTATCTAAAAGGAGTCACGTGACACGTTTCTAAGAGGATCTCTCTCTCTATTTATATATACCGTTACATTACACTTTGCATCTCTAACATAATCGTTTTCAGAGACTGTTTTCAGCGTAGATCAATTGAATTCAGTGAGCTTATAACTATTCGGTCTCAATACTTCATTACCTATTTTTCTCAAAAAAAAAAAAAAAAAATTACTTCACTACCTATTAAATTGGGAAATTTAATTAGTACATTAAAGTGAAATTTATTTCCCAAAAAATGAAAAGAAAGAAGGGTGGGATTGGATCAGACTGAGAAATCTGAAAATGTGTCTGTTGGTGAAATCCTATTGAGATTACCAAATCTTCACAGCCAAGCCAAGCCAAACTGTACCCTATACTATACTATCCTACCAATCACCACTTTTCCATTTTTTAATTAAATATCTGCCACACTAGTACTACAATTTTAAAACAATTCCCACTTTTTTTTATTTTCTTCCTGTCTCAGTGCTCAGTTTTTAAATATTCATTTTATATTATCCTTTGTACTTATTCAATTTTTTATTTTTTTACCCCTCAACTTCTATTTGATCTCTTTTTAATCCCTAGATATTTGTTTTTATTAAAATGTGGATGACATTATTTTGTTGGATTTTTTTTCTATAAAAGGGTCAACTTGGTCACTCAATCATTCAATTAGCTTCATAGAATAATTTTGTTCGTAAATAAAAGTCTAAGTTCACCCCAGAAAAACCTCAAAAAAAAGTAAGAGTATCTAGGGGTAGGTACGGTTCGGTTAATCGGTCCAGTAGGTACAATAATTAATCGAACCGTTACCTTCGGTTTTTTAACCATGTAAACTGAAACCGGTCCAAATTAATCGGTTAACCATTAATTTTGGTTAGATTTTTCGGTTAATGGTTTTTAACCAATTCACACTGGTTAACCAAAAATCAACGGTTAACCATAATTTTTACTCAAACCTAAATTTTTAAACAATATTAAAAATATATATAATTTCAAAAATTCAAACGAAACGAATTCATATAAAAGTTCAGAATTCAAATATAAACACCGAACTAAAAGAGAGGCGGTCGGTGTGAGAGATGAGAAGAAGAGAGGCGGTCGGCGGCAGCGGTTCTTGTTAAAGCTTTAGAGGGAGGCGGCACTGTTCTTGGTACAAAAGAAAAGAAACGAAGAAACGAAGAAACGATGGTGGGTGAGAGTGAAAGAGAAGAAGAATAGAAAATAGGGTTCAGAGAGAGGCGGCAACTGCTGTTCTTGTTAATAGGGTTTTTGCTTTTGTTTTTTAATTTTATATATTAATAATATTAATCTTATTGTAAATGTGTGTCTCATTACTAATGGGTATAGCATATATATAGATATAGAGGGGTATAATGGTCATCCATTATATTATTTATAACACTCCCCATTGGATGTCCATTATACAAAAATAAGTAAATGCGATTGGGGATGTTGCCTCATTAAAAACCTTACCAGGAAAACCCAGTGGGAAAAAACCATGGTCAAGGAAAAGAGTGCAACACGCATTTACTCCCCCTCATGAATACATAGCTAAAAGTCTTTACAACGACGCAATCCAATGCGATAAACTAACTTCTTAAAAGTAGCAGTTGGAAGCGCCTTGGTGAATAGATCCGCCAAATTGTCACTTGAACGAATCTGTTGAACTTTCACATTACCATTCTTTTGTAGATCATGGGTGAAGAAAAATTTTGGTAAGATATGCTTCGTTCTATCTCCTTTAATGTATCCTTCCTTCAGTTGTGCAATACATGCAGCATTATCTTCATACAAAACTGTTGGAGCTTCTTTTCCGGTAGATAGACCACAATCTTCTCGAATATGTTGAGTTACAGACCGCAACCATACACATTCGCGACTAGCTTCATGAATAGCTAAAATTTCTGAATGATTAGAAGAAGTAGCTGCTATGGTTTGCTTCATAGAACGCCAAGAAATTGCAGTATCACCACATGTAAACACATATCCTGTTTGTGATCGAGCGGTATGAGGATCAGACAAATATCCTGCATCAGCAAAACCAATGAAGTCCTCTTTGGACTGGTTAGAAAAGAATAAGCACATATCTTTCGTACCTTGAAGGTAACGGAATACATGTTTAATCCCATTCCAATGCCTTCGGGTTGGACATGAGCTAAACCTTGCTAACAAATTCACAGAAAATGATATGTCGAGTCTTGTATGACTAGCAAGGTACATCAATGCCCCAATTGCACTTAAGTATGGCACTTCTGGACCAAGAACTTCTTCATTGCTTTCCCGAGGACGGAATGGGTCCTTATCCACATCAAGTGATCTTACAACCATTGGGCTACTCAACGGGTGTGCTTGATCAAAATAGAATCTCTGAAGCACCTTTTCTGTGTATGTTGTTTGATGCAGAAGTATTCCATCTTTCAGATGTTCAATTTGCAGTCCCAAGCAAAATTTTGTCTTTCCAAGATCTTTCATCTCAAATTCTTTTTTCAAATATTCCACTGTATGTAAAATCTCTTCAGGAGTTCCGATGATATTTAAATCATCAACATACACTGCAATTATGACAAATCCAGACCCAAATCTCTTAATAAAAATGCACGGGCTGATAGGGTCATTCTTATAGCCTTCTCTTATCAAATATTCACTAAGGCGATTATACCACATACGCCCTGATTGTTTCAATCCATAAAGAGATCTATTTAACTTTATGCAGTAATGTTCTCGAGAACTAGATCTTGCTGCTTCTGGCAGTTTAAATCCTTCCGGGACTTTCATATAAATTTCATTATCCAGTGGACCATATAAGTAGGCTGTGACTACGTCCATTAGACGTAAATCAAGTCCTTCTCTCATTGCCAGACTCATGAGAAACCTAAAAGTAGTTGCATCCACCACAGGAGAATATGTTTCTTCATAATCAATTCCAGGTCTTTGTGAGAATCCTTGTGCAACTAAGCGTGCTTTATATCTCACAATTTCACCATTTTCATTCCTTTTTCTCACAAAGACCCATTTATGTCCCACTGGTTTTACACCTTTAGGTGTACGGACTACAGGTCCAAATACTTCTCTCTTTGCAAGAGATTTCAATTCTGTCTCAATTGCTTCTTTCCATTTTGGCCAATCATTACTTTGTGTACACTCCTCAATGGATTTTGGTTCATGATCCTCATTTTTATCCATAACATCAACTGCTACATTGCATGCAAAAATTTCATCGACGTCGATTTTATTTCGATTCCATTTTATTCCAGACATGACATAATTGATAGAGATCTCTTCATTCTCAAGTACCTGAATTTCTTTCTTTGTCATGTTTATAGTCTCTTCAGGAGATCCTTCATTGTTCTTTGGTTCCTCGGAAAGGCCAATGTCAATTTCTGCTCCTTTTCTTTTCCGAGGATTCTTATCTTTGGAACCGATAGGTCTACCACGCTTCATGCGTGTGTGAGACTCATTAGCAGTTGGATGTTGTCCTTCAGGGACTTCAATTATCTTTGGAGCATTTACAGCTGGAATATGTGATTTGGTCACTCTCTTTAGGTCAGAAAATGCGTCTGGCAATTGATTCGCTAAGTTTTGTAAATGAATTATCTTTTGAACTTCTATCTCACATTATTTAGTCCGAGGATCAAAATGAGACAAAGATAATTCATTCCAACTAATTTCTTTTTCCAACTGTTTCTTTTCTCCCCCTAATGTTGGAAAAACTGACTCATTAAAATGACAGTCAGCAAATCGAGCCTTAAATAGATTTCCAGTAGCTGGCTCTAGATACTTAATGATTGATGGGGATTCAAATCCAACATATATTCCCATCCTCCTTTGAGGACCCATCTTAGTGCGTTGTGGTGGAGCAATTGGAACATATACCGCACATCCAAAAACTTTCAAATGAGAAATATTTGGTTCCTGACCGAGAACCAATTGTGATGGGGAGAATTGTTGATTACTTGTTGGCCTGATGCGAATTAATGCTGCTGCATGTAATATAGCATGTCCCCAAGCTGATATTGGAAGTTTGGACTGCATAAGTAATGGTCTAGCAATCAACTGCAAACGTTTAATTAGCGATTCAGCTAGACCATTTTGTGTATGAACATGAGCTATAGGATGTTCAACATTTATCCCAATGGACATACAATAATCATTAAAAGCTTGTGAAGTGAATTCACCAGCATTATCGAGGCGAATTGCCTTCAAAGGAAAATCTGGAAAATGTGCTCTTAATCTAATTAATTGAGCAAGTAATCTCGCAAACGCCAGGTTGCGAGTTGATAATAGGGAGACGTGTGACCATCTAGTCGAGGCATCGATTAAAACCATAAAATATCTAAATGATCCACACGGTGGGTGAATTGGCCCACAAATATCTCCTTGTAAGCGTTCCAGAAAATTGATTGATTCATGTATAACTTTGGCTGGTGAAGGCCTAATAATTAATTTTCCTTGTGAGCAAGCAGCGCATGTAAAATCATTAGGAAGAATCTGCTGGTTCTTCAATGAATGTCCACATGAATTTTTGATTATTTTTCGCATCATTATTGAACCCGGATGGCCTAATCGGTCATGCCAAACAGTAACATTATCAGTAAACTTCTAGTTTACTATAGCATATGATTCAATTGTACTAATATTAGTGTAGTACAATCCAGTGGAGAATGCAGGTAATTTCTCAACAACATGTTTAGTGCCTTGGGTAATACTCGTGATTTGAAGGTATTCTACATTTCCTTCACTTATTGTCTCAATATGATATCCATTCCGACGGATATCTTTAAAACTCAATAAATTTCTTTGAGACTTGGGAGAGTATAATGCATCCATAATGTCAAATTTTGTTCCCATAGATAATAATATATTTGCTCTTCCGGAGCCTTCAATAATCTTTGAACTACCCGATATAGTATTAACACAAGTTTCTTTCATTGTCAAATGAGAGAAATATTTCCTACTTCTCCGTATGGTATGAGTAGTTGCACTGTCTGCTAGACATAATTCTTCACTATCCATGTTCTTCAAAATAAATAAATTAATAGTCACATAAATAACTTTAACAACTCAAGTTCAATAATATCTCATGCATATAAAATTCAAAATAAAATCCATAAAATCATAAACTCATAGTTTAACACAAATCCATAAAAACATAATAATAAAGAAATCCTAGTAACATCCTAAAATAATGAAAATAATGTCTACTATTTCTATGTCTAATATATATCATTGCCAGAGGGTACAATCAAAGTCATCTTCAACAGACTAACATTATGACAATCAGACTTAGATTTTTAAACTAAACAGAGAAATAGTGAACAACTTGAATTCAAGTTTTCAAGTTTTACAAATTTCTCCTTTTCTGATAAACAAGTATCTAATTCTTTGCTCAAAATGCTTCATAAACCAACATATGTATTGAACATAAGGGTATATATATTTCTGTAAGCAACACCGGTAATGAGTCGGTTGTCATCTCAATAAAGAACAGAAAATATAGAACTAAATAATCACATTCAGCCCACAGAAATATGCTCAAAATCCTAATGTTCTTCTCACTTTAATGCGGCATGGTTCAGGAATTCAAAGCTCCGCATAAACCTTACACATTAACTCGTTGATTATAGTGTTTGACTAGAAAATTAGTAATGCAACAAACAGAAGTATTTTAATATTGGAATAGCATAACTCCATTCATCTACCTCCAAACTTAATGGAAAGTATACTCACTCTCCAATGGAATTCAATCTACTGTGGATACACAAGATAATAATCTAATAAATAAAGACCATTTTCTATTTCACTCAAGATATAGCCTGAATTACCACATTTTAGTTCATCAATATTAACAAATTCCCTTTCCATATAATCATTATATAAAATTCAAGACATTGGATGGACAAATATGCTCTCTATTTAAAATTCCCTAAAGAAAAACCAGAATAAACATGAAAAACACCAAATCATGCTCTACACATACCCTAAAACCTGCATTGTGATTGTGTTTCATCACTGTCCACGCTCCCAAACTAAACATATGTGAAAAAAAAAACAAAAATCTAAATTCTGCTGATGGGGATAGAAAACAGAGACAACAAAACTGAGGTAGAAATAGTCATTAGGTGCTGATTCGGCTAATATGAAATCCTAGATTCGGATTTAAACAAAATCGTACAACAATCAAGGAAGAAAATATCAATAATTCCGCAATAACAGAATTCGCCCTGATCGAACAGATGGTATATAAGCATTTCGAAATTAGAATTAAAAGCACAAAACAGAACATTTACTCTATCAATTTCGATTCTGCAAAACTCAACAAAATTCTAAATTCTGCAGATCGAGATAAGAGAGAAAATAGAGAAAACAAAACTAAGGTAGAAGGAAGTCACTGGATTCTAATTTTACTAGATTCATGAGTAAAATAGATAATTGAGGATGGTGCCGAGCTTTAGTAAACAAATCTACAATTTGAAGGACTAAGATGATAAACATTAATCTGATAAGTCCTGATAACACTCTTTCTCGAATTACATGACAGTCAATATCGATGTGCTTGGTTCGATCCTAAAAGATAGGATTTTGAGTAACATGACTGGCATATGTGTTATCACAAAATAGTAAAGTAAATGTGAGATTTGAATGTGTATTTCTTGCTTTTGCTCTTTTTCACTTGAATGCTTTTAATCTCTTTTTGCGTTGATAGATCAGCAGTAAAAATGAGCTTTGTGTTTGGCTTTTATAGTGGAAGCTTGAGGTAGAGACGTTTAAATTTGAAATTTTCTGTTGGAGGGAAAGCTTCAAATGGCTTCTTTCTTCGGTCTTAGCTTCTGACTTTCAAAGGCCATAATGCACAAATGAGGAAAGAGTTGTTGACGAAATCAGACTTATGTCTGGTGTTGACCAACATGTCAACGGTAGCTTCTGATTTTATAGCATTGCAGACGCTGTCTATTCTTTCCCAAAATGGTTATGTGAGAAAGACGTTTGGCTGACAAAGCTTCTGGCTTCTGTCTCTTTGCCAATTCTAGAAACGCATGTTTGTTAATTTTGATTCTGTTGAATCTTGTCTTTTAGCTTCTGATCCAGGATCAACATTTAAGATGTTGGGCCTTTGATATTTTCAGGGCATTCTAAGGCTATTGGACCTTTGACATTTATACTTGAGTTTATATTTCAACACTTACCAAACCCATTAGTATAAAATAAAACTAAATTTAATTCTTCAAATTAAATACATATGGAAATTTAAATCCGTAAATGTGATTTTTGTCATAATTAAAAACTTAGTGAAAATTGTGTTTCAACACTTTTAGCGGCAAGATATCAAAGCTTGTCCCATAAAATTTGTATAGATATTAATTGATCATCGAGAGTCAAGGAAAGATGTCCAATCTGAGTTTGAGAAAGCTTGTAAAACCTAGGCCTAATGATCCTTTCAAGTAGCGTAGTACTTGGTATCCTCGAGTCAAATAATTTATACTAGGATTATTAGTTAAGTTTAACAATTTGTACCTCTTGATTCTTGTTTGATATCTTAGAAATGCACACTTAATGACTTTATTTGTAAACTTTGTTTTGCATTTGTTTAATGTGGGGCATATGCAAGGCAACCAAAAATTTTTAGGTGAGTGAGTTTTGGTTTGGGGCTATGTAATTCTTAAAAAGGCGTTTGGTTGTTTAGAACTGTAGTAGACATTTTGTTCATTAGATATACTAGATGTGGAATTGATACATGACAATATTCCTTAGACATTAAAATGGTAACAATAGAGCTAATGTGATATTCAAAATATCTTGATGCTTCCTTTAAACTCGCCTATTTTGCTGGGGTGTTTCTAGACAAATGGTTTGATGTTGCATGCCAAAACAACTCTACAACTCAAGCATATGAAACTTTGGCTTCTTATGAGACCTTGCAATTTTATTTTGATTTCCATATTGTGTTTGAACATGACAATACGTGAAAATTTGAAATAAAGGTCTAGCATCAAACTTGGCCTTCATTAATGATATCCAAACAAACTTACTACACTCATCTACAATTGTGAGAAAATAGTGGTGATCATTAAAGGATTTTCTTATGGGATATCAAATATCTATATGCATTACAAATAATGACTAGTTATGGCAAAAACTTGAATTTCATAAAGCAAATGGCAAAGGAATGCGTAATTTCATCTAAACGACCTCTTCTTATATAGGTGAAACGTGACTCTTCGTTTTCCCGATACCTAATGAGCCACGTGTCCTAGGGCTATTGAAGGAAAGATCACCCAGTATTGATGCTCTCTTGAGAAATGAAAAGGATGCAGTTCTTGTTTTGATAGAATAAGACAGTTGCAAGGATTTGACGCATCCTTTATCTTTAGAAAATTCTCGTTTGCATTTTCATGCTTGCTCAAGCCTAAAGATTAGTATCTACTTATGAGGGGCTTTTGATATATAAGTGGAAAAAAGATTCGACTTCTCTTATGAACCAGATCTCTAGGATTTAGCATTTGCCTTGAGACAAACTCCTTCCCTATAGATGGCGGATGTAGAGTTTTGTCTCTTGGAAGTTTCCACTCATATAAGGTCAGTCTACTATTCTTTCATGTTTAGTAGAACTAGATTGGGCACGTGGATATCACCTACTAATTAGGAACCATGAGGTTTTCAAAATCTTTTCCTAGTTAGACACAGTCAGTTTCTTTTTATTTAGACTAGAAATCTTCACTTCTATATAAAGCGGATTCACTCCCCTTCAAAAAGTAAATTGTGAATTGTCACTCTAAACTATTTATCTCTCTTTAATTGTTTATGTTTCTCTCTCTAGATCAGAATTGACTTGAATATTGGTCGGAGACCCGATCGAGTGCTTTTCTTTATCGGACATCCGTCCAAAAGGACGACGTCCAAGTTTACTATGTAACGAAAAGAATCGATGGATCCCTAATAAGTTTTATTTCGGATCCTAGACGAGACAAAATTCCGTATCATTTTATCAAGTGAAGATTGTAAAAACTAGTTTTAATGTTTGCATTTTGCATTCCTCGGTATTCTGCGCTAGAATGATGTTTTGCGAGCTTTATGCGGATATAATTATGAAAAAGTAAAATTTTAAAGACTAATCTTACCAAATCAAACTTGAGAGAACAAAATTAAAAATTTGGGTACTCTAAAAACCAAGGCAAAGTATTGTTGTTGAAGATTGTATTGAAGAAGAATCATGTACAGCTCTCAAATTAAATTCAAACCATTAATGCAAAAACTAATACACTAGAATTTCACAGTTGTATTATTCCTTTTTTTTTTTGTCACATGATACATGATGTATAAACATCAAAATAATAATACTATAAATATAAATATTTATATATTTATATATGTAATAAGTGGTCGGTGTGGACCAGCCTAACAGGTAGCAAAATCTGGCATCAAAATTAAAAAATTGCAAAAATCATATGAATGGGTTTCTTCCTACTTTCATTTCATTTACTTGAAATTGATCAACGGACCGGTGTTTATTTAATTCATTTTCTCATTTTGTTTTTCATTTCATTTCAATGAGTCGTTGTTTTACTTACGGTTTGTTATTACTGTTTGCTGTTTGAAAATGCTACTTTTCAAGTGTAAAAGGGAAATAGAAACTCTTTAACCAAATACACAGAACTCTTCATTTTGAAGTGAAAAGGCAAACAGGGACATGGAGAGGAGCAACCAAACCTAAATTTAAAAGTTTTAAGAGTCCATTTGTTTTAGGTACAGTTTGCTGTTTGCTATTGGAAAAAGTTGTTTGTTGTTCCTTGCTTTTGTAAAATGATGTAAAAGACAGACATGGGTCACTAAACAAACACCTAAAACTCTTCATTTTGAAATGAAAATGCAAACAGGAGCATAAAAATGAGCAATCGAACACCCCCTAAGAGCCCGTTTGTTTTATCTACTTGATGTTCTCTGCTTTTGTAAAATGACAATTTTCATGTGTAAAATGCAAACAGAATTTCACTAACCAAACACCTAAAATTCTTCCATTTGAAATGAAAATACAGCCAGAAACATGAAAATGAGCAATCAAACATCACATAAGTGTTTGATTAGGGATTTGTTGGATTAAATAAAGCAGAATGAAGTGCAGGCTCACAGAAGCAACTATACACTCAAGTTTAGAAGATTATATCTTTCTCTCTTTTGTTATTTTCTGTTTTGGGTTTGTTAGAAGAAGAACATTCTAGAGGGAAGGTTAGTTACACAAATTAGATATTTTGTATAAATATCTACCTCTTGTAATCATTGTTTTCCTAACTTCAATAAACAAGATATTTTCATTTCCAATTTGTTCAAGATGGTATCAGAGCTTTTAGGTTGAGAAAATTTCTTGTTGAAACTCCATTTTTCTCCTTCTTAATTTTTCTTCCGATCATCTCTGTATGTGTGAGTGATTTCTGATTCTGAGGAAGATGAGAGATCAAAGGAGTTTTGTTGAGGTTCTACAAACAGAGGAGACACGACAGACTAATTCAGGCAGCGGAGGAGGTGTCGGTGGTGGATCCCTAAATTCTGGAAATTCTGGATCCTCAGGCCAGAACACATCTGGTAATGCTGATAATCCTGGATTAATTCTTGTTCATAATCCACTTAATGGCAAAAACTACATAACCTGGAAAAGATCTATGATCATTGCTTTAAATGCTAAAAGGAAATTCAATTTTGTTATAAAAGAAAGTGCTCCTGATGATATTGAATCTGTTGAATATGAGAAGTGGAAAGAAACTGATGCATTAGTATTTTCATGGCTGATAAATTCATTAACTAAAGATCTAGCTGAGAATCTTATGTTTGCTTCTACTGCTAAGCATCTATGGGAAGAAATTGAACTAAGATATGGAGCTAGTAATGGACCGATTATATTCTATCTCAGGAGAGAGATTAGTCTTCTCAAACAAGGAAATCAAACTTTAGTTGAGTTTTTTAGCAAAGCTAAGAGGTTGTGGGATGAATTAACTGTTTTAAAGCCAGGTCTTAGTTGCAAATGTGGTGAGGCCAGGAAAGAAGCACAGAAGAATAGTGATGAAGAACAGTTAATGCAGTTTTTGAGTGGATTGAACCCCGAGTATGATCATATTAGAGATCAAATCTTGATCTCAGAACCTTTACCTAATGTCAACAAAGCTTTTTCAATGTTGTTGAACATCGAAAGACAAAGGGAAAATGATGTAGATAATCAGTCCTCTTTTG
This sequence comes from Euphorbia lathyris, assembly GCF_963576675.1. Classification (NCBI taxonomy): domain Eukaryota; kingdom Viridiplantae; phylum Streptophyta; class Magnoliopsida; order Malpighiales; family Euphorbiaceae; genus Euphorbia; species Euphorbia lathyris. The sequence goes on along the minus strand of NC_088918.1, from coordinate 20,917,118 downwards.
TTCATAATGCTGTCACTACTTCTAAAGATTTTGCAGGCACTAGTGAAGGCAAGAAGAAATTTGGCAAGAATAAGGCCAAAAATGATAAGCATTGTAGCCATTGCAACAAGATGGACATGAGAAGGAGACTTGCTTCAAATTGAAAGGCTATCCAGATTGGTTCAAGGGGAACAGATCTGGATCTAGTGGCTCAGGTGGTAAATCATCATCCAGTGCTCATGCTTATGCGGCTAAGGAGACACATACTCCTCTGGATGGTTCTAATTCTGACTCAGAGAATGAGAAAGAAAGAATGATGCAGATGATGGTTCAAAAAGAAGTCTAAAAGTATCTCAAAGGGAAGATGGTACAGGAACAAGCTTTCAATGCTTTTGCAGGCAATGCTTTTGCTGGCACCTGTACATGTAGTTCTCTCACTGATACATTTGGCCTTGATTTTTGTTGGATCATTGATACAGGTGCCTCTACACACATGTGCAAATCTAAACAAATTATGCAAAATGTAAAACTGGTGACAGATACCAGGAAAGTCTATTTACCTGATGGTTCATACCAAAAGGTAACTCATGTTGGAGATGTCATATTCAATGATAAGTTGTGCATAAAAGAGGTTATGTACATGCCTCAATTTACCTACAATCTCTTGTCTGTTAGCAAATTGCTATCAGATTCGGCAGTGAAGATTTGGTTTCTTGCTAAGCACTGCTTATTGCAGGACCTGGTTTCTAAGAGATTAATAGCAGTAGCAGAGATGCAAAATGGCTTATACAGACTTACAGCAGAGTCATTCAAGCAGGATATCTTGAAGAATTTCAGTGCCAACACTCAAGTCAATAAAGATCATATAGCTTGTTCTGTAGTTATAAATAAACCATCTGATGTTGTGCTTTGGCATAATAGAATGGGTCATATGTCTCATATTAAACTCAAGCATACTTTTCCTTTATGCGATTCTACATCGGTGAAAGATTGTTCAATTTGTTTACAAACGAAAATGTCAAGAAAGTCCTTCTGTAGTAGTTCAATTTCTTCAATGGAAAAGTTTGAATTACTTCATGTTGATTGTTGGGGTCCTTACAAGAAGAAGTCACTAAGTGGTGAAAGATATATGTTAACACTTGTGGATGATTTTACAAGAACTACTTGGACTGTCCTTTTTAAATCTAAGGATCAGGTTCATATGCTGCTAGATCAATTTATCAAGATGGTTCACACTCAATTTGACATTAAAGTTAAAAAAGATAAGAACTGATAATGGCCTAGAATTCACAGGAGCTAATACTCAAACAGTGTTTGCATCTTATGGGATAATTCATCAGAAAACATGTGTGTATACACCTCAACAAAATGGAGTGGTTGAGAGGAGGCATAGAAGTTTAGTGTCTGTGGCAAGAGCATTACTGCATCAGGCAGGCTTAAACACAAAATTTTGGGGCGAAGCTCTCAGTCATGCTACTACTTTGCTGAACATGACGCCCACAAAGATTCTGCATTGGAAGTGTCCATATGAATTACTTCATGGTTTAAAACCTGATTATGGTCAATTAAGAATCTTTGGTTGTGCTTGCTATTTTACTAACAATGTTCCTCACAAAGACAAATTTGCAGATACATGTTTTTCCATACCAAAACCCACAGCTGGCATCAACAGATATCTCCTCTAATGATTGCTGCATACCAGTCTTGCCCGTGTCTATCACACCAGAGAATATTTCATCGCTTTTGAGTTATCAACCTCATCCAGATATGCAGCAACATTCATCTTCTCAAAAGGATTTTGATGATTCAAATGCCTCAGGGAGTTCATCCTATTCACATCATGAAATACTTGAATCAACTGAAGTTGACAGTTCGAACCTCCATATGCCAACTACAACAGATATATCTCCATCATTGTCTGGTTCTTCTCAGTTACCAATCACTACTACTATTGCTGCATCTCCATTGATTCCTACCAGGGTGTCAAGTAGAAGCAGTAGAAAACCAGTGTGGATGGATGACTTCATAGTCAACTATACTAATGTCATGGATCCTGCAAATATATCATTTGCCCCAGCATACACAGGTTTCCTAGCTAACATACAAAAGATTCATGAACCAGAAACCTATAAAGAAGCCAAACTCAATCCCCACTGGATTACAGCTATGAAGCAGGAAATTGAAGCCCTAGAATTGAATGATACTTGGCAATTGGTACCATTACCACCAGGAAAGAAGGCCATAACTTGTAAATGGATTTTCAGGGTCAAATACAAGCCAGATGGCAGTGTTGACAGATACAAGGCACGATTGGTTGCCAGAGGTTACAATCAGCAGTTTGGGATAGATTACTACGACAGTTTCTCGCCAGTTACCAAAGTGGTGACCGTGAGAGTTTTTTTGGCAATAGCTGCTGCTCAAGGATGGCCAATCTACCAAATTGACATCAATAATGCCTACTTACATGGCACCATAGATGAAGAACTCTATATGGAAGCACCAGAAGGGTATCAAGTACCAGCAGGGGCAGTTTGCAAGCTTTCCAAGTCCCTTTATGGCCTGAAACAGGCAGGAAGGCAATGGAACAAAGCTTTTACACACAAGTTGTTAAGCATTGGTTTTGAGAAATCAGTGCATGACTATTGTCTATTCACTAAGAAAACTCAAAGTGAATTCATCTGCTTAATTGTGTATGTAGATGATGTTTTGATCACTGGAACTTCAGTGTCTCTCATTACAGAAGTTAAAAAGGAGTTACACAATGCATTCACAATTAAGGATATGGGATTGGCTAAATATTTTCTTGGAGTTGAGTTTGCCAGGTCCAAGGCAGGAATTTTTATATCTCAACAAAAGTACATTCATGATCTATTATTAGAAGCAGGTTTAACCAATGTTTCTGTAACATCCAGTCCTTTTCCTGCTGGGTTGAAACTGGATACAGAATCTCAATTATATGGAGATGGGGCAAGGTACAGAAAGATCATTGGAAAGCTGTTGTACTTAGGCTTCACAAGACCAGACCTTTCCTATGTTACACAACAATTGAGTCAATTCATGTCAAATCCAACTCAGTTGCATATGGATGCTACTATCCATGTTCTTAGATACTTGCAAGGTACTAAGGATAAGGGGCTTTTCTATGGAGCAGCTAATGATTTTAACTTAGTGGCATACTGTGATTCGGATTGGGCTAAGTGCAAAGATTCCAGGAAATCAGTGACAGGTTATTGTGTGTTCTTGGGAGATGCATTAGTGTCATGGAAGTCTAAAAAGCAAGGAACAGTCAGCAAATCATCTGCTGAAGCTGAATATCGAGCTATGGGAACTACTTCCTGTGAACTAAAATGGCTCACTTATGTTCTGAATGAATTCAAGGTTGTGCCATTAATGCCTATACCCTTATTCTGTGACAACCAGGCTGCAATCCATATTGGTGCCAATCCTGTCTTTCATGAAAAGACAAAACATATCGACATTGATTGTCACATTATCAGGGATCATCTTTCATCTGGTTTTCTCACTACACCTTATGTGGATTCGGCTCATCAATTAGCAGACCTGTTCACAAAGCCATTAACTGCCAACCAAATGGTATATGCTTTATCCAAGATGAAGTTAATTTCGATTCCTACTACTTCATCTTGAGGAGGGGGTATTGGATTAAATAAAGAAGAATGAAGTGCAAGCTCACAGAAGCAACTATACACTCAAGTTTAAAAGATTATATCTTTCTCTCTTTTGTTATTTTCTGTTTTGGGTTTGTTAGAAGAAGAACATTCTAGAGGGAAGGTTAGTTACACAAATTAGATATTTTGTATAAATATCTACCTCTTGTAATCATTGTTTTTCTAACTTCAATAAACAAGATATTTTCATTTCCAATTTGTTCAAGAGGATTCTTATTCTTTTATAAAAATATGAAATCACTAGTATTATAAAATCAGCTTTTTATACTAGCAAATCGTAATATAAAGGTCTAATACATTACAAGTCCCTGAACTTGTCCAAAATTACCAGCTCCATAAACTTGCTCATTTCGTATCACCAACTCTCTAAACTTGTCTATAAAAGTAGATTAGCTCCTTGAACTTTGCAAGTGTCTCATCAACTCCATAAACTTGTTTATTCTGTAACAACTAAATACAAAAACTTATTAAACCTAAATTAAAAAAAAAAACGTCTTCATCTATTCGAGAGGTAATTTTTCGTTTCTTCTACCTTTCAACCTATTATAAGGGTTAGTATTGCAGATTTGAGAGATTAAATGGATGAAGATCGAGGGTTAGTATTATGATTTTTGTATTTAATTGTTACAGAATAAGCAAGTTTGGAGAGTTTGTGAGACACTTGCAAAATTGAGAGAGTTAATCTACTTTTATGGACAAATTTAGAAAGTTAGTGATGCAAAATAAGCAAGTTTATAAAGCTGGTAAGACACTTGTTAAATTTAGAAAGCCAATCTACTTTGATGTATTAGGTCTAATATAAACAACTAACTACGTGTAAACAAAATGGCAATGAAACTTCCTATAAACATAAGTGGCAGTGGACACATTTTTTTTTCTTTTAAATTTATTGTTTATTTTGTGATAAACAAAACCCAAGAAAGTGAAAATAAATTTGATTAGTTCAAGGTGCTTTTGACTATTTGTAAGAGATAGATCAGATCTCTAGTAATTGCCACTTCTCTAAGTCCAAGGACTATCAACAAAAGATGTTTATACACTGTCTGTCTCTCACTTTATTATATTATTTATATAATAATTCTACAAATAAATTAAAAATAACAATATGTTATAAAATAAACTTTGTGATTTCATATCTTGACACTTTAAATAAAGTTGAATTTATTATGATAAAATGATAGAATGATACCTATAGTTTTCAATATTTGTAAGAATATTTTTTTTGGTAACACTCTTAAAAGATATTTTTTTAGTATGACTATTAAACTTTGATGACATATAAAAAATATATTTTTTTAATCAATTTTCTCTAAATAAGAAAAAACATGCAAAAATAAGAAATTTTAAAATAATAATTAAAATAAAATTAATTATCTTATTTTAATGAGTTTTTTTAAATAAAAAATGGTGATTGAAGTGTATGAAAACCCTATGATTGTTGCATGTAAAATTGTACAATTTTAAATTTAGTGTTTATCAAATGTGTAATTTCAAGTTTCATGAATAGAAGAATGGTAATTTCAAATTTTATAGAATGGTCAGAATATTGAAGGTTGGAAAGTTTTCAAAGCATGAAATTACACATGAAAAAATGAATCTTCTATTAACGAAACTTGAAATGTAACTTATGATAAACATTAGGTTTATAATTGCATAATTTTGTAGATGGAAGACCTAACCCACTCTCTCTTAATGACCATTAGATAGAATTTACGTGGGTATATAAAAATATTCTTCAATTTTAAAACTGTTATTAAATTATCCCTTTTTACTAAAACAAAAAGAAATAAAATGCAAATCAAAAGCTCACTATGTTAGAGATAATGTTCATATTATCTCTGTAAATAGATTCTTATCTAGTTAGAGTTTCAATTTATCTATATCCCTAGCTAGGTAGAGTTTCAATACTATTATACTTGTGTATTGTATTCCTATACAAACTACTATTGGCTCACTATAAATACAAGGCCTCTGAGCCAGAATCATTAAGGTGATTCAAATCAATATTGTGCAATTACTTATCTTTCTCCATCTCCATAATATTCCCGTATATCAAATTATACATTCAACATGGTATCAGTAGTATCAACTTCCGCATCCTCCGAATCCTCTGATCATCCACAATCACCAACGTACACCCAATATAAAGCCGCTGCAACCGCCGCCGCCATCACTGTCGCTCCTGCCACTGCTCCATCTTCCGTGATCGATCAAAGCATGGATGAAGCTTTCGGTGGCTCGTTTGCGACTTCGGGATGGCGGTTCACCTCACCGTTTGTCACCGGTGAATCGTCGTTCCTCGCCGCGACGGGAGCGCCTCAAGATGCGGCAGTTCCGCAACATCAATCAACGGTGGCCGATTCCCTCCCGCAGGCTGTTCGTGCGGCATTAGCGGCGTATCAGGCGACCAGCGCCAACGCACAACCCGCGCCTTCCGTGAATCCACCGTTGCCTCACGCGACAGCCGTTGCTGCCCAACACAATGCGCAACCTGCGCATCTGCTGACTCCGACAACGTCCGCCGCCGATGCTGCAGTCTTAGCTGCTCTTGCGGCATACCAGGCAGCAGTTCCGCCTCCACAAAATCATCAACAAATCCCGGTTCAGCAGCCACTGATTCAATCACAACAACCGTCGGTCACCACGACCACTCAAACCCTATTTTCTCCATCAGTTCTCACTGCCCTAGCCGCCTATCAGGCAGCCGAAGCCAGTAACAAACATCAGGTTATTTCTGAATCCAACCATTTGGGTATAATACTCAATTATCCCATGATCCGTCTCCATCCTTTTTCTCCAATTCGTTTCACAATACCGTCGATGCACCTTCAAATAATTTTCGACCTAATTTTATTCCTCCCTCAAATCCCACTATTTTACCAAATTCTGTCCATCCAGAACCTATTCCTACCCATGTCAATCAACCAAGACACCCACCCACAAATATCACCATTAACATCAAATTAACCCCTCACAACTACAAAGCATGAAGAATGTCCATGGAATCTACCCTCCAAACCTACCATCTTCTTTCTCATATTCTTAGTTCAACACCTCCTCCACCCCAATTTATTTCTAGAACAGGTTTTGTGACATCTGCTGCGGATTTAATCATAAATCCATCTTTTTCCCAATGGGATGATGTAGAAAATATGGTTAGGACTTTGCTCCTAAATTCCATCACCGAATAGTTTTTCCTGATATTGCTTATCTCAAATATTCACATGATATTTGGCTAGCGTTGGAAGATGCCTACGGGCTTATTACAGGAAGCAAGCAGTTTCAGATGGGAGTTGAACCGCATGAACTTGAGCAAGGGGGAATGTCAGTTACTGCGTATATGCAAAAAGTGAAGTCTATTCTAGATGATCCGGCTGCCTCGGGGAACCCTTACCCTCGACACTTACTACCGTCAGTTCTTTGTAAGGGTTTGGGAGAAGAGTATCGCTCTACAGTCCAGAATCTTGTCACTCAGCGCGTAACAAACATTAACTATCAGGAGATTTTGCACATTTTGAAAACCGTTGAAGGCATGATCCAATCAACCAGAAAGACTACTCTGCTTCAACCCGATGGTATATCAGCACACCGAGAGGATAATGTATCCACCGTGGAAACAAATCAATCAAAGAAGCAGAATCCAAAGAAGAGAAGAAGTGGCAAGTGGTACAACTGTGGTGATCCAAGCCACTGGGCTGATAAGTGCAAAAGGCCAAAGAACAATTCACGATCAAACTACAATCCTGGACCACAAGCACACATAGCGTGGAAACAACCACCAAATCCATTCATGGGTCCTAATCAGTTGTGGTATCCTGACACAGGAGCAACAAATCACATGACGGCAAATCCGGCTCAACTTCATCACATGCAGCCATATCCAGGATATGACACGGTTCAGTTTGGCAATGGTCAATGTTTGCAAATTTCTCACTTTGGAAATTCAAATATCAATAATTTGAAAATTAATGATGCCCTACTTGTTCCCAAGCTTACCAAATCTTTACTATCTGTTCAAAAATTTACCCGTGACAATTCACGTTTCTTTGAATTTTGGCCTAACCATTTTCTTGTGAAGGACCAAACAACTGGGGAAATCCTGTTACGGGGCCCGAGTAAAGATGGGCTTTATGTGCTTACACCCACCCTGAAGGAGGCGCTAGTAGGAGAGAAGGTGTCTTTTGAAAGGTGGCATGCACGGCTTGGACATTGTCAGAATCAGACAGTCAGCACAGTTCTCAAAGGAAACAATCTATCCTCTTCAAAATCAGTTAGCAATTGTTCTTTTTGTCCATTATGCAAACTTGCTAGAAGATCTTTACCCTCTATTAGTCGCTCTAGCACATTTATTTTTGAAAACTTACATCTGGATGTTTGGGGACCAGCTCCAGTTGTTTCTTGTCTTGGTCACCGTTATTTTTTAATAATCATTGATGAATTCAGTAGATTTGGATGGGTTTTCTGTTTAAAGAACAAGAGTGATGTTTTCTCAACCTTTTGTGATTTTTATGCCATGATATGTAATCAGTATAGTGCAAGGGTTAAGAATATTTACTCAGATCTTGGGAGAGAATTTCAAAAACTACAACCTTTTTTCAAACGACATGGCATTATACACAAAATTGCGTGCCCTCACACTCATGCACAAAATGGTATAGCTGAGAGAAAAATTAGACATGTCGTTGACACTTGCCTTACTTTGTTAGCCAATGCATCTTTACCTCTCAAATTCTGGAACTATGCCATGATCCACAGCATTAGGCTAATCAACTACTTACCCACCAAAATACTGAACAACAATTCACCCTATTTCTTGTTCTACAAGAAATAGCCTGCCTATAAGGCATTGCGCATCTTTGGCAGTGGTATCTACCCTCTTCTTCGTCCATACAACCAGCACAAATTTGATTTTCGTTCCAAGTTACGTGTCTACCTTGGTCCATCGGAAAATCATTTTGGGGATATTTGTCTTGAGTATGCCACCGGACGCATATACATTTGCAAATTTGTACAGCACAATGAAGAAGTATTTCCTGCATCAGCAGTCACTGCATCATCACCTTCATCTAGCAACTTGGGGGTAAGCACATCTTGTCAACTACCATCTTTACTCGGCCCGTATCCAGGTAATTTCTCTAATCCCGCTCCTATATTATCTCATTCTAACTTAGTTCCATGTTCCCAACCAATCACACCTGTCCACTCTGGACCTCATCCTGGTACCCTAATTATTCCCCCTGACTCTGAAGCCACAAACACTGCTCCACTAGCTCCACGTCAATGTTTGTCACCAGTAGTCACAGCTGCATCAACACCTGTTTCTCAGAATGATCTCACCACACCAGTTGGTTCTATGAACATCACCACACCGGAGATACCGAATGCAGTACCTCATGAAGAGAACGCCATGCCACAAACACAGTCTCCTCCTCATGAAACTGCACCACCTTCTCCTGTTCCAACTGCAAGGCCCAGACCTCGCAATGCATCACTGATTGGTCCACGTCAACATTATATGCAGCTTCGACAGTCATCTCTTCACTCAAGGGGACGGTTTGATGGGCTTCTAGCTACACATCCAAATGGCACAGTGAACCCTACATGCTTCAGCAAAGCCAACAAACAACCGGAATGGCGCACGACAATGTCTGACGAGATTCAAGCTCTTCTGGACAATGGCACCTGGCAACTTGTACCAAAACCACATGATCAACATGTCATCACCTCTAGGTGGCTCTTTCGTACAAAAAAGAAGTCTGATGGAACCATTGATCGACATAAAGCTCGTTTAGTAGCACGAGGATTTACTCAAAAAGCTGGGATTGACTACAAAGAAACATTTAGTCCAGTAGTCAAGGCTACAACCATTCGGTCTGTCTTTGCCTTTGCAGCAGCAAACAACTAGTTCATCAATCAACTGGACGTCTCTAATGCATTCTTTCATGGAAACTTATCAGAGACAATCTATATGGAACAACTGCAGGGTTTTCGGGATAGTGACCGACCGGATCATGTCTGTCTTCTTAAAAAGAGTCTTTATGGATTAAAGCAAGCACCGCGAGAATGGTTCACACGCCTTCGAACATTCCTCCTCTCACTTGGGTACAAGATGTCACAGGCTGACAATTCTCTGTTTATCAGACGCACAAACACTGAAAAGACTTACATTTTGTGCTATGTTGATGATATACTCATAACAGGTAACCACCCTGCACACATCACCAACACAATTGCAGCCATTGAATATGAGTTTCCCATTCGCAATCTTGGTAAGGCAGAATACTTTCTCAGAATTGAGATAAGATATGAGAAGGATGGCATTCACATGTCTCAGGCCAAGTATGTGGCTGACATTCTAAACAGAGTGAAGATGATTGACTTCAAGCCTACACTGACTCCCATGGCCACCACGCCAACACTTTCAAAAGAGCTAGGCATCAGTTTAACCTCTGGAGATGAATATCGAAGCATTGTGGGAGCACTTCAATACTTAACATTCACTCGTCCTGATATTGCATTTGCAGTTAACAAATTATGTCAGTTCCTGCACTGTCCGACTGTTGAGCACTAGAAAGGAGTCAAGAGGGTCTTACGGTACATTTAGGGAACATCAGACTTTGGGATAGTCATGTCCATCAAACCAATAGAGCACATCCATTGTTACTCAGATAGTGATTGGGGAGGGTGTCCTGATGATCGAAGATCCACGGGTGCCTTCTATGTCTATCTTGGATCTAGCATTGTATCATGGCAGACCCGCAAGCAACCCACAATAGCTAGATCCTCCACAAAAAGTGAATACAAGGCAGTGGCGAATGCCACGATAGAACTCATATGGTTCAAATCACTTCTCTCGGATCTGGGCTTTCCTTTACCCACTTCGGTTCAGTTATGGTGCGATAATGTTGGAGCAATTTATCTCACTTCAAATCCAGTTTTTCATGCACGTACGAAGCACATTGAGCTAGATTATCATTTTGTTCGTGAACAAGTTCACAAAGAATTTCTCAGTGTCAGATTTGTTCCAACCGATGATCAGGTTGCAGACATACTCACCAAGCCGCTAGCTCCAGCTCGCTTCACGATGCTACGCTCTCGCCTCTTTGTTCGTGCCCGCCATCGGCTTGAGGGGGGTGTTAGAGATAATGTTCTTATTATCTCTGTAAATAGATTCTTATCTAGTTAGAGTTTCAATTTGTCTATATCCCTAGCTAGGTAGAGTTTCAATACTATTATACTTGTGTATTGTATTCCTATACAAACTACTATTGGCTCACTATAAATACAAGGCCTCTGAGTCAAAATCATTAAGGTGAGTCAAATCAATATTGTGCAATTACTTATCTCTCTCTATCTCCATAATATCTCGTATATCAAATTATACATTCAACACCCTAAACCCCGACGGCTGCGAAGAAGGAAATCAAATCTCCCTTTTTATTATTTTCATCTTTCACTTGTTTCCAACAAAGGAAGCCTTTATTTCTTGAGATATAGTATTATCTTGCTTCTTGAGATCTAGCGCATTGCTCCTTTCTGTCGGTGACAACAAATCTACTATTTTATCTGAGAAAAAATAACTAAATCTACTTGGAGGAGAAAGAATGAAACCTATCTTTCTTTCTCTTTCTCTCATTTATACTATCCCTACATTGACAAATTATTAGAAGCACGCCGTTCTCCATGTCAAATGGAGGAGCTTCCATACATATTTTGACACGTGTAACATGGACCCGCATATAATATAAGAGGTCTCACTATTTTAATTATTATGTGGGGTCACAATACATGTGACAAAATGTGAATTGGGGGTCCTCCGAGTGACATGAAAGATCTGGTGCTTAATATAAGAACTCACCTATATTTTTTGATGTATTTTTCGATGTATTTTTCTTTACTAGTGATTTCATTTCAGTTGAAACACATATTTCATTCGAATTTCTTTTTCGTCTCATTTGTATCTGTGAGTTATAATTCTTTCATTTATATTTTTTAACAAGAGCAAAAACATCACTAAATCTACGTGGTTACAGTAGAAATGACTCTGATTGTCCAGAAGAAACTAACTAATGAAGTTGGGATTGCAGATGCTTTGCTGCGAATTTGAATTTACGAGAAGTATGTAATTTGTAGTTTTTTTTTGTTTTAATTACACTTCTTATAACTTTTATTACCATATATAAATTTTTTTCTTTGCTTAGATCTTGTACTAGTTGTAATCTGTATTTATCTGTGTTTAAGAGTTTTATTTTATTTTATTTTTTTATATATTTTTTTTATACACAGAGGAAGAGGGTTTGGTTTTGTGAGTCAAAGACAGGGATACAAAAGCAAAATTTATGACATAGATAAAGTAATGTAAGGTTAGATATTTTGAATGTTTTTGCCATTGTTGTTGGGTTCAATTTTTGTACATATTGAAACATCATTTTTGACATACCAAATAAAGGGAACATGAAATATGTAATTTGCAAGGACAACATTTTCTTCTTGCAAGTCTTTAGGCTTTTCACAAGTACTTTCAATTATTTTGGTCCCTAAAGAAGGGTCCAATCCTTTCCTTTGAGAAAATCATTGTTCAACCACTTTTATTATTTTTTTAACTCCTAGCATTTGTTTGTATTTTCTGCAACTTGGATTACTTTATTATTTCATTTTTTAAATACTCATTTGTAAAATGTCTATTTTACTTCATAATATCTTGTTTCTTTGTCCAACACTCAGAGGGTAATATTGTCTTTTTGACAGTTCATGCCCATTCTTTCTTTAATAGGATCATTGACCTCTAATAATGCAAGTGTATACTAAAAAAACATTAATTAATTATTATTATGTTGGTTTAAAACTCCCTGTCTCATATATAAAGAAGGCTTAATACATCATTTGACTCCTGAACTTGTCCAAAAACTTGATTGGACCCCTGAACTTTCAAAGTATTTCGATAGCCCCCTGAACTTACATAAAATATTCAGTTATCCCCCTGAACTTATGTAAAATATAATCAATTGATCACTCGGTCGTAAAAAAGTAACTTAAATGCGGAAGATTTATTCCACGCATCTTAGAATGTTATTACATAATTAAAAAATAGATTAAAAAGGAAGTTATTGCTTGTTCAACTATACAACTTGTCTTCTCTAATATTAGAATCGTATACTCCGATTTTGATCGTTTTACTTTTTTTAAGACTCGTGGAATACATCTTCCTCATTTAAGTTACTTTTTTTATGACAGAGTGATCAATTGATTACATTTTACGCAAGTTCAGGGGGACTAACTGAATATTTTATACAAGTTCAGAGGGTTATTGGAATACTTTAAAAGTTCAGGAAGCCAATCAAGCTTTTTAGACAAGTTCAGTGGACAAATGATGTATTAAGCCTGTAAAGAATTTAAAAATTGAGTAACATGACATTAATTAATTATTATTTTGGTTTTTAACTTTTAATTTAGCTCTAAATTAAGTCTGACTAGTAAGAAATTGAATCTCTACTTTGCAGTTTTTAAGGTTCGATTATTCACTCCGTCAAAATTTAATCGTTATTGATAGATAATCTATAAATAGTTATTTTCATAATTTAATTAATAGTTATTTATTGGTCCTGATTAGGAATGGCAACGGGTACTGTACCTATAAGTACCCTGCATTATCCGGTCCTAATGAGACTACTCGTACTCTGTATAAAATAGTATGAGATCAAAATCATCTTAACGATAATGAGACAGATATGAGAATGTCCCCCAGAGTACCCATTACTCGTTACTGTCATAACTTTTTTATATATTAATAAATATCATTGTTTTTTTAGATGTAAGATATGATATTTGAACTCCTACCTTTTTTTTTAACCATTGAATGATATCACAAAACTATTTTATTCTTATTAATTAAGGTTTTTTTTGTTTAATTTTTAGATAGATAATTTATTAAATTTATATTTTTTTAATTTGTAATATGTTTTGTTTTATTTATTGCTTTTTGATGTGTAAGTGTATCTGTCGGTACCTATGAATTAAATGGGACGGATATGATACAAGAAATATACTTATTAGTGTAATGGAATGGATACAACTAATTAAAAAATAAAATGGTAAGAGTTTTGAACTGTGATTATCCGCGGATATCCTACATGTTATCATTCTTAGTCCTGATTAAACATTTAAAAACTAATATAAAAAGATAGAGAGTAGAATTGTAAGTCTTGACTATGCAATAATGTTCCAATAGATTAGCCATTAATTAAGTCCACTACAAGTCCCTATAAGTTGCTATTATTGATAGGTGAAGTAGCAATTAAGTAGCCCACTGAAAATATAAAAATATAAAATTAAATAAAAAAAGCTTCATTAAGAAGTTGGCAATAAAAAAAATTTAAATCAACTAGCTTTCCTCCTTTTGTAAAAATAAAAAATGTAATCTTTCACTATAAAGAACATTCTGATTTGATTATTATAATACTATGTATTTTATTTTTGTCTATGTAATGTAATAGTGAAATGCTTAACACAAGTGTTACAAGGACCTATACCAATATTTTCAATCTAAGTAAATACAAATGACATCATAAGAAAGCAATTTCTAACAACTATCTTCTAAAGATTTTCAAGGATTTTTATTCAGTCAAAAGCATTGTCAAAGATAATTTCATAAGGAATGACATATTAAAAAATATCACTAAGTAAGCTAAAGGATATTATCATTCCATTAAATGCATAGAGAATCATTAAAATACAATTATATTTCATTATGATCTTAAAATGTGAAAATTTCAAGATAGTGTGAGTTGGTTTCTATTAGGATTTTGTTGAGCTTCTATTAACTGCGTTGTCGCTTATAGCTATGGTTGGTCGGAGTTCTTTTTATTGCGATGTTACCGTTTGTTTCTTAAAATTGTTACAGTTGCGCCTCTTAGATTGATTAGTTATGGTAATTTTATGAAAGCTAATGGACTATAAGACTTATTCCTTGAAATTGCTATTTCGATGCCTCATGCACAGAACATCTCTGGGATTCGTTCGAAACCCAATGGAATGATTTCGGTTTAGAACCCTACTCTGTTACTCCCGCCTATTGCTTGCGAAAACTAATTATCCTCATTCGGCTAGTAGTAGTAAAAAGCATGTTGGCACTTTTGTTAATGCCTAATTGGGTTGAATGGTAACTCCATATCTAATCTCGTCCATGCTGCTTCTTATGAACATTATGTTATCTCATATGTGAGAGGGTATAAAGTCGTCAAAATCATGCAAGCAATATATAATAAGTATCTCGATGAATGAAAATTCTCGATCATCGGTTGGATCACGATCACTAAAAGGGAAACACCTTGGAGACAATCAAACTTGAAGCTTAAACTTAACAAATATGAGAAATGTACCAATAGTGAATTACAAATGGTTTTTCATGAACTGACCATTCCAATTGCAGTTGCCTCGCCAATTAGTCAACATCTCACTCTGATCAACAATAATAATGTACCTATAGTGGATGTACTCCGCCATATACTATCAATGCCTCATCGGCTGACCAATGTGAGGCGAATAAAGAAATAGAGAATATTGAAGCTGAAAAATTAAATTGCATAATGAAGAGATTCATGTTGAGCCTGTAGCACGAATTGAGGAGACTAGTGTTGAGCTTATGGCACAAAATCGTGAAGGTAGCGAGACATGGAAAATTGTCGAGAAAAAGAATAGGCCTTCAGGAAAAAATGAGGATGCTCATGACAATCGGACGAGTAAGGTTTCTAAATGCTATCAGTAAAAGTGATATGTTGGAATTGTTGGGAGAAGGGGGGTTCATAATCCTTGAACTCAACGTACATTATCTCTTTTATGTTCTCAAAATAAGGATGATTTCCTATTTTATTTGAACCAATGGTTACTTTTGATGTTATCCTATTTAATTTTTGGCGTGGTTTGGGTTTCAATTTTATTACTTCTAACTTAAGAAATTACCCACCAATGTGGAAAATTTGATTGCGGGTTTTGTGATTTAGGTGTATGACGAGCATGTGGCCATTGATTACTCAACTTTAGATGACATGCATCAATAGAATTTTTTTCTTTAGAAGTGTGTTAGATAATTGCAGGTTGTCTCAGTGGGGGGATATTATTCGCGTGAAATCTTCTTCTCTAAGTAATTTGATGATTATTGGGGATTTCAATATGGTTTTAGGCACTCACAAGAAAATAGATAAGTCGTTTGATGTAGGCCCCTATGTTGGTTTCGGGTGGGGCCCTCTCCCACCTATTCCTCTCCACTTTCATTTGAGGGCTCCTGCACATCAATAGGCCTTATCCCCGCCATTATCTTCCAAGACACTAGTCTCAAAGGAGTCGACACCTCGAGAACAACTTCAGTAGGAAAATTCTCAACCCTTGTGTTGTCTCACCCGTTGTGTTATCCACTTCCACGGTAGAGGTCAAGGCATCGATCCTCGTGCAATATTTAAGCTATAGGGAAAAGAACGCACCATTCAATGTCAAAGGCAGCTCGACATCTCCCTGAAAATCCCCCTATCATTAGCTCCAAAAGCATACAAAAATTCCATCTCACCGAGGTCTATCGACCAACCCGATTAGCCCCCTCCCACCATTGTATATGTATCATAAATATATAAAGTTAACACATTAAAATAAGTACAAGGATTGACATTACCCCCCCCCCCCCCCCCCCCGCGGATCGTCCACCAGTTCACTTAAAGGAGTAGAAAGAAGTCATACTCTCAATTGGTGCATACTATATGTCCCTTTGATGGCCTCTAGATCAACAGGATAATGATGGGTAAGGCTTCTCCCCTATAGATACTTTCTTAGATCGTTCCTTTTCCAATCCTCTAGACGGGAAGCTCCCTATGTCAAGTACATAAACCACATGCTCTCTAGATAATCCCCAATTAGCTCATCGCAGCCTTGTTGGGGTTCAGGTGCCACCTCGCCTAGCCACTCCGTCAAGGGGCACACTCTGGCATAGTAAAACCCTTTTACATAATCCAAGTGCTCAGACATATGGGATTTACATTCTAGTTCACTTTAAAGGGAAACGACATGTCTGTCGTCTTCACTTTGACGTATCAGTGTCTCTGCTTCAAGGGTTTTTTGAGATAAGCCCCCCAAGGAACTTCAAATGTGGATGTACAAAAGTGACATGTTGTGAGTTTTTCACATGCAAAGTTATAAAAATGGGTCGAAAGACCAACCCAATGACTTTCCGACATAGCAAATATGTTACCACCATTAACCTCCTTATGTTGCTAGTTATTTGGGTTGAAACCAAGTTGAACTCTCTCATCACCTTAATAAAAAAAAGGCAGCATTGGAAACATCATACCCACATCCAATTGATCCTCATACATGAACATCTTGTTAAGCTTACAATGGTCATTCGCCTTCTCATCCTTGGTCGTAGCAGATAGGATTAGCAATCGGCCCAATCTACACATGGTCCCGATTGCCCCCAAATCTCTCATAGTAATAATGTTGTAAGTATCCTCCACTCTCTTTAATTTCAGTGGAGGTGACCGCGAGAAAGGATCATACCTCAATCCAACCGACTTGTTATTTATTCTTAGTCCTCAAGGCCACATCAGTCCCCTCATATCATAGAATATGAACCCTGTCATTTAACCCAACCCCTCTATACATGTCGGGTATCTCGACCATTACCACCCATCGATTTCCACGGACAACCCCTCCACCAAGAGCCGACAGAACTGACAGTAACTTAGTCTCAGATTTCTTCTTTTTCTTCCTACACGATGCCTCTAAGGTCAACAGAATTTTTGGATCATCTATCCTTTGATCTAGATGCAGGTGTTCAACCTCCTCCACTTCCACCCCCGCTTGAGGACTAATTGAACCAGACAGTTACTGGAAGAAAACAAACAAAGGCAGACAAAAAGGAAGACTGACCTCAAGCTTACGCAGGAAAACACCAATTCTTCCTCGTCGAAAAACAAAGAAAAGTTCAAAGGAAAGAAACATGAAGTAAGGAAGAAGAAGAAAACCAAACAGTCTAAAAATATCCCCTTCCCTAATTATAATCGGAATGGGAAAAATCAACCGTCGTTTTACCAAATACAGGTGCAAATATTGGGGTGACAAAAGCAATATATCATGACACCATACCTGGCATTTCTATTAAATGCCTCATTTATGTCATAATGACATCTCATCTGCCAAAAATCACATAACGCACGTGACACACAAGCACAAAGAAAGCGAAAAGGCCTCGCATCCTCTGGAAACCAAATTAAAAAATCCCAACAGAACACACGCCATATCCTGAAGTCACTCACACGCAGTGATTCGCCTCGATTTCTCGTTAGGGTGACTTTTGATAAAGGATATGAGTCCTATATAAGAATATTCGGCCCAATTTGAAGACTTTGGCTCATAGGCTGAACCCGAACCCGAACCCATTGCAGTCATCATGAGTATTGAGAGTATTTCTTTGCCCACAAGTCATGCCAATAAATAGTGAGACCCTTTCTCACAATAAGGGTCCAGTATTTCATCTCTCTATCTCTTCTCTCTACTTTCTCTCTCTATATTTCTTACGATATTCAATGTTCTCTTACTGACTTAACTGTCAGAGTGTTTCCGAGAGACCTCTCTCAACGGATGCACATAAGCTCAAGTACATCAGAAACCCTTCGATCCCAAGTTCTCATCATTTAGCTATTACATGTTGATTTTAACACTTTAAGAGCAACAAACTCAAACCCATCATATATATATCAAATACCATTTTTCAATTAATTAATATAGAACCCCTAATAGTTACTAGGGTTGCAAATAAGACGAGATGAGGTTGTGAAGTGCTTCCACTCTTCTCGTCTAGATGAGGAATGTCAATCACCTTTTATAAAATGGAGAAAATATAGTTTTTTGTTCCCTTAGGAATTAGAATACTTGTAGAGCTAGAAGTGAGATTCTCATTTCATATCCTTCCCCTATCTCTAGTCTACCCTAAGAAGAAAATAAATAAGAATTCTCAATCTTTATTTGGAGGCAATCTCCAATAATAACCTCTCTACTTGCAATCTAATAGTTCCAAAAACAACTACAATAATAATTAACAATAACATCTACTATAGCTCAACCAATCAAAGGTTAAATTTAAGTATGACTCAAAAAGAATCTAAAATGATCAAGTAGAAAGTAACATAAATTTAAATAATTGACAACATTCTAAGAAAGTTTTAGGACCCAAAAAGGAAAGGAATATAAGGCATAAGGGTAGAGTAGAGTAACTTCGTTGAAAAGAAATTCTGTTAATTATGAAATTCAGTTTAAACTAGATCAATTTATTAAAATCACAAAAAAACAAACAAAAAACTATTTATTGTCTGAATCAATGGAAGGAAGTATAGGGTACAGACAGCTTAGCTTAACTGGTGTGCCCACCTCAAATATGGCATTCTCATTCATGTGTTTGGCCCACTCCTCAATTAATTTCAAAGCAAGAACCCCACTTTCATTATGTCTTGGTTTCATATTATCATTAATAAATGGAAAATAAAGTCCTAATCTTTCAATGTGATACACTTCAACTCTAAATTAATTATAGGCTTAATACATTATTTCCAAAAAGTTTGATTGACCATCTGAACTTTCAAAGTGTTACGATAGTTTACTCAACTTGTATAAAATGTTCAGTTAGCTTATTAAACTTGTACAAAATGTAATCAATTAATCATTCGGTTGCAAAAAAGTAAGTTACATGTAGAAGATGTATTGCACGCGTCTTTAAAAAAAAGTAAGACGACCAAGATCGAAATATGCGGTTCTAATATTAGAGTTGATAAGTTTTATCGTTGAGCAAGTGATAACTTCATTTTTAATCTATTTTTGAAATGTAATTACTTTCTAAGATGCGAGGAATACATCTTCCGCATTTAACTTACTTTTTTTTTTTTGCAACCGAGTGATCAATTGATTATATTTTATGCAAGTTCAGGGAGCTAACTGAACATTTTATACAAGTTGAGGGGCAATCAGAATACTTTGACAGTTCAGGGGCCAATCAAACTTTTTGGACAAGTTTCGAAAACAAATGATGTATTAAGACTTAATTATAATAACACACATTAATATTTCAACGGAGTATTTGTTTTATTTGGGTAAAAGTGGGAAGCTATCGTTGATTAAACTCTAAACATCCCAACTAGGCTAACACTTTTAGAAAATACAACAATCTTATGTCCGAATATTATTAAAGATAAAAAAAAATATATAAAGAATGAAAGAATACAATCCGCATAGAAATAAAACTGTTTCACTCTACTAAAGTCATACAAAAATAAAAGAATGCAAAGGGTACGAATTCCACCAAATCCTCTCAACCAAACGAAGACCAAACTTAGTCAAAACATCGGTAACATGATTCCTTTTCCTAAACATGTGAAACAACAATTAGTAAAAGAAAATTAAACTTAACTAAAAGTGTGTAACCTATTTTTATCTTTGTTAAACATTACAATTTGATATGTCATTGTCTTCATTTGAGAGAAATGAAGTGTGACAACATGGTGTTGAAGAAGTGGGGGATGTGATTGAAACATGATAAATGAGTTGTCCTAGAGACAATGAGGTAGAGATAAGGATATAAATGAACTGAATGTTATGTTAGAAATGAAAAATATGTGACCGGATGTATTAGTAAATTATATTTGAGAGATATGTTTTAAAATCGCGAGTTCTAATAAATTTGGACAAAGGAGACTATATCCACATAACATTGTATTAGATTGGTATGCAAGTAGGATCTCAATATGTGAAGTGTCGATTCAAAGAAGAATTAGGCGACTTAAAGAAAAGATAACACATTGTAAATTTCTTTTACTTGATTCATGAAATTGATTGACCTTTTGAATTTTGTAACTGTCTTATTAATTCTCTACCTTTATTTAATATGATTTATTGATCTTCTAAATTTACTTAAAGTGATTTACAAATCCGTCACTCTGTTTAAAGTGACCAATCGACCTTCAAATTTATTTCAAGTAATAAACAATTCAACTTGCTAAAAACATATTTTATTCTACCACATAACACTAGTAGTTTATCGTATAAGTTTAAGAAGGTTTTATTGGTTTTCACATAGTGTAACAACCTGGTCCAATACCATGTAGATATTGTCCGTTCTGGCCCAATTCCAACACATTGGACTGCACGGCGTTAAAACGCGTCTGCATGTATTCTCATCTTACTAATAAGCCACAATCACTCCCTCTCCATTTCCGATGTAGGACTCAGTTCATTCCTGCTCCCATCGCCATCTCTTAGAGCCGCTCCTTGCCCAGGCCTTCTACCCTAGCGCCACCCACTCCGGACCGGGTCGTTACAGGCCCACCAGCATCCGTCTGGTTCATTCTTGAACCACACATCGTACATGGAGAGTCGGCTCTAATACCAATTGTAACACCCTGATCCAATACCATGTAGATATTGTCCGCTCTGGTCCAATTCCAACACATTGGGCCGTACGGTTTTAAAACGCGTCTACATGTATTCCCATCTTACTAATAAGTCCAAATCACTCCCTCTCAATTTCGATGTGGGATTCAGTTCATTCATGCCCCCATCGCCATCTCTTAGGGTCGCTCCTTGCTCAGGCCTTCTACCCCGGCGCCACCACTCTGGACCAGATCGTTACGTATAGACCTTGAATGACTAAATGAATTTAGTTAGGCACCATTAGATCTAAACTTATAACTCTCTAAACCTTCTCCGGTGGTGCTCATATAGACCATAAATGACTAAATGAATTTGGTCAGACACCATTAGATCTAAACTTATTATATCTAAATCTTAGGATGGTTTTAATTTTCATCATAAGATTTTAATAAGTCTAAATCTAATGATGATTTACCAAATTCATTTAGTCATTCATGATCTATATGAGCACCACTAGAGAAGGTTTAAAGGGTTATAAAATATTTTTAAAATTCAAAACACTAATTATTTTTTCAGAATGTTAATAAAAAGAATTTGGACCAAAGAGGTATTGATATATTTAGTGTGCATAATTATGTTATGTAGATGAAGAGAGACTATATTTTATAGTTAATCGAATTTGAGTTAAAATTTTATTACGTGATGTTGTGCAATATGTGTTGTCTTTTAAAACTTCCTTTGATGATCTGAAATAGGAATAACATTTGGTCAGAGAGGGGCCGACGTCCGGCGAACCTACTCTGATGCTTTAGTTAGCAAAGGTTGAAAAGAGGTTGAAGACAAAAAGAATATTGGTAATTGTAGTGCTTACATACCTCTTGTGGATTTCTTATCTTATCTATTTATAGTAGTTGTCATGGGTAATTGTAGTAATCTTGAGAATGTGCCTTAATGACTCATCAAGCACGTGTTAGCCTTCAATTGACTTTGCAAATTCCAGACTATAATGATGTCAGGTGGTGCACCTTGTCATATAGCAAGTGTGTTGTTAGGTGTCATTGATTTATTGGACCTATGGCCTTCAGACTCTTATGGTGTCAAGTGGCGCGCTCTATCATGTACCCATTGCCCTTTGCCTAACTGTTTCTCATAATCCAACGACTCTCTTTCCTTTGTCGTAGGGTCATTAGGATAGACAGTGGATATCAATCCACGTAGACGAAAGGTACAATTCGCATCTTTGGGAATATTTCTTACTTCAAATTAGATGGTTATTGTGATTCTTCTTGATCCATTAGTGACATTGATCCACGTGTAAGGGTTGCTTTTATAGAATATTCTTTAGGACATCATAATGTGCCCCCTTCAGTCCATGTTCGAGCTCTTTAGGGTTTAAATCTTGCTTGGAGAACAGGTTTTCAACTAGTTGGTTGGATGAACTCTTTGAAGGACTTAAACTATGTCGTTTTTGCTTTTGAGGATTTTGATGAGGCGCGTGAAACTACGTCCTGGGCATAGTGCGAGGTGATTGATGTGAACATGAGTTTGTTTATGCACGTCATGCTAGATGCCAATCAAAAATTTCTCTCTCATTGAATGATTGTCCATCACTCTTTGGTTATTGAAGCTCATCATTAGCTTTATTAAATGCTAGCTACTGAAGCGCTGCCATTATTTTGAGTGCCTAAGGACGCCTATAAATACATGTTGCTAGTAATTTTTTTTTCTTCTTACCTGCGCGATGTTCAAAAGCTAAATGGCAAGGTTAAGGCATTGGGATGTTTCATTTCCTATTCGGCAAAGCGTTGCCTACCATTTTACAAGAGTTTAAGAGGAGTGAAAGACTTCTAGTGGACAACCGAATGTCATGATTTATTCGAGCAGCTAAAAAAATTCCTTGCATGACCCCTCTTGCTGAGTAGGCTTGAAGTAGGGGAAACACGCTACATATACATTAGTGTAGTTGATCAGTTTGTAGGTATGGTTCTGATTAGAGAGGAAAATGGGGAGCAATTCCTAATATAGTACTAAGAGATGTTGGGACTAGATACCCAAGATTGTGTGATCTCTGTCCTTTTCTCCCTTCGAAGGCTTATTGTCATTAGTTGGACCGAGACAACCCTTGTACAAAAGATTAGGCTTATGCTCGTCCGAACGAGTGTAGCTTCCCACCCGCTTCATTAGGTCTCATAAGTCTCCAGGTCTAAACGTGATGATACTTTGTTGTAAGGCCCAGCTTCGACACTTCTCTACTATGGAGTTTATCGCTCCTCCAACATTAAACTCTTTGATCCGAATGGACAACGTTTGAAAATGCTCAATAATTAAGCCAAAGTTTCCCCCTCGGTTTGGACCATCCTATTCAGTGCTTGCATCGTCTTCCCTTCAAGGATGGGCGTTATAAAGTGATAAACAAAGGATGAAGCCATCTGGTTAAAGTTCTGAATGGAACTGAAGAGGAGTTGCTTATACCAGTAGGGAGCCAAATCGTCCATGGTTGTTGGGAAAAGATGGCAAATTACAACATCAGCTGACGTCGTCGCTTCCATTGTTCTTCTGAAGGTTTTAACAGGGGCTGTTGGATCTCCTGCACCTCCATATTCCTTGAAGGTAGGGATATAAAGCCCTTTGTGCCGATAGTGGAGTGCATATATAAGTTATCTTCGGAGGTCCCGTCTGAACTCTAGTCTCATTCCTAGCTTCCGCCTAGTTTGTTCTCGAACCATACATTGTATGTGGAAAGTCGACTCTAATACTATAATACCACGTCGATATTACTAACTTTGATCCAAATCAAACACCTTATATCTTTAAAACGCGTCTATATCTATTAGAATTTCATCTTACTAATAAGACACAATTTTTTTTTTAATTTCTAATATGAGATTCAGTTGATTTCTATCCATAGTTTCCTACCCGTAGTTTTCTTAACGTTGGTAATTGCTCAAATTTTCTATCTCGTGCCAGTAATGCCCGCGCCGGATCATTACATAATTTGCAAATAAAACCAAAAACACCCTGGCTTTCATATGGTTGTTTTCCGTACTAAAGTTAAATATATTTAACTTATTAATAACCAAATTAAGGTGTAAACACACTTAATCGTACGGATTAGGCTGTAAACAAGTAAACACTTATCCCAGTTAACATAAAGCCACCTCCAGCTGGTATAAGTTAAAGCTTTGCCTTCATTATGATACCTTGCCCCTCCTGCAGCCGACCCCTCTCCTTCTCTCTCTCTAAACAAGAGAACATTTTCCAAAATACTATCCCAGAAAGAGGTAGAAGAAGACGAAATAGTAGTATAAAGGTTTAAGTCTTAAATGCTTAATACCAACCGCCTTTAGCTCCTCTCTCTCTCTCTCTCTCTTCCTTTTATTCAAATCTTGTAGGACATTCTTCCTTATTCTCACCTTTGAAGCTAACCATTCAGTACTTTCTCTCTCTAAGACAACATGAGTAAACAAGAATTCTTGAAGATGCAGGTAACTAAATCTTTGTTTCTCTTCTCTTCTCTTTTCTTAACTTGATTTGGGGGTTTTTAACAAGTTTCAAATGGAGACTAATTTCTTTTTTTCTGATATGGTTTTTGTTTCCTGGGTTTCTCTTCTCAGCAGACTTGTGTTCTTAAAGTGAATATACAGTGTCACTGTGATGGTTGCAAGACTAAAATTAAGAAACTTCTGCAAAAAGTTGAAGGTATGTAGTTTTATTTGTTGTTAGCATCCAAAGTTTCTTACTTTATCCTGTTCTGTTGCTAATTTTGTCTCTGGGAATTAGGTTAAATTTAGGGGTTTTGTTCAATTTTTGTGGGGTTTTCATAAAAATGGTGTCTTTTTAGGGAGAAGTGTTGTTTTAATCTTTGTGGCTAATGGGTTAATTTTGTTTTGGGCAGGGGTGTATAATACCACAATAAATCTAGAGCAAGGGAAGGTTACAGTGACTGGAAATGTTGACCCAGTTAAACTCATTAAGAAGCTTGAGAAATCAGGGAAGCATGCTGAGTTATGGGGAGCACCTAAAGGCTTCAACAACAATGTCCAAAATGCCCTCCCCAGTCAATTCAAGAATATGCAACTTAATAATAATCCCAAAGGAGGTGGTGGTGGGAAAGATAACAAATCTCAAAAGGGGGGTGGTGGTGGTGGTGGTAAAGGAGTCCAACCACAACAAGTCCAACAATTCAAAGGGTCTAAAGATCTAAAAATGCCCCAGAAAGATCAGAAATCAGTCAAGTTCAATTTGCAGGATGATTATATTGATGCTTCTGATGATGATGATTTTGATGATGATGATGAGTTTGATGATGATTTTGATGATGAATTTGATGATGAAGATGATGAGGAGTTTGGTCATGCTCATGGCCATGGAAATGTTCAAGGAAAGGGGCAATTTGGTCATCCTATGGCTAACAAAATGATGCCTATGGCCATGATGGGTCATGGTCATGTACCAAATGGTCCTCCTGGTATGATTGGTCATGGTGGCCCACCTAAGGGTGGCGGAGGTGGCGGCGGCGGTGGTGGTGGAGGAAAAGGCAAAAAGGGTGGTGGTGATTTTGAGATACCTGTGGTGATGAAGGGGAAAGGTGGAGGTAATGAAGGGAAGAATAATGGCAATGGAGGTAAAAAGGGGGGAGGAGATGGGGGTAAAAATGGTAAAAGCAAAGGAGGAGGCAATGGAAAACAGGAAGGCAAAGATAAAGTTAAAGATAAAAACAAAAAATCTGGGGTCAAAAGTGGAATTGGTGCTTTTTTGAGCTTTGGTAGAAAGAGCAAAAATGGTAGAGAAGAAGAGTACAATAATGATAAGTGTGTCAACAATGGTGGCAGCAAACAAGGAAAAGACAATAATACCCATGGAGCTAAAAAAGGTGGAGCCAAAAATGATGTCCTCCATGATCCTACTAAAATGAAACAAGTCTACCATGATACTATCAACATCAAGGGCGGAAACGGAAACGGAAATGGCGGAGGAGGCGGAAACGGAAACGGTGGAAGAAATATGGGCCATATGGGTGGTCCTATGGGCCAAATGGGTGGTCCGATGGGCCAAATGCCGCCCCAAATGGGCGGCAATTATGGCGGAATGGGGGGTGGAATGGGAGGTGGCGCAATGGGCGGTTTTCCAGCTGTGCCGGGGCTGCCTGCACAAGCAGCAATGAATGCACATTATGGAGGCGGTATGGGAGGCAATCCTTACAACCACCAGCAGCAGTACCAGCAGCAGCAATACATGGCAATGATGATGAATCAGCAAAGACAAAATGGGAATGATATGTTTCAACCAATGATGTACGCGCGGCCGCATCCAGCGGTCAGCTACATGCCGCCACCGCCGATGCCGTCTCATCCGATGGCGGATCCGTACACTCACATCTTCAGCGATGAGAATGCTAATAGTTGCAGTATAATGTGAAGTGTTGTTGTTGTTAGAAATTAGAGTAGTGTGAAGGTGTTTTGTGTTCTTTTTTGTTGCTTAAAATGGTATAGGAAGGAAGGAAGAAGGGGTGAAAGGTATTGAAATTACCTGAAACCAAATGTTGGTATAGGCAGTAATTTTTGTTTTTAACCTTTTTATGATCATCATTCAAACTCTTTGCCCAATTCTACCAATATGATCTCCTATCTTTTTACCGCGATAATACGACTTACATAACACTCGCGATCTTTTCGGCACTTCTGAAATGAGGAGATTGTGATCAATTTGGATTAGAATATTAGATTGATGAAAATCTGAGATTGTGATTAGCATTTTTCATGATTTTCAAAATTTAGGTGAGTATTGACTTAGAAGGTATGAACATTTGAATTGATTGCAGGAAATGGGGTTTGAGTTTGAGCATGATGTGTATATTCCATTTTCTAATAATTGTGGAGATGTTTAACACGTGACACTAGTGCCAAAACACTGAACATTTCCCTCTTTTCTCGGGTAATAATATAAAAAATCTAAAAAATATAATTTATTATAGAAATAAATCTGTTCTTTGTTCTAATAATAATATAAATAATTAAAATCACAAACTTGTTGACATATATTTTACTAATTTCATCTAAGTGTCAAATATAAGAAGGGTAAATTACATTCATGGCCACTGAACTTTACCTATTTTCACATTATGGCCACTGAACTTCATTTCTTTCCAGTATGGTCACTGAACTTTACACTTTTTAACACCGGTGGCCACTAAAATTTAACTAACTTCTCAAAATGACCGTAAACAATCGTTAACGACCTCAAAATGAAAATATTCAAGAATTAAAGTTGTTCAGAACGACATTTACCATGGAACCACATTTTTTATTTTTGAAAATCACATTTTTAGAGCCTTCTCTCTCTAAAAATTCACTTTCTCTCTCCTAACCAAACAATACCCAAATGACCTCAAAACGGAAATTTTCAAGAATTAAAGTTCCTTAGAATATCATTAACGCTTTGGATTTTTTATTTTTAATCGTCAACGGTCGTTTTGAGACGTTAAGTGGCCACCGATGTTAAAAAATGTAAAGTTCAGTGGCCATACCGGGAAGAAATGAAGTTCAGTGGCCATAATGTGAAAATGGATAAAGCTCAGTGGCCATGGGTGTAATTTACCCAATATAAGAATTGAAATGATTTTTTTTTTTTTTTTTTTTTTTTTTGTTGTAGAGATAAGATACCTAAATATAAGTATCAATTTAGGTTATACGTACATAATAGCACCAATATATGTTTAACGTTTAAAAAAGATATCAATTTAGACATCGAGAACAGATTGATAATTACTCCGTTAAGTTTCTGATTTCTCTCTCCATGTGCAATTGATCGAACTTAACGGAGTAATAACAACGACGTGTCTCGTTCCGTTATCGAGACCTAAATTGGTACATTTTTTCAAACGTTAAACCTATATTGGTGCTATTTTGTACCTTCAGCCTAAATTAATACTTACCCAAAAACTATAGGCATATTTTGGTACCTTATCCCTTTTTCTATGTTGAGATACGGTTAAATGTATTATTGGTTACTAAATTTACATGATTGTCTTAAAATCATTAAGCTTATATGATTGTATTAAAATTGTTATTCAACTTCAATTTGTCTCAATAAAATCACTCAATTTTAAGTTTTGTATCCATTAGGTCATTACGACAATTTCAATGGTTAAAATGCATCGAAACAATGACATGGGTGACACGTCAACATGAGTCAACTCAGATCTCTGACCGAAACGAAATGTGATAACCATGTATCGGTTATTTTTATGAAAAAAGATAACCAACATGTGATAGTCAGGTGACGCATACGTGGATGCCATGTGTCGTTTCAGTTAGAGATCTGAGTTGACTCATGCTGACGCATCATTTATGTCATCATTCCGATGCTTTTTAATTACTGAAATCGTTAGAGTAACCTAGTTGAGATAAAATTCAAAGTTAAGTGATTTTATTGAGACAAATTGAAATCGAGTGACCATTTTGAAACAACCATATAAGTTCAATGACCAGTGGTGCATCTAACCTGTTGAGAGACCAATGCAAAAAGGGCTAAATTTTTAATAATTTTGTTTTTATCACATTTAATAAAGGCTCAATGCATCATCTCCGTTGAACTTGTCCAAAAAGTTTGGTTGACTCTGAACTTTCAAATTGTCCCGATAGGTCCCTCAACTTGCATAAAATATTAAGTTTACCCCCTGAATTTGCGTAAAATGTAATTAATTAATTACTCAGTCGTAAAAAAAAGTAATTTAAATGTGGATCATGTGTTGCATGCATGTTAAATGTGGAACATGTGTTGCACGCATATTAAAAAAATAATTTACAGTTGAACAAGTAAGAACTTCATTTTTAATATGTTTTAATTTATTTTTTGAATTATGTAATATTCTAAAGCACGTGTAACAAATCTTCCACATGAAATTTATTTTTTATTTTTTACAACCGAGTGGTTAATTGATCACATTTTATGTGAGTTGGGGGGGTTATCGGAAGATTTTGAAAGTTCAAAGGGCCAATCAACCTTTTGTTGGACAAGTTCAAATGACAAATGATGTATTAAGCCTTTGATAAAAAGATCGGAATATACTATATTTAATTGTATTAAAATAGAGATTTCACTCATATGTTGTAAGAGGAGTTTGATGTATCTTTTTTGGTTTTTGGTTGATTAGATTGGTCGGAATCTGTAGATGAATGTTTTGTAACAAAGAAATTATCTTCACTAGCTAGCAAAGGTTCCTAATAACTTTAGTGTTTCATATCGGCAGCGGTAGAAAATTTTAAGGTACAAAAGATGCAGATTATAATCTCCACTCTCATACTATGAAATCAAGTAATTCTTGATTCTAATTTCATATATCAACAAAAGCCAATACAGGGAAAGAAGTATATATACATATATAGACCTTGAGTATAAAGAACACGAAAAAAAGAAATGAAAGAAAAATATAACGGTAACTAATGAGTACAATTACTAACATACCTTTTATTATTCGTTATTTTCTAATATATTGTATTTAACTTGATAGTTCTTTTTAATATAAGCTTTCATTTATTGTAAAAAAAAAGAGTCGTCACTTTATACACAATCATATAAATGTCTGATAATATAATATCAAATCTTAATGATCAAAATCTACAATTTAAAATCTAATTGATAATAATAAATCTATAAAATACAAATTTATAATTATAAAATTGCAAGAGCATCTTAAGCAAAATTGAAGATAAGGTAAATTTGGAAAGGGATTGGAGTGTTGAAATGGAATGGACATTTTCTGCATAGTGTCGATCTGCCATGCTAAACTACATTGTACAAGTGAGTTTCAAGTTGGATTTCTAGGCCCGGTTTGTTTAGTATACAATGAAAATATTTTTTTAATTTTTCAATGTTTGTTTATTTAGAAAAATAAGTCAATGAAAAAGTTTAAATTTGTAAATAGAAAATTATACGAAGAAAATGAGGAAAATGTTTTACCTAAAAGAATGGGTTAAATGCATCATTGATCACTGAACTTATATTGTTGTCTTAAAATGATCACTCAACTTTAATTTGTCTCAATAAAATCACTCAAATTTGAGTTTTGTCTCAATTAGGTCACTTCGCTGATTTCAGTGGTTAAAAGGCATCGAAATAATGTCATAAGTGACACGACAACATGAAACAACTCATATCTCTGACCGAAATGAAACGTGACAGCCACATGTCGGTTATTTTTATGAAAAAAACTAAAATTTGTTTTTTTCTTCATAAAAATAACCGATACGTGATAGCCAAGCGACACATACGTGGATGTTATCTATCGTTTCAGTTAGAGATCTTAGTTGACTCATGCTGATGTGTCCTCTATATCATCATTCCAATATTTTTTAATCACTGAAATCATCAGAATGACTTAATTGAAACAAACCTCAAAATTAAGTGATTTTATTGAGACAAATTGAAGTTGAACATATAAATTGAGTGACCAAGAATGCAACTCCTAAAAGAGTAAAACATTTTTCTAAACTTTTAGAACCATATTTTTAGAACATAATATTTTTCTGCAAACAAACGGATCCTAATATATACAAATTTTGTTGTGAAAGAAAATATATAATGTATGTATATTAATATTGAAATTATCAATTGAATTTACAGGAAAAAATAAAAGATATAAATAATTTTTATTATTTTTGTTAAACAATGAAGATGAATGTAAATAAACGGCTAACTCGCTGTAAAAGATACCTCAAAAGATAAAGATTGTCTCACATGTTTAAAGAGCGATATAACTGTGGGATGCTTAACAATGAATAACCATGAAACCTTTTAATATAAGCAAAGAAAGTTAAAATAAGACTATATGGATATAATCCAACCGCCCAAATATGTTGAAGATAATATAATTATGTTTAGTTATGATTGCACTCAATAACATATATCATTTCTTATGTTGTATACACTACTTATTTCTATCTACAAATTATCATTACTCCCCACTAAAGTCTTCAATTACAATTGAAAACCATGTTTAATATACTACCTAGCTCAAATTTAAATCATGAAAATGCCTTTTCCAACTTTTTTTTTCTTCATTACTTATTTATTTATTTATTTATTTTAATAGTGCTCAAGTTTGATCTAAAAATAAGATTCTCCATAATTGCATACCACAGTGATCATATTTTATAGAACCACTAGAAATTTGTTTAAAATGTTCCATAAAACTTCAATATTACAATTTTTATCCCACAAACACTTGTGTTTATTTTAAAGAGAGCCAACCAACACTCTTATTATCACACACAAATGAGAGCTTACCTATGATCCTAGAAGTCAGGTGGAGTGGGTTGAAGATTTTCCTTTCTGTTTAATGTAATATTTCTTTATTTAATATAAGTGCATTGCACGCAACTTTAAAAAAAACTATATAAATCCTTTAATTAAATTTTATATAATTTTTTATTATATTAATAAAAGTATGAAAAGCAATGAGGGAGATGGACCCGCAGACCGACGAAGCCCAATAAGCCCACCTCCACCTCCATTCAAAGGCATGGACTAACTCAAGACAGATTCATTAGACAAACTATACCATTGGTAAGAGATTCTGAACTTCTCTTTAGATCCCTTAGCTAATTATATACATTGCTCTACTTTGTATTCTTTAAACTGATTTGATCGTCGGAGTGTCCACATGGACCGGTTTCGGTACAAGAGAAGACCAAAAGGAAGAGATTGCCCGGAATTCCCATAACTATATTATCTAATAATTTTATTATTATAATTTAATGTATAATTTTAATAAAAATGAATTTACCTAATGTTTAATTTATATTTTTGAGCCCATAATTCAATCCCTTCAAATCTTGAATCTTATCTGTAAATTTAAACTTCTAGATCTCTAACACAAATAATGTGGTATCAAAGTTTTTGAAATTCACATGTTGAGAGTTCAATCCTCACAACATTATTTATTTTTGAAATTTCAATATTGATAGAGTGGGCTTATGTTTTAAATTCAATGGAGGTTTATAGGTAGGATTCCTTAGACATGGCACTTAAGTATCATAGACCTATTGATGCAAAAATATCCATAACGTTTACAATCAGGAACAATTTTATTCATAATGTCTAAAATGTTGCAATTTTACCTTTGATGACAAAGAGCAATTTTACCCTAACATTAACAAGCTGGTTCAATTTCAGACTTTATTACAGAACACAAATATTTTGTTCTTTATTTTGCACTAATTACATATCAGTTGGTTCTGAAAAAAGATTTCATATTTTTTATAATTTAATAATAGAAATGAAGATAAATATTATAAATTCGGCGAAATATATGAATTTTGTTTGTCCGACTCGTATACAAAAGTCAATATATATATATTTTTTTAAAAATCACGTCTAATCATATATTTGTTATCTGTTACTAATGAGTGATAAAATGACGCAAATATGATACGGATATTTTTGTACCTTACACCCATAAATATATTGGAAATTACACATAAAATTTTCATTTTTATTTTACAGTTTAATAACTTTTTTGCTGTTTTTTTTAATCTTCTGTTTTTTCTTGGATTCTGTCTTTTTTTTTTATTTCAGTTTTCCAGTTATTTTTTGGTATTAAATAATTAGTTTTTTTTTTCTATTTTGGCAATTCAAAAAGAAATAACAGTCCACTACTCTTCTTGTTTGGCTCGTGTCTCTTCTCCATAGCGTTTTCCTTTCCTTTTTCTTGAATTTTTTCTTCAGCCTTTTTCTGGTTTTTGTTGGTAACCATTTTTTTTACATTCAATAAAGAAATGTAGTGGTTTTATACCATCTGAAATTGCTTGGGGTGTGCAAATGTAGTGGTTTTTGTTGTAATTGGTAACCATTTTTATTTTTCGACTCTAGTTTCTTATTTATTACCCTCCTTTATTCTTTTTTGTGCAAAATTATCCTGGTTGTTGTTTTACTATATGCTATGCTATTGAATTAGATAAATTGTCATGTTGCTGCTTCACTGTATGAGCCTCTATATTGGTTTGCTAGCTACAAGAGAAATTGTGATAATGTTTGATGATTCTATATTGACAGGAAGATTCTGGAAAGGGCGAGATGTATGAGGTAAGAGGGATATTTCTCCTCTAGAATTATAGAGTTAGTTGTATCCATTTTATCATTTGTTCATCTTGTATTCCCTCTATCTATCAATGCATCAATATTTCTGTTTTGTACAGCCATTTTAGACTTTTAAAAATCTGATAAGAAAATCCAATTAGAAAAAGAGACTTGACTTATATCTTTTGTTTTTCCCAGAATCCAAAAAATGCATGGACTGTTGGAGCAGTCGGACACAAAATGTGTCCTATTTATTATATCTAATTATTACTTTCATGTAGAAAACTCCCAACTTATTCTAATTATTACTTTCATATAGAAAGCTTCCAAATTATCATTTGGACTATGCACTTGAAATTACCCAACCATTCAATAGAGACAGGACCAAATGGCTATGCTATTTTGTAGATTTCAAATCTGGTTAAGGAGAACTTGTGGACCGGGTGCAATGGATCCAACCAATAAAAAAAGAGAAGCATGCTATTTCATTGGGAAATGATTAGTGGAAGGAAAGAAAATGTATAATTATCATGTTTCTAATGGCAAGGTCTAATAGACCGGGACCATAATAAAATTTCTCCTCGTGAAGATATAGAGAGTTACAAATATGGATCAAGCTGAGCTTAATGTAATATTTCCCTATTCAAACCCGATTCATTATACAAATCTAGACATCATATCTATAATCTATTCAAACCCGACTCATGGTAGAAGTCTCAACTATTAATTTCAAAGGTATAAATATACCATTACCAAGAGCGGTTTTATCCTTCACTTATAGTGCTATATTTTTTAGAACTACAAAAATTAAAAATAAACTAATTCTTTAGAACAGAGGGAATATTTAACCTGAACTTAATAAAAAGAAGAGAAAAATAGATAAAGCCATTTTAATAACTTATTCACTTGAGTAAATATTTGCAGAAGTATACTAACGTTTTTTTTAATAATGTTGAAGCATTTAAAGTTTTTAGTTTTAATATTTTACTTTTTTATGCTATATGATTATAATATTTTATATGTATTTTTAAACTAGTTGCTAAAAACTCCAAAAATAACCCTGACAACATAATTGAGAACTTGTGACAAACATGATTATAGCTACATCAAAAAAACAAGTTCACATTTCCTTATCCTTGTAAAAGGTGCAAATCCACATTCCTTACAATAACCGAAAGTTATGTTGTTACAAAGTTGTGAAAGTCCAGGAGTAAGCTAATATAGCATAGGATTATTCTTGCATCGAGAAGATACCTTCAAGGACCTATCCCATTCCACTTGCCTAATTCGAGGGTATAGGCACTCCCAAGTCTTCTGTCAGCTTCTTGTAAGCAGCTTGCAACCTCTGTGTCACTTGCCCCACTTTACCATCGCCAATTACACGAGTATCAATCTTCAGAACCTGTAACAAGATAAAGCAATACTTGAGAATTTGTTATCACAAATGTACTTGAGAATTCTGTTCCTCTATTCATTAACAAAGCAGGATAATATCAGATATGCCTAATTCGGGCTTGGACTTAAGACGAATCTGACAAAATGGGAACGACATGTGCAGATCGCAGTATGATGCAAATAGGCTTCAGAGTTGCTCGTTACACTCTGAATGCAGAGTTTATATGATCCCAATAGACAAAGAATCTTTGATTTGACACCCTCAAATGCAAGCATGAGTGCATGATTTACACAATAAAAATAAGGCACTAACCGGGGTAAGCTCTCCCATAGTTCCTGTTGTCCATACCTGCATGACATGAATATTCTTAGTAAGAATTAAAACAGATAACAATTAAATGGAAGGCATCCATCAACAAGATAAGCATATTCATCTCCATAACTGGTCTAGTGACAAAAAAACTGAAACTATTGCTCAAAAAAGATATCTGATATTGTTTGTTGATCGTAGCACGAGATGAATGGACGTGCTTGTGTCTGTAGTCGATCACAATACAAGTGGTTTGAGAGTATTACAGAAAAGGTGAAGTCATAAATATCACTTTAAAATGACAGCTGATAATAATATGTACAATGCGAGTATTATCAGTTTACATAACTGGTGAAAAAAGAGAGAGGAACAACCATATGACAATGATAACGAGTTAGGATTACTATTTTTGCCATCGCCACACCTTCCATCTCCACATTGTATAGCATGCTCTTTTCATGGGGTGTGATAGAGTGCATAGCTTAAATCAATCAAATACATAAAAAAGATGACCTATAGATGTCCATTGAGTCAATTTACTTCAGAGCAAAATTAGCAATCTTGTTGAGGACAAGTAAATTGTCTCTAACTTTTCAGTTACAATGTGCATTAGTACCAATTAGTAGACAAGGCTTGTTACTTGTTAGTACAAAGAACAATTCCTTTTTTTTCTATCAATTTTCAAGAGTTGATCTTAACAGAATCCATAAGGTATTAATACCTCCTCTGCAGTCTGGAGCTCTGATAGAGAGATTCTTCGTTCCTCTAGAATCAACTTCTCCTTTACCACAAGATCGATAACCTGTAACATAAGAAATAACTGGTCATACTTCCACTCATAAACAAAATAAAAATAAAAATCACAGCTACATGAGAAGAATATTGGATCTTAAGCATCCATTATCATCAGCCAACAGAACTTGTATGACCATAATTGTACTTCTGGTGTGCTTTTTATAAATACCTAAGGAAGAAGTTTAAGTGTCGAATCGCATCCTGATTTCTCGTGGTTTACTGCACTTCCACTAAGAGGCTAGGGCTCTTTTCAAGATTTTCATAGTTTTAAAAGCTGGACATACTGTTGGAAAACAGATAAAGAGAAACTGCAGAAATGCATGAAACCAAGGGGGTTTCATTTTAATTTCTCTTACAACTTGGAATTATTTACTGGCTTTTGTCCAGCGAGATTCTCTCAAATCTCAATACGATATACAGTTCATGAGTTCAGAATATATAACAAAATACAATAACTGTTAATTTAGAGCAACTCACAGTAGCTCGGGTGATTCCAGGTAGGCAGTAATCAGCATGTGGAGTACAGACACGGCCTTTCTTCAATAAGAACTACAAAAAAGTAACATTCATGATGAGTCATTCTTCATCAAAACCTAGAACATGAAGATGCAGGCATTCAAGGTCCATCTATGGGATTGGAAGACATCAAGCTTCTGCATATAAATGCAATTTTCCTTTTTTTTTTTCTGAAAAATATTACACAAGCATAGGCTTACAATGTTCATAGAATTTGTTTCACACACAAAACCGCCCTTGTCAAGCATAATCGCATCAGCTGCATCTGCATTATTCCCTTCTACCTGCACCACCCCAAATGAAATTTGCACTTTTTTCAGCAAAACCTCGTGTTAATGGAAAGTAGCTGTTCTAGTACCAAATAACATACTCCCTCGTTCTCTTTTACATATCATTTAAGGGTTTTTTTTATCACAAATAAAAATGAACAAATTGATAAACCTTAAAAGTGTGTATAAATAAAAAAATGGAGGAATTAGTAAATTACAAACTACCTCATAACTTTCCAGTTGGCATGCCAACAGAATTAGTTATCTAACTAATTAAAATTCATCTATAACACCATAAATTTGGAAAATGATCAGGACATCAGGTCAGTACAGCTGCGAGTATCTGAGAAACTTTAAAGTGACAATGTATAGAGCATGAGGAATTGCATCATAGCACCAGAAATTTTAGAAGGAGGAATACCTTTGCTATAATCTTATTGAGGAGGTTATTGTGGCGAATCTTTGGATCCAAACTCTGGAAAGCACAAAAGAAGGTAAACCGAAGATTAGTTACATTAAAGAAAGCTTTTTAGAAATCTTTAAATTACAAAGCAGTGACTCATTGAACTATACAGTAAAACCATGTCTATCTTCCCAACAAAATAATTCTTTGTCCAATTTCACATGCAAATACTTGACAGGTCTTGGATTTAACATTCACAAATCAGTTCCAAATTCCTGGAGTCAACCTAAGTAATGGTTATCATACCCAGTGGCCAAAGAATAATCGACAGACCTGATGGAAAATATTTGGCCACTAGTTATACATTCCCAAGGAAGCTATAATTTCTATTTCAGCTATTTGGCCACTAGTTATAGACTGACATTCTGTCATCGGACTCATGACAGATGCCTTCCTAGCAATGGCAAAATAAACTATAGAAACTAGGAGGGAGAATACATAAATAGAGTTGAATTAAGGCCAACTTGACAACATAGACCTCACTCTCTCCCTAAAAGATATAGAGACTCCGTGGAATGAGTGTAACTGCACAATTACAATAAATCCTGGTCCACAGTTAGTTGAACACAGAACTAAATCTCATGGACATCTCTTTTTGGTTTTTTCGAGCCTTATACAGGCTTTAGTGTTAAAGGATCGCAAGGTACAGCGGTAAAAACATATGCTATAATCATTAAAAGTGAAGAAGTATAGAAATTATTTAATAGACATTTGCTTCTCCAATTACAGCAAAACCAAGAGTATTAAAAAAGATAAGAAAAAATATTACATCTGGAGAGATGCGCTGTGTGGCAGCAACCTTAAGTACGATACCATGTGTATTGTCATAGACAGGTGGTTCATATTCAGGAAGAACTGCAATTAAATTTAATAAAGGTGCATCAACAAAGAGCTAATAAATGATAATGATATAGTGACCCTGCTTTCCCAAGGATATACACAAAATCCAAGTTACAATAGTGATCTTGACAAAATGCAATCAGCATATGTCCATAATACAAATAGCATTGACGGAGTACTTGTGAAGCCACATGGCATTTATAGAAAAACTAAATGAGTTAGTCTTACCAATTAAGGTGCATCCATAGAGATTAAATTCCGGGCTCATGCCTGAAGTAACCTGCAGAAGAAAAGAAAGAAACGAGCAATGTAAAATAAGGCCATGCTCGAAAGTTAAAATAAAGCTAATTAGATTTATACATGGATGCTTTTATATATATCCGTATAATGGTGCTAACATTTTACATGGAATAAAAGAGGACAGGAAAAGATATACACCTTCTTTCCACGGGTAAGGGATAAACGGATGTGTGCATCATCAAACATTCCATTCCTAATTAGAGTTCTGAAGATGGCTTCCTTGACCTGCAGATTATCACAAAGGCTTACAAAGATGAAATAATCTTCTCCGAAAACATCCAAACAAGTAGTATTTATTATATTTATTAATTATTAAAGAGTCATCAATATTGAACAGAAATACACAAATTCAAATTCATCTTCAAAATTTTAACCTCTTCACGAGTTGGAACGTTCTTGAAATCTAGTGCCTTTGCTGAGTCGAACAACCTAATGAATAATTAAATCCAAACAAAAGAAAGTTTCAGAGATGGGCTATTTTCTTGCTGAAACATTGTTAAGAGAAATGCACTAGAAGGAGCATGAAGTGGTTAGCCAAAAACATTCAAGTAGAAAAGTACACCATTAGCTCCATGTCAAACATCAATTTATTAGTTACTGTAATGATTCAAAATTTTGTTGATGTTCTATAGGGATTCCCATGCACCATAACAATAACCACTATTTCGCCAAAAATTATTCAAATTTTTATGCACCTGTCAAGATGTTCCTCCAGCTTGAATATCTTTCTGTTGTAGATTCGAAGTCCCTCCCAAACTGAATCACCCCCTTCGACAACTGAGTCAAAAACAGAAACCTGATACAACATACAAGTTACAGGACAATTAAACAGTAAGTAACTCTGGGAACAATGGATCAAAAATTCTCCTACAAGTCATACCTTAGCACTTTCACGGGGTAAAATCTCGTCTCCAACCCATGCAAGCAGCTTCTCATTGTTTTGAAATGGAAGCTTTGGAGGAGGTAAGGGGCTCTTCAAAAGGGCTGTCGTTTTTCTCACATGGCGCCTTAGCATATTGTACAAAGGTAGACTTTGCTCCAATAAGTCATACAGATAAAACGGAAATGGCTGAAAAGAAATGAATGAGACAACATATAAATGCAAGTAGACAAGAAATCACATCATAGAGATCACAAAGCTGATAATAATATGATTATAAAACATGCAACAAAGTTACCAAAATGTCATGTTAATAATATTTCCTAGGAAGTCAGTAGTTGCCATTATGGAAGGCAAGACCATGTCTTATCCTTTTACTTCCCCTATCCCCACTTCCTGAAGTATCTAGACTAGGATCAATTAATGAGGGCACTTAAGAAATTTAATTTCCACCACTATTATGCAACACAAAGGAATTGGTCTATATCTATAAATCAATATCAATAAGGACTCAAAACCAGTGGCAGTGTCTATAACATTTTTTTTCTTTTGGTTAACGAAACAAAAAGCACGTACCTGTTTAATTGATTACATGACCTAAAAATAGAAAATCTAATACATGAACATATATAATTGAACTAGGAACTTGTAAACATTCTGTTCACAAAATGTAAAGCACTTGTATACCTCAGGATATTTCTTTGTTTTCTTGAAGCCTGTTGATTGATGTACACTTGCGTACCAACAGAAAGCCCAGGGACCATCTATAGATTTTGGGCCAGCTTCCCAACTGAATATTTGAGCAACTAACTTGTCATGTGCAAAGAATTTCAATATAAAAAAAAAAATCAATGCAGAATTTAGAGCATGACTATGCTGTGTCCATGTATGGACGCACTACTTATTGCTTTACAATATTTACATGTCAAATCCACTGTTATTAGAATTGTAGAATTCGATTCGATTCAGCTCTATTTAGAGCCGGATAGGGCGAATCTAAATTATAACAAAATCTTACTATTCCAAATACATTTCGATTCAACTCTATTTCAAGCCGGATCGTCATCACAGTTTATCAAAAACTTCAACAACACTAACCACTAAATTCACTCTCCTCTAGTCAATTGTTATTTATCAAGTTATCTAGTTCTATTCCATCATTATCAAGTTGATAGAAAGGCAAAAAAAAAAAAAAAAAAAAGTCAGAAACTCTCCGTCTCCACTAAGTTATTAAACAGAGTCCAATTTATAAATTAGTTTTATTTGGGATTGTATTTGCATTGGATTTGAATTTTAAGTAATGTGGTTGATAAGATTTCTTCTTTGACATTAAAATTGCATTTCTAGACTAATATTTGATAATATTTTGGGTTCAATAGAGTAAATATTTTATTTTATTTATCATATATTGCATTTTAACCAAATCGATTCATTCACGAGTCACAATTCACAAAATGAAAATTTCAATTCACGAGTCAATTTGACTACTATGGTCAAATTAAATATAGGTTCTAAAGGGCAGGAGAGAATAAAAATTACTTGAGATACTAATTATGGAAGAGTGATGATTTTCTTTTTTTTATTTAGATTTTCTAAATTATCTTTGACTATCATTTTTAAGGAGTTGGGCAAGGAAATCCACATTCCATCTATACTCTACCTCTAGACAACCAATAACTTTTTGTTACAAAAGAAAAAGAAAGACCATCATGAATCAAATTCCAAATGGTTATGATCCTACAGACCTGAGCATTTTTTCATCGAAAGGAATATCCAAGTCTTCACAGAGGCCACGTAAAGTACCCTGCACGTACCAAATTTTAGCATCTACAATTGCATATTTACACAACAAAAAAATGACAGTATAAAGAAATTATAGCAGATCTTTAACTGATGTGATGGAATTTATTTATTTATTAGTAAAGTAAATTTTGCTAGTTTTCAAACATCATTGTTGGGTTTGTACATTTCCTTCACACTGGTGGATTCCCAGTACAATTGACATAGATACATGATATCATAATAAGCATTAGATCACAATAACGGTAGTGACTAAATTTTGTTGCTATAAGTAAAATTGTTACATGACTATCCACTGTTGAAACAGATATCAGATTTTAGGGGAAGGGTTGGACATTAAGAAAAGACCATACAAGTTTAATTCTTGAATTAAATTTCAAAAATTCAAGAATTTCAAATCAAAATGCTGTACTTAATCAAAGAACTCAATCAAGATATTCATGTAAAAGTTTGGCCAATATAACTTCTATTATCAAAATGCTGTATTATGCTGTATTTGTTGATATACATTGGAAATACTATTCAATCATGTTCAATTAGGCATGCTGAAAGTCACATTGTGCAGGAAAGTAAGAACTTTCTTGCTACATAAAAATTAAGGTAATATATATATATGTGTGTGTAAAAGGATCGTGTGAGAATCAATATGAAGCAATGCTCAACCATAAAAATGAAAAAGTAAAATACATGTAATCATATGTATGTTTTAAGCAAAGAAATGCATCCAGTAAGTGGCATATCCTAAGAACCTTGGCATCTTGTTCAAGGTCTGCTGCATCAATGACAGCAGGTGGCTTTCCCAACTTACAGAGGTCACTATATATGGAGACCAATTCTGCAAAACCTAATGCAAGAGAGGATGGAGGCACAATCTTTTCAAAAGATGGCTGGAAACAGAGAAAAAGAAAAGGAAAATGGATGGAAGTAAAGATCAGTCCGCAACATCAGGAACAACTAAAGTAAGAGTACTAAAATAAGAGTGCTAACTTTATAAATTTTAAACTAGTTAAGTCTTACAAAAAGAATAAAGAGGAGACAGGGGGAAAAATAAGGCTCTTGATCTTTATGCTACAAAGACACAATGATGTCCGTGGCATTACTCAGGACAACCATTTCAAATATAGACAGTTGCATTTGGATGAATCAACAGAAATTATTTGCTTCCCTGACTTTCTGAAGTTTAGATAAATAAACAATTAACTTATAACATCTTACCAATATATCAAGAGGATTACGTATCAATATGAAGTGCTTTCCCTTCTTCATCAAATCACTGGGAAGACCAGGCAGACGCTGCTTTGACATGTTCTATTGGAAGAGGGCAGGAAAAATTATCAATAGGTCCAGTTGACATAAAAGGTTTCAAACTCGTGATGCTTCGTTTGTTGATTAAAGTAATAGTTATAACTTGCACTTTTTATTAACTATATATATATATATACTTGTGACTTTCAAATTTTTGGCTAAAACAACGCATGTTATTTCACCTATATTTCCAGTAAGAAAAAATAATTTTAATGAATGTTATATAGGGAAAGCGAGAATTCGACGCACCAAAATTGTGTATTGATAAGTTTCTTGACAAAAAATATAGTGCATGACTGAGCTAGTACATTGATACATTTCTCAAACTTTGTAAACAGTGATTGGAATAGCTCCTTTATTACCTTACAAAACCGATACTTCTTTTCTCCTGGTCCGTAAATGACCTCTCTCACAACCTTATTTCCATCAGTTTCCATTTCCTGAGAAAACACATTTCCAACGTATAGCCTTAATTGTTCGCATAAACTATGCTTGACTCGTATAGCCTTAATTGTTCGCATGAACTATGCATAAACTAGATAATAAAATGGAAAGGACAATCAATGTGATAAGCGAGATCTTAATATCAAGATCGTTCTGATTAATGAAATAAAGATCGTTCTAGTCCATTTAAATGAAAAATAATATCAAGATCGTTCTAGTCCATTTAAATGAAAAATAATATCAAGATCGTTCTGATTACTAAAATCAAGCCAAACAACTCCATTTAACAGAACAAATCCTACACGATATTTCAATGCATAATTTATCAGTACACAGAACAACTCCATTTACTGAAATCAATCTGTTTCACGTTCCACAGAGAGAAAATTCCAATGCATAGGCGAGATCCAACTCATACACATACAGAACCAAACTCATCCTCTCTTTCTGTTACTTCTTCCTCACAGTAGAGTAGAGGAATTAAATAACCTCTAGAATACGAGAACTACTTTCTACATACCAGCAGTTTGGACAGAACTTCTACGTGATTGTAGGGCCGCTTCTCTTCTGTTACCATGAGATAATTAGCATACAGAGGCTCGTCAAGAACTTCCGTGTCATTTCTCTGCAGACACAAAACGAAAACAATAAGTCAATGTGCTCAAAATCAAAGCAAGTTTATCAAGAACACAGCAACCATAATAGAAATCAAGAATAAATAAAACTTATCAGTTATCATAAATAAATCGTACTACAAATTTAAAGAAATCGATCGGAATAATGCGAGAGAAACCTGAGCAAAAGAGTACAACAGAGGAGTGCTGAGTGATCTCGGAGTGGACCAACAATGGATAACCTCTACTTCATTTTTGCTTCCTCCTTCCATGATTTGACGATTCTACGATTGGTATCTCGCTTTTCAGGTAGTGTTGAGTGTGTATCAATGGTGGTTTTAGAAATGATAGAAACTGAAGAAGAATACAGTGATCATCAGAGAGAGTGTGTGTATATATAGACAAGGAGATTGTGACGTCAGCAAAAATAACCGCTCTGGGCACACGCACTCGGGACAAAAAGCATGGTTTGCGCGATCAGTCCCGATAGCCACCCGTCATTTCTTTTCTTAGTGTAGTCAGCTAACAGTATAAGCATTTTTATTTTTACTTTTTTTTTTTTAATAATCCTTTTTAAACAATATTTACCGGAATCCGTATGGATGGGAAGC
This sequence comes from Euphorbia lathyris, assembly GCF_963576675.1. Lineage (NCBI taxonomy): Eukaryota > Viridiplantae > Streptophyta > Magnoliopsida > Malpighiales > Euphorbiaceae > Euphorbia > Euphorbia lathyris. Next base: position 20,873,427 of record NC_088918.1, on the reverse strand, counting down.
AGTTATATAGTTCCAAATTGGTTTTTGTTGTATGGTATACAGGCGCAAATGCGTATTTTTATTTGTTTTTTTTTTTACTCGCAAATAGAAATTCTTATTAATCAGAAGGTTTGCATCAACATTACGGAGGAAACAAAATAGCTAGTATTGGAACGGACTTGTCTAACTATCAAATGGGCAGCATCGTTTGCTAAACGAGAAAGGTAAGAAACTTTAAATTACAGGTATGACATTAATAATGTCCAGCAGTCAGTGATGATTGAATCAAATTCAGAGAGGTCCTCACACGATGAAAGTATTGCATCAACAACCGCTTTGACGTCAGTCTCAAATTCCACGTGACTGAAATTAAGATTAGCGAGCCAAAGCATCCAAGTATGTATCCCAAGTGCCTTGAGAACCTTTGATTCTTTGATCCCATTAACCATGCTGCTACTGTAGAATAAAAGGGAACCTGCGGCGTCTCTCACTACTGCCCCTAAGCCACTGCAGCCGTCTTCTGCGAATATAGCGATGTCGGAATTGCATTTGACGGTACGTATGTTTATTTATTAGTTGGCTTTATAAAGGAAAACTTGTTAATTGACTAATATACCTGTAACTAATTACCAAAATTAAACTAAAAACTTAATTTATGAATAATAACATTTATATCAATTAAGGTTGGATTTAGTGGTTAAAAGCCTCGGGTCAATTAAATTAGTGATCTTGAGTTTGGATTCGAGTTCGAGTACGGATCCTAGTATATGTAAAAAAATTTAAAAGTGTCTCATGAGTCTCGAACCGAATAATCGGAAAATTTTCCACTATAATTCATTTGGAAACTTCATGTTTGCTTTAAGCATATTCTAATAGCTTTAAATATGAATTTTTCTTATTGTGTAGGGGTGTTCATCGGTCGGTTCGGTTTGATAACCGAACTGAATCAAAATAACCAAAAACCGAATAGTTCCAAAAATAAAAACCGAACCTAACTGAATAACAATAAACAACCGAACCGAATAATTCGGTCGGATCGGTTATTCGGTTTTCAAACTATTTCTACATTTTTATTTGGATTTGTTTCGGGTTGAAATCCAATTCTGATCAGAAAACTAAGATTATTAGTTTCTCGAGAATTAGTTTTCACTATTTCTATTGGAGTGAAACAATCAAGTGTTACTCACTTTTTCATGAATTTAATATGATATGTTATTAGCTAAGCTAGATTCTAATTGACCATTAATTAAGAAAAATATAGGTTATTAAAGTATATCTCATTAATGGTAATGAAAAGAGAATAAGAAGAATTAGACATAGAAAGAGGAGAATTTCAAAATTTATAAATCCATTTATCTAAGTATCTAATTACTAATGAATAAAGTTCCTTTAAAGATATTAATGAATGAAGTTATTATTATCAACAAGTTGTTTTCAGTTTATTATTTATCAAAGAATCTTCGCTGGTTGTTTGTGTTTTCCAAAATTATTCGGAGGTCTAAATTTCCGTGATTTTACCGCTTTTAATCTTGCAATGTTAGACAAACAAGGTTGGCGTTTTATGACTGATGCCAATTCTCTTGCTAGTAGAGTTTTCAAAGCTAAATATTACCCTCGGGAGGATTTTATTTCTGCTCGTCTTGGGCACTCGCCTAGTTTCATTTGGCGGAGTATTTGGCATTCCCAATTATTGCTTAAAGATGGTTATCGGTGGAAAATCGGTGATGGTACATCTGTTGGTCCCTTGTAAGGTTGCAAAGATAGTTCCAAGGGGGGGTTAGGAACTATTTTACCCTTTTTAAATAATTAGGGCAAACTTCTTTTTCTTAAGAAGAAAGTATATGACAGCGGCACTGAGCAATCAGCAAGACACTGGCTTAGTCAACTGGTGACTAGGTCAGTTTCGTTGCTTAAGTCAGGAAATAGCACTTAGAGTCTATTCCTGAACTAAGTCGTTTGCAGCGCACAACTCAGCTTGACCTCTTTTACTTGGTCAGTTTTAGTTTGTTTTAAGCAAGCAATGTATTAAGGAGTTAAGGGTTAGAAATACTTCACTCAGCGGAGTTATCCAGGTTCGGCTTCTTCTAAGCCTACGTCCTGTCCCCGGAACACGTTCCGAGATTTCCAATTCACTACTGAGCTCTTTAAAGGTGGAGACTCAAAAACCCTTTACAAATCAGAAGCTGAGTATAACAAGAGTACCTTCCTCTATACCTCTACTCACTTCTACTCTAATTCACTAAGTACTAAAACCGAGTACTCAGCTTCTCCTTTCTAATTCTAGAAATGATTAAGATTTGTCCTAAACAACAATTGCTAGAACACCTTAGATGATTGAGGATCAATCACTCTAGACTTTTACACAGATGTGAAAATTGTCGTGTAAGATTTGCTTTGCTTTTGGATGCAGAACTTTTGTATACGTTTGGTCAGCGTAACGGCTTTTGCTCAAAGTTCTGTCTTGAATAAGGATTCTGAATGCTCTATTTATAGAGAGCTGTGAGAGCTTCTGGTTATTTCGAATTTCGAAATAACCGTTGGAGGGAAACGGCTTCATGTCGTTTTCACTCAGTCTGTTCAGCAGTTTTCTTAGCCAATCAGATTCTAGCATCTTCTGTTCTTCGGCCAGTGTGGCAGTATGTTCCTCCAAATCTGGTAATGTCAAACAGACAGCTTCCTGCGTCTTCTGTTCTTTACCAAAAGAGGAAATACTTGGTCTGGAAGTTGCTTTGTGGTCAGCGGCTGTCTTGTACGTTTTGTCGAGACAGCTCAGCAGCTTCTTACCGAAGTTATCTACGTGGATCTTCTGGATCCTTCATTGCTGAGCTGCGTTTCAATACTCAACGGCAGCGTTTTGTAATACGCGGGCTGAGTGATCTTGGCCTTGTTTGACTTGGGCTTTGACTTTCATATAGGGCTTGGGCCTTATGATCTTTATGTCTTGTAATTATAAACTCAACATTGAACACACACATTAGTAACAATAAATCAAAGCATTTAAACTTAGTTTGTTATAGAATATTTAATTGTACTTAAATAATTTTGTCAAATCAAAATCCTGTGGAAAGGTGTTTCAACAACATCTATTAATGTGTGGACGGAACCGTGGCTACGGGAGATTGGAAACCATCGGGTAAAAACTCTAAGTCCTAAGAGACGGCCTTGAGTCCGGTTAGCTAGTTCCGATGGTGGATTCTTCCCTTTTCACTTGCTAATTAGCTTGTACTAGGCTTGGTCGTATTTCATATTTACATTCTCCATATTTATCAATTTATGATTCACAATCTCTTTTTCTCTATATGTGTTGATATTTGCTACTTGTTTTGATACTCGTAATTGATTATTGTGTAGGAGAACACGATTTTCGACGCCATTCGGGCTATCTTTAGGGATTCATATAGGTGTTGCCTTACCAGAAGTGACGCTCCGGAAACAGTAGGAATTGACAAGCCACGGAACTTACGAGCCCTAATTTCTGATCCCGAGCATTAGACACGCCTTGACTAGGAACCATGTAGTCTAAGTACTTCACGGGTCGGTCACACTACACGTAGTCGTCATTGCAAGAGTAAATCGTTAACCGTATATATATTGGGAATCATTGTTTGTCATATTTATAACTTATCGCCATCCGCATCATTTCGTAGAGTTTTTGTTATATAAATTTGTCTCAACCATAGTTAGGAGTAGTTTGTAGTTGTTCCCCGAATCAACTCAAAGTATTCACCGCCTAGATAACGTATAAAACCGAGTCGTCTAATACTTGTAGTTATAAATCCCGTGGATTCGATACCCGGTCTTAACCGGATTATTACTTGATACGACGGGGTACACTTGCCCCTAAGTAGTGGCGTCTAGTAGAGATAGAGCATTTAGAAATATCACATCCATAGTCGTAACGCACTTAGCATAATATACATTTCGTCGTCGTTAAAGAAAGCTCTACTAGCCGTTTACGCCATCAAGTTTTTGGCGCCGTTGCCGGGGATTTATAATTTCTTGCAATATTAGACAAAAACGTTTTGTTGTTAGTCTAGGCATTATTTTTGTATAAATTGTTTATATATACTTGTTACTAACAAAATTCTTTCTTGTTTATAATCTATTTCATTTATTTATTTTATGCACACCCGATCCCGGAGTGATTCTCTTGTTCCTATTGATCTTAGAATTTGAACGTACTCTTTGTAGGATTCGGAGAGAGAAAATGGCAAACCTCAACAATGAAGCTAACCAGCCCGAGGTCAACCAAAGGCCACCGTTGCAACCCGTGAATAACAACCGCAATGGTGGAGATATGCGCTCGATGATGGAGATTCTCACCCCGCATCGTCCTCAAAACCGCAACGGAATCGTTGCCCCCACCATCCTGGCCAACACATACGAAATCAAGACTAGCATGATCCAACTCATCCAACAGCTCGGCTAGTTCGGAGGAGAACCTCATGAAAACCCTAACGAGCATTTAGATAAATTTCTTATGTGTGCCGAAACTTCTCGGTAAAACGGTTTACCGGTTGAGGCCGTCCGACTAAAGTTGTTTCCTTTCTCTTTGACAGGACAAGCGTTGGAGTGGTTGCACTCGTTGGAGGCAGGTTCGATTACATCGTGGGTGGAACTTGAGAAGGAGTTCCTTTCTTACTACTTCCCGCCTTCCAAAACGGTCAAGTTGAGGAACGACATCACTACCTTCCGGCAGCTCGAACACCAAGCCCTTCATGCGGCTTGGGCTAGATTCCGGAAGTTGCTTCGAAGCTGCCCGCACCACGATATCCCCAAGCACGATTTGGTAAGTACTTTTTATCACGGATTAACACATACTAATCGTGCCACCGTGGATTCCGCAGCAGGTGGGGACCTATTTAGGAAGTCGGCCAGTGAAGCATATGAGCTCATTCATGAGCTCGCAAGGAAAAGCGTACAGTGGTAAGAAGATCGGCTTGCCGAACCTTCGCGACATCAAACGTTCGCCGTGGAGAAAGAGGCTTCGAAAAGTTCCATGGCGGAAATGAATAAAAAACTTGACGCTTTGATAGCCCAGTTGAGCCTTAACAAAGTTGCACAGGTCCTGATGTGCAATCATTGTGGTGGAGACCATGACGGACTTAATTGACAAGCCGGTAGTCCTTTCTCCGACGATACCGAAAATGTAAGTTACATAGGAGGCAATCCAAGGTATAATCCTAACCCGAACTCCTATTCACACCACCATAATAATAATAACGGCGGATGGAGGCCTCGATACCAACACCCGAACTTGTCGTATGGCAATAATAATAATGTGTTGAGGCCCCCATCCGACTTCGATCAAGAATATCGGGAAAACGGGCTAGGGCAATCACAAGCCATGCCCGGTAATCGGAACGCTCCACCTCCCGATAATGTGCATGGCCAGTCCGTAACATCCTTATTAAAGGATATCTTAACCCGTCTTGCCGATAGTGAGGTGTTTTGCAGGGACCTTAGCCGCCAGGTAGCTCACTTGAATCGTCAGCAACAGGAGAGGCCACTAGGAACCCTCCCGGCAAACACCGAACAAAACCCGCGGGACAAAAATAGAGAGTCCGGACAGGCGATAACGCTCCTAAATAATAGAAGTTCGGACCCATCGAGTTCCAACTCGGACAGCCTGTAAGCCGCCGCATGAGAAAGTCGAGCTACTTCGACTCTAAACGTAGCATCGGTTTGAACTTCTCAAACCCCTTGTTTATATGTATCATAACCGTTTTTCAACTTATTTTTATTTATTTTTATTTGTTCTCTCTTTTATGTTATTTCTAGTTTTCTCCCTTCAGTTATTTTTGTTTTTAATTCTATTTCTATTTTTATTTTTACTTTTATTTTTCATAAATCAAAAGAAAAACAAATCCCACTTTTAATCCAAAGAAAATAAGCCACGTTGGGCGTATATTTCTTTACGCCCCGCGCATCTGCGTCTCTGACCCTTTTGCTCGCAGTAGAAGGCATGTTACGCGAGGCGTTTACCCTTCCACGCCCCGCGTAACGTTCGGCAATTAGTTGCCCCAAAATAAACGCCACGTGTTGGGACACGCGGGGCGCCTTATAGGGCACGCCCCGCGTATCCTCAGGGAGCTGCGAATTGCAACTCCCCATGACAGTTTTTCCATCTTCCACCTCTCTCATCACTCTTCCTTTTTCCCCATATATCTTTCCCACTTCCACACTCCACCTCCTCTCACCTCCAATCACATCACCTCCTTTCAAATTCAAATCCTTTCACCTTCCCTCCACATTAATTTTATTTAAACCACCTCCTTAATTAAACTTAAAAAAAAATCATAAAATCATTAAATACTCATTAATAAAACCATAAACCACCAAATTAAAAATCAGAAAAATCAAAAACCGAAAACAATTGTTTCAATTTCTGTCTTCTACGCGGGGCGTACCCCTATGTATGCCCGGCGTCCTCACTTTTCTCCCACCAAATTTGGCCAGGAGACGATATACGCGAGCGTACTACTAGGCATGCCCCGCGTATGAGCTCCTTTCTCGCGTAAAATAAGCTCAGGAGGTGGGATACGCGTGGCGTGGCCCCTTCACGCCTCGCGTACCCCCCTGGGAATACGAGTTTTACTTGGATTCCCCACTCCTCCCCTATAAATACTTCCCCTTTTCCTTCTTCTTCCTCACAACTCATTCTCACTTCCCACACCCTTCCTATACACTCTCTCAATCCCTCACTCACACTATGGTAAGGCGAAAACAGGTTGCCGACATGCGCCCCCCACGGTCCACTCGGGCCCGTACCTCTCGTACCCAACTACGCCAATCACCACCACCTCCCGAACGGGAGGAAACACTACCACTCACCCGACAATACCGGGCTCCTTTCCATCTTCTCACCGAAGAGGAAGCCCAATCCTACCAAACACTCTCCGTCGCCCACGTGATGGAGCTTCCATACATTGAACGTAGCATTCTCGATCGCTACAACATTGGAGGTGCCTTCGAGGACCGCCTCCGTGCTCTAAATTGGCTCGATCACTATCGGGCACGCCACCACGTCTACTCTTCGTTGGTCGTGGAATTCTACACCTCCTTAGAATCCAACAATGTTCCGGGAGCCGCCCTCTTCAACTTCCGCCTTCACAACCAACCTTTCACCATTGACACCCAATGGCTCCGCAATCATTTCACCAAACAAGCGGAGGCGGGCATTGCACATTGGCCCGAGGGTGTCTCCCCTAGACCTCCATCACCGGGTCCGATGATTACGATATCTCCAACCTCCGCCCGGCATGCATCCGTGATCCAATCCTCCAACTTCTCCACCGCTTCATCTCCTTCTACTTCTTGGGGAAGTCCGAGTCCACCAAGGTCAATAAGCACGAGCTTTTGGCCCTTTATTGTTGTGCAAACGGCCTCACCTACGACCTCTCCTACCTCGTGGCTGTCCAACTCCACCACATGCCCACCCGAAAACATGGGAGAATCGGGTTGGGCCATCTCATCACCATCTTCGCCACCTCCGCTCTTGGCAAGGCTGCCCTTGATCGCCTTCCAAGTCTTGAGCCTCGGCCCTTGGAGAAAAATGCCTTCAAATCTCTCAAGCGCCCTACCTCCGACCCGGGTGAAACTTCGGGGGCGGCCCACTCAAACGAGGAGGAGGGCTCGGACTCGGACATGGGCCTAAATTTCAGTCCACCACCCTTCCACGACTTCAACTCCCTCTATGCCCGGTTGGATATTTTGGAGGACAACCAACGCCGAGATCGGGCCCACTTCGACTCCCGCTTCGATGCCATCGATGCTCGCCTCGACGCCTCCGAGGTTCAAAGGCGTGAGGATCGGGCCCATCTCGATGCTCGCTTCGATGCCCTCACCAACTCCTTCGCCTCCTACTTCAACATCCACGGAAATCCTCCTCCGCCTCAACCATAGTTTCCATTTTTTTTATGTTTTCCTTTGTTTTGTATTTTCTTTTTTTTTCGTGTTTATTTTAATTCGTTTCATTTTAGGTGTGTCCTTTGTTATCTTTTTCTGTTTTTATTGTACTTTCTTTTCTATTTTAATATATTTATGATTGCCGTTTACGTTTCGTTGTTTATTTTTCTCAATTTCTGCGCCATTAATAACCTTCACGTAGGGCGTACTCCCTTTTACGCCCCGCGTGATCGCCATTTTTCTTGTATAATTGGCCCAGAAACTCAAACACGCAGGGCGCCCTTCTTAGTGCGCCCCGCTTATTTGAGTCTCTGGTCAAAATGCACTTAAAACATACCTCTTACGCGGGGCGCCCCCCTGGGCACGCCTCGCGTAGGACCTGACCTTCAAAGGGTCCTATTTTTAATTTAATTTAAATTTCATCTTTATTTTTGTTTTTGTTTTTCTTTTCTTTTGCGACATCCTTGGAATAGACGTCATTTTAATAACGCGGAGGGCCGTGCAACCCCGCACTTACCGTTTGTTTTGCACTAACGAAAAAAAATAAAAATTAAATAAACAACAAAATAATTAAACTAATTTATTGATTCTTTAATTTTTTCGACACACTACCTCCCTTGGAAATTAATTAAAGTTCCGTTATTTGTCCTTAGATGTAAAGGCATTAATACAAAGGATCGGTTTTAGTAAGAAATTTTAGTCTTAAATCTGAAGCTCTAAAATTTATGCAAAGCCTAGGTTCGTACTAAACAAAAGTATTGAGTCCTAACCCAAAGGTTATCTCTATAATAAAATTTAAAAAGGCAATAAAAACGGGATAGTTGAAAATTTGACGAGAACTTGAATGTACACAATTTAACCCGAAATTTTGTGAGATATTTTTGAGCCTAAAAGAGTTCGTACGAGAACTCTATTTCTTTCACAATTTTTCGAGAGCTTTGACTTCACTCGACTCATAGAGTTTGCACCTAATATCGGGTTAAGTACGCTTATTTTGGTTAAAATGGCAATAGAAGATAAAACGGACCCACTTAGTCTAATTCTTTGCTTAGATTATTTCTCTCGTTTTCATTAACCTCTAGGAAACCCCTTCGAGCCTATTAACCAACTTTTTTGTTAAATACCCTTTTTAACAATTAACCCTTTTCCCTCTTGTTTAAACACCAACAAAATCAAATCGCACCTGAATTAAGCCAAAGCCTTAATAAGTAAGCACCATAAGCTTTCGAAATCGTTTTTGTGCCGCTCTCAAAACAAAAAAAAAAAAAAAGAAAAAAAAACACAATAAAGAGCAAAAGGCATTCTCAAGCTCCACCCGAGCAATTTCGAGTTATATTTTACAAACTTGCCAAGGCCCAAATAAAAACACGGTGCGATCATCAAAATGATGTTTAAACTCGAGTTCTTAAAAATTAACCACTAAAAAGCCACCCACATTACAACCCCCCTCCGGGTTCATTTTTAATATTGTCTAAACCGTAACATAGGAGGAAAAACCCGGATGAAAATGCAAACTCAAAGTGATCTCGAGTAAGTGCAAAGAAGAATGCAAAAACACCAACCCACCAAAATTTGAGCGTAAGAGTGAAATCCCTTGGTGAGGTACTATCGGGTTCTCAAAAGATAATCGACCCCCATTAATATTGCCTATTAAATTTGATCATGGAGGTTTCAAACAAGTTTTGGTCACTCATTTGTTTGCGTAGGTACTTGCCGAAGACTTTGCGTAAAACTTTAGCTTCGGAATCACGCACTTGGTAAAACCAACCGACGGTTTGTTTCTTAATAATCTCAATCCCTTGTCTTTCGATTTCTTTTACTTGAGGACAAGTAAAACTTTAAAGTCCGAGGAGGTTTGATAGGGGAGTTTCGTCCCTATCTTTTAGCGTGATTTACGGTTTAATTTTGGATGAAATAAATAAGTTTAATTGCAAAAATAGAGTGTTTTAATAAAATAGCAAAATAAAAATAAACTCCGTACTTTCGGTTAATTTTCCTTATTTTTGATTAATTTAGAAAATAAAACGTCAAGCTAACTCGGCTCTCGAGAATTATATTTCAGGTACGAGCAAGAAGTGAAAATCTACCAAAATACGCGGGGCGTATCACTCCTCACGCGGGGCGTGGAACACTTAGTCAGAAATAATTGCCCTATCCACAGGTACCACATGGGATCTACTCAGCAATACGCGAGGCGTATCAACAACCACACGAGACATGGAACATGTGTCAGAAATGATAATCCTAATCCTGAAAGTCAGACTACATGGTCTCCCTGAGTCAACTACCCTACGCGGGACGTACCACCTTACACGCGGGGCGTGTGAGGAAGTTCTTCAATGCAAAAAGCTTAGAGACTCATTTACGCGGGGCGTTGATGCGCGCGGCGCCTAGTGTAGAGCTTTTCCAATAACGACTAAATGTGTATTGCGGTGAATGTGCTATGAATATGGATGTGATCTTTTAAATGTTCCAACTCCACTAGACACTACGACTGCTTAGGGGCAAGTGTACCCCGTCGTATCAAGTAATAATCCGGTTAAGACCGAGTATCGAATCCACGGGATTTATAATTATAAGTATTAGACGACTCGGTTTCGTATGTTATTTAAGCGGTGATTACTTTGGGGTAAAGTAAGACACAACTACGCACTATCCCTAACTATTGGCAACACAGATTTATGTAGCTAAAACCCTATGAAGTAGGATGAATAACGATAAGTTATAACCACGATAAATAACGACTCTAAATGTATACGGATAATAATTTACTCTTATAAAGACGACTAAGTGTAGTAGGACCGACCCGTGAAGCACTTAGACTACGTGATTCCTAGTCAAGACGTGTCTAATGCGGGGGAATTAGAAACTAGGGCCCGTAAGTTCCGTGGCTTGTCAATTCCTACGGTTTCCGGTTTGTCACTTCCGGTAAGGCAACACCTATATAACTCCCTAAGGATAGCCCGAATGGCGGCGGAAATCGCGTTCTCTTACACAATAATCAATTACAAATATCAAAACAAGTAATAAACATTAACACGTAAAGGGAAATAGAGATTATGAATCATAAATTATAAATATGGAAAGTGAATAGATGAAATACAACCAAGCCTAGTACATAGGAAGAGTACAAGCTAATTAGCGGGTAAAAAGGGAGAATCCGCCCTTGGAACTAGCTAACCGGACTCAAGGCCGTCTCCTAAGTCGTGGAGGTGGAACTCTCGAGCTTGGTGACGAATGGTGGAGCGGAACTTCGATGGAATGCCGGAACAACTGAACAAGCTCTCGAGGTGGAGAGTTTAGCTACAAAAACTGAATCTATACTACAATAATAATCAAAACAAGTATAGTTTGCTCTCTAGTGTGTAAATTGGGTGTGTTTTTGGAGTTCAAGAGCTTCCTATTTATAAACATCAAGCAAGGGCAATGTTGTAACTTCACAAAGCACAAGTATGGAGCAACATTATTTGGTGCAGAAATCCCATGATACGCCCCGCGTAAGGTGGTTTACGCCCCGCGTAAATGCCCATTCCATCAGAAATCTCCTGCATGTGGACCAATTCCATGTCTTGTTGTCTCAAGCACGCCCTGCGTAGCTAAAGTACGCCCCGCGTGTTTGAGTTTCTGAAGTTTTATTGCTTGAATTGGAGCTTTTACGCCGTGCGTAGCTGAAGTACGCCCCGCGTAAAAGAGTCTCTGAGCTTTTATCATTGAAGAATTTGCCTGGTACGCCTCGCGTGTAGGATAATACGCCCCGCGTATGAAGAGTTGACTCAAGGAGACATTGCAGTCTGACTTTCAGGATTAGGCCAATTATTTCCGACATGTGTCATACGCCCCGTGTATGCTGAGTCAATTCCACATGGCGTCTGCGGATAAGGCAATTATTGCTGACACCATGTTTCACGCCCTGCGTAAAGGCTGATACGCCCCGTGTATTTGGGTAGATTTTTGCTCCTTGCTCGTACCTGAAATACAAATCTTGCGAGCCGAGTTAGCTTGACGTTTTTATTTCCTAAACTAATCAAAAACATGGAAAATTAACTGAAAGTACGGAATTTATTTTTATTTCTTTATTTTATCAAAACACTTTATTTTTGTAATTAAACTTATTTATTTTATCCAAAATCAACCCGTAAATCACGCTAAAAGATAGGGGTAAAATACCCCTATCAAACCTCCTCGGACTTTAAAGTTTTACTTGTCCTCAAGTAAAAGAAATCGAAAGACAAGGGATTGAGAAAATTAAGAAACAAACCGAAGGTTGGTTTTGCCAAGTGCGTGATTTCAAAGTTATGGTTTTATGCAAAGGTTTCGGTAAGTACCTACGCAAACAATTGAGTACGAAACTGGTTTGAAACCTCCATGATCAAGATTAATAGGCAATATTAACGGGGATTGATTATCTTTTGAGAACCCGATAGTACCTCACCAAGGGATTTCGCTCTTACGCTCAATTTTAGGTGGGTCGGTGTTTTAGCACTCTTCTTTGCACTTACTCGAGATCATGTTGAATTTGCATTTTCATCCAGGTTTTTCCTCCTAAAATATGGTTAGGCAACATTAAAAATGAACCCGGAGGAGGTTGTAATGTGGGTGGCTTCTTTAGTGGTTAGTTTAAAGAAACTCGAGTTCAAAAATACCGTTTTGTGTTTGCACCGTGTTTTTGTTTATTTCGGCCTTGGCGAATTTTACAAAACATACTTCAAAATTTCTTGGGTGGAGCTTGAGAATGCCTTTTTATTTTTATCGTATCCTTTGTTTTGATAGAGGCACAAAAACAATATTTTGAAGGCTTATGGTCCTCGTTTGTTAAGCTCGTGACTTTTTCCGAGTGATTTGGGTGCAAATTGATTTTGTCGGTATTCGAACAAGAGGAAAAAGGGTTAAATGTTAAAAGGGTATTAACAAAAAAGTTGGTTAATAGGCTCGAAGGGGTTTCCTAATGTTTGATAAAAACGAGAAAAATTAGCCTAAGTGGGTTCGGTTTATCATCTATTGCCTTTTTACCAAAAATAAGTGTACTTAATCCGGTATTGGATGCAAATTCTATGAGTCGAGTGAAGTCAAAGCTCTCGAAAAATTGTGAAAGAATTGGAGTTCTCGTATGAACTCCTTTAGGCTCAAAAATACCTCACAAAGATTCGGGTTTAAATTGTGTACTATCAAGTCTTCGCTAAATTCTCAACTATCCCGTTTTTATTGCCTTTTCAAAGTTCATTATGGGGATAACATTTGGGTTAAGACTCAATGCCTTAGTTTAGTACTAACCTAAGCTTTGCACAAATTCCCTAATTTCAAAATCAAGACTAAAATTCCTTAATTAGCTCATCCCCTTGTGTCGACTTCTTTTATTTTTGATGACAAATAACGGAACTTTAATTAATTTCCGAAGGAGGGATAGCGTGTCGGGATAAATTTAAAAGAGTCAATAAAGTAGTTTAATTATTTTGTTGGTTATTTATTATTATTATTATTATTATTATTTTTTATTATTTTTGTTTTTGTTAGTGCAAAACAAACTGAAAGTGCGGGGTTGCACGGCCCTCCGCGTTATTTAAAATGACGCATGTTCCAAGGGCGTCGTAAAAAGAAATCAAAACAAAAACAAAAATAAAGGTAAGGAAGGAAAAGAAGACCCTTAGTGGTCAGGGGCCCTACGCGAGGCGTGCCCAGGGGGGCGCCCCGCGTAGGGCGGCGTGTTTATCTGTTTTTGAGTCAGAGACTCAAATACGCGGGGCGCAGGAACAGGGCGCCCCGCGTGTTTGAGTTTCTGAACGTTTTTTAAGTTGGAGAATGCAGGGTACGCGGGGCATACCATAGGGTACGCCCTGCGTGGTGTTATTTTAAACAATAAAAACAAACACAACAAAAACACAAATGGAACTTGACGATACTAGAACAAAAACATCGTATACTGAAAACAGAAAAATTAACACAAGAAATAATAAAAACAACATCAAAAGGAAATACATAAAGAAAACATGAAAAGAAAAGAAACGGAAACTATGATTGTGGTGGAGGCGGATTGCCATGGACGTTAAAGTAGGAGGCGAAGGAGTTGGTGAGGGCATCGAATCGAGCATCGAGATGAACCCGATCCTCCCATTGTTGTGCTTCGATGGAGTCGAAGCGGGTGTTGAGGGTGGCGAATTGGGAGTCATAATGAACCCGGTCCCGGCGTTGGTTATCCTCCAAGATATCCAACCTAGCATAAAGAGCGTTGAAGTCATGGAGGGGTGGAGGACTGAAATTGAGACCCATGCTTGAATCCGAGTCCCCTTCCGCATTGGAGTGAGCCGCCCCCGAAGTCTCGCCCGGGCCAGAAGTTGGACGCTTTAAGGATTTAAAGGCGTTTTTGTCCAACGGTCGAGGCACAAGGCGCGGGAGGCGCTCAATGGCGTCGGAGCCGAGAATGGAGAGGGCGAAGATGGTGAGGAGGTGGCCGAACCCGAGCTTGGCCCGTTTCCGGATGGGTGTGGCGTGGAGGTGAGCAACCACGTGATAGGCAATGTCATAGGTGAGCCCATTGGCACAACAGTAGAGGGCCAACAGTTCGTGCTTGTTGACGTTAGAGGACTCGGACTTCCCCGAGAAGTAAAATGAGATGAAGCGGCGGAGAAGTTGGAGGATAGGGTCGCGGATGAGAGATGGGCGGAGGTTGGAGATATCATAGTCTTCGGACCCGGTGATAGAGGTCCAAAACTCATGAGCGGCAACACCGTCGGGCCAACTAGATGTGCCCCCCTCCGCTTGGTAAGTGAAATGGTGTTGGAGCCATTGAGTGTCAATGGAGAAGGGGCGGTTGTGTAGGCGAAAGTTGAAGAGGGCGGCTCCGGGGACGTTGTTGGAGGTGAGGGTGGTGTAGAACTCAATGACCAAGGAGGGGTACACGTGGTATTCTTTAATGTAGATGTCGTACCACCCGAGGGCACAGAGACGAGCTTCGAAAGGCGTGCCGAGATCGTGTTGATCGAGCATGCTACGTTGGATATAGGGAAGCTCCATGACGGTGGCGTCACAAAGGTCTTCGTACCGGGTAGCCTCCTTCTCGGTGAGAAGGTGAAAAGGAGCCCGGTATAGGCGGGTGAGGGGGGGTGTGCTTTCCCGCTCGGGTGGTGGTTGTGATTGGTTTTGGGTGCGGCTGGTACGGGCACGAGTGGCTCGTGGGGGACGCATATCGGCGGTGTTCTTTCTCCTAACCATGGTGGAATTTGAGATAGAAAGAGTAGTAGATGAGTGTTGTGAAGAGTTGGGGTAATGAGTGAGGAAGAAAAAGGAGGAAAGGAAGGGTGTATATATAGGAGGGAAGTGGGGATCCAAGCAAAACTCGGATCCCCAGGAGGGATACGCGCGGCGTGAAGCGGCCACGCCACGCGTATCCCATCTCTTGAGCGTAAATTACGCAATAGGGGCGCGATACGCGGGGCATATATGGGGGTACGCCACGCGTAGTGCACCTCTTGCCCTTTTGGATGGAAGAAAAAGGCAGGTACGCGGGGCGTACAGGGGAGTACGCCGCGCGTAAAGACGAACTTGGAACAATCTTTTTCGGTTTTTTAGATGTATTTTGAATTTTTTTGGAGTTTTGATTTATGATGTTATTAATGAGGTGTTAATGTTTTTATGGTTTTTATATTTAATTAATTTTTTTGTGTGTTTTAATTTTGAAATTAAAAGGGTAGTTAATGCACAATTTATTATGGAGGGAGGTTAAGGATTTGAATTTGAAAAGGTAGAAGTTGATTGGAGAGGAGAAGAGGTGGAGTGGAGAAATGGGAAAGATTTTTGGGGAAGAGGAATGATGGGAAGTTATGAGGAAAAAGCTGCCATGGGGAGTTGTGATTCACAACTCCCCGAGGATACGCGCGGCGCGCCCCAGGGTACGCCCCGCGTGTCCTCTATGTGGCTCTTATTAAGCCGAATTAAGGAGAGTACACGGGGCGCGCCTATAGGTACGCCCTGCGTAGTGTGCCCTTTTTGGTAGAAATAGGAGCAGACACACGATTACGCGGGGCGTAATGGTGTGTACGCCCCGCGTGACTTCAAAAAATTTGGATAAAAATGGGATTTGTTTTTCCTTTAATTTTATGAAAATAAAAGGAGATAAGATAAAATAAAATAAAAATGAAAAGCAAAAGATGGAAATGAAAATAAAATAACAATAATTCAAAGGAAAAACAAATAAAAGAGAAAAAAAAAGTTTATAATACATATAGACAAGTAGTTCGAGAAGTTCAAACCGATGCTACGTTTTGAGTCGAAGTAGCTCGACTTTCTTATACGGCGGCTCATTGCAAGACGTCCGCGTTGGAGTTTGACGGGTCCGAACTTCCCCTATTCATGAGTGTGATCGCTTGTCCGGATTCCCTATTCTTACCCCTCGGGTTCTGCTCAGTGTTCGCCGGGAGGGTTCCTAGAGGACTTTCATGCTGTTGGCGGTTCAGGTGGGCTACTTGGCGGCTAAGATCCCTGCAAAACACTTCGCTATCGGAAAGACGGGTTAATATGTCTTTCAACAAAGACGTGACCGATTGGTCATGTACATTGTTCGAAGGTGGAGTGTTCCGATTATCGGGCGCGGCTTGTGATTGCCCGAGCCCGTTTTCCCGATATTCTTGCTCAAAGCCGGATGGGGGCCTCAACACGTTATTATTATTGCCATATGACAAGTTCGGGTGTTGGTACCGAGGCCTCCATCCGCCGTTATTATTATTGTGGTGGTGATAGGAGTTCGGATTAGGATTATACCTTGGATTTCCTCCTACGTAACTTACATTCTCGATGTCGCCGGCGAAAGGGCTACCGGCTTGGCAGTTGAGTCCGTCGTGGTCTCCACCACAGTGATTGCACATCAGGACCTGTGCACTTTTGTTGAGGCTTAGCTGGGCAATTAATGAGTCAAGTTTCTTATGCATCTCTTCCATGGAGCTTTTCCGAGCCTATTTCTCCACAGCAAACATTTGGTGTCGCGACGGGCCGGTAAGCCGATCCTCTTGCCATTGCACGCTTTTCCTCGCAAGCTCATGAATGAGCTCATAGGCCTCACTAGCTGACTTCCGAAATAGATCCCCACCTACAGCGGAATCAACAGTCGCATGGTTAGTGGGGGTTAACCCGTGGTAAAAAGTGCTTACCAAGTCGTGCTTCGGGATGTCATGGTGGGGGCAGTTTTGGAGCAACTTCCGGAACCTAGCCAAAGCTGCATGAAGGGCCTCGCATTCCAATTTCCTGAAGGACGTGATATCGGTCCGTAACTTGACTGTTTTGGATGGCGGAAAATAGTAGGAAAGGAACTCCTTTTCGAGCTCCTCCCATGACATGATGGATCCCGCCTCCAATGAGTGTAGCCATTCCAACGCCTGTCTTGTCAATGAAAAAGGAAACAATTTTAGTCTCACAGCCTCAACGGGAACACCATTTTGCCGAGAGATATCGGCACACATAAGAAATTTATCCAAATGTTCATTAGGGTTCTCATGGAGTTCCCCTCCGAATTGACCACATTGTTGTATCAGTTGGATCATGCCGGTTTTGATCTCGTATGTGTTGGCCGGGATCGTGGGAGCGACAATGCCATTACGATTTTGGGGACGATGCGGAGCAAGGATCTCCATCATCGAACGCGTATCATTGCCCCCGCGGATGTTGTTCACGTGCGGCCTTTGGTTTCCGTTGGGTTGGTTGACCTCGGCGTTGGGGTTTGCCATTCTTTCTCTACGTAACCTACAAAGAGTACGTTCAATTTCGAGATCAATAGGTACGAGAGAATCACTCTTATATCGGGTGTGCATAAAGTAAAACAAGTATAAAAGAATTATCAACAAGAAAGAATAATGTTAGTAAAAGT
The DNA here is from genome assembly GCF_963576675.1 of Euphorbia lathyris. Classification (NCBI taxonomy): domain Eukaryota; kingdom Viridiplantae; phylum Streptophyta; class Magnoliopsida; order Malpighiales; family Euphorbiaceae; genus Euphorbia; species Euphorbia lathyris. Next base: position 20,855,690 of record NC_088918.1, on the reverse strand, counting down.
ATATATAAACAATTTATACAAAAAGAATGCTTAAACTAACAATGAAACGTTTTTGTCTAATATTGTAGGAGATTATAAATCCCCGGCAACGGCGCCAAAAACTTGATGCGCGTGGCGCCTAGTGTAGAGCTTTTCCAATAACGACTAAATGTGTATTGCGGTGAATGTGCTATGAATATGGATGTGATCTTTTAAATGTTCTAACTCCACTAGACACTACGACTGCTTAGGGGCAAGTGTACCCCGTCGTATCAAGTAATAATCCGGTTAAGACAGGGTATCGAATCCACGGGATTTATAATTACAAGTATTAGACGACTCGGTTTCGTATGTTATTTAAGCGGTGATTACTTTGGGTAAAGTAAGACACAACTACGCACTATCCCTAACTATTGGCGACACAGATTTATGTAGCTAAAACCCTATGAAGTAGGATGAATAACGATAAGTTATAACCACGATAAATAACGACTCTAAATGTATACGGATAATAATTTACTCTTGTAAAGACGACTAAGTGTAGTAGGACCGACCCGTGAAGCACTTAGACTACGTGATTCCTAGTCAAGGCGTGTCTAATGCGGGGGAATTAGAAACTAGGGCCCGTAAGTTCCGTGGCTTGTCAATTCCTACGGTTTCCGGTTTGTCACTTCCGGTAAGGCAACACCTATATAACTCCCTAAGGATAGCCCGAATGGCAGCGGAAATCGCGTTCTCCTACACAATAATCAATTACAAATATCAAAACAAGTAATAAACATTAACACGTAAAGGGAAATAGAGATTATGAATCATAAATTATAAATATGGAAAGTGAATAGATGAAATACAACCAAGCCTAGTACATAGGAAGAGTACAAGCTAATTAGCGGGTAAAAAGGGAGAATCCGCCCTTGGAACTAGCTAACCGGACTCAAGGCCGTCTCCTAAGTCGTGGAGGTGGAACTCTCGAGCTTGGTGACGAATGGTGGAGCGGAACTTCGATGGAATGCCGGAACAACTGAACAAGCTCTCGAGGTGGAGAGTTTAGCTACAAAAACTGAATCTATACTACAATAATAATCAAAACAAGTATAGTTTGCTCTCTAGTGTGTAAATTGGGTGTGTTTTTGGAGTTCAAGAGCTTCCTATTTATAAACATCAAGCAAGGGCAATGTTATAACTTCACAAAGCACAAGTATGGAGCAACATTATTTGGTGCAGAAATCCCATGATACGCCCCGCGTAAGGTGGTCTACGCCCTGCGTAAATGCCCATTCCGTCAGAAATCTCCTGCATGTGGACCAATTCCATGTCTTGTTGTCTCAAGCACGCCCTGCGTAGCTAAAGTACGCCCTGCGTGTTTGAGTCTGACTTTCAGGATTAGGCCAATTATTTTCGACATGTGTCATACGCCCCGCGTAGGGTGGCATACGCCCCGTGTATGCTGAGTCAATTCCACATGGCGTCTGTGCATAAGGCAATTATTGCTGACACCATGTTTCACGCCCCGCGTAAAGGCTGATACGCCCCACGTATTTGGGTAGATTTTTGCTCCTTGCTCGTACCTGAAATACAAATCTTGCGAGCCGAGTTAGCTTGACGTTTTTATTTCCTAAACTAATCAAAAACATGGAAAATTAACTGAAAGTACGGAATTTATTTTTATTTCTTTATTTTATCTAAACACTTTATTTTTGTAATTAAACTTATTTATTTTATCCAAAATCAACCCGTAAATCACGCTAAAAGATAGGGGTAAAATACCCCTATCAGGCGTGCCTCAGCTACGCGGTGCGTAAATGACTCAATTCAAGCAATAAAATCTCAGAAACTCAAACACGCGAGGCGTATCCCAGTCTACGCGGGGCGTGGTTGAGACAACAAGATCTGGATTTGGTCCACATGCAGAAGATTTCTGACGGAATGGGCAAATACGCGGGGCATACTCCACCATACGCGAGGCGTATCATGGGAAATCTGCAGAAAATCATGTTCCTCCATGCTTGTATCTTATGAAATTATAATTTTGCCCTAGCTTGATGTGTATAAATAGGAGTGACTAGCACTCATTTATACACCTTAGACCATACACCTTTTGTTATACAATTGTTACTATAGTTTAAGTTCTTGTTATATAGTTTGAGGTTTTATTTTATTTAGCAAAACTCTATCATCTTGAGAGCTTGTTCATTAATTCCGGCATTCCGTCGAAGTTCCGTTCCATCTCCGTTCACCAAGCTCGAAAGCTCCACCTCCAAGTCCTAAGAGACGGCCTTGAGTCCCGTTAGCTAGTTCCGAGGGTGGATTCTTCCCTTTTCACTTGCTAATTAGCTTGTACTCTTCCTATGTACTAGGCTTGGTTGTATTTCATATTTACATTCTCCATATTTATAATTTATGATTCACAATCTCTTTTTCTATATATGTGTTGATATTTGCTACTTGTTTTGATACTCGTAATTGATTATTGTGTAGGAGAACACGATTTCCGATGCCATTCGGGCTATCTTTAGGGATTCATATAGGTGTTGCCTTACCGGAAGTGACGCTCCAGAAACCGTAGGAATTGACAAGCCACGGAACTTACGGGCCCTAATTTCTGATCCCGAGTATTAGACACGCCTTGACTAGGAACCACGTAGTCTAAGTACTTCATGGGTCGGTCACACTACATGTAGTCGTCATTGCAAGAGTAAATCGTTAACCGTATATATATTGGGAATCATTGTTTGTCATATTTATAACTTATCGCCATCCGCATCATTTCGTAGAGTTTTTGTTATATAAATTTGTCTCAACCGTAGTTAGGAGTAGTTTGTAGTTGTTCCCCGAATCAACTCAAAGTATTCACCGCCTAGATAACGTATAAAACCGAGTCGTCTAATACTTGTAGTTATAAATCTCGTGGATTCGATACCCGGTCTTAACCGGATTATTACTTGATACGACGGGGTACACTTGCCCCTAAGTAGTGGCGTCTAGTAGAGATAGAGCATTTAGAAAGATCACATCCATAGTCGTAACACACTTAGCATAATATACATTTCGTCGTCGTTAAAGAAAGCTCTACTAGCCGTTTACGCCATCAGTACTTCCTTAGGGAATTAAATACCCCACTCTAGATAGGTACGATGGGTCTAGAGATCCTACGACCCACGTAAAAAATTACTGATGGATCTTGGAGACAACCAACGTGATTGATGCAACCATGTGCCGCCTATTCCCAACAACACCAAGGGAAGTAGCCTTATACTCGTACAAACAGCTACTTTTGGGATCTATTATATCCTTCAATCAAATGGCCAACGAGTTCATCCAACATTTTATCACCTCAATTCTTGAGAATAAAGCCACTTGCGTAGAAACCAGTGGAAACCCTTAAAGACTCACTATAGAAAATAGTGAGTTAGTGACCAAAATTTTGAACGTTAATCTGATAGCAACGGTTGTTTAGCGACCAATTGTGTCATTTAGCAACCAAATGGAATCGGCCGCTAAGTAGCGAGTTGGTAAATTTACCAACTTGATTTTTTCTTTATAGCTCGTAAATTGCGACAACAAATTGATCGAAACGCAGTCGCAATATTTATCGATCGATTTTTGCAACCATATGTCATCGCTAACTGCAAAACAAAAGCTACGCATTGCCGGCAGTTTACCGATGAATTATGATGAATTGTTATCGTTAATATTTTGTGATTGTAACAATATATTTCATCGGTAATTTATAAAAAAGAAATATTCTTCCTGAACTTTGCTTTTCTTCTTATTGATTTGAATAGACCAGCCAATTGCTTCTTCCTGGACTTTGCTTTTCTTCTTTCTAGACTCCTAAAGCTTCTAAAAAACGTAGAAGAGACCAACCATGAGTAGTCGTCGGATTAGAGGGAACGACTATGAAGAGAAAATAAAGCAAAGGCATTAAGCCTTTCAATTTCTAATTTGGTCTACAGTTTGGAATTAGACATTGAAGAGTATTTGAGGAATTAGATTTTCCACCTTTGAAATTAACCTTTTCTCTTCTTTGGTAACTCATAAGAGCTTGAACCCTGTCTTGTATCCTGTTGTTATAAGGGAGATCTCAGTTTTAGTGAAAGAATAATTTGAGTTCCGCGCTCTAGCCTCTGGTGCTAAGAAATGATTTACCCTCGAGATTGAAGAGAAAGAGAGAAATGCGGCTTGGAGAGAAAGAGAAGAATTAGGGATCGAAAAGAAAGAGGTGGATAAAACTTTTTCTTCTTCTTTTTTCTTTTTATATTTTGTATTTCCTTTTTTATTTTTCTACTTTTTATTTTGCAACATAGTGACCGGTTGCTGAATAAAAACTTTAGTAGGTAAAACATGGGGCAATTAGGCCACCACATTTTGCAACATGGCGAAATCTTTAGTGGCTGATTCAGTTGATATTTAACGAACAATTAAAACTTTACCGCTAACTCACAGTCCCTAGGGTGAGGCTGGGAGGTTTGCGAAACACTCCGCCGACACCGATGTCGCCAGCAAGCTTCATGCTCTCTCGATGATCGGGTTCTGCCTCCGAGATTGGATTGAAGCATGTTGGTGGTGAATGAGGACTTCAAACTCACTGTGTTAAGTATATAAGTGTTAAGTATATAATTTCGAGCCCTCAATCTATTGGGCCCTTCGTGGCCCCGTTAGCTGGCTTGCCAATCAACTCACACGCCTTCCAACTGTCAACAGGAACAAGAAAGGCCCGCGACAAATGACCCGTTCATCCTTTTCTAAAGTCATTGTCTGAATAAGCGAGCTTTCGCATTTCAAAGGGGGGAAGGGCCTCTCTGTCATAGGCGGCCGGAGGTGTCGCTTGGGATGAAACGCTACTTCACTTCACTTATATTATTGAGGGACAACGGAAATGAAAAAGAGAGATAGGGGGTCTAGGGGAGGCCCCCATAATATGAGTACTCTTTTAGTCAAGTAATAGGCCTTAGAGCCTTTTGGAATCCATGCAGGGCTCTAGCCGGCCTCTCTGTAGGCATTAAAAGAAGAAAAGGCCAGTCCTTTGAGCCAGAGGTCATAGTGATCATGTCCTTTCAATAGTTAAAGGCACACAAGAGAATCGCTTGGGAAAGAAGGGCTTCTTGAATGCCCAGAGGGAGCTGCTATAGAATCATCCCCCACTCTCTTTCATTTCCTCCTTTTCCAGTTAGCGCGTAGTGGGAATAGCCCTTCATCGACATGGGAAGAGAGCTTCAAGGAAGCGGATTACCTTTCCTTAATGAAGGTGGTGAGCTCGGTTCAGGAACTTTCCTTCGACGCTGGGTAAGGCAAGGAAGTTATTTAGCACCATTAATGATGTAGGGCATGGGGTCGAAAGCAAGGCATTGAAACCAACTCTCAAACGATCTCCCGATGAGTTGGATAGGAACAAGACACAGGGGGTTATCTATGGAGCATTTGAATTGCCCCTTTCTGTTGTATTGGAATAGTGGAAAGTATTCTTCTTAGAGGATTTTTCTTTGTTTTTCTCAATATAGAGTTGGAATTTAGCCGTGTAAGTTGCGAGTGGATCAGTGTGAAGCTTTAGCTTCGTTGCCGGCCAGAGCTCCTAGCCGACGACCGGCTACCCCTTTTGAGCTCAGCTTCCCCCTTGAAACTAGTGAGCTATGCACGGAACGAGGAGTGGATGGTGCTAGAATATGCGTTCTTTGAAAGATAATAGAATAAACAAGAGGAAAGGCAATGCGATTGTTAATCTAAATACGCCCTTCTTCCTTGCCGATATTACTTTCTTACCTTCTCTTTTGACTTTAATAGACGAGGAGGAATAGCAAGGCAAATAGCCTATATTAAATGGAAATAGCTGCCATTCAGATTAAGACAGCCTGGGGAAAGAAAGGCTGCCCTTCGTGCTCCACAGTCTCATAGAACATAGGTCAATGGCATTTTCAATGCGATAAGAGCGTATTCTTTCCTTCCCTCGACTCTCGAGTTACTACCTTTCGAGCAGACTCAGAAAAAGAGGAAGCCCACGGAGCGGGACAGAGAGGCTAGTTACTATAGATTGGAGGGGGTAGAAATGAATGGTCCGAGGCGTTTAATTTGCTATTCAAAAAGGTGCTTTTCCGATCTTCAAGTTTTCCCGTGGCTCAATTTACTATTATTTTTACAAAGACATCAGAAGATTTGATGCTTCTAGGAAGAAGGAGATCAGTCCTCCGTCGCGGGTTTTGGTATACACCCCTCAACCCCTTATTAACTATATTACTATTGTAAGGTAAGGAAATAATCTCAGTTAATAGCGCATATGCGACAGCGCATCATAGACATCATTTCTTATAAAAAAATGGCTTATAGTAAGCAAGGAATCTGAATTCTATCTGACTAGTGTCTCTCATTAAGCTATATAGGTTTTGAAAAGCCAGCGCCCAAAGAGCTTTCAACCTTAGGGTCAAGCCGGTCTCCGTCTGGCAGAGTAGAAACCGATCGATCACTTGAGGACGCGCTAAGAACCTTTTCTCGCTTGTGAAGCCGCATATAAAAAATGGAGATATAGAAACTGGGTGGAAAGGTTCTAGGCAGTAGCTATTCAAATCTGAAAATCGGGTGTGGATGCGACAGTATACAACATGGTTGTCATTGACTCGTGAGATATTTATATAGTTATTATGTATGAGTTTTTTTTTCTAATTTCTAATTATTACATTTTTTTATCAATATTCATATAACATGTTTATTTATATTTATAAATAGCATATCCACGTTAATCTTTTCATATGTTAACAACAACAACTCTTTATAAATTTATCAAACACTAAAAGGGATGTTTGTTTCAGCTTTTCGGAGTAGCGTTTAGCATTTGACACAAAACCGTAGGAAATGAAGTATTTGGTTATGTTTTATACAAAAACAATGTTTAACATTTTTTTTATGGAAACAACAACATTTTGAGACTTTTCACGAAAAACTTGTGAAAAGCTGTTTGTGTGTCTGATGTTAACAAAATTATCCTTCTAATTTTCAAACATATTTCTTCTTTAGTATTATTCCTATTTCTATAACATTATTGTCGAAAGATCAAAGTTTTGTCTCATTTATTAAATTTTTTATTTTTTATTTTTTATATTTATTTAGTTATTTATCTTACCTTTATTAATATGGATTACATTTTTTTATTAGGCAAATTCCAAATGTATATTGTGATTTTCTTGATCTACAAATGAATGTTTTTGTTTTTTTTTTTGTTGCTAAAAGAGGACTAACCGTAAACAAAATTAAGAACTTTGAGATTGACACTATCAATTTTCACCCTTGATAACCTAAAATTAGAAAATTCTAAAAATTAAATTTGTTTAGTACTACATTTTCGAGTTTCCAAAAATCATAATTTTTTGTGCTTCTCTCTTCTAAAAAAATACCTAAATAATCTCAAAATTAAAAACTTAGGGAGTTAAAACTGTTTACAATATGATCAATTTTTGAAATGTTTTATTTTGAATTCATCAAAAGTAAAAACTAGGTGTGTGAACCTAAAATTCCCTAGTTTTCTAATAACAATGATCTCAATATTCTTTTTGCAAAAAAAAATAATAATAAAAAAAAAAAATCACAGACATTGATGTCATCGAATTATGTCTTCCAATTACTTCTGGTGACATGAGATGGCAACAAACAGTCAGAAAGGGACCGAAGTCCGGCAAACTTTCTTTGATGCTTAAGTCAGAATGCTTAAGTCAACTTGAAAGCAATGATTAGAAGATAATATGTAATGAGAATGACATACCTGAGACCCTTACTTCCAGGCTATTTATAAGTAATTGGTGACTTACATAAAAGTTTGTATACTTTACACGCGCCAGTTCCTTATTGGATTCAGACTCCAACTTTTGTAATGCTCCGCGTTTGGTGGGAAGTAGGAGTGTGCCTTTGGGATCCGAACAACTATTGGTCCATGTGTCTGCTTAGGCAACTTCTAGAGAAGATTCTGCATAGTTGAGGTTTCGCACCTTTATTGGACACATGCTTCTTGAATTAGACCCAAATGTTAGGTTTGGGCCTTAGGTCTTTAGGTGAGCGTTTTGGACCCATTCAATTAATATCGTATTAGACATCATTTTACAAATCGACGAAAGGTAGGGATGCAAACGGGGGCGGGGTGGGGATGTATTTGTTGGTCCCGTGTGATTAGTTCCAAGGGGGGGTTAGGAACTAATATAACTTTTTTGTTTTAATTAATGTGCTGACTTAGTTATTTGGTGAGTTTGTCAACTCAGCTTTTGGTCAGCTTCTAACTCAGCACCAGATATGTTACAAGACAGTTTTGGCCGGATATTGACTAATGTTGTTTTACTTGTAAGTTAGATATTGACACTCTTGGAGGTCAGCTTCTAACTCAGCACTTGAAATTACTCAGAGTCAACTTTAAACAAGTTTATATGCTGAGTAAACTTCTCACACAACACATGCAAATATATATATTGATAGAGGGTTAGAGATTACTCAGTATCACTTATCCTAGTTCGGCCTCTCCGCCTACGTCCAGTCCCCAGAGTCCTCCGGGCTTTTAGAATTCAATAATGAGCTCTTTAAAGGTAGAGCACAAACCGATTACAAGGTAGTTGAATATGCAAGAGTACCTTCCTCTATCCGTCTACTCAACTCCTACTAAGTGCTACAACCCAGCACCTAGATTTCTCTACCACTGAATGTTTACAACCAAACACTCAGCACAAGGCTCTCAATGTTACAATTGATAAACACTTGTTCCTTTTCAAATAAAGAACACTTTAGAAGATTACAAGTAATCACTCTAGCATTTACACAAAGAATGGAAGATGGGTGTAAGATCTCTTTTTGTATCTAAGTGCTTTTGTATCTTTTCTCTCTTGTACTTTTTGTTTTTGTCAATCGGCAATGATCCAGGGATTTTGATTGTCCTTATATAGGAGAAAATCTGGAATCAGATCATTTTGAAATGATGTAGCCATTAATGTTAAAACGGCTCTTTTAGGAGACAGCCTTTGGTCAGCTTCAGAATTCTCAGGCCAATCCTTTTCCTCTGATTTCTTCAGATGCCAGGTTTGTCATTATCTTGCAGACTTGTCTTTTTGTGCCAGTTGTCCTTTACCAATAATCCATTGACCCATACATCTCGGAATGTGTCCTTTGCGTTATTCCAAGGTTTCAATTATTGGCGTAGAGGGTCGGCAATCTTTGTCGTCTTGCAAGGAACTCTTTCATGCTGTCCTGAGGATTCACTCAGGTTTGTTCATTGTCTTTGGCAACTTCTATGCTGAGTTATGTTTTAGTTAGCTCATCTTCGTAAGACAGTTGTTAAGACGGCTTCTCATGCTGAGTTCTATCTCACTTAGCTCTGTTGGATTTTAAGCCTCAATCTTTTGATTCTGGGTTCGATTCCACTCAGCTTGATCATGAGACTTCTATACTGAGTTTTATTCCACTTAGCTTGTTCTGTCGTCTCATGCTGACTTTGTCCTGTTTTACTTTTATATCTATTTATATTTATATTTATACTCAACATTGAACAAACGGATTAGTACAATTAAAATAAAGCACTTAAATTTAATTGTCTCTTAATCATGGATGATTTTGTCAAATCAAAATCTTATGGAAAGGTGTTTCAACAAACTCCCCCATTTTGATGTTGGCAAAATACATGATTATGGAACTCAGTTTTGAAATTCCCCATGATTGAATTATTTTTCATATTTCTGAAATTGCTCCCCCGAAAGGGTTGCATCTCTTAATTCACCTCTAAACCTTCCAAGATTTAATTGAGACAAATTAAGGATATTTGTATTGACTAGATTCAGTCCTAGGCATAAAGTTCTAATTTAGACGAGTCTAGGTCAGCTTTCAGAAATGCTTGAGTACTCAGTTTGATTGATTTGTTTTTATGTATACTGAGTATGTTTCATTATTATTTGTTTGTTCAATTTGGACAGATCATCATTGGTATTAAGACAAGTTGGATATTAAGACAAGTTGGATAAAGTGATGCTTATCATAATTTTACTCAGCAAGAAATATAAATATTAAACACAAGTGAAGTATGGGCTAGGTTCTAAGCTTTGGACTAGACTACTTCTTTTTCTTCGGATTGACTTGAGCTTGGTGATCAGCTTGAGGCTTGCCTTTTCTTTTATCTTTACTCCCTGATGTACCACCGGCGTGCTGAGTTCCATCTTGACTTTTCTCCCCCGTTTTGCCATCATCGGAAGGAGGAGGAATGAAAGTATCATTTCTAGCAGCACTAGACAGAGCGTTTGAATAACGCTTCAACCTTCTTGTACTCTCACTTAAGCCATCAATAACTGGAACACTGTCATCTTGAACAGTTCGAGGAACCCGTAAGGAGCTGCTTAGCATGCTGATGAGACATTCATGAGATTTGCTGATCCAAGAGATGGACGCAGTGAGCTGAGCAAAGGATTGATGGTACATTTTAAGCAGAGCTGAGTCGTAGAATTGTCTTTGAGCATTTGTGTAGCGGACTGAGCGAAGGATGGATTGTGAGAAGCTCAGAAGGGTTTCATGAGTGATGGGGTCAACATCCATATGTGCTTTGTTGACGTTGAGTAGACTTACCGCCTCACTCAGTTGGTCAATTGTACACTGAGAAGAAGAAGAAACTAACTCACGTGTACAAGTAAGATCAGCAGTCAGCTTGGCAAAGCATTCTTGCAACTCGGCAGATGTGGCAGATTCAGGATTTCCCATAAACCGTAGATGGGTCAGCTCTGCAGTCAGCTTAGCAAAGTGTTGGGTTAACTCAGCTAAAGTGACATATCCTGGATTGACCACAGAGAGAGTGTTGATTTTTCCTTCAAGCGAATCCATGTGATTTACCATGAGAAGTAGCAGCTCGGCCAGCTTCGCAATTTGGTCTTGCTTGGGTTGCTGTGTTTGAACTGATGTCATAACACTTATAAGATCCTTGAGCCCCTTGATTTCATTAAGAATTTGAGCGATGGATGAGATGTTAGATGACTCAGGATGAACAGACCCAGCAGCATCAGAAGTGTTGAACTCCTGGAGAAGGGATTGAGCAGTTTCTACGATGCGACAGCCAGATTGAGTTTCACTTAGATAGGCAAATTGACCAGCTGGATTTGACTCAGAAGTAGGTATGGAAGTTGAGCTGGATGGTGGTGGAGTTGGCTGCTTATCAGCTTGAGTTGAGTGATCAACAGTTGGTCCTTGAGGTAATTTAGTACCAGGAGCTGAGTGTTCTTCATGAGGTGGAAATTGAGCAGGTGGATTCATGGTTTGGTCTCCTTTTTGAGTAGCTGTGACTTCGAGTTCGTGCTCGGCAGATTTTGGATTCTCTGGAGTCTTGGCTTGTTCCTCAATATGAGTAACAGAGGCTTGATTTTTGGCCAGTTCTTTAGGAGGAGACTCTACGGTGTGGGAGAAGTATTTAAACTGAATATCAGACAAATCGGTGATTGGGTCTAGAGGCGGAGAATCTATGAGTAGATCAATAACTGGTCCCTTGAAGGCCTTCTTCTTGAGCCTTTTAAATGACTTAGCTTTGGGAGGAGACGGGTCAGCTTGAATATCATCTGGACTTTCATGTTGTGTGAGCCTCTCCTTCTTGTTCAGTATCTTTCGCTTGATGTTGCTCAACATCATCTGACTCAGTATGAACTTCTTCCTCAACATCAGGCTGATTGACATCCTATCGCTATTCTTCCTCTTCTTTTGTTTGCTCAACTGGAGTTTTCTCCAAGTCAATTCCAAGACCTTGAGCGTAGTGTGACTTGGGTGGCACAACCCAATCAATGGGATCAGCTTCAACAATATTCAAGCCAGAACTTCGACGCTTCTTCTTTAGAGGTTGTTCTGGGGTGTCATCACTTTCTTCTTCGGGCTCAGCTTGCCCTTTTCTTTTCTCTGCTGACCTAGGTGTAACCTGAGGTTGGTCAGTATCAACGTTCTTGCCCTTAGCCATGGCCCGCTTCTTCTTTGGGATGGCAGAGATGTCCTTTGTGCACGTTTCAAGTGCTTTCCTCTTCTTCTTTGCCTTTGGTGACTCAGCAGGGACTTCCTTCCCTTTCTTAGGTTCAACTTCTGGCTCAGCATCACCTGCTTCTTGCTCAGCTTCGATTTCTTGTTTAGCATCGTTTTCTTCCTCATCTTCCTCAGCACCTTCAATTCCCTTCAAAAGTTGGTTGAATAACAACCCAAACAGCAGAGCCACGGTTATTTCTGTTCCCAAACTCTTAGTCTCAGTGATTTCTCTATTTTGTGATCTTCAAGGATTTAGGTGATTAGAGAACCTAGTCTAAGTTTCTTACCTCCACGTTGAAGTGCACCAACCAGAAACACAAGCATATTGAGTGGGCTGTAGGTCAGCATGTGCCATATAAAGCACTGCTCGAAGTTGGAGGCTGACGAGGCTGAGCTGAGTTTAGGGAAGATGAAGTTGGTCAGTATGTAGTGTGCCATCTTCTGGTTTTGTCCCATACAGGTACTGGGTATCTCTCCTTTGTGGTTTTTGGGTTTGCAGAATCCCTTAATATGATCAAGCTTTTCCTTTGTTGTTCTAAACTCAGTCCCTTCTTCTGGCAGATTTAGCAGAGTTTCCAAGTAGGATGGTGTGATTGTTATCTTGTGGCCCTTGACATGGGTTTCCAAGTAGTCTGCATCGTCTGTTGGTCCCTTATAACGTTACAAGTATAGTTCCAAGGGGGGGTTAGGAACTGTTTAAAAATTTTAAGTTAGGGCAGACTTCTTTTTCGTGAGAAAAAGGTTTTAACAGCGGCACTGAGTGAATAGCAAGATACTGGCTTAGTCAACTAGTGACTAGGTCAGTTTCTTTACTTGAGTCAGGAGATAGCACTTAGAGTCTATTCCTGAGCTCAGATATTCAATGCGCACAACTCAGCTTGACCTCTTTACTTGGTCAGTTTTTGTTTAAGCAAGCAATAAATATATAAAGGAGTTTAAGGTTAGAAATATGTTACTCAGCAGATTTATCCAGGTTCGGCCTCCAAGCCTACGTCTTGTCCCCGGAACACGTTCCGAGATTTCGAATTCTCTACTGAGCTCTTTAACGGTAGAGCATCAAACCTTTTACAATCTTAGCAACTGAGTATAACAAGATGATAACACTAGATAAATTTCCAATCAGATCACGTCCCTGTGAGGCGCCGTTGGGATCGGCCGGGGACACTCCGATGCCAAAGTCAGTAACAAATATGGAGAATAAACTGTATGGACAAAGCTTAGCGAAGAGTAAGAATATATATACCTCGATAGCCTAGACGTAGGCTATTTATAGTTTGATGGATTTGTAACTTCTAGGTAACTAGAGAGTCTCCATTAATGCTCATTTAATGGCGATTACAAGTTACTCTTAACCTGGCGGGTTAAGACTATTAATGATTCATTTAATGATCATTATGGCCGAGTTGACGGTTAGCCGTTACTTAGGTAAATGGAGAGATTCGCCATAGAGATCCGCCAGCGGATCTCTTAGAGCTAACCCAGGGGGATCCTCCGGGCGGCTTCCTATGCCACGTGGCATACTTGAGGCGATTATCTCTTTTGGTCCTTGCGATAATATCCCGATGTTATCAGAAGCCCCCTCAAAAGGCTTTTAAAGTCCTTCAGGGCTTTTGGACTTCTACGCGCCGTTCTATGCTTTTGTGAGCATTTTGTTCGATGTTCTTTTATGGCCGGCACGTATAGCGACATCATAATTGTGACAGATGATTTGATTTCGTCTGTTCGTTAGATTTTGTCCCTTAGGTGGTATCTTTACTGGTGGCGAATCTATGAATGTGGAGGAGGACCCTCAAGTAGTGAGGGCGAAGAAGAAAGGGGATAACCCTATTTTTCCGCTTTTACTTAAAGATTGGAGTAGGTGGCCAGCCATACTCCATTATATGAACCTTTGTGAAGGTTTTGAAGCTGTTCTATTCCTTCTTGGAGGAAGTAAAGCTGCCCAGGGGTTCAATTTGTTACCTATCTTTGAGGTGAAATGATCCGCCCGCAGGACTTATAAATCCTTCTCTGGGAAGGATATGAGAGTGTAGAGACCTTGCGTCCAAGGATCGTTTTAACTCTATCGGTGACCATGATCCGCCTAGTGGCGGATCTATTGTGAATGTAGAGAACTCGGGATGTTCTCTTTGTAACATACTGAAATTGCAACAGTAAATGATATAAAGTTGATCAACCATGTTTATTAATGGAAAAGACACCTTATTACAGCGAATAGGTCTTTTATAAAGGAGCTTCATTTGATAACCGTTTAACAAGAAAACCCACATGGGAAAAAAAGCTTGCTAAAGGAAAAAAGAGTACTCAAGACCGTGAGCGTGCTTCATTTTCTGACGAAGTATTTGCGGAGGTTTTGGAGATTCCACGTGCGTGGTAGCGTATTGCCCTCCGTATCTTGTATTTTGAATGTGGCTGGTCCAACCTTCTCCACTATCTGGTATGGACCTACCCAATTGATCCCTAACTTGCCTTTGCCTTCTCGAGATTGGATTTTATCAGCTTTACGAAGCACCAGATCCCCCATCTTCAAATCCACAAGCTTGACATTTTTGTCATGATAAGAGGCAATCCGCTGCTTATACGCTGCCATGCGTACATAGGATTGGTTTCTACGGTCTTCAACCTGATCTATGCGGTCCCTTAACCGTTTATCATTGTCCTCTTCGCAATAAAAGGCCACTCGATCACTGGGGACTTGTATTTCAACTGGGATTACGGCCTCCACTCCATGAGAAAGGGCGAATGGCGTTTCTCCTGTAGCAGTTCTAGGAGTTGTACGATAGGCCCACAAAACACTCGTAAGCTGATCCGCCCATTTTTTGTCGTGTTCTCCTAGTCTCTTTTTTATCCCTTTTACAATCGTTCGGTTGGTTACTTCGGTCATTCCATTGGACTGAGGATAATAAACGGAAGCGAATCTGTTCAGGATGCCCAATCCCTCACAAAAAGCCTTGAATTTGCCACAGTTAAATTGTGTCCCGTTGTCGGTGATAATAGTATGTGGAATGTCGTATCTTCCCACGATGTTGTCCCTAACAAACTCCACTATCCGCTCCGCTGTAATGGAGGAAACAGCCTCGGCTTCCACCCATTTGGTGAAATGGTCCACCGCCACTATTACATACCTCTTTTGCCGGCGAGTTGGAGGAAATGGGCCAACAATGTCTATTCCCCAGAGGGCGAACGGACGGCCTTCAATGATTGGTTTTTGGATGTGCTTGGTGGTGTGTGACTCATTTACATGAATCTGGCAACTGTGACAAGGTTCTACCAAACTCTGGGCGTCTAACTCGGCCGTGGGCCAGTAGAAACCTGCTAACCTGGATTTTTTCAAAATCGTGGAGGATGCCTCGTGTGATCCACAAGATCCCTCGTGTAGCTCCTTAAGGATTTGCTGTCCCTCCTCAGGTAGAATGCACTTCAGCCAAGGATGGCTAAAGGATTTTCTATAAAGACCATCGTTGATCAAGGAGAAATAAGCTGCCCTTCTGATTATCCTTCGCGACTCTTCTTTATCTTCAGGTAATGTTCCATTTAGCAAGTATTGGCGGATAACCGTCCTCCAATCATCTTCCACTGTTGTGAGTAGGGTTACTTCTGCAGATACAAATGCCGGGGCCATTTTTACCTCGAAGGGACAGTCCGGATCTGCCCAGTTTGTCTCACAAGAAGCCATTTTGGCCAATTGATCCGCCTCTGTGTTGGATTCTCTTGGTATGTGAACCAATTCCCATCTGGCTTCTTTAGCTTCAAGGTTATCTAGCAATTTTTTGACTTCTGCTACATATTTGGCCAGGATCTCGTCTTTTACCTCGTAATTCTTGATGACTTGGTTGACCATTAGTTTTGAATCACTGTAGATCACGATCCGCTCCGGGGTGATCTCTTGAAGTATACGTAGACCCAATATCAGGGCCTCGTACTCAGCAGCATTATTAGTGGCATGGAAATTTAATTTTGCTGCGTACCGCAATTTTATGTAATGGGGACCCTTGATCACAACTCCCACCCCTGCTCCCTCCGCAGATGAAGCCCCATCGGTATACATCGACCATTCTTCTAACGGAGGTTTGGGATGAGATATCCCCTCATCAGTGAATTCATTCACGAAGTTCGCCAGGACTTGACTTTTCAATGATGACCTGCTTTCATATCTTACATCAAATTCGCCTAGGCGGATCGCCCATTCTATCAACCTTCCCGAAGTGTCCGGCTTCTGCAATACTTTTCTCATTGGTATATTGGTACGAACTATTACTGTATGCGCCTGAAAATATGGCCTAAGGCGTATTGCCGTGGTTACAACAGCTAGTGCCATTTTATCTAGTCTTGAATATCTGGTTTCAGCATCTTTCAAAACCTTGCTCACGTAATAAATTGGGAACTGTTGGCCATCCTCCTCCCGTATCATGACCATGCATACGGCTTTATCCGTGACCGACACATACATGTATAAATCTTCTCCCTTCAAAGGTCGACTCATCATAGGTGGTTCTGTGAGGAACCGCTTGATTCCTTTAAAGGCATTCTGACAATCTTCATTCCACTCGAATGCTTTTTGCTGTTTGATAACTTCGAAAAAAGGCTGACATCTACGGGCTGAGCAAGAAATAAACCTGCCCAAGGCTATCATATGCCCGTTAAGGCGTTGTACCTCCTTGATGTTTCGGGGCGCTTACATCTCAAGAACTGCTTTGACTTTGTCAGGGTTTGGGCTAACTCCTTTTTCACTGATCATGAATCCTAAAAATTTTCCATATGTAGCTCCAAAAGTGCATTTCTCGGGATTTAACTTGATGTTGTGGTGTCGCAGTACACCCAGTACTTCCTTTATATCTTCTGCATGCCTTTCTGTCGTCGTGCTTTTAATGATCATGTCATCTACGTAGACGGAATAATTACCACTTTTATTGTCCGTGAATATCTTGTTCATCATCCTCTGATAGGTAGCTCCCGCATTCTTGAGCCCGAAGGGCATAACTTTGAAACAATAAGTGGCCTGATGTGTTACGAATGAGGTCTTGATTCTATCCGAGGGCTCCATAGGGATTTGATGATAACTAGACTTTACATCAGTAAAGGAATACATTGCGTGTCCGGTAGTTCCATCTACAAGCATGTCTATGCACGGTAGAGGATAATTATCTTTGGGGCAGGCTTTATTAAGATCTGTGAAATCGATGCACATACGATAAGACCCGCCAGCTTTCTTGACTAGTACGACGTTCGCCAACCACTGGGTATAAAGCACCTCCTCGATGGCATCCGCCTTTTGGAGCTTGGCGATTTCATCCTCAATCACTTTTTGCCTTTCCGGACCATGGTTTCTCCTCTTCTGAGCCACAGGAACCGCGTTTTTGTCAATGTTGAGTTTATGGGTGATCACGTCTGGGCTAATCCCGGGGAGTACTTCATCCTTCCACGCGAAAACATCTTCAGTTTCGCCAAGTACTTTGGTGATTGCGTCTCTGATCTCACATTGTAGACTTTTAGCTATCCGCACCTGCTTCCCATCCGCCACAGGGTACATTTCGGTTTCCCCCAAAGCCATTGTGACGCGTTCCTCCTCATCCTTCTCCTTAGATTGAGGGCGAATCATTAAGGATGCAGAATATGTCTCTTGGGCCACTTTTTGACAACCTTTGACCATCATGCATCCCTTGGCCGTGGGAATGTAGAGTGTTAAATGGCGAATGGAGATAAGAGCTGCAACTTCGGAGATAAAAGGTCGTCCAAGGATAATATTGTAAGCTAATTGTCCATCTAAGATCGAAAACTCCAAATCTTCTCTCCAAACTTGATCATCCCCAGTAAGCTCGCAGTCCAAAGTAACCTGACCTTTCGTCTGAATGGTATGACCAGTTACTCCTAAAATATCGACCACAGTCGGTTCTACCCGGACAGGATCAATTTTGAGTTTGGCGAATGCTCCTCGTGTAATTATGTTACATGAACTTCCCGTATCAATCATTACTCGCCTTATTTCCCAACCTTCAACCCTCATGGTGACAACCAGTGCGTCCGCATGGGGTGCAATCTTCTGACCTGTATCTGAAAAAGGGCGGTTTAATGACATTCTCTCAAGGGTGGTCATCCTTGCCTTCTTTGCCGTTGGCTGATAACCAGGTCCGCCAGCTATGACGTTAATTATGTTTTTTCTCTTCCTTTTCGTCGAGTCCTCCTTGAGTCTATCATCTTCTCTTCCTTCTATTTGGATAAATCGATCCAATTTACCTTGTCCACCAAGTCGTTTGGTTTTTCGAGTCAACCCCCAGCGAGCATCCGCGTAGCCATTTTCCTTGTGACATTTATAACAATTCTCAGGAGTGGTCGTATCTGTGCGACCAACACTTGGCGGTGTAATTATCAGCGATTTAATCTCAGAGGAGGAATTTCGTCTTTCCTCCGTCATGATGTTTCAGTGTGAACAAAAAAATCCTTTATTTAACCAAGGATTCCACGTTCACCGCACCAATTGATAACACTAGATAAATTTCCAATCAGATCACGTCCCTGTGAGGCGCCGTTGGGATCGGCCGGGGACACTCCGATGCCAAAGTCAGTAACAAATATGGAGAATAAACTGTATGGACAAAGCTTAGCGAAGAGTAAGAATATATATACCTCGATAGCCTAGACGTAGGCTATTTATAGTTTGATGGATTTGTAACTTCTAGGTAACTAGAGAGTCTCCATTAATGCTCATTTAATGGCGATTACAAGTTACTCTTAACCTGGCGGGTTAAGACTATTAATGATTCATTTAATGATCATTATGGCCGAGTTGACGGTTAGCCGTTACTTAGGTAAATGGAGAGATTCGCCATAGAGATCCGCCAGCGGATCTCTTAGAGCTAACCCAGGGGGATCCTCCGGGCGGCTTCCTATGCCACGTGGCATACTTGAGGCGATTATCTCTTTTGGTCCTTGCGATAATATCCCGATGTTATCACAAGAGTACCTTCCTCTATACCTCTACTCAATCCTAATCTCTTGCTGAGTACTGTAACCGAGTACTCAGCCTCTCCTTTATAATCTCTAGAAATGATAAGTGTTTGTCCTAAACAATGATTGCTAAGACACCTTAGATGATAAGTCTTTTACTCTTTGTCGAATCAACTCAGCAGCTTCGTCCCGAAGTTGTTCCATGAAGGTCTTCTAGATCCTTCTTCCGTTGAGTTGCGTTTTGTACATAACGACAGCGTTTTGACATATGCGGGCCGAGTTGCCTTTAACTGTTTGACTTGGGCTTTGACTTCCGTATTGGGCTTTGGGCCTTTTAATCTTTGTGTCTTATAAACAATTTAACTCAACATTGAATAAACACATTAGTAGAATAAATCAAAGCATTTAAACTTAGTGTGTTTAGAATATGTTTTTAATTATACTTAAACAATTTTGTCAAATCAAAATTATGTGGAAAGGTGTTTCAACAAACTCCCCCATTTTGATGTTGGCAAAACTATTCAGCGAAGAACTCAGTATTGAGCTCCCCCATGATAGTTGACCTAAAATAACTTATCAAACTCCCCCGTCAGGGTTGAGCTACTGACTTAGTTTTACTCTAAACATTTGAAGGTTTAATCGAGTAAGTCTAAGGTCAGTTTTCAGATATAGGTCAGCTCATGGAACATATTCTATTTTACTCAGTGTTTAAGCGGAAGTTATAGCATTCAGAGGGCGCTGAGTAATTTGTTGTTCAATGAGTCTTATAAGACAATGTTATATAAACATACAAGTCAATGTCAAACATGTTATCAGCATTAGGTTCAATCAATAAGTTTTATAAGCATTAACCATAGCTGATGTAATTGAAGATACATAATGACTTAATACTCAGCATCGTATAAAATAACTCATAACTCAGTTTTAGGATAAAAAGATGCAAGTATTGATATTACTAGAAGTAGTCAGCGTATACAACAAAAGAAAAGCATAAACATAGAGACTACAACTTAGCATAACTGAGCTAGCCTAATTTCTAATTTCTATTTCTTTTTCTTTTGCTTGGACTGACTATGCTCATGCTGTGTTCTATTTTGTTCTTTCTCCCCCGTTTTGTCAGCATCGGGAGGAGGAATCCTAAAGGCGTCGGTTAAGACGGCTCTGGTCAGTTTCGTGGACAGCGCCTTAAGTTTATCGGCGCTTTCATTGACACCATCAAAAATAGCAACTCCATTATCTGAGACCTCGGCGGGTATATTGAGTTCAGCAGCGCTGATCATGCTTACTATGAAGGCTTGAGATTTACCTATCCAGGTAAGTGCTTCGAACAGACCAGCAACGACTTGATGAAATGTCTTCAGTAAGGATGTGTCATAGTATTGACGCTGAATATTGCTATGACGTACATGGTTGAAAGTTTGTCTGGTGACAGACAATATTTCATTTTGCTTTATGGCGTCAGTGTCCATCTCTTGTTTGTTTAAGTTCAATAGTCGAACAGCCTCACCAATTTGCTCCACTGAGCATTGAGAATAGGAGACCATTTGCTCGTTGGTCTTGATTTGCTCGGTGTGAAGCTGAGCAAAGAGCATTTTAACTTCATCAGAAGTGGCATATCGCGTGTTCGCAGCTGACAAGGTCTGAACTTGACCTTGAAGAGAATTGAGATGTTGAACAATTGTCAGCTGGAGCTCAGCCAGTTTTGTGATGGAATCCTGCTTAGGTTGCTGTGCTTGAAAGGAGACTATGACACTCAGCAAATCCTTGAATCCCTTAACTTCGTTGAGAAGCTGGGTTACTTGGGAGAGCTAAGTTGTCTCAACAGTAGAAGACGCAGCAACAGGTGGAGTGGTTTGATGAAGGTCTTTGATTAATGTTTGCACCGAGTCGATGATTCTTTTTCCAGACTCGGTGGCGTGCAAGTAGTTGAGAGAGCCTTCATGAACTTGCCTAGTTTCCTCAGTTTGACCGGTTGGAAGAGGAGTCAGTGGAATAACATGGTCAGTGACTGGAAGTGTGTTTTCAATCTGTACTTGAGTCTCGGGTAGAACTGATTGATCGACAGAAGTGTTGATTGGAGAAGAAGTAATTCGAATGTTGTCTGTGCTGACTGAAGCAGGAATGTCCTGAGTCAGCACAATGCTTGTAGTAACAGCATTGACGGGAATTGGCTCCACTTGGCTTGTAGAGTTAGCAGAAGCATTCAAGTCGGCGTGTTCCGTTGGTGAAGAAACAGAGGCTTGCTTTTCAAGGGAAGCCGATGGAGTAGAAGATGGTTGTTTTCTGAAAAATTTCAGCTTGAGTTTAGAAGGGTCTTGGGTCGACTTCTGGATAACAAAGTCAGGGACAGTTGGTTTCTGAACAGGAGGGTCAATGACAGACTTCTAACTTGCCTTGATTAATCTTCTTCTTGGAGGAGGAGTGTCAGCTTGTATAGATTCTCCTGAGTGAGAGGGAGAAGTTTCCTCTTGATCAGCATTAAGCTGGTCAGCTTGTTCTTGTTCTTGATTAACATTGGATTGGTCAGGTTCTTGTTCATTTCCAGCAGCCAACTCAGTATTGGTTGGCTCAGCTCCAACCTCACTAGCTATCTCCTCAATGTCCTCAGCGTCATCCTGACCGCTTGCTTCTTCTTGTTCTTCATCTTCTTCACTATCGCCATCTAACTCTTCCTCAACTTGTGCAATGAACTGATCGTCCAGATGTACATCATCGTCTTGATGCACAGCTTCAGTTCCTAGACACTGTGTGTAGTGAGAATCACCAGGAACAACGACGTCAGTAGGGATAGCATCAATACGAGTCAGTGTAGAAGACTTCTGCTTCTTTTGAGGTTGCTCACCAGCATCTGTTCTTTCCTCAATTTCAGGCTCATCTTGCCTGCTCCTTTTCTCAGCTGACTTAGGTCTCTCCTGACCAGGTTCAGCAGCTGACTTAGGCTTCTTAGCCTGAGGCTCAGCCTTCTTTGAAGGAGTCCCAACAGCTTTCCTCTTGCGGGCAGCTGGAGCCTTTATCCTTTTGCTTTGCTTTGGAGCTGTTTCCTCAGCTTGTTGTTCAGCAACAGCTTTTCCTTTCTTTAGTGGCTGATTGAACTTCAAAGCCCTCAGCGAAGCCGCGGTTATCTCAGATCCTCTAGCCTTAGTTTCATCAGATAGATCAATTTGATGATCTAAGAGGATTCTGGTGATGAGTGATCCCAGCCTGAGAGTTCCAGTGCTCCTTAGGAAGCCAGCAATCAAGAATACTGGCATGTTGATTGGTTTGTATGTCAGCATATGCCATATGAAGCATTGCTCAAAATTCGTTGCTGAGGTTGTGCAGTTGATCTTGGGATAAATGAAGTAGGTCAGCAGATAGTGAGCCATCTTTTGGTGCTGACCCATTGAGGTACTTGAGACTTCTCCAGAGTGGCCATAGGGTTTACAGAAGGTGGTATCGTACCCAGTACCGTCATGATCTCCAGATTGCCTCAATTTTGTTCCCTCATTCTTTAACTTCAGCAAGTTAGCAAGATAAGTAGGGTTTATGAAAATGGTCTTTTCCTTTACCACAGTTACCAGATAGTCCTGGTTATCATCAGCAACTCAGAGATTGTGGTAGAACTCCCTTACTAGGTCAGGATAGGTGTGATCTCTAATGGAGAACAGCTCTGTCCAGCCATTCTTCGATATCCATTCGCAGAAGGGTTGCTCGGATGTCACGAAGGCCTCAGAAACCCATCGTGAGAAGTCTACTTTCCATTCGCTAATGTCTTCAAATACCTTGGTATAGGTTCTGGCCTTGGTCGGCTTTCTTTTAGATGAGGTAGCTTGGCCAGCTTTGCCTTTGCTCGGCGTAGTGACCTTGGTGGTTTCAGGCACAGTAGTTTGCCTGGAGGGTTCATCGGAGCTGCTCTTAGGGTGACCGGCACCGGAGATGTTAACGGAAACTCTAGTCATAGTTTCAGAAACAGATTGGGAAGCTTTAAGAGTTTTGTGGAGAGAGAGTGCTTTGCCAAAGAATTCGGTAAGTGTAAAGAAAATAAAAAATGGGGATTTACCTATTATTTATAGCGGTGAAGAGTGGATCTTATCGAATCCATGTGTCAGTTTTGCCTTGGGATTGTCAACCGACAAAGATCCTGGCTTTTATGACACATTCGGCGCATACGTCATCCTAGGTGGCTATTTGCGTGCTTTTGCATTTAATGCAACGGATCTAACACTCAGCGTTTAGAATACTAAGCGTTTTATATTCTGAGTGGTCAGTAGTATTTGAAAGGATGATTTCTCAGTTTGAGATTACTACTCGGTGTGCATATTTACTCAGTATTGATATGTATTTTGCGTTAAGTACTCAGCATAACAATCACTCAGCATGCATTTGCATAAATCATTCAGCATAGTAATTCACTCAGCATAAATTTACATTTTAGAACAGGAATTTACTGAAGAGGATTAAACATACCAATGGCTTCTCTCAGTATGCTGAACTGTTCACGAGCTAGTGGCTTTGTGAAGATATCCGCAAGCTGCTCATCCATTGGGACATAGGTCAGCTTTATCTCACCCTTGAGTACATGGTCTCTAATGAAGTGATGTCTTATGCTGACATGCTTCATCCTGCTGTGTTGAATTGGGTTCTTTGATAGATCAATTGCACTTTTGTTGTCGCATTTGACCTCAATTGTCTTTGTTTGAACACCATAGTCTTCAAGCTGTTGCTTAATCCATAGAACTTGAGCAACACAGTGACCAGCAGCAATGTACTCAGCTTCAGTGGTAGACAAGGCTACTGACGCCTGCTTCTTGCTGAACCAGGATACAAGACAGCTTCCTAAGAAATGACATCCTCCAGAGGTGCTTTTTCATTCTAGCTTGTCTCGACCATAGTCAGCGTCAGTGTATCCAACGAGTGTAAAGCCATGAGTGTTGGGATACCATAAACCTGCGTTCACTGAGCTTTGCAAATATCTAAGGATTCTTTTTACAGCTATGTAATGAGATTCCTTAGGGTAAGATTGATATCTAGCACAGTAGCATACTGAGAACTGAATGTCCGGTCTACTTGCTGTTAAGTAAAGTAGAGAGCCTATCATACCTCGATACAATTTGCTGTCTACCGACTTACCATTCTCGTCAGCGCAGAGGACAGTGTCAGTGCCCATAGGAGTGGATATTGGCTTGCAATTTTCAAGATCATATTTCTTCAATATCTCCTTGGCATATTTAGCTTGACTGATGAAGATGTCATTCTTTCCTTGTTTGATTTGAAGTCCAAGGAAGAAGTTGAGTTCTCCCATCATAGACATTTCAAACTCAGTCAGCATTTGCTTGCTAAATTCCTTGCACATTGACTCATTAGTAGCACCGAAAATAATATCATCAACATATATTTGAGCCAGCAGGGTATCTTTACCCTTTCTCTTAATGAATAAGGTTGTATCAGCTTTGCCTCTGACATAATTTCTAGTCAGCAGGAAACTGGTCAGCCTCTCATACCAAGCACGTGGTGCTTGCTTGAGGCCGTACAGAGCCTTTTTGAGTTTATAAACGTGGTTTGGGAATTTAGGATCCTCAAACCCTGGAGGTTGATTAACATAAACTTCCTCGTTTATAACTCCATTAAGAAATGCACTCTTAACATCCATTTGGAATAATTTAAAGTTCATGTAAGATGCATATGCACATAAAATCCTAATAGCCTCTAGCCTTGCCACTGGGGCAAAGGTCTCACCGTAGTCAATACCTTCTTGCTGACTGTAGCCCTGAGCTACAAGCCTTGCTTTGTTCCTGACTACATTTCCTTGCTCATCCAGCTTGTTGCGGAAGACCCATCTTGTTCCAATGGTCTTCTAACTCCTTGGATGTGGCACTAGCTCCCATACATCGTTTCTTCTGAATTGGTCAAGTTCCTCTTGCATTGCACTCATCCAGAATTCATCTTCCTCAGCATCAGCGAAGTTCTTAGGTTCCTGTACTAGGACGAAGGCTACATTGCTGAGGTACCTGCTGAGTTGGTTTCTTGTCATCAGGGTATTCTCAGCGGCATCAAGGATTGCACTCTCTGAGTGCCCTCTTGGAATCCTTATCTCTTTGGGTAGATTGATGTCTTGTGCTGTCTGTGTTTCAACAATCTCTGCAGGTGAAGACTGGTTAGTGAAAACAATATTTGGTTCACTTTTACCTTTGGTCAGCCCTTGAGGGAATGACTCAGCGACTGTATCTTGATCAGCGGGTGCTGAGTGTTGATCATCCTCGGTCAGCGGCAGATATCTTCCTGCAGGGTTAGTTTCGTTGAACTCAACATGTACTGACTCTTCTAAAACTTGAGTTCGTTTATTGAAAACTCTGTATGCTTTGCTGTTTGTTGAGTAGCCTAAAAAGATAGCTTCATCAGCTTTTGAGTCAAATTTAGCTAGGATATCTTTAGTGTTTAAAATAAAACATTTACAGCCAAAGGCACGAAAGTATCCAATGTTGGGCTTTCGTCCTTTCCAAAGTTCGTAGGGGGTTTTCTTTAGTATAGGTCTAACAAGAGCCCTATTAAGAATATAGCACGCTGTGTTAACAACCTCTCCCCAAAAATACTTTGGAAGCCTATGCTCACTCAGCATTGTCCTGGCTATTTCAACCAAGGTTCTGTTCTTCCTTTCAACAACCCCATTTTGTTGAGGCGTTCTAGGAGCAGAAAAATTATGGTCAATGCCGATGGCTTCACAGAATTCAACAAACTATTGGTTTTTGAATTCTCCACCATTATCACTTCGGATGTGAGCCAATTTTAGGTCTTTGTCATTTTCAAGTTTTCTAACCAAATTTGAAAATGTCTCAAAGGTCTCATCCTTGCTATTCAGCAAGATGACCCAAGTGTACCGAGAGAAGTCATCTACAATGACCAAGGAAAATCTTCTTCTACCCAGACTCAGCGGCTGGACTGGACCGAAGAGATCTAAGTGTAGTAATTCTAACGGACGCTTAGTTGAGACAATGTTTTTGCTATGAAAAGATTGTTTGGTTTGTTTTCCAGCTTGGCAGGCGTGGCATAATTGATCTTTTTCAAATCTAAGTTCAGGCAGTCCCTCAACCAATTGCTTTCTTGCTAATTTGGCCAGGAGGTCCATGCTTACATGACCAAGTCTCCTGTGCCATAGCCAGGAATTTTCTTCCTTTGAAATTAGGCATACAGTTTTTGAAAACTTTTTCTCTAAGTCTAGCATAAAGACATTATCAATCCGAGGGGCAGTTAAAATTAACTCATTTGTTTTTCCCTCGTATATTTTACATCCAGTAGCATCAAATATAACTTTTCTCCCATTGTCACATAGCTGAGCTACGCTGAGTAAGTTATATTTGAGTCCGCTGACTAGGGAGACTGACTCAATAGTAGGATTACCTCCGATGGTTCCTGACCCTACTATCTTACCCTTTTTGTTGTCTCCAAAACTTACGCTTCCTCCTCGTTTACGCTCAAACATGATGAACTGAGTTTCATCACCAGTCATATGCCTTGAGCATGCGCTGTCAATATACCACATCTTTGACTTCTCAACACACCTCAGGCTTACCTGCATTGTAACTAGTTACTTTTAGGTACCCAATTCTTTTTGGGTCCTTGCTTGTTAGGTTCACCAGGTAAAGCATCATATTTTATTTTATGGCGGCATACTTGGACAGTATGGCCATTCTTTCCACAGAAGTCACAGCTGACCTTCCGTTTAGGATTTTTCACTGACTGTTCAGCACCCCAGTGCTGAGCGTGCCAGCACACCTTTATGGTGTGTCCTTTCTTCCCACAGAAGTCACACTGGACATTCCGCTGGGGATTCCATCTCTGCTGACCAGTACTTCGGTACTGAGCATTTAGAGGAATATTTCTTTTGTTTTGAACCTTTAGTTGGTTCTGGATATTTGTGACGTCCTTTCTCAGTTTCTTTGAATCTGATTGGACTTCAGAGACAGACTTATGTATGATCTCCATGTTATC
The DNA here is from genome assembly GCF_963576675.1 of Euphorbia lathyris. NCBI lineage: Eukaryota > Viridiplantae > Streptophyta > Magnoliopsida > Malpighiales > Euphorbiaceae > Euphorbia > Euphorbia lathyris. The sequence goes on along the minus strand of NC_088918.1, from coordinate 20,828,807 downwards.
ATGCAAAGTTGAGTTGTCCTGAAGAAGGAATCTGAGGTCACTTAGCTTGACCTCTTCAACCTCGTCACAGCGCCTGCTGAGTGCTCTAATTTTCTTATTACACTTTTTGACAAGTGTATAGAGGTCACTCAGGGTATTACCCATTTTGTTTCTGAGCAGGGGAAGTGATATTACCTCATTTGATTGCTCCTCATCGTCAGATGCAATGGAGGGGTCAGCATGCTCAGAGATGCACGGCTCAGCAAGTTCGTCAGCTATGAAGCATATCTTCGCTGACTCGGTGGCCTCAGCTTCTGTTGATGAAGACTCATCACTGTCGCTCCATGTTTCCACCATTGCCTTTTTGCCGTTCTTCTTATCTTTCCTCAGCATGGGGCAGCTTGACTTGATATGGCCAGTTTGATGACATTCAAAGCATGTAATGGGCTTTGAGTTGTCCTTCTTGTATTTGTTGTCGCTGGACTCAGCTTTATACTTATCAAACTTTCTGTAGGGCTTCTTAGAATATTTGTCATTCTTTCTGAACAGCCTTTTCATCTTCCTTTTGAACATAGCCATCTCTTCATCATCTGTTGAGCTCCCATCAGTGGAGTCAGCTTTCATGACAAGAGACTTCTGCTTCTTGTCTTCAGACTTTTCCTTCACCTCGAAGTTTTTCATTGATATCTCATGGGTCAACAGCGAGCCGATGAGTTCATCATATTTGTAGGTGGTTAAGTCCTGAGCTTCCTCAATAGCGGTCTTCTTTGCTTGCCAGTCTTTAGGAAGACTCCTGAGTATCTTTTTGACTTGTTCTTCCTCAGAGAAGATCTTCCCAAGTCTCTTGAGCTCATTGATAATGTTGGTAAATCTTGCATTCATGTCAGATATTCCCTCATCATTGTTCATTTCGAACAGCTCGTACAGTCTCATCTGCTGGTTCACCTTGGACTCCTTTACTTTATTGGTTCCTTCGTAGGTGACCTCCAGCTTCTTCCAGATCTCTTGCACCGACTCACAACCTGAGATTTTATTATATTCTGCAGCATCGAGCGCACAGTGAAGCATATTTATAGCCGAAGCATGATTTTGTAGCTTCTTGAGATCATCCTCTGTCCATTTGGCCTCAGCTTTAACAACTGTTAGGCCAGCCACAACTTCGACAGGTACAAATGGACCTTGGACTATGGATAGCCAGTCACTCATATTTGTAGCCTGAATGAAATTTTTCATCCTATTCTTCCAGAAGGTATAGTTAGACCCGAAGAATAGGGGAGGCCGAGTAATGGACAGCCCCTCAGGTAAGATCTGAGTTGTTTGGTTTCCTGGGAGAAACCGAGTACTGTTTTCGCCCATAGTGGGGATCAGCTGAAGGTGGTTAAACCTTTTACAGTGAGCTTTTAAGCTCTGATACCACTTGTTGGTCCCTTATAACGTTACAAGTATAGTTCCAAGGGGGGGTTAGGAACTATTTAAAAATTTTAAGTTAGGGCAGACTTCTTTTTCGTGAGAAAAAGGTTTTAACAGCGGCGCTGAGTGAATAGCAAGATACTGGCTTAGTCAACTAGTGACTAGGTCAGTTTCTTTACTTGAGTCAGGAGATAGCACTTAGAGTCTATTCCTGAGCTCAGATATTCAATGCGCACAACTCAGCTTGACCTCTTTACTTGGTCAGTTTTTGTTTAAGCAAGCAATAAATATATAAAGGAGTTTAAGGTTAGAAATATGTTACTCAGCAGATTTATCCAGGTTCGGCCTCCAAGCCTACGTCCTGTCCCCGGAACACGTTCCGAGATTTCGAATTCTCTACTGAGCTCTTTAACGGTAGAGCATCAAACCTTTTACAATCTTAGCAACTGAGTATAACAAGAGTACCTTCCTCTATACCTCTACTCAATCCTAATCTCTTGCTGAGTACTATAACCGAGTACTCAGCCTCTCCTTTCTAATCTCTGGAAATGATAAGTGTTTGTCCTAAACAATGATTGCTAAGACACCTTAGATGATTGAATAATCACTCTAGACTTTTACACAAAAGATATGAAATTTAGTGTAAGATTGCTTTGCTTTTTCTTGCAGAACTTTGCGTAGAGATTTGGTCAGCGTAATGGCTTGATCAAGTTTTGTGTTGAATGAAGCAACTGAAGGGCTCTATTTATAGAGACGTCTGAGGCATCGGTCATTTCGAATTTCGAAATAACCGTTGGAGGGAAACGGCTTCCTGTCGTTGTCATCCTGTCTTGCTCAGAGCTCTCGGCCAATCAGATTTAAGTATCTTCTTTCCTCGGTCAGCTTTTGGTCATCTCGGCAGAATGTCTCTTCATTTATGGTAAGGTCAACTAGACAGCATTCTGTGTCGTCTGAACTTTACCCAAAGTGGAAACACTTTGTCTGGAAGTTGTTCTTAGCCAGCTGTTGTCTTGTACTCTTTATCGAATCAACTCAGCAGCTTCGTCCCGAAGTTGTTCCACGAAGGTCTTCTAGATCCTTCTTCCGTTGAGCTGCGTTTTGTACATAACGACAGCGTTTTGACATACACGGGCCGAGTTGCCTTTAACTGTTTGACTTGGGCTTTGACTTCCGTATTGGGCTTTGGGCCTTTTAATCTTTGTATCTTATAAACAATTTAACTCAACATTGAACAAACACATTAGTAGAATAAATCAAAGCATTTAAACTTAGTGTGTTTAGAATATGTTTTTAATTATACTTAAACAATTTTGTCAAATCAAAATTATGTGGAAAGGTGTTTCAACATCGTCTTCATCCACAACCAGACCGGAGTAAAATTCCCTAACCAGGTGAGGATAGGTAGTTCCGGGGAGAGAGAAAAGGCCTGCCCAATCGTTTTTCTCAATCCACTCACAGAATGGTTTCTCGACGGTGATGAAGCTGGGAGAAAACCACCGGCATTTTAGGACTTCGAGATTGTTGACTTTCTTGTGAACCTTTACCATGGTTCTAGCCTTGGGTTTCTGTTGTTTCGAGGAGCTTGCTGGGTCAGCTTGAGGGTTTTTGTTAAGAACAAGGGATTTGGGATTTTCATCGGAGTGATGTTTGCCGGAATCACCACCGGAGACATTTTGAGGGTTCGACATTTTCTTTCTCATAGATTCTTAGGAATTTTGAATTTTAGAGAGAGTGGGGTTCGAATGCCAAAAGATTCAAGCGTAAAGAGAGTTAAGTGGGAAATCTTCCACTATTTAAAGAGATTGAAATCGACCCTATTCGTTGAACTAGCCGTTTCACCTTGGGACGTTCAATCGACAGAGATTCTGTCATTTATGACACATTCGGCGCATGGGTTTTCCCATTATTGCTTGAGTTATCCTAGGTGCTATTTATTACACGTGTTAGCGTTTAATGGTGCAAGTGGGTTTTAACTCACTTTGCTAGAATTCGAAACATTTGTGATACTGAGTACCTAGTTCTATGTAGATGAAGTTCTTCTCTTAGTAACTTAGCATGGGATAATCACTTCAACATGTGTATCTACTCAGCATAGGGTGATTACTCAGCATGTGTATCTACTCAGGATAATCACTTAACATGTATACTAACTCAGTACGTAGTAGTTATAATTTTGAATTAACTCAGCATGACAATCACTCAACGTTCAAATTTTCACATAGAATTTACAGAAGAGGATTAGACATACCGATAGCTTCCCTTAGTATGTTGTATTGTTCACGAGCCAATGGCTTGGTGAAGATATCTGCAAGCTGTTCATCTGTTGGCACATAGGTCAGCTTGATCTCACCTTTTAGTACGTGATCTCTGATGAAGTGATGCCTTATGCTGACATGCTTCATCCTGCTGTGTTGGATTGGATTCTTGGACAGATCAATGGCACTTTTGTTGTCACATTTGATCTCTATTGTTTCGGTTTTTACTCCATAATCCTCAAGCTGCTGCTTAATCCATAAAACTTCTGCAACACAGCTTCCAGCAGCTACGTACTCAGCTTCAGTTGTAGACAAGGCTACTGATGACTGCTTCTTGCTGAACCAAGATACTAGACAGCTTCCAAGGAAATGACATCCTCATGAAGTACTTTTACGTTCTAGCTTATCTCGTCCATAGTCAACATCAGTATATCCAATGAGTGTGAAGTCATTTGAGGTTGGATACCATAAACCTGCATCAACTGAGCTTTGCAAATATCTAAAAATTCTTTTTACAGCAACTAGGTGAGATTCCCTGGGGTCAGCTTGATATCTTACACAATAACATACTGAGTACTGTATATCAGGTCTACTAGCCGTGAGATAAAGTAAGGAGCCTATCATACCTCGATAAAGTTTACTATCTATTGACTTACTCTTCTCATCTTTGCATAGGACAGTATCAGTACCCATTGGGGTTGATATGGGTTTGCAGTCTTCCATATCGAATTTCTTTAACATTTCTTTGGTGTACTTGGACTGACTTATGAAGATGCCATTCTTACCTTGCCTAATTTGAAGTCTAAGGAAGAAGTTGAGTTCACCCATCATGGACATCTCGAACTCAGTTTGCATCTGTTTGCTAAATTCTTTACACAAAGATTCGTCAGTAGCACCAAATATTATATCATCTACATATATTTGTGTAAGTAGGGTATGTTTACCCTTTTTCTTAATAAACAAGGTTGTGTCAGCTTTTCCCCTGACATAGTTCCTGGTCAGCAAGAAGTTGTTAACCTCTCATACCAAGCTTTTGGAGCTTGCTTTAGGCCGTACAAGGCCTTTTTGAGTTTATAAACGTGGTTTGGAAATTTTGGATCTTCAAATCCAGGAGGTTGATTAACATATACCTCTTCGTTTATGAAACCATTAAGAAATGCACTTTTAACATCCATTTGGTATAACTTAAAGTTCATGAAACTAGCATAAGCACACAATATACGTATTGCTTCCAACCTAGCAACTGGTGCAAAAGTTTCTCCATAGTCAATACCCTCTTGCTGACTATATCCTTGGGCTACAAGTCGAGCCTTATTTCTTATTACGTTTCCGTGCTCATCTAGTTTATTTCTAAATACCCACTTGGTTCCTATAGGCTTTTGATTCCTAGGTTTAGGTACTAAATCCCATACCTCATTCCTGGTGAATTGATCAAGTTCTTCTTGCATAGCATTGATCCAATATTCATCGTGCTCAGCATCAGCAAAGTTCTTTGGCTCATGCATTGAGACGAATGCTACGTTGCTGAGGAACTTCCTAAGCTGATCTCTAGTCATCAACTTGTTGTCAGCAGCATCAAGAATAGACTTTTCTGAGTGTCCTCTTGGGATTTTTATTTCCTTAGGTAGTGTTGAGTCATTTGGAACAGGTGTTTCTACAATCTCTACAGGAATAGACTGGTCAACAAATGTAATTTCAACTTCTTGCTTACCTTTGGCCAGCCCTTGTATTGATGATTCAGAGGCTCCATTTTGATCAGCGGAAGCTGAGCTTGGTTCATCTTCAGTGAGCTGAGTTGACTTTCCTGCAGGGTCAGCTTCATCGAACTCAACATGGACAGACTCTTCTACAACCTGAGTTCGTTTATTATAGACTCTATATGCTTTACTGTTTGTTGAGTACCTAAGAAGATTGCTTCGTCAGCTTTAGCATCAAATTTTGCAAGATTGTCCTTTGTATTGAGTATAAAGCATTTACACCCAAAGGCACGAAAGTACCCAATGTTGGGCTTTCGTCCTTTCCAAAGTTCATATGAGGTTTTCTTAAGTATAGGTCTAACTAGAGCCCTATTAAGTATGTAGAATGCTGTGTGGACAACTTCACCCCAGAAGTACTTTGGGAGCCTGTTTTCACTCAGCATGGTTCTAGCAATTTCGACAATAGTTCTATTCTTCCTTTCAACAACCCCATTCTGTTGAGGTGTTCTAGGAGCAGAGAAATTGTGGTCAATACCACTGGTTTCACAGAATTCGTCAAACTGTTGGTTTTTGAATTCTCCACCATTGTCACTTCTAATATGAGCTACTTTTAGGTCTTTGTCAATTTTAAGATTTTTAATCAATATAGTGAACATCTCAAATGTTTCATCCTTGCTACTCAGTAAGATGATCCAAGTGTACCGAGAGAAATCGTCTACAATGACTAAGGAAAATTTCTTACCTCCCAAGCTGAGTGGCTGGATAGGTCCGAAAAGATCCAAGTGTAGTAATTCCAGTGGTCTTTTGGTTGAGACAATATTTTTACTATGAAATGACTTTTTAGTTTGTTTGCCTTGCTGACAAGCTTTACACAGTTGATCTTTTTCAAATTTTAATTTGGGTAATCCCTCGACTAATTGCTTTCTAGCTAATTTGGCAAGAAGGTCCATGCTGACATGCCCAAGTCTTCTATGCCATAGCCAGGAGTTATCCTCTTTAGACACCAAGCATATGTTTTTGGAAAACTGTTTTTCTAAATTTAGCATGTACACATTTTCTACACGAGGGGCAGTTAAAATTAATTCATTTGTATTTCCCTCGAGTATTTGACACTTGGTATTATCAAATACAACCTTTCTACCACTTTTGCAAAGCTGAGCTACACTCAGTAGATTGTATTTGAGACCTTTGACTAAGGAGACAGACTCAATAGTTGGGTTACCTCCGATAGTACCTGAGCCGACTATCTTACCCTTCTTATTGTCTCCGAAGCTTACACTTCCTCCTCGTTTAAGCTCTAGTGTGATGAATTGTGTTTCATCACCTGTCATGTGTCTTGAGCATGCGCTGTCTATATACCAAAGTTTTGACTTCTCCACGCATGTCAAGCTGACCTGCATTTTAAACTATTCATCTTTAGGTACCCAATTCTTTTTGGGTCCTTTCTTGTTAGTATAAACAGGTGCAAAGTCATATTTCAGTTTGTGACGACATACTTTTATAGTGTGGCCATTTTTACCACAGAAGTCACAATAACTTACTCTTTGAGGGTGATGCTGAGTGTGGTCAGCATTGTTATGTTGAGCATGCCAACATACCTTAGTGGTATGTCCTTTTCTTTCGCAGAAGTCACATTGGACAATCCGCTTGTTGAACCAACACACATCTTTTGTGTGTCCCCTTTTCCCGCAACAGTCACACTGGGTGAACTGTTTATGCTGACTAGTACTTGAGTACTCAGCATGGGATTTATGTTTATTTGAGCCTTTTACTTGACTCTGTAGGGTTGTAACGTCCTTTCTAAGTTTCTTTGACTCAGATTGAACCTCCGTGACAAACTTATGCATTATTTGAATGTTGCTATGTAAGTCTGCATTGTCTTGGAGGAGATATCTAAGGTCACTCAACTTGACCTCTCAATCTCGTCACACCACCTGCTGAGTGATTTGATTTTCTTGTTACACTTTTTAGTTAGTGTATATAAATCATTCAAGGCATTTACCATTTCGTTTCTAAGCAAAAGTAGGGATGTTACCTCATTGTTGTGTTCCTCCTGGTCAGTTTCACCAGAGAGGTCAGCTTGCTCAGATTGAGAGTGATCAGCATCATCGGCCATGAAGCATATGTTTGCTGTTTCATTTGCATCAGCTTCGGATGATGTTGACTCTGTAGGGTTGTAACGTCCTTTCTAAGTTTCTTTGACTCAGATTGAACCTCCGTGACAAACTTATGCATTATTTGAATGTTGCTATGTAAGTCTGCATTGTCTTGGAGGAGATATCTAAGGTCACTCAACTTGACCTCTCAATCTCGTCACACCACCTGCTGAGTGATTTGATTTTCTTGTTACACTTTTTAGTTAGTGTATATAAATCATTCAAGGCATTTACCATTTCGTTTCTAAGCAAAAGTAGGGATGTTACCTCATTGTTGTGTTCCTCCTGGTCAGTTTCACCAGAGAGGTCAGCTTGCTCAGATTGAGAGTGATCAGCATCATCGGCCATGAAGCATATGTTTGCTGTTTCATTTGCATCAGCTTCGGATGATGTTGACTCATCACTGTCACTCCATGTTGCTACCATTGCCTTCTTGTTTGCCTTCTTATCCCTTTTTAGGTTTGGGCAGCTTGACTTGATGTGCCCAGTTTGGTGGCACTCAAAACATGTGACAGACTTGGAGCTGTCCTTCTTATATTTGTCACTGGACTCAGCTTTGTACCTATCACCTCTCTTGTATGGCCGTTTGCTGTTTCTGTCATTTCTTCTGAACAGCTTCTTCATCTTTCTAGTAAACATAGCCATTTCCTCATCATCAGTTGACTCAGCTTCTGTGGAGTCAGCTTTCATCACTAGTGATTTATGTTTCTTATCTTCGGACTTTTCTTTGGCTTCAAAGTTTTTCATAGAGATTTCATGGGTCAGCAAGGATCCGATCAGCTCATCATATTTGTAGGTAGTCAAGTCCTGAGCTTCTTCTACAGCTGTTTTCTTTGCTTGCCAGCTCTTAGGTAGACTTCTCAGGATTTTCTTCACATGTTCCTCTTCAGTGAAGTTCTTTCCAAGTCTTTTGAGCTCATTTATGATGTTGGTGAATCTTGAGTTCATTTCTGAGATGTCTTCATTCTCATTCATCTCGAACAGCTCGTAGAGTCTCATATGCTGATTGACTTTGGACTCCTTAACCTTACTTGTGCCTTCATAAGTCACTTCCAACTTCTTCCAAATCTCCTGTGCTGACTCACATCCTGAAATCTTATTGTATTCTGCAGCATCTAAAGCACAGTGAAGCATATTTATAGCCGAAGCATTATTTTGTAATTTTCTGAGGTCATCCTCTGTCCCACTCAGCTTCGCTTTTAACAATTTTCTCATTGTTAACAATTTTATATGGCACATGTGGACCTTGGACAATTGCAAGCCATGCACTCATGTTTGTGGCTTGAATAAAGTTTTTCATCCTATTCTTCCAGAATGTATAGTTAGATCCAAAGAATAGGGGAGGTCTAGTGATTGATAATCCCTCAGGGAGTATCTGTGTTGTTTGGTTCCCTGGAAGGAAACGAGTGCTGTTCTCAGCCATTTATGGGGATCCGCTCAAGATAGTTATATCTTTGAGTAGTGAGCTTAGGCTCTGATACCACTTGTTGGTCCCGTGTGATTAGTTCCAAGGGGGGGGGGTTAGGAACTAATATAACTTTTTTGTTTTAATTAATGTGCTGACTTAGTTATTTGGTGAGTTTGTCAACTCAGCTTTTGGTCAGCTTGGCCAGATATGTTACAAGACAGCTTTGGCCGGATATTGACTAATGCTGTTTTACTTGTAAGTTAGATATTGACACTCTTGGAGGTCAGCTTCTAACTTAGCACTTGAAATTACTCAGAGTCAACTTTAAACAATTTTATATGCTGAGTAAACTTCTCACACAACACATGCAAATATATATATTGATAGAGGGTTAGAGATTACTCAGTATCACTTATCCTAGTTCGGCCTCTCCGCCTACGTCTAGTCCCCAGAGTCCTCCGGGCTTTTAGAATTCAATACTGAGCTCTTTAAAGGTAGAGCACAAACCGATTACAAGGCAGTTGAATATGCAAGAGTACCTTCCTCTATCCGTCTACTCAACTCCTACTAAGTGCTACAACCCAAAACCTAGATTTCTCTACCACTGAATGTTTACAACCAAACACTCAGCACAACGCTCTCAATGTTACAATTGATAAACACTTGTTCCTTTTCAAATAAAGAACACTTTAGAAGATTACAAGTAATCACTCTAGCATTTACACAAAGAATGGAAGATGGGTGTAAGATCTCTTTTTGTATCTAAGTGCTTTTGTATCTTTTCTCTCTTGTACTTTTTGTTTTTGTCAATCGGCAATGATCCAGGGATTTTGATTGTCCTTATATAGGAGAAAATCTGGAATCAGATCATTTTGAAATGATGTAGCCGTTAATGTTAAAACGGCTCTTTTAGGAGACAGCCTCTGGTCAGCTTCAGAATTCTCAGGCCAATCCTTTTCCTCTGATTTCTTCAGATGCCAGATTTGTCATTATCTTGCAGACTTGTCTTTTTGTGCCAGTTGTCCTTTACCAATAATCCATTGACCCATACATCTCGGAATGTGTCCTTTGCGTTATTCCAAGGTTTCAATTATTGGCGCAGAGGGTCGGCAATCTTTGTCGTCTTGCAAGCAACTCTTTCATGCTGTCCTGAGGATTCACTCCGCTTTGTTCATTGTCTTTGGCAACTTCTATGCTGAGTTATGTTTTAGTTAGCTCATCTTCGTAAGACAGTTGTTAAGACGGCTTCTCATGCTGAGTTCTATCTCACTTAGCTCTGTTGGATTTTAAGCCTCAATCTTTTGATGCTGGGTTCGATTCCACTCAGCTTGATCATGAGACTTCTATACTGAGTTTTATTCCACTTAGCTTGTTCTGTCGTCTCATGCTGACTTTGTCCTGTTTTACTTTTATATCTATTTATATTTATATTTATACTCAACATTGAACAAACGGATTAGTACAATTAAAATAAAGCACTTAAATTTAATTGTCTCTTAATCATGGATAATTTTGTCAAATCAAAATCTTGTGGAAAGGTGTTTCAACAGTATTTCCCATCCCCGTCCCCGACTAGTGAGGGATTCCCCGTTCTCGTCCCCGCGAGACAGATGGGGACAAATTTGTCCCCCATCTCCGTTCCCATGGGGATCCCCATCCTCGTTTAAAAACATTTTTTCTCTATTCCATATCCCCGTCCCCGCGGGAATTTATATATTTTTTTTTAAAAATCAGTATATACTAAAACTAAAACTTCTAAGAAATACCAAGTATAAGTAATCATTCTAAAAATATTCATTTAGTCCCATCTAATTTTTTATTTGAAAATAAGTCTATTTAATTTAAGTTTAATGTTATAAATTATAATATTTAAAATATAATTTTAATTATAATGGGGAATAATTGGAGATCAGTCGGGGATTCCCCATCGGAGATTAACGGGTCGGGGATACCATTCCTCATCCCCGCCCCATCCCCGTTACGGGGGATAAAATTATCCTCATCCTCGTTCCATGGGGATTTTTATCGGTGATTCCCCGTCCCCGTTGGGGCGGGTCACCAATGGAGCAATAAGCTGATTGTTAATAGCTGTTTGTGTAAAATGACAAATAAGGACATGTTAAAGTATTTATTTGGGATTAAAGAGTATTAATTAGAGTAAAGATGTTCATAAAAAGAGATGGAACAATAAGCTAATTGAAAAAGCTCCTAAATGAGTTTTTTCAAAATTAGCTTTTTGGACACAATATGTTCTTTTAAGTGTTTTTTCACCAAACGCCACTATTAGAAGTTTGACTAGTCAAAACCTCTAAAGTGACTTAAACCTCTAATTTTACTCCCAAAAACTGTTTACCAAACAGAGTCTAAGAGTAATGACTATCAACTAACCGTTGGACTAAATAGACCCTAATTAGCTAACAACAGAGAGCTATTAATGATTAATCCGAAACAAATACTCTTGAATCTAATAAAGACAACGGTTTATAAATTTAAATCTTAGTAGGGGAATTATTTTGTTTGCTAAAAAAGGTAAATAATTTATTAGTCCCTGAGTTTATGCATATTACATTAGTTAGTCCTTCTGTTTTTCGAAACACACTATAACATCCCTAAGTTTTAACAAAACTAACTATTTAATCCTTCCATTCATAAATTTTATAGAAAATGACAAGTTTGCCCTTTAACTACTAATTGACTTTCTTATATATTTAATTAAGTTTTATCTAATTTTATTTATTATATTAATTCAAGAATTAAAATTAATATTAGTAAGAAAATTATATTATTATTTAGTGTATTTTTAATTAAAAATAGATAATCAATTTTATAATAATTTTGAATTATAATTTAAATGTATCGTTTATATAATATCTATTTTACTTGATAATTATTATATATACATTATTGAGTTTAGAGTTTATTAAATAATAATGGGTTAACTAAAATATAAGTTAAATAGTTATTAATGTGTTTTAATCTAATGAGTAAAATTAAATTTATGAAATAATTTTTAATTAATTTTATTATACACTATTTTAGTAAAAAGATATTTTTATATAGTTTATCTTATTGCTCGGTTCAAGATTCATCAGACGTCCTTTAGGTGAATTCTCTTCTAATTAATTTTTCTTACGTATACTAACACTCGGACTCGAGATCTTTAGTTTAAGCGGCTTGAGAACTTTTACCAATCAATTCAATATTAACTGGTTTAGTAAAAAATAGATAACTACTGCATTAATTTTTTTAATATATTGATTTATCGAATATTATGGAACACTAAACTAATTTATGGTAGATTTGTAAATTTATCATTTTATTTATTGAAATAATTTTAATTATTAATATAAATAAAATTTGATAAAACTTAATTAAATATAGATGAAAGTTAATTAGTGATAGAATGACAAACTTGTCATTACCTTTACCTATTTGTATATGGAAGGACTAAGTAATTAGTTTTATAAAAAACTTAGAAATGTTATAATGTGTTTTTAAAAACCGAGGGACTAACTAGTGTGATACGCATAAACTCACGGACTAATAAATTATTTACAAAAAAAAAAAAAAAAAAGTTGACCTTAATGCCAAATACCAGATAGACGTGTATTGTCCAATCACAGAAGGGAAAATTTAGTGCTTCAAGTCTGCCAATGAACATTCCCAATTCACCATGAATTGTCTCTCTTCCTCCACTCTCTCTCCGCCTTAAACACCCCAATCGACGCCGACCACGCCGTCATCCGCCGCTGGGTTTTAGTACACGTGGCAACTATACTTTGAAACATAGCAAGGGTTTAACTGGAACAGAAAGAGAAATTAATTTTTCACTGAGGGCATTACATCGGCTCCTTCTACAGTCCTCAATCGGAGCTTCAAAAATGCATTCCTTTGGGTACAGAGCCAACGCTTTGTTTACTTTTGCTGTCACCATCCTAGCTCTTATGTGCGCCATCGCGTCTCTCTCTGATAACCTTAATTCTCCTTCTCCCTCTGCCCAAATCCAGGTCTGTTATCTGCTTGTAATTACTTGTGAGTTTGATTGTGTGGATCTGTTTGGAATTCTGGATCCTATCCCCTAGTTTTGACTCTGACCTTTGATTTTGATTGTAGATTTTGAATTTCAATTGGTTTCAAAAGCAGCCGCACGGAAATGATGAGGTAATTTTAAGCTTTTGATTTCTTCAAAATGAGCTTCATGAGTGGAATTTCCAGTTCTTTGTTGATATAATGGAGCTGTATTTACTTGAATGAGTTACTGTAACATTTGATCATACAAGATAGAAAAATAGCTTTTGCCCTAGGATTCTTTGAAGGAAAATAGGTGTTGTTCTATACATTCTTTCGGGTGCCATGGATTGACTATTGAGATTATTGATCACATGGGATTCCCCCTTATTGGTTAGCTCGTTGAAGTTATTTAAGCAACTTTTCCCTGTTTTATCATTGCTGATTTACGTCAGGATTAGCCTGTTATGTTGATATTGAAAACTGAAACGGAAGTAAAGGTTTTCACATGTATAGAGAGTACTACTTCAGTCAGTTTTTCATTTTATCCTTAATTTTGCTTACCATTTTAAAAATATCTAAATTTTCAGTCTAAGGGCATCTTACCTTGTGCTACTTCTGTGTTCATGTTTCTTTATACTGTTTAGGTATTCTGATGATTTACTTTACACTAGGAACTGTATCATCTTGGTCTGAAAAGCTTAACTGAAGACATTGGCATTGTTTGTCATAGTTTGCCTAAATTTCATCGTTCGTATATCCACCAATATATCTAGAAAATAAAATTTGTATGGTCATACGATCATATGGATGAATGGTAGAACTGAAATAACATGGACACTAAATATGCATCAATAAGCTCAATATATACATTGGATTTCACTAATTAATGTGTATTTCTTCTTTGTGTATAATGTTTAACAACAAATCAACAGCATTCTACCACTGTGAAAGCACAAACTTCCTGCTATTGCGATCTACCACTGTGAAAGCACAAACTTCCTGCTTTGTGCATAAGTCAATTCATCTATTAATATAATGTTTGAAAACCTGTGCCTTTGTGAAAGCACAAACTTCCTGCTATTGCGATCTACCACTGTGAATTTCTGTTTCAACTCAACTTCATATTAAGACAACTGCTGATTACTGAATAAATTTCTTGTGTTTGGTATTACAAGTGTAACCTAGACTGTCGAATGCTTATGCAAATCGGGATTTACCAATATAAGTTATTGTTGTGGTGTCAACCACCTTATATTCAGTATGCAGAGACATTGCTATGAATCTATACATAACCTTGTTTCTACACTCGTATCGTGTTGTCCCATCTAATGGTATGATGTTAATTAGCTTATTTTACATTTACTGTAGGTCAGCCTCACAATGAATATAACAGCTGATTTACAGTCATTGTTTACATGGAACACAAAGCAGGTATATTCTTCCAAAAAGCTGTGCTATTTTTCTGTGTTTATGATTTTTATAGTCATTTTGACTCAGAGGTGTCGTGTGGCTAATGTGCGCTGGTAGGCCATCTAGTCATCACCTTGACTATAATACCGTTGCTGATTAACCTCTTTCCTTATTAAGGTTTCTCTGTTTTTTGTAGCTATGCCCTGTGAAATTTTTTAAATTATTTGTTACACATGCACATAGATTCAATATGGAATTAAACTTTAAAGGCTTCTCCAGGGTATACCAGTAATCATGTTGTTATTTATTTGCAGGTATTTGTATTTGTAGCTGCGGAGTATGAAACCCCAAAGAATTCCTTGAATCAGGTATCACTAGGTCTATAAATTATCTAATTTCTATTCCAGTCACTGTCTTTCATCATAAACATGTTTAATTTAACTAAATAAAACGAATGTAGAATCAGTTTGTCTATTAATGTTTAATGTCGTAAATGTGAGAGGATATTGGGACAAGTCTATTTTGCCTGTTATGAAAATGTCGATCAACTTTATCTACTGAAAACTGTGTTCATTGATTAAATATGTTTTGACATTATGTATTAGGTGTCACTTTGGGATGCAATTATACCAGCCAAAGAGCATGCCAAATTTTGGATTCAGACTGCAAACAAATATCGATTTGTTGATCAGGTATGCTTCCTCATCATTTGTCTATGCAAGCATGTTAGCCGGAATAGGCTGTTTCACTTGTTAAGCTTGAAGACCTAAACTTTATCTTTGAATCTGCAGGGAAGCAATCTTCGCGGTAAAGAATTCAATTTGACTTTGCATTGGCATGTAATGCCGAAGACTGGCAAGATGTTCGCTAACAAACTAGTCATGTCTGGTTACCGCTTGCCTGAGGAATACAGATAAGGATAGGACATATTGTGTGTGGTTTTGCTGTAAGTTGAGCCATTTTTAGCATGGGATAAGTTATGCTGAATTAAAAACTAGGAACAGAGAAATATATTCTGTTTAGACTTCTGAGCACTTCAACTAATGTTGTTGTTGTTAGATTTGATCACTTTCTTCCACAAGTATTCTTTGTTTTCATTTCCCATGTCACAGCTGCGTTAAGGACTCAATCAAGCCTTCACTAGTCCAATAGACTCGCCTTCCTCCAAGTCGAGGCCAGGCAACTCGTTTTTATCGACTTCTAACAACCGAGAATATAGGCTAAACTCAAGCTTCTGTCACATTCATTCCTCTTTGAATATATTATATAACCTCAAGCTCATTAGGAACATAGAAAGAGCTCCTTCATAGAGATATCTCGCCTTATGTTTCGCCTACGCGTATTCTGCGGGAAGCACTTTTTTAAGTAAAGGCAGGAAACTGAAGACGGAGGAACTATATGAGGTCCTATTAAAATCATTGAATACATAGACAGAACAAAAAGTATGATAGCCATCCCACCACTGGTCCATCGAGGCGGTTGCACTTGTACGAGAGAGACAATCAGCAGCAGAATTCCCTTCTTTGAAGAAATGGGATATGTAGACCATTTGGGTATTGAGGATATCTAAACAAAGTAACCAATCTAGCATTTAATTCCATGGGACACGTAACTTCGTTTCTTCAATAAATTGACCATTACCAAAGAGCACGATTCAATCCAGAGGGGAAACCAGTTTCGGACTGCAGCAGCCTTAATCGTATAGATCAGCATCACAGGCAGCCAATTTTAGCGTAAAACATCCTCAGGAAAAACCTCTTCTTGTCCGGAAGGTCTCACCTGCCCCTGCTGTCGTCATTGTGGCCGACCCATTAGTATTTACCTTTGTCCATCCAGGTGGAGGGGAGACCATACCACCTCCTGACATCTTCAAACCGGACACGGCCTACCCTGAACATCAAAATGCTGCAGGATTTGCATGTCTTGTGGAAGTCAGCATCTTTAATACTCTTCAAGACTAGACGTAAGACGTAAGGTGCACGAGATGTTAACAGGGATAGAATTAAATATGTAATCGTTCCGAACCTTCCAAAAAGCCCATGTTGCATGAATGACAGCACTGTTCCATAGTTGCCTGACCTGGGGACTGAAATGAAGACCAGTCGCGTGGTGAAGAAGATCTGTAAAGGTTCTCAGGTTTCCTAAAAAAGTGAGAAAAGCATTTTCAACTGCCCTCCAGAGCTGCTGTGCGAATCGGAAAGTCACCAGTAGATGGTCATGTGATTCTTGAGCCATCTCGCATAGACTGCATCGTGAAGCCCAATTTAAATGGTAAAGCATTGTCGAGTTCATAAATCGCAAATTTTGAAGTCCCAAACCGCCTTCCTTAGTCAGTAAACAACAAGAGGACCATGCTACAGTAACTAGCTTGCGTTTATTCACATCCCCAATCCAGTGGAAGCTTTTCATTCCGTGATTCAGTTTATCAATGAGCGAGCGGGACCAGCTGTATACCGATAACAAATGAAGCAGAGAGCTGTTGATGACACTCTTAATCAGAATAAAGCGTCCAGCCATTGATAGCGAATTTCCTTTCCAGGCCGCTAATTTATTATAAATTTTGTATGCAATTCGCTATAGCACTTACGATCAAAGTAATTTCGTTCCTAGGCGATGATTTTTTTTGTTAACTCATTTGTTTTCTTCTATAATTTTGTGCTTGATTACTAAATCTTTCTTGACTTGTTCGTTACTAATCTTTTATAAAAGATTTGATATTTATTTGTTAAAGCCTCTTGGTTAACATGAATTCTTTGTCCTAACCTCGAAAAGCAATGATAATGTATTTCAGATTTTATTAATCATAAAATGATAATCATTTGTTTTCTATACTTCACCGATTGCAGTCAATTCAATTTCGCAATAGCATTTCAGATCACGTCTAAATTGAATGAATTTGTCTTAATATAATCATTCAACTTTGCTTTTTATCTTAATTAAGTCATTTTAGCGATTTGAAAAGTAAAAAGATATCGAAAAATAACGTAACTGCTACATTAACTATAATCAAATTTCATCGCTGACCGAAGTAACACATAGATACTATCCAGATGACACATGGTTGTCATTTAGCTGATCGAAACAACACGTGTTAGCTAGATGGCAGTTGTCATTTCGGTAAATTGGGTGGCAGTCAAAGTACAAGATTGGGAGATATTGTTAGAAGCTAATAAATAAACAATGCCCCCAATAAAATCAATGTCTGGTTCTATTAAGTCATACAATAATGGTAAAGGCTATACTTAGGCCCTGTTCTTTATTACTTAATTTCAGTAACAATCAGTTCAGTTCAGTTCAGTTCAGTAGTAATCAGTTCAGTTCAGTTCAGTTCAGTATTCAGTTTCAGTATTCAATAATTTATCATAATTTATTATAATTATTATATATTATTATTATTATCATTATTTATTTACAATTTCAGCAATTTATTATAATTATTATAATTTATTATATATTAATTTATCTATTTTCATTATAATTATATTTATATATAATTTATGCTTTGTCATTATATATATTATCATTATTTATTATAATTATAATTATTTGGTGCAACTTATTTGCAAATTTTGCGAAAAGTAAATAAATATTATATTAATACGTTTACATTACAATGCTCTAAAAAATTAACTGGCTCAACTACCTTAATATCTCAAATAGTGCAATTTTATCCCTAATATTAGAAGCCAATAGCAATTTTACCCTTAACATTGATAAATTGAGTCAAGATTTTGTATTCATATGAAAATTCATATTTAGACGTTAGGAGTAAAATAACCCCGGACCCAAAACGTTAAAGGTATTTTTGTACCTTAATACTTAATTGTAATAAAAAGTTAAGAGTGTGTATTCATATAAAAATTTGTATTTAATTTCATAGGCTTTAAATTATATATAAATTTGTGTTTGTATGTAATTTATATTTTTAATTTAAATTAGACTCATTTTTATTTAATGTCATAGGATTTTATCGAGCCTAGATTTTATTTGATATTTAATTTAGTTTAATCTTTAATAATATGTTTATTATTATTTTTTTTTTGGTAAGAAAGGAAAGGAAAAAACAAAACCAACAAAAAACCTACACCGGGATCAGTCTAGGAAGGCCGACTCTAATCCTATCATCTAGGAGAGAAGGCAAAAGAAAAGAAGGAGGAACAGATAGGGTAGAAACACCTAACATTCTCCCATGCCCAGCAGCTGCTAAGCGATCCGCCACGCGGTTTTGCTCCCTAAAAATATGGGAGAAATTAAGATACTCAAAGGCAGGACGAAGCCTCAAAATAGCTTTGATGAGATTCTGGCTCTTCAGACAAACAGCCTGGCTATCTGAAATCCTGTTAATAGCCTCCAGATTATCAGATTCCACCGAGAGCTTTTTAACACCCATGCGAATGACGAGTTTAATACCTGACAAGATACCCCAGAGCTTCGCAGAAAAGGAGGAGCCCGTCCCCAAGTTATGGGTAAACCCCGCCATTCAATTGCCACCAGCATCCCGAAGAACTCCTCCAGCAGCAATTCTTCCATTGCTAAGGCAGGAGCCATCAGTATTCAACTTAGCAAACCCTTCTCTAGGCTTACTCCAGCCAACTAGCAGGATCTCTTTATCCGGGGAGGGGCGAACAAGGGAATCTCTTTCAAAGCTTTTAGTAATAACAAAGAGCTTCTTCGAGAAGAAAAATAGTAAATCAGGAATAAGGACAGCTTTACCCGCAAATAATTCTTCATTCCTCCACTTCCAGATTTGGTGACAAGTAATAGCAAAGAGGATGGCACCGTGCTCCATGTTGGCCAGCAAGTTCCCCTTGGCTCTTTGAGAGAACCAGTCCCCTTCAGAAAAGGCCATGAAGGAAGGGAGGATGTGATGAGGGAGGATCCCTTCCCATATCTTCTTACTATTTGGGCAATCCCTCAAGGCATGGCACAAGGTTTCCACATTGCCTCTGCATCTACTACAGGCACTAAACTCAGTCAAGTGCCTTCTGTGCCTATCCGCATTCGTAAGGAGCCTGTCTTTGATACCCAGCCAAAGGAAGCTCCTGATACGGTAAGGGATCTTGAGGGATCATATGGACTTCCAATCTCCAAGGGAGGATCAGCCCTATTAGGGGTAAAAGCTTCATAGGCCGATTTACAAGAATAAGTACCATTATTCGTCAAGGCCCAACAATGTCTATCCTTATCCTCCTCTTGATTGCTAATCTTCACTCCTCTAATGTTAAGAAGGGTCTCCAGACTAAAGAAAGAGTCGAACTTTGACCAGATCCAGTCTCCCTCCGAGTCCACCACATCAGCAATTTTCCAGGAAAGGAGATCAGCCGACGGAGGGGCATTACACACATCAATCAGCGGTTTATCACCAATCCAGGTGTCATACCAGAAGCTAATAGATCTACCATTACCCACCTCCAGGCCAATCCCCGTATAGAATTCAGCAAACACGGCACTGAGCCCTTTCCAGAGGAAGGAACAGCTAACAACCCTCTCCTTCGGGCCACCAAAGATTCTATCTTTCCGATACTTCCCGCATAAGAGACGGACCCAAAGAGAGGATGGGCATTGCCACATTCTCCAAAGAAGTTTCATTAACAGGACTTTATTATTGTCCTTTGCCTGCCTAATACCAAGACCCCCCCTGTTTTTAGGCTGGCAAGCTTCCTTCCACGGGACCAGGTGAACCTTTCTCCCATCTCCAGACTCACCCCACAGGAAACGCCGATTTATCTTATCCAGGTCACTAAGGACAGGCTCAGGAAGCTTACAGGCCTGCATGATGTGGTTCGGAGCAGCGCAGTTAACTGACTGGATCAAGGTAAGGCGACCAGCAAGGGAAAGAGAATTAGCTTTCCAGCTAGCACACAAACCATATGTTTATTTATTATTGATATTATTTTTTTTGGTAGAAATATTATTATTATTATTATTATTATTATTATTATTATAATAAGCTTATTAATGTCCAATATTATCATTAAATTATTTTAAAGTCTAATATCATCATTATTGTTACGTTCGATTAAATTCGGTTAAGTTCGGTATCATTCAGTTAAGTTCAGTAGCATTCAGTTAAATTCAGTTCAGTTCAGTATTCAGTATCATTCAGTTCAGTTCAGTTCAGTAGCATTCAGTTCAGTTCAGTTCAGTTCAGTTTTTTTCAGTAATAAAGAACAGAGGCTTACTTTGTAATAGGACCCGTTTGTTTTACCTACTGTTTGCTGTTACTGTTTGCTGTTTGCTGTTGCCATTTGCTGTTACGGTTTGCTGTTTGCTCTTACGGCTTGCTGTTTGCTTTTTGAAAAAACTTTTCCAAAAAGCAGAGATTCTCTGCTTTTGTAAAAGACTGCTTTTCAGGTGTGAAAGACAAACAGGAGGTCACTAACCAAACACCTAATGCTGCTTTTCAGATTTAAAAGGCAAACAGGAGATAACTAACCAAACACTTAAAACTCTCCATTTTAAAATGAAAAGGCAAACAAGAGCGTGAAAAGTAGCAACCAAACGGGCCCTTACTTTGTGTGTTTTCACCATTGGATTAATTTTATGCTCCATCATCCAATGGTGAAAACACACCAAGTAATGATACTTTGTCAAAAACAAAGTAACCATAGAAGGCACCCATACATAATAATTAAAAACATCCCTTCAATTTTCTACGTAAATAATTTTAGAAAAATAATTGGTCACTTTTAGAAAATGAAATTTAAAATAAAACGTATACTTATAACGGGAAAAGATGTAAAAATACCCTAACATTTACATCCATGAGCAATTTTACCCTTAACGTTTAAAATGATGTAATTTTACTCTCAACGTTAGTAGCTAAGAGCAATTTTACCCCTAATATTGGCAAGTTGGATCAATTTTAGACATTATATAATATACATTTTGTTTTTTTATTCTACACCAATTATATATCCGTTGTTTTCAAAAAGAAAAAAAAAAATCATATTTTCAGATTTAATAATTGAATTAGAGATTAGTATTTTTAAATTTGGTGAAATATTTGAAATTTTTTTTGTCCAATTCGTGCAAAATACATTATATTTTTAAATTTCGTTTGAATTTTTTTCCACGTCGAATTATATGTTTGTGATCTAGTATGAATTAGTGATAAAAATAACACATATATGAAGTGTAGAAGACAAGATTCATGATCGAGCAGATAGTTTAATTGAAATTAATCCAATTTATCAATGTTAGAGGTAAAATTACTCTTGACTGCCAACATTAGGGGTAAAATTAAACCATTTTAAACATTAGAGGTAAAACTGTTCCTGGCTGTAAACGTTAAGGGTATTTTTGCACCTTATTCCAATCATAATTATAATTTAAAGTTAATAATTTGGGATAATGTATAAAAATACCTCCTAACGTTGACCATTAGGAGTAATTTTATCTCGAATGTCTAAAATTGTGCAATGTTATCTCTAATATTGGTAGCCAAGATCAGTTTTACTCCTAATATCGGCAAGTTTGATCAATTTGAGATATCATCATAAAACACATATTTTTTTATTCCTTATTCTGCATTAGTTGAATATCAGTTGGTTAAAAAAAATCACATTTTTTGTAATTTAATAATATAATTGGAGACCTTTGGCAAAATATTTGGATTTTTCTATCAACTCTTACAAAATACAGTATAATTTTTTTAATTTTTTTTTCATGTCTATTTATATATTTATAATTTGTCAATAAAAATGATGCACACGTGAAGCGTAAATGACAAGATTCATGATAAAAAAGATAATTTGATAAATTATTTTTCAAAATTGATCAAACTTGCCATATTAAATTTATCTTTTGGTACTAAAGTTAGAAGTAAAATTCGATAATTTTAAACGTTAAGGGTAAAATTTCTCTTAGGTGTCAACTTTGAGGTATTTTGGCATTTTATGTCTACTAATTTTGTCATCAAACACGCAATATTTTGTTTCTATAAGTAATAACTGATGAGGATGATGGACTCGCAGACTTGAGAAGCCCAATAGGCCTATCTCAACCTCCATTTAAAGGAATGGATTGGCCAAAGACATGTTGACCGAATCATGCATACAAGGACACTTTAGTCTTCAAACCCATTTCAGAATCCCTATAAATAAATGAGCCACACCATTTGGTAAGGATCCGAAATCTCTCTCACTCTCACTCTATCTCTAGAACTCTCTACTTACTACTTACTTTATCACTTTTCTGTCTATTAACTTGATTATCAGAGGATCTACATGAACCGTTTCCAGTGCAAGAGGAGAGCAAGCTAACGATGTTGTCCGAAAATCTCATGACATTATTAACAACTATAACTTGTCTTTGACTTCAACAATTGAACTAAACAAGTTTTAATATCTTTTTAAATCTAGGTTATAGTTAAAATAAAAAGTTCAAACACAAATTTGGACGGGTGAGACCAACTATGGACTGAGTTAAAATGAACTCAAATTGATCCGGCAAGATTGATGTCCAAGTCATGAAAGGTAATTTTTATGGTTATGATCCAATACATGGGTTGTATATAATGTTCTGTGGAGCTAAATTTTAATGCAATTTATAAACAGGCTTAATATATCCGCTGCACCTGAATTTATCCAAAAAGGTTGTTTGGCCTCTGAACTTATATAATGTCTATTACCCTTTAAAACTTACTTAAAATAACATAATTAAGTCCCTAAATCTATAAAAACGTCATAAAATGTATCAAATCAAAAGTTAATTTGTTTTAAAAACTTAAAATCATGAATTGAGCTTTTACTTTTTAAGTTTTTTTTTTTTACGGATTTAAAAAAATTGTAATGTAACTCACTTTAAACAAGTTCGGGATGCAAATGGATCGCTATAAGCAAGTTCAAGGAGCCAATAAATCATTTTAAACAAATTCAGGTAGTCAATGAATTATTTTAAGCAAGTCGAAGGGACTAACGAGATACTATATAAATTTAGATATCCAACAAGTTCTAGGGCTTTGATATATTAAACCTTATAAATATATGCACAATAGTAGACCACATGAACAAGTTTATAGTAATATAAGGGTAATAGAGTTAGGGCATCTCCAAAGGCACTCTAAATTTAGAGTGCCCTTAGTTTTTCCAGCTCCAAAGGAGCTGGAACACCTTGCTGCAAAGATGCAGCAAGGTGCGTGGTACTGTAAACAGTGGCGAATACATGATTAGTCGGTTGGGGGGGCCGATTTTACACGTGCGTTCGGGAATTTTTTTTTTGCTAAATCGAACTTGCTTAATTTTTTTTGTATATATGCGTGTTATAATTTGAATGGTCAAGAACCAATTTTAAGGAGACCTAAGAGACCAAAAAAATTAGAAATTTGGATTTATGGGGGCCTAACAGGCAAAAAAAATTAGAAATTTGAATTTAGAAAGGCCTAACAAGCCAAAAAAAAATATATTAGAAATTTGGATTTATAGAGGCCTAACAAGCCAAAAAAATTAGAAATTTGGATTTAGAAATTCCTAACAGACCTAAAAAAAATTAGAAATTTGGATTTATGTAGTACCTAATAGATCCAAAATATTGAAATTTTGAATTTTGGACAAGCCTAACACGTAATGAGATATATTTAATGTTTTTTATTAGTTCAATACTAGTTTCTAAAAAAATTATAACATTTTTATATTTTTTTTAAAATTTAATTTAGAAATTAAGTTGTCTGAGTCTCAAAAATAAGAAATTAAATTTTTTAATGGAAAAGACATAATAAAAATGAGTTCAAGAGTGTTATAAAAATAAATAAATTAATTAATAATGGTAACATAATTTTATAATTATTGAAAAATAAAATTTAAATAAATAAACATTTTCTAAAATAAATTGAGGTTAGAAGGAATTGAACCTAGGACCTCTTAAAAAGAAGTAAATGTTTTAACCATCTCAGCTACCTTTAAACAATGAAATATTACTACATAAAATATAGGCAAAAGGAATCCTGAGGCCCCTGATCTTTCATTGTTTGGTGCATTAAGCCCTCGATCTTTTATTTAGACATATTGAGCCCCTGATCTTTCATCATTTGGTGCATTAAGCCCTCGATCTTTCATTTAAACACATTGAGCCCTTGATCTTTCATATATGGGTGTATTAGGCCCTTCCGTAAATCAATTAATATATAAGTTTATTAAGGGCATGTTTGGTTAGGTTTATATAACCGCAGCGTTTCACATGTTTTTAGTTACTTGTTATTGATAAAATTATCCTTCTTATTTCCATAAAATGTGCTTCAATTTTAACATTATTTTTATTTTTAGAACATAATTATCGAAAAACAAGGTTTTATTGTGTTCAATAAATTTTTTATTTTTTATTTAAATTATTTTTATTAATTTGTATAATATATTTTTTATTTTAGAATTTTTTATTTTTAGAACATCATTTGTTGTCACACCAAACATGCCCTTAATAAACCTATATATTAATTGATTTACGGAAGGACCTAATACACCCATATATGAAAGATCAAGGGCTCAATGTGTCTAAATGAAAGATCGAGGGCTTAATGCACCAAATGGTGAAAGATCAGGGGCTCAATGTGTCTAAATAAAAGATCGAGGGCTTAATGCACCAAACAATGAAAGATTAGGGGTCTCAGGACGCTTTTTGCCTAAAATATATATACACTAATATTTGGGGGGGCCGAAATTACTCGTCACCATGGTGGTTCCAGCGGCAGGAGGGGCCCGGGCACCCCAGGCCTCCCCCCTGTATACGCCCCTGACTGCAAATAAGCAGTACCAAGAAACTAATATTTTATTATTTTTTTTAATTTTTTTAATAATTAATGTTTTGTTTTCTATAATGTTATTATTTTAATTGTTTTATTTTAATTGTTTTAATAATTAATTTTCTTAGTTTTGTATAATGTTTGGTTTATATAATATTTGTTTTAAATATTTGTTTTTATTTTAAATATTAATTTCATGTTATTTAATTTTTAATTATAGTGTTATTTGATTTTTTTATTGTGTTTTACATTTAAATATTAAATTATAATTATAAAAACACTAAATACTATATAAATTATAAAACCATTTAAATGTTACACGAATCATAAAAACGTTACACGAATTATAAAAACGTTACACGAATTATAAAAATGTTACACGAATTATAAAAACATTACACGAATTATAAAAAACAACAAAGACAACATACTACTCAATAAGGTCCTAAATCATTTCCACTTCCACCAAGATTGTTGAAAAACCCGGAAAATTCGAAATCACTTGAGGTAGGCGGTGGTTGTGATTGATATGGGATAGTGGGTTCTGTAATAATTCTGTAGATAGCACATGAGACAGTGAGTTCTGTAATGATTCCAAAGGATAGCACATGAGATAGTGAGTTCTGTAATAATTCTGTAGATAGCACAAGGGATAATGGGTTCTGTAATGATTCCAAAGGATAACACATGGGATAGTGGGTTCTGTAATAATTCTATACATAACACATGAGATAGTGGGTTCTGTAATGATTCCAAAGGATAACACATGGGATAGTGGGTTCTGTAATGATTCCGTAGATAGCACATGAGATAGTGAGATTTATGCTTTCTATAAGACTCACCCATCTCAGCCTCCATTATCACCCATGAAGCTGTAGAGATTTTTGAGACCGAGCAGTCTGTTGGGATTGATATGAGGGATTAATGTGTTTTTTAATTTATGTGTTGTATTATTGGATTAATGTGTTTTTTAGTTTATGTGTTGTTGTATTGAAATAATGTGTTTTTTATAAAATTATATTTCAAATTAATAATAATAATAATTAATTGAATTATTAATTATTGATTTTAATAATTATCATTTAATTATTTAGTTTAAAATAAAAATATTAAATTATAAAACATGATAAAAATTAATAAATGGATATATTTTGATTAATAATATAAAGAATATAAATGTTATGTTTATTCAAAAAAAATTGTTACGTGAAAAATGAATATAATAATAATAAAAGTTTTAAAGAGTGGGTAAAATAGAGTATATGGTTGGAGAACTTTCACTGTAGCAACTCTATATTTAAAGATAGAGTAGAGAAAAATGAAGATAGAGTAAGCTAAATAGAGAACACGGTTGGAGATGGCCTTAGTGGCTAATTACTAATCTAGCCTGCGAAATTGAATGGTTTTCTATTAATAAAGAAAGTATTTATTTTTATTTTATTTTATTTTATTTTTTTTATAAGAGGATCCATTAACATATTTGACACACTTCTTTTTATTTTACTAAATTAGATATTTTTGTCCATTAACCTCCCCCAACCTCATTCTCATTTTCATTTCTTTCAAATTCTTACAATAAAATTCAATAATTCAACTCAAAATTTAAGCAAATTCATATATTATTCAAGTTGATGTAAGTATTCTTTCTTCATATTATATACATATTATTCAAGTACGCAGTTGATTAGTTGAATGCTTTCTCGTTGAACCCGTTATTTCCAATTTCTTCCATTTCTTTTATCTATATGTCACATATATTTATCGAATTTGCAATGACAATTGCTCCGAGACACCAAAGTTACATCATTACAAGCAAAAGCATCCAATGACATACAATATCTCCTAAATGATCAAATAAATTTTGATCAAACACGGCTACATTTAGATTTAAATGAATTTTTATGTGGAGATTCAAAACATCTTTAAGATTCAGATTTAATAAACCTAAATTAGATTTAAATGAATTTTAGGTGGAGATTCAAATTTGGTCATTCATGGTCCATACAAACATTACTGGCACGCTGAAACGGTGCTATGGTAAGGAACTACAAAAAAAAAAAAAAATCACTGAAAACAGCTACTTTTTATTGTATTGATCACAAATACACGTCAATCCTACATAGATACGTAGGAAAAATGCAATAATAGTCAACTACTAATGCAACTGATTGTTAATATACTCTTTTTATTCATTTTAGGATATTTCACACAAATTAAAAAATACAATTAATATAGAGTCAAATTAATAAATTTACATTGGTTAACTAAAAAACAATTCTCTCTCATATTATAGTTGGTTGGAGAATAAATCTTAGAATATTAAAAAATACATTAACCAAGACAAAAAAATTAATGCTTGAATAGAAAAAACTAAATTAAAAATTTTTGGAATCCTAGAACGACTAAGACTTATATTTAGGAAAAACATTTATTTGCTAGAATGGCATATATAAGGGAATGGAGATGGAGTAATATTTTATTAAAACCCTAATCTAACTAATAGAATCTGTTCTATAAAAATTAAAAATTAAAAATTAAACAAAAGTTACCATCACATTAAAATTGGTTGATAAATGTTATCAAATAGATTAAGAGTAAAATACCAAAAGCAAAGACGGAGCTAATAATGCTTTAAGCAGAATTTTAACAAATATTATCAAATAAGTTTTGCTGTTTCACATCAGATGAGAATGTTGAGTAAAGACAGACCACTCTATGAATACAAACTTAAAACATTAAAGAAAACAAAGTTTAACATCAATTGAATATAAACAAAATTCAAACTGATTTGAGCTTGTTTCAATGTTCTTCAACCTTTCTGTCATTCTGCATAGAATTATAACAATAACTTTATTAGGAATCTTTTTCCATTATAAACCAATCTTAGAGAGCCTTCAAAATCAAAACCCGCAACAACAAATGCAAATAAACGTAACTTACCATTTTCCTTTGAACAAGTTTTGTATAGTAGCATTGAGGCTCCCATCCCAACACCATTCATTTTCATCTTCTGTAGTTTGAATACCCTCTAAATTTGGGGTGGACAATTCTCCTTGAACAAAAATCTCCATGTTGGGGCATTCTCGCACAATTACTTCTTCCAAAGATGGGAAGTTGAAGCTTCCATTTCCTGAGCAGAATCTTGTGAGTTTTGGCAAACTATGAAGTTTCAGATGTTTCAGCTGACTGAATCCAATCTCTGCTTCGACTTCATCTCCTTCGCTTGCAACTATTTCCTCCACCATTTCGCATTCTGTTATTTCCAATCTTGTGAGTTGCGACAAACTTCTAGCTGTCGAGGAAGTTATTAAATTTAACAAGCCATGGCATTTGGAAACTTTCAAAGCTATCAGATTCTGGAATGAAATAAATGATGGCACCAAAATGATCAACTTGGTGCATTCCAATACTTGAACATCTTCCAGCTTTTGAATCAATGAACCTGACTCATTCTGATCCTTGATCAGATGTCTCAGTTGGGGAAGCTTAGAAAGAGTCAATCGTCTCAAGTGTGTTACGCTCTTTGAAGATTCTTCCTCATTAGCTATCACTTCTTGTGAGAATATTTCATCAAAGGAAGCATCACTTACAACAAGCTCTTCCAGATTGGGTGTTCTCTCAAGGAATCTGGATGGAAAAATAGAACACTCAATAGGAAAGTGTTTCAGCTCAACAACCTTTAGACTGCAAAAAAACTCATGACTTGCTGCTAATTTTCCGTCCCATATCCTCTTGATATTGTTGCTCCAATCCACTCTCAATTCCTTCAAACTGTGGCATTTAACCTGAGAAATTATAGAAAGGTAGAAAAATAAAAATAAATATCTAAAGCTCATTAAAGTCAAATAGTATCATTAGCAAATTGGATTAGTTATTTACAAAACTGCCTATTTGAGAGTAATTCAGAATAAGATATGTAGCCAAATAAAGCCTCAAGTAATTCAGATTAAGTTATATACATGAAAAATAATTTGGACAAACTGACCTTTCCAAAGAAGATGGAATTTCCATCATATTTAATTTGTTCTTGTTCTTCTTCTTCTTCATCAGCCGAGGAAGTAAATTGTCACATACAATAGGAAGAAGAAGGACTAAAATGGTTATTAACCAGTTAGCTAGGTCCTTTATGCTTTTTAGTGGCCTAGGTTGTGTTGTTCTCCTGCTGTGAGTTTGTTATGCATTTTAGATGATTGCTTTTGCTATTTTGGATGTATTCATAAAAGTAAGGCCAGCTGTCATACCAGCTGTCCCCTCATCATTGTACTACACTGCTTTATATGGGTCATGCCTTTTGAGAGGCAAGACATCAATGAAGAATATTATTCCTAATTCCTTCTACTTTCTCTCTTATTCTGTATTCTCTCTTTCTCTCTTCTCCTTCTCTCTTTCTAAATTCTAAACTGATTCTCTACATCAGAACCATTAGTCCTGACATTGGTATCAGAGATACTCGTTTCTCCGGCCAACTTGTATGGTAAACGCTAAAACCAGAGCAGCAAAACAAGTTCAAGCAGCCATGGAAGCTTTAGAACTCCAGTTGAAGGAGCTCACTACCCAGTTTCATAACAGATCAGAAGCCACAGCAGAAAAGTTAGAAAAAATGGAGGCTCATTTTGAAGCCATTCAAACAGCTCAACAAAAGAGGATTGGATCTATTCTTTTAGAGCAAAACCAACTAAGGAAAGATCAGATCGATTCTCAACAATCTCTTGAAGATTTAGTTCATAAATCCATCACCACCCTTGCCAAACTCATTCAACCACAAACTGAATCCAATCTCTCACCTCTCAAAACACCCAACCTAAACATTGACCCAAATAAGGGAATTCTGGGCAGTTTCCCTGCTTCCTCTTCAGGAGAATCTAATATTGCCAAACCTCAAACTCCAATTCCTACTCTTAACAAACTACTGCCTAAATGTGAGTTACCTTCATTTGATGGTACAGAAGTGGAAAACTGGGTGAGCAAGTGCTCTAAATGTTTTCAACTTTTTGAAGTTGATAATTCAAAGAAGGTAGCCCTGACTGGGCTGTATCTTCAGGGAAAGGCTGAGAAGTGGTATAAGAACTGGATTCCCAGTCATCCACATGCTACTTGGGAAGAATTTGTTGAGGAGATCGAAAAGCGATTTCAGGAAACAAAAGTGGAGGATATAGTAGAATTACTATACCAGCTTAAGCAGACTTCAACTGTGGTGGAGTATCAAGATCAGTTTGAATCCCTCAAACTAAGAATGGAGAAGGTCCACCCCACTACAACGGAATCCTTCTTTGTTTCTAGTTTTATCACTGGCCTGAAACCTGAGATTAAATCTGCAGTCAGATCTAAGGAGCCTGCTGATATTTTCACAGCTATCAAACAAGCCAAGTATGAGGAGATTCATCTCCAAAATATTATGGAAGCAGTTAAACCTAAACCTACCTATCGTTCGCCTAATCCAATTAAACCCTGGACTGCAAATCCATATTCCAGACCCACACCTACAACCCCAATCACCACCACTACACCTGGGTATAAATTACCTGAACCAAAAACTGCTGTTTCCACTTCTAATCCTGCCCTGAAACGTATCCCTGGTGCTTGTTGGACTTGTGGTGACAAGTTTTTCCCAGGTCATCGTTGCACTAATAAGAAGTTGAATCTTCTTCAAGCAGTTGTTGAAGAAGCTGATGAGGATGAGGAGATACAGGAGGAGAACAGTACAGAAGTGGATGCTGAACCTGAAAAGGTAGAGCAAATCTCCCTGTCCATTCATGCTTTAGATGGAGGCAAGAATGATAACACCTTAAGACTTAAGGGCATTTTACACAAGAAACCTATCATGATATTGATAGACAGTGGTAGTACACACAGTTTCGTAGATCAAAAACTGGCTCAGGAATTGAAGCTGCCCTTGATTCAGGTGAAACCTGCAGCAGTATCTGTGGCTGATGGCAGACAATTGCTTGTCCAGACAAAATGTAATGACTGCCAATGGTCCATGAACCACAACAGGTTTTCTTTTACCCTTAGAGTCTTAGCTCTTGGTGATTATGATATAATTCTTGGTTCTGACTGGATGCGTGCTCATTCTCCTGTGACTTTTGATTTTGAGAAAAATAAGCTAATCATTTATAAGGAACAAAAGGCTATAGAATTGCAGGGCATCTTAGCTTCTCATTCCCTTAAACCTATGTCATTAAAGGCCATGAATAAACTAGTAACTAAGGGATGGAAGGGAGTTACATCAAGCTTATTTCTCTTATCTCTCACAGAAATTGAACCTAATCAAGTATCCTCACAACAACCCAAACCTTCAGAATCCTTACCAATTACACCTCCTGCTTTCACTCCCCTGGTTCACCACTACAATCACCTATTTCAAACACCATCTACATTACCTCCATCTAGATCACATGATCATGCTATCACTCTAAAAAATGCCACAGATCCCATCAATGTGAGACCCTATCGGTATTCTCATCATCAAAAGAATGAAATTGAACGGTTGGTGGAAGAGATGTTAAACAGTGGTGTTATCCAAGCTAGTCAAAGCCCCTATTCCTCCCCTGTTTTGCTAGTAAAAAAGAAAGAAGGAAGCTGGAGATTCTGTGTAGATTACAGAGAACTTAATAAAGCCACTATCAAGAATAAATTTCCTATTCCTGTAATCCAGGAGTTAATAGATGAACTAAAGGGAGCTACAATCTTTACTAAATTGGATCTCAGGGCAGGGTATCATCAGATAAAGATGAAGGTGGAAGATGTTCATAAAACTGCATTTCGTACGCATTCAGGGCATTATGAATTTTTGGTCATGCCCTTTGGCCTGACTAATGCACCAGCCACATTTCAATCCCTCATGAATACTTTATTCCAACCGTATTTACGCAAATTTGTATTAGTTTTCTTTGATGATATACTAATCTATAGTGCCAATGCAGAGGAACATCTTTTACATCTTGAGATTGTGTTTCAGTTAATGCTTGATCAACAGTTGTATGCTAAGGCATCCAAATGTGATATAGCTGTTCCTCAAGTAGCCTATCTGGGCCATTTATTGTCTCAAGAAGGAGTAGCAACAGATCCAGCTAAAATATCTGCTATGCTGGATTGGCCTTTACCAGTAACACTTAAAGGATTGCGAGGATTCTTGGGCTTAACAGGCTACTACAGGCGTTTTATCAAGGGATATGGCTCTATTAGCAAACCCTTAACTGATCTCTTAAAGAAAAATCAGTTCAGTTGGACATCAGTAGCTACTGAGGCATTCCTAGCACTTAAGAAGTTGATGACTCAAGCTCCAGTTTTGGCCCTTCCTAACTTCAGCTTACCTTTTGTTCTAGAGTGTGATGCTAGTGGAACAGGAATAGGAGCTGTCCTGATGCAACAAGGCAAACCTATCTGCTTCCTTTCTAAGGCTTTAAGTCCACGCAACCAACAATTGTCAGCTTATGAGCGGGAATTATTGGCTATACTTCATGCTTGCACCACATGGCGCCATTACCTAGAGAATTCTCCATTTGTGATCAAAACCGATCACGAAAGTATCAAGCATCTGCTTGAACAGAAACTCCATACATACTTACAACATAAAGGGGTCTCCAAGTTGCTAGGATTGGAGTACACCATCCAATATAAAAAGGTAGTTTACAACAGGGTTGCTGATGCCCTTTCTCGACAACAAGAAGATTCTGCCCACTTATTGGCTCTTTCTATGGTTATTCCTACTTGGTTAGAGGAAATACATTCTTCTTATCAAGGTGATTCTATTGCTTCTACCCTCCTGCAACAGCTCACTATTCAACCTAATAGTGATCCTAAGTATTCATTACAGAATGGAATTCTCAGATTCAAGACTCGAATCTACATTGGCAGTTCTACAGGGTTGCGACAGCAAGTTCTGCAAGCTTGCCACAACTCTTCATTTGGGGGACATTCAGGCATTAAGGGCACATTAGTTCGGTTGCAGCAGAATTTCTATTG
Organism: Euphorbia lathyris; assembly: GCF_963576675.1. Classification (NCBI taxonomy): domain Eukaryota; kingdom Viridiplantae; phylum Streptophyta; class Magnoliopsida; order Malpighiales; family Euphorbiaceae; genus Euphorbia; species Euphorbia lathyris. Next base: position 20,795,781 of record NC_088918.1, on the reverse strand, counting down.
GCCTCGTCTTCACAAGGATGTTATTTCTTGGGTGGCTAATTGTGACATTTGTCAAAGGTGCAAGGCTGACCATGTAGCCTACCTTGGTCTCTTACAGCCACTTCCTATATCTCAAGCTGCTTGGCAAGACATTGCCATGGACTTTATTGAAAAGTTGCCTAAATCTAAAGGGTATGACACCATACTGGTGATTGTTGACAGATATTCTAAAGGTGGTCATTTTATTCCCTTATCACATCCCTTCAATGCTGTTACTGTGGCTCAGGTATTCTTGGACCAAGTGTTTAAATTACATGGCATGCCTCGCTCTATCGTTTCTGATAGGGATAAAATTTTTACTGGTACTTTTTGGAAAGAGTTTATGAAGCTCTTAGGGACCACTCTACATTATTCTAGTGCCTATCATCCTCAGACGGATGGCCAATCTGAGCGATTGAACCAGTGCCTTGAGAACTATTTGCGTTGTATGTGTTTCCTTACTCCAAAAAAATGGGCCAATTGGTTAAGTCTTGCAGAGTATTGGTACAATACTAGTTACCATAGCTCTTTAAAAATGAGCCCCTTTCAAGCTCTCTATGGAATTGTTCCACAGCTTCCAGTCCTTCCTATTACTACATCTCCTGTTGCAGCAGTGGAAGATCTCTTACAGGCCAGGGATAAAATGAGTTCTCTTCTTCGAGAATGCTTAGCTAAGGCACAGAATCGAATGAAACAACAAGCAGATAAGAAGAGGTCAGACAGAGAATTTAAAGTGGGGGATATGGTGTTTCTTAAACTTCAACCCTACAGGCAATCTACTGTCATCTCTCGCAACTCTCTCAAGCTTACTGCTAAATACTTTGGGCCCTATCCTATTCTAGAGAGGATTGGCAAGGTTGCATATAAGCTTGCTTTGCCAGAAGGTAGCAGAATCCACCCTGTATTCCATGTCTCTCTCCTTAAGAAGCAACTCAGCCCTGCTACACCAGTGTTGACTACTTTGCCTCCTCCATTCAATGATGAATGGGAGTTGACCCCTCTAAAAGTGATCAACACAAGGAATGTTATTCGTGGGGACACTTCTGTGTATCAACTACTCATTTTCTGGAATGGACTGTCCGCTGTGGATGCTACTTGGGAAGATGCTGCTACTATTCGCCAGCAATTTCCAGCCTTTTATCATTCTTGGGGACAAGAATGTGCTAAAGGGGGAGGAATTGTCACATACAATAGGAAGAAGAAGGACTAAAATGGTTATTAACCAGTTAGCTAGGTCCTTTATGCTTTTTAGTGGCTTAGGTTGTGTTGTTCTCCTGCTGTGAGTTTGTTATGCATTTTAGATGATTGCTTTTGCTATTTTGGATGTATTCATAAAAGTAAGGCCAGCTGTCATACCAGCTGTCCCATCATCATTGTACTACACTGCTTTATATGGGTCATGCCTTTTGAGAGGCAAGACATCAATGAAGAATATTATTCCTAATTCCTTCTACTTTCTCTCTTATTCTGTATTCTCTCTTTCTCTCTTCTCCTTCTCTCTTTCTAAATTCTAAACTGATTCTCTACATCAGAACCATTAGTCCTGACATAAATACTTCTATTTTTGGACATTCAATTACAGTAATTTTTTCCAAGAATGGACATTGCACAATGCCTCTTCCTGGACGGAAAACTGTCAACTTGGGCAGAGAGTCGAGAACAAGTGAGTTTAGCTGTGGGAAACTGATCATATCATCTTCTTCTGCTCCTTTTGAAATGATCTCTTCCACGGAAATACAGTTTTTCACTTCCATTTCTTGCAATTGCACAAGTCCCTGAGTCATGGATGGAGTGAATATCACTCTCAGGCTGCAACAGTTATCGAACTTAAGAAATTTAAGGTGTTTAAAGTTCAACATTCCTTGAGCATGTTCATTCCATATGTTTTTCAACCTTGGCAAACTAATCAAGTGAAATTTATTTAGCCTAGACAGAAGATCAGTGTGTCCAAGTTCTGCACTCAAACCTCGTACATCAAAAACATCTTCCAGTACTTCACAATTACTTATATCTAGCTCGTCTAATTTGTTCAAGTACTCAAGTAAATTAGATGGTATTGCACACGAGGAAAATGCAACCTCATCGATCACCAGTGATTCTAAATCGCAGAAGAACTCTACCGGAAGTTGGCTGTTCCATCTATCTCTCCAGTTTGAAAATTCAGAGATTTTCAGATGCTGCACGCCACAGAACCCAACCTTCAAAATTCGAAAAACTGTTGTTTAGTTATGACATAAGTTGACTGCAAAACATTTACTAATACATAGAAATTTGGTAAATGTAATGCATACCATCTTTTTGTACAAGAAACTCATAGTCGAGTTAAGATTTCCAAGCCAATCTCCTCCGTTGTCTTGTTTTGTCTTTTGTACTCTTGCTAGTAGTGGTGTGCTTGAGACTCCCTTAGAAAAGAACTCAATGTTGGGGCATTGATTCACAACTACCTTTATTAGAGAAGGGAATTTGAAACTTGGATTCCCTAAGCAGAAGCTAGTGAGGCTTGGCAGACCATCAAGTACCAAAGTTTCTAATTTGATGAAGTTAATCTCATCCATTATTTCATCTCCCTCATCTGATACAATAACCTTCAACTGATTGCACCTGCGTACTCTCAAACTTTCAAGCCGCAACAGACTTGTCGCTGTAGAAAATGTCACTAAGCTCTCTAATCCTCTGCAGTCATATATATCTAAGGATGTTAGACTTTGGAAAGATGCAGAGGACGGTGCCAAAATGATTAAATTATCACATCCATAAATACGTAGACTTTCAAGAGTTTGAAGGACTTGGTTCCATATGGTCTTTAGATTCGGAAGAGAGTACACTTCCAAGGAATGCATTCTTGTAAGAATCAGTGGACCAACAAAAACTCCTTGAGGTGGGAAAAGCTCTTTGAATTTACTGCGTGACACTACAAGTTTTTCCAAATTGTGGAATATGTGAAGGAGATCATATGGGAAAACTGCTGTCTTTTCATTGAAAAAATTGAACTCGACAAATTTCAGTTTGTGAAACAACTCCACTGGAAGTTGTCCTTCACGTATCATTCTGACTTCCTTGCCATTTAGTCCTAGTTCCTCCAAGTTGGGAATGATCTGGAACTAATCACATAAAAACAACTCTAGTTATTTAGTTAATAATTACGATAAAAATAGGAAAAATTCAACATTCAATTACATCATTAAAGGATATAAATTACTAATTCTAATGAAGCAGATAATCACCTTATGGAGTTGCCTAATTAATAAGGAAAATCATGATACCATCTTCAAACCATTATGTATAAATCACCAAGTCTAAGACCATCTTCAACCCATTATTCCATTTTTCCTTCTCCAAACTCTATTTATACAGTTGCTATAATTATAATTCTCCAACCCATAACTCTATTTAAAACACCAAAAAAAAAAAACAAATATATATTACATATGGTGAAATAGAGTTTAGATAGCATACCATATCATGGAACAGAGTCTGTAGGTGAAATTTATTGCATTCAGTGATGAATAATGCTATTAATGCTGGCCAGTCTGAGGTATTAGTTCCTTGGCAGAATGCTTCAAGCTGTGGTAACCTTCTAAGGCGTAATTCTTTCAATCGAGAAAACTCAAACGCAGATGCACCTTGTGTTCGTCCCTCATCCTCTGCAACGATTGCCTTGACTGCCGAATCTAATACATAAAGCTTTTCTAGATTCAGAAGACCTCTTGCTATGGAGGCTGGAATCACACTTTTCAGACTTGGGCAATCACGAATATCCACGTAGTTTAAAGTTTGAAAGTCGACATTTCCTTTAGGATCTTCGTTCCATACATGCTTCAAATTTGGGGTATTACGTACCCATAGTGTTTTCAATTGAGAACCTATTACACAGCCTCTTTCTTCCTTCACATCAATCATAGCTTGGATGTCAAAAACCTCTGTCAGAGCATCACAACTAAGTATATATAATTCCTCAAGATTCTGACATCTTCTGAATCCCAAATTGGGCGGGAAAATTTTCACCACTGCTTTAGCACATTCTACCCTCAATCTTTTCAGTTTGCAAAAGGAATCTCCACGGAGTTCATTGTCCCATATTGTTGGGAATTTTTCTGGGTTGCGACAATTTAGCGAAAGCAATAATTCTCAAAGCACAAGTAATATATTGCTAAAGAAAAAAGATAGCTTAAAACTTAAGGCAATTTTATTGAATTTATGAGGTGGAGGTGTACAAGAGGGTGTTCTCTAGAAACTTTCTAGAGTTACAATGAGATAAAACAAAAATAGTACACTCCGGTGTTTCCCGAAAATACCCCGAAATAATTATCTTACTATTTTTGTCTCTCCCCAAAACAATTAGACTACCCTCTCAATTAGAGAGCAAATACACAATATAGGATGTATTGTGTAATTTACCCTCTCTCAATACTCTCAACTTACTCCCCTAAATGAGAATGAGCATCCTTGATATGCACCCAAATAATTGTGCCAGCAACTTGTGCTGGCACAATTAATTCATCATTGACCACCACTGATTTCGGTGGTCAATTTTCACATTTTCATTTTTTTTTTTACATATTACAAAAACAATCCTTAATTATTACAAATTACAAAAATAATCCCTCATTAATTAAAACTTCACAACAATTCCTTTTTTTTATTTAATTGTTTTAAATTAATAGTTAATTTCCTCAACAATCTTCCCCTTAACTATTAATTTAAAACTTTCAATTTTTTTTTTCATATCGGTGCACTTCTCACCGAATCAATGATGTACTTTCCCATCATCACTGGAGCACTTCTCTCCGCAAACAACTTCTCGGTGCACTTCTCACCGAATCAATTTGTTGATGCACTTCTCATCAACCTTCAATTATTTGAGCACTTGTCTCCAAATTAAGCAAATTCTTCTTCGCCAACATGGTCTGTCACATTGACACTTTCTTTTCTCTTGTTTCTGCAATTCCGTTGCACGTGCCCAAACTTCTTGCACTTGAAACATTGAGGCTTCCCCTTGTACCAGCAGTCCTTCTCATCATGACCATGCTTTTTGCAATGACCACATTGAGGAATTTCCCTTTTTCCTTTTGAATCTTGGGTAAGGAAAACTCCCTCAACTGCTTTCTCATTTTTTCCATTTCTCATTGCTCTTCTTTGTTCTTGAGCTTGCAAAGAATTAATTAATTCAGATAAGGATAGTTGACTTATATCTCTTGAATCTTCAAGAGATGAAAGTTTTGCCTCAAACCTTTCAGGCAAGCTCACGAACAATTTTTCAACAACTTTGCTATCAGGCAGATCTTCTCCCATTAGCCGGATTTTGTTCACGACCGCCATCAACTGGTCATAATACTAATGTACCGACTCATTTTCTTTCATTCTCAAAGTCTCAAAATCTCTTTTGAAATTCAAGACTTGCATCCTCTTTGTTCGTTCATTGCCTTCATAAAGTTCTTTCAACTTTTCCCAAGCTTCATTTCTTGTTTCACAAGTCATAATTCTCATGAAAATTGACTCTGAGACAGTACCATGAATGATAGACAAAGCTCTTGGAGCTTTCGATGATTCCTCTTCATGAGCCCTTATTTGATTTAAAGTTGGGTTGTCTCCAAGAGGTGTTACCTCCTTCTTAGATTCAACCCACTGCCACAAGCCCAACCCTTTTAAATGAGTTTTCATTTTGATAGCCCATATCTGATAATTTTCGCCATTGAAACTTGGAGGAGGAAAAACAGAGGATGATTGGTGGGCTGCCATTCTCCAAAACTCACTGATCCCTTAAAATCGTTGAAGCTCTGATACCAGTTGTTGGGAATTTTTCTGGGTTGCGACAATTTAGCGAAAGCAATAATTCTCAAAGCACAAGTAATATATTGCTAAAGAAAAAAGATAGCTTAAAACTTGAAGGCAATTTTATTGAATTTATGAGGTGGAGGTGTACAAGAGGGTGTTCTCTAGAAACTTTCTAGAGTTACAATGAGATAAAACAAAAATAGTACACTCCGGTGTTTCCCGAAAATACCCCGAAATAATTATCTTACTATTTTTGTCTCTCCCCAAAACAATTAGACTACCCTCTCAATTAGAGAGCAAATACACAATATAGGATATATTGTGTAATTTACCCTCTCTCAATACTCTCAACTTACTCCCCTAAATGAGAATGAGCATCCTTGGCTTTTTATAAGCCAAGGTATGCACCCAAATAATTGTGCCAGCAACTTGTGCTGGCACAATTAATTCATCATTGACCACCACTGATTTCGGTGGTCAATTTTCACACTTTCATATTTTTTTTTTTTTTACATATTACAAAAACAATCCTTAATTATTACAAATTATAAAAATAATCCCTCATTAATTAAAACTTCACAACAATTCCCTTTTTTTTATTTAATTGTTTTAAATTAATAGTTAATTTCCTCAACACATATTACCTTCAAACTATGAACTCCATAAATTACCAGTTTCTCCAAGTTAGGGAAGTCAACCTACATCATTCATTATTCTTTTATCATATTCCCTTAAATAAATATGAAACTATACAAAAAGTTAATAAAGTAACACCAAAATAAACATATATATATGCAGGAAGCATGTGTCTTGATGTGTAAGATTTTTGACAGACCAAATAATTAAATAAATGACTAAAAGGAGAAGACGTAACCTTTTCATCAAAAAGAGTACTGGAATCTTGTTGTCGACCAACTACAATACTAGTTGAGATAAATGTTTGTAGATGAGGACAATTACGTATCCATAACTCTTCCATGGAGGGACATTGAATTAAGTTGCCCTTGCAAAATTTTACAACTTTTGGAAGACCTTTCAGCTTTAAATATTTCAATTTGGGGAATACAATTTCTTCTGTTTCTCCTTCTGTTCTTATCACTTCTTCCATGGATTTACAGTCACATATCTCGAATTGCTTTAGCTGAACAAGACTCCTAACCATAGAAGATGTCAACACGGATGCTAAATTTCCACAGCCTTCAACAGTTAAGGTTATCAATTTCTCAAATGGACAGAATTCTGTGTTGTGGTTGTGCCATAGCTTCTCCACATTTATTGATGACAATTTCAGTTCTACCAAATTGGGGAATTGAATCTGTCAACATAGTTTTTGCTTTATAGAGTTAAATTTTGTTGTTATCTAATGAGACAAAACAATTATAAGATACTGTTCTCAACAACTAAGGCTTTACTTAAGGAAGGACTCCTATCCTATGCACTCCAACCAATAGCTTGTTGATAAAATCTTTTTAATTTGTCTCGCCCCTACAATTTCCAAAAGCTATTACAATTACTATTCTAACTTGACTTAAAAATGATAAAAACTAACAAATATATTACATGAATTTAATCTAGCTTGTTCTGTTTTTGTTTTTTAAGTTCATAAAAGTTGCTTTTCTTTAACCTTTAGCAAGTTGTCATAACTCATCAAAATGAAATTAAAATACAACCTATTGAACTAGCTAATAAGCTAAAAAGGATGGATCAAACCTTTTTGTCGAAAAGATTTTCAATTTCATCCACTGCTAAAATTTCGGCTGAAGCCTCGTTAGTTGGAGAGCAAAAGCCTTCAAGCTGGGGTAGATCTTCTAGCGTCAACGTGTGTAATTGAGTCAACTCGATTGTTTCATCTTCATATCTAACAGCAACGATCTCTTTCAGAATTTCACATTGCCTCACATTAATTTCATGTAGCTGGACAAAGCATCGAAACATAGCGAATGAAAACAGATTCTTCAATGCATTGCAATTCCCCACCTTCAACTTCTTTAAATTGTTAAAAGAGCTGCTTATAAATGGGCGATTGCAGATCTTCTCCAATTTGTTCAAATTGAGTAAAGATAATGACTCAAGACTTGGGAAAGTGATGATGTCAACCATCCCTGTCCAACCTATAATTACTTGCATCTCATGACAATTTTGGATTTGTAGATGCTTCAACTTGGGAAAGCCTTGTCTTTCTAATTTTGGCACCACATTTTCCACGCCCTTGAGGTCATCCAAAAACAGATCTTCAGTTTCTATCAACAAGACCTTTACCCTCTCCAATTCAAACCCAGCATTGAGATTGAGTTTTAATATTTTGGAAACGTCAGAATTACCACAAGAAGAATCCCAATTATCCCCAATAAATATTCTAAATCTTTCTAACTTCCCATGGAACAGATCCGCAGACATGATTTTTGCATCGAGAACATGAATTTCCAAATTGATTAGGTTAGACAAAGTTTTCAATTCAGAAAGACTTGCATTATTTCTTTTGCCAGTATGACCTTCACCCTCCCATTGAACAAAGCTACCCAACATATACAGCTCTTCTAATTTCGCCAAGCAAATTAAGATATCTGGTGGAATCACTTCAAATCTTCGACAATCTCTTAAATCCATAACTTGTAGACGAGTCAAGTTCCTTATTTCCATTGGCAGTTGAACAATGTTGGAACCAATTAAACTGAGAACTTGCAACTTATTTAGTTGTCCGATTGCACTTATATCTTTGAAAACACAATAATCCAAGCACAATGTTTGAAGGTTCCGAAGAAACCCAAGTGAGGATGGTAATGCTAACAAATTCACATCAGATAAATCCATGAGTTTCAAATTTTTCGTTCTACTAAAAAACTTGTCTGGGATATTGAGCGAGGGATCATCATTGTAGAAGATAAATGACTCAAGTTTTGGGCATTCTAATACTTGAGGAAGGTAGGGGATTTTGCAATGTGGCAAAGAAATGGAAGTGCATTGTTCAAATGCATCCTTCTCGGGCCATTTTTCCAGCTCAGTTTGAGAAGCTACAGTGAACACATGATGATGCTTGGATGCAATTAATGTAGCGAAACTGTGAACAACATCATGCATTCCGACATCATCACTGTCGTCGCCTTCCAGTAACAAACATGACCTTTTTAAGTCATTGACCACTTTAAGTAGTCTGTTTCTTAGAACTCTTATTGTAGTGCATCTCTGAAATAAGCCCAACCCATTGGCATATTTTACCAAGTCGCAAATGTTTATTATGGATCCACCTGCTTGTGCGCAAAGGAGTAATAAGGACTTGGCTTCATCACCCAAAAACTTGTAACTCAGCTCCAGGGCTGAGTAAACCTGCTCATCCACCCCCTTGTCATCGAATTTTTGCAGGTGTTCTAAGGCATCATTCCACTCGTATAAATCCTTATCTCTCAATGAGGTTGCAACTGCCACGATAAGAACGGGTAAACCTGCACATCTCTTTGTCACTTCAATTGCAATCGATTGTAATTGTGAGTTTTTCAAATCACCAGCTTTCTTCTCAAATAGCTGCCATGCCTCTTCTGCTTGTAAGACTTGAAGCAGGAAATGTCTCTGCACACCCATCTTCAATAATATATTTAGATCTCTAGACGTCATTAATACTTTGCATCCTTCATGTTCATCCTTATCAAGAATTCCTATCTTCTCCAATTCGATCTTCTCCCAAATATCATCTAGAACAATAAGAACTTTGTCCTCCTGTTTCAACCGTGCACGTAACCTTGCAGCCCTTACTTCAGTGGACTCAATGTCAAACTTGAGACCTAACCAATCTGCAATTTCTTGCTGAATTCTGGTCAGGTCCCAAGTATGTGTCACGTTTGCTATAGCCACCACTTTGAATATCCCTTCTTCTTTGACTTGAGCAACGACCTGCTGTTTCACGAGCGTAGTTTTACCGACGCCTCCTAAACCATAAACCCCAATCAAATTGACATCATCATTCTTCAACACCCTTGTAATATCCTTCAACACTTTCATTCTTGATTCTAAAACCTCATAACTTTTGACAGGCTCCATTGCCTGCACATCTAGACGATTGGAGATTTTATGGATGAAATTTCTTTCTTGTTGAACATATGCAACGCCTGGTGTCTCCTTCTTTGCTTTTCTGCTAAATTGGTGACGGACCTTCAGATTAGGACAACAGCTCATGAAGCAGCTCTTTTTCGAAGTGTCATTGCCTTTAAGGATCTCCTCTGCTGCTATGATTGCCTTATCCGCACTCTTCAACCAGATGGTTGCAGTGTCTTCAATTTCTTCCCCATTCCTTTTGGCCTCATCCACACTGTTTAGCATGCTCTGTCTTTCGGCTTTCAGCTTCAGAAGTTGGTGCTGAAGGTCATCGATGTTGGTTTTGTAGTTCCATATGTACCCAATATGACGCCAGACCGAATCAACGGCTTCATTGGCAACTTTACCGACTACAGCGTCCGCTAGTGCAGATGCTGCTGCCATTTTCTCTGTTGTCCAATGTTGAAATGAAAAAAAAAAAGTGAGAGACCTGGAAAAAAAATTTAGCAACTGAATTTGTACGATATAATTATATTCAAAAAATTTACATTTAATTTTATTAAAGTTTTTTTTCTTTATTAAAATTTCACACCAAATTTGTATACTTCCAAACTAAAAGAACTGGAAGATACATAGAAATTAAGGATTATCAAAGAATCAGAGTTCTGTTCCATATCAGCGGAAAAAAGAAAGTTTTAGGGGGCGTTTGGTTCGGGGTCTTTAGGAATGGCAATGAGAATGGGAGGGTTTCATTCCCTTTGTTCTTGTTTGTTTAAAAAAAAAACTCATTCCCTTTACCCATTTTAGATTATGGGTTTACCCCACTTTAGGTTAAGCCCATTACCCCAGGCCCCTTAGGGAATTGGATTCCCTTTACCCCATTCCCTTTCCTAAACATATCCAAACACATAGGGGAATTAATGTTTATTCATTTCATTTCCTTTAGTTTCCCTTTCTTGATTCATTTTCCCTTACCCCTTGTGAACCAAACGCCCCCTAATGACTATTTGTGATAATAATTCTCCTCTTTCATAGTTTACAGTTATTCTGTTATTTACGCTTCATTATTGTTTTGTGTATTGCTTTCCCTCAAGGCTGTATCAACTAAGTTAGCTAGCTAGAATTATGCTAGTTTGCTTTATGCTTGTGGTCACAGCTGTCCTTCTCCTTGTAAGGGTTCTGACCTCAATCCTATATTAGGGGTCATGCTAGTACATTCTGAAGCATCCTGAAATTAATGAAGATTTTATTCTCTTCTTCTTTCAACTTCTCTCTATTTCTATTTCTCCTTCTTCTTCCTATTTCTAATTCCTGAAGATCAGAACCCTAAGTTCTGACAAGTTCCTCCACAGGCAAGCAGTAAAAGTTGAGGACTATTGTCTCAAAAAAAAGAAAAAAATCGAGGACTATCAAGAGCTGTGAACGGCAGACAGTTCAAAGTTGATTTAAAGCTGCTAAGGTCTCAAAAATCAATTTCATTTTAGTTTTTAATTAATCATATACTTGTAGTACCTATGAAAATACAAGCAGATTTGGTAATTTAAGAGGTGAAAAGAAAACAAACACAGTATCAAGTTTTGACTAATTAAGAAAATTGGCAAACAAATCTGAAACAATGATAAAATTAAGACAGAAAAAGAACTCAAAAAAGAAGAGGAAGAGGTCCATACCTTTCTTTGTTAAGCACTAAAAGTTGAGGATTAGCTTACTGTTAAAAATTGTAAGAGGCTGAGATAAGTTTTATAAATTCCAATGGCAAACCAAATCCATAGAAATTAAGAACAGAAACTAAGACAACTGCCTATTCATACAAATTAAAATAAGATGATTATTTAAATTCAGAAAAAAAAAGTCTCAGTAGTCCAGAATAAAAAATTATAGACACAATATTATTAAATGCATTAATGAAAAGAACAAGCAAATAACCTGCTAATATTATAAAAAATAACATGCTGGTGTATGTTTTATAATCCCACCAGATGGCAAGGATCGTGTCTATCATTAGGGAACATGTAAGCAATAAGCATGGAGTCAACACAACACAACCCCTAACATGCCTTAACCATCCTGTTTAATTAAGCAATTAATTTTTCACATTTCTTTCAACTAAAACCTTATCTTCTTCATCTTCTTCTCTCTTACCATATTCTTCTTCTTCAAATAGGCTGAGCATAGATTCAGTTCGGTTACTAACCGAACCGAAATTTATGCTTCTACGGGAACTGAACCAAGCAGAATATTACCAAACCAAAAAATTTCAGTTCAGTTACCAACCAAATAACCAAAATTTATAAATTTCCAATTTAAATGTTCAAACTCACATTTTTGTAAAACAAAATTTGTTTACTTTGTAAAAATAAAATTCATTATAGTAATAAAGTGATAGAGGGAGAGCCTACGGTAAACGTTGTTGTCGTGTGACCGGGAGGTCACAGGTTCGAGTCTTAGGAGCAGCCTCTTGCCAAAAATTGACAGGGGAAGGCTTGCCCCAGTACACCTTTGTGGTAGGACCCCTTCCCGGACCCTCGCTTAGAGAGGACGCGTAGTGCACCGAGCCGCCCTTTATAGTAATAAAGTGATGAATGTGCCATTTTTTTGGTTTGATACTTATGGTTTATTTTCTTGAATATAAAAATAAATTATAATTTTTCTTTATATATAGATTTCGGTTCGGTAAACGTTGTTGTCGTGTGACTGAGAGGTCACGGGTTCGAGTCTTAAGAGCGGCCTCTTGCTAAAATATTGGCAGGGGAAGGCTTGCCCCAGTACACCCTTGTGGTGGGACCCCTCCCCGGACCCTCGCTTAAGCGGGGACGCGTAATGCACCGGGCTGCCCTTTTATAGATTTCGGTTCGGTAATCGATTATCAATCGTTTTTCTCAGCCCTACTTTGTCATGTAGTATTATGACTATTTTGGTATATAAGCTTAGTCGTCTCTGGAACCAATTGAACCCAAAACTTAAGCTGGTAGTTAGAAGTCTAAGAATAACTTCTATTATTATCCTTGACACACCCTGCACGCGAATATCGTCTGGGACTACTTAATCTAAGAGGCTTTAATACCATGTCAAGAACCATTTTATAGTATTTTATTAGGTTATTAAACAAGTTTTATAATCCCACCTCTTAGATTTATACAAGCAGATTTTGATTTGGTAATTGAAGAGGTCAAAAGCAAAACAAACCCATCAACTTTTGGTATAAATTTTAGGCCCATATGATAGCTGATAAAAAATTTGTCCAGCCCTTATGAGACTCTTACCACAGATAGATGCTTTTCTAATTCAATCAAACATTTATCACTATACACAGGAAACTGGCCCCAACATCCCTCGAGCACAGGGAATGGAACAAAACATTCTAGTCTACTGCAACAGCCATTTAATTTGGTTTGGTCTAGAAAGACTGGAAAGTGATATTTCATTTCAACTAAGCGGTGCAGATGCCTAACCCTTTGTGTTCCGTGCTCATATTTGTAATTAAATTAAATTTTTAAAATATCGTTATTTCTCTTTTCTAGACCATAGAAGAGATACGTAGCTAATTGCAGCAAGGGGTCAGTGGTTTCAAATTGTAATTGTCATGCGACATAAATCATCAATTGACTCCTTGCTAATCTTATTCCCAAGAAGAAAAAACATATACATAAAATCAAAGTAGAAAATTGTAAGGAAAGCAACACAAACCTCATTTGTTCTGGTGTTCGTGAGACAGAGGTAAGCATGTATACATAGAATCCTGCCAATAAAAAGAGATACCAAGACAAGAAATACCAAAACAATGAAACAAGTATTTGAGTGTTATATGAGCCCAGAAGCCAATGTAATATATAGATATATTCCAAAAAATTCTGAGCCTTCATAGTTTCTGGATCAGAGAAACCAGTCAACATAACATAAAGAGTAGAACACCAAAATCAACTGCCAGCAATAAAAAGTATATTCATTCAGATTAGTAGCTGAGTTATGCAACATTAATTCTTTTGCAGAAAAATTTAATTGATGTTCATAATTGTGTAATTTCCTATCAACTCCACTTAAATAATACCCAGTTGAAACTTGAAAGTCATCCCAAATAGCGAAGTATAAGGCCTGGATTCTAATGGACAAGTTTAAGTGCCAGTTGCTTTAAAAAGAAGAGTCTGCCAAAAACATCATGGATAAGAGAACTAAAGCACAATTTCATCCCAAACTTTATATTTTTAATTTCACAAATATGCTGAACACAAAGTCAAGAAAATAAGAAAACATGTACATCTCTAGACTTCTAGAACTCCATGATGCCTCTTGTATTATTTTCATTAAGTTCGCAAGGTGATGGGGTTCAAAATCCTATGTCCACAGTCCATTAACTTATTTCTCACATAATAAAAAGAAAATTCTGGTGTATTCTCGTAGATTGCTTACACAGTGTCTTGATAAACATTGCCAGTTAAAAAAAAAAGGAAAATTCAAAAGCCGTTTCTAATGTAGACATAAATGCATGACATATCCATCCATTTACTTCCAGAATACAACTCTTTCTCCTATAAGATTTAGCTCAAACTAATCCGATTGAAATAATACTAACCAATAGTGAAGCATTAGAAAAATTGGAAGCACATGGCGATAGCAGAAGAAATACTCGACGGAGAGATTGAAATCCTGCCCTTACTCCCCAAATTGCAGCTACAAAGCCCCTGATCAGAAGCTCCAAATCAATTTCCAGAACATTAAGCCCTTGTTTGGGAAGAGGTTAACGGGAGTAAATGGGAGTAATGTAATCTTAAGTATTAAGTTAACCTTGTTTGGGAGTTATTTTTTTTTTAGAGTAAATGGAGGTTAACGGGGTTAAATCTTTACTTCCTCCAACCTCTAAATTGGAGGTTAATGGACTAAGGCCTTGTTTGATAAAGCACTTAATTGGTAAATTAAAATGTTAAGCCTTTATTCAATTTAAGTGCCTTTGATAACGGTTGTTTTTCCACCACTTAAATTAGTTAATGAAGTTAATAACCACTTATTTTGATAAGTCAAATTTTTTAACTTATCATTTTAAGTTAAACATTATCAACTCATACTTTTCTTAAAAATAAATCATTCAATATTTTCAGCACTTAAAATATTCAGCACTTAAAAATTAGTATTTATTTTTTCAGCACTTAATTTTCAGTTTTATCAAACAGTACCTAACTTAAAATTTTTTAAAATTTTTTGTCTCAGCAGATTAAATTTAACCTTCATTTCCCTTCAAATTTAAACTCTCAAACGAAAAGTTAAACATTTAACCTCGTTTACATCCTTTAAACTCTTTTACATCCTATAAACTCCTAAACAAGGTTAATTTTTAATTTTCATTTCACTTTCCTTCCCTTTCCATTACCTCCTTTAACTCTCACCTCCATTAACCTCCAAACTCCCAAACATAGCCTAAGAAAAAAAAAACATGTAGGCGAAATCAAATAAATAAAAGATAAGAAAACCAGTCAGATACACATAGAGAAAGGGAGAAGGAAGTACAAGAAGTAATCTTAGGCGCCGAAGGTGAGGAAGCAATAGGAGTGACTTGAAAGAAGGCAAAGGAACGAGATTACCACTAAACATTGTAAATCAATCGATGCCACTGTCTCTGAAACTGAACCTTCATCCTTACTACAGATGGAGTACAAAATTTGACAAGCAAGAGAGTTTGGGGTTTAGCGGCAAAATTTAACATATCATTTGCCACTAAAATTGGGTTAATTACAAACCTGGATCAATTTGAAAGCTTATTTACAAATTAGGGCTAGTTCATTTACTTTTTACAAATCTAGACACTTTAATTTCCTTCTCTTTCTCATGCTTCTTTTTATGCAGACAAGCTCGAAGCAACAACTCCTTTCCTTCTTCCTTTTTTTTCTTTCTTTTCATTTTCTATAACAATTTAGACAACAATCAAGATATGTAAGTCTTGTGTTAAGTTTTACATGCCTTTCAATTTCAATACAATATCAGGTATGTAATGTGTATATCAAATTTAAATGAAAAATAGTTTAGTTTCATGCATCTCGAAACCCTACAACCTATTGAAACTCTACATTTTTGTTACTTTTCTGCAATTCCCAACACTTATCGCATTTGTTGCATTGCATCACTACGACTTAATGCGACAATGGTGATGTGTTTTCAATGTTGCCGTGTTTGTCGCGTTAGATCATAATGCGACAATATGTACTGTTTACGAGATTTGTCGCTTCACTATATTGTCGTGTTTGTTTGTTAATGTGTTTTTTTTGTTAAATGGAGAAGTATGCCAACTAGAACTGTTCCTTATATGCTATATATCGTGGCACGACTATGGAAAAACCGTTCGAGATAATATGACTTACATGGACGGTCAACAAACATATATTTTCAAAGTAATTTTAAAATCACAGGACATTCATATTTTTATCATGTGAATTTGTATAAATAACATAAATATACTTACAAAGTTATATACAAACTGTTCATGTCTATATCTAACTATCAGAGAAATGTAAACTATATTCTCTAAATTATTTGCTAACAACCTCTGATGAAACAACTCGACTGCAACACGCAATCGAAAATGAACGTCATAAGATCCATCAAAGTTACATACAAATTGATCATGTCTTGTTGTACGCCTCTTAGTTAAAACCCGGGCAAAAGCACAAGTGAATATGCTACAATTATTTGAACCAGACTCCTGTTGTGGACAACCAGGAACTCTACTCCATGTGATGTCTCATTTAACTTGTTCCTCCGACCAATGCTCAACCATCTCCATAACTCTCCACACATATGTTCCGATATTACCCTTCTTGGTGAAAGGATTGGTGTAAGGTGAGCAGAGGAACTGACTGACTTTGGGTTGTCGAGGCACTACACATCTACCTCTACCTCTACATATACCCAAATTCTTCTGTCTACCTCCACCTCTTCTAACATAATGTTTATCTCTTTTATCAGCCTGTCAAACACAATGACCATTCGGATAACGATCCATAATTCTGTCGCGTTATATCATAATGCGACAAACTCCACATTCAAAAAGTTGTCGCGTTTGTCACGTTATATCATAATGCGACAAAATCCAGTAGCAAAAAGTTGTCACGTTTGTCGCATTATATCATAATGCGACAAACTCCAGTAGCCAATGTTGGGGTTTAGTGTCCTATAGACAATTGTTCTAGGATATAAACTTAATGTAAATGAAGTGTTCTTTATATCATTTGTTTTAATGAGATATGGTTTCATAACTATATAAAGGCAACCTCTTTTAAGAACTAAATAAAGTCTAATAAAAGGAAATCCCTAAGTTTGTTTAAAGTGATTATAAAGTGTTCATACAAGCATGAAGTGAGACAAAACTTTATAATAAACTACAAACTTAAAACCACCCCAAGTCAAGTAATATGTTTAGGATTGACATATCACTGCTGAGACTTGCATGTAACAATGTCTTCTGTCGAGACAGAAAGCTCATCTCACAAGCTTCAGATATGCAGATATCTGGACAGTTACGTGGATCCAATGAAAGGGAGTTCATTAGGATTGGGGACCCGACTTGAGATAACAGGATGGGTAGATTCATCCTTGTCACCTGTTCATCTCATTGGTATTAATAGGTATAAGTAATCCTTAAACTCAAAGGAATGTTAATTAGTGATTCTGAATTATGGAATGTGATGCTTTGATCCTGTTGTAACACGATACATAACAGAGATGACTCTAGGGTGTGAACGGCAGACGTTGGGTATCACAGGAAGTAATTGCAGGAAAGTTATACATTGGATTGAGCATTTGTCACTCCCGATAAATGGGAGATACGTCCAAGGATCGCTTGTGGAAGACTTGACTCTAAATCCTTGCAAGGTGATAGCTTAAGACTTGAAATACAGATTTCACTTAACCTATCTAATTGGAGTTAACTCGGTCTGTACAAGTAAAACGAACGTCTCGCTATATGTGACTTGACATTATCCATGGTCATAAGATTCAGTTCAAGGATGTAGTTGATAAAGGATCGAATTATACTGTAACTAATACGGAAAGGTCAACGACGGAATCAACCTGTCTTCTTATAGCTCTGGGGGAATGTTTCGGATTTGCTAATCACATTTCGCGTACTCATTCCGTTATACAAAGATTAAATATAATTCTGAGAAAATTAATTTAATAGTTGCATACGGCTAGAAGAAATAAGAACCTAATAGGTCACACATAAGACTTGGAGACCAAAAGAGAAACAAATGTTAATTAATTGATGGAAGCCCAACTGAGTCCACCAAGGCCCAATAAATAGAGGAGGGCGATTTTTATGTATTAAATGCATAAAGAAATTAATTTGATTTTAAGCAATCCTAATTAGATTATGATTGTGAATTAAATTAATTAAAAGATAAATAAGTTAGGAGGTTTAATGAGATTAAATTGCTCCTATTATTATCCTAAAAGGTTATTATTATTATCTTTATATTTAGATATAATTATAGATAATAAATAAGAATTATATTCCGAATTAAATTCTTATTCAGTAACCTAATTCTATCTAACTAGGGTTTAGATACAAGAGAGTATATATACCCCCTCTATATGTAAATTTCGGCCAACCCTAGTCTGTCGTAGAGAGAGAATTTCGACCCCCATAGTTGAGGACGAGATCATTCACCGCTTCCTCCCGATTCAATTGATTTTCATCTATTTCTCTTATTCCTTGATCTTGTGTTGATTTATTAGAGGCAATCTATTCTTGATTGCTTTTACACGGTTGATATCTAACTTGATTTTGGATTGTGTTTTTGTCTTGTGCTCGGGAACTCGGAGTAAGAGTTGTGGGCACTTCGATTGCAACGGTAGATAGAACTTCAAAAGGTATTTCCTTCTATCCCTCTTTATATGAAATAACGATTAACGGATCTTGGGTTAATGGAAAAAGGTTAAAATTTTTATATTTCCGCTGCCATACGTTAGCCTATTTTCCATCAGCCAAAAGCTGTCACGTTAAAATCAAACGCGACACAAAGCCTTACCTTTTCCTTTTCTTCATCTAATTTTCCTCAGACGCCTCTTCTACTTCACGGTTCTTCTCTTTTTCACCTCCATGCTTCTTCTCTTCCTTATCCTCTTCTACTTCATGCTTCCTCATCTTCTTTACTCTCCTCATTATCTCCTTTATTCTCCTCATCTTCCTTCTCTAGTTCTTCCTCAACAATCTCCTCATCTCCTTCATGCTTCTCTCCTTCTCATCTTCTTTATTCTCCTTATTATCTCCTTTTTTCTCCTCATATTCCTTCTCTCTTTCTTCTTCAACAATCTCCTCATCTCCTTCATGCTTCTTCTCCTCATCATCTTCTTTATTCTCCTCATTATCTTCTTTCTTCACCTCATCCCCCTTCTCTATTTCTTCCTCACCACTCTCACCATTCACCACTTCATCTACATTCTCACTTCTATCATCTCCATCGTCTCCCCTCCCAACAATTTCAAGATCAACCATCTTCTCAGATCGGATTTAACCCTTTAAGTTATGAACATCCACCTCTAACGAGGATAGTCGACTTCCGAAACTCATTAGTTGGTCACCCATACTTACAAATTTCACATTGCACTACTCTTAATGTGAGGTAAACATATGATTGACCCGATCCATAATTTCCTCCACAATTGCCTTTCTCGCATCCACCCTTGGGCATATTACAAAATCATTTACATCATCATCTTCTTCCTCGTCATCTTCCTTTCCCCCTTTAAGTTCTTCATCCTCATTTACTTCCTCATCTTCTTCCTCTCCATCAATTTCTTCTTCTTCTTTTTCATCATCTTCTTTTTCCTCTTCAAGATGGTCCATTAGATATTGAAACCAAGCACATTCCTTCTTGCAATCTCCGGGTTCAGTTGTAGTATTTTTTTTGGAGGATTAGCTTCCTACAAAACAATTCCCGTATGTACAAGTGAAAAAAAAGCTTTTCAAATAATGGAAAAACACACATATATATAGCTTATCCACTTACCTCAAACAATGTCTGGATTTCAGATAATGACGTGGTCCTTAACTGTGTCCATTGAAGGACACGAGGAAGGCTATGGATATCACTGTCGATCTTTGAATAAAAGATATGAGTTGCCTTTCATAACTCCAAAATCCAAACCTGTCAAGCAATTACGATCAACTTTAGCAAATATCCAATTCATTGTACAAGCAACAAATATATATATATAAATATATATACAAAAATTTCATACCTGGAATGCATGAGTAAATCCATATAGTTTATATGGAATACATTGAGTTCTTTTCCCCTCGTTAAGCTCCTTGAAACTCCCAACTCTCCTATCTAGCGTAGACTTAAATGTCTTGATGCTCTCTTCAAACGCCACCACACCCCATCGAAGTTGTGAAACATTCTGGAAAGTCAGTAAGTTCCATAAGATACTCATTGACATTTCGTTTGGGCTCGTTTTCCATAATATTGCCATGTATGATATACAATATAGCCATCATAACAACATCATCATCCTCTTACTTAACGCAGTTCGTGGTAGGGAACTTGTCTTCTATATCTCGGTGTTTTAGTGGAGCTTTCTGAACAAAATACTTCTAACCCCCCCCCCCCCCCCCCCCCAATTCGAGCTTTGATGGGTACTCGATATGTTGTTTATTTTTCTCAACCATACAAAACTTCCTTCTTGGGAGCATTGAGCAGTGCAAAGTCACGTTCTAACTTCTCATATGGTCTCTTTCGACATTTCTCTCCTTCTCCACGATGTTGTTGTGTAGTGATTTTTTTAACCCAAATGGTTCTTCAGTAGTGAGTTAAGTTTGTGTCCATCCCAACTCACAAAATCTTTGGCCTGTCACATGAGGTCGATAAAGGACTAGGGTCATTTGGTAGTAAGCTCCTTAGACATGTCTTTACTTCGGAAGTTCGCAACCATAACATCCACCATCACGTCCATATTGAGATGCCCGACTTGTATGGAGATTTTTTGAAACCTCCCTACCTATTTTTGAAGAGCTTACAACAACTAAGTGGGTAAATTACTAAAGAATATGTCAAATAATAGGTGTGCAAAGCCAATATTTTGATATTACCAAATAATAAGTGAGAGGGAAAAACTAACATTTATTGCAAAAATATGTCAAATGGAGATTTTTTGAAAAAACTAACATTTTGGATAGGTCAATAATCAAATAGTGATTTAAGTTTTTTTTTTTTCCAATTCACTGAAGGTGTGTAATTCCAAACTTTATTGGGTGACCGGATCATTGAAGGGTGGAAAATCTATTCTTCCTTAATAATCAGAGAGCACATTTATACTTATCTTTTATTTTCTTTAAAAAATTAATGCGTTTAAAAGTAAATTGCATCCATGGCCACTAAACTTTACTTTATTAACATTATAGCTACTAACTTCAAATGTAACATAAAAAGTCACTCAACTTTACACTATTTAACATAAAAATTACTCAATCTTGATTGCTTTAATATTAGTAATTATCCATTATAAAATTGATAGAAATGATATTTTGAACAACTTTAGGTTTTTAATTTTAAAGTCATTTAGGTTAAAGAAATTGAATATTTAAAGCGTGGTAATATTATACATTAAAGTTTGACCGTCATAATGTTAATAGGAGTAAAATTAATTCCCATGAGTATATAATTTACCTGCATTTAAATTGATTAGGATAAAGGTAACCTCGAACAGAATTAGGACAGTATTGTCTCCACACTGGAGTAAATTATTCCGTGCAGCCAATCATACCCGTTGGCCATGGACTGACGTGCAACAGATTCGTATAGCTGTCCGAGCAACGATTCACCATTTCCTTTCTGTCCTCTGGTTTCCGAATCAGGTACTCTGCTCTCTAATGCTACAAAGTATTTTTACTTCTGTGATTATCTATGTATATATATCATAAGAAATTCGTGTTTAGTTTCTGAAAAATGAGAGTTTGGGGTTTTCTTCGTTGAAGCAGACACATATCTTTCAAAAAACCCGAGTAGCAACAGAAAAAGAATTGTATAGTTCTTTATTAGAGTACAAAGGCTACTTTAAGTTCAATTTTTTGGCAGAATTTTCTTCACTTCATTTGTGTGCTTGCAATTTTGAGCTTAAGCTAATTATGCTAACATATTAATTTTGACCTGATTAAGAAGCAATTGTCTTATGACATGGGAGTTCATGAACTTGTTGAGGTTTTCTGGTTTTGAGGTGCGAAAGTTGCTACTTCATGTGGAAATGCCGAGTTTCATGAATGTCTTTAGAGTTATATCCCCACAGACAGAATAAGGTCAAGTCTTCTTTCAATGTAACGGATTAGGTGCTTTGCAATGTGGAAATGTATGGTTTGGTCGCAAATTGTAGCTGTGTGTAATCAAGGCCTGAGTCCCAACAACATTTTTTGATATTTCTAGCATTTTGAAATTTAAGAGAAGTTTTGTTGTAGTTGGGGGAAGGAAATGGGCAGCCAGGTCCATCCAGGTGGCGATCGAACAAGGACAAATTGGACCCCGATAATGGAACGCTGTTTTATTGATCTCATGTTAGTTCAGATGCATAGGGGCAACAGAATGGGTCATACCTTCAACAAGCAAGCTTGGACAGATATGCTGACTTTGTTCAATGCAAAATTCGGGACTAAATATGACAGAGATATACTGAAAAGTCACTATACAAATTTATGGAAGCAATACAATGATGTGAAGAATCTCCTTGAGCAGAATGGATTTTCTTGGGATGATGCTCGAAAAATGGTGATAGCTGATGATGCTATCTGGGATGCTTTTATCAAGGTCAATTATTATGCTCGTATTTGCTTCTTTACATACTTATGAAACTTTACTGATAATGTGTATGATGCAGGCTCACCCTGATGCACAGTGCTACAAGAGAAAGTCTTTGATGAACTTCAATGATCTCTGCTTGATATATGCATATACAGCAGCAGATGGACGGTACAGCCGTTCTAGTCATGATGTGGACTTAGATGATGATATACAAGGGCTGAATATTGGTATATATGCTTTAATCTTTAGGTTATATTTCAAATTGGCATTTAAAACTTCTTTTTTTCTTCCTCTTACTGTCTCCAATATTCGGTTGGGGCATATGATTCTTCATATCGGGCTATTGATTTATCAACTAACAAAGAACCCAAAGCTTGTAATAGGTGAAACAATACGGACACATATTGCGGTGCTTCATATTCTTGCTGGAAAAGTCAATGTATCATCTCTAAAATATTAAAATTGTTTATTTCCCTTGAAATATTAAAGTCAATCATAGTAGGAGCAGCATCACTAAAATTTATCAAAACTCGACCAGATATGCTACTGTAAATGTACCCCTGCATTTTGTATGGCTTTTATTTGAGAAGAGCAGTGAAGTGAGTTCATAGTTTAGTGCAGTGACTTTCTGCTTATTTATTTTGCTTCACCTTTTTCTGTCATTGTGGAAATTTACTTGGAAATACATATTGTAAGCTTGGGTTTGGTTTTTTGCACTCTCTTGCAGTTTTTAATTCTTATCTGTTACAATAAGGTTTCATATACTTTATGGAGAAATGTTTATTTTAGTAATGTCTGAATTGGTAGCAGTGTTGGTATAGGTAGCCTTGTCCCACCAAAAACTGAGCGTGAGAAAACAGATTGGACACAAGAAATGGATCGATATTTTATTGAGCTTATGTTGGACCAACTGAAAAAGGGCAATGGAAGAGATAAGACATTCAGCAAGCAAGCATGGAAACACATGCTTTGTTTGTTTAATGGAAACTTTGGTTCTCAATATGGAAAAAGTTTTTTGAAGCTAAGGTTTAAGAAATTGTTTAAGTACTATTGTGATATAAAAAGCCTACTAGAAAGAAAAGGATTTTCTTGGGATGAAAGACAGCAGGTGGTAGTGGCTGATGATGCTGTTTGGGCGAATTGTATTGAGGTATAATGTTAATTCTATTTGGTATTGTAATTTATACTATTTTTGTACTTACTTTTGTGGATATAGGGATGCCCAGATGCACATTCTTACCGGAGAAAGACCTTATTGAACTATCAGGACTTGAGCGTGATTTATGGAAATAAAGTAGTCAATGGTCATCGAGATCACTTGCATTATAATAAGAGCTTTGAAGATTGCAATGTACAAGTTAATCATGGTGAGTTCTGTCTTTTCTTTTAGCAAGTTGTCTTTGATATTGTAAAGTTTATGATTGCTAAGATTTATATGATGTTCTACTGGTATTAAATATATTTGTGTCTAATTTTGTCAATGTCATGTGAAACATGATAAAATCACAATTCATGCATCTATAAGTGGGTTGTTGCTCATGCAGCTGCTGAAAAGGACATTTATTCCTCTGCTCGAACAAATGTTCTTCGACCTCCCTGGATACCAGAAATGGATCGTTATCTGATTGATCTGCTGCAAGACCAGGCACTCCAAGGGAATAAGATTGGACATGATTTGACAATAGAGGCTTGGAATGAAATAATCAGGTTGTTCAATGAAAAATTTATGTCACGTTATGGAAAAGAAATTCTGAAGAAGCGGTATGAACATTTGAGGAGGCAATTTAATTGCATAAACTTTCTTCTTGAGCAGAATGGTTTCTCTTGGGATGAAAATCAGGAGATGGTAACTGCTGAAGATTATGTTTGGGATTCCTTTATTAAGGTGAATTGTCCCTGTTTTTGTATTATAGCTGAATTTGCAGAGTTGCTCTTCTATTTATTATGCATTCAATATTATTTTCTCACTTAAATGTACTATAAACAGGTGCATTCTGATGCTCGATCATATAGAAATATATGTGTGCCAAGCTATCACAAGCTATGTGTTATATTTGGTGAAGAAAGTTCCAATGGAAGATACAGCCATATGACTCATAATGTAGATATGGACAATAAAGGCCCAGTTGTTACGTTTGGTATGTTCTTGTTATAATCATCTAATCAAAATTTATGTTGCGGTATTTTGTGGACCATTATTTTTTGAATTGTTGCAGAATACTCGAGTTATTTATTATGATTCTCTCTTTAGCTTGTGAGAATAATCTAGGATCGTCCAGTTCCTAACCTATCAATAAAATACCCCTAGGGTCTGCTTGTTTTGAGGTTAATTAAAGGGAGGTTAATTAAAGAGAGGTTAATTAGTTAACCTTGATTGGGAAAGGAAGGTTAAATGGAGGGGAGGGATTTCAAAGGTTAAATGGAGGTTAAAAACACACCAAAAACCTCCATTTTAAGTCCCACCAAATTGGTGGTATTTGGAGTTTAAGTGTTTAAACCTCCCCTCCCCTTCCCTGACTTCACCTCCCCTTCTATTATTTAATCTTCCCCATTTTACATTTTTATGTTTGTCGAATTAAATAACTTAAAATCATGATCTGCATAGCAGCCGTGCATTTTAATTTATTATTCTGGGCTTAACTTGAACCTTGATATGCAAGAACTAGGAAAATCAGCATGGGGTTGGAGTTCAATGATCCGGGAGTGTGAATGATTTTTACTTGTATTTACAGGAGAGGCTGTCCAGTGTTATGCAAATGGTGATCATTCGAGAACAGACTGGACACCTTCAATGGACCGATATTTTATTGACCTTATGTTAAAGCAAGTGAGCATAGGGGATAAGATTGGTTACACTTTTGGTAATCAAGCTTGGATAGATATGACCATGCTGTTCAAGGAAAAATTTGAAGTAGAAGTTGACAAACATAATTTAAAGAGTCGTTACAGAAGTTTAGGAAAATTGTTCGATCATATGAAGAATCTACTTGGCGAGAGAAGATTTTCTTCGGATGAAGAGAAGCAGCTAGTCAGAGCATATAGTGATGTTTGGGATGCCTATACAGAGGTGTTTTTCTTGTTTTTCATTATGATGTTTGTCATTTCCACAAGTGACTAACATTTAGTCTAATGTAGGAAAATCCAGATGTCAGATCCTACAGAACTGAACGCAAGCCAAATTACAATGACTTGCACTTGATTTATGGAAATTCGAGTTTGGATGAAGGGGAAAATCAATCGGGTCCAGGTATTGCTTCTTCGGATGATTGTGAAATATTTTAGGCTCTCGGCATGGTTCTCTGTGAGCCGTTTATGCTTTCCTCTAAAGTAGCCAATTGTTCTTCAGATTTTCAGTATTTCTTTTTTGTTTTTCATTGGCTGCAATGCAAGAGTGTTAATCCGGAAATTCTTGATAAATTATGTTCTAACATGCATCAACTGTTGTGATTAGTATTGGTACTTCATGATTAACACTTTCCTTTTTGTGTGGATTTGTTCGAGCGGCTAATCTTAACAAAAGCCATTACCACAGAGTTGTTTGGAATCTGCAAATGGACCGGTTTTTCATTGATCTGATGCTTGAACATGTTCGTCAGGGAAGTATAGTTAAGCTAAGATTTACTAAGCAAGCATGGAGTGACATAATGGCAAAGTTCAGTTCTGAATTTGGATCTCAGCATGACAAAGATGTCTTAAAGAGTCGTTTTATGAATTTGAGGAAGCTCTTCAATTATATGAAAAACTTACTTGATCGAAAAGGTTTTGCCTGGGATGAAGTGAGACAGATGATAATTGCCAGTAATGATCTCTGGAATTCCTATCTGAAGGTGCTTTCCGTTAATCTAGTAATATGATATCTCCGATATTCATTTAACTTGCATCTTTTTGTGCAGGAATACCCAGATGCCGTGTTATATCGCAATAGAGCTCTCCCAAATTATAATGATTTATTCTTGATATTTGGATATACAAACAATAATGGAAGACTGGATTATTCTAGTCGATCAGTGGCTGTTGACGGCTATTTCATGGGACTAGATGTTGGTATGTATTCCTCTCTCGCTGCCAGTGACAGATCCAGGGGGAGGGCTTGAGCACCCATTGGTTGTTGGAAAGCTCCATGGAAGTTGTGTACAGAGCTTTAACTTTTTTTTCTATAAAAGCACCCGAAAAATATCAATTGAGCACCCGTAGATAACGAGAGAGCATCCCCTTCAATGAATCCTGGATCCGTCACTGCTCCCTGCACACACTAAAAGTGATGCATAAAAAAGATTGTTTGTCAAAAGTAGCATTTTTGAAAGATGTAGGACTACTTGCAGTACTGCACTTAGGGCCTTGAAAAAACTGCAGATCCGTGTAATCTGGAATCAGCTATTTCAAAACCCAATTGTGTCGTGAAATGCTGCGAAAACAACTTTTTGCTTACTCATGTTTCGTCTTGACTTGCAGCAGATGAGGACATGCTATCCCTGGCTAATTATGATCCTCTACAGATAAACTGGACAAAAGCAATGGAAGTTTATTTCATTCAACTCCTGTTAGAGCAGGTGCTTAGAGGGAATAAGATTGGTCAGACATTGAATGAGCAAGCATGGTCCTGGGTAATTGTCTCATTCAGTGAAAAGTTTGGCCTTCTATGTGACAAAGATGTTGCCGAAAACTGGTATCTAAGCTTGATGGAAGAGTACAACAACATCACAGATCTTCTCAATCAGAATGGTTTTGCTTGGGATGAGATTGAACAAACAGTGGTAGCCAATGATAAGGATTGGAAATTTTATTTGAAGGTGTGCTTTTGTGTGAAGAATTACATGCCACTATAATTCCTGCTCCCCTGCAAATGGTCGGGAAAATGACACGTTTGAGGTAGTTTTCCAACTTATTTACAACGAATAGGGAAGATATCAACTTATTTCTGGGTTTGGGGTGAATTAATTTCACCCCGCCAGTCATATTGGCAGACGTATTATGTCCGCCAATTACAAAAGCGGAGAGTCAGAATTTTTTTTTGGCTCTGCATATTCTCTGCCCCCCATAAAGGCGGATGGGGGGCAGGGAATCTCTGCCCCCCACTTTAGCAGGTGAGGTCAGAATTTTCTGACTATGCGCCCTTGTAATTGGCAGAAATATTTGGTCAGCCAATGTGACTGAATTCACCCCTAACTTGGAAATAAGTTGACATCTACCCTATTCGTGTAGATAAGTTGGAAAACTACCCTATATGTGTCATTTTCCCAAAACGGTATGCATCACTTGATTATGAAAAAAGACTGCAGTCTACACGACCGAACTTGAATAGATTGGTCGAAGAGCTTATGTAGATTTGCTTACAATTAACTCTTTTTGCAGGAACATCCTGGTGCAATCAAGTATAAAGATAGAGTCTTGAATAGTTACAGTGATCTTTGCATGATTTACGGTAACGAATCACCTGTCGGAAGCTCAAGTTATTCAGGTACAGAAATGGAGATTCACAGCAATATTGCAGACATGGGGCTTGAATCTGATGACATGTTTGAGGATGCAACGAATCCAACCGGAGAATTTGAAACGTTGAATCATCGAAGAAAACGGAAACTTATAAATTCATCAAGCTCAGTAGGCTCAAGGAAAGTTCAAAGACAGAAGATGGAGAATCCAGAAGCGGTTGGGTTGAAGCCAAACATGGGAAGTGTGAAGGTAAAAGAATGCATGTCAATTGAAGTCATTGTTGATGCACTTCAAGCTATACCGGGAATGGACGACGAGCTCTTTTTAGAAGCCTGTAAACTTCTGGAAAAGGAGAAGAATGCTAAAGTGTTTGTGGCAATGGATGTAAACCAGCGCAGGAAATGGTTATTTAAAAAGCTCTATAGATAGGAATTGTATTAGGACATTGTAAAATTCTCCTAAATGAAGATATATGATAGATTTAAAGTTTTTTTTTTTTTTTTTTTCATGATTAGGGTCTGTTTACTCACCTTGCGGATGTATTTATTGAGAATTGAATCTGAAATCTCGGGGTGCCAACTCAGCTACAATTGTTGACAAGATTATAATTTGTTCAAAATTTTACCAAGAATATGGAAGTATCTTTCAAAAATTAAATTGCATATTCAATTCATTTTAATGCGGCTTATCAAAAAAATGAAAGGGGATTATATTTTTGTTGGTTAAGACTCTGTTTAGTTGTTATGGTTAGTTATTAGTTGGCTGTTTTTAGTGTTTGGTATGACTGTTTTTTTCATATGAAAATGTTTATAGCTTGAGTAGATTAAAACACAATAAG
Source organism: Euphorbia lathyris (assembly GCF_963576675.1). Taxonomy (NCBI): domain Eukaryota; kingdom Viridiplantae; phylum Streptophyta; class Magnoliopsida; order Malpighiales; family Euphorbiaceae; genus Euphorbia; species Euphorbia lathyris. The sequence goes on along the minus strand of NC_088918.1, from coordinate 20,766,915 downwards.
TGCAGCAAGAAAATAATGGTAAGGAATCAAATCTTACAAGATAGAGACTAAAACGGTTAAAGAGAGCAAAAGAGATTATACAGGCATAAAAAAAAAAACACAAAACAACAATAAATATATTATTGTAAATCGAAATCTGCAGAAAAGTAGATGCAATCCAATCTCCAACATTTAGGTCATTCCGAACATTCGGATCATATAGATCTAGGCTTAAAGCACTATATGGTCCATGATCTATCCAAAATTTGATCATTTGGCCCTTGACCTATTATTTGGTCATATTTGGCCCCCGATCTATCCCAATCAGTGAAATGTCACCCAATTTGTATTAAAACTTAACCGAGTCGTTATCTCATTGATAAGTAACGATATTTTGACACTTGAACTTAATCGATTTTAGTTTAGAATTTTTTTTTTTAGTTTTTTTCTTTTTTAATCTAATTAATTATTTCCACATAATGTGGTAAAAAAAACTTTAAGAAATATCACGTGTTAAGTTCAAGTGTCAAACTATCGTTACTTGTCAATGAGATAACGATTCGATTAACTATTCATATAAGTTGAGTGAAATTTCACTAATTGGGATAGGTCAGTGGCCAAATGTGACCAAATAATAGGTCAAGGGTTAAATGACAAAATTTTGGATAGGTCAGGGGCCAAATAATGCTTTAAGCCTATAGATCTATTGATCATAGACAAGATAAACCGTTTCCGCATTTGCTAAATTCGAAAAAGTATAAATGAAAGAATAATAGAGAGTAGATACAATATATGGAAATGGATTAAAAAGAAAAAACAACAAGTAAAACATATAAAATCTAATCCGATGGATAGGAATCTTAGGGCCTGTTTGGTTCAGCTGTTAGCTAATAGCTGTTGCGGTTGCTGTTAGCTGTTTGCAGTTGCAGTAAGCTGTTAGCTGTTGCGGTTAGCTGTATAATTACTAGTGTTTGATAAAATTATATTGAACTGTTGCTGTTCGGATTTAAAATGTCTAAAATGGAAATGTTTTAAATTAATCAACGATGAAATTATAAAAGGAAAAATGTGAAAAATGCACCTAACGTTTACAACTAGAAATAATTTTACTCTTAATGTCTAAAATGGTGCAATTTTACCCATAATGCTGGCAGTTAAGAGCAATTTACCTCTAACATTGGCAAGTTGGATCGATTTCAGATATTATTAGAAAACATAGATATTTTATTTCTTATTATACACCAATTGCACATACCAGTAGTTCTAAAAAAGATATTTCATATTTTTTTTTGTGATTTAATAATAAAATTGAAAATTAATATTTATAAATTCGATGAAAATATCCCAACTTGTACAAAAGACAATATTAGAGTATTTTTGCACATTATCCTATTATAAAATAAAAAATGTGTTACACAAATTAATAAAAATAATCTATATAAAAAATAAAAAAATTATTGAACGCAACAAAATCTTGTTTTCCGGTAATTATGTTGTAGAAATGTAAATAATGTTAAAGAATAAATGGAAATAAGAAGGATAATTCTGTCAATAACAACTAACTGCAAACAGCTGTACGTGAAACGCTCCAAAACGTTGCAGTTTCCAGAGAAAATGATAAATGCTTCGGTTATATAAACCTAACCAAACGCTATATTTCCTGCGGTTTGGACTAAAACGATAAACGCTCCTCCGAAAAGCTGAAACAAACACCCTCTTAGTCAAAATAATTTTGATAATTAGATAATTTTATAAAATAAAAAATAATCATAAATATTACTCAATTTAAACAATTTTACCCTTTGCATAAAAATTTTCATCCCAAACTGTTTAGTAAAAGCTTAGTTCATTACCGAACAACAAGTTTTCTCCTCTTTACGGGGCGTTTGGTATTCTATTGGGATAGAGATAGAGGATAAAAATATGATAGTCGATGGATGTGATGAGGATAAAAATATGATAGTCGAGAATTATTATTCAATGTTTGGTATGTGGGATATGGATGGGGATAAAATAATACATTTACTATTTTAACCTTATTTAAACTATATAACATTAATTTGAGGGATAAGATGGACTTTTCAATCCTATTAAAATCTCACCTCCTCATACCACCCCCTTCTGGGTATAAGATTTGAGGGATAAGAAGGTTATTCCTCATCCGTCTCACTTTTCTATCTTCCAAACAAACACGAGATAACTCATCTCGTGTTTTTTTATTTCTATTTCAGCTCCTATATCCCTTCTAACAAACACGCCGTTATAGAATTTGTTTATATCAATTTAGACATCGATAGATTAAGAGGTGAGAAATAAGCTTTTACTAAACAGTTTATATCACTTGTAGGAAATCAACAATTTGGGAATTTATTTGTCTTCTGCATCTGCTCGAGAAAACGCGTCAAAATAATCAATCAATCTAATGACAGTAAGAAATCTGATACCATCAAAATGTCTCCTCTTAAATAAATAATACTAAAAAAAATCCTAATCAAACTGTAAAGTTCGCAACTTTCAGTCAAAATTCCGATACCATCATCACTGTTGTCACTTACTTCCCGAAGAAGAGACTCAAAAATCCGATTTTGTGAAATGGCATGGCCTTCTCTTTCCCATTCACCCTTCTCAACTCCATTGCAGCACTCTTCTTAATCCTTTTCTCCACTTTCTATTTCCCCAATTCCTCTTTATCTCCTCAAATTCTCCGCAGATCTCTCCTTTCCCATGCCCAAAACAACCCTCATTCTTGCTCCTCTGTTCCCCCAACCAATGGCTTCATCAATTACCTCTCTCTCCACTTCTGTCTCTTCAATTCCAACTTCTCCCTCTCAATTCCTTCCCTGTCTCTATTCATTCTTCTTCACTTCTATATTCTCATCAAAACCGCCCAATCCCATTTCTCAATCGTCACTACCAAGCTCACGAAACTCCTCAATCTATCTCCGAGCATGGGTGGAGTTACTCTTTTGGCTTTAGGCAATGGTGCGCCTGATGTTTTTGCTTCTTTAGCGGCGGTTCGGTCTGGAGAATACAGGACTGGATTTGGGGCTATTTTATCTGCTGGTACATTTGTTTCTGCATTTGTGGTTGGGTTCGTTGCCATATATGCGGCGCCGTTTAATGTGGATCCTTCTTCTTTTGTGAGGGATGTGGGGTTTTACTTGGTGGGTGCTTTGTTCTTGTTTTATGTGTATTTGAGTGGGGAGATAACTTTTTGGCAGGCTGTTGGATTTGTTGGGTTTTATGTGTTCTTTGTTGGGTTTGTGTTTTGGACGGATTTAGGGATTGGCGGCGGTGGTAGTGGTGGTCATAGAAAAGACGCCGAAGAAATGGACTGTGAAAGAGGTGGAGCTGCTGTGGTGATGGTGGAGAGTTTGGAGGATGAGAAACAGAACTCTGGTTGGATTGAAATTGGATATGGAAAGGTAAAGTTTGAGCTTTTGTTGGAAAGTAATTCAATATTTAAATGGACATATTTAGATGATTTTCATGTTTGTGCTCGTCTAGATACTAAATTGTGTTACTTGTGGAGTTAATACTATGATGTCTTGGCTTGGGTTTATATCTACTGTTAGCAACTGTTGCTATTAGTTGTTTATTGTTGTTGCCTGTAGGCAATAGAAGGTAGTTAATTTTGCTTTCGAAATAGCTATCCATAGTGGTTTCTCTATCCTGCTGGTAGGTAGTAGAAGTTAGCTAATTTTGCTTTCGGAATAGCTATGAGTAGTGGTTTCTCAATTCTGCTGGTAGGTGGTAGAAGTTAGCTAATTTTGCTGCCGAAATAGCTATCAACGATGGTTTCTCAATCCTCTACTAGGTAGTAGAAATTAGCTGATTTTGCTTCGGAAATAGCTATCAGTAGTTGTTTCTTACTCCTAACCAAACACTTCTAAACTAGTGTTTGGAGTGAAAAAAACAAAAAGGAGAACCAAACAGACACAAACTCTTTTTGTGAACTAGGCAAACTTTCTGTTTTGAAAAACGGTGTTATCTTATAAGAGGTCAAACTTGTGAGGGATATATAGCTATTTTGTACTGTCAAATGTAAACTATTCAAAGGCTTAAGCAGATACTTGATTTGCTGCAAATTCTTATGGAATTTCTATGTTTTATCACCAAACAGAAGGGGTTATGAATAAGAATTCAATTATGTTTAATCTGCAAGTCGCTTCATATAGGGCGGTTTCAAGTTGTAACATTCCTTTGCCTGTGGCATCCATTTCCTTATTTGTTAGATTAGAATACTAATGAACCTGTTGGCCTCATTTTGTTTTAAGATATTATGCAAGTCACTCTGTGCTTTGATTTAAGTACTTATTTGGTTATCAAAATTTTGTTTTTAGGTGCCTTGTTACGTTTTGTGAACTTTTGTTGCCAAAGTTGGTATTCTAGGAGGGGTGTGCTCTTAGTTCATGCCTCATTTTCTAAACTTGTGTCTATGGCCGGGATATGTGTCCTTGTTCATTTCTTTGTTGATGAGAATGCCTTAAAAGTTATATAGAATTGACTGGAAAATTGGCCTTCGAACACTAGTAAAATCATTTAGTCACTTCACGCCCACCATAACAAAAGGCGGATGATTGTTCATTATGCTTTCAAATCGAGAATTTATTCACAATGCTCTTCTAACTTATCCTGATGCTTTCTGAATTAGTAACAATTATGTACATTATTGTGCGGAATTGTTATACTTGTTCTTCTAGCTTCATATTATCCTCTACTAATACTGTTGGTAGAAGAAATTTGGAGCTGAATGAATGACAAATAATATATGAATTTGCTTAATTTGAATCTTATTTGTAAATATGTCTGTAGGAGTGAAGAACGAGCAAGTTCTTTTCTAATACTCTTTTGGTTATGTAATTCTTACAGGTCTCGAAATTGTGGGAGCGCCCTGTCTCAGTTCTTCTGAAGCTCACCATTCCACAAACGGCACCTTCAGAATGGAACAGGTTCTACCTATCTGCTAATATCGTTCTTTGCCCCTTAGCACTGTTATATGCTTGCAACTCGTTCATGCCAATAGATCATCCCATAAAATTCCTCGTTTCGAATGCCCATTTTCCACTCTGGTTCATAGTAGTCCTTGCAAGTTTTCCTCTCGCACTTCTTCACTTCATACTGGAAAATGAACCCCCAAAGACCGAGCAAATAGCCGTAGTGCTTGTGGCATTTGTAATGAGTGTGTATTGGATATCGACTGTTGCCGGAGAACTCCTGAACTGCTTGGCAGCACTCGGACTGCTCCTCGAGGTACCTCCATCACTCCTTGGACTTACCGTACTTGCTTGGGGAAATTCGGTGGGTGATCTTGTGGCTGATGTTGCAGTTGCAAAAGCAGGGCAGCCAGCAATGGCAATGGCTGGGTGCTTTGCTGGACCGATGTTTAACATGCTTGTTGGACTCGGAATGGCTTTAGTTGTGCAAACAGCTGATAGTTATCCCAAAGCTTATCAACTTAATTTCCACATTGGAATTGTGATTGCATTTGTGTTCTTGTTTTTGAGCTTGATGGGATCTCTGTTAGTTATAACTTGGTCTAGATTTCGGGTGCCGAAGTTTTGGGGGTTTTGCCTTGTTGGACTATATGTGTTTTTTATGGTAGTTAGCTTACTCATTTCCATGTTCTCATGATGATTATTGGATCCATTAAATCAACAATTTTTGCAAATAAATTGTTGCAATATTGTTTACACAAACTTGTAAGGAATCTTTACCATTATATAGTATACATACATATGCATTGATATCAGAATATGTTTCAAGAATTATGGAGTTTTTGATCTGTAATTTGAAGAAATGCAGTTTGTATTGTAGATTTCTACTTTTGTGCTTGTTTGTTGGGTAAATTCAATGTCGTTCAACCTTTTCACACTTTGGTGTACAACCTTCCATTTATCTCACTAATATGTACAACCTTATAGGCGACCTTCCGTTTTAGTGTATAGCAGATAAAAATAACTGGTCAACGCGTGGTCAACGCGCCACCTCGGCATTTTTTATATGTTCATTTAAAAAAAGTGGGACCCACTTTCTATACAATTACTAAAATACCCTTCCCCACATACAATTACTAAAATACCCATGTCTCCTTCCTTGCAACCCATCTCTCTATCTTTCCCTTTCTCTCTCTAATTCATCTCTCTCTAACTCCAACCAAAAAAACAAGTTTTAAGTCTCAAATTCCTTTTTTTAGTTCCACCTTTATCCATTTCAATTTAATTCTTCTTATGCCAAATAAAGTATGCAAGCTACCTCTCCATTCCAAGTTTCAGAGTTGTGATGTTCCTCCATGGGGCTAATTTTTTCTTCCATCTTCTTTCTCACCATCTTGCTTTTCATTCTCCGAGGTTTTTTATATGGTTCATCTTTTAATCTTTTTAAATTCGGGATGTATCCTTCTCATGATTTAGAAAATATAAAATCGGGATGTATCCTTCTCATGATTCAGAAATTATAGTTTTATTTCATATCCTTAATTACACAATGATTTATACTCTGTTTGAATTAATAATGATATTGTGGGTATTTTTTATGGCATTTTTCTGGGTTTTATTGGATCAGTAGATTAAATTTTTTTTTAGAGAGAGGAGTTAAAGAGAGAGGGATTGTGGATCTACTGATTTCTGGGCTTTTAAGATTTTGAGATGTGATTTTGATTCTAATACATTCAGAACATTAAACCTTGGGCAAAATCTGTTTTTCAATTGATAACCTAAGTAATACAGAGTTTGCGACTACAGATTTTGGCTAAAAATTCAATCATTTCAGATTCTGGCTTGGATCCATAACAGTGTTCTAATTGAAAATGGTAGGATTGGAGAGAGAGTTGGAAAGAGAAAGGAGTTGTAAAATTAGAGAGAGAAATTTAGAGAATAGGATGAAGGAAAGGGTATGATGGTAATTACATATAAGGTGGGTCCCATATTTTTAAAGATTGAGTTGAAAAAAGGTGACATGACAGGTTTGACCGGTTTGACCAGTCAATACACCATAGTGTGCGGTCACCCATAAGGTCGTACAAATTAGTGAGTGAGACAAATTGAAAGTTGTACACCAAAGTGTGAAATGAGGTTAAAGTTGTACACCATTGATGAAATTTACCCCTTGTTTGTTCATCTTCTTCCACTAACTTTTAGGGCTTGTGTAGTTCGGCTATTGCTGTTTATTGTTACGGTTAGATGTTTAACTGTTTTGTTTCAATAGTTGTCAATCATTATCAAAAACTGTGTTCTGGTAGGAAAAAAAAAACAAAAAAACAAAGAGCACTTAGTGTTTGTATTTACTAGGAATGATTAACGATCATGGTTATTTTAGGTAAATTACATACGTGATTTCACGTTTATGGTGTATAACTTTTATTTTTACACATATATTTCAATTTAGTTTTGATCTCCCATTATAGTGTATATGACCAGGAAATGAGCGGGCAATCATGGTCATAATCTCAACCACTATTTTTTGGCTTTTTCAATCGGCATAAAAAAAAGTCTTCTTTCTAGTATCAATTCAGTTCTTTATCTCTCCTTTCACTTCTAACCGATTTCCTTTCCTTTCGATAATTACACAATTTTCTTGATTGCCAAACAGTAGCAAATGAAGATTTTGCTATTGCTTTATATGTATGAAAGCCTCTAATATAGTGGTTCTGATTCAATTGGCAACATGAATTGAGTTTGTGGGAAGAACTCATTGATTGGATCCATAATTAATTAAGATGTGATTAAATTCTAAACATAGTTGTTTCAGATCAGTAAAATGGATGAGGAGATCTATGGTAGAAAAAATGTACGAAAGCTATTGGACTCTCTTCATGAACTTTAAGAACTTTAAGAATTAATTTGCAAGTAGAAGAATGTTATATTTTTATTTATAAAAAAAGCATGTGCTTTATACAATTAGTAAAAAAATTGATTGATGATATTAGTCTCCGATGGTGTGGTACGTTGAATTCGATGATATGACAAGTTGATTTTGTTGACGTGATACAATGAAATGCTGACTAATGTAGCATGTTAAATTGGGAAAATTATTAGGAGTACCTGGTTCTCCATGTTAAATGGGGGACATTTCATACATATTTTGCCATGTGTAACATGGATCCACACTTATAATTGAGATATCACTATTTTAATTATTAAGCAGGGTCATAATATATATGTCCAAATGTGAATTAGGGATCCTCCAAGTGACATGAAAAATCGGGTGTTTAATGGCAAACAATATTGGTCAAATTTCGTTTTTTTTTTTTTTTTTTTTTTTTGCTAATTGTATAAAGCACCTACCATATTTTGTAAACAAAAATATTGCATTCAATTACTTGCAAATTGATGAAACCATTTTTTTAAAACTTAAATCATGTTTGATAACTTAATCACTTAAAATAAAATATTAAGTACTTATTGAATTTAAATGTTTTTAATAACTATTATTTATTAATCACTTAAATTATTCAATTAAATTAAAAATTATTTATTTTGACAAGTCAAAATGTTTAATTTAAAATTTAAAATTAAATATTATCAACTATAATATTTTTATATTTTGTATTTATCAAATATTACATAATTTATTAGATTCATTTGTTTCTATGGTGTCATTTGTTCTTATCCTTATTGGTTTTTATTAGCCCATGAACTTGTTTTTAAAGTGATATATTGGTTATTTAAATTTGATTAAAGTGACATATTCACTTTCTAAATTTATTTAAAGTGACATATTTGTTTCTAAAATTTACAAAAATTTTATTCTAAAAAAATAATAATTTCTATTCTCATCACTTGCATTTTTTCTTTTCCGATGTTGTCCCCTTTGATATTTTCTTGAAACCGTCATTGGTAAAATCAGTCGTATTAAATAAGTTGTGTTATGTTTTAACTCACATTTAATTTATTTAGTTAATTATGTTAAACATGTTAACCCATTTAATATTCATGTCGTGTTGATGAGTTTATTAAATGAATTGCGTATATAATATTATTATGCCTATTTTTGACACCTCTAGCTAGAATAAAGAATGGAAAGATCTTCACGGTCACGGATATAATATATATTATCATATTTTAATATTAATATTAATATTAATTTCCTTAAATTTTCTTTTATAATATTTTTGGTAGGTTGTGTTGAATTTAATTTGGAGACTAGGGGAAGATTATGCTTTTTATGTAAAGGAAAAAACTTTTGTACTTTTTATGTCCTGTGAACTAAACATAATTTGCTTAAAGATTAACCAAGTTTCAGTTCATATATTGAGAAAAGCCATGTTTAGGTATGGAATTGTAAACTTAGCATCTTCCATAAATAAATATGTATATATGTAGTTTTGATTTAGACATCTAGAGATTGTTTAATAATATCATTCTAACGTTTATAATTAACATTGATTAACGTTCACAGTCAAGAGTAGTTTTATCTATAATGTTTAAAATGGCGTATTTTTACTTATAACGTTAGTCAATTCCAATTTGAGACACCATTAACAAAATTGTTTTCCTTGTCATAAATTCTATCTTTAGTGCACATAAACATCATGTTATCACTTATCAGTATTAGATCACAAATATGTTTATACACTTGAAAGAAAATTAAAAATTAAAAATTAAAAGTTCTTTCGTACTCTTGGATGTGTCAGACCAAAAAATTAATAAAATAAAATTTAAAATTCAAATATTTTGTGGAGTTTAAAGATACTTCATCTTCAAATTTATTATGAAGTTACAAAAAAAACAAAAAAATCTTTATTTTAATAGATACAAATAATTAATATCAACAAGTGCAAAATACGGGAACCTTATATTTGTGTTTTTTTTTTAATAATTCTTGAAATTGGTCCAACTTGTCAATGTTAAAATTGCTCATTGATGTCAACAATGAAGATCTTTTTGTACATTATCCCTATTGATTTTAAGTTGAACATTACTAATAATAAAAACCTTAATTTTTTTTTTTGGTAGAAACAGGAAAGAAAACAAACCAACACCGAGACAAAAGCTAACCAGGGATCAGCCTAGGAAAGCTAACCCCAACTATGTCCTCTAAAAGGAGAGAAGAAAGATAGATAGGAGGATCAGAAAGGGTGGAAACACCTAACATCCCCTCGTGCCCAGCCGCCGCCAAGCGATCCGCAATTCGATTTTGTTCTCTGTAGATGTGGCTGAACTCTAAGGACTCAAAGGAGCAGCCAAGACTTCTTATTGTTTTGATAAGGTTCTGGCTACTAAGACAAAAAGCATGATTATTAGAGATCATACTAATAGCCTCCATATTATCAGACTCCACAGCAAGCCTTTTAATACCTAAATTTCTGGCAAGCTTGACTCCAGAAAGAATACCCCAAAGTTCCGCTGAAAAGGATGAGCCCAAACCCAGGTTATGGGTGAATCCAGACAACCAGGCACCTCCCGCGTCCCTGAGCACGCCTCCAGCCGCGATCTTTCCATTGTTGAGACAGGAGCCATCCGTGTTCAACTTAACCACCCCATCCTTTGGCCTACACCACCCAACGAGTTGAACCTCTTTATTCTGGGTAGAATTGACAAGGGGGTCCCCTTTAAAGCTCCCCGTAATGGTAAGGAGCTTTTTAGAGAAGAACTCGGGTAAGTTCTGAATAAAAACAGTCTTCTCACCAAAGATCACCTCGTTTCTCCACTTCCAAAGGTGGTGGCAGATAATAGCAAATAAAATGTCTCCCTGCTCCATGCTAGCCATTAACCTACCTTTAACCCCATTGGAGAACCAGTCATTCTCAGGGTAGGCAAAGAAGGAGGGGAGAATGTGGTGCGGAAGAACTTTCTGCCAAACCTCCTTACTCTTAGGGCAGTCCCTAAGGGCATGGCACAAAGATTCAACTTGGCCTCTGCATCTACTGCAAGCACCTGAATCCGCCAAGTGACGTCTATGTCTATCCGAATTAATCAGCAACCTGTCCTTGACTCCAAGCCACAGGAAGCTCCTCATTCGGTAAGGGATTTTCAGAGCCCAAATGGATTTCCAAGTGTCCGAAAGAGGGTCGGATCTGTCAAGAGTAAAAGCTTCAAAGGCAGACTTGCAAGAGTAAGCTCCATTTTTTATCAGGGCCCAGCAATGCCTATCCTTGTCCTCCTCAAGGTTACTAATCTTCACTCCCCTGATTCTGAGGAGAGAATCAAGGCTCAAGAAGGAATCAAACATAGACCAAATCCAGTCCCCATCAGAGTCCACCACATCGGCAATCCTCCAGTTGCGGAAATTGCTAGGCGGGGGAGAGCAGCAAACCTCTATAAGAGGTTTATCTCCAATCCAGGTGTCATACCAGAAACTTATGTACTTACCATTACCCACCTCCAGGCCAACCTCCGTAATAATAAAAACCTTAATAAAAACCTTAATAACATTAAATAAATATTTTTTTAATTTATCAAATAATTATATAATTTAATACTTTTAATATTTATAATATTCAATACTTAATATCAACTAATTTTTAATTTAATCAAATAACACGTTAATTTCTTTCCAAGATGCTGGATTTCTCCATTTTGAATTGAGATATTAATTTATTATGATGAGAAATTTACACTTTTACCATCAATATAGGGGTTAGAAATTAGTGTTTATTAAACAATTATATCATTTAATACTTTCAGTATTTATAATATTCAACAATTAAAATTCAATAATTATTTTTAAATTTTATCAAACATCAATTTAGTTTAGTGTCTTAATTAATGTCATCTTCCTTAGATTCTAGATTCTTCCCTCATTCATTAATGCTCTTTAAAGGTATAAATATGGATTAATTTATTTAATAAAGTAAGTTAAGTTTTAACAATTTTAGTTTTGTACAAAAAGTTATGCATTGTCTTTTACCATTTTAACCCTATATGCTCTTTACAATTACAAACAACACCTTTTCTTCTTTTCTTTGATAAATCCTTTTCTTTTCTTTTGATTTTTTTCACATACTTTTTGTCTCAAAAGTTATGACTTATTTTATTAATGATGTAATTGTTTTTGAAAGGTATAATTTTATTAATAAGCTGTAATTTGTTTATTCTTTTAAGCTATAATGAAATATCATCTAAAAATTACTATTTATTAATTATTGGAATAATAACCAAATTTAACCATAATATTTTTAGAGAATTGTAGATTTAACGGCAATGTATAAAATAATATAAATTTAACTCTAAAAATTTTAAATAAGATCAATTTTAACCGTACGTTACTGAAAATTTAAAAAAGAATGAGTTGATTGTTATTTAACTGTCGTATCAGATTTTCCTAATATCAGTTATGTTATTAACACAGTTACAAAATTTAATCTTAGGATTTTCAAAATTTAATTTTGGTAACGTATAGAGTTGCTAATCATAATAATATATATTTTTAAAATTAATATTTATAAGTTATAAAAAATATTATAAATATTAATTTTAAATTAAGGGTTATTTTAGTAAATTTATCTCATATATTCCTCACCTTCGTTTAAAATTAGCCTCTCGTTACCCAAATTGGGTCAAAATCGAAGAAGACACAGCAAACTGCTTTGTTGTATTAAAAACTTGTAATTTAGGTTTCATCCTATGAAACATATATATTACTAAAAAAAATCTTCAACCGCGTCTAAAATCACAGCATCTGTTCTTCCTCTGAAAACCCTACAATTCTTAAAAATCGAATCTTTCCTTCCAATTACTACTAAAATTTTCGTAAATTATTTCAATCCCATTGTTCTAAACGCCAACTAGATCTCCTACAAACTGTTCTTCCTTAAATTTCTAGTTTCCCTATATTCTCCTTTATTTATTTACCTCCAATTAATCTAATCTCGCCAGAAATTCAGTAGCTTTATTACAGATAAGGTAACAACAAAGTTCTTCAATTCTTTCCCCTTTCTCTCATGTATGTATATGTTGCTTTTCTTCGTTGTGATTTTGGGTTTAGAGCAACCTGTGATTTTTTTGTTTTTTATTGTTGTATTTTGTTATATTTATCTTAATCATGTAAAACTTTTGAATGTTTTCTGTTGGGTTAGATTATTAATTGAGTTTCCTTTTTTGTATATATAACCCTGGTTGCTATTTATGCCTATTTATATTTATGTGCTAAAATTTGGAAAGAATGCATAAAAGTGAAATCTAAACGTTGGAGCAGCTATGCTGATGAATAAAATTGTTTTGCATTTAAAGATAGCTCAAGCAAGATAAACATGATCTTAATTTTAAATACTCCGATACTCATAGTTTATTTAGTATCAGGTTTTTAGTTTCTTATTATGCAGAATTTTTGGCATTACTCATTTTTTTGGTGAAAAATTAGATGTACTTAGCTAATATTGTATCTATTACTTCAAGCAAATGGTTAAAACAAAGGTCCCTGGTACTTAGGGGACTGGCATAACTGCCTTTTGGGAAGGAAAAACAATTTATTGGCGTTCTTATTAGAAGAAGAAAATGCCATAATTGCAGTATTTCGGGTTTTGAGGGTTAGAAGCATCCACGTGATAGGCGTGGAAATTTCGGGTTACCTTGTCATGTTATAAATATATCTTCCATTATGGGTTATATATGATATTGAGGCTAGAAAAATGATAATCGTGTCGTGTCAGTTATAAATCGTGCTGTCGTGTCAGAAATTGCCACCCCTCATGATAGCAGGCTATGTTGCACGGAAACTCTTCTTGATTAGCGTTTCTGTGTTTCTGTGTTTCGTGTCTGTTTCTTTTCTGTTTCCATTACCGTTTCCTAGATAAATTTTCTTAGAAATAAATAACGTTTCCCGGTGTTTCCCGGTGTCTGTTTCAGTTTGTGTTTCTGTTTCCGTGCAACATAGTTGCTAGGTTCGCGAATTATCTCACATAATACCAAAAGTTCAATTTGTGCGTTGCTAAAACCTTCCTACTTATATTGTATTTTCCTGTAAAATCTGTTATGGATTCTCTTAACAGAAAGCTCACGTGGTGTGATTGTGGGTTTTTTCGTTGGATCTCGGATCCAAATGTGAACACATATTTGTCCCTCTAAAAACTGTATATTGACATGGTGTCAGTCTATTAGACATCCACCACGACAATTAAATTGACACATAAAGGTACCATGTAAGCTGTCGATGTTGAGAGAATCGTCACAAAGGATTTTACTGGCACTTAAACTAAAGCAATAAGAAGGTTTTAGTGGCACGAATGAAATTTTGGGACTGTGAGAAACAATACACAAAGCTTAGGGGCTAGGGGTGCTAGGTCTTGTGATTAGTTCTGCTTGTTGGAATGTGTACAGTGAGAGTTTTTATCAGTCTCACGATCGCATTTATTTTCGGTTTCAAGCAGCTGCAACAATTTCTCTTGGCATCTAATTGTACTGAAATGTGCCTAATTCTGTTTTTCATGTTTCTTCTTCTCTTTGCTTTTCAGTTTGCCTGCAAAAGTATGGATCAGCAAGGGCATGGACAGCCCCCAGCAGTGAATAGCGGCGGTCAAATGCCGTATGGAACAAATGCTTATCAGCCAAACCAAATGTCTTCTGGCCAAAGTCCAGGACCAGTTGGGGGTTTCCCGTCTACTGGTCAGCCAGCAGGAGCTCAGCTTGCGCATCATCAACTTGCGTATCAGCAAATCCACCACCAACAGCAACAGCAACTGCAGCAACAACTTCAGTCTTTTTGGACAAATCAATATCAAGAAGTGGAAAAAGTTACTGACTTTAAGAATCATAGCCTTCCTCTAGCAAGGATCAAGAAGATCATGAAGGCTGATGAGGATGTAAGGATGATATCAGCTGAAGCACCAGTCGTCTTTGCCAGGGCATGTGAAATGTTCATTTTAGAATTGACCTTGCGATCGTGGAATCATACAGAGGAAAACAAGAGGAGAACACTTCAAAAGAATGACATTGCAGCAGCCATCACCAGGACTGATATTTTCGATTTTCTGGTTGACATTGTGCCAAGGGAGGACGCTAAAGATGAAGCACTAGCTTCAATTCCAAGAGGACCGATGCCTATTGGAGGTCCTGCTGATGCACCACTTCCTTATTGCTACATGCCGCCCCAACATCCTGCTCAGGTTGGAGCTCCTGGGATGATAATGGGCAAACCTATGATGGACCCAACTATGTATGCGCAGCAGTCTCATGCTTATATGGCACAACAGATGTGGCCACAGCAGGGATCGGACCAGCAGTCACCGTCGGATCATTAGTATGTGCACCTTGAGGAAGTGTAAGTTAACTATTAAGCTATCTACTAATTCAACATAAATCTTGTGTTTACAAGCCGAAAATCATTGCAATCTTATGAGCATGTTGTACATAATTACTGTAGTATAATTTGTCGCTGCAAAACTTGTCTCTCCCTCTCGAATTTTAGTAGACTTCTTGTAGAGACTATATAGATGAAGTCTTGGAGAGTCACTATGTGTTTGGTCAAAACTCCCAACATTTTTGTTAGTAGAGTTAGGGGCGCCTGCCTGGGCGGAGGCGAGACAAGGCTAGGCAATAGGGACTCCCAACATCCTGGTCAAGGAAACTCCAATATATTCCTGCCTAGACGAGCGCCTCAGTGCAGGTACTATGCTAAAGAAGGCGCACCTAGGGTATATTTTGGCTCTTTTTTTTTTCGAATTTTCTAATTCAATTCTAAAGTGGGTATGTCAGTAATTAAAGGATTATTAGGAAGGGCTGGAGATTCAATTTGAGGTGACATCTTAGATGGTATTCTTAAAGCTATTTAAGAGGATGCATGTTGCGGAATGTCTTTGGAGTGTAGAACAGGAAGATTATTTGGAGTATAGGATAGCTATTAGGGGACCTTTGAAAAATGATAGAGAGTGGAATAGAGGCATCAAAGGGTAGTTAGGATATAGAGGGACACATGGTCTGTTCTGGCCCTTAGCTCGGGTTTGTTATGTTAGGGTTGTTAGTACTATATATGGGGGTTGTATAACCAGAAAGTTCTTTTTTGGGTCTCTTTTCCGGTGATTTTGATCTCTGCTCTTCTAGTAGAGAAGGGGGAGTGAGTGAGTGATTCTCAGACCATTTATCTTTCAATTGTTATCTTTTAATGTTTAGTAACCATTTTCTTTTATGGAGATTGGCCTGTTATGAACCTTGGCGTAGGATCTAGTCACAGGTCTAGACACAAAAGAACTCTTTTTCGAATTTCGAATCTATATTGAATTGACAAAAGCAGACTAGTCCTTGACAGAGCCTCTTTCTGATAGGAAAGTAATTAATAGGAAAGTAATTAGGCTGAAGATTTCTTCTTTCTTTGGTAATGCCTCCGTATCATGCTCATCAATAACATAAATTGTACCTTCAAAGTGTGTGTGCTTTTGGGCAGTTCTAACAAAAAAAGAATATACGTTTTTAACAAAAAAAGAGACTGCATTATTATTTCATATACTTGGAAGCTTCAATACTGCACCTTGTGCGGTAGAGAAAATTTGCTCGGGCGAGCGCCTAGCATCACAGGCAATTTGAGGTCTCATCCTAAAGGCGCCTAGCACTCCTAGTTACTCTGATTTCTGATAGGCATAGATGAAAGTTTCAAAAGGTCATTATCTTTTTAGTGAAAATTTCCAACAAGGGGAGGAGTATATGAAATTCATTCCCCCCACTATTGGCTTAGTGTGTGGTCCTTGAATTATTGTAATGTTTCTATCATTTTTTTGGTGTATAAAACATGATTATTCTACTTCATGATCTGGTAATATTTCAGTATCGAATCTCCTGATAATCTCACATTATTCAGTTTTATTTTATCGAACATTTCGTTCAAGAGGATCTTGAGATGTTGATTTGATTGAAACATTTTGTGAATGTGAAACAGAAAAGAGAGGAAGACCGATCTAGGTGATGAAAATGTGTGGAGCTGAGAAGTAGCAGCAGAGACTCTGCATATACTATCCTAAATAGAGCAAGCTAAGCTGATGTTAGACTTTTGTTTAGCATTGTATAAAAAGGGGTTTTCCATACTTGGGATTATTTTCGTTTAGCAAAAAACCATAACTTAATTTTTTTTTAATGGATACTATTGTCCTTCTACTCTGTATAAATGTTTCCTATTTGCAACATATTTGATAACTGTGTTAACTGGGGTAAGGTAAAGTCATTCATCTCTACAGGAAGAAAAAGATGCTCTATAAATCACGTTGTATCTATTTAGAGTCAAGATAATAACACAATCCTGACTTGGAAAGTAGCTGATTAATTTACCATGTCTGCACATTCAATAAGTAGCATTGGTAAAGGGTCAATTTTGGCTCCTAACCCTGGCTTGGATGATGAATTTGGTTCAAAAATGAATTTTAGGTATTCATTTGGCTTTTTCTAGGGTTAAATCTGACCTAAAAATGAATTTTAGGTATTTCGAGTAGTTACGAAAGTCAGTCTTAGTGATTCGATTACACGTCTTCTTTATTTATTTTTCTAATTGATTAAAACTTTAATCTATTAAACTCAATCAATTTGAAATAGGCTTAGAACCTTGGTTTTCGATCTATTCAAAATTTTATCATTGGGTTTGATTTATTATTTGGTCATATTTGATCTTTTATCTATCCCAATAGATCCTTAGATGGAGGTTTATTAAAATTGTTATTTTATTGGGTCCCGATGATATTTTGACATTTGGATTTGTAGAACGGCAGATCAGAAAGAAATGCAAAACAATTTCTCTGTTTTTTTTATAATAAGGCCGATTTCTGTTTTAGGTTTCTAATTTGTTCCTGACTGTGTATTCATGAATACACATTCTATGTGTTTACTGGGGGCAAGCCTTCCCCTGCCAATTGATTTGGCAAGAGGCCGCTCCTAAGACTTGAACCCGTGACCTCTTGGTCACACGACAACAACGTTTATCTAACTATTGTAGCATCATATAATTCCTCCATCTTCAATAAAATAATAAAATAATCACGAATGCCAAGAAAAATAGACTCTCTTATAAATCACCATTAAACTTCAAATATAGATTTTCGAAACCAAAACGAAAAAGGTTCAATACAAATTACATATCAATTTAACCAAGTTTAGAAGACTAACAAGTCACCTTAAGTAAGTTTAGGAACCAAATGGATAATGAAACATCTCATGCTCATGCTCTGGTATTTTACATATCAAGCTATAAATATTTCAAGACTTCTCCTTGTTAACTGCAAAGCTACTTTTAAGTAAAGAGAAAAGCTACTTTATACATGAAGAGAAAACATATATTTTAGTAATAATAATAAGATAATAATGTCATTCCGAAAACAACTCTCACATAAGATTTCAATTGTGTTTCTGCAATCTGTAACAATTAGTGAAGTTCAGATTCCCTCTATCATTCTATTGGTGAAGTTATTCACAAAATAGGTTTTTGGTTTGAGGACAATTCCCTCCAGCATTAGGTACCTCCAAAATGCCGACCATCAACAAGACCAGGCAGGCTAAATGCGAGAGAGAACTCTATGGACTCCTCTTCTGTTGCGGCCACACCTTTTATATGAACTGTACCACCCGTTTCTACTACACAATTGAAATTATCTGTAGTAAATGAGTAATAATCGACACCATAAGGTTCTTAATCGAACATCTCGTAATAGTTGAAATATATCATCAAACTGATCTTAAGCTGCCTAAGAATTTGAGCCCCTCTGTCCGCAAGAGGTCTCAATGAGAAGTCACGAACTACAGAAACATCATCTCCTGGTCTTGAGAAGCTGAATTTTGAGCAGTATTGATCTGATGATCTCCCAATTTCTTCTAGTTCCTTGAATATGTCAAGTGGAGTGGAAGTCTTACTTAAATTGAACCTGTTAATATATGTCTTACCGGTCAGAATATTGTTTTGCGCAGCTTTCTGTGACCAATTATCTCCAGTCACAGAATGATCAGTCTGGTTAACCACCTCGCTTTTCTGGGGAATGCGGGAGCTTTAGTGTAGATGAAGATGGTATCAAAGACGGAACGCCACTTGAACCAAGAAGTCCTAAAAGTCTTGAAACAGGATAATGTTCTGGAAACTTAATATCAGTAATTCCATTCACTGCATAGATTTCCCTGTAGAAATCCTCCATTGCTTTAATTGTAGCTTCCTCTGGAAGCTTACTTGCAGCATGAATCCAAAGGTGGCCTTCAAAAGACAAGACATGATAATTCAGAAAGTATTTCATCTAGCATGTTACTTATCATGAATTATCATGTCTTGTCTTTTGAATGCCGCCTTTGGATTCATGCTGCAAGTAAAGTTCCAGAGGAAGCTACAATTAAAGCAATGGAGGATTTCTACAGAGAAATCTATGCAGTGAATGGAATTACTGATATTAAGTTTCCAGAACATTATCCTGTTTCAAGACTTTTAGGTACTTGGTTTGTTGTATTAAAGACGGTATCAAAGACGGCACGCCACTTGAACCAAGAAGTCCTATTTCCTTTACCATCTCCTTGTTAGAGCTCTTAGTGGCAAACTTGGCACTTATTCGGCAGGAGGAAAAAGGTCCGGAAATAGACTGTATTCGGCAGGAGGCTGACCCCCAAAGTAACCATAGTGCCATCAAAGAACTGGTGCAGCTGACATAACTTCATTGAGAGAGATTTGTCTGCCTTTCGAAGAGCATAATGGTACACATGCTCGACTTCTTCCTTTCTCATGTATGAACCAGCTAGTTGATCTCAGGTATATTTCGGGAGGCCTTCGGCTTCTCGTTGAAAAATGGACTTGTATGGGCTCTGAGGTTTCATATGAGGCCCGAAGTAAATTCTGGTGACGAAGTAGAGAAGAAAATGCTGGTCATCACTAGCCATTGTAAGTTGGTGATGCAAGAGGAAGAGATTCCAAAAGCCTCTGTGATTGAAATTTCGCGGATCAGTCTGCAAATAAGAAAGCAACAGAATTTAGTAAACGGAAACATTCAATCACTTCCATACTGTTAGAGAAAAGTTTGAATATGATATGAAGTACTTTTACCCTTGGATGATCTTTGAGCAGGTCGTTTTTTGACGTGTTCAACCCTTTCAACTGGCATATCATATGAAGTACTTTTACCCTTGGATGTATTGACAATCAGAGCAGGATGTTTTGGTGGCATTTTGAACCCTTTCCAATGACATATTAAATGAAGTACCATGTCAATGAACCACTTGAAACTAAAAGCTTAAGCTTTTAGTTCAACTGATTGCAAGATGTTAAGGAACCAGTTAAATCCAAGCAGGCAGCCTTGTTCCCTCGCTCAGCCAATCAAGGATCCTGCAAAATAAAATGATTATAGGAAAACTCGAAATTAAAACAGGGTTTCCATCAAAAAGGATAAAGCTCCTTAAAAAAAAAGATCTTAGGGTTACTCGGCAGACTAAATAAGCTCAAAATATAGTTTCAGTCAAGTACATAGATCCTTGATCGAGGTAACTCAAATAGAAAAATACCAGACAGAAGAAATCAAGAAACATATATAGCATCCAGAAACATAAAACAAATAATCAAAATCATGAATCACACTGATAAATAACTGCATTTGAAATTGTCAAGGATTTAACATGAATTCAAAAACTGAGAGAGAAGAAAGTCAATTAGCATTTTAAATGACAACAAGGTTCATATTAGCAGATAAATGAAAAACCAGCAAATGGTATTTGCTAATATAAGTGTATTAGAAACTAGAGCAGCCAACAGTATTAAAATCGCATATCATAGTCGTCTCTCAGCAAATGCACATGACTCAGAGCATTTAATACAAGCAAGCAAATTAAAATTAGAAATTAAAAGTGGTTAAGGGATCCAGCAACATAAAATGATCAGAAACCTAGAAATTAAAACTGGGTTTTCATCAAAAACCAAAAGAAAACTTACATGCCTATGATGAAAAGGCAAAATAGAAGAAGAAGAAGAAGAAACTAACCAGAAAAATGAGAGAGGTTCACTTTCTCAAACTTATACGTTACAATCTATGTAATGAAGAACACCTGCGCTACAAAAGAAAGATGGTTTTAGCAGCATTTTATAGTGAAAGAGAAAAAGTGATTTGAATTAATAAAATTACAACTTTGCCCTGCTAGTTCTAGGAAATTGTTTGAGAGGGGTTCAGTTCATGAATGTAGAACAACACAACACAGACCAAATCCTTGTGTAATCCTTATTGGATACCATTTCTGTGACTACTACGGAACGAGTTGGTGGAGTGGAGTTTACTTGACTTTAGCCTTTGGTGGAAAGACGCTCGACTCCCTTTAAGAGAGATTCGATTAGCTGTCCTGCTTGCCTTTGAGTTGATCTCTTACTTCAGAGAGTAAGTTACTCTTTAACGGGTCGAGGGAAAGCACTATTCCGTAATATAGTTTTCTATTATTAACTATGTACAAGATTTTTTTTTTGAAAGTTAAAATTCTTTTTAGTAATATAATATCCGATTTAAAATCTAAAATTTTAGTGATCTTCTTTCCATTTGAAATTGATGCACTCACCTTCTTACTAATTTAATATTTTAAAAAATTAATGTTTAAAATTTCGGTTTCAAGTATAAAATTCCAATGATCTGTTTATTTACATTTGAAATCGATGCACAAAATCTAAAATTTGCAAGAATTGTCATCTCCTTTAAAAGATCTAAAAAAGTTTTCATGGTTTCAAAAAAAAAAAAAAATTTCATAAATAATGTTACTGAAGAATTGATTTGTAAGTTCACAAGCAATTTGATAAATTTTAACGCATTAACAGTTTTATAATTTATGTTCAATTTTGGGAGTTTGAGTTGTTTTCATTTGTAAATACTGTTTTGGATGAAAACAAGCAAAACTTGCCTCTTTGGTATGATGATTTTGTCCTTGTTCAGTCAAATTCATTCGTTGGGTCTTTAAAATTGCAAATTACAGTTTTCGGAGCTTTTATGTAATTTTTCTTTTTTTTTAAGTCTTTTCCTATTTTATTTAGGTGTGCCTTTTGATTCACGGAACAAAATTGAACGAAATAGAATAACAAGGAATGAAATAAAAATTTTTAGAAATAACTATTCTGAAATAGGATAAAATGAAATAGATAATTTTTTAATTCAAAACATAATATTACTCTCAAATGTATTACTATAAACTGTTTTTTTTTTTTTTGAATAAAGGCTGGGTGATACCCAATATTATTAAAAGCAAAAGCAAAAAATTAATAACAGAGCATCCAGAAAACAACAACTAAACAAAATGGAAAGAATCCATACCTAAAGCATTATCGCGAAGGAGAAAAGAACAAAAATCCGGAATTCCATCCCACCAACAAAAATCCGAACTAACTCTACCAAAATTAGCCAGCTTATCCGCAACTTGATTACATTCCCTGAACACATGAGAAAAAACTACTTCCATCTGTAACATATGATCCAAACAGTTCTGCCAATCCACCCTCATAGTCCACGGAACCATCAATCGAGAACCAAACAGATGCACAACATAAGAAGAATCACTCTCAACCCAAAGCTTGCACCACCCACGCGAAAAAGCATAAGAAATTGCAAATAAAACTGCCTGAAGTTCAACCATGTGCACTAACGCACAATCCAGCGGAAAAGTATAAGACCATAAAGCACCACCCATGCGATCCCTAAAAACCCCACCACAACCCGCCAAGCCAGCCACAACGGAAGCATCAGTGTTTGCCTTAACCCACAAAAGCAGCGTCGGTTGCCAATGAACCGCAATAATCCGAGGAGCACGACTATAGCTAGGCTGCAGACCCAAATTCAACAAAATATTCCTCTCCACCACCGAATTCCAAATGGTGCCAAAACCAAGAGAATCCGCACCTCTAATAGCCGCCCAAAGTGAGCGCAAACACAAATGAATATTAGGAAACTGTTCACCAAAAATACAATCATTCTTGGTTTTCCAAGTCACCAAAACTGGATTTACAATTGCACAATACCACAAACATCTTATTTGAGAGCTAAAGCGATGAGCAAAAGCATGTTGAATAAAACCTGACAAAGAAAGCGTTAGATCCAGCCGACGATCAAAAAGTAAAGAAACGCTGGCCCAAACCTGCATAGCAAACGAACAATGAACCAATAAATGATCCAAAGTCTCACAATCACAACAGCACAGCGGACAACGAGAGACAATTTGCAAACCCCTAGCCTGGAGAGCATCTTGCGTTGGAAGGTAACCCAAAAATGCATGCCAACACACCATTGACAAATGCAAATTTGAAGAAGAAGAAGAAACTAACCATAAAAATGAGAGAGGTTCACTTTCTCAAACTTATCTACGCAGAAAGAGAGAGGGAGAGAGACGTTATAATCTATGCAATGAAGAACACATGCGCTACAAAAGAAAGAGGGTTTTAGCAGCATTTTATAGTAAAAGAGAAAAAGTGATTTGAATTAATAAAATTACAACTTTGCCCTGCTAGTTTTAGGAAATTGTTTTAGAAAGGTTCGGTTCATGAATGTAGAACAACACAGAACATACCAAATCCTTGTGTAATCCTTATTGGATACCATTTTAATTTTATTTTCTATAATTCATCATCTCTTAGGATTTTTTTTTGCTAAAGTTAAAATTTCTTTTAGTAATACAATATCCAATTTCAAATATAAAATTCCACTGATCTTTTATTTACATTTGAAATCTATGCACAAGACTAAAAATTTACAAGAATTGTTATGGATTAAACCTTGGTTTGACACTGAATCTGGTTGAGAAATATTTCTCCGAAAGAACTGTTCCCCAACAAAAATTAAATATTACAATTTTCTTTTAATTTCTTTTACTCAGTACGGCGCCGTAATGAGTTAGTGGATAGGAATCAAAAGATTCCTGCCCACAAGTGGCCCAACAATTTTTTTTTTAAAAATTTATTATTTTATAAAAATAAAAATAAAATTTATAAAACAAATATAAAGTAATTAATTTATCATTTTATAAAAGTAAAATTATATATTACAAATTGAATTTTTATTTTATAAAATTTTTGATTAAAATTTAAATTTAATTTTGTTTGGAAGTTAGGATTAAATTTGCACAATATCATACGTTAGGTTAAATCTATACTTCACTTGAAACATTACGGTTGAATATTTAGTGCATTACTAATAAAAACAATATTTAGTATATTAATAACAGAATAAAATATTTTAGTCATTTTCTAAAAAAATTGTGATTAATTTATATGTAACATGTTTAGTTTTTTGAAACTGACTATATTATTAATATCGTTACGAAAAAAATGTATGAAACTGTTCAGTTTATCGACAAACTGATTTAGAATGTCTGACATGGCTAAATAACAGTGAAACAATTTTTTTTTTTCAAATTTTAGGTAGCGTATGGTTAAAATTGATCTTCCTTGGAAACGTTAGTGCTACATTTGCACAATTTCATACATTATGGCTAAATCTGCACTTCGTTTGAAACGCATACGTTAAATTTAACACAGTAAAATATTTTAGACAGTTTCAAAAAAACTAAACCTGCTACATATAAATTAATCACAATTTTTTTAAATGGTCTAAAATATTTTATTATGTTATTAATGCACTAAATATTATTTTTTTTGTTAGTAATGCACTATTTTAACCGTAACGTTTCAATCGAAGTGCAAATTTAGTCCTAATGTATGAAATTGTGCAAATTTAGCACTAACGTTTCCAAGGAAGATCAATTTTAACTATACGCTGTCGAAATTTTTCTAAAAAAATTTGTTTGACTGTTATTTAGTCACGTCAGACCTTCTAGACCAGTTTATCTATAAATTGAACCAGTTTCATACTTTTTTTTTTGTAACGATATTAATAATATAGTCAGTTTCAAAAAACTATACCTGTTACATATAAATCAATCACAATTTCTTTGAAAATGTCTAAAATATTTTACTCTATTTTTAATATACTAAATATTTTTTTTTTTGTTAGTAATGCATTAAATATTTAACCGTAACGTTTCAAGTCAAGTGCAGATTTAGCCCTATGTATGATATTATGCAAATTTAATCCTAACGTTTTCAAGCAAAATTAAATTTTAATTTTAATCAAAATTTTATAAAATAAAATTTTAATTTGTAATATATAATCTTATTTTTATAAAAAGAATTGTTTATATTTGTTTTATAAATTTTGTTTTTATTTTTATCTTTATAAAATAATATATTTTTTTAAATATTTCCACTGCCCCTCTTGTGGACAAGAATCCCAAATTCTTGTCCACTTACTCATTACGGTGTTATAGGCGCTGTAATGAGTAGACCTGTTCATGGACCCGCCCAGCCCGTCCAAGCCCGCTCTTTATGGACTGGGCTTGGATATACATATTTTATGTTTAGCCCGGCCCGGCCCGGTCCCGCTTAAGCCCGAACACGAAATGGGACGGGCTTGGGATTTAGCTTAAAAGCCCGAATATAGCCCAGCCCGGCCCGACCGTATATTATATATATATATATATTTCTAAATATTTTTTTGTTTAATTAGATTATTTATTATTATTATTTTATTAAAAATATTACTAATTTTCTTAAAGAAAAAATACTATGAATTTAACATTTGATATATTATAGTTAAAACTTTAAACTAAACATATAACAATTGAATTAGTAAATATACGGAGTTCTTCTTTTTTTTTTTCTTTAAGCAACAGAGAGCTGCTTCTCTTTAAGAAAACAAATCTTATACACATTTTATTGATTTATCTCAATTGAACACATTATTCCATATAAAACTTTTTTCATGGTTTAATTTTACTTTACTTTAATTTTTATATATACATATACTATTGGGCGGGCTGGGCTGGGCTGGGCTGGGCTTGGGATTTAGTTTTCGTAGCTTGTCCCAGCCCGGCCCGATATAAAAAGAGTATGGGTTGGGCTGGGCTTGGGCATAGTAATTATTCAATAAGTCCAGTTAGACCCGGCTCGAGCCCGGCCCGACCCAACCCATGAACAGGTCTAGTAATGAGTAAAAGAAATTAAAAAAAATGTAATATTTAACCCTGGTTGGGAAACAGCCCCTTTCAGGGAAACATTTCCCAACCAGGTCTAATGGGGTAATTTTTTATAAAAATTATCCCAAACAAAGGTTTAATCCAATTGTTCTCTCTTAAAAGGTCTCAAAATGTCCTCATAAATAATTCTATTGATTTGCAAATTGACGAACACTTTAATAAATTTTAATGCATTGACAATTTTATAATTTCTGTTCAATTTTTAGAGTTTCACTTTATTTTCATTTTTGGATGAAAACGAGACAATGAGCAAAACTCACCTTTCTGGTATGATGATTTTTGTTCTTTTTCAGCGAGGCAATGAGCAAAACTCACCTTTCTGGTATGATGATTTTGTTGAAAATAGAGGGATTAAAATTGTAATTAATAAGGACTGACTTTGTAAATTATGAGGACTGGATATAATTTGCGAAATTTTTTTACGGAATATAATGGTACATACACTACAAAAAAAATGGTCTATTACGACGCTAAATTTTAAGATTTAACGACGCTTTTCGGCGTCTCTAAACACTTACCCACGTTTTTAAAAGCGTCGTCACAAGCGTCATTAAATCGCGTGTCGTTAATTTTAACGACACATTAAAGCTTGTGTGGGTAAATTCAAAGCGTCGTCTCTAGCGTCGTCATGCTTCCAACATTTACATTTTAGCGTCGTAATAATTTTATATTATTTATTTTTAATTATTGAAATTTCTACAACGTTTTAATAAAATGTCGCGAGATTAACGACACATCATTTTTTGCTACACAAAAAACTACGACACTTAAATTTAAAACCATCTCTCAATTCACTATATTTAAATTTAATCATATATTTAGCTACAAAAAAAAAACCTATTATGTCCTTAATAATTAATTATGCATATGCTCTTATGACACTTCAATATAATTTCTTTACTATCTAGTATAATCTCGTCTTAATTAAAATATGTCATCATTATTATTAACATTAACTTGAAATAATAAAATATAATCTCAACCTGGCACATTAGTAATACAAAATTACATATGAAGAATTATGTAGAGTATCCGAATGTAAATAAATAATTCTTTATAACATTTTATTAAACCAGTTCAAGCTCAAAAGTGAACATAAGATCGTTACAAATATTGAAAATCAAATACAAATACAAATTAGTCCTCTCTTCCTTTATATCAGCAACATCATTCTTCTCTTTCGGTTCTTCCATCTTTACCATCTTTACCATGCTCATCTAAAAACAAAAAAATTAACAGTCAGATTCATAAATTAAAAATTTCTAATGCAGTTCAAAAATCACCAACATAAAAACAAAGGACATGAAGAGTTAAAAAACCAGAGGAAAAAAATAAAAACAAAAAATTAGAAGAAAATTGTCAAGATTCAGAAGAGGGAGATAACGTGCTAGAGTAACAATAAATGGAGAGATGAAACCATAAATGGGGGGAGTTGAAATAGGTTCGGCTATCATAAATGGAGAGATGAAACCATAAATAGTGGAGTAGATAACGTGCTAGAGTAACAATAAAGTAAGAATGAAGAGAAAGAGAAATCACCACAGGTGAGTGGGGGGTTATAATTGGTTTGTATTTAATTAGGATGATTGGTTTTTTTTTGTTGGAAGTTAGTTGTGCACCACGTTTAACTCCACTAACATATCCAAACTATAAGAAATAAAATAATAATTTTAAGTTTATGTTTTAAATGGGATGGGATTTAACATTAAAGATATATTTCCTAAAAAAAAACATTAAAGATATAACTTTTTTACAAACAAAAGTACTAATTAACTTATAAAAAATATTAGTTTTGCCAATAACATATCCAAACTATTAGTCTTCACGTAGCCCTGATTTAAACCATTTTTAACTCTTTTTTTAATATCAGCATTTTTTTAGTTAAATACCAAAAAATAAATTAAAAGTATCATTAATTTATTATTAAATATAACCCAAATAATGTAACCCTTTTTATATATCCATACAAAATCTAAACTTTTTTTAACTTTAAAAAAATATTGACGCTCTTTTTCAAATTTGTAGTTGAAGTTTTTAGAACGTCCACAAAAAAAATAAAAAGGTGTGGTTAAATTTTTAAATACGAGGATAAAGAATAAAAAATATTGAGACATTTTTTCACATACAATTGGTTGTGTATAAAACTATAGAGCATTATACACCATTTAAACCATACAATTGGTTGTGTATAAAACTTCCACGTCTTTGTTGGTCCCGTGTGATTAGTTCCAAGGGGGGGTAGGAACTAATGTAACTTTTTCGTTTAATTATGCTGACTTAATCAATTCTTTAAGTTACTTAACTTAGTTTAGGTCAGCACGGCCAAGAAATGTAAGACAGTTTTAGTCAGATGCTGACTAGAACCGTTTTACTTGTAAGTTAGGAATTAACACTTGAGGTCAACTTCCAACTCAGCACCAAGATTACTCAGTGTCAGCTTTTACAATTTATATCCTGAGCAATTTAATCAAGCAACACATACATATATATATATATATATATATATATATACTGAGAGAGAGTTAGAAATTACTCAGCAGACTTATCCTGGTTCGGCCTCTCCGCCTACGTCCAGTCCCCAGAATCCCTCCGGGCTTTTTCAATCCAATACTGAGCTCTTTAAAGGTAGAGCACAAACCATTTACAAGGCAGTTGAATATGCAAGAGTACCTTCCTCCATTCGTCTACTCAACTCCTACTGAGCGCTATAACCGAACACTCAGATTCTCTACCACTGAGTACTTAAAATCGAGTACTCAACACCACTCTCTCAATTTTACAATTGATACAAACTTGTTCTTTCTAAATGAAGAACACTTTAGATGAATACAAATTCAATCTAGCTTTTACACAGAAATAGAAGTTTGGTGTAAGATCTTTTTCTTGTTTGAATGTGCTTTGTATGTATGCTCTTTTTCTCTTGTATTTTTCGGCTATCGGTAAAGGATCCAAGAATGAACTTGTCCTTTTATAGTTGAAATTTGAAGTCTCAATCATTTGAATCTGGATCTATCCGTTGAATTCAAACGGCTCTTTCTTGCGTCATTGTTCTGGTCAGCTTCAGATTTGCAGGCCAATCCTGTCGTCTGAAATTAGCAGGCGTCAGGCTTGTCTTCTTCCGGCAGGTTCGTCTTCTAGCACTAGTTCGTCTTTTAGCTAACAGACAGTTGACCCATGCATCTCGAAATTGACTCTCTGCGTAATTCCAAAGCTTCTGTTATTGGTGCAGACAGTTGTCGGATATTGTCTTGTAGCAAACGGATCAATCGCGCTATCCTGACGAACACTCAGCTTGACTTTATTGACGTTGCTTTTGTTCTTTGTTTCTGAGTCATATTCTTACTCAGCTTCCGTGGTCAGCTTCCTCTTCAAGCTTTAGTTTAGAGGAAGACTTCTCTTCTTTCATACTGAGTTGCGTTTCGCTCAGCTTCTTTGGTCAGCTTCATCTTCAAGCGTTTGTTCTGAAGATGACTTTTCTTCTACTATGCTGAGTTACACTCCACTCAGCTTGTGCTGTGTTCTCATGCTGACTTCGTCATGTCTTACTTTTTATGTCTGTTTTCATTTATACTTATACTCAACATTGAACAAACATATTAGTATAATTAAATCAAAGCACTTAAATTTAATTGCCTTTTAATCATGGATTAACTTAAATAATTTTGTCAAATCAAAATCATGTGGAAAGGTGTTTCAACAGTCTTCACCTTTCATTTCCCAAAAAATTAGTCAATTCTTATAACTGGTCTACTGACATATGACTTTTTTATTATTTGATATGCCATTGTGATTGTTGTTGTATCAACAACAAATCATCCACTCTGGTTCGTGCTTATTTGCCAGTCACGGTGGTTTGATGTTGGCAAAATATTTAATTATGGAACTCAACATTGAGATTCCCCATGATTTGAAATTCTTTTTATACTTCTGAAGTTACTCCCCCATAAGGGTTGCATCTATTGACTTAACTTAACTCTAAACCTTCTAAGATTTAATCGAGTAAAATTAAGACATGCCTATACTGACTTAGTTCAATTCTAGACCTTCCAAGATCTAATTCAGATGAGCCAAGGTCAGCTTTCAGAAGAGTTCAATGCTTGACACATATGTTTACTTAGTTTGATACATAGTCAGTTTAGGTATCAGAGTTATGAAGGGATGTATCAGAGCTAATGTGTACTGAGTATTTTTCTTTTTAATTTTGTTTGTTTGTTCATTTAAGACAGATCAGCACACAACACAATAAGTAAGTAAGCATCATATACGATATGTCAATTTGAATAAAGGATGCATAAATATATATAGATGGTCAGCATTAACAAAATAGAACACGCCATATGAAATTACAAGTCAAGTACTAAGACTAGTCAATCTATTTCTTCCTGTTGACTTGAGCTTGGTTAGCTAATCCTTTGCCTTTGGCGTTTCTTTGTTGCTGACTCTGAGTTGCGAAACCAGATGCCTCTCTCATTTTCTGCTGAGTTCCAGCAGCTTGCTTTTCTTTCTCCCCCGTTTTTCCATCATCAGATGAGGGAGGAATAAATGTCTCGCGAAGAACAGCACGAGCCAGTTTGGATGAGTACGCTTGGAGTTGACTCGTACTCTCCCGAAGACCGTCAAAGACTGCCATGCCATCATCTAGAGTGGAAGCGAGTATCCTGATGGTGGAACTGAGCATACTCAAAAGATATTCCTGTGATTTCCCGATCCAAGTGATAGAGTCTATCAGCCTAGCATAAGATTGATGGTACATTTTGAGCAACGCAGCATCATAGAACTGACGCTGAGCATTGGTATGCCGGACATGTTTAAGTGTGGCTTGAGAGTACTGCAAAATCTCATTTGTCTTTACTTGGTCAGTATCCATTTCTTCTATACTCAAGTTAAGTAGTCGAACAGCTTCACTAATTTGCTCAATGGAACACTGGGAGGAGGAGGAGATTAACTCACGAGTTCCGATCAGCTCAGAAGTTAGCTGGGTAAAAAGTTGATTAACCTCAGCAGAGGTTGCATAGATTGAGTTCACAGCTGACAAAGTGTTGAGTTGGCCCTGGATAGAATTCATATGATTTACCATTGTCAGCTGGAGTTCAGCCAGCTTCATTATTGATTCTTGCTTGGGTTGTTGAGATGCGAAGGATGTCATGACACTCATCAGGTCCTTGAGACCCTTGATTTCAGTTAAAAGTTGAGTGACAGAGGAAAGCTGTGTTGGCTCAACAGTAGCAGACCCAGCAGCATCGGCATAAGGCTGATGAATATCCTGAAGTAGGGCTTGAGCTGAGTCGATGATTCTTCGTCCAGACTCAGTGGCATGCAAGAAAGCATAGGATTCATCAGATTGTGGTTCAGAGGCCGGAATTGGAATAGCACCAGATGGAGGAGGTGGTTGGTGCTGTCCAGACTTAGATATGCCAGCTTGGTCAGCAGCTGGGCTTTTATTCTGATTACCAGAAGGAACTAACTGGTTATTATTCTGCGATAAAAGAGTAGGAAGAGGTGGATCGACAGAGATATTGACCTGGTCAGAGTCAGTCTGAAGCTGATTAGTTTCAGAAGGTTGAGGTAGTTCAGTGCTGACCTGAGCAGGATTTTCCTTTGCTTGAGTAGCAGGAACTTCAAGCTCTTGCTCGGCAGAAACAGAACTTTGTGGAGCTTTGGGTTTGGCTTGTTCCTCAGCTTGAGAAACAGAGGCTTGCTTTTCCTTAAGTTGATCTGGGGTTGGCTCAATGACGGTAGAGAAGAATTGAAACTCGAGCTTGGTGAGGTCAGTTATTCGTTCCCTTAGGGGAGAATCGTCCAAGAGATCAATGACTAGAGATTTTTGAGCCTTTCATTTGAGTCGTTTGCCTGTGCTAAGTTTATTAGTTGGAGGAGAGGGATCAGCAGCAATGGAGTCAAGGGACTCTGAAGAGGAGTTCAGCCCAAGGTCAGCATTGAGATCACTCACAGCTTTGTCTTTCGCTGTGGACTCAACATCAACTGTCTTACTTTGCTCAGTTGGATTTTCAGTCAGCTCAGCATCAACTGTTTGATTTTGCTCAGCATCAACATCCTTACTTGGCTCAACATCATCTGTGTTTTCACCATCAAACTGACCTCCAATATTACCCAGTTCTTCTCCTTGGTCAGTGGGAGGTTTCTCGAGATCGATTTCTTAACTTCTCACAAAATATGAGTCTTCAGAGACTAAAAAGTCAAGAGGAGGTGCATCAAGCGGTTTTAACCCATAAGTTTTCTTCTTCTTTTGCAAAGGTTGCTCGGGGGTTTCCTCACTTTCTTCCTCAGGCTCAACTTGCCTTTTTCGTTTCTCTGCTGACTTAGGTTCCTCCTGACCTTGCTCAGCATCAGCTTTCTTCGCACTTGATACAAACCGAATCTTCTTCGGAGCTGAATTAATGTCTTTAGGAGAGGTTTGGGCAGCTTTCCTCTTCTTATCTTGTCTAGTGCGATCAGCAGGTTCCTTGTTCACCACCACTTTCTTTCCTTTCTTGGTCGGCATAGCTTGTGCTCCTTCCATAGCATTAACTTCTTCCTCATTTTCTTCAATAACTCCCTTTCCTTTCTTAGACTTCAGGGGTTGGTTGTATGCTAACCCGGATAGCAGAGCCGCTATTATTTATGTACCCCAAATTTCTATTTCCCCAACAGTGCTCACCTGGTGGTCCTGGAGAATTTTCGTGATGAGGGAGCCCATCCTGAGTTTCCCGGTATTCCTCTGAAATGCACCGATAAGAAATACGGGCATATTGAGTGGTTTGTAGGTCAGCATGTGCCAAATGAAGCACTGCTCGAAGTTTGAGGCAGATGAGGCGGAGTTGACCTTAGGGAAGATGAAGTTGGTCAGGATGTAATGAGCCATTTTTTGATTCTGGCCCATACACGTGCTTGCTATTTCTCCTTTGTGGTCCTTCAGTTTACAGAACTCAACAGGGTAGTCAAGTTTGGCGTTTGTGGTCCTGAATTCTTTACCTTTGGCCGGCAGCTTTAGCAAAGTTGCTAGATAGGAAGGAGTAAGCGTTATGTTCTTGCCTTTGACACTGGTTACCAGATGGTCAACATTGTCCTTGTTAACCCTAAGGTTTGTGTAAAATTCCCTTACTAACTGTGGGAAGCTATTTCCAGGGAGAGAGAAGAATTCAGACCAGCCATTTTTAGAGATCCACTCATAGAACGGTTGCTCAGCCTCGACGAAGCCCTTAGAGAACCAGCGGCACCGGAGTACCTCATAACTCTTGACGTTGTTGTACACAGGAAGGAATACATCTTCCTTTGGCTGCTTGTTTTTCTTTTCCTTCTTCCTTTTTCGAAGGGGTTGCTTGGTCAGCTTGAAGGTTTTTGCTTGGAGTTGAACCCTTAGTTTGGTCATGCTGACCATGTCCACGAGACTCAGTAGAAGTCTCGTCGTAGTCCTGCTGAGCAGGAGACGGAGGGTTTTCATCGGAGCGATTTTGGTCGTAATCGGCACCAGAGACATTCTGGGAATCATCAGACATGATTCTTTTGAGAGACTTTGAGAGGATTTTGGGATTTAAAAGAGAGAGAGAGAGATTGAATGCCAGAAATTTCAGATGTAAAGAGAGACAAGTGGGAATTCGTCCACTATTTATAGAAATGCCGAGTTGATCTGATACGTTGGAGTGGCGGTTTGACCTCGAGATGATCAATCGACAATTGTCCTGGCATTTATGACACATTCGGCGCATGTGTTTTCTAATTATTGCCCTACGTCATCCTAGGTGGCTATTAATGCACGTGCTAGCATTTATTGTGCATGAGAGTTTTACTCAGTTTCGAGAATACTAATTGTTTGAGATTCTAGAAAGTCAGTTTTACGTAGAAGGAATGTTCGTGTGCTTAGTAACTCCGTTTATGATAATCACTCAATATGTATATCTACTCAGCATAGGGTGATATAATTCATATTTAGCTCAGCATGCAATAGTTACTAATTTAGCACAAATCACTCAGCATGGTAATCACTCAACGTTCAATTTAAACATAGAATTTTAGTGAAGAGGATTAGACATGCCGATAGCTTCCCTTAGTATGTTAAATTGCTCACGAGCCAGAGGCTTTGTAAAGATATCCATAAGCTGTTCGTCTGTTGGTACATAGGTCAACTTTATCTCCCCTTTGAGTACATGATCTCTAATGAAGTGATGTCGAATGCTGACATGCTTCATCCTGTTGTGTTGGATTGGATTTTTGGACAAGTCAATAGCACTCTTATTGTCGCATTTGACTTCAATTGTGTCAGTTTGTACTCCATAATCCTCCAGCTGTTGCTTAATCCATAGGACCTGAGCCACACAGCTTCCAGCAGTAATATACTCAGCTTCAGTTATTGACAGGGCCACTGATGATTGCTTCTTGCTGAACCAAGATACTAGACAGCTTTCGAGGAAGTGACACCCTCCTGAAGTACTCTTACGCTCTAGCTTATCTCGTCCATAGTCAGCATCAGTGTATCCAATGAGTGTGAAGTCATTTGTATTTGGATACCATAAACCTGCATTAACTGAGCTCTACAAATATCTAAAAATTCTTTTTACAGCTATAAGGTGAGATTCCCTGGGGTCAGCTTGATATCTTGCGCAATAACATACTGAGTACTGAATGTCAGGTCTACTAGCAGTAAGATAAAGTAGAGAGCCAATCATACCTCGATATAATTTACTATCTACTGACTTACCTTTCTCGTCAACACAAAGGACAGTGTCAGTACCCATTGGGGTAGATATGGGCTTACATTCTTCCATATCGAATTTCTTTAACATTTCTTTGGCATACTTAGATTGACTGATGAAGATGTCGTTCTTCCCTTGCTTTATTTGTAGTCCAAGGAAGAAGTTGAGTTCGCCCATCATAGACATCTCGAACTCAGTTTGCATCTGTTTACTAAATTCCTTTCACATAGATTCATCAGTAGCACCAAAGATTATATCATCTACGTAAATTTGTGCCAGCAGGGTATTTTTGCCCTTTTTCTTAATGAACAAGGTTGTGTCAGCTTTGCCTCTAACATAGTTCCTGGTCAACAGGAAACTGGTCAACCTCTCATACCAAGCACGTGGTGCTTGTTTCAGGCCGTATAGGGCCTTCTTGAGTTTATAGACGTGGTTTGGAAATTTTGGATCTTCAAAGCACTTTTGACATCCATTTGATATAGTTTGAAGTTCATGAAACTAGCATATGCACATAATATACGTATAGCCTCTGACCTAGCAACGGGAGCAAAGGTCTCACCATAGTCAATGCCCTCTTGCTGACTATAGCCTTGGGCTACAAGTCGGGCTTTGTTCCTGACTACATTGCCTTGCTCATCTAGTTTGTTTCTAAAGACCCACTTAGTTCCTATGGTCTTTTGATTCCTAGGTTTTGGTACTAAATCCCATACCTCATTTCTTTCGAACTGATCAAGCTCCTATTGCATAGCATTGATCTAGTGTTCGTTGTGCTCAGCTTCAGTGAAATTCTTTGGTTCATGAACTGAGACGAATGCAACTTTGCTGAGGTACCTTCTGAGCTGATCTCTTGTCATCAGTTTGTTCTCAGCAGCATCAAGAATGGACTTCTCCGAATGTCCTCTTGGAATTTTGATTTCTTTGGGTAATGTTGAGTTGTCAGGGGTAGGTGTTTCTACAATATCTACAGGAGTAGGTTGGTCAACAAAGGTAATTTCGGGTTCGTGTTTACCTTTGGTCAGCCCATGTGGTGATGACACACCGGCTCCATTTTGGTCAGCGGAAGCTGAGCTTGGGTCATCTTCGGCAGACTGAGTTGTCTTTCCTGCAGGGCCAGTTTCGTCGAACTCAACATGTACAGACTCTTCTACAACCTGAGTTCGTTTATTATACACCCTATATGCTTTACTGTTAGTTGAGTACCCTAGAAAGATCGCTTCGTAAGCTTTAGCATCAAATTTAGCAAGGTTTTCTTTTGTGTTGAGTATAAAACATTTACACCCAAAGGCACGAAAGTAGCCGATGTTGGGCTTTCGTCCTTTCCAAAGTTCATAAGGGGTTTTCTTGAGTATAGGTCTAACTAAAGCCCTATTGAGTATATAGCATGCTGTGTGGACAGCTTCACCCCAGAAATACTTTGGAAGCCTATTTTCGCTCAGCATTGTCCTAGCAATTTCAACTATTGTTCTGTTCTTCCTTTCAACAACCCCATTTTGTTGATGAGTCCTAGGAGCAGAAAAATTATGGTCAATGCCACTGATTTCACAGAATTCGTCAAACTGTTGGTTTTTGAATTCTCCGCCATTATCACTTCTAATATGAGCTACTTTTAGGTATTTGTCAGTTTCAAGCCTTTTAACTAATGTGGAAAACATCTCAAATGTTTCATCCTTGCTACTTAGCAAGATGATCCAAGTATACCGAGAGAAATCGTCTACAATGACTAAGGAAAATTTCTTACCGCCCAAGCTGAGTGGCTGGACAGGTCCGAAAAGGTCGAAATGTAGTAATTCCAGACAATGTTTTTATTTTGAAAAGACTTTTTCGTTTGTTTACCTTGCTGACAAGCATTACATAATTGATCTTTCTCAAATTTAAGTTTAGGTAATCCCTCAACTAATTGCTTTCTTGCTAGTTTGGCAAGGAGGTCCATGCTTACATGACCAAGTCTCCTATGCCATAGCCAGGAGTTGTCCTCCTTTGACACTAAGCATATAATTTTTGAAAAATTCTTTTCTAAACTCAACATGTAGACATTATCAACACGAGGGGCAGTTAAAATCAAATTGTTTGTTTTTCCCTCGAGTATCCGACACTCAGTGGCATCAAATACAACCTTTCTACCGCTGTCACACAGCTGAGCTACGCTCAATAGGTTATATTTGAGACCCCTGACTAAGGAGACTGACTCAATAGTAGGGTTACCTCCGATAGTACCTGAACCGACTATCTTACCCTTCTTATTATCTCCGAAGCTTACACTTCCACCTCGTTTACGCTCAAGTGTGATGAATTGAGTTTCATCACCAGTCATGTGCCTTGAGCATGCACTGTCAATATACCAAAGCTTTGACTTCTCCACGCACCTCAGGCTCACCTGCATTTTGAACTATTCATCTTTAGGTACCCAATTCTTTTTGGGTCCTCGTTTGTTAGCATGAACAGGTGAAACATCATATTTTAATTTGTGATGACATATGTTTATGGTGTGGCCAGCTTTACCACAGAAGTCACAATAGGTTACCCTTTGAGGGTTATTTTGTTTCTGGTCAGCACGATTGTGCTGAGCATGCCAACATACCTTAGTAGTATGGCCTTTCTTTCCACAGAAGTCGCATTAGACATTCTGCTGAGTATACCAACACACATCTATGGCGTGTCCTCTTTTCCCACAACAGTCACACTGAGTGAACCGTCTATGCTGACCAGTACCTTGATATTCAGCATTGGGATAGAACTCTTTCTTAGCCGATTTACTCAGCTGATTTTGTATGGTTGTGATGTCCTTTCTCAGTTTCTTTGACTCAGTTTGGACTTCCGAGACAAAACCATGCATGACTTTTAGATTTTCATCTTGTCTGGTGTTGTCTTGGAGAAGATATCGGAGGTCACTCAGTTTGACCTCTTCAATCTCATCACATCGCCTGCTGAGTGCCTTTATTTTCTTGTTACACTTTTTAGTCAGTGTGTATAAATCACTTAGGGCGTTAACCATTTCATTTCTAAGCAAGAGTAAAGATGTTACCTCATTGGAGTGAACCTCTTGGGCAGTGTCATCTGAGAGGTCAGCTTGCTCAGATCGGCAGTGGTCAGCAGCATCGTCGGCCATGAAGCATATATTTGCTGTTTCATTTGCATCAGCTTCAGATGAGGTTGACTCATCATTGTCACTCTATGTGGCCACCATAGCTTTTCTGCTACCTTTCTTTTCTTTCTTCAGATTTGGACAGCTTGATTTAATGTGCCCAGTTTGGTGGCATTCAAAGCACGTGACAAGCTTGGAGCTGTCCTTTTTGTATTTGTCGCTGGACTTAGCTTTGTACTTGTCGCTTCTTCTGAATGGCCTTTTGCTGTTCTTATCATTCTTTCTGAACAGCTTCTTCATTTTCCTGGTAAACATGGCCATCTCCTCATCATCTGATGAGTCAGCTTCTGTTGAGTCAGCTTTCATGACAAGTGATTTTTGTTTCTTGTCTTCTGACTTTTCTTTAGCTTCAAAATTCTTCATTGAGATCTCATGAGTCAGCAGAGATCCGATCAGCTCGTCGTATTTGTACGTGGTCAAGTCCTGAGCTTCTTCCACGGCTGTTTTCTTAGCTTGCCAGCTCTTAGGCAGACTTCTCAAGATTTTCTTCACCTGCTCTTCTTCCGTGAAGATCTTGCCGAGTCGTTTAAGCTCATTTATGATGTTTGTGAACCTTGAGTTCATCTCCGAGATGTCTTCATTCTCATTCATCTCGAACAGCTCGTATAATCGCATATGTTGGTTCACCTTTGACTCATTGACCTTGCTGGTACCCTCATAGGTCACTTCCAGCTTTTTTCATATTTCCTGTGCTGACTCACAACCAGAAATTTTGTTGTACTCTACAACATCTAACGCATAGTGAAGCATATTGATAGCCGAAGCATTATTTTGTAATTTTCTAAGGTCATCTTCTGACCACTCAGTTTCACTCTTGACAACTTTTTCGTTGTCAACAGTTTTGTAAGGCACATATGGGCCTTGAACTATTGCAAGCCACGCACTCATGTTTGTAGCTTGAATAAAGTTTTTCATCCTGTTTTTCCAAAATGTATAGTTTGATCCGAAAAACAAGGGAGGTCGACTAATCGATAATCCCTCAGGGAGAATCTGTGTTGTTTGATTTCCTGGAAGAAAACGAGTGTTGTTCTCAGCCATTTATCGGGATTAGCTCAAGATAGTTATATCTTTGAGTAGTGAGCTACTGTGCTTTGATAACACTTGTTGGTCCCGTGTGATTAGTTCCAAGGGGGGGGGGTTAGGAACTAATGTAACTTTTTCGTTTAATTATGCTGACTTAATCAATTCTTTAAGTTACTTAACTTAGTTTAGGTCAGCACGGCCAAGAGATGTAAGACAGCTTTAGTCAGATGCTGACTAGAACCGTTTTACTTGTGAGTTGGGAATTAACACTTGAGGTCAGCTTCCAACTCAGCACCAAGATTACTCAGAGAGAGAGAGTTAGAAATTACTCAAGCAATTTAATCAAGCAACACATACATATATATATATATATATATATACTGAGAGAGAGTTAGAAATTACTCAGCAGACTTATCCTAGTTCGGCCTCTCCGCCTACGTCCAGTCCCCAGAATCCCTCCGGGCTTTTTCGATCCAATACTGAGCTCTTTAAAGGTAGAGCACAAACCGTTTACCAGACAGTTGAATATGCAAGAGTACCTTCCTCTATTCGTCTACTTAACTCCTACTGAGCGCTATAACCGAACACTCAGATTCTCTACCACTGAGTACTTAAAACCGAGTACTCAGCACCACTCTCTCAATTTTACAATTGATACAAACTTGTTCTTTCTAAATGAAGAACACTTTAGATGAATACAAATTCAATCTAGCTTTTACATAGAAATAGAAGTTTGGTGTAAGATCTTTTTCTTGTTTGAATGTGCTTTGTATGTATGCTCTTTTTCTCTTGTATTTTCGGCTATCGGCAAAGGATCCAAGAATGAACTTGTCCTTTTATAGTTGAAATCTGAAGTCTCAATCATTTGAATCTGGATCTATCCGTTGAATTCAAACGGCTCTTTCTTGCGTCATTGTTCTGGTCAGCTTCAGATTTGCAAGCCAATCCTGTCGTCTGAAATTATCAGGCTTCTGGCTTGTCTTCTTCCGACAGGTTCGTCTTCTAGCGCCAGTTCGTCTTTTAGCTAATGGACAGTTGATCCATGCATCTCGAAATTGACTCTGTGCGTAATTCCAAAGCTTCTGTTATTGGTGCAGACAGTTGTCGGATCTTGTCTTGCAGCAAACGGATCAATCGCTCTGTCCTGACGAACACTCAGCTTGACTTTATTGACGTTGCTTTTTTTTCTTTGTTTCTGATTCATATTCTTACTCAGCTTCCGTGGTCAGCTTTGTCTGCAAGCTTTAGTTTAGAGGAAGACTTCTCTTCTTTCATACTGAGTTGCGTTTCGCTCAGCTTCTTTGGTCAGCTTCATCTTCAAGCGTTTGTTCTGAAGATGACTTTTCTTCTACTATTCTGAGTTACACTCCACTCAGCTTGTGCTGTGTTCTCATGCTGACTTCG
Source organism: Euphorbia lathyris (assembly GCF_963576675.1). NCBI lineage: Eukaryota > Viridiplantae > Streptophyta > Magnoliopsida > Malpighiales > Euphorbiaceae > Euphorbia > Euphorbia lathyris. The sequence goes on along the minus strand of NC_088918.1, from coordinate 20,726,749 downwards.
TCCTGTCTTACTTTTTATGTCTGTTTTCATTTATACTTATACTCAACATTGAACAAATATATTAGTACAATTAAATCAAAGCACTTAAATTTAATTATCTTTTAATCATGGATTAACTTAAATAATTTTGTCAAATCAAAATCATGTGGAAAGGTGTTTCAACAGTCTTCACCTTTCATTTCCCACAAAATTAGTCAATTCTTATAACTGGTCTACTGACATATGACTTTTTTATTATTTGATATGCCATTGTGATTGTTGTTATATCAACAACAAATCATCCACTCTGGTTCGTGCTTATTTGCCAGTCACGGTGGTTTGCTTGGTTGCTTTGAACCAATTGTAGCGGAAGCTATAGCTGTTAAGGAAGCGTTGTCGTGGATTAAAGACAAGGGTATTAGTGGAGTTGAGATTCGGTCTGATTATTTGTCTGTAGTTAACGCAATTAAGGATCGTTCTCACTCTCTCTCTTATCTTTCTGATTTGATTTCTGATTGTATTGATTTGTTCAAAGAGTTAGATGATGTATCGATCTCTTTTGTTAAACGGTTAGCGAACTGTACGGCTCATAGGTTAGCTAGGGCTGTCAGTTCTGTGTCTCACCGTAGCGAGTGGTATTCTGCTCCTCCCTTTTTGTATCCCAATCTTTTAGCTGATATCAACGAATAAATTTCCGCATTCTTTCAAAAAAAAAAAACAACAAATCATCCAAAGTCACCCACGTGATCTCTGCTTTCATATTGATTTAATTATTATTTTTTTTAATATAAAATTATGTTTATTATTTTAACATGCCCCCTTAAACTTAATTTTTCGTGACTCCCAGTTGAGCTCTCAAATGGCTGAACGTATCGTACTTCAACGGCTTCGTGAAAATATCTGCAATTTGATCTTGAGTCTTCACGTACTTCAATTTCACCTCTTTTTTCTCAATACACTCCCGAATAAAATGATACCTCGTATCAATGTGTTTACTTCGATCATGAAACACGGGATTTTTCGCTAATGCCAGTGCAGACTTGTTATCGATAAAAATCTCCGTTGGATCATTTTGACTCATCTGAAATTCTTTTAGCAATTTCCGGAGCCAAATTGCATGACAGACACATGAGGTTGCAGCAACATATTCAGCTTCACAGGTTGACAACGTCACAATCGCCTGCTTCTTCGAACTCGATGTAAATGCAGTATTACCCAGAAAAAATACAAAACCAGTTGTACTTTTTCGGTCATCCTTGTCACCGGCCCAATCACTATCACAATATCCAACTAATTTGAAATCGTCAGTTTTTGAATAATGTAATCCCAAATTAGTTGTACCTTTCATGTAACGGAGAATTTTTTTTGCTGCATTCCAATGTGACACCGTTGGGGCTTCCATGTATTGACTTACTAAGCCGGCTGCATAGAGAATATCCGATCTTGTACATGTCAAGTATCTGAGACTTCTGACCAAGCTTCGAAATAATATCGGGTTGACTCTGTCTCCATCTTCATCTTTTGTCAACTTAATTCCACATTCGACTGGCGTGCTGACGGAATGTCGCGTCCTTCATTCGGCCTCCAGTTTCCTCTTCCTTGACCGCGTCTTCGGCCTCTTCCTCTGCCTCTGGTGAATTGAGTGCTTCTGTCATTGTTGTTGTTACCATTTTTATTTATGCCTTGACTTCTGCCATGTCCTCATCCTCTACCATTTCCTCCTCGACCTCTTCCGCATCCTCTGCCGGACTGACTACCTTCGCCATTTTTAAACACAGTCTTCGTTGCTAAGACTTGTTCTGCAGAATCTTCTCTTCGTTTCTCAAACCGCTCCTCGCGTGCTTGTAAGGACCCTACAACTTCATCAACGGACATTTCGCTGATGTCTCTGGACTCCTCCATAGCCACAACTACGTAATCAAATTTTGATAGTACTCTTCAATTTTTTCTCCATACTGCCGCATCTGATTTACGACAGATTTTACTCGGGATGAGTAATCACTGATGGCCTCCGTCTCTTTCATCCTCATCGTCTCGAATTCTCCTCTCAGCATCTGCAAACGAACCTTTTTAACTTTCTCCTCCCCTTGAAGAGAAACTCGTAGGATTTCCCACGCTTGTTTGGAGGTGGTAGCTTCGGCTACTTTCTCGAACATTATTTCATCCAAACCTTGATGGATGAGAGTAAGCGCCTTTTGATCGCTTTTGCGATTTTTTTGCAAAGTATCTTTTTCTGCCTGTGTCAACGCTACCTCATTGGCTGGGACTACGTAGCCTTTTTCAACAATGTCCCAGACATCTTGACATCCGAGTAACGCCTTCATTCGGATACACCAACTTGAATAATTGGTTTTGGTGAGCTGAGGGTATTGATAAGGAAGTTTGAGACCGTCTGACATTTTTATAGGGTCGGTTTTGCGGAAGACTGACTCTCGTAATGTGGCTCTGATATCACTTTGTTGAAAATAGAGGGATTAAAATTATAATTAATAAGGACTGACTTTGTAAATTATGAGGACTGGATATAATTTGCGGAATTTTTTTTACGGAATATAATGGTACATAACACTCTCTTTTTATTTTTTTATATTACTCACCAACACACACCAAAAATTACAATGAAAAAAAAATAATCAGCTCTAGTTTATAGAGCATTATACACCATTTAAACCATACAATTGGTTGTGTATAAAACTTCCACGTCTTCACCTTTCATTTCCACAAAATTATTCAATTCTTATAACTAGTCTACTGACATATGACTTTTTTTATTATTTGATATGCCATTGTGATTGTTGTTGTATCAACAACAAATCATCCAAAGTCACCCACGTGATCTCTGCTTTCATATTGATTTAATTATTATTTTCTTCCTTAATTGATTTGAGGGTTTCATGACGTCGCGCACTATCAAAGAATGTCAGATGCTTTGTATGAGGTTGTGGGAAATTTGGCCCAGCAAAATCTGCTATTGTGAAGGTTCCTTTTTTTCCTTCGTCCACTACCACTAAACTAAGCAGAGATTTCTTGCAACAATTTGCTAAGGGTACGATGTTGTCTTTCGGAGTGCCCACAACTCGACAACTCGACAACGAGAAAGATGTGTATCTCCGGTGGTGAATTATTTGAAGCTAAATATTAATACAGTCTGCCTTATTCCTATCAATTCTATCGGTTTGGATGATATTCTCCATAATAGTGATGAGGACTTTGTCTGAGCTTTAGAGATTGCGAGAAAGGGACTCCTTCCTTTAAGGGTGGTAGAGGCGTTAGGCCTCCATCAGACACTATTATTTATCACTGAGCACAATTTATGCGCAACTTCTCTAATGTGCCGATCGAAATGGATGCGACAGAAGTAGACCAATCAATTCATTCTTGCACCACACACATCTCTGAATACGGCTCTACCATTAGTTCTTCCTGACTCATTCTCTTTGGGTGTTCCAATGTATCTGCCACTTCTGTTTAAAAGACCGTTAATAAAGTGGGTGTTCCAATGTGCTTATCACTTCTATTAAAAACCCTACCAATATGGTGGCTCAGTGCTGCAGTATTTTTGGCTAGACCTATTTTTTGGCATTCTTAACCTAGTGTACGTTTGTTTTTAATTTTCGAAACTGCCTTTTTTTAAGTCTAAACATGAGATAAAAAGTGTATGGTAAAAATTTGAAACATCTATTTTTTTATAGAAAAATCAACTAATATCTGCTATCTATCGGTAACAGCAAACAACAAACAGCTAACTGTAACAGCAAACATGAGCAGGTGAAACAAACAATCCTAGATTATTAGCACACCAATGCATACTTATATAATATTCTTAACCAAAATTCATTTGTTTAAAAATATAAACTTCTACTTAAATTTTATTATGATATTATATTATTTCTAGTACTATATTATTAAAAGAATTTTTATAGAAAAAAATCTTAATAGATTGTTACATATAAAAATCATTTTAAAATAGCAGATATTAAGGATTATACTTGGATTTGGTTTTCTTATATGCATATGCTCTGAATTCCTAAAACCAACTTGTAACAAATTTCCAAAACTAGCTATGCATATAGCCGTTGGAATATAACATTTAAAAATAATTTCATTAAAGTTTATGAATAAAATAATGAAATAGAGAGTAGGATAACTAGTAGTGTTGGAGCACACATATTTTAAGAAAGTTAAATTTAACTTTGTAATATTTTATAATATTTTAAAGAACTATGTGGCTAGTGGTATTGGAGATGCTCTTGTACTCTTGTTAATTCTTTTCTCTCTCGCTCCAACTGTCGAACACATGTTCATCATTATAAAGTTTGTAATTCTCTCTCCCTCTCTCTCTCTTTCAGTGATTTCCTACTCAGAAACTGAACCCTATTCTTCTTCAATTTTGCATTTGTAGAGATTGATGCTTCTATTTTGATGTCTTCTTCAATTTTAATGGCATGTAACTTTAGTTTGGTTGTTCTCATGTTTAAGGGCGTGAATTTGTTTTTGATTTAGGAAAATTTTCCTTTATGATGGAAACCAGTTTTGATTTCGAGTTTTCTGATCATTTTATATTGCAGGATCCTTAATTATGCCGAGGATAACACTATGCTTTTCGGAAAGAAATTGTAGATCATTGATGCCATAGTATTTCAACCCTTTCCACTGGCATATCATATGGAGTACAAGATTCTCAAGCTCCTCCGGATGAACACTATTTTATCAATGATCTTACAATTTCTTTCCACCTAGCCATGGTGCCATCAAAGAACTGGTGCAGCAGTTTCCACCTCTCAACTCTTTTTATAATGAATCTTCAATTTCTAACTCACTTTATGGCTCGAATGGAAACTACTTTTGTTCCTTCTTCGGATTTAGTGCATCCTAACCACTGCTCAATCTAAAAACAATTCAATTTTTCTTCCAATTTAGATTTCTTGTCATAGCTAATCCTCCTCTTGCTTTTTATTTTCTTTGTTTTGTGAATCTTGTCCTTCTCATACTGTGAAAACAAACTTTTTTAGTGGGATTGCCTTTTGATTGGATTTTGGGTATGAGGGCTGTGTCACCATGTCATGTCTTATTTTGTTCCCATTGGGAAGGCATTTCTGACATTTTTGCTTTTGTGTCTGCAAATTCCTAAACAAAAACAATTAACTGTTTCCAATTTGATTTGTTTGGATTAGGATTAAGGTAGCAAGTATTTGATTGGATTAGGATAGATTCATTCATCCTGAGTGGTTAAAGTTCCTGGCATAAATGTTCTAAGTTGCATCTTTTTTTCTCCAATTGCAGAAGGAAGCAAAGCTTTCACAGTCCAATGATGAGTTAAGTTGTAGTTTTAGAAAAACTTTCTTCATCATTCATTCTTCTTTGTGATTCAGTGTGCAATTTCTTGTTGTTGTTTCAGGTACTGGAGGGGGAGAAGTGGAATTCAAACATCTTATAACCAGATGTGAGTTAACTAACCCTATCATTTGAAATTTTATTAATACCATATGCGTTGCTAAGGGTAATGATGTTGATTACTGCAGGTCACTATCCTTGAGAATGCTTACTGAGCGGAATTGAGTCTGCTTGTTTTTATTTGGATTGCTTTTCTCGTGTTGCAGATTGTGAATGTTTTTTTTTTCAAATTACTTGACATGTTTCCATATTGTTATATCATTTAGGAAATGAGCTTTATGTTTATTCTTTTTGAATTATTTCTTGTTTCAGTTATCCCCTTGCTTAATGGAATTTCAAGGTTTGAAGATGGTGTTTTGGTGTGCACATCCAAGCAAACTTAATATTTTTAAATTCCAAGGACATGAGATCATTGCATCGTTAGGTATAGAGCTCATATTAAAACATTGTAATTTTTGATAGGCTGTGTGTATGAAGAAAACATTTTTTAATATCCATCATTATGTCTGATTCCTACTCCCCCAAGGTTATCATACTTCCATTGCACTTTCTTGTTCTCAATTATGAAATTTTGAAAATTTCATTAGGTCGAAGTCCTTCACATTATAACTTGTACATTGTAGTTGTCAGATTGATTGGATTGAAATCCAATCGCTCTATAGTTGATGATATGAATCGGTCATAATTGGTATTAATATGGTGGTACTTTAAGTGTACAACTACCATAATATAGACCATACTATCTGTATACTCCTAATTTTAATGCTTAAAAGAGCTTCAGACAATCAAAAACTTAGTCTTGTTGATAATGCTATACAAGGACTAGAAGTGTTGATCTAAAAATGGCAGTGACTAAAGTGTATAGTAATGTAAATTTACAGGAGTTTAATCAATTTATACATTAAGTATGCAATTTGCTCTCAGGAACACCTCTAAGCTTTCATTCCAAAGAGGATTCAACTTTACTGAATGATGATGACATTGCATCATTAAATACACTTAATTTGCCTGCTTGTCTCCTTGATTTTATGGATCCCTTCTCAAGGGATCTAGTACACATAGGCGGGGCTAGCGGACATGGCTGGCAGAGCACATCCGAGGATAACAGTATTTCATATTATATGCCAATGGAGTGTTTCCTTCTCGGAGCAGGCGGTTTTCCGACAAGTTCAACCGGTTCCACTGGCATATCATATGAAGTACTTCTACCCTTGGATGTATAGAGTATCGGAGGATGTCGCTGGGGAGGAAAGAGGTCTGGACGGTATTCGGTAGCAAGCTGATCCTCCAAAGTAACCATAGTGCCATCAAAGAACTGGTGCAGCAGTTTTAACTCATTGAGAGCAATATGTCTGCCTTAATCGTAACACATGCTGTACTTCTTCTGTTTTCATGAACCAATCAGCTAGTTGATCTGAGGTATATTTCCGTTCTCATAAGCCTGATCGTTGAAGAAACCAACACTTTAGGAGTTGTAAAATTAAATATATGGATGAATGTGAAGAAACCACACAAACATCCTGAAAATACTTGATCTAGATTTGTAGTAGAGAACAGTAAATTTTAGCTATGAATTTGAGGAACAGGTTGCAGAATTTGAAATGGAAGAGAAGAAAAAGTACTTCTAACCTTGGATATACAGAGTAATTTTGTGGAAGAACTAAAGGTTCGGGTGAGAGATATGTTGATCTAGATTTGGACTATTGCAGAAAGTTCCCTTTGATATTTATGGTTTCATTGCTCATAGTAAATATTAATCTGCTCTATAAGAGTCTGCATATATATATATATATGTATAACTTTAAATTTCTCTCAGGAACACCTCTAATCTTTCATTCCAAAGAGGATTCAACTTTACTAAATGATGATGACATTGCATAGTTAAATATACACATATGTAGAGGGATCTGTTGACATGAATTCCTTTTTTATTTAGAAAAATTTTCTTTTATGATGGAAACCGAGTTTGCATTTCCAGTTTTCTGATCATTTTATATTGCAGGATCCTTAACTGGCCTCCTTGTATTCTTGATTTTATGGATCCCTTCTCAAGGGATCTAGTACACATAGGCGGGGCGAGTGGACATTGCTGGCAGATCACATCCAAGGATAACAGTATTTCATATTATATGCCAATGGAATGCTTCCTTCCCGGAGCAGGTGGTTTTCCGACAAGTTCAACCAGTTCCACTGGCATATCATATGAAGTACTTCTACCCTTGGATGTATAGAGTATCGGAGGATGCAGCTGGGAAGGAAAGAGGTCTGGAAGTAGACGGTATTCGGTAGGAGGCCGATCCTCCAAAGTAACCATAGTTCCATCAAAGAACTGGTGCAGCGGTTTTAACTTCATTGAGAGCATAATGTACACATGCTGGACTTGTTCCGTTCTCATGAACGAACCAGTTAGATACATTTCCGTTCTCTGAAAAAAGAGTAACATATGTTTGTGTTTTTGCTTTATGTTAATGGAGTCCCTATACTTTCTTTTATTTTTCTGTTTTTGACTCAAGTCTTGAACTTCTAGGTTTTTATTTAATTGAGCTTAAAGTTGAAAGAAAGTAAATTTTGTACCCTTTAAAAGGGAGTCAATTATATCAAAGAAAAAGTATAATAGAACAACTTTATAAAGTTTATGGAGTCAAAACTGCATGCTGCAATATTGATGTTCATCCCATTTGGTTTGTGGTAACTTCTGACTATTTCTATATGCAAGTTCATTTTAGATTTTAGGAAAGGTTGTAAAATGAAACCTCAAAGATTATTCGTCTTTGTGGGAATCTTCTCTTAGAGAGGACTGAGAAGATGATTACCGTATAGCCGAAAAAAGCTTTTGCAATGGTTGCTCTACAAATTGTGTTTCTATTTCTTGTGTGAATCTAATAAGTAATAAGAAGTCACAAAGTACTAAAATAGACAAACTATAATACTAATGATTAGAAAGAAGTATCCTGTGTATCAAATTCGTTATACCATGGTCCATAAAAGCACAAGCAATTGATAAAAGCATAATGTCACATGTTTTTCTTGACACTCGCTCAAAAACAAAAACCATCTCTATCTTTTGGATTGACATGAAATAACAAAAAATTATCACAAGATAGAATCTTCTTCTTCCTCTTATATTTCATTGTACAAGCACCAAACCAAACTAGTAAAAATAGCATAAATCTAATGAAATTTCCTAAGATTTCTAGCGTCCAGCTCATCTCTACCAAAATCTCAAAAATCTGGAATTTTTACACTAGCAAAAATGACAATAAAAATATAATAGAATTGATAATACAAGCTCAAGACTGATAATGCCCAGCAAACCCTATAACCTATTTCAAACAAGTGAGACTAAAATTATGAAAAATTATGAAGTTTTTTAGACAACAATTTCATACCTTGTTTTCCACCCTAACCCTAGCCAAAAACCCAGACTTGGACCCCTTGATTACTTGCTCTTCGTCAATAAGGCTTCAGAGATATTGAGCAGCTTCTTTTGTATCTTGTAATTTCGTTATGGTGAAGAACAAAATGAAGCAAACAACTGATCCAGATTTTAGGGAACAAAATAAAAGCTTATCTTCTCCCGTGGAAGTAGGCATGATTAGCCGAACCACATAAATTTTTTGTGTTGTTTATTTTCTTTTATTTTCAATTGTTCGATAAATTCACATAAGCGATCCTAATCTCTTAACAACCAATACGGTGGCTCGGTGCCGCAGTGTTTTTAGTCAGACCTATTTTTTGGCATTCTAAACCTAGATTTATTAGGACAACAATGCATTACTTAGATGGAAAGACTGTTACAAGTTCAACATATGTTTTATCTAGTTTATCTGATTACAATTCTTCCAAATTAAGTCACTTGAGACTCGGACATATGAATGAGAAGGACATGATAGAGCTATATCATAGAGAGATATATGTCGACTTGAAGTTCTCCGAGCACTGGCCTTTTTGGAAAGCACAAGCATATCAGTTTTGGCACTAGGATTCATAGTTCAACACAGCTTCATTCAACAAGCTCTTAATATAAGAGTTAAATGTCCTAAAGTTTGAGTCTCTCGGCCAAACTTTTAGAGATTCTATTTCAATATTTAAGAGTTTTTCAAAATAATAATTCTTGTAATTGCGTAAGTAAAATCATTGTCTATACAAAAAAAGGAAATCATCTTCAACAAAAGTAATAAAATAATCGTTAATTTTAAGAAAAGTAAGCTATCTCACCATTTAGCTTCAAATATAGTTTTTCTAAATCCAAAAGAAAAATATCCAATACCAAGTTTAGGAGACCAATAAGTCACCTTAAATATGTTTAGGAGCGAAATGGCTAATGAAACATCTTCTCATTCACATGCTCTGATATTTTACATATCAAACTATACATATTTCAAGACTTCACCTTGTTAACTGCAAAGCTACTTTTAAGTAAAGAGAAAAACTGCAAAGCTACTTTATACATGAAGAGAAAACATATATTTTAGTAATAATAATAAGATAATAATGTCATTCCGAAAACAACTCTTAACATAAGATTTCAATTGTGTTTCTGCAATCTGGAACAATTAGTGAAGTTCAGATTCCCTCTATCATTCTATTGGTGAAGTTATTCACAAAATAAGTTTTTGGTTTGAGGACAATTCCCTCTAGCATTAAGTACCTCCAAAATGCTGAGCATCAACAGGACCAATTATCTACAGTCACAAAATGATCAGTCTGGTTAACCACCTGGCCTTTTTATATATTCCGGTGACGAAGTATATAAGAAATTTCTGGTCATCACTAGTCATTGTAAGTTGGTGATTCAAGAGCAAGTGATTCCAAAAGCCTCTGTGATTGAAATTCCGCGGATCAGTCTGCAAATAAGAAAGCAACAGAATTGAGTAAACCGAAACATTCAATCATTTTCATACTGTTAGAGAAAAATCTTAACCCACTGGTACTAGACAGCATGACCTTTGCATACAAAAGTTTGAATATGATATGAAGTACTTTTACCCCTGCATGATCTTTGAGCAGGCCGTTTTTTGAAGTGTTCAACCCTTTCGACTGGCATATCATATGAAGTACTTTCACCCTTGGATGTACTGACAATCAGAGCAGGATGTTTTGGTGGCATTTTCAACCCTTTCCAATGACATATTAAATGAAGTACCATATCAATAAACCACTTGAACTAAAAGCTTAAGCTTTTAGTTCAACTGATTGCAAGATGTTAAGGAACCAGTTAAATCCAAGCAGGCAGCCTTGTTCCCTAGCTAAGCCAATTAAGGATCCTGCAGAATAAAATGATTAGAAAACTCCAAATTAAAACAGGGTTTCCATCAAAAAGGATAAAGCTCCTTTAAAAAAAATGATCTTAGGGTTACTCGGCAGACAAATTGGTGACCACCCTTTCCAAGGGTGTAGACTAAATAAGCTCATAATATAATTGCAGTCAAGTACATAGATCCTTGATAGAGGTAACTCAAATAGAAAAATACCAGACAGAAGAAATCAAGAAACATAGCATCCAGAAACATAAAACAAATAATCAAAATCATGAATCACACAGATAAATAACTGAATTTGAAATTGTCAAGGATTTAACATCAATTCAAAAACTGAGAGAGAAGAAAGTCAATTAGCTTTTTAAATGACAACAAGGTTCATATTAGCAGATAAATGAAAAACCAGCAAATGGTATATCCGCAGAAGTTACCTTATAGTGAAAGAGAAAAAAGAGGGACGCCTGCACTACAAATGAAAAAGGAGGGTTTTAGCAGAACTTTTATAGTGAAAGAGAAAAAATGATTTGAATTAATAAAATTACAATTTTGCCTAGCTATAGGGTTCAGTTCATGAATAACGGACAACACAGAACAGACCAAATCCTACTGTAATCCTTATTGGATACCATTTTAATTTTATTTCCTATAATTAAGGGTATTGCTATTTACCACCCTTAAATTCCTTACTACCGCCATTTTTTGACAATTTTACCCTTTGCATAATTTTTGATTCAAAATTTGAGAAAAAAAATTTGAGAGAAAAATTTAAAATTTGGCCTAAACGGATGCGGCATCCGTTCGGCCCATGGTGGGGGCGGACGCGGCACTCCGACCGACCCATGGCAAGAACGGATGGCGCATCCGCCCCCACCATGGGCCGGGCGGATGCGCCATCCGTTCTCACCATTGGTGGGGCGGAGTGTCACGTCCGCCCCCACCATGGGCCGAACGGATGCCGCATCCGTTTAGGCCAAATTTTGAATGTGCAAAATCGTAAAATTTTTAGTGACGAAAAATACTAAATCGTTCAATTTTTTATGACGAAAAATGCAAAATTCCCCAATTTTTTGTGACAAAAAATACAAAATCGTCATGAAAAATATGTATTATTTTCATGAGTTCTTTGATAAAAAAAACATAAATTTTAATGTTTCCGACTCGTCGTCCATTTTCGTGGTTCAGGTTGTTATACATCAATTATTTTCATAATTTCAATTATTGTTTTTCGGGTTTATGATTTTGGAGAGAGAATTTTTAGTTTTTGATCAAAATTATGAGAAGGGCAAAAAAGTCCAAATGAAGGCGGTGATAGTAATTTGAGTGCGGTATTTAGCTGCTCACATAATTAACCATCTATTAGGATGTTTTTTTTGCTAATTTTAAAATTGCTTTTAGAATCAATTAAGATAATATTTTCAATGATTTACATTATTTAAATATTATTTCGGTGAAAATAAATAAATATAACAAATATAAAACACATAATAACACTCTAGATTGATTGATTGTTTTACATACATACATGTGAATTAATTCAATTTTTGTTGAAAATAATTGAAATATCTCAAAAGAATCCATCATACAATTAGTTACGGCCCCTTATTAAAGTTTGCATCTTTTTGATGCATAATGTACTAGGCCTCCTATTTTATTTATGGAAAAACAAAGTAATTATAATTCATCATGTAGACTACAATAGTTGGAAAAATAGAAAACAAAATATGGATGGAAAAATTAAACCAATTGATCTAATATTAGAGCATATTAAGACCTTCTTCAAACTCTTATAAAAGGACCATATGACCTTTACATCACTATGCAATCCATATAGTGCCCTGTAAGGATGACAGACAAACTAAGTAAAAAATACAAAAAAAAAAAGAGAACTGATTAGTGCAAATCAAAAGCGCAAAAAATTTCCTAGAAATTAATAATTTGTACAGCTCACAAACATTGGAAGGAGGTAACTGAATACAAAAATTCCAAATAAAACTATTAATACTTGGAATTCAAAAATGAGGTTGGAGCAAAGAAAGTTACCCGAATTGCATTTGGGCAGAGTTCTAGAAAATTGGGATTTTAGTTAAACTTCTAGAATCTCTTAATTCCCACCATCTTCCTACACAAAGAAGAAAAAGGAAAAGGAAAATGTAATGGATGATCAATCTTAATAAACAAAAGCAAAACTCAAATGAAAATGCAAAATTTAAACATACTTTAGAAAATAACTTCAATATATTTACCTAGCCAAAGGTCTTGTGCTTTGCTGAAGGATGTCTCTCTTTTAATCTGAGGGAAATAAGGAACATTATTATACAGAAGAGGCAAATACAAACGAAACCCCTTTCCTCAAAGTGCTAAGAGCATCTCCAACAGCTTCTTAAGTTGGCTCTTAAGTTAAAATTTGAGGAGGGAGAATGGAAATTCATCTCCAACAGCCTCTTAGTGGCTCCTCAAATCACTAAGAGCCTCACCATCATCTCTATTAATATAGAGTCTCTCTCCACCTCTTAGTGTCTCCTAACTTCATTTTTTATTAATAATTTATTATTGATGTGTCTCTTTCCTCATACTATATATAACAATAAAGAATAATCTTAATAATAAAATAATAAATAAGGAGTGAATATAAGGAGCATTGTTGGAGATCATATATGTTAGCCACTCTTAAATCACTAAGAGTCAATTAATTATATTATTTTTAGAGAGCTCACTAAGAGTCTCTTGGAGATGCTCTAAGAAAATAAAATCCAGCAAATGGTTCCAACTATAATTTTCGAAAATCAAATTTAGTAAAGAGGTACACTCTTCAAATGTGATTTTTACTAATTAAATTAGAGTGTAGAGGAGCATGATAATGCAAAATTACAATTTTGCATTTTTTTGGAAACGACCCTTGCAGATAGGCCAAAATTCTCAACTTCCAATGCTTATATATGCCTTGAGATGAAATAATAAGACCTCTAGCACCACTGCATTTCACTGCTCCCACAAAACCAGAAAAAATTAAAATTCTTGAAAGTTGAAATGGTACATAATTAGGACACCTGCAAAATCAAACTGAAATATGAATAAATTTTTTCTCATTTTGACTTCAAACTTCTCAACTGACACATTAAAGATCTATGCTTTTGTTTATCAATTTCTTCAGAATCTAACCCAAAAATCAATAGCAAATAAAATTAATTGAAAAAAAACTCACATCAAAGTAAGAAGAAAACAACCCACCTTTCCACATCCAACATTTCATGTTGAATCCAACTGGTATAAACAACCATAAGTTTCATTACTTCTTCCAATTGCATGTTCAGATTTCATGAGTACAACTTGAAAAAGGAAAACGTTGATTAAAGGAAGAAAATGAGAAGTAGAAATGGAAAATAATAATCGCAGAAAAAGAAATTTTTTTTTTGAATAAGGCTGGGTGATACCCAATATTATTAAAAGCAAAAGCAAAAAATTAACAACAGAACATCCAGAAAACAACAACTAAACAAAACGGAAAGAATCTCTAACTAAAAGCATTATCGCAAAGGAGAAAAGAACAAAAATCTGGAATTCCATCCCACCAATAAAAATCCGATCTAACTCTACCAAAATTAGCCAACTTATTAAAAATCACCAGAAATTGATAATCTGAGGGAAATAAGGAACATTATACAGAAGAGGCAAATACAAACGAAACCCCTTTCCTCAAAGTGCTAAGAAAATAAAATCCAGTAAATGGTTCCAACTGTAATTTTCGCAAATTAAATTTAGTAAAGAGGTGCACTCTTCAAATGTGACTTTTACTAACTAAATTAGAATGTAGAGGAGCATGATAATGCAAAATTATAATTTTGCATTTTTTTTTGAAAAGACCCATGCAGACACGCCAAAATTCTCAACTTCTAATGCTTATATATGCCTTGAGATGAAATAATAAAACCTCTAGCACCACTGCAATTCACTACTCCCACAAAACCAGAAAAAATTAAAATTCTTGAAAGTTGAAATGGATGTTGGAAATATGAAGTAACAGAGCAAGAATCGATAGATATTGACAGCAGAAATATTGCAATTAATCTGATGTAATTATTCCATAAGAAGCAATACCATTATATAGGCTTACAATCAAATCTGAATCCCTAAAAAAGCTGAACTAAAATCAGATATTGTGAAACTAAGTCAATCAACTAATAAGGAGAAAAATCAGGAATATCAAAAACAAACTCTTAACTGCGTACAAGACCAAGTCCAAAAGACTTTGAATCAATATTCAACATCCCCCCTTGTTTCAAAGTCGCACACACCAAGCCTTGTTCTGAAGTAAACATGTTTGTGACATGGGAGAGCTTTTGTAAATATATCTGCAAGCTGTTCATCAGTGCTACAGTACTCCAGGCTAATCTCTTCTTTGGCAACCAAGTCACGAATGAAATGAAACCTGAGGTCAATATGTTTAGTTCTTCCATGAAAGGTAGGATTTCTTGTCATTGCAATTGTGGCCTTATTATCACAGAAAATTGTAGTTTCCTCATTTTGCACCTCATTGAAATCTGCAAGTAACCTTCTCAACCATATTGCCTGATATGCCGCTGAAGTAGCAGCAATATACTCAGCCTCTGATGTAGAGAGAGCTGTTGTTGCTTGTTTTTTTGAGCTCCATGTAATAGCTCTAGACCCCAAATTGAATATATTTCCAGAGGTGCTCCTTCTATCATCCAAGGAACTTGCCCAATCGCTGTCAGTGAAGCCAACTAACTTGAAATCCTTCAATTTTGAATCTCTGTTATACCAAATTCCATATTTCAAGGTTCCAGCTATGTATCGTAGAATCCTTTTTGCTGCTCCATAGTGATGCTTTGTTGGATTGCTCATAAATCTTGAAACCATGCCAACAGAGAATGAAATATCTGGTCGAGTATGACTCAGATAAATCAATCCTCCAACTAAACTTCTGAAACTTTCTGCATCACTTTTGTCAGTTCCATCTTCCAGCTATAATTTTTCATTCATATTCATAGGTGTGGCTGCAATGTTACAATTCGACATGTTGAACCTTTTGAGAAGATCAACTGCATATTTTCTTTGTGAAATAAACACTCCATCTTCTACTTGTTTCACCTCAAGACCAAGAAAAAAATGCAGCAGACCCAAATCAGACATTTCAAAGCTTGTCATCATGCTGCTTCTGAATTCATTGACAAGAGAAGGAGA
This sequence comes from Euphorbia lathyris, assembly GCF_963576675.1. Classification (NCBI taxonomy): domain Eukaryota; kingdom Viridiplantae; phylum Streptophyta; class Magnoliopsida; order Malpighiales; family Euphorbiaceae; genus Euphorbia; species Euphorbia lathyris. Next base: position 20,710,916 of record NC_088918.1, on the reverse strand, counting down.
GGAGCCCATATAGATAATGTCATCAACATAAAGACAGACAACAAGAAATTCATTGTTACCTCCCTTTTTCAAGTAAATAGTAGGTTCATTCTCACTTCTTTTGAATCCATTTTCCAAAAAATATGAGTCTATCTTGCTGTACCATGCGCGTGGAGCCTGCTTTAACCCGTAGAGGGCCTTTCGCAGCTTGTACACTTTTTCTTCTTTGCCTTCAACAACGAACCCTTCAGGCTGAGCAACGTACACCTCTTCCTCTAGTTCTCCATTTAGGAAGGCTGATTTGACATCAAATTGGTACACAGGCCATCCTAAATGTGCAGCAATAGCCAAGAAAAGTCGCACTGTTTCAAAGCGAGCAACAGGAGAAAAAGTTTCATCAAAGTCGATACCCTGCTGTTGCGAGTATCCTTTTGCCACCAATCGAGCTTTGTGTTTTTGGATGCTTCCATCAGCATGTTACTTGGTTCTGAACACCCACTTCAAGCCGATTACGTTCTTATCATTTGGTATATTCACCAGCTCCCACGTCTCATTTTTTTGAATGGCCCTGAGTTCATCTTCCATTGCATCTCTCCATTCCTCCTTGTCTACTGCTTCTTTATATGTTCTGGGATCTGCAGCAACTAAGGCAAATGCACACGTTTCATAAATTTCATTTAAGGATCTGAATTTTCTTGGAGGTGTCTCAAAGGAGGATTCACTTGATGATGATTCACTTGATGATAGTGAACTGCTACTGCTTGAAGTTCTCGGAGTGACACTTGTGGAGCTGCTGCAGTTTAAATCTGAGGATTCGTCTAGATTTGTTGGCTCCAAATTTGAACCTTCATCTGTCAAGACTTCAAGATTAATTTCATTACAGCTGCTGCTACTCCATTTCCACTTCCCCTCTTCATTAAACACAACATTCCTGCTAATTATTACCTTGCCACTAAGAGGGTTATATAGCCGATATGCTTTGGACTGAGAACAATAACCAATAAAAATGCACTTTTCTGATTTTTCATCAAATTTTTTTAGTTTTTGTGAAGGTACCAAAGCATATGCAATACAACCGAAGATGCGTAAGTGGCTTACCGAAGGCTTCATATCTCTCCAAGCTTCAAATGGGGTCTGATTCAACACGGCCTTGGTTGGTGAGAGATTCAACAGGTAAACTGAGGTTGCAATTGCTTCTGCCCAAAGGAAATTTGGGATTTCCTTTGCTTTTAATAAGCTTCTGGCCATCTCAACCACTGTGCGATTCTTTCTTTCTGCCACCCCGTTCTGCTCTGGTGTGTACGGAACTGTTAATTCTTTGCGAATGCCATTCTCTTCGCAAAATTGGTTGAACTGGTTTGATAAGAATCCACCACCTCTGTCTGTGCGGAGAGCTTTTATAGAAGACTCACTTTGATTCTCTACAAGAGCTTTAAATTTCCTGAAATTCTCAAAAGCCTCTGATTTGTTTTTCAAAAAATAGACCCAACTCATACGACTGAAATCATCAGTCAAAAGAAAGAAATAATGACTCCCACCACATGATTCGGTGTTCATGGGTCCACACAAATCAGCATGAATTAATTCAAGACAATTAGAAGCCCTCCAAGCCCCATTAACAGGAAATGACTTTCTTGCTTGTTTTCCATATACACATCCCTCACATAAATCAAATGATTCAATTTTTGGAAGTCCATGAACCATACCTTTTTGATTCAGCAACTTCAAGCCATTCACATTTAGATGCCCATATCGCAGATGCCATAGCTTCGATTCAGTTTTCTCACCAACAGCTAGGGCAAAATGTTCAACACTTGAAATATTAAGTGGAAACATTTTGTTGCTAGTCATGTGAACATTGGCCATCATTCTTCCTGATGTTTTGTCTTTAATAATACACGAGCCATCATCAAATGTTATTGAATAACCACTAGCCATCAATTGCCCTACACTCAGCAGATTATGTGCTAGATTGGGAACAAATTGAACATCATGGAGAAGTTTAACTTTACCGTTGCTGGTTTTGATTGCTATTGTCCCCTTTCCTTCAACTTGGATATCTTTATTATCTCCAAGTTTGACTTGCATCTTCTTAGTTTCATCAAGCTCCTTAAATATTTCTCTTATCCCGGACATATGATTGGAGCAACCGCTGTCTATGAACCATACAGCTGCTGCAATTTTACTATTATCATCAAAATGAGCCATAAACAGCCTGCTTTCGTCGTCATCTTCAACTTCTGCATAATTAGCTTCAGCATCCTTGTACCAGCAATCAGACTGAAAATGCCCATATTTGTCGCACTTATAGCATTTGATATCACTTCTTCTACCTCTGCCACGGCTTCTTCCACCACGATATGAACCTCTGCCACGTTCATTCCATGTTGTTCGTTTCTGATTGGAGCTTTCCCCTTTGATTACTTGAAATGCCTTTGGTTCGTCTGTCTCAATGGATCTGTTCAATCTTGCCTCATGGGCTTGCAAGGAACCCATTAATTCATCAAATGAAAAAATTGACAGGTCCTTAGACTCCTCAATTGCAGCTACAACATGATCAAATCTAGAAGTTAAACTTCTCAATACTTTTGCAACAACGGTTTCATCGGTAACTTCTTTACCGAAGGATCGCATTTGATTAACGATTGTTGCGACCCTTGTGAGGAAATCTTGCACTGATTCTCCACTTTTCATCTGTAATGTCTCAAAGTCACGTCTAAGAGATTGCAATCTCACTGTGATCACCCTTGAGGTACCTTGAAATGCTGTCTGCAGTGTTACCCAAGCGTCTTTAGAAGTGGTTGCTGCTGAGATTTTGGAAAAAATGGACTCGTGAACAGCTTGTTGAATGAAGAATAGTGCTTTTGAATCCCTCTTTCTGTTCTCCCTCAAACGATTGTTGTCTTCATCAGGATCAACATAGCCATTCTCTACCAAGTCCCAAAGATCTTGAGACTTGAATAAAGTCTTCATCTTGATGCTCCAGAATTCGTAACACTCTCCTTTGAAGACTGGAATTGAAGGTTGGGCTACATTAACTGAACTCCCATTAGCAGCCATGATTCTATTTTCTCTTTCACTCTAAAGAACTTGGCTCTGATACCAAAAATGTTGGAAATATGAAGTAACAGAGCAAGAATCGATAGATATTGACAGCAGAAATATTGCAATTAATCTGATGTAATTATTCCATAAGAAGCAATACCATTATATAGGCTTACAATCAAATCTGAATCCCTAAAAAAGCTGAACTAAAATCAGGTATTGTGAAACTAAGTCAATCAACTAATAAGGAGAAAAATCAGGAATATCAAAAACAAACTTTTAACTGCGTACAAGACCAAGTCCAAAAGACTTTGAATCAATATTCAACAGTACATAATCAGGACATCTACAAAATCAAACTGAAATATGAATAAATTATTTCTCATTTTGACTTCAAACTTCTCAACAATGATCTATGCTTTTGTTTATCAATTTCTTCAGAATCTAACCCAAAAATCAATAGCAAATAAAATTAATTGAAAAAAAAAACTCACATCAAAATAAGAAAACAACCCACCTTTCCACACCCAACCTTTCCTATATCTGCATGTTGAATCCAACTGGTATAAACAACCATAAGTTTCATTACTTCTTCCAATTGCATGTTCAGATTCCATGAGTACAACTTGAAAAAGGAAAACATTGATTAAAGGAAGAAAATGAGAAGCAGAAATGGAAAATAATAATCGCAGAAAAAGAAATATTAAAAATCACCAGAAATTGATCACCATGTAAAACGGGTAAAATGAATGCAGCCAGAGATTTACAGAGAGAAAGAATTTTCAGAAGTTCAATACGAAATTGAATGACAATAGGTAAATCTGAACTTCCTATTCCTGAAATTTTAAGATTTGATTGTAAATCCCTGGCAACCAAACGGTGTTACTGAGAATGAACAATAGATCATTAGATGAGACTATTCTGATCCCAAGAAAAAATTCTAAGATAAGCACGAAATAATACCTTAGATCTGATTAGATCAAGGAATGAAACAAAATCGTGAGAAAAATCTGCAAACGCTGTGACTATGTAGGACGGTATGCATTTGCAGAGAGAGGAAGTCCTGAGGGCAATGACCATAAATGACACATCAGCAATACTTTCTACAGATTTAGTATCTATATATATATATATATATATATATATATATATAGATAGATAGATATCAGATTTCAAATATAAAATTCCAGTGATAATTTTTTTTTAACATTTGAAACATATGCACAAGACTAAAAATTTGCAAGAATTGTAAAAAATGTCCTTGTAAATAATGCTAGCTATTGAAGAATTGACTCGCAAATTCACGAGCACTTTGATAAATTTTAATGCATTAACAGTTTTTTTGGAGTTTCACTTGTTTTCATTTTCGGACCCTGTTTTGGACGAAAACGAGCCAACGAGCAAAACTCACTTTTCTGGTATGATGATCTTTGTTTTTTTTCCAACCAAATTCATTTGTTGGATTTTCAAAATTGCAAATTACAATTTTTGGGTTTTTTTTTATGTAATTTTCCTTTTTTTAAAGTCTTTTCCTATTGATTTGAAGGTTTCATGATGTCGCCAGGACCGGTTCTAGGGGGAGTTCCCTAAGCCGACGCCTAGAGCCTCACCCAAATGTGAAGCCTCATATTTTTTTAATAATTTTATTATAAAAGGACCTTCTTTTCCTATTTCTTTTTCTATTTTCTTTTGAAGGAGAAGAGGCCTTTTTTTCCTTGTTTTATTTTTTTACTGTTTTTTTTTCAAGGCACATGTACTAAAAACAAAAATACTAACGGACTTTCCCCATAAAAAAAACTAAAGTGAGCTATTAGATAATTATAACTATTATTTTGTCAAAAAAATTTGTAGTAATAAATATTTAAATTTTTATAAATTACTGACATTTTATGAACTAAATTTAATTGGGATAAATAGTAAAATAAGTTTATGGTTTTTGGTGAAGTATCGATTTAGGTTCTACGTACAAAATAACACCAATATAGACTTAACATTTAAAAAATGTATCAATTTAGGTCTCGATAACGGATTGAACACGTCATTCATATTACTCCGTTAAGTTTCTAATCTCTCCCTCCACGTACAATTGACAGAATTTAACGGAGTAATATCAATGAAGGGTCTTGTTCCGTTATCGATGCTTAAATTGGTATCATTTTTTAAACGTTAAGCCTATATTAGTGCTATTTTGTACGTGAAGTTTAAATTAATATATCCCTAAAAACCATATGGCTATTTTGGTACCTTATCCCAATTTAATTTGACTTAAAGTGTTATTTAGCCCATGATTTATTTAAAATTTAGTTATTTCGCTATTGATTTATTATTTAGTCATATTTGATCATTGAACTATATCAATTTGTGAAATTTTACTTAATTTTGATGGAGACTGACTAAATCGTTATCTCTATAATATGTAGTGATATTTTGAGATATGTCATTGACGAGTCACACGTCTTATAGTTTATTTGACAAATAGATTTTCTTATACAAAAATAATTAATTAGATTAAACAAATAAAAACAAGTCTAATTGTCAAAATATCGTAACGTCTCAATAGAATAATAGTTCCATTAAGTTTCCATCCAAATTGAAAATTGAGTAAAATTTCACCAATTGGGAAAGGTTATGGGTCAAATGGCAAATTTTTGGACAGAACAAGGGTCAAATGATAAAAAAATTGATAAATTGAGGGATAAATAGTGGTTTAATTTTAAATCTTGTAATTCATAATAAAGGCACGATTCAACCAATCTCTAATTACCAAGATAAATTCTTCTCTTTCTCTACAAGCAATCTTGTAATTAGGTCTGAGTTCAAACGTCCAAGTTTAATTTCTAGAAATTAGTATTTTATGTTTTAGTTGCTGTTCTCATGATCGGTGAGAAGAAAGTACAAAATTACATAAGGTCTCCAAAATGCTGGAGACGCCCTTAGACGTCGCTCGCTATCAAAAACATGTCAATGCTTTGTATGAGGTTGTGAGAAATTTGGTCCAGCAAATACCTACTATTGGAAAGGTTCATTTCTTCCCTCATCCACTACCGGTAAACTAAGCAGAGATTTCTTGGAACAATCCCCTAAGGCTATGATGTGTCTTCCAAAGTGCCCACAACTCGACCATGGGGTCTTCCAACCTGCCTTATTCCTATCAATTCTAGCGATCAGTTTAGATGGTATTCTCCATAATAATGATGGGATCTTTATCTGAGCTTTAGAAATTGCGAGACATGGACTCATTCATCCAAGGGTGGAAGAGACTTTAGGTCTCCATCAGACACTATTATTTATCATTGAGCACAACTTCTCTAACTTGCTGATCGAAATGGATGCAACAGAAATAGACCAATCAATTCATTCTTGCAACACAAAACCTCTCTGAATATGGTACTGCCATTAGTTCTTGTTAGCACATTCTCTTTGGGTGTTCCAACGTGTCTGTCACTTCTGTTTAAAAGACCATTATTACAGTGGGTGTTCCAATGTGTTTGTCACTTCTGTTAAAAAGACCGCCAATACAGTGGCTTGGTGCCGTCGTATTTTTGGCCATACCTATTTTTTGGTATTCTAAATTGATACTTCTCCAAAAACTATAGACCTATTTTGGTACATTATCCATACATATAATGTTTTTAACTTGTTTATATTAATGTTCTTGTTATTTGTATCTTTTATTGATTTTTTCTTTTTTCAAATTTTTTGGCTAGTTAAGTTTTAATTATCTAATTATCATAATAAACACATGAAGGATCAATATAATTATCAAATTAAAACAAAATAAAAGGTTGATATTAAAAAAATATATTTTCAAACTCATTTGAATAAATCCTATTAATTTTGCACTATAAAAAAGGTAAGAAATATAATTTTTATGGAGTTAAGTGGGTAAATAGGATCGTAAGGGCAAGAAATACCACTTTTATTGAGTTAAGAGGGTAAATAGGACATTCGATGAGTTGTGGAGCAGTAAAATGACCAATTTGGACAAGTTAAGGGGGTAATAAATACCAATTTTATGGAGTTAAAAGAGTAAAAGCACGTTCGATGAGTTGAAGGGATAAAATGACTAATTTGGACAAGTTAAGGGGGCTTGAATAGCATTAGGCCTATTTTCTATATTAACTATCTATTTGGATTTTTTTTTTACTAAAGTTAAAATTCCTTTTAGTAATATAATATCCGATTTCAAAAATAAAACTTTCGTAATCTTTTTTACATTTGATATTGATGCTCTTCTGTTCAATTTTTGGATTTTCAATTTGTTTTCATTTTCGTATCCTGTTTTGGACGAAACGAGCCAACGAGCAAAACTCACATTTCTAGTATGACGATCTTTATCCTTTTTCAGCCAAATTCATTTGTGGGGTGTTCAAAATTACAAATTACAGTTTTTGAGTTTTTTTTATGTAATTTTCCTTTTTTTTAATTAAGTCGGTTCCTATTCTATTTGGGGTTAAATTATAGGGTTCTTTTTACGTTATTTAATGAACTAATTTCTTTCTTGATTGATTTGAGATGTGGGCACTCCAGAATACAACAGCAAAATACCTGCTATTGGAAAGGTTCTTTTCTTCCTCCGTCCACTACCGTTAAACTAAGCAGAGATTTCTTGCAACAATTCGCTAAGACTACGATGTTTTTTGGAGTGCCCACAACTCGATGACGAGAAAGATATGTATCTTCGGTGGTGAATTATTTGAAGCTAAATGTTAATGCAACCTGCCTTATTCTTATCAATTCTATCGGTTTGGGTGGTATTCACCATAATAATGATGAGGTCTTTGTCTACGCTTTTGAGATTGCGAGACATGGACTCCTTCCTCCAAGGGTGGTAGAGGCGTTAGGCCTCCGTCAGACACTATTATTTATCACTAAGCACAACTTCTCTAACGTGGTGATCGAAATGGATGTCACAGAAGTAGACCAATCAATTCATTCTTGCATCACAGACCTCTTTGAATATGCTCTGCCATTAGTTCTTGTTGGCTAATTCACTTTGGGTGTTCCAATGTGTCTGTAGCTTCTATTTAAAAGGCCTACAATGGGTGTTCCGATGTGTTTGTCACTTCTATTAAAAACACCACCAATACGGTGGCTCAGTGCCGCAGTGTTTTTGGCCAGACCTATTTTTTGGCATTCTAAATTGAGTTTGTTTTCAATTTTCGGAACTGCCTTTTGCTTTTTAAGTTTAAACATGAGACAAATAACGTTTGGTAAAAAAATCGAAACAGGTGCTTTTTATAAAAAAAAAAATAAATCGACTAATATATGCTATCTATCAGTAACACCAAACAATAAAAAGCTAATAGTAGCATCAAACCGCAAATAGGAGCAGGTAAAACAAACGCCTTAGATTATTTGGACACCAATACATACTTATATAATATTTTTAACCAAAATTCATTTGCTTTTTAAAAAAATACTTCTACTTAAATTTGAAACTGATATTATATTATTTCTGATATTATATTATTGAAAGAATTTTTATAGAAAAAAATCCTAATAGATTACACTTGGATTTGGTTGTTGTTATATGCATATGCTCTGGATTCCTAAAACCAACTTGTAACACATTTCTAAAACTAGTTATGCAAAGTTGTCCTCTTATTGATTCTTTTTCTCTCACTCCAACTGCCCAACACATGTTTATCATTATAAAGTTTGTAACTTCTCTCTCCCTCTCTTTCAGTGATTTCCTACTCAGAAACTGAACCCTAATTTTCTTCAATTTTGTATTTGTAGAGATTGATGCTTCTATTTTGATTTCTTCTTCAATTTTACTGGCATATATGTTTAGTTTGGTTATTTTCATGTTTAAGGGCATGAATTCGTTTTTGATTTCCAGTTTTCTGACCATTTTATACTGCAGGATCCTTAATTATGCCGAGGATAATACTATGGTTTTCGGAAAGAAATTGTAGATCATTGATACAATAGTATTTCAACCCTTTCCACTATATCATATGAAGTACAAGATTCTCAAGCTCCTCCGGATGAACACTATTTTATCAATGATCTTACAATTTCTTTCCACCTAACCAGTGCCATCAAAGAACTGGTGCAGCAGTTTCCACCCCTCAACTCTTTCTAACTATCACTTTTATGGCTCGAATGGAAACTACTTTCCTTCATCGGATTTAGTGCATCCGTTCTTCAATCTAAAAAGAATTCAAATTTTCTTCCAATTTAGATTTCTTGTCACTTGATTTGTAGCTAATCTTCCTCTTTCGGTTTGCTCCCGTCCCTCCATCTTGCTTTTTATTTTCTTTATTTTGTGAATTTTATGCTTCTTTCGGTTGTATTCTGTTTTAGTGGGATTGCCTTTTGTCACCATATCATGTCTTATTTTTTTCCCATTGGGAAGGCATTTCTGGCATTTTTGCTTTTGTGTCTGCAAATTCCTAAACAAAAACAATTAACTGTTTCCACTTTGATTTGTTTGGATTAGGATTAAGGTAGCAAGTATTTGATTGGATTAGGATAGATTCATTCATCCTCCTGAGTGGTTAAAGTTCCTGGCATAAATGTTCTAATTTGCATCTTTTATTTCGCCAATTGCAGCAGCAAGCAAAGCTTTCAGTTGTTGTTTGTGATTCAGTGTGCAAGTTCTTGTTCTTGTTTCAGGTACTAGAGGGGGAGAAATGGAATACAAACATCTTATAACCAGAAGTGAGTTAACTAACCCTATCATTTGAAATTTTATTAATACTATATATATGCGTTGCTAGGGTAATGATGTTGATTACTGCATGTCACTATTCTTGAGAATGCTTACTGGACAGAATTGGGTCTGCTTGTTTTTGTTTGGAAGGTTTTTTTTTTTTTTTCAAATTACTTGACATGTTTCCATATTGTTATATTATTTTGGAAATGAGCTTTATATTTCTTCTTTTTGAATTATTTCTTGTTTCAGTTATCCCCCTTGCTTATACTACTTGTCAATTGAAATTTTTTAATGGAATTTCAATGATTGAAGAGGGTGTTTTGGTGTGCAAACTTAATATATACTACTTTTGAATCGCAAGGACATGAGATCATTGCATCGTTAGGTATAGAAATCAAATTAAAATATTGTAATTTTTGATAGGCTGTGTGTATGGGGAGTGCATAGTAAGATACAATCAATTACCATTTCAAATGTTTCCGTATGAAGAAAACAATTTGTTTTTTATATCCATCATTATGTTTGGTTCCTACTCCCCCAAGGTTATCATACTTCCATATTGCACTTTCTTGTCCTCAATTATGAAAATTTGAAAATTTCATTAGGTGGTAGTCCTTCACATTTTAAGTTGTACATTGTAGTTGTAAGATTGAAGTCCAATCACTCTATGGTTGATGATATGAATCGGTCATAATTGGTATTTATAAACTCTTAAATATCGTAATTTCATGTTAATTTCAGCATAATATGGTGGTACTTTAAGTGTACAACTAGCTTAATATAGACCATACTATTTGTATACTCCTAATTTTAATGCTTAAAAGAGCTTAACACAATAAAAAACATAGGCTTATTGATAATAATGCTGCAAGAACTAGAAGTGTTGATCTAAAAAGGGTAGTTACTAAAGTGTATAGTTATGTAAATTTAATCAATTTATAGATTAAGTATGCAATTTCCTCCCAGGAACGCCTCTAAGCTTTCATTCCAAAGAGGATTCAACTTTACTGAATGATGATGACATTGCATCATTAAATACACTTATATGTAGAGGGATCTATTGACATGAATTCCTTTTTTATTTAGCAAAATTTTCCTTTATCATGGAAACCCAGTTTTCATTTCGAGTTTTCTGATCATTTTATATTGCAGGATCCTTAATTTTCCTGCTTGTCCTCTTGATTTTATGGATCCCTTCTCAAGGGATCTAGTACACATAGGCGGGGCTAGCGGACATGGCTGGCAGAGCACATCCGAGGATAACAGTATTTCATATTATATGCCAATGGAGTGCTTCCTTCTCGGAGCAGGTGGTTTTCCGACAAGTTCAACCGGTTCCACTGGCATATCATATGAAGTACTTCTACCCTTGGAAGTATAGACTATCGGAGGATGCAGCTGGGGAGGAAAGAGGTCTGGAAATAGACGGTATTCGGTAGCAGGCTGATCCTCCAAAGTAACCATATTGCCATCAAAGAACTGGTGCAGCAGTTTTAACTTCATTGAGTACGTTATGTCTGCCTTTCCGAGAGCATAATCGTAACACATGCTGTACTTCTTCCGTTCTCATGAACCAACCAGCTAGTTGATCTGAGGTATATTTTCGTTCTCATGAGCCTGATCTTTGAAGAAACCAACACTTTAGGAGTTGTAAAATTAAATAAATGGATGAATGTGAAGAAACCACACAAACATCCTGAAAATACTTGATCTAGATTTGTAGTAGAGAACAGTAAATTTTAGTTATGAATTTTAGGAACAGGTTGCAGAATTTGAAATGGAAGAGAAAAAAAAAGTACTTCTACCCTTGGATGTACAGAGTAATTTTGTGGAAGAACTAAAGGTTTGGGTGAGAGATATGTTGATCTAGATTTGCACTATTGCAGAAAGTTGCCTTTGATATCTATTGGAGTAAATATTAATCTGCTCTATAAGAGTCTGCATATGTATAAAAAAAAAAAAAAGGGCGGCCCGGTCGCATTACGCGTCCCCGCTGAGCGAGGGTCCGGGGAGGGGTCCCACCACAAGGGTGTATTGGGGGCAAGCCTTCCCTTGCCAATTTAATTGGCAAGAGGCCGCTCCTAAGACTCGAACCCGTGCCAATATATGTATAAATTTTTAAATTTCTCTCAGGAACACCTCTAATCTTTCATTCCAAAGAGGATTCAACTTTACTAAATGATGATGACATTGCATCGTTAAATATACACATATGTAGAGGGATCTGTTGACATGAATTCCTTTTTTATTTAGAAAAATTATCTTTTATGATGGAAACGGAGTTTGCATTTCCAGTTTTCTGATCATTTTATATTGCAGGATCCTTAACTGGCCTCCTTGTATTCTTGATTTTATGGATCCCTTCTCAAGGAATCTAGTAAACATAGGCAGAACTAGGGAACATGGCTGGCGGAGCACATCTGGGGATAACAGTATTCCATATTATATGCCAATGGAATGCTTCCTTCCCGGAGCAGGTGGTTTTCCGACAAGTTCAACCAGTTCCACTGGCATATCATATGAAGTACTTCTACCCTTGGATGTACAGAGTTTCGGAGGATGCAGCTGGGGAGGAAAGAGGTCTGGAAGTAGATGGTATTCGGTAGGAGGCTGATCCTCCAAAGTAACCATAGTGCCAGCAAAGAACTGTGCAGCAGTTTTAATTTCATTGAGAGCATAATGTACTCCGTTCTCAGGTAGATATATTTCCGTTCTCCGAAGAAAGAGAAAGAGGCTGAGTTTTGAAAGATTTAATTATTTGGACTATTGCATATTTATGGTTTACACTCTCCTTCGGGTCTGTATTCATGGTAACACATGTTGTTTTTGAAAGAGAGAGTAGTTTAACGTGATGATTATAATTTATAATTATTATGAAACATCAATGTTGTTTTTGTATATGTTTTTATCAAGCTGCGCATCACTTTGTTCGGGCAAGTGCCTAACATCAAGGGCAATTTTAAGTCTTATCGTCCACTCCCACTCTTAGTTACTCTGATTTCTCATAGGTGTAAAGTAGGTGCACAAATACGTTTGTTGGAATTATACTTGGGAAAGAATTGGCATCCGCACGTAACTGAAACGGGTCAATTAATATCAAATTATGGATAGGATAAAATTTGAAATTGTTAGTATTAATTATTAATTTCAACAATAACAATAAATAGAGTCAAAGTACAATAGAGGTGTTGTATATGGTTGGGAATTCAAACCACGGTTTCGAATTGTGATAACTGTTCATATTGATTTGTTAAATATGTTACAGCAAATATATATTTATTTGGATTGAATAAATGTCAATAAAATTGCTGAAAATGTAAATAATCTATTGTATTGAGAGGAGTGCCAAATTTGTGAGAGTATAAGAAATTGAAAGATTGGGAAACATCGGCTGATAGAATTAGCATAATTTCTCGGGCTTGTGTGTTTTTATGAATTATCATGTATAATGTTTTTGATTGCTTTAATTAAAAGATTCTCTTCTCTCGTGGAAGTAGATACGATTGGTCGAACCACGTAAGTTGTTTATTTTCTTTTCTTTTCAATTGTTTGATAAATTCACATAATCGATCCTAATCTCTTAACAAGTGGTGACAGTTTTTCTTTGGTAATTTAATTTTTTTTGTTAGACATGGTTTCAATATTGAAAATTTTGATAGATCGACGAGGTTCAGTCTCTATTGACTGAAGATGCGCGATATACTCATCCAAAACGGATGGGAGAAGCCATTTGAAGGGATTGGCAAAAAGCGTGATTCTATGATGGAGGAACAGTGGAAGTAAATTGATAAAAAAGCACTCCCAATATTATTCCTATGTCTATTGAACGAGGTTCAGAGGGAGGTCGCCAAAGAGATCAACTCGGATGGGGTTTGGCTGAAATTGGAGTCACTATACATGATAAAAATCAGTGATGTTGACTGTAGATACCCATTTTGTCCGGGGTAAATTTTCATTTTTTTTATAAATTTATCATTTTAGCCAATTTGTTTTATAAATATTTACATTGCATTTGTTTACTAGATATACCGATGTTTTGCTATATTTAGTACTTATGTTGTTCTTAATTACATTTTTACAAAAAAAAAAAAAGATCAAATATATTCATATAGTTCGTAAAATCAGTTAAATATTCATATGGTAAAGATTCAATCAATTGTTTACAATATTAGTTATTAGTTTAAAAGATATTACTTATGCCTTTAATTAAATATGTTTGAAATAATATTGTATTTTATTTTATAGAGCTATATTAAGTAATTACAAACAATAAACCTCCATGCTAATTGAGGTGTACGTTTGAAAGAACGTAATTAACTTGTTCATAGGATTAAGCTGAAAAAGAAAAAATAAAAAAAGGAATTTTATTAATAAGTTTTTATTTTTTTACAATAAATGGCCAAAGGACCCAGTATAAGAGGCCCAACATGATAAGCCCATTTCTGAGCCGAATACAAACAACCGAACAATACAACAAAATACAGAATAAAAATTTTATCAAAAATACAGAATATAAATATAAAATATACAATCCTCCTGGTGGCCTAAGCAGTGTCCACGCCACATTGCTTGGCCACCAACAAACTCATTTGTTGGCTTTCCATTTAGGGAGTCACGCCACAATGCTTGGGCTCTCTATTTTTGGGAGAGCCAAAAACAGACAGGAGGAGGGGGGACTTCTAGTGGGGAACTTCAGGTTCTTTCCCTCTTGACTTCTTTCTAAAAGAGCAAAGGGGGATTTTTTTGGACACTTCTCCAATGTAGACCTTCCTATTTTTCTTCTTCATCTTCATCATCTTTACTTCAAAAATCTGTAAACTTCAAAACCCTGTCAAAACGAAGGCGTTTTCAACATCAATAAGCAAGGCCAGTAATTACGAAGGAGAGAATTCAGCCAGAATTATCGAATAGAAGACAATATTCAGCAATAACCAGGCAGAGAATCCAACCGGATTCATCAAACAGAAAAAACAATAGAAAGAAGAAGGCGGGGAACACAAGCGGTCCTTGAGTAAAAAAAAAGGGTCACAGACAAAAGAAACAAGGGACGGACTGCGTTTGTCCTCTTGTCTTCAGGTAAAATTTCTTCTTTTATATACAAATCTAAGTCTCTGTGACATTAGTCCATCACCTATCACTAAGAAAACACATGGTAGAGGAGCTTTGGGGAGTGCCTATGCTATAGGGACAAACCGACTTTTCTATCATTTGTATTGTCGTCTGAGAATTTTTGGGGAGTTCCTATGCTATAGGGACAAACCAACTTCGCTCAGAAGGTCTTTAAATCATCATTAAGAAACACAGTATAGAGGATTTGGGGGAGTCCCTATGCTATAGGGACAAACTAAGTTTCTAAAGATTTGGGGGAGTCCCTATGCTATAGGGACAAACTAAGTTTTCTCTTTTAGAAGGACGGTAAATGAATGGAAGGATATGCTATATTCTTTCACATCATTTAAAGTCCTCCAACTGTGCATTCAAAACACCAACAATACATTTTACAGATTCATTTCTTATCTAATATGAAATGAAAACTTTTTAGCTACTGATGTAATCCTTAACCAGATGTTAACTACCTATTTTACACTTATTCAAGTCCCCTCACCATCTTCAGACTTAAAGAAAACGTCAAAAAATACCCTGGTGAATCAGATACGAGCCACAGAAAATTAGCATATTAATTACTAACTTCCATTTCAATAAGATCATTCCACAAAAGCATACAGAAGTGTGCAAGCAATCTGCCAGAGTCAAATTTCTAACGTCTAACAATATGGAACATAGTTTATCAAGCGTTTCAATGTCTATGTCCTCAAGCATCCCATTCAAATGATAAGGTAAATTGAAAATACCAAAACCATGGAAAAAGATAAAATGAGTATGGGTCAAATTACCTCTGGTTTAATCTTGAATTTAATTGCCTAGAGAAGTTTCAAACTCCAACAGAATGGGATTCAGTTAGAATAGTGAATGAGAGCTACATTTCATCCTCCCTCCATCCATAAACTAAAATTAAACAAATTACAACAGGATTAGTTTTCACGGAGAGCATACAAAGAAGTAAAAGAGACTAATAATCAAAGAAAAAACGCTAAACGGATGAAGGAAAGATGTAAAAATCGGACATGCAAAGAACTCGTACCTCTAGGAACCACGGTTGATTTCTTAGGAGCTTGCATGTTCGGATCGCAGGGGTGCCAGGCACCGATTTAAACGAGAGAGAGAGAGAGTGGACCGGGGTGTCCAGGAAGAGTTTGGGCGTTAGAATCGCCACTGCCGCTGGGAATATCCGTGTTTACGGTTGTCGCCGGAGTTAACGGGCGACGCCTGAGGGGAGGGGCGTTAGAATCGCCACTTCCGTTTGCGTTTACGGTTGTCGCCGGAGTTAACGGGCGACACCCGAGGAGCTCTGGGTAGATCAAAATACGCCATTTTTAGGGAGATTGAGAGACAGGAAGATTTAGGAAGAGGGAGAGGGGTCGCCGGAATAGGAACATGTCAATGATGAGAGAAAATGATCGAACCACCATCGAGAACGAATCGCTGCTCAGGGAGGTGGCTGGAAAGGGGGGAGGAACCCAAGGTTTCGTTTGAGAGAAGGAGAAGATGTGTAGGTTGTACAAAATTAGATAAAAAAACCCTAAACACCCAAATATATACCTATTAGTCTATATTCCAAATTACCCCTGCTAATCCCACTTTACTCCTTTCTAATGTTTTTTTATTTTGATTCGGCACCCTTTGTTTTAATTGTTTCAATCAGATCCCCCCACATTTTAATTGAACCCTAATTGTTTAAGTTTAAGTTCAATTAAGTCCCTTTATTTTAGTTCGTTTTAATTAGGTCCCTCCTATTGTAATTTAACCTCCCACTAATTTAAAATTACTATTGATATCATTTAATTAATCCATAATCTATATAAAATTACCATTAATATTAAAATTCATTTTCTTAGCATGCATGTCATGTATGTTATTTAAATAGAGTTTTAATGAAATAAAATGTGTCGTGTATACGTGATATACACGGATCCGAAACTAAAATAAAATGGCTCAATTCATACGCCTATTCTATAGGGGTACGAAGTCGGTCAAAATCAAATTAATTTAAATTAATCGGCTCAATTCATACGTCTATGCTATAGGGGTATGAAAGCGGTAAAAAATAAAATAAATTAAAACGAAACGGCTCAATTCATACGTCTATGCTATAGGGGTATGAAAGTGGCTAAAAATAAAATTAATTAAAATGAAATGACTTACTTTATACGTCTATGTTATAGGGGTATAAAGTCGGTCAAAATAAATAAATAAGTTAAAAATGAAATGATCTAATTTATACGTCTATGTTATAGGGGTATAAAGTCGGTCAAAATAAGTAAATAAATTAAAACGAAACGGCTCAATTCATACGTCTATGCTATAGGGGTATGAAATTGGTCAAAAACAAAATTAATTAAAATAACCAAACGGTCTAACTTATACGTCTATGTTATAGGGGTATAAATCGGTCAAAATAAATAAACGGTTCAATTCGTACGTCTATGTCATAGGGGTATGAAATGGACCAAAATAAAATTAAAGGACTCAATTCATACGTCTATGCTATAGGGGTATGAAAACGGTCAAAATCAAGTTAATTTTAATGAAATGACCTAATTCATACGTCTGTGTTATAGATGTATCAAAACCGTCAAATTAAATCGTCCAAACTTATACGTGTTTGTTATAAAAAAAATATATAAAATAAAGAGAAACGAATCAGATAAATCAAGTAAGTTTAATATAAAAAATCACATCTTTTAGTACCAATTTCGGGCGGGGTAGGGTGATTACTCGAAAGTTTTCTTCCCTACACGTAACCGACAAACGAACCTAAAATCTCCATTTCGCAGACCTCTTATCCATTAAAATTTACCCAATTTCGGTGTCCAATCACACCTTAATTTTGATTGGTGGCGACTCTAAAAAAATAGTTTAAAAGCGGTAAAAAAAACTACTAATTAACTCGATTTTTAACGTCCGGCGCCCGCGCCCGGAAAAATCCCGGTTGCGACATTGACTTTTGTTATGTAATAAATGTAAAGTCTACTAGAGTCTGCCCAAGTCAACCAAAAGGGGTGCTACAACACCTAAGTGTGCTGCTTGTAGGGTAAAGTGTCCCCTAGCTGTGTGCATATATATATATGTGTATGTAATGTTATATTGAATTGTAGAAATATTAAAAACACAGATTACATGGTATCAGAGCCCTAAGGTTCTGTGGAAATTTTCTTGTTTGTTTTCTGGGTAGTATTTTCCAGGGTTAGTGAAAATTTTGTTCTGGGTAGTTTTCCCAGGGTTAGTATTAGTGAAGAGCTTGGGTCTCTTGGTTATATTTTCTGGTACATCAGTTTATCTCACCACCCATCCCATTCCTTCTCTCCTCCTCCGTTCGGCGCTCCTGCAAATTCTGGCCACCATCTGACCAGCACGTGGGCCTCACGCGCCTCCGCCCTCATTCACAGCAATCATCACATGTCGGCGCGTGGCACCTCCTCCTCCATTCTGGTCTACTTCTCCGGCGTCGGAATATGAAGTCCGGCCATTCCTGGTGCTCGCCTGTGTCAGGGAAGTTATCTGAATCTGCCCCCTTCTATTCTTCAAGTCTGGTGTTGCGTAACTTTAGTTTTTAGGGTTTCTCTATTGCTCCAGTTTTAAAGTTATTAGTACTGCTGTTATTGTTTAAAAAAAAGGAAAAAACAGTGAAAGAAAGAAAGAAAAAAAAGAAACAAATTTCTTTCAAAAAAATTAAAAAAAAAAAAAGAAAAGAAGAAAATATATATCTTTTCATCTAGTTTGATGGCAGGAGGAATTGAAAAGAAAATCGTGACTGCATTTACGTTAGGGTCCTCCAAAATTACGGATAAAAAATTAATCGGGAGTCAAAATTACGTCTGTAAGGATGGCGTCACAGTTTCTGGTACATTGTCTTCTGACACAGTCGTTTTGGTAAGTAATGTTGGTCCAGGTTGCAGAAGTGGAGACAGTATTTTTCCTATTGGAAACTGTACCTCCCCTCGTACTTGTTATCATTGTGGGGGAGAAGGTCATGTTAAGAAAAATTGCTGGAAATTACAGTGTAAACCGCCTCAATACTCGGGATAGAATGCTCCTAGGAGGTCTGCAAATACTGCAACTCACAGTGGCATCGTACCAACCCCTTCTTTTGTCACCATTTCTGCATATGAGTATGCTCGGTTTCAGTAGCTTTCTGCAACTTATGGTGCAGCACAACCATCAACCTTCACCTCCGCTCTAACTGATACAGGTAATCATGCTGCATGTTTATCCACCTCCTCTCGTAGTTGGGTTATTGACTCTGGTGCTACAGACCATATGACCAGCAACACATGTATCCTTTCTTCTTTCCAACATGGGACCAATTTTCCATCTGTTATGTTAGCTAATGGCTCAAGTGCTTCTGTAATTGGACAAGGAACAGCTAACCCAACATATACTCTTGCTTTATCATCTGTTTTATGTTTACCCCGTTTTACTCTAAACTTATTATCTGTCAGTCAACTTACCAAAACTCTTAACTGTTGTGTTGTTTTTTTATCCTACCCATTGTCTGTTTCAGGATCTTGGGACGAAGCAAATTATTGGTAGAGGGAACCTGGTGAATGGATTGTATGTCCTTGATTCAACTTATCAGCAGGTGCCCAGATCCATTGCCTGCACTAGCGCGTCTCTTTTACAACTTCCTTGTCAATTTGGTCATCCGTCTTTACCAGTTTTGCTAAAATTATGTCCTAGTCTTCCGCGTGATTCTACTCTAGAATGTGAAGCTTGTCAGTTTGCTAAGCATCATAGAGTTTCGTATCCTCCGTGAATCAATAAACGTGTCGAGTCTCCCTTTTATTTGGTGTATACTGATGTATGGGGTCCGTGTCCTGTTGTGTCCAAACTTGGTTTCCGTTATTTTGTCACCTTTGTTGATGATTATTCTCGTGTTACTTGGCTTTATCCAATGAAATGTCGTTCAGAATTATTTACTATCTTTTGTAACTTTCGTGCTGAGATTCGCACACAATTTAACAAATCTATTTGTATTTTGCGAAGTGACAATGCTAAAGAATATGTCTCTAATACATTCCAGTCATATCTTTCTCAACACGGTATTATTCATCAGACTTCTTGCATCGTTACCCCTCATCAAAATGGCGTTGCTGAACGTAAGAACCGTCACTTATTAGAAGTTGCTCGTGCACTGTTGTTTCATATGCAGGTTCCTAAAGTTTTTTGGACCGATGCGGTGTCCACTGCCTATTTTCTCATCAACCGTATGCCCTTTTCAGTCCTCAACGGTCAGATTCCATACTCCCTTCTTTTTCCCTCGTCCTCTCTGTTTCCACTCGCCCCACGTGTCTTTGGGTGTACTTGTTTTGTTCAAGACATGCGACCACAATGATGAAAATGGAAATCAGAGCTCAAACTTGGGATCTCACATCACTCAATTAAAGCTTCCCGATGGACCTGTTACCCGAGCAAGAGCCAAACAGTTTGAAGAGGAGCTTCAATCATATATGGTCCAAGTGATGGACGTCGCGGATAAAAGCGTAGTTTCTGAAATTAATGGTCCATTAATTGTCGTATCTCTTTCAAGTTGCATGAGATGTGAATACGGAGGTCAATTAGAGCATTCGGACTCACATGAGAATGTTCAAGATTGATTGGCATTGTTCTCAAGGATTTAGCAACAAATTTCAGAAGTTTTCCTAAGGCGTGGGCACGGCTTAGACAACTTTGGCCTCTGTTTCTCCATAGCAAAAGTGGCCTGGAAATTGACGTGGGCACGGCTTAACAGATATCGGCTTCTGTTTTATTTAATAATTAGGAAGGTTACCAATATACCATTAACTTCCTATTTCATTCCTTATTTTATTGTAAGGACTATTACGTCCAAAAACTAATTAGATTTAGGTTAGGTATTTATAGCTTTCCCTTGGATTGTAACGGCAGACATCGATTATCATCAAAATTAAAGTTTGGAATTTCTTCTCTTGAGAAGGTTTCTCTTGTGTTCTTTGGAGCACTACAACTGAACAATTCGGAATCGAATCCTTGTTAGTTAGACTAGGGATTGGGTCTTTGCAACTTCGTTTTGCAGGGGTTTTCTTCCGTCTCAATTTATCATTCGGATCGTATTCTTGGTTGTTGGAGATTGGGATTGGGTCTTTGTAACTCTGTTTTACAAAGGTTCTTTTCTATCCAACCCTGATTCGTTAGCTTTCTTGGAAATCAAATCTAGTTGTCGGGTTTTTGAGGCACCGTTCCTCGTGGGTTCGCATCAGTTTGGTATCAGAGCCGAGCTCTAACTTTTCAGGTTCATCTATCTGTCAATCGTTTATTCTTTTCTTTTTTTTCATTAATTTTTTTTATTTTTATTTCTCAATTTTCTTCAGTTTTTGTCGAGAAAAAAAAAGGGTTATAACCTAATCTAAGAATCCAAAGAAGGGGACACCGATTGAGTGGAATTGAATTCAGATCTCAATTCAAAAAAAAGAAAAAAAAAAGAAAACTGCAGTGGTTAAATCGCACCACTGTTCTATTTTTCATTATTATTCAATCACCCACATAATTTGGAATTGCATCTTGTGTCAATTTTGTTTTCTTCCTCCTTTATTGTGTGAGGGATAAGAAAGATTAGGGAAAAGACAACTGCAATAATTCTAGGTTGATATTCTTTTCAATTCAAGAACAGAAAAAAAAAAGAAAAGGGACAGCAACATAAAAAAAATCGGAAAAAAAAATACAGTGGATTGAAAAAAAAAGCTAATTGTCATTCCTATTGGACAATTATTGCTCTGTTCTATTCTTTCGTATCGTCATTTTTTTTTGGTCATCGACTTGTTTATCTGCGATCCGTTCTTATTTACCGTTTTGCTTCTTAAGTTGTAGGATTTAATTCTGGTTTGAACTTTCGGGATTTTGAAACTGAATTTATTCTACTGAGTGTTTTAAAGAGCACAATAAGAGAAATCGAGCGGTAAAAGGCAACGAGTGGTGAGCGTATCAGAGTGAAAAGCCAAAGAATTGAGTGAAACATCGAGAGGATTGTGAGCTTGGATTAATTTTTTCTTGTGTTTGTTCAACGTTATCTGTTTGGTTGTGTTTCTTTTTCTGTGTAGAAAAAAAATGGCGGAGGAACGAGTATTGACCTTGTTAAACCAGTTAATGGAGCGTATGGATGTGATTGAGGAGAATCATAGAGTTGCTAAAGAAGCACGCAATGCCGAAGAACAAAATCGACGTGATAACCGGGATAGACAAGTTTGGCAACATGAGGGACAAGACAGAGGTCTTGGGAATGTGAAGCTGAAGATTCCTTCATTCAATGGTAAGGATGATCCTGAATCTCACCTAGAATGGGAGAAAAGAATTAAACTCCTATTTGACTGTCATAATTATTCTGAGGAGAAGAAAGTGAGGGCAGCAGTGATTGAGTTCACAGACTATGCATTAGTTTGGTGGGATCAGCTTGTGACCTCTAGATTTAGAAGCAGAGAGCCACAAATTGACACGTGGGGTGAGATGAAAGCCGTTATGAGGAAGCGTTTTGTTCCTAATGATTACTATGATGGCTTATACAGAAAATTGCAATCCCTTCGACAAGGCTCTAAGAGCGTAGATGCTTACTACAAGGAGATGGAAATGGCAATGTTGAGAGCCGATGTAGTGGAAGATCAGAGAGCTACCAAGTCTCGATTTTTTGTTGGCCTTAATCGGGACATAGCCAATATTGTCGAATTTCAGCATTGTGTGGATTTGGAAGACATGGTACATGCCTCAAAGACAGCAGAACGCCAACTTAAGGAGAGGAAGGAAGTTCGAACCTACAATGGGGGTTCCTCATCTACCAACTCTAATTGGAAGAACCGTTGGGGAAGTCAAGAGAGGGGAAGTAGAAATCCATCCAAGTTTGACAAACCCACACCTAAGATAGACTCCACTGACAAGAACAAGCAGAAGGTAGAGGAAAAGCCGAGAGCAAGTAAAATTCAATGTTTCAAATGCTTAGGCTTCGGGCACATAGCTTCTGAATGCACGAATAGAAGAGCTATGGTGATGAGAGGAGGTGCAGTGGTCACTGATAGTGAGAGTGAGTGTGAGGTAGATGAAGATGAACGTGAATTTGATTCTAATGAGGCAGACGGCTACACTAAAGCCGAGAGGGGAGAATCACTAGTCATCTTACGACTATTGAGTGCTCAAATGAAGACTGCCGAAGATAAGAAACAACGGGAAAATATTTTCCACACTCGATGTCTCGTGCAAAGCAAGGTATGTAGTGTGATTATTGATAGTGGCAGTTGTGCTAATGTAGCTAGTACTACTTTGGTAGAGAAGTTAGGATTGCCAGTAACAAAGCACCCACATCCTTATAAATTGCAATGGTTAAATGATTGTGGGGAAATAAAGGTTAATAAGCAAGTTTTAGTGTCACTCAAGATTGGGCAATACCAAGATGATTTGCTTTGTGATAAAAAATGCTATGCATTTAGGGAGAAAGAATCAATATAGTTTTATGCATGATGGAAGGAAAATTATTCTCGCTCCCTTGACACCAGAAGAGGTCTATGAGGACCAAATTAAGCTCAGAGACCGCAGCGGGGCTATTTCTAACAAGGCACCTGAGTCCATTGATAAACAGAGAGATTTGAGAGAAAAGCATGATAAGAAGAGTGATGGTAAGGGGGACTTGGGGAGAGAAAAGCCAAATCTGAAAAAAAAAAGATAATTGATATTGATGTGGCCAAAGAGCGAGAGAGTCGAGGTAAAAATAGTTCTGAGAGTATAAACGGAGAGGGGCCACATGCAAAAGGAGAGTTAAGAGAGAATAACAGTGTGGGGGCGGAGTAAGGTCAATTTCTTTGCAAAATCCAGTGAGGTTAAGTATGCTCTTTCTATGAATAAGCCTGTGTTATTACTTATTTATAAAGACGCATATGTAAATCAAGCTGACAATGTCCTGCCTAGTTCTTGTGTTTCTCTTTTGCAGGAGTATCAAGATGTGATGCCTGAAGACTTACCTGAAGGGTTGCCACCTATTCGGGGCATCGAACACCAGATCGACTTAGTACCTGGAGCAGTTATCCCTAATCGTCCAGCTTACCGGTGTAATCCTGAGGAGACTAAGGAATTACAACGCCAAGTGGAAGAGTTGCTTGCTAAGGGATACGTGAGAGAGTCGATGAGTCCATGCGCTGTTCCTGTGCTTCTCGTGCCTAAGAAGGATGGGAGCTGGAGAATGTGTGTTGATTGTCGAGCCGTCAACAACATAACGGTAAAGTATCGTCATCCTATCCCTAGGTTAGATGATATGTTGGATGAATTACATGGAGCTGTAGTGTTTAGTAAGATAGATTTAAAAAGCGGATACCATCAGATTAGAATGAGAGAAGGGGATGAATGGAAAACTGCTTTTAAAACTAAACATGGTTTGTATGAATGGCTCGTTATGCCTTTTGGTCTAACTAATGCACCATCAACTTTTATGCGCTTAATGAATCACGTGTTGCGTGTATTTATAGGCAAATTTGTGGTAGTTTACTTTGATGATATATTGGTGTATAGTAAGTCATTAGAAGAGCATATAGGTCATTTGAAAAGTGTCTTTGATGTGCTTAGAAAGGAAAAATTGTATGCCAACATGTCTAAGTGTTCTTTTTGCACGGATCGAATTGTTTTTCTTGGTTATATTGTGACTGCTAAGGGAATTGAAGTAGATGAGGAAAAGGTAAGGGCAATTCGTGATTGGCCTGCATCTAGTAATGTGTCTGAGGTGCGAAGCTTTCATGGCTTAGCATCATTTTACAGACGATTTGTGAGGGACTTTAGCACGTTAGCTGCTCCCCTTACAGAGGTGATTAAAAAGACGGTTGGATTCTCATGGGGGGTAGCACAGGAGAATGCTTTTAATATTCTGAAAGATAAATTATGTTCTGCTCCTGTCCTTGCATTACCTAACTTTGAGAAAGCGTTTGAGATTGAATGTGATGCCTCTGGCATAGGTATTGGTGCTGTTCTGATGCAGGATAAACGACCGATCGCTTTCTTTAGCGAAAAGCTGAGTGGGGCTGCACTTAATTACCCCACATATGACAAAGAGCTATACGCTCTAGTGAGGGCATTGGAGACATGGCAACACTACCTTTGGCCCAAAGAGTTTGTCATTCATTCTGACCATGAGTCCCTGAAGCATCTCAAGGGACAAGGGAAATTAAACAGGCGGCATGCTTGGTGGATGGAATTCATTGAAACTTTTCCTTATACCATCCAGTACAAGCAAGGTAAGGAAAATGTGGTGGCCGATGCACTATCGCGCATGTATGTTCTCTTAACTTCATTAACTACTAAGCTCTTGGGATTTGAACATCTTAAAGAGTTGTATCATGGTGATGTTGATTTTGGTGACATTTACTCTTTGTGTGGTAAGTCTGCTGTGGATAAGTTCTATATACTTGATGGGTTTTTGTTTCGTGAGAATAGACTTTGTGTCCCACAATGTTCATATAGAGAATTACTTGTTAAGGAAGCTCATAGTGGTGGTTTAATGGGCCATTTTGGGGTTAGAAAAACTTTAGATATTCTGCATGAACATTTCTTTTGGCCGAAAATGTGTAGAGATGCCAATAGGTTTTGTTCCAGGTGCATCACTTGTAAAAAGGCCAAATCTAAGGTTTTATCTCAAGGTCTTTACACACCATTACCTGTACCTACGGAACCTTGGGTAGATATCTCCATGGATTTTATTGTAGGGTTACCTAGGACAAAGAAAGGTCGTGATTCTATCTTTGTCGTAGTTGATAGGTTTAGTAAGATGGCACATTTCATTCCTTGTCATAAAACTGATGATGCTACTAATGTTGCTGATCTTTTCTTTCGTGAGGTTGTTAAGTTACATGGAGTCCCTAAGACTATAGTATCCGATCGAGATGCCAAGTTTTTGAGTCATTTTTGGCGTGTTTTATGGAGTCGACTAGGTACTAAGCTTTTATACTCTACAGCTTGTCATCCCCAGACGGATGGACAGACTGAGGTTGTTAACCGAACCCTTGGTCAAATTTTGCGCACGGTAGTCGGTAAAAATCTTAAGAGTTGGGAGGAATGTTTGCCTATGGTTGAATTTGCATATAATCGTAGCATTCATTCATCTACTTTGTTTTCACCATTTGAGATTGTTTATGGACTTAACCCTCTTACTCCTATGGATTTGTTACCTTTATACCTGTGGAGGCGAGGTCTAGTACAGATGGCGTTGAAAAGGCTGAGTTAGTGCAATCCATTCATGATAAGGTTCGCAAGCATATTGAAGCGAAGAATCGACAGGTTGCTTCAAAAGTGAATCGACATCGTAAACGAGTTGTGTTTGCTCCCGGTGATTTAGTGTGGGTGCATTTTCGAAAGGAGCGATTTCCTGGACTTCGTAAAAATAAGCTGCAACCTCGAGACGATGGACCATTTCAAGTTTTGCAGCGAGTGAATGATAATGCCTACAAGATTGACCTGCCTGGTGATTATAATGTTTCTGCTACTTTTAATGTTTCTGATCTATCCTTTTATGATGCAGATACTGATTCGAGGTCGAATCCTCTTGAGGAGGGAGGGAATGATGAAAATGGAAATCAGAGCTCAAACTTGGGATCTCACATCACTCAATTAAAGCTTCCCGATGGACCTGTTACCCGAGCAAGAGCCAAACAGTTTGAAGAGGAGCTTCAATCATATATGGTCCAAGTGATGGACGTCGCGGATAAAAGCGTAGTTTCTGAAATTAATGGTCCATTAATTGTCGTATCTCTTTCAAGTTGCATGAGATGTGAATACGGAGGTCAATTGGAGCATTCGGACTCACATGAGAATGTTCAAGATTGATTGGCGTTGTTCTCAAGGATTTAGCAACAAATTTCAGAAGTTTTCCTAAGGCGTGGGCACGGCTTAGACAACTTTGGCCTCTGTTTCTCCATAACAAAAGTGGCCTGGAAATTGACGTGGGCACGACTTAACAGATATCGGCTTCTGTTTCTTCATAACAAAAGTGGCCTGGAAATTGACGTGGGCACGGCTTAACAGATATCAGCTTCTGTTTTATTTAATAATTAGGAAGGTTACCAATATACCCTTAACTTCCTATTTCATTCCTTATTTTATTGTAAGGACTATTACGTCCAAAAACTAATTAGATTTAGGTTAGGTATTTATAGCTTTCCCTTGGATTGTAATGGCAGACATCGATTATCATCAAAATTAAAGTTTGGAATTTCTTCTCTTGAGAGGGTTTCTCTTGTGTTCTTTGGAGCACTACAACTGAACAATTCGGAATCGAATCCTTGTTAGTTAGACTAGGGATTGGGTCTTTGCAACTTCGTTTTGCAGGGGTTTTCTTCCGTCTCAATTTATCATTCGGATCGTATTCTTGGTTGTTGGAGATTGGGATTGGGTCTTTGTAACTCTGTTTTACAAAGGTTCTTTTCTATCCAACCCTGATTCGTTAGCTTTCTTGGGAATCAAATCTAGTTGTCGGGTTTTCGAGGCACCGTTCCTCGTGGGTTCGCATCACACAAGTCTCCAAACTTGATCCCAAATCACTCAAGTGTATCTTTGTAGGTTATTCTCGGACTCAAAAAGGGTATCGTTGCTACTCTCCTTCTTTGGGTCGTTATTTGGTGTCTGCTGATGTTACGTTTTTTGAAAGCACTTCTTTCTTTAGTCGTGAATCCATTCCCCCTGTTAATGTGTCAAGTCCTGTTGATGATGATTATCTTGGTTACACTGTGAGTGAGCAGGTGGTTTCTCGATGCACGCATCCCTCAAGTGCTACAACTCCGTCTGATCTAGTTGTCAGTGTTCCCCCTCCTGCTCTGTCTCTAGATCCTTCCCCATCTTCAGATCCTAGTCTTGAACTTCCTATCGCTCTCCGCAAAGGTACCTACCAATGCACTTACCCAATTTCTTCATTTGTATGTTATGATGCGTTATCACCCTCCTTCAAGTCTTTTGTAGCCTCTTTAGATTCTGTTGCTGTTCCTTCCTCTCTCTATGAAGCACTGACTCATCCTGGCTGGTTTCAAGCAATGAAAGAAGAAATCCATGCCCTTGAACAGAATCATACTTGGGATCTTGTGTCTCTTCCATCTCAGAAGCGTGCTATTGGTTGCAAATGGGTGTTCACTGTCAAATTCAACCCCGATGGTTCTGTTGCTCGTTTGAAAGCTCGTTTGGTTGCAAAAGGTTATGCTCAAACTTATGGCATCGACTATTTAGAGACATTTTCCCCTGTTGCTAAACTCTCTTCCATCCGATTGTTTGTTTCTTTGGCTGCTACGTACAACTAGCCACTTTATCAACTTGATGTCAAGGATGCATTTTTGAATGGTGATTTACGCGAGGAAGTTGATATGGAGCAACCACCTGGGTTTGTTGCTAAGGGGGAGTCCGGGAAGGTTTGCAAGTTACGAAGGTCCTTGTATGGTTTGAAGCAGTCTCCTCGTGCCTGGTTTGGCCGATTCAGTGCTGTCGTACAAGAATTTGGTCTTCATCGGAGTGCCTATGATCATTTTGTGTTCTACTCATCATCTAGTTCTGGGTCCATTTTACTGGTAGTGTATGTTGATGATATTGTAATTACTGGGAATGATGAGACTGGTATTATGAAACTGAAAGAATTCCTTGGCACTTGTTTTCAGACAAAGGACCTAGGACAATTAAAATATTTCTTGGGTATTGAAGCTTTTCGGAGCCGTAAAGGGATTTATCTCACCCAGAGAAAATATTTCCTAGATGTATTAAATGATGCTGGATTGATTGAGGCAAAGACGTGTGATGCACCTATGATACCAAATGGGAAGTTGAAGACTGACGATGGAGATTTACTTTCGAATCCTGAAAAGTATAGACGAATCATTGGAAAATTGAACTATCTTACAATCACTCGTCCTGATATTTCTTTCACAGTGAGTGTTGTATGCCAATTCATGTCATCTCCTAGAACTTCACATTGGGATGCCGTCAGTCATATTCTGAGATATCTAAAAGGGACTTCGGGGCATGGTTTACTATATCAAAATCATGGTCACCACACTGTAGAAGGTTTTACAGATGCAGATTATGCAGGAGATATTACAGATAGACGTTCTACTACGGGTTACTGTGTACACTGTAGACGTTCTACTACGAGTGTGGTATCCAGATCGAGTGCAGAATCTGAATACAGGGCCATGGCACAAACTACATGTGAACTTGTGTGGCTACGCAATCTTCTTGGTGAGATTGGGTTTGGTCAGACAAAACCTATGAAGTTATGGTGTGACAATGAAGTAGCCATCTATATCGCCAACAATCATGTATTCAATGAAAGAACAAAACACATAGAAGTCGACTGCCACTTTACTCGAGAAAAACTAGAAGATGGCACAATCACAATTCAACATGTCAGAACAGGGAGCCAATTGGCAGATGTATTTACCAAAGCGTTACCAGGAAATCGGGTTAACTATATATGTAACAAGCTGGGCATGATTAATATCTATGCTCCAGCTTGAGGGGGAGTGTAATAAATGTAAAGTCTGCTAGACTCTGCCCAAGTCAACCAAAAGGGCTGCTACAGCACCTAAGTGTGCTGCTTGTAGGGTAAAGTGTCCCCTAGTTGTGTGCATATATATATATATATATGTGTATGTAATGTTATATTGAATTGTAAAAATATTAAAAACACAAATTACAGTAAAAAAGTAGACTGCAAGACGTTCATCTACGTGAAGATAAATTCATTAAAACTCATCTACAAGCTTTCTATGGTTGTTATGGACCTCATGTATAAATTGATGATGAAAATTTAGCTATTATCATGTGGGTTACTATATACCGCCCCTAAATTCCCACTTACTGCCCTATTTTTACATTTTTGCCCCTTTCCTCTTTTTTTTCAAAATAAAGGTTTTGAACCCATTCCTCCACTTTTCAAACTCCTCCCCCCACTTTTCAAAATCTTAACCTCATTTGAACATTTGAATTCCAAAACATCATGGCAGGTCGTGGAGGTCGAGGAAAAGGGTTGTTCGGTCGACCGGTAAGTTTTTCTATCATAAAAAAATTTTTTTTTTAATTTTTTGCCAGGGCGGGCATTTGTAAGGCCTAAAATCCCCAGGATTCTCTTATGCAAGGATGGCGGGTCTTGGATATGCCCCTGATATGTGCTTTTATCGAGCATTGGCAGCCGGATACGTCATCGCCCATAAGTTTCTAGACCCTATTTTCTACATCCTTGTTGATATGCCAAGTACATAACATGTGAGCAGAATCTGGAAATACCTCACTAACTGGCGTCATTAATCCCAACTCTCTATCAGTCAAAATAACAGTCGAGTTAACATCAAACCCGATCAAATTTCTCAACCTCTCCATAACCCAACGATAGCTCGACTCCGTCTCATCCTTCATAATAGCATAAGCTATCTTAAAGTTTTCGTTACATGGAGTCATCCCAACAATTTCAAAGAATGGCATTCTATACTTGTTGGTTTTGTACGTTGAATCCATTCCAACATACCAATAATATGTTCGAAATAACTTAACAGAAGATGGATGTGCCATAAATACATGAGTTAACATACCTATTTCCGAATCAGCAACACTAGAATGAGAATAATTATTCTCCATGGCACGATGGAAAAACTGACTAATCATATCTCTACCCTCAAACCCATCCTTCCTCAATTGGTCTCTGTAATTATATACATGCTTTATTGTTGGATTGTCTCCGGGATGTTGTGTACAAAGTGCCGTCATAATACCACACGGCTTTGCTTGATACGCACTCATTTCACGCATAATTTGTTTCGATGCGGGACTGAGTCCGCTCATCTGTTGGTGTCCTTGTGGATAAACGCATAAACAATGATCTCCCAACCCGAAAAATCTTTCAACTGTTTGACTTTAATCCGGAAAGGACACCACACGCCTTAGTTTTAGTTTTCCTACGTGAATCATCTTCTAAAGGATTCGTATTTCCTCTATATCGTTCGCCACGTGAACATCTTAGAAGCTTTTCCATTCCGTCGTGTTTGTGTGAAGAAATAACAATCTCGAAACCATTTTTAATTGCCACAGCTTTAGCCCACTGAATCGCTTCTATACTTGTGTGGAAAAATACGCTTGTAATGAAACGTGGACTATAATCAATCCCGTCACCAATCCAAATATTGTCCGGTTCCTAAAATTAAACAAAAATGAATGAATATTTGAACAAAATTTAAAAATAGGCAAAATACGGTTAAAACATCGGCTTTTGGAGCCGCTGTATTTCTCCTGGGCGGGTCAAAGACCCGCCCTTGTATAGTGGATGGCGGGTGGCGGACCCGCCACTGTGTGAGACATGGCAGGTCCGCCACCCTCCATCATACAGAGTAGTGGCGGGCCTTAGACCCGCCACTACTATGTTGATGGCGGGTCTATCACCCGCCATCAACAAAATTTCCGGAAATTTTTCAAAAAAACAAAAATTTGTGCAATTTTTTTTTAAATTTACATATTTAAAGGTTTAAATTCGATTGTTACCTCGTTTGGAAAGAAATCTTCATATTCCGGGGTTCTCCGGTCCATATTTCTACTAATTTTTGTGTTTTTTTTGGAATTGAGAGAAAGAGTTCTAATTTTTTAGGTAAAACAAGGTATAAGGGCAAAAATGGTAAAAATAGGGCGGTAAGTAGGAAAATAGGGACGGTATATAGTTATGATCATTGCCACAATCATATAAGTCTTTTAGGGAGACTTTATTGTATGGTAAAAAAAAAAGATTACCTTTGAAGAAGTTAAAACTATTTGTTACTATGTGAACTAATAGATAGCCAATTGACTAGAAATAACGAGTCTGAGGGCAATGGTATTGTAGTTCGTGGGAGAACTTTTGAAAGGGGTTCAACTAGTAATACATGAAAAGATAGATCTAAATGTATGTCCCATAAGAACTTAATTTTCCATTTTTGTATAAAAATGGGCATAAAAGAGTTGATTGCTTTAAGAGGAAGAATCAGATGAATCAAAACAAAAAATATGTTGAAAATATTGCACAAGCTAGTGTTATTGATGGGGACAGTGATGGAGACACCTTTACTATCACGGGGGAAATGGATATATGTAATGATGTTGCATGTAAAATTCATATAGTATTAGGACTCTTAAACTGCGTATGTATGATGATATTGTAAGAACACTCATAGATGTTTTTTATGCTCCCAACATGAGAAAAAATCTATTCTATTTGAGCATTTTTTGTCAAAACAGGTGCATATTTAATGCATGTGGAGGAGTACTGGAAGTATTTTCTAAAGTACTTGTTCTAATGAAAGCCACCAAGTTTTGGATTCTTTGTAAGTTCTTGATGGAATGGCTGTCAGTGGCGGATCCAGGAATCGACGTCTGGAGGGGCTGATTTTAGTTCGATTATTGGGAGTAATTTTTCGAAGTCCTGTCTGTTAGGAGTGGAAATTTTTTTTTAAGCTTTTAGCATACTTAAATTGTAACATTTTCACACTTTTTTTATTTTTAGCTATAATTTTTTTTATAATTTTCATTTTAATTTAGAAATTAAGTTAAATTGAATCTCAAAATAAGAAATTGATTTGTTTTATAGAAAAGAGATAATAAATTCTTAAAAAAAGAGATAATAACGACACTCAAAGGCGGAGCCGATGGCCGTGGGGGCTTCGCCCCCCCCCCCCCCCCCCCCCCCCCCCCGGGCTTTGGGCTAGATCCGTCCCTGATGGCTGTTACAAGTTCAACATATGTTTCATCCAGTTTATCTGATTATAATTCTTTCAAATTATGTCACTTGATACTTGGGCATGTGCGAGAAGGGCATGCTAGAGCTATATCATAGAGGTATATATGTTGACTTGAAGTTCTCTTTTTGCAAAGCACAAGCATGTCAGTTTTAGCACTAGGATCCATATAGTTCAAAACGGCCTCTGGACTATATTCATTCAACAAGCTCTTAATCTAAGAGGGAAGTAATATTGTTGATAGTTTAAATGTTTTAGGTTTGAGTTTCTCGGCCAAACTTTTAAGGTTTCTATTTCAATAAAAGTTTTTCAAAATAAGAATTCGTGTAATTAAAATCTTTGTCTATCCAAAAAGGGGATCATCTTCAATAAAATAATAAAATAATCATGAATTTTGAAAAAGGTAGGCTATCTTTTATAAATGTATTGCTATTTGTCATCCATAAATTATTTATTGCCGTCTCCATTTGGACAATTTTGCCATTTTCATAAAAAAATTTCAAAACTGATTTTTTTTTTGAGAGAATTGTCCAAAATTTGGCCTACGCGGATGCGACATCTGCCCGTGCCATGGGCCGAGCGGATACGGCATCCGCCTAGGCCAAATTTTGGCCGGTGCAAAATCGTAAAATTTTTGGCGACGAAAAATACTAAATCATTCAATTTTTTGTGACGAAAAACAAAAAATTCTCCAATTTTTTGTAACGAAAAATGTAAAATCTGTTAAAATAATAAACTTAATTTTATTATTATATATAAAAAATAAAAAATAAAAAATAAAAACAAAAAACAAGAAATAAATGTACATTTAATTATTTTTTGTCATGAAGTCTAAAATGTCAAAGAGAAGTAGTTGGGAAGGATGAAGGTAGACTTGACTTTGACAATCAACATTATCTTTGTAATAATGTAATAGGTGAGTTATTTGCCTATAAAAGGCATTATGTAATCTTCCTTTTGGGGTGAGTGAAAATAATAAAAAAGAGTTGAGTGTTCTTTTGTCAAGTAGATAGTATTTTGTGCCATTTCTTCAATATCCGAATTACAAAAAATTATTCTGTCAAAATTACACTTCAATCCTTAATAAATTACAATTTGAGTCCTTTGTACTTCAACAAAGTGGTATCAGAGCCATATTACGAGAGTTAGTCTTCCGCTAAATAGACCCTATAAAAAATGTCAGACGGTCTCAAACTTCCTTATCAATACCCTCAGCTCACCAAAACCAATTATTCAAGTTGGTGTATTCGAATGAAGGCGTTACTCGGATGTCAAGATGTCTGGGACATTGTTGAAAAAGGCTACGTAGTCCCAGCCAACGAGGCAGCATTGACACAGGCAGAAAAAGATACTCTGCAGAAAAATCGCAAAAGTGATCAAAAGGCTCTTACTCTCATCCATCAAGGTTTGGATGAATTAATGTTCGAGAAAGTAGCCGAAGCTACCACCGCCAAACAAGCGTGGGAAATTTTACGAGTTTCTCTTCAAGGGGAGGAGAAGGTTAAAAAAGTTCATTTGTAGATGTTGAGAGGAGAATTTGAGATGATGAGGATGAAAGAGACGGAGGCCATTAGTGATTACTCATCCCGAGTAAAATCTGTCATAAATCAGATGCGGCAGTATGGAGAAAAAATTGAAGAGTCAAGAATTGTTGAAAAAATTATGCGATCACTACTACCAAAGTTTGATTATGTAGTGGTGGCTATGGAGGAGTCCAGAGACATCAGCGAAATGTCCGTAGATGAGGTTGTAGGGTCATTACAAGCACGTGAGGAGCAGTTTCAGAAACGAAAAGAAGATTCCGCAGAACAAGTCTTAGCAACGAAGACTGTGTTTAAAAATGGCGAAAGTAGTCAGTTCGGTAGAGGGCGTGGAAGAGGTCGAGGAGGAAATGGTAGAGGACGAGGACGTGGTAGAAGTCAAGGCAGGAATGAAAACGGCAATAACAACAATGACATAAGCACTCAATTCACGAGAGGTAGAGGAAGAGGCCGAGGACGCGGTCAAGGAAGAGGAAACTGGAGGCCGAATGAAGGACGTGACAAGTCTAATATTCAGTGTTATAATTGCTCCAAGTATGGTCACTACGCGGTAGAATGTTGGAGTCCACCTAAGGAGGTAGAGGAGACTGCCAATAATATTCAAGATGAGGAAGTAACTGGCACTGTGTTACTTACCTACGAAGGTGAAGAAAATCGCGAAAATAATGTATGGTATCTTGATAATGCGAAAAGTAACCATATGTGTGGTGATAAGAAGATGTTCGTGGAGCTCTATGAATCCGTTCGCGGTAATGTTGTATTTGGAGATTCCTCTAAGGTTCCTATTACAGGCAAATGAACCATTCTTATTCGGCTCAAAAATGGCGCTCACCAGTTTATTGATAATGTTTATTATGTTCCCAACATGAAAAGTAATATTTTGAGTTTGGGACAGTTACTGGAGAAAAATTATGAAGTTCACATGGTGGACCGTAAACTACTCCTGTTGAATGAGAAAAAGGAGCTGATTGCACGAGTACCCATGACGAGAAACAAAATGTTCACAATTAACATTCAGACGGATGTGGCCAAATGTTTGAAAGCTTGTGTTCAAAGTCCCCCCTGGCTTTGGCATTTACGGTACGAGCATCTCAATTTTGGAGGACTGAAGCAGTTGGGAAAGAAGCAGATGGTAAACGGATTGCCTCATATTGACCAGCCTCATTAACTGTGTCAAGGATGTCTTGTTGGAAAACAATTCAGAACCAGTTTTCCAAAGGAGTCCATGTCAAGAGCAAAGGCGCCACTTGAGCTAGTTCACACAGACATGTGTGGACCGATCACTCCACAGTCTCTTGGTAAAAATAAATATTTTCTACTTTTCATTGATGATTATAGTAGAAAAACTTGGGTGTATTTTTTGAAGGAAAAAACAGAAGTTTTTGAGACATTTAAAAAATTCAAAGTCCAAGTGGAGAAAGAAAGTGGTAATTTTATTAAGGCACTCAGATCAGACAGAGGCAGTGAATACATGTCCATCTCTTTCAAGCAATTTTGTGAAGATCATGAAATCCGTCATTTCCTTTCAGTCCCCAGATCACCTCAGAAAAATGGCGTACTAGAAAGAAAGAACAGAACGGTGCTCAATATGGTGAGGAGCATGTTAAAAAGCAAAAATTTACCGAAGGAGTTATGGGCCGAAGCAGTGGACTGTGCTGTCTACCTGTTGAACAGATCGCCAACTGTTAGTGTTTGGGATCAAACTCCACAAGAAGCATGGAGTGGAATAAAACCCAGTATTTCTCATTTGCGTGTTTTTGGCAGTGTTGCTCATGTCCATGTACCGGATGAAGAATGCAAGAAGCTAGATGATAAAAGCAAGAAATATTTGTTTGTGGGCTATTCAGAACATTCTAAAGGGTACAAAATGTTCGATCCTCAGACTCAGAAAATCGTCATTAGTAGAGATGTCATTATTGATGAAGAAGCAGTTTGGGACTGTACCGGTAAAAAAGAAAACAGCTATAGTTTTTACCCTTTCATGGATGAAGACAATGATCAGGAAGAACCAGCCACAGTCGCAGCCACAACACCAGCAACCAGTTCGACATCAGCAAGCTCATCCAGTTCGAGTTCATCCTCGAGTAATGAAGACAGTTCATATGGACATCCGCCTGGAAAGCCTAAAAAAATTCATACATATTAAAGATCTCTATGATGTAACAAGAAATCTTGATGATGAATTAACTCTTTATTGTCATTTTGTTAATGATGAACCAACGGATCTAGAAGAAGCAATGAAAGATGAAAAATGGAGAAAAGCCATGGAAGAGGAGATTCATTCGATCGAGAAAAATAAAACATGGGAGCTGACATCACTTCCGGCCAGTCAAAAACCCATTGGAGTTAAATGGGTGTTCAAAGCAAAGAAAGATGCAAACGGTGAAATCGTCCGACATAAAGCAAGACTGGTGGCGAAAGGGTTCAGTCAACGACCCGGAATTGACTACAATGAAGTTTTTGCTCCTGTTGCCAGAATGGAGAGTATCAGACTCGTAATTTCTGTAGCTGCTCAACACGGGTGGAGAATCCATCAAATGGACGTAAAATCCGCATTTCTCAACGGATATCTGGAAGAGGAAATTTATATCCACCAACCACCTAGGTATGTTGTGAAAGGTCAAGAAAATAAAGTGCTAAAATTGAAAAAGGCACTTTATGGTCTTAAGCAAGCACCACGAGCCTGGAACAGTCGCATTGACAAATATTTTCAAGAAAATGGTTTTGTCAAATGCCCACATGAATATGCCCTGTATGCAAAGGTGAAAAATGGAGATATGTTACTTGTTTGTTTGTATGTGGATGATCTCATTTTTACAGGGAACAATCCTAAGATGTTTGAGAAGTTCAAAAAGACAATGGCTCGTGAGTTCGAGATGACTGGTCTAATGTCATATTATCTTGGCATTGAAGTGAAGCAGAATGACGACAGAATTTTTATTTCTCAAA
Organism: Euphorbia lathyris; assembly: GCF_963576675.1. Lineage (NCBI taxonomy): Eukaryota > Viridiplantae > Streptophyta > Magnoliopsida > Malpighiales > Euphorbiaceae > Euphorbia > Euphorbia lathyris. The sequence goes on along the minus strand of NC_088918.1, from coordinate 20,673,915 downwards.
GTGGCTTTGCAAAGGAGATCTTAAAGAGATTCAAGATGGAAAATTGTAATTCCTTCAGCACGCCAGTCGAATGTGGAATCAAGTTGACAAAAGATGAAGGTGGAGACAGAGTCAATCTGACATTATTCCGAAGCTTGGTCGGAAGTCTCAGATATTTGACGTGTACGAGACCGGATATTCTTTATGCAGTCGGCTTAGTAAGTCGATACATGGAAGCCCCAATGGTGTCACATTGGAATGCAGCAAAAAAAATTCCCCGTTACGTGAAAGGTATAACTAATTTGGGATTATTTTATTCAAAAACTGACGATTTCAAATTAGTTGGATACTGTGATAATGATTGGACCGGTGACAAGGATGACCGAAAAAGTACAACTGGTTTTGTATTTTTTCTGGGTAATACTGCATTTACATGGAGTTCGAAGAAGCAGGCAATTGTGATGCTGTCAACATGTGAAGCTGAATATGTTGCTGCAACCTCATGTGTCTGTCATGCAATTTGGCTCCGGAAATTGCTAAAAGAATTTCAGATGAGTCAAAATGATCCAACGGAGATTTTTATCGATAATAAATCTGCACTGGCATTAGCGAAAAATCCAGCGTTTCATGATCGGAGTAAACACATTGACACGAGGTACCATTTTATTCGAGAATGCATTGAACAAAAGGAGGTGATACTGAAATACGTGAAGACACAAGATCAACTTGCAGACATTTTCACGAAGCCGCTAAACTACAATATGTTCAGTCACTTAAGAGCTCAATTGGGAGTCACGAAAAATTAAGTTTAAGGGAACATGTTAAAATAATAAACTTAATTTTATTATTATATAAAAAAATAAAAAATAAAAAATAAAAACAAAAAACAAGAAATAAATGTACATTTAATTATTTTTTGTCATGAAGTCTAAAATGTCAAAGAGAAGTAGTTGGGAAGGATGGAGGTAGACTTGACTTTGACAATCAATATTATCTTTGTAATAATGTAATAGGTGAGTTATTTGCCTATAAAAGGCATTATGTAATCTTCCTTTTGGGGTGAGTGTAAATAATAAAAAAGAGTTGAGTGTTCTTTTGTCAAGTAGATAGTATTTTGTGCCATTTCTTCATTATCCGAATTACAAAAAATTATTCTTTTAAAATTACACTTCAATCCTTAATAAATTACAATTTGAGTCCTTTGTACTTCAACAAAATCGTCGTAAAAAAATATGTATTATTTTCATAAGTTTTTTGATAAAAAAAATGTAAATTTTAATGTTTCCGACTCGTAATCATTCATTTTCGGAGTTCGGATTGTCACACATCAATTATTTTCATAATTTCATTTATTGTTGTTCAGGTTTATAATTTTGGAGAAAGAATTTTCAGTTTTTGATCAAAATTATGAGAAGGGAAAAAAAGTCCAAATAGGAACGATGATCACCGTTAGATTCAAATATAGTTTTTCTTAAAACTAAAAGAAAAAGAATTTTCAGTTTTTGTAGAAAGAATTTTCAGTTTTTGATCAAAGAATTTTCAGTTTTTGTATCATGATAAGTAATTTGGGAGCGGTATTTAGAAGTCCACTTTATAAATCACCGTTAGGTTCAAATATAGTTTTTCTAAAACTAAAAGAAAAAGATCCAATACATCAAGACTCCCTTCCTTAAACTTTTTCTCAAAAAATTGATCAACTTTCTAAACTTGACTCATGTTATATCTTTGATCCTCTATTACTAGGTGACAACATAAACGCAAATGTAGACAAGTTGAACGACCTATCAATTTAAACAAGTTTAGGAGACCAATAAGCCATCTTAGGTAAGTTTGGGAGTGAAATGGCTAATGAAACATCTCCTCATGCTCTGATATTTTGCATATCAAACTGCGAAGCTACTTTAAGTAAGGAGAAAAACTGCAAAGCTACTTTATACATGAAGAGAAAACATATATTTTAGTAATAATAATAAGATAATAATGTCATTCCGAAAACAACTCTTAACATAAGATTTCAATTGTGTTTCTGCAATCTGGAACAATTAGTGAAGTTCAGATTCCCTCTATCATCCTATTGGTGAAGTTCTTCACAAAATAAGTTTTTGGTTTGAGGACAATTCCCTCTAGCATTAAGTACCTCCAAAATGCTGAGCATTAACAGGACCAATTATCTACAGTCACAGAATGATCAGTCTGGTTAACCACCTTGCCTTTATATATATTCCGGAGATGAAGTATATAAGAAATTTCTGGTCATCACTAGTCATTGTAAGTTGGTGATTCAAGAGCAAGTGATTCCAAAAGCCTCTGTGATTGAAATTCCGCGGATCAGTCTGCAAATAAGAAAGCAACAGAATTGAGTAAACCGAAACATCAATCATTTTCATACTGTTAGAGAAAAATCTTAACCCACTGGTCCTAGACAGCATGACCTTTGCATACAAAAGTTTGAATATGATATGAAGTACTTTTACCCCTGCATGATCTTTGAGCAGGCCGTTTTTTGAAGTGTTCAACCCTTTCGACTGGCATATCATATGAAGTACTTTTACCCTTGGATGTACTGACAATCAGAGCAGGATGTTTTGGTGGCATTTTGAACCCTTTCCAATGACATATTAAATGAAGTACCATGTCAATGAACCACTTGAAACTAAAAGCTTAAGCTTTTAGTTCAACTGATTGCAAGATGTTAAGGAACCAGTTAAATCCAACCAGGCAGCCTTGTTCCCTAGCTAAGCCAATTAAGGATCCTGCAAAATAAAATGATTAGAAAACTCGAACTGTAATCCAACTGTAATCCTTAATATCTGCTATTTTTAAAATAATTTTTTACATGTAACAATCTATTAGGATTTTTTTTTCTATAAAAATTATTTCAATCTGTTTTTAATTATCAAACTAAATGCAACATGTTTCTAATCTCCATTGGTTCTATTTATTGTAGAAAGCTTATGAAAATCTTATCTAAGTTGAAGTTGAACAAACTACTGAGCAACTTGTTGGTTCTATTGATGAACTATGTGCGTTCTACCAAGCAGCTGGCGGGGTAAATAAGGATGGAGAAATTTTTGGACTAGGTTCAGCTGCTTCCCAGTATTATCGTGGCCGACGTCCTAGAAATTCAAGAGCATCTTCTTCAAGTTCTGTTGGTGCATCTAATTTAGATGACAGTACTGAACTTCGTGAAATAAGAGCCACACTTGAGACAGTACAGGGGCGCCTTAATGGCTTCAATGATGAAAGGAGCGGTTTCATAGCACATATAGAGCAAGTAAATGAACGTCAAGATCAATTAGTTGAAGGTATACACTTGCTTGCTAATGCAAGTGATATGAGACATCTACAGGAGAGAATGACAAATATAGAGACACAAATGGGCCTGGCTATTAGCCAAATTCAGATTGCTATCACTAGACTTCAGGCGAGTGTAAAGAGGTTAGAGTGTACCTCTAACTTAATCTAGGTGTTGGACTATGGTATATCTTTTGAATTAACTTATTTTTTTGGTTCGTAAGGGAAGTTTACTTGCAATTATGGTTGTAATTATAAAATAAAATAATTTCTCATAAATTACCGACGAAATATATTATTGCAGTCAGTATGGAAATTTAACGAGAGAAAGTATCCAAAATTTTACCGACGAAAATTCTGTTGTAAACGATAGGTGGTGCATGGTGCTTCTTTGCCAGTTAGCAACTAGATACGGTCGCAAAAACAGTTCGCAGAGATTTACAACCGCAGTTTGCAACCGACTATTCAGTTGCTAAATTAGCAAACCCATAATGAAAATAACAGGTTGATGATTTTACCAATACGCTACTTAGCGACCGAAATGATTCAGTTGCTAAATGGTACATTCCGGTTGCTAAATAGCATTAGCGACCGAAATTTCGGTTGCTAACTCAGTGTTTTCTTGTAGTGACATTATGCTCTTAATGAAGTTAAAACTGCTACACCAGTTCTTTGATGGCACTATGGTTACTTTGGAGGATCAGCCTCCTAACAAATACCGTCTACTTCCAGACCTCTTTCCTCCCCAGCTGCATCCTCGGATACTCTACATTTTATATGATATGCCGGTGGAAATGGGATTGAACTTGTTGGAAAAGTGCTTGCTACGAGAAGGAATGTCAGTAGTGAATCTGACAGTAAGAGTGTTTTAAGAAGGAAGAAGAAGATTGAATCAGATGGAGTGAGAGAAAGAGAGAGAGAGAGAAAATAGAAGAAGAATTAGAGAAGGAAATAGTATTGATATTTCATTGATAGATTGTCATGTACAAAGCATGACCTTCATATAGAGGTACAAGAATTACAGCTGGCAAGGATAAGGACAGCTGTCCCTTCTACTAACTAACAGCCAAAATAGTAAACCTATAGTAATTTCAAATAACGAAATAACCAACTTGAACAGTAATAGGAATATTGAATTGGCTAATTTTCAACTAAGTCCTTGAACTTTTGACCTTTGTCTCCTTGTATACGTGACAATACCTCCCCCCTGAGAACATTCTTGACCCCAAGAATGAATGAAATCAGGAAATTGAGCAGCAAGCATTGCCTGATCCTCCCAAGTAGCATCCAGTGCAAATAGGCCAGACCACAGGATAAGAAGTTGAGGGACGACCCTATCGTTAACCGTTACATTTCTAGTATTGAGGACCTTCTGAGGTTGTAACACTGCTAAACCATCATCCAGTGGAGGCAATGTAGTGAGAGTAGTTCTAGTAGAACTCGCTTTCTTTTTGAGGAGGGAAACGTGAAAAACAGGATGGACCTTGCAAGCATCTGGAAGTTGGAGCTTGTAAGCAACCTGTCCAATCTTAGTTAGGACCTTAAACGGGCCATAGTATTTCACGGACGGTTTTTGTGAGCCACGAACTGCCACTGTAGACTGCCTGTAAGGTTGTAATTTCAAAAATACCCAGTCTCCCACCTGAAATTCTCTGTCAGACCTGTGTTTATCTGCAAACTGCTTCATGCGGTTCTGTGCTTTAGTAAGACACTCCTTAAGGGCCAAATTCATCTCCTGTCGAGTCTGTAGCACATCCTCAACTGCTGCTACAGCATTGTGAGTGGAAGGAAGTATAGGAGATGGAGGAACAATGCCATACAATGCTTGGAATGGCGTCATGTTTAAGGAACTGTGGAAACTGCAATTATACCAATACTCAGCCAAGCTGAGCCATTTGGTCCACTGTTTGGGAACCAGGAAACACATGCTGCGGAGATACCCTTCAAGGCATTGGTTCAAACGTTCAGTTTGACCATCAGTTTGTGGATGGTATGCGCTATTGAATACCAATTGAGTTCCCAAGTTCTTCATGAGTTCTCGCCAAAATAACCCTGTAAACACCCTGTCCCTATCAGAAACAATTGTGTGAGGCATCCCATGTAATCGGAATATCTGATCAAGAAATTTCTTTGCCACTATGGCTGCTGAAAATGGGTGTGTCAATGGAATGAAATGACCACTTCTTGTAAATCTATCCACCACTACAAAAATACAATCATAACCACCTGACTTTGGAAGTCCTTCCACAAAGTCCATTGCAATGTCTTTCCAAGCTGCATCAGGGATAGGTAAGGGTTGTAGTAAGCTAGGGTAGGGAGCATGGTCTGACTTGCATCGTTGACAAGTGTCACAAATTGTCACCCAGTCCTGAATTGTAGGGCCCAAACGAGGCCAATAGAAGTGTTTTTGCACCTTGAATAAAGTGGCATGTATACCAGAGTGTCCTCCCAAGGGAGAGCTATGACATGCTTGAAAAACTTTGGCTCTGAGGTCAGTGTTGGCCCCAATATAAAGCCTTCCTTTGTAATACAAAAGACCATTCTTGAGAGAGTAGGGCTCCTTAGAACTTGGTAGTATGGTTAGTTGTTGAAGTAATGCAGTTGCTTCAGGATCCTGCATGTAAGAGTGGTGCACTTCTTCTATCCAAGTGGGAACCACAGAAGAAATGGCATATAGTGGGAATTTTCTCTCCCAACACTCTCTTCAAATTGTCTAGAAAGGGCATCAGCAACCCTATTTTCACAACCCTTCTTATACTGTATAGAGTATTCAAGCCCTAGTAACTTAGATATGCCCTTGTGCTGTAGAGCAGTATGAAGTCTTTGATCTAACAAATGTTTAATACTCTGGTGATCAGTCTTAATGATAAATGGAGCATTCTCTAGGTAGGGTCACCATGTAGTTACTGCTTGGAGAATTGCCAGGAATTCTCTTTCATATGCAGACAGCCTTTGATTTCTAAGACATAACATCTTAGAGAGATAGCATATAGGGCGTTGATTCTGCATTAACACTGCACCTATTCCACTACCACTTGCATCACATTCAAGGACAAAAGGCTGACTGAAATCTGGCAAGGCCAAAACTAGTGCTTGTGTCATCCTTTGCTTAAGCTGGGTGAAAGCTTCAGTTGCCTCTGATGTCCAGATAAAGTGATCATTCTTTAATAACTCAGTCAGGGGCTTGCATATCATTCCATACCCCTTTACAAACCTCCTGTAATACCCGGTCAGCCCTAGGAATCCCCTGAGACCCTTTAGAGTTGTAGGTTGAGGCCATTATAACATAGCAGAGATCTTCTCCGGGTCTGTAGCAATGCCTTCCTCCGAAATGATGTGACCTAGGTATGATACTTGGCTAACTCCAAACTCACACTTCGAGGGTTTAGCATAGAGTTTATGTTAAGTAAGTAATTGGAATACTTTCTCAAGATGCTCCAAATGTGCCTCTAAGGTAGGAGAGTAGATCAATATGTCATCAAAGAATACAAGGACAAATTTCCTGAGGTAGGGTTTAAACACAGAGTTCATAAGTCCTTGAAAGGTTGCAGGGGCATTGGTGAGCCCAAAGGGCATCACTACAAACTCATAATGCCCAGAATGAGTTCTAAAGGCTGTCTTATGAATGTCATCCTCCCTCATTCTGATTTGATGATATCCAGCCCTAAGATCGATCTTAGAGAATATTGTTGCCCCATGTAGATCATCTATCAGCTCTTGAATCACAGGTATAGGAAATTTGTCTTTTATAGTGGCCTTATTTAACTCTCTAAAGTCCACACAGAACCTCCAGGAACCATCTTTCTTTTTAACTAAGAGGACTGGTGATGCATAAGGGCTACTACTAGGTCTAATGACTCCAGTGTTCAACATCTCTTCCACTAACCCCTCTATTTCATTTTTCTGAAAATGAGAATACCTATAAGGCCTTATGTTTACAGGGTCTGTATCTTATTTGAGGGGTATAGCATGGTCTTGTATTCGCTTTGGGGGTAATGTAGTAGGTGTATGAAAAACATGGGTTTGTGTTTGAAGGAAGATTTGAATTGGAGCAGGGGTAAGAGATTTGGGTGGCTGTTTGGGTGTTAAATCATGCTCAGGGGCTTCATTTTGCATCACCATTAAGAACAGTCTACTAGTAATTCCTTTCCACCCTTTAGTCATTAGTTTATTCATTGACTTAAGAGTCATCATCTTAAGTGTCATCTCTTCCAACATACCCTTAAGCTCTATCTGTTTTCCTTCCTTATGTACTAGCAACCTATTGCCCTCAAAATCAAAAGTTACCAGAGTATGGCTCCTCATCCAATCAACTCCTAATATGATATCATAATCACTCAAGTCTAGTACCCTCAAATCAAAACTAAACTTAGTATGTTGCATAGACCAATGACATCCATTGCATTTAGAAGTTACAGTCAACCTCCTCCCATCTGCTACTGTTACAGCAGCCGGTTTAACATTTATTAAGGGTAATTTGACCTCCTTAGCCAACTTAGCATCCACAAAACTGTGAGTGCTTCCACTATCAATCAATATCATAATAGGCTTACGATTAAGGGTACCTTTGAGCTTCATAGTATTGTCTGTTAGCCCTCCATCTAAAGCATTGATAGAAACTAGGATATGTTCTTCCTCTGGTTGGTCGTCCTCTCTTTCTACTTCATCTCTTGTATTCTCAGTGATCATCTCTGACTCTTCAATTTCATCCTCTGCAGTTATTGCTAACAATTTCTTAGTAGCACACTGGTGGCCAGGCACATATTTATCTCCACATCTCCAACAAACGCCAGGGAGTCGTTTTTGGTTAGGGTTATTGAGTTTTGGATCAATGATTTTAGGTTGAGTTTGAGGCTGATAACTATTGAATTTGGTTGTGTGAGGAGTGGAATTCCAAGGTTTAGAGGTAAGGGGAGATCTAAACATTGGTTTGGGTTTGACAGCTTCCAGGATATCCTTGAGATGAGTCTCCTGGTATTTTGCCTGTTTAATAGCAGAGTATACCTCTTGTGGTTCATGAGATCTCACCGCCGATCTGAGTTCTGGTTTGAGTCCTGCCACAAAACTCTTTGTATAGTATGATTCTGTGATCTCTGGATGTTCCTTCTCCATCCTGAGCTTCAATTCTTCAAACTGATCTTGGTAAGCACCGACAGTGGTCGTTTGTCTCAACTGAGTTAACTGCTCCACCACATCCGCTACTTCAGTATCCTGGAATCTCTTTCCGATCTCGATGATAAATTCCTCCCACTTCAGGTTAGGATGAGAGGGAATCCAGTTTTTAAACCATTTTTCCGCTCGTCCCGTCAAGAATAAGCTGGCCAACTCCACCTTCTTGTTCTCTTCAACTTCGAAAAGCTGAAAATACTTCGTACACTTGCTGATCCAGTTTTCAACCTCCGATCCGTTAAAGGAAGGAAGCTCACACTTCCGCAAAAGTTTTTGCAAGTATGGTGGTTTTGGAGTAGAGATTTCACCTGTTTGGTTGATCAGTGGTTTTGGAGTAGAGATTTCACCTGTTTGGTTGATCGCCGGGAAACTTCCGAGAATTCCTTTGTCAGGAAATTGACGAGATGAAGGAGTTTTTGGATCAATCTGGGGTTGAATGAGCCTGGTTAGAGTAGTAATGGAGTTATGGACTAATTCTTCCAAACTCTGGTGAGAATTAATCTGATCCTTCCGAAGTTGGGATTGCTCGAGAATGAGCGTCTCCAATCTCGATTGTTGAGCGGCTTGAATATCCTGGAATTGTGCTTGCATTTTTTTCAGTTTCTCCGCCGTCGCCGTCGCCTCCGACCTAGCGTGAAACCGGTTGGTCAGCTCCTCGAGTCGTTGTTCTAACGCTTCCATGGATGCTCTGGTTTTAACAAACGAATCCTTTACCATTCACCAATTTGCCGGAGAATCAAATCTCTAATACAGGTAGTGAATCTGATAGTAAGAGTGTTTTAAGAAGGAAGAAGAAGATTGAATCAGATGGAGTGAGAGAAAGAGAGAGAGAGAGAGAAAATAGAAGAAGAATTAGAGAAGGAAATATTATTGATATTTCATTGATAGATTGTCATGTACAAAGCATGACCTTCATATAGAGGTACAAGAATTACAGCTGGCAAGGACAAGGACAGCTGTCCCTTCTACAAACTAACAGCCAAAATAGTAAACCTATAGTAATTTCAAATAACGAAATAACCAACTTGAACAGTAATAGGAATATTGAATTGGCTAATTTTCAACTAAGTCCTTGAACTTTTGACCTTTGTCTCCTTGTATACGTGACAAGGAAGCACTCCATTGGCATATAATATGAAATACTGTTATCCTCGGATGTGCTCCGCCAGCCATGTTCTCTAGTTCTGCCTATGTGTACTAGATCCTTGAGAAGGGATCCATAAAATCAAGAATACAAGCAGGCCAATTAAGCCTGCAATATAAAATGATCAGAAAACTCTGAGATGAAGACTGGGTTTCCATCATAAAGGAAAATCTTCCTAAATAAAAAAGAAATTCGTGTCAATAGATCCCTCTACATATACGTATATTTAATGATACAATGAAGGGCATTAAAAAGGAAAACAAAATATACAAAGAGCCCCAAACCATAAATATCAAATGCAACTTTCTGCAATAGTCCAAATCTAGATCAACATACCTCTCACCCAAACCTCTAGTTATTCCACAAAATTACACTGTACATACACGGGTAGAAGTAATTTTTTCTTCTCTTCCACTTCCAATTCCGCAACCTGTTCCCAAATTCATAACTAAAAATTACTGTTCTCTACTACAAATCTAGATCAAGTATTTTCAGGATGTTTGTGTGGTTTCTTCACATTCATCCATTTATTCAATTTTACAACTCCTAAAGTGTTGGTTTCTTCAAAATTCGGGCTCATGAGATCGGAAATATACCTCAGATCAACTAGCTGGTTGGTTCATGAGAACGGAAGAAGTACAGCATGTGTTACGATTATGCTGTGGGAAAGGCAGACATATGGCTCTCAATGAAGTTAAAACTGTTGCACAAGTTCTTTGATGGCACTATGGTTACTTTGGAGGATCAGCTTGCTACCGAATACTGTCTTTCCAGACCTCTTTCCTCCCCAGCTGCATCCTCCGATACTCTATACATCCAAGGGTAGAAGTACTTCATATGATATGCCAGTGGAACCAGTTGAACTTGTTGGAAAACCGCGTGCTCCGAGAAGGAAGCACTCCATTGGCATATAATATGAAATACTGTTATCCTCGGATGTGCTCTGCCAGCCATGTCCTCTAGCCCCACCTATGTGTACTAGATCCTTGAGAAAGGATCCATAAAATCAAGAAGACAAGCAGGCAAATTAAGGATCCTGCAATATAAAATGAAAAGAAAACTCGAAATGAAGACTGACTTTCCATCATAAAGGAAATTTTTCCTAAATAAAAAAGGAATTCATGTCAATAGATCCCTCTACATATACGTATATTTAATGATGCAATGTCATCATCGTTCAGTAAAGTTGAATCCTCTTTTGAATGAAAGCTTAGAGTGTTCCTGAGAGCAAATTGCATATACTTAATGTGTAAATTGATTAAACTCATGTACAATTTACATTACTATACACTTTAGTCACTTACATTTTTAGATCAACACTTCTAGTCCTTGTATAGCATTATCAACAAGACTAAGTTTTTGATTGTCTAAAGCTCTTTTAAGCATTAAAATTAGGCGTATACAAATAGTATGTTCTATATTAGACTAGTTGTACACTTAAAGTACCACCATATTATGCTGAAATTAACATGAAATTACGATATTTAAGAGTTTATAAATGCCAATTATGACCGATTCATATCATCAACTATAGAGCGATTGAACTTCAATCTGACAACTACAATGTACAACTTAAAATGTGAAGGACTACGACCTAATGAAATTTTCAAAATTTCATAATTGAGGACAGGAAAGTAGGAACCACACATAATGATGGATATAAAAAAAAAAAAAAAAAAAAAAACTGTTTTCTTCATACTGTAACCATCCATATCAATTGATTGTATCTTACTATGCACTCCCCATACACACAGCCTACCAAAAATTACAATATTTTAACTTGAACTCTATACCTAACGAATCGTTGGGATTCAAAAGTATTAAGTTTGCTTGGATGTGCACACCAAAACACCCTCTTCAATCCTTGAAAATTCCATTAAAAAAATTCAACTGACAAGTAGTATAAACAAGAAATAATTCAAAAAGGAGAACCATAAAGCTCATTTAACAATATGGAAACATGTCAAGTAATTTGAAAAAAAAAAAAAAAAAACCTTCACAATCTGCAACACGGGAAAAGCAATCCAAACAAAAACAAGCAGACACTTAGCAACGCATATGGTATTAATAAATTTCAAATGATAGGGTTAGTTCAGTTCTGGTTATAAGATGTTTGTATTCCACAACAACAAGAAATTGCACACTGAATCACAAAGAAGAATGAATAATGAAGAATGAATGAATGATGAAGAATCACAACTTAACTCATCATTGAACTGTGAAAGCTTTTCTTCCTGCTGCAATTGGCGAAAAAAAGATGCAAATTAGAACATTTATGCCAGGAACTTTAACCACTCAGGATGAATGAATCTATCCTAATCCAATCAAATACTTGCTACCTTAATCCTAATCCAAACAAATCAAATTGGAAATAGTTAATTGTTTTTGTTTAGGAATTTGCAGACACAACCCTCATACCCAAAATCCACTCAAAAGGCAATCCCACTAAAATAGGATACAACCCTAGAACCCAAGGAAGCACAAAAAAATTTGGTTTTCACAGTATAAGAAGGATGCCAAGCACAAAATTGGGAGCATACCGAAAGAGGAAGATTAGCTACAACTCAAGTGACAAGAAATCTAAATTGGAAGAAAAATTGAATTGTTTTATTCGAGCCATAAAGTGAGTTAGAAATTGAAGATTCACTGTAAAAAGAGTTGAGAGGTGGAAACTGCTGCACCAGTTCTTTGATGGCACTATGGTTAGGTGGAAAGAAATTGTAAGATCATTGATAAAATAGTGTTCATCCGGAGGAGCTTGAGAATCTTGTACTCCATATGATATGCCAGTGGAAAGGGTTGAAATGCTATGGTATCAATGATCTGCAATTTCTTTCCGAAAAAACCATAGTGTTATCCTCGGCATAATTAAGGATCTTGCAATATAAAATGATAAGAAAACTCAAAATCAAAACTGGTTTCCATCATAAAGGAGAATTTTCCTAAATAAAAAACGAATTCATGCCCTTAAACATGAGAACAACCAAACTAAACATACATTCCAGTAAAATTGAAGAAGAAATCAAAATAGAAGCATCAATCTCTACAAATACAAAATTGAAGAAGAAGTTACAAACTTCATAATGGTGACCATGTTGGGGAGTTTGAGTGAGAGAAAAAGAATAAATAAGAGTACAACTTTGCATAGCTAGTTTTAGGAATTTGTTACAATAAGAACAACCAAATCCAAGTGTAATCCTTAATATTTGTTATTTTAAAATAATTTTCTATATTTAACAATCTATTAGGATTTTTTTCTATAAAAATTCTTTCAATAATATAATACCATAAATAATATAATATCAGTTCAAAATTTAAGTAGAAATTTATTTTTTTTAAACAAATGAATTTTCGTTAAGAATATTATATAAGTATGCATTGGGTCCAAATAATCTACCAGTGGTTTGTTTCACCTGCTCATGTTTGTTGTTTGATGGTACTGTTAGCTGTTTGTTGTTACTGATAGATAGCAGATATTAGTTAATTTTTTTTGTAAAAAGCGGTTGTTTCGAATTTGTTTACCAAATGTTTTTTGTCTCATGTTTAGACTTAAAAGGGAAAAGGCATTTCCGAAAATTGAAAACAAACACATGATAGGTTAAGAATGCCAAAAAATAGGTCTGACCAAAAACACGGCGGCACCGAGCCACTGTATTGGCGGTCTTTTTAACAGAAGTGACAAACACATTGGAACACCCGCTGTATTAATGGTCTTTTAAACAGAAGTAACAGACACGTTGGAACACGCAAAGAGAATGAGCCAACAAGAACTAATGGCAGCACCATATTCAGAGAGGTTTTGTGGTGCAAGAATGAATTGATTGGTCTATTTCTGTTGCATCCATTTCGATCACCACGTTAGAGAAGTTGTGCTCAATGATAAATAATAGTGTCTGGTGGAGGCCTAATGCCTCTTCCACCCTTGGAGGAAGGAGTCCCTGTCTCGCAATCTCTAAAGCTCAGACAAAGACCCCATCATTATTATGGAGAATACCATCCAAACTGATAGCTAGAATTGATAGGAATAAGGCAGGTTGCATTAATATTTAGCTTCAAATAATTCACCAACAAAGATACAAATCTTTCTCGTCGTGGAGTTGTGAGCACTTTGGAAGACACATCATAGCCTTAGCGAATTGTTGTAAGAAATCTCTGTTTAGTTTAGCGGTAGTGGAAGGGGGAAGAAAGGAACCTTTCCAATAGTAGGTATTTGGCTGGACCAAATTTCTCACAACCTCATACAAAGTATTGACATTCTTTGACAGCTAGCGACATCTAGGGGCGTCTCCAGCATTTTGGAAGCCCTATGCAATTTTGTACTTTCTTCTCACCAGTCATGAGAACAGCAACCAAACGATAAAATACTAATTTCTAGAAATTAAACTTGGACGTTTGAACTCAGGCATAATTACAAGATTGCATGGAGAGAAAGAGAAGAATTTATCTTGGTAACTAAAAGATTTAAAATTAAACCACTATTTATCCCTCAATTTATTAATTTTTTTGTCATTCGGCCCTTATTCTGTCCAAAAATTTGTCATTTGACCCATGACCTTTCCCAATTGGTGAAATTTTATCCAATTTCCAATTTGGATGGAAACTTAATAGAATTATTATTCTATTGAGACGTTGCGATATTATAAAGGACATTCTTCTCTTCCTATTTCTTTTTCTATTTTCTATTTTCTTTTGAAGGAGAAGAGGCCTTCTTCTCCTGGTTTTATTTTCTTACTTTTTTTTTTCAAGGGACATGTACTAAAAACAAAAATGCTAACGGACCTTCCCCATTAAAAAAAACTAAAGTGAATTATTAGATAATCATAGCTATTATTTTGTGAAAAAAAAATTGTAGTAATAAATATTTAAATTTTTATAAATTACTGACATTTTATGAACTAAATTTAATTGGGATAAATAGTAAAATAAGTTTATGGTTTTTGGCGAAGTTTCGATTCAGGTTCTACATACAAAATAGTACCAATATAGACTTAACATTTAAAAAAATGTATCAATTTAGACCTCGATAACGGATTGAACACGTCATTCATATTACTCCGTTAAGTTCTAATCTCTCCCTCCACGTACAATTGACAGAATTTAACGGAGTAATATCAAAAAAGGGTCTTGTTCCGTTATGGAGGCTTAAATTGGTATCATTTTTTAAACATTAAGCCTATATTTGTGCTATTTTGTACGTGAAGTTTAAATTAATATATCCTTAAAAACATAGGGCTATTTCGGTACCTTATCCCAATTTAATTTGACGTAAAGTGTTATTTAGCCCATGATTTATTTAAGTTTTAGATATTTCTCTATTGATTTATTATTTAGTCATATTTGATCCCTGAACTATCTCAATTGGTGAAATTTTACTTAATTTTAATTGAGACTTGACTAACTCGGTATCCATCTAATATGTAGTGATATTTTGACATATGTTATTGACAAGTCACACATCTTATAGTTTATTTGACAAATAGATTTTCTTATACAAAAATAATTAATTAGATTAAACAATAAAAACAAATCTAATTCTCAAAATATCGCAACGTCTCAATAGAATAATAGTTCTATTAAGTTTCCATCCAAATTGGAAATTGGATAAAATTTCACCAATTGGGAAAGGTCATGGGTCAAATGACAAATTTTTGGACAGAATAAGGGCCGAATGACAAAAAAAATAATAAATTGAGGGATAAATAGTGGTTTAATTTTAAATCTTTTAGTTACCAAGATAAATTCTTCTTTTTCTCTCCATGCAATCTTGTAATTATGCCTGAGTTCAAACGTCCAAGTTTAATTTCTAGAAATTAGTATTTTATCGTTTGGTTGCTGTTCTCATGACGGGTGAGAAGAAAGTACAAAATTACATAGGGCTTCCAAAATGCTGGAGACGCCCCTGGATGTCGCTCGCTATCAAAGAATGTCAATACTTTGTATGAGGTTGTGAGAAATTTGGTCCAGCCAAATACCTACTATTGAAAAGGTTCCTTTCTTCCCCCTTCCACTACCGCTAAACTAAACAGAGATTTCTTACAACAATTCGCTAAGGCTATGATGTGTCTTCCAAAGTGCTCACAACTCCACGACGAGAAAGATTTGTATCTTTGTTGGTGAATTATTTGAAGCTAAATATTAATGCAACCTGCCTTATTCCTATCAATTCTAGCTATCAGTTTGGATGGTATTCTCCATAATAATGATGGGGTCTTTGTCTGAGCTTTAGAGATTGCGAGACAGGGACTCCTTCCTCCAAGGGTGGAAGAGGCATTAGGCCTCCACCAGACACTATTATTTATCATTGAGCACAACTTCTCTAACATGGTGATCGAAATGGATGCAACAGAAATAGACCAATCAATTCATTCTTGCACCACAAAACCTCTCTGAATATGGTGCTGCCATTAGTTCTTGTTGGCTCATTCTCTTTGCGTGTTCCAACGTGTCTGTTACTTCTGTTTAAAAGACCATTAATACAGCGGGTGTTCCAATGTGTTTGTCACTTCTGTTAAAAAGACCGCCAATACAGTGGCTCGGTGCCGCCGTGTTTTTGGCCAGACCTATTTTTTGGCATTCTAAACCTATCGTGTGTTTGTTTTCAATTTTCGGAAATGCCTTTTCCCTTTTAAGTCTAAAAATGAGCCAAAAAACATTTGGTAAACAAATTCGAAACAACCGCTTTTTACAAAAAAAATTAACTAATATCTGCTATCTATCAGTAACAACAAACAACTAATAGTAGCATCAAACAACAAACATGAGCAGGTGAAACAAACCACTCGTAGATTATTTGGACCCAATGCATACTTATATAATATTCTTAACGAAAATTCATTTGTTTAAAAAAAATAAACTTCTACTTAAATTTTGAACTGATATTATATTATTTATGGTATTATATTATTGGAAGAATTTTTATAGAAAAAAATCCTAATAGATTGTTAAATATAGAAAATTATTTTAAAATAACAAATATTAAGGGTTACACTTGGATTTGGTTGTTCTTATTGTAACAAATTCCTAAAACTAGCTATGCAAAGTTGTACTCTTATTTATTCTTTTTCTCTCACTCAAACTCCCCAACACATGGTCATCGTTATGAAGTTTGTAACTTCTTCTTCAGTTTTGTATTTGTAGAGATTGATGCTTCTATTTTGATTTCTTCTTCAATTTTACTGGCATGTATGTTTAGTTTGGTTGTTCTCGTGTTTAAGGGCATGAATTCGTTTTTTATTTAGGAAATTCTCCTTTATGATGGAAACCAGTTTTGATTTTGAGTTTTCTGATCATTTTATATTGCAGAATCCTTAATTATGCCGAGGATAACACTATGGTTTTTTCGGAAAGAAATTGTAGATCATTGATACCATAGCATTTCAACCCTTTCCACTGGCATATCATATGGAGTACAAGATTCTCAAGCTCCTCAGGATGAACACTATTTTATCAATGATCTTACAATTTCTTTCCACCTAACCATAGTGCCATCAAAGAAATGTCACTTTGTGGCTCGAATGGAAACTACTTTCCTTCATAGGATTTAGTGCATCCTAACCACTGCTCAATCTAAAAAGAATTCAATTTGATTTGTGTCTGCAAATTCCTAAACAAAAACAACTAACTGTTTTGTTCAAATTCATGATTATTGTCCATAAAATTAAATAATAATAATAAAAGTTTAATTAAAAATAAAAAAATAAAAAAAAATAAAATTGCATGTCAACCGTGTATGGGGTTGACATGGTAATAAATGCAACCTTATCATTGTTTTATTTGTATACATACATGATAAGGTTCACAATTTACATGTATGTATGAGTTTCAAAACTATTTAATTTAAATGGCATGGCTGGTAAAGTCTAAGTCTTAGTATTTTGGAGAAATTTAAATAGTATTTGTATTCACATTATATTTGAATTCACATTATATTTGAATCCACATTACATTACATTGTAACCTATAAATATGGTTTAGGTTCATTTTGTATCGCATCCAAAAAAGCTTAATAAAAACTCAGATTTTGCAATATTGTTTTTCAAAATCATTGTTTATTCTTGCAAAATATTATTTATGTTCCGGGATTAATTAATTGTTTCCGCTAAATTAGTCGCAATACCTCCAACAAGTGGCATCAGAGCTTAGTCGGTCCAGCGGCTAAATCAAAAAAATTTCCCTTTTCTTCCAATAACCAAATCCAGCAAAAATATTATTTCTCTCCATGGCAGTCACCAACTCAACACTCGTTGTTCCAATTTTCAACGGTGAAAATTATGATTTTCGGAGCATCAAATTCAGAACGATACTGCGTGCTTCGAATTTGTGGGATATTGTAGAGCAAGGAATTCCATAAAATTCTCCATCAGCAGAAGCAGAACCAACTCCAAAATCAGCCAGCACCGCCAAGCCGGTTCCAGATCAGCAAAAGGAATTGACTCGGAAGGATGCATGTGCACTAGCAAAAATTCACAATGCTGTTGCAGATTCAATTTTTCCAAGAATCATGAATGCGACCACGGCTAAACAAGCTTGGGAAATATTGAAAGATGAATTTCAAGGGACTGCCAATGTTCGCAACATTAAGCTCCAAACTCTTCGGAGAGATTTCGAGAACCTTAAAATGAAAGATGTCGAAGGTATCAAAATCTACTCGTCAAGAGTTAATGAAGTTGTGAACCAGCTACGAGCTTATGGAGAAGATATTGGTGATCAAAGAGTTATCCAAAAACTCTTGTTGATTCAGTCGTCAGCGTTATCGAATCCAATGATCTTTCCCAAACATCAGTCACCGAAGTACTAGGCACTCTACAAGCTCATGAAGAAAGAATTTCCAAACGAGCAGAAATTCATTTCGAGGGAGCTTTGCAGTCCAGACAAAAAAAAAAAAAAATCCTCTCCCTTTAGATCAAAAAATAAATCTGAAGGAAAAGGAGGCCAAAATTCGGGAAACAGTTTGAGATCCAAAGATGGAGACAAGAAAGGGAAATTTCCTCCTTGTGGCATATGTCAACTTACAAACCACTTGGAGAAAAATTGCTGGAAGAAAGCAAAACCAAAATGCAATTATTGTCACAAATTCGGTCACACCAAAAATGATTGCAGAAACAAGCCACAACAGCAAGCTGCAGCCAGTCAGGAGACTCAAGATGAAGAAGATCACTTGTTCGTTGCTTGTCAAGCTGCTATAGAAAATAAAGATATATGGTTAATAGACAGTGGATGCACTAACCATATGTCTAAAGACTCTCACATCTTCACCAAATTGGATGAATCTGTTCAAGTTCCAATTACGATGGGAAATGGAGCTATCGTAAAATCAGAAGGTAAACGAATGATCGCCATCAACACGAAGAAAGGAACAAGACTAATAAATGATGTCTTGTATATTCCTAGGTTGAGCCAAAATTTGCTGAGTGTGCCACAGATGATGCTTAATGGTTATTCCTTGCACTTTGAAGGTAACACTTGTGCAATTTATGATTCTCGACAAAGGGAGGTTGTATGTGTGAAGATGGAGAACAAAGCATTTCCTATTAAATGGGAAAGTATAGCTATAGCAGCAATGAAAGCTCAAACTGAAGCTGACAATTGGCTTTGGCACAAGAGGTTCGGACACAGCGATTTTCAAAGTTTGAAGTTACTCTCTCAACAGAACATAGTGAAAGATCTACCCACAATCTCCGACTGCACTGGAGTTTGTCAAGACTGTCAATTAGGAAAAATGAGTCGTCATTCATTTCCTATATAGGAGACCAAAGGAGAAGCTCCAACTGGTACACACAGACATCTGCGGGCCAATGAGGACTCTCTCACTTGACAACAGTAGATATTTCATTTTATTCATAGATGATTATTCAAGGATGACTTGGGTTTATTTCATGAAAGATAGATCTGAGGTTGTGAACATCTTCCAGAATTAAAAAATCTGGCAGAAAATCAAAGTGGCTGCAAATTGAAAACAATCAGAAGTGATCGTGGCACAGAGTACACATCCACACAGTTCAATAAGTTTTGTGACGAAGAAGGCGTTCATCATCAACTCACCACTCGATATACTCCTCAACAAAATGGCGTTTCAGAACGGAAGAATAGAACAGTGATGGAGATGGCCAAATCAATGTTGAAAGATAAAAATATGCCTAACAAGTTTTGGGCAGAAGCAGTCTATATATCAGTTTATCTTCAGAATCGCAACACCACAAAAGCGGTTCAAAACATGACTCCACTTGAAGCATGGACCGGTCACAAACCTTCTGTCGGACATTTGAAGGTGTTTGGTTGTATCTGCTACACGCACGTTCTAGTTGAGAAAAGACACAAGCTAGAAGCAAAAGATGAAAAAGGAATCTTTGTTGGTTACAGTTCTCAATCCAAAGGCTACAGAATATACAAGTTGGAGACATCAAAAATTGTTATTAGCAGAGACGTCAATTTTGATGAAGATGCTTTTTGGAATTGGGAGCAGAACAAGGAAGAAAAGAGACTATTGGACATTCCATCATTTCAGCAAAAAACTCAGCTAGAACAGGATCAACCGCAGGAGGAGCACCAGCAAGACTTAAGTTCAGACTCAAGTGATGGTGATGATTATTCAAATGATTTAGAATCTCCACCAAGAAGGACAAGACTCTTAACTGATCTCTACGACAACACCGAGGTTGTAGAATCTTGTAATTATGTTTCACTTGAACCAAAATGTTTTGAAGAAGCAGCTCAACATAATGAATGGAGGCTTGCAATGAAGGAGCAGATCCGGATGATCGAGAAAAATCAGACATGGGAGCTAGTTGAAAAACCACCGCACAAAGACGTTATTGACGTTAAGTGGATTTTCAAAACAAAATTCAACCCCGATGGCTCAATCCAAAAGCACAAGGCGAGATTGGTTGCAAAAGGATACTCACAATAATTTGGAGTCGACTACAACGAAACATTTGCTCCTGTCTCAAGAAAAGATACAGTTCGTACAATTCTTGCACTAGCAGCACAAAAGGCGTGGAAAGTTTATCAACTAGATGTGAAGTCAGCTTCTCTGAATGGGTTTCTCAAAGAAGAAATATATGTCGAGCAACCACCGGGTTTTATTATTGAGAAAGAAAAAAACAAGGTACTAAGGCTAAAAAAGGCCTTGTACGGTCTCAAACAAGCACCAAGAGCATGGTACAATAGAATCGATGCCTACTTCAGTGAACAAGGCTTCAAGAAAAGTCCAAGTGAGTATACTCTTTACACAAAGGCTGATAAAAATTCAAATATCATAATTGTTTCACTTTACGTTGATGATTTGATTGTGACGGGTAACAATCCATCCTTAATCTCTGAATTCAAAGACGAGATGAAGAAAAATTTCGAGATGACAGATTTGGACTTGATGAATTATTTCCTTAGCATGGAAATTGTTCAAAGTGTTGAAGGAATTTTTCTCTATCAAAAGAAGTATGCAAGCAATTTTCTCAAAAAATTCAAGATGGAGAATTCCAAGGCAATAACTACACCTCTAGTCAATAATGAAAAATTGACTAAGGAAGATGGTTCACCTCCAGCAGATCAAAGGCAATACAGAAGTCTGATCGGTAGCTTGTTGTATCTTACATCTACCAGACCGGATATCATGTTCTCTATAAGCCTATTATCACGTTTTATGCAGAATCCAAGTCAAATTCATTTCACTACAGCAAAACAAGTGCTAAGATACATCAAAGGCACTGTTGATTTTGGAATCTGGTACAAACCAATGAAATTTTATCAATTAATTGGTTTTTCTGACAGTGATTGGGCGGGATCAGAAGATGACATGAAAAGTATGTCCGGTTACAATTTCAGTCTCGGTAGCGGAGTATTTTTATGGATCTCACAAAAGTAAGAAACAGTCACGCAATCAACTGCAGAAGCTGAATATATTGCAGCATGTTTAGCCGCCAATCAAGCGATATGGCTAAGAAGAATTTTAGCGGATATGGGCGAAACACAGCACCAACTGACTAAGATTTTTTGTGATAGCAAGTCTGCAATTGTCATTGGTAAAAATCCAGTTCAGCACCGAAAAACGAAGCACATCAAGTTCAAGTTCCATTTTGTCCGAAAGGCTGAAAATGAAGGCGAAATTAATCTGATTCACTGGAGCAGTGAAAATCAGATTGCGGATATTTTTACAAAGGTACTACCGAAAAATAAATTTGAGTTCCTTCGAATTAAACTTGGTGTTTATGGACAATAGATCAAGGGGGACTATTCAAATTCATGATTATTGTCCATAAAATTAAATAATAATAATAATAAAAGTTTAATTAAAAATCAAAAAATAAAAAAAAAATTAAAATTACATGTCAACCGTGTATAGGGTTGACATGGTAATAAATGCAACCTTATCATTGTTTTGTTTGTATACATACATGATAAGGTTCACAATTCACATGTATGGGTTTGAAAACAATAAGTAGTATTTAATTTGAATGGCATGACTGGTAAAGTCTAAGTCTTAGTATTTAGGAGAAATTTAAATAGTATTTGAATCCACATTATATTTGAATCTACATTACATTACATTGTAACCTATAAATATAGTTTAGGTTCATTTTGTATGGCATCCGAAAAAGCTTAATAAAAACTCAGATTTTGCAATATTGTTTTTCAAAATCATTGTTTATTCTTGCAAAATATTATTTATGTTCTGCGATTAATTAATTGTTTCCGCTAAATTAGTCGCAATACTCCAACATGTTTCCAATTTGATTTGTTTGGATTAGGATTAAGGTAGCAAGTATTTGATTAGATTAGGATAGATTCATTCATCCTGAGTGGTTAAATGTTCTAATTTGCATCTTTTTTTCTCCAATTGCAGCAGGAAGCAAAGCTTTCACAGTCCAATATTGTTTTAGAAAAACTTTCTTCATCATTCATTCTTCTTTGTGATTCAGTGTGAAATTTCTTGTTGTTGTTTCAGGTACTGGAGGGGGAGAAGTGGAATTCAAACATCTTATAACCAGAAGTGAGTTAATTAACAGCATATGATAATGCTTACTGGACGGAGTTGGGTGTGCTTGTTTTTGTTTGGATTTCCTTTCTCGTGTTGCAGATTGTGAAGGTATTTTTTTTTCTTTTCAAATTACTTGACATGTTTAAATTGAAGGACCCAAAAGACGGGTTACCAATAACACGCGGAATAGGAATAACAACACCACAATGATCAATCTCACAAACAATCAACCAAAGCACAACCCAAGTTCCAATCCAAAATAGCAACAATAACCACAAGGATAGAAATCTAAACCACAATCAACAACACAAGATTTATACGTGAAAAACCTCTTCGGTGTGAAAAGTAAAAACCACGGGACGTTTGAGGAGTCCACCCTTCTTCTCTTATTATGATAAAATTGAGGGCAAAGCAAACCCAACAAAGTTCTTACAAAGGTTTATAACCCACCAACAACAATCATAAATAATAAGAGATCAATAAGAAAACAAATACCACAAAGAGAAGAAAATAGTCTACAATCTGCTCCAACTCCGAACAGACCTTCCCGACCTCTGAACGACAATCACAACGGTGAGAACAAGAAACAATATGTCAAGAAGCTCCTGTCCAAAAATGATGACGATCCGACGGTTCCATCTCCGGAAATCGATAAAAATATGAACTGACCTAAAGAGAGAAAGGCCAAAACCGAAAAATTTCTTTTGTGTGTCGTTTCTTCTTCCTTCACTTATCTCAATAAATGACAACTCATACACTTAAATACATATTAACTTAGCTTCTTAAAGAAGCCAAAATTAATAATAAATGGACCTTAAATATGGGTTAGACCCATAACAATCTCCCCCTCCAGCCCATCACGAAGAGGAAGAATCACAAATTCTTCAATTTTTGAATCTCATCCCGGAGAGCTTACTACAAAGCTCAAGCTTACTTCCAGGAACCACCTTGGTTAACATGTCTGCTGCATTTTTATCTGTGTGGACTTTCTTTAACAACAATTCTTTCTCTTCAATCACATTCCGCAACCAATGATATCTAATATCAATGTGCTTTGTATGAGCATGATACATGGCATTCTTGCTCAAGTCCATAGCACTATGACTGTCACAGAATGTCACATACTTACATTGCTTCAAACCCAACTTTTGAAGAAACCTCTTCAGCCAAATCATCTCCTTACACGCTTCCACAGCTGCTATATACTCTACCTCAGTAGTGGACAAGGCTACACACTTTTGTAGCTTGGATTGCCATGAAATGGCTCCCCCCTGAAAATGTAAACACATAACCTGAGGTAGACTTTCTATTATCAAGATCACCAGCCATATCTGCATCTGTATATCCCTCAAGAATCGGTTTGCCACCTCCATAACACAAACTCAATCTGGAAGTACCACGCAAATATCTGAAAATCCACTTAACAGCTTCCCAATGAACCTTACCCGGATTGGATAAGTATCTACTCACCAAACCAACAGCCTGTGCAATATCTGGTCTAGTACAAACCATAGCATACATCAAAGAACCAACAACAGATGAATAAGGAACATAAGACATACTTTCTTTTTCTTCATCTGACTTAGGACAAGCTCTATTGCTTAACTTGGAATGAGCTGCTAAAGGTGTATTAACAGGCTTGGAATTCTTCATATTGAACCTTTCAAGCACACGTTCAATATACTTTTCTTGAGATAACCACAACTTTCCAGCTTTCCTATCACGAACTATCTCCATTCCTAAGATCTGCTTAGCTGGACCCAAGTCTTTCATGTCAAATGACTTGGACAAATCCTTCTTCAAGTTGGAAATCATCTCTGCATCTTGTCCAACTATCAACATATCATCCACATATAAAAGAAGGATAATAAAGTTACCTCCAGGGAAATTTCTAAAATACACACAAGGATCTGCTGAAGTTCTGTTATAACCATTGTTTGTCATAAAAGAATCAAACTTCCAATACCATTGCCTTGGTGCCTGTTTGAGCCCATAAAGACTCTTCTTCAGCTTACAAACAAGCTTTTCTTTTCCCTTCTCTTCAAACCCTCCAGGTTGCTCTATATATATCTCCTCATGCAAATCACCATGTAAGAAAGCAGTTTGCACATCAAGCTTCTCTAACTCCAAATTAAGACTTGCAGTTAGACCCAAAATGGTTCTTATAGATGTCATCTTGACAACATAAGAGAAGATCTCATCAAAATCAATGCCCTTCTTCTGATTGCACCCCTTTACCACCAATCTGGCTTTGCGCTTCACTATCTTGTCACCATCTTTCTTGTTCTTGAAATCCTATCTGTTTTTCAAGACCTTGTTACCTTTAGGAGGCTTCACAAGCACATATGTCTCATTCTTTTTCAAGGAATCCATCTCTTCCTTCATAGCATCAAGCTAAAGATTTTTGTCTTTACTAGACAACACTTCTTCAAAGTTCTCTGGCTCCCCCTCATCAGTGACAAGAATAAACTCCGAGCTTGGATATTTTGTAGAAGGTTTTCTTTCTCTAGTTGACCTTCGAACCGGTGCTTCTTCCACCAAAGGAGCTGGCTGCTCCCCCTGCTCATGAACATCCTCAGCATCATTCTGATCATCATGTGGAACATCATCAAATTCTGGTACACCATCACCATCATTATCAAATTCTGGTGCATCACCATCTTCATTTGGTTGTACCTCCTCAACACCATCAAGTGTTGCTTCAATATTCTCATTTGTTGGCTGCTCAACAGATATAGGAATAGAAATAGAAGACACATCAGTAGTATCAAATGACAACGTAGGAGTAGAATTGTACCTTGTACTTAGAAGTTCTGAGCCCATCTCATGCTCAAAAAATACTACGTCTCTGCTTCTCACTACCTTCTTCTTCTCTGGATCACAGAGTCTAAAACCATACTCCTCATCACCACAGCCAATAAATACACAAGGATTAGTCTTGGAATCAAGCTTTGATCTCTGTTCTTTTGGCACATGCATGTATGCCTTGCATCCAAAGACTCTCAAATGTGAATAAGTAGGATCTCTACACTTCCATTCTCTCTCAGGAATATCAAGGCCAAGAGGAATTGATGGTGAACGATTGATCAAGTACACTGAAGTATTAACAGGTTCAGCCCAAAATGTGTTTGGAAGATTAGACATTCTAAGCATACATCTCACTTTCTCCACAATTGTTCTGTTCATTCTCTCTGCTACACCATTGTGTTGAGGGGTGCCGGGCACAGTTTTTACATGTCTGATTCCATGGTGTGAGCAATAATTCTGAAATTCTTTAGAAGTGCACTCACCACCATTGTCAGATCGAAGACACTTCAATTTTCTTTCTGTCTCCCTTTCTACCATGACATGAACTTCTTGAAAATTTCAAACACTTCACTCTTTATCTTCAACATGTAAACCCAAGTTCTCCGAGTAGCATCATCAATAAAAGTGACAAAATATTTACTTCCACCAAGAGACTCCACCTCTAAAGGACCACAAACGTCAGAGTGTATCAACTCCAACTTTTCTTCCTTCTTTGTAGACTTCTTAGAAAAGAAGCTCTATGTTGCTTTCCTGCTAGACAATAATCACAAGGGTCAAAAGAAATAGATTTATCAACAGGAATAAGAGATTTACTTGCCAAAATCTTTAACCCTTTATCTGTCATGTGTCCCAATCTTCTATGCCACAAATTTGGAGATTTCTTTTCTTCGACTGCATTTAGCTCACCAGAACATACATTTAAGTATGTTTTATACAAAGAACAACACAACTCGCCACGAGCAACTATCAATGAACCCTTGGTCAATCTCAATTTTCCATCTCCAAAGGTATGTCTGAATCCTTCTTGATCAAGAACATTTGCAGACAACAAGTTAAGGCATAAATCGGGAATATGGCGCACATTCTTCAATATAAGCATGCATCCAACACTTGTCTTCACCCGAATATCACACATGCCAATAATGCTTGCCGAGCTCTGATTTCCCATCTTGACACTACCAAAATCTACTGCTTTGTAGTTCAAGTAGTATTCATTTCTAGGAACACAATGATAAGAAGATCCTGTATCAACAAGCCACTTTGTGTCTGAACCATCAACATGATGACACTCACTAGTTGCACAAATCAAAGCGACACCATCATCACTTTTAGAAGTGACAGCTGCAGTATTTTTGTCATCTCCCTCCTTTTGAGAATCTTGCTTTTTGCCTTGTTCTCTTTTCCAATGGTAGCAATATTTCTTTATGTGACCCGGTTTGTTGCAGTGATGACATACCATAGGCTCTTTCCCATCTCTGGACTTAGACCTACCTCTCGAGTTACCACGTCTCTTTGGACCTCTACTGTTGCATCTACCTCTGTTCTCAACAACAAGAGCTTGTGAATTATCAACTCCCATCTCCTTTCTTCTTATCTCTTCATTAAACATACTCTCTTTGATCACATCCAAAGAAAGTACATCATCTGGAGCAGAGTTACTAATAGTCACAACAAGAGTTTCCCAACTATCTGGCAATGAACTCAACAGAAATAAAGCCCGCAACTCATCATCAAGAATAATTTTCATAGTGGTAAGTTTGTTGATTATATCTTGAAAATCACTAAGATGTTCAGAAACTGACATCCCACTTTTCAACTTCAAATTAGCAAGCCTCTTAATCAAAGAAGCCTTATTATGAGCAGTCTTTCTTTCATAAAGACCTTCTAATTTCTTCCACAAATCATATGGGTCAGACTCTTAAGAAACATGGTTGAAAATACTAATGTCAACCCATTGTCTAATATTCCCCAAAGTCTTTCTTTTCAATTTTTTCCATTCTCTATCTTCCATCTTTTCAGGTTTAACCGGTTTAGACACACTACCATCCTCTTTAATTTTTGTATCAATTGGGTCATACAAGTCTTTGCAATAAAGCAAATCTTCCATCATAGGTCTCCAAATAGAATAATTGGTTGATGTCAATTTAACCATGGAACTATTACTACTATTAGACTCCATAGCTAACTTCAAAATTAACCTTGCTCTGATACCAATTGAAGGACCCAAAAGACGGGTTACCAATAACACGCGGAATACGAATAACAACACCACAATGATCAATCTTACAAACAATCAACCACAGCACAACCGAAGTTCCAAACCAAAATAGCAACAATAACCACAAGGATAGAAATCTAAACCACAATCAACAACACAAGATTTATATGTGGAAAACCTCTTCGGTGTGAAGAGTAAAAACCACGGGACGTTTGAGGAGTCCACCATTCTTCTCTTATTATGATAAAATTGAGGGCAAAGCAAACCCAACAAAGTTCATACAAAGGTTTATAACCCACCAACAACAATCATAAACAAAAAGAGATCAAGAAGAAAACAAATACCACAAAGAGAAGAAAATAGTCTACAATCTGCCCCAACTCCGAACAGACCTTCCCGACCTCCGAATGACAATCCCAACGGTGATAACAAGGAACAATATGTCAATAAGCTCCTGTCCAAAAATCGTGACGATCCGACGGTTCAATCTCCGGGAATCGAGAAAAACGTGAACTGACCTAAAGAGAGAAAGGCCAAAATCGAAAATCTTCTTTTGTGTGTCTTTTCTTCTTCCTTCACTTATCTCAATAAATGACAACTCATACACTTAAATACATATTAACTTAGCTTCTTAAAGAAGTCAAAATTAATAATAAATGGACCTTAAATATGGGCTGGACCCATAACAATCTCCCCCTCCAGCCCATCACAGAGAGGAAGAATCACAAATTCTTCAATTTTTGAATCTCATCACGGAGAGCTTACTACAAAGCTCAAGCTTACTTCCGGGAACCACCTTGGTTAACATAAATACTGTTATATCATTTAGGAAATGAGCTTTATGTTTATTCTTTTTGAATTATTTCTTGTTTCAGTTATCCCCTTGCTTATACTACTTGTCAATTGAATTTTTTTAATGGAATTTCAAGGTTTGAAGATGGTGTTTTGGTGTGCACATCCAAGCAAACTTAATATTTTTAAATCCCAAGGACATGAGATCATTGAATCGTTAGGTATAGAGTTCATATTAAAACATTGTAATTTTTGATAGGCTGTGTGTATGAAGAAAACATTTTTTTTATATCCCTCATTATGTTTGATTCCTACCCCCCAAGGTTATCATACTTCCATTGCACTTTCTTGTCCTCAATTATGAAATTTTGAAAATTTCATTAGGTCGTTGATGCGGACATCCTAACTGGGATCACTGATCACGCGCGCTCTGGCGGATCCTCAGACACCACATCCACAGAGGTTGTACCTAGGAGGGCGGATCCCCAGGACATACGAGCGGGGCGGATCTAGGAGTACACAATGAGGCGTATCAACATCTGACCAGGGGAGGATGTTCAAGCTACTTGCTACTCCTGGGCGGATCTCCAGGTTTACTTCCTCCCGAAGGAATTCACCAACAACCCTGACATTCCGTACCTGTACCGTTGTACTGATTGTCGGGGCGTATTACCTATTTTACCCTTTTGCTGTTAACCTTATTGTAACCCTAGTAGGGGTAGTCCTTGTCTTTAGGGGGATGTATTTAAACCTCCATTTTGTAAGGATGAGGTAACTTTTTATCAATCAAAATCTTTCTCTTTGAGAACCTAAGGTTTATACCTTGTTTATTGGGATTCACTCCTTCTAGTTTAGCTAGAGAAGAACCTCTTTGTTGGTTTACGATTAAAACCTTCATTTATCGCTTTCAATCTGTATCAGTTGGTATCAGAGCCGATCGTTTCCTGACCCGAAACTTCTTTTGGCAATGGTTCAACCCCGACAACCGCAAGATTCCGTGGAGACCAGTGACCGGAGGTATGAGGAGCTGAGGGAGCACCTCGGGGAGCAGATCCAAGCCAGCCATGAGCGGCAAAGGCAAACCGACCAACAGTTCTTGGAGCTAGCCACCTCCCTAGAAAACTTCAAACTGGAGGTTCTGGCTCTAATCCGACCAACCGCGGGAGGATCAACCCAGAGAAAGAAAGGAGTCCCTGAACCGCAACTTCCACAAATGGGTCCTAGGGATCATGAGGTAAGAAGACCCAACTATGTCCTTGTGCATAATGCTGATAGTGATAGTGATGACTTTGAGGGTATTGGGGATGATGATGTCGTTAGAACTACGAGGGATGTTGGGCATGTTGACAACCGACGTGTGGATGTTGCTAGAGTTTACCCAGGTCTAGGAAACTTTGATAGAGATGATGCCTTTAAGCTAAAAATAGACTTACCACCTTTTGGAGGTGAACTGGATATAGAGGGATTCTTAGACTGGTTATCGAAAGTTGAACGTTTCTTTGAGTATGCTGGGATTCCTGATGAGAGGAAAGTGAGGCTGGTGGCGTATCGCTTGAAGGGTGGCGCATCAGTTTGGTGGGATCAGATGAGGGAAGAGAGAAGAAGAGGGGGCAGAGATCCGATTAGATCTTGGCTACGGATGAAGGCGATGTTGAGGGAGAGATTCTTACCGCCGGACTATGAGCAGTATATTTACAGCTCCTACACGGGATGCTCTCAAGGGACCCGAAGTGTCCATGAATATACCTCAGAGTTCTTGAGGCTTTCGGCAAGGGCCAACTTGTCAGAAACTAAAAGCCGAAAGACCTTTAGGTATCTAGAAGGGCTGACATACAACATCCAGGATCGTATTGGCACACAGATGGTGGTTCGGGTACAAGATGCCAGGAATTTAGCCCTCAAGGCTGAATCCCAACTAACCGGGAGATCCAGGAGATCCGCCACTGTTGAGTATACGCCTGGAGGAGGAGGCAACATGAAGCCCTATGACAAAGGCAAACAGGTGGCGAGTGCCAGTGGGGCAAAGTTTAGCAACGTTGGAAGAGGATCTGGGGGAGATACTAGACCTTACAAGGAGGTACCCATACCACCTAAGAACAACAACCCATACGCCAGGCCAACCCCTTTTAAATGTTTCAGGTGCAATGAGCCAGGCCATAGGTCCAACGAGTGTCCTAGGCGGAAGAGTGCCAACGTGGTGGAAAGATGTGAAGATGATTATGAAGAGGGGGATGAAGTGTTTTGTGAGCCCTTAGGGGAATACGATGACGAGGCGGATGAGGAGAGACACGCCATTCATGTGGTACGACGTTTGTTAGTCTCCAGCCGGAAAGAGGGAGATCAAAGGCACCAACTATTCAGGACTCGCTGTCTTATGAATAGTGGGCGATGCAACGTAATAATTGATAGTGGTAGCCAGAAGAACATTGTGAGCAGCAGCGCCGTTCGGAAATTCGGGTTGTTGGCGGAGGCGCATCCTGACCCCTACAGAGTTGGATGGATCAAGGATGTGGGTGAACTCAGAGTGACCCAGAAGTGTAAGGTCCCTATTGAGATCGGCGAGTATAGGGATGAAGTTTGTTGTGACGTGGTCGATATGGATGCCTGCCACCTATTATTGGGCAGACCATGGCAATTTGATAATGACGCCATCCATGCCGGAAGAAGGAACACTTACAGATTTATGAAGGATGGGGTGAAGTTCGTACTCACACCAATGATGAGAGAACCAAAGGCCGATGAGAAGTCTACCTTGGTGGTCTGCCCCACACACAAATCGTTCGTTAGAGAATGTGAGGAGAGCCAGATGGTGTATGTTGTAATGGTGAAGGCGAATCACAACTCATCCCAAAGGGGCGAAAGGGAGATGCCGAATGAAATGACCCGCCTACTTGGCGAATATCAAGATATGTTCCCTGAAGGGCTGCCAAGTGGGTTACCACCTTTGAGGGACATCCAACATCATATCGATCTAGTGCCCAGGGCTAGTTTACCAAGCCTTCCCCATTATCAAATGAGTCCAAAGGAAAATGACATCATGAGGCAGAAAGTGGAAGAGCTCATTGAGATGGGATACGTTAGAGAAAGCATGAGCCCTTGCGCCATTCCAGCTTACTTACACCCAAGAAGGATGGGTCTTGGTGGATGTGTGTTGACAGCAGGGCCATTAACAAGATCACCATCAAGTACAAGTTCCCAATCCCAAGGTTGGATGATATGCTGGATCAGCTTGGCGGATCCAAAGTCTTCTCCAAGATTGACCTCAGGAGTGGCTATCATCAAATACGGGTTCGGGCTGCAGATGAGTGGAAGACTGCTTTCAAGACCAGGGATGGATTGTATGAGTGGTTAGTAATGCCATTCGGGATGACCAATGCCCCCAGTACATTTATGAGGCTGATGAATCAGGTGCTCCGCCCGGTAATTGGCAAATTTGTAGTTGTGTATTTTGATGATATTCTAATTCATAGCCAGACCTTGGCGGAACATGTGGAGCACTTGCGGACAGTATTTGACCTATTAAGGAAACACCAGCTATACGCCAACACTAAGAAGTGTGATTTTTTCATGGAGAGCATGGTTTTCCTTGGGTTCGTGGTCAGTGGCGATGGAGTCCAAGTTGATGGGGGAGAAGGTAAGAGCTATCCGAGAATGGCCTACTCCGAGGAACGTGGGGGACATCAGGAGTTTTCATGGGCTAGCAACCTTTTATCTGCGATTCATTAAAAACTTCAGTTCCATAGTCGCCCCATTGACGAAATGTTTAAAGAAGGGAAGGGGGTTCGAGTGGGCGGATGCCCAAGAGGAGAGCTTCGCCCTGATCAAGGAAAAGTTGAGTACAGCGCCCGTGCTGGCGTATCCCAATTTTGATAAACTATTCGAGGTTGAGTGTGATGCCAGTGGAGTTGGGATTGGTGGTGTCCTGATGCAAGAAAAGAGGCCCATTGCGTATTTCAGTGAGAAGCTCTGTGAGGCGAGGCAAAAGTGGGCCACGTATGATCAAGAATTTTATGCTGTAGTAAGGGCGTTGAAAGTGTGGGAACATTACTTGGTGGGGAAAGAATTCATCCTCTACACTGACCATCAAGCTCTCAAGTACCTGGGAAGTCAGAAACAACTTCGAAGCTCCATGCATGCCCGGTGGTCCGCCTTCATAGATAAGTTCCCCTATAAGCTTATCCATAAGGCTGGAAAACAAAACAAGGTGGCGGATGCCTTGAGTCGAAGGGTGTCACTAATCAAGACAGTGAACCTGGAGACCGATTGTTTTGAACACATCCGAAGAGAATACTTGGCGGAACCTGATTTTGGCAGTATCTGGGAAAAGTGTCAGCACCAGCATGGGTATAGGGCGTATCACCTGATGGATGAGTATCTCATGAGGGGCAACCAACTGTGCTTACCCTGCACTTCCATCCGTGAGAAGGTCATTCGTGATCTACATGGCGGATCCCTGGGAGGGCATTTTGGGCGAGACAAGACATATGAAGCAGTGAGTTCCCATTATTTCTGGCCTAAGATGAGGAGAGATATTGCCTACTTAGTAGAATGATGCTATATTTGCCAGACCGCCAAGGGACGCACTATAAATGCTGGCTTGCAGCTACCCTTACCTGTACTAGAAACCATATGGGAGGATCTGTCCATGGATTTTGTCCTAGGGTTACCCAGAACTCAAAGAGGCATGGATTCCATCTTTGTCGTGGTTTATCGGTTTTCAAAGATGGCCCATTTCATACCATGTCGCAAGACTAATGATGCCTCAGCGACTGCTAAGCTATTTTTCAAAGAGATTGTCAGGCTACATGGCGTACCTAAGAGCATTGTCTCGGATCGTGATACGAAATTCCTCAGTCACTTCTGGCAGACGTTGTGGGCTCTGTTTGATACGTCCCTGAAGTTTAGTACCACCACCCACCCTCAAACAGACGGACAGACAGAGGTGGTCAATAGAACTTTGGGAAACTTACTGCGCAGCAAATGTAAGGATAAGCCCAGGATGTGGGATGTGGTTTTGGCCCAAGCTGAGTTTGCCTACAACGGCACTGTACATTCGGGAACCGGGAGATCCCCATTTGAGGTAGTATACACGAAGACCCCGAATCACGTCCTTGATATAGCCCATCTTCCTAAAGGAAACGTGACTGCCAACCAGCTGGCCAAGAATTATGTACAAATGCACCAAGAGGTGAGAGAGACTCTTGAGGAGAGAAATAAAAAATTAAAGGCTAAGGCGGATGATTACCGCAGGGACCTACAGTTTGAAGTTGGGGATGAGGTTCTGGTATATTTGGGCAAAGAGAGACTCGCCAACGCCCCAAGCAGCAAGCTTCGGCCTAGGAAATACGGGCCATATAAGGTCACCAAGAAGGTCAATGCTAATGCCTATCACATAGCATTGCCGAATTGGCTTGGTAAAATCTCACCAGCGTTCAACATTCGTGACCTTAGCCCGTGGAAGCCGGATGGTCCTTTGGAGTTCAACGAGGACGAATCAGTGTCGAGATCTTTTAAAGAATGAGAGAATGATGCGGACATCCTAACTGGGATCACTGATCACGCACGCTCTGGCGGATCCTCAGACACCACATCCACAGAGGTTGTACCTAGGAGGGCGGATCCCTAGGACATACGAGCGGGGCGGATCTAGGAGTACACAAGGAGGCGTATCAACATCTGACCAGGGGAGGATGATCAAGCTACTTGCTACTCCTGGGCGGATCTCCAGGTTTACTTCCTCCCGAAGGAATTCACCAACAACCCTGACATTCCGTACCTGTACCGTTGTACTGATTGTCGGGGCGTATTTTAGGGGGATGTATTTAAACCCCCATTTTGTAAGGATGAGGTAACTTTTTATCAATCAAAATCTTTCTCTTTGAGAACCTAAGGTTTATACCTTGTTTATTTGGATTCATTCCTTCTAGTTTAGCTAGAGAAGAACCTCTTTGTTGGTTTACGATTAAAACCTTCATTTATCGCTTTCAATCTGTATCAGTCGTAGTCCTTCACATTTTAACTTGTACATTGTAGTTGTCAGATTGAAGTCCAATCGCTCATAATTGGTATTAATATGGTGGTACTCTATGTTAAATATAATGGAGGACTCGATTGAACAATCTTTATTTATTAGATTAAAACTGAAATTTTACACTATATATTATGACCCAACTTACCACACTAATTTATACATTACACTCAATTTATTTTTATCACTTGCTTATACTCAATTTTTCTTACACAAAACTCACAACCTCAATACCTATTTATACTAAGATGGAACCAATTTTAACCACGTACTTGTACAAATCTCATCCACAAACTTGTACAAATCATAACCTTAAACTTGTATAAATTAGAACCAAATTTTGAAGATTTTTTATGACTAATCCTAGATATTTCAAATAGATTAATCTAGAACTTAGATTAGTCTAATTTGCTAGATACTTCCACATAAAAATCAATGTTGATATTTCAAAACTTTAAGTGTACAACTAGCGTAATATAGACCATACTATTTGTATACTCCTAATTTTAATGCTTAAAAGAGCTTCAGATAATCAAAAACTTAGTCTTGTTGATAATGCTATACAAGACTAGAAGTGCTGATCTAAAAATGGTAGTGACTAAAGTGTATAGTAATGTAAATTTACAGGAGTTTAATCAATTTATACATTAAGTATGCAATTTGCTCTCAGGAACACTTCTAAGCTTTCATTCCAAAGAGGATTGAAGTTTACTGAATGATGATGACATTGCATCATTAAATACACTTAATTTGCCTGCTTGTCTTCTTGATTTTATGGATCCCTTCTCAAGGGATCTAGTACACATAGGCGGGGCTAGTGGACATGGCTGGCAGAGCACATCCGAGGATAATAATATTTCATATTATATGCCAATGGAGTGTTTCCTTTTCAGAGCAGGCAGTTTTCCGACGAGTTCACTGGCATATCATATGAAGTACTTCTACCCTTGGATGTATAGAGTATCCGAGGATGTCGCTGGGAAGGAAAGAGGTTTGGAAATAGACGGTATTCGGTAGCAGGCTGATCCTCTAAAGTAACCATAGTGCCATCAAAGAACTGGTGCAGCAGTTTTAGCTCATTGAGAGCAATATGTCTGCCTTTCGGAGAGCGTAATCGTAACACATGTTGTACTTCTTCCGTTTTCATGAACCAACCAGCTAGTTGATCTGAGTTATATTTCTGTTCTCATATGCTTGATCATTGAAGAAACCAACACTCTAGGAGTTGTAAAATTGAATAAATGTATGAATGAGAAGAAACCACACAAACATCCTGAAAATACTTGATCTAGATTTGTAATAGAGAACAGTAATTTTTAGTTATGAATTTGAGGAACAGGTTGCAGAATTGGAGATGGAAGAGAAGAAAAAGTACTTCTACCCTTGGATGTACAGAGTAATTTTATGGAAGAACTAAAGGTTTGGGTGAGAGATATGTTGATCTAGATTTGGACTATTGGAGAAAGTTGCCTTTGATATTTATGGTTTCATTACTCATAGTAAATAAATCTGCTCTATAAGAGTCTGCATATGTATATATGTATACCTTTAAATTTCTCTCAGGAACACCTCTAATCTTTCATTCCAAAGAGGATTCAACGTTACTAAATGATGATGACATTGCATCGTTAAATATACACATATGTAGAGGGATCTGTTGACATGAATTCCTTTTTTATTTAGAAAAAATTTCTTTTCTGATGGAAATCGAGTTTGCATTTCCAGTTTTCTGATCATTTTATATTGTAGGATCCTTAACTAGTCTCCTTATATTCTTGATTTTATGGATCCCTTCTCAAGGGATTTAGTACACATAGGCGGGGCTAGTGGACATGGCTGGCAGATCACATCCGAGGATAACAATATTTCATTTATATGCCAATGGAATGCTTCCTTCCTAGAGCAGGTGGTTTTCCAACAAGTTCAACCAGTTCCACTGGCATATCATATGA
This sequence comes from Euphorbia lathyris, assembly GCF_963576675.1. Lineage (NCBI taxonomy): Eukaryota > Viridiplantae > Streptophyta > Magnoliopsida > Malpighiales > Euphorbiaceae > Euphorbia > Euphorbia lathyris. The sequence continues at coordinate 20,637,558 of NC_088918.1, read as the reverse complement.
AGTACTTTTACCCTTGGATGTACAGAGTTTCGGAGGATGCAGCTAGGGAGGAAAGAGGTCTGGAAGTAGATGGTATTCGGTAGGAGGCTGATCCTCCAAAGTAACCATAGTGCCATCAAAGAACTGTGCAGCAGTTTTAATTTCATTGAGAGCATAATGTACTCCGTTCTCATGAACGATCCAGCTAGATATATTTCCATTCTCCGAAGAAAGAGAAAGAGGATGAGTTTTGAAAGATTTAATTATTTGGGTGAGAAATATGTTGATCTAGATTTGGACTATTGCATATTTATGGTTTACACTCTCCTTCGAGTCTCTGTTCATAGTAACATATGTTCGGATAAAAAAGTAACATATGTTTGTGTTTTTGCTTTATGTTCTTATTTTTATATTTAGGCCTAATATATCAATAGCTCCTTGAACTTGTCCAAAATAGTAGATTGACTCCCTGAACTTTGCAAGTATCTCACCAGCTCCCTAAACTTGCTTATTCGGTATCACCAGCTCCCTAAACTTGTCCATAAAAGTAGATTAGCTCCTTGAACTTTGCAAGTGTCTCACAAACTCCCTAAACTTGCTTATTCTGTAACAACTAAATACAAAACTTATTACACCTAAATTTTAAAAATACGTCTTCATCTATTCGAGAGCTAATTTTTTGCTTCTTCTACCTTTCAACCTATTATAAGAGTTAGTGTTGCAAGTTTAAGAAATTGAATGAATGAGGATTGAGAGTTAGTATTATGGTTTTTGTAGTTAGTTGTTACAAAATAAGCAAGTTTGGGGAGTTTGTGAGACACTTGCAAAGTTCAGCGAGCTAATATATTTTTATAGACTAGTTTAGGGAGCTGGTGAGACACTTGCAGGGAGCCAATCTACTATTTTGGACAAGTTCAGGGAACTGTTGATGTATTAAGCCTTATATTTATTTGCCATGAACTTTACTCGATTATTGTATGGAGTCCCTATACTTCCTTTTATTTTTCTGTTTCTGAAGCAAGTCTTGAACTTCTAAGTTTTTATTTCATTGAGCTTAAAGTTTTATTTTGATTTAATTGGGCTTAGTTGATACTTTTTTAATTAATACAGGACACAAGTTGAAAGAAAGTAAATTTTGTGTGCTTTAAAAGGGAGTCAATTATATCAGAGAAAAAGTATAACAGAACAACTTTGTAAAGTTCATGGGGTCAAAACTGCATGCTGCAATATTTATGTTAGTCCCATTTGGCTTGTGGAACCTCCTGTCTCTTTCTATATGCAAGTTCATTTTAGATTTTAGAAAAGGTTGTGAAATGAAACCTCGATTATTCGTTTTTGTGGGAATCTTCTCTTAGAGAGGACTGACGAGATGATTACCGTATAGCCGAAAAAAGCTTTTGCAATGGTTGCTCTACAAATTGTGTTTCTGTTTCTTGTGTGAATCTAATAAGTAATAAGAAGTCACAAAGTACCAAAATAAACAAACTGTAATACTAATGATTAGAAAGAAGTATCATGTGTATCAAATTCGTTATACCATGGTCCATAAAAGCACAAGCAATTGATAAAAGCATAATGTCACCTGTTTTTCTTGACACTCGCTCAAAAACAAAAACCATCTCTATCTTTTGGATTGACATAAAATAACAAAAAATTATCAGAAGATGGAATCTTCTTCTTCCTCTTATATTTCATCGTACAAGCACCAAACCAGACTAGTAAAAATAGCATAAATCTAAAAAAATTTCCCAAGATTTCTAGCGTCCAGCTCATCTCCACCAAAATCTCAAAAATCTGGAATTTTTACACTAGCAAAAATGACAATAAAAATGTAATAGAATTGATAATACAAGCTCAAGACTGATAATGCCCATCAAACCCTATAACCTATTTCAAACAAGTGAGACTAGAATTATGAAAAATTATGAAGTTTTTTAGACAACAATTTCATACCTTGTTTTCCATGCCAACCCTAGCCAAAAACCCAAAATTGGACCCCTTGATTACTTGAGCTTCGAAAATAAGGCTTCAGAGATATTGAGCAACTTCTTTTGTATCTTGTAATTTCGTTATGGTGAAGAACAAAACGAAGCAAAAAACTGATCCGGATTTTAGGGTACAAAAGTGGGTAGAGAGTGTTTAGAGAAAGAATAGAAGTAGGACATGATATCACATCCGGAGAAATTGAAAAGTAATAGTGTGTGAGATTTTAGAGTGAGAAAATGGGTAGAGTTGAGTTTGCAAAGGCTTTTATAGTCATTTTTTCTAAAATGACTGAACTACCCTCGCCCACTAACGGTGTCTTCACCATTTCCGCGTTTTTGAAAAACGGAGCATACCATAAGTATTTATTTGCTCGAAATCAAACCGCAGTTATTTATTTACCAAAACTTGAAACTACAAGGATTATATTTGAAATTAATCCTAACAATAAATATAGTCAAAGAAGTACAATAAAGGTGTTGTATATGGCTGGGAATTCAAACCACAGTTTTGAATTGTGATAATTGTTCATATTGATTTGTGAAATAAGTTACATGTGGAGACCGAAAATATATATTTATTTAGATTGAATAAATGTCAATAAAATTGCTAAAATGTAAATCATCTATTGTATTGAGAGGAGTACCAATTTTGTGAGAGTATACGAAATTGAAATATTGGGAAACACCAGTTGATAGAATCAGCATAATTCTCGGGCTTGTGTGTTTCATGAATTCTCATGTATAATGTTTTTTATTGCTTTAAATAAAAGCTTATCTTCTCTCGTGGAAGTAGACATGATTGGCCGAACCACATAAATTTCTTGTGTTGTTTATTTTCTTTTATTTTCAATTGTTCGATAAATTCACATAAGCGATCCTAATCTCTTAACAACCAATATGGTGGCTCGGTGGCTCGGTGCCGCAATGTTTTTAGTCAGACCTATTTTTTGGCATTCTGAACCTAGATTTATTAGGACAGCAATGCATACTTAGATAATATTCTTAACCAAAATTTATTTGTTTAAAAAATATAAACTTCTAATTAAATTTTACTACGTGTGGAGGAGTATACTCGAAGTATTTTCTAAAGCACTTGTTCTAATGAAAGCCACCAAGTTGGGTTCTTGATGGAAACACTGTTACAAGTTCAACATATGTTTCACAATTCTTCCAAATTAAGTCACTTGAGACTCGGACATATGAGTGAGAAGGACATGGTAGAGCTATATCATAGAGGTATATATGTCGACTTGAAGTTCTCCGAGCACTGCCTATTTGGAAAGCACAAGCATATCAGTTTTGGCCAAACAGCTTCATTCAACAAGCTCTTAATATAAGAGTTAAATGTCCTAAAGTTTGAGTCTCTCGGCCACACTTTTAGGGATTCTATTTCAATATTTAAGAGTTTTTCAAAATGAGTTTTTCAAAATAATAATTCTTGTAATTGCGTAAGTAAAATCATTGTCTATACAAAAAGGGAAATCATCTTCAATAAAAGTAATAAAATAATCATGAATTTTAAGAAAAGTAAGCTATCTCACCATTTAGCGTCAAATATAGTTTTTCTAAATCCAAAAGAAAAATATCCAATACCAAGTTTAGGAGACCAATAAGTCACCTTAAATATGTTTAGGAGCGAAATGGCTAATGAAACATCTTCTCATTCATATGCTCTGATATTTTACATATCAAACTATACATATTTCAAGACCTCACCTTGTTAACTGCAAAGCTACTTTTAAGTAAAGAGAAAAGCTACTTTATACATGAAGAGAAAACATATATTTTAGTAATAATAATAAGATAATAATGTCATTCCGAAAACAACTCTTAACATAAGATTTCAATCTGGAACAATTAGTGAAGTTCAGATTCCCTCTATCATTCTATTGGTGAAGTTATTCACAAAATAAGTTTTTGGTTTGAGGACAATTCCCTCTAGCATTAAGTACCTCCAAAATGCTGAGTATCAACAGGACCAATTATCTACAGTCACAGAATGATCAGTCTGGTTAACCACCTTGCCTTTTTATATATTCCGGTGACCAAGTATATAAGAAATTTCTGGTCATCACTAGTCATTGTAAGTTGGTGATTCAAGAGCAAGTGATTCCAAAAGCCTCTGTGATTGAAATTCCGCGGATCAGCCTGCAAATAAGAAAGCAACAGAATTGAGTAAACCGAAACCGAAACATTCAATCATTTTCATACTGTTAGAGAAAAATCTTAACCCACTGGTACTAGACAGCATGACCGTTGCATACAAAAGTTTGAATATGATATGAAGTACTTTTACCCCTGCATGATCTTTGAGCAGGCCGTTTTTTGAAGTGTTCAACCCTTTCGACTGGCATATCATATGAAGTACTTTTACCCTTGGATGTACTGACAATCAGAGCAGGATGTTTTGGTGGCATTTTCAACCCTTTCCAATGAAATATTAAATGAAGTACCATATCAATAAACCACTTGAAACTAAAAGCTTAAGCTTTTAGTTCAACTGATTGCAAGATGTTAAGGAACCAGTTAAATCCAAGCAGGCAGCCTTGTTCCCTAGCTCAGCCAATTAAGGATCTTGCAAAATAAAATGATTAGAAAACTCGAAATTAAAACAGGGTTTCCATAAAAAACGATAAAGCTCCTTAAAAAAAAGATCTTAGGGTTACTCGGCAGACTAAATAAGCACAAAATATAGTTACAGTCAAGTACCAAGTACATAGATCCTTGATAGAGGTAACTCAGAAAAATACCAGACATAAGAAATCAAGAAACATAAAACAAATAATCAAAATCATGAATCACACTGATAAATAACTGATGCGGACATCCTAACTGGGATCACTAATCACGCGCGCTCTGGCGGATCCCTAGACATCAGGCTCGCGAAGGTTGTACCTAGGAGGGCGGATCCCCAGGACAAGCCAGCGGGCGAATCTAGGAGTACGCAAGGAGGCGTATCACATCTACCCTAGGCGGATCTCTCAGACTACTTGCTCCCGAAGTAATTCACCAACAACCCTGACAATCCGTACATGTACCATTGTACCAATTGTCGGGGCGTATAACCATTTTACCCTTCAGTCGATAAACTGAATGTAACCCTAGTAGGGGTAATCTTTGTCTTTTGTCATTATTAGAGGGGAGTATTTAAACCCTCATTTTGTAAGAATGAACAACTTTTTATCAATCAAACATTATTCTCTTTGAGAACCGAGGTTTACACCTTGTTATTGGGATTCACTCCTTCTAGTTTAGCTAGAGAAGAAACTCTTTGTTGGTTTACGATTAAAACCTTCATTTATCGCTTTCAATCTGTATCAGTTGGTATCAGAGCCAATCGTTTCCTAACCCGAAACTTCTTTTGGCAATGGTTCAACTCCGACAACCGCAAGATTCTATGGAAACCAGTGACCGGAGGTATGAGGAGCTGAGGGAGCACCTCGCGGAGCAGATCCAAGCTAGCCATGAGTGGCAGAGGCAAACCGACCAACGGTTCCTGGAGCTAACCACCTCCTTCGAAAACTTCAAGCTGGAGGTTCTGGCGATAATCCGACCCACTGCGGGAGGACTGACCCAGAGAAATGAAGGAGTCCGTGAACAACCGCTTCCACAAATGGGTCCTAGGGATCCTGAGGTAAGAAGACCCAACTTTGTCATTGTGCATAACGCTGATAGTGATAGTGATGACTTTGAGGGTATCGGAAATGATGATATCGTTAGAACTATGAGGGATGTTGGGCCTGTTGACAACCGACGTGTGGAGGTTGCTAGGGGATACCCAGGTCTAGGGAACTTTGATAGAGATGATGCCTTTAAGATAAAAATAGACTTACCGTCTTTTGGAGGCGAACTGGATATAGAGGGGTTCTTAGACTGGTTATCGGAAGTTGAACGTTTCTTTGAGTATGCTGGGATTCCTGATGAGAGGAAAGTAAGGCTGGTGGCGTATCGCCTGAAGGGTGGCGCATCAGTTTGGTGGGATTAGATGAGGGAAGAAAGAAGAAGAGGGGGCAGAGATCCGATTCGATATTGGCTACGGATGAAGGCGATGTTGAGGGAGCGGTTCTTACCACCGGATTATGAGCAGTATATTTACAGCTCCTACAGGGGATGCTCTCAAGGGACCCGAAGTGTCCATGAGTATACCTCTGAGTTCTTAAGGCTTTTGGCGAGAGCCAACTTGTCTGAAACTGAAAGCCAAAAGACCACTAGGTATCTAGAAGGGTTGAGATACAACATCCAGGATCGTATTGGCACACAGATGGTGGTTCGAGTACAAGATGCTAGGAATTTAGCCCTCAAGGCTGAATCCCAACTGACCGGGAGGTCCAGGAGATCCGCCACTACTGAGTATACGCCTGGAGGAAGAGATAACGTGAAGTCTTATGATAAAGGCAAGCAGGTGGCGAATACCAGTGGGGCCAAGGTCAACAGTGTGGGAAGGGGATCTGTTGGAGATACTAGGCCATACAGGGAAGCACCTATACCACCTAAGAGCAACAATCCGTATGCGAGGCCAGCACCTTTCAAATGTTTTCGGTGCAATAAGCCAGGCCATAGATCCAACGAATGTCCTAGGAGGAAGAGCGCCAACATGCTGGAGAGGTATGAGGATGACTATGACGAAGGGGATGAAGTATTTTGCGAACCCTTAGGAGAAGATGATGATGAGGCGGATGAAGAGAGATACGCCATCTATGTGGTACGACGTTTGTTAGTCTCCAGCCGGATAGGGGGAGATCAGAGGCACCGACTATTCAGGACCTGCTGTCTTGTGAAAGGTGGGCGATGCAACGTGATAATAGATAGTGGGAGCCAAGAGAACATTGTGAGCAGCAGTGCCGTTCAGAAGTTCGGGTTGTTGGCGGAGGCGCATCCCGACCCCTATAGAGTGGGGTGGATAAAAAATGTGGGTGAGCTTAAGGTGACCCAGCGATGCAGGGTACCTATCGTGATTGGTGATTACAGTGATGAAGTCTGTTGTGATGTGGTCGATATGGATGTCTGCCACCTATTGTTGGGCCGACCCTGGCAGTTTGATAACGATGCCACCCATGCAGGAAGAGAGAACACTTACAGATTTGTGAAGAATGGGGTAAAGTTCGTCCTTATGCCAATGATGAGAGAGCCAAAGGCCGACGAAAAATCTACTTTGGTAGTCTGTCCTACACACAAATCGTTTGTCAGCGAATGTGAAGAGAGCCAAATGGTGTATGTGGTAATGGTTAAGGCGAATCACGAATCCGCCCAAAGGGATGAAAGGGAGATGCCGAATGAAGTGACCCGCCTACTTGGCGAATATCAGGATCTGTTCCCTAACAAACTGCCAAGTGGGTTACCACCTTTGAGGGACATCCAACATCATATCGATCTTGTGCCTGGGGCTAGTTTGCCAAGCCTTCCCCACTATCGAATGAGTCCAAAGGAAAATGACATCATGAGGCAAAAAGTGGAAGAGCTTATTGAGATGGGATACGTTAGAGAGAGTATGAGTCCTTGCGCCGTTCCAGCTTTACTTACACCGAAGAAGGATGGGTCTTGGCGGATGTGTGTTGACAGTATGGCTATTAACAAGATCACCATCAAGTACAAGTTCCCGATTCCAAGGTTGGATGACATGCTGGACCAACTTGGTGGATCTCGAGTCTTCTCCAAAATTGATCTCAGGAGTGGTTATCATCAGATACGAATCCGATCTGGGGATGAGTGGAAGACCGCCTTCAAGACGAGAGATGGATTGTATGAATGGTTAGTTATGCCATTTGGGATGACCAATGCCCCCAGTACTTTTATGAGGCTGATGAATCAGGTGCTTCGCCCAGTGATTGGAAAATTTGTAGTTGTGTATTTTGATGACATCCTGATTCATAGCGAGACCTTGGTGGAGCATGTGGAGCACTTACGGATAGGATAGTGTTTGACCTATTAAGAAAACACCAGCTATACGCCAACACTAAGAAGTGTGATTTCGTCATGGAAAGTCTGGTTTTCCTCGGATTCGTGGTTAGTGGCGATGGGGTCCAAGTTGATGGAGAGAAGGTAAGAGCCATCCGAGAATGGCCCACTCCAAGGAACGTGGGGGATATCAGGAGTTTTCATGGGCTAGCAACGTTTTATCGCCGATTCATTAAGAACTTCAGTTCCATAGTGGCCCCGTTGACGGAATGTTTGAAAAAGGGAAGGGGGTTCAAGTGGGCGGACGCCCAAGAAGATAGCTTCGCCTTGATCAAGGAAAAGCTGAGTACAGCGCCAGTGCCGGCGTATCCCAATTTTGATAAGTTGTTCGAAGTTGAGTGTGATGCCAGTGGAGTTGGGATTGGTGGTGTCTTGATGCAAGAAAAGAGGCCCATTGCATACTTCAGTGAGAAGCTCTGTGAGGCACGGCAAAAGTGGGCAACGTATGATCAAGGGTTCTATGCTGTAGTGAGGGCGTTGAAAGTATGGGAGCATTACTTGGTGGGAAAAGAATTCATCCTCTACACTGACCATCAAGCTCTCAAGTACCTGGGAAGTCAGAAACAACTTCGAAGCTCCATGCATGCCCGGTGGTCCGCCTTCATAGATAAGTTCCCCTATAAGCTTATCCATAAGGCTGGAAAACAGAACAAGGTGGCGGACGCCTTGAGTCAAAGGGTGTCACTAATCAAGACAGTCAACCTGGAGACCGATTGTTTTGAACACATCCGAGGAGAATACTCGGCGGATCCTGATTTTGGTAGTATCTGGGAAAAAATATAAGAACCAGCATGGAGATGGAGCGTATCACCTGATGGATGAGTATCTCATGAGGGGCATCCAACTTTTGCCTACCTTGCACTTCCATTCGTGAGAAGGTTGTTCGGGATCTACATGGCGGGTCCCTGGGAGGGCATTTTGGGCGAGATAAGACATATGAAGCAGTGAGTTCCCGCTATTTCTGGCCTAAGATGAGGAGAGATGTTGCCTACTTAGTAGAACGATGCTATATCTGCCAGTCCGCCAAGGGACGCACTACAAATGCTGGCTTGCTGCTACCTTTGCCTGTGCCAGAAACCATCTGGGAGGATCTGTCCATGGACTTTGTCCTAGGGTTACCCAAAACTCAGAGGGGCATGGATTCCATCTTTGTCGTGGTTGATCGGTTTTCAAAGATGGCTCACTTCATACCATGTCACAAGACTAATGATGCTTCGGCAACGGCGAAGCTATTCTTCAAAGAGATTGTAAGGCTACATGGCGTGCCTAAGAGCATTGTCTCGGATCGTGATATGAAGTTCCTCAGCCATTTCTGGCGGACGTTGTGGGCTTTGTTTGATACGTCTCTGAAATTTAGCACCACCGCCCACCCTCAAACAGACGGACAGACAGAAGTGGTCAATAGAACTTTGGGAAACTTACTGCGCAACAAATGTAAGGATAAGCCCAGGATGTGGGATGTGGTTTTAGCCCAAGCTGAGTTTGCCTACAACGGCTCTGTCCATTCGGGAACCGGGAGATCTCCATTTGAAGTGGTATACACAAAGACCCCGAATCACGTCCTTGATATAGTCCATCTCCCCAAAGGGAATGTGACCACCAACCAGCTGGCCAAGGATTATATACAGATGCACCAAGAGGTGAAAGAGACTCTTGAGGAGAGAAATCAGAAGTTAAAGACCAACGCGGATGAGCACCGCAGGGACCTACAGTTTGAAGTCGGGGATGAGGTTATGGTATATCTGGGCAAAGAGAGACTCGCTAACGCCGCAAGTAGCAAGCTTCGGCCTAGGAAGTACGGGCCATATAAGATCATCAAAAGGGTCAATGCCAATGCCTATCACATAGCATTGCCGAACTAGCTTGGTAAAATCTCACCAGCGTTCAACATCCGTGACCTTAGCCCATGGAAGCCGGATGGTCCTTTGGAGCTCAACAAAGGCGAATCAGTGCCGAAATCTTTTAAAGAAGGAGAGAATGATGCGGACATCCTAACTGGGATCACTGATCACGCGCGCTCTGGCGGATCCCCAAGACATCAGGCTCACGAAGGTTGTACCTAGGAGGGCGGATCCCCAGGACAAGCCAGCGGGCGAATCTAGGAGTACGCAAGGAGGCGTATCACATCTACCCTAGGCGGATCTCTCAGACTACTTGCTCCCAAAGTAATTCACCAACAACCCTGACAATCCGTACATGTACCATTGTACCGATTGTCGGGGCGTATCACCCATTTTACCCTTCAGTCGATAAACTGAATGTAACCCTAGTAGGGGTAATCTTTGTCTTTTGTCATTATTAGAGGGGAGTATTTAAACCCTCATTTTGTAAGAATGAACAACTTTTTATCAATCAAACATTATTCTCTTTGAGAACCTAGGTTTACACCTTGTTATTGGGATTCACTCCTTCTAGTTTAGCTAGAGAAGAAACTCTTTGTTGGTTTACGATTAAAACCTTCATTTATCGCTTTCAATCTGTATCAATAACTGAATCTGAAATTGTCAAGGATTTAACATCAATTCAAAAACTGAGAGAGAAGAAAGTCAATTAGCATTTTAAATGACAACAAGGTTCATATTAGCAGATGAATGAAAAACCAGCAAATGGTATTGGGTAAAATTGTATATCCGCAGAAGTTACCTTATATCAAAATCCTAGTCTCTCAGCAAATGCACATGACTCAGAGCATTTAATACAAGCAGGCAAATTAAACTTAGAAATTAAAATTGGTTAAAGGATCCAGCAACATAAAAAGATCCGAAACCTAGTATTCGAAACATAGAAATTAAAACTGGATTAAGGGATCCTGCAACATAAAATGATCAGCAACCTAGAAATTAAAACTGGGTTTTCATAAAAAAACCAAAGGGAAACTTACAAATCAAAATAGAAGCATCTCGCCAAATGCAAATTTGAAGAAGAAGAAGAGGAAGAGGAACAGGAAGAAGAAGAAACTAACCAGAAAAATTAGAGAGGTTCAAGAGGAAGAGGAACAGGAAGAAGAAGAAACTAACCAGAAAAATTAGAGAGGTTCACTTTATCAAGAACGCCTGCACTACAAAAAAAGAGTGACGCCCGCACTACAGAAAAACAAGAGGGTTTTAGCAGAACTTTTATAGTGAAAGAGAAAAACAAGAGGTTCAGTTCATGAATGTAGAACAACACGGACCAAATCCTAGTGTAATCCTTATTGGATTGGATACCATTTTAATTTTAATTCCTATAATTAACCATCAATGTTTTTTTTTCATAATTTATCAAATATATTAAAATATTTTTGATATAAACATGGAAATATATATCCATGTACTATTTTTTTTTTAATTTAATGAAATAATCAATTAGCAGTATTATTTTTTAAAATGATTTACAAACATTAGCGTTTTCATTTTTTTTTTCAGTTGTTTTCTTCTTCCCGGAACTTGAGCCTTCCCTATCTACCAAAAACATGATTTAGAATCAATTAAGATAACATTTTCAATGATTTACATTATTTAAATATTATTTGGATGAAAATAAATAAATATAAAAAATATAAAACACATGATAACACTCTAGATTCATTGATTGTTTTACACACATACATGTGAATTAATTGAATTTTTGTTGAAAATAATTCAAATATCTCAAAAGAATCCATCATACAGTTAGTTACGGCCCCTTATTAAAGTTTGCATCTTTTTGATGCATAATGTACTACGCCTCCTATTTTATTTATGGAAAAACAAAGTAATTATAATTCATCATGTAGACTACAATAGTTGGAAAAATAGAAAATAAAATATGGATGGAAAAATGAAACCAATTGTTCATGTTGCCAAAGAGCTAATATTAGAGCATATTAAGACCTTCTTCAAACTCTTATAAAAGGACCATATGACCTTTACAGTGCTATGCAAACCAATCCATATAGTACCCTGTAAGGATGACAGACAAACTAAGTAAATAATAATAATAAAAAAAGAACCGATTAGTGCATATCAAAAGCGCAAAAAATTTCCTAGAAATTAATAATTTGAACAGCTCACAAACATTGGAAGGAGGTAATTGAACACAAAAATTCCAAATAAAACTATTAACACTTGGAATTCAAAAATGAGGTTGAAACAAAGAAAGTTACCTGAATTGCATTTGGCAGAGTTCTGAAAAATTGGGAGTTTAGTTCATCCAATATATCTTTAAATTTTCCTTACATATCTTACACCTTAAATTTTTTGTATGTGACTTAAACCTCTAGAATCTCTTAATTCCCACCATCTTCCTACACAAAGAAGAAAAAGGAAAAGGAAAATGTAATGTATGATCAATCTTAATAAACAAAAGCAAAACTCAAATGAAAATGCAAAATTTAAACATACTTTAGAAAATAACTTCAATATATTTACCTAGCAAGAGACTTGTGCTTTGCTGAAGGATGTCTCCCTTTTAATCTGAGGGAAATAATAAACATTATTATACAGAAGAGGCAAATACAAACGAACCCCTTTCCTCTAAGTGTTAAGAAAATAAAATTCAGCAAATGGTTCCAATTTTAATTTTCGCAAATCAAATTTAGTAAAGATGTGCATTCTTCAACTGACTTTAACTAATTAAATTAGAGTGTAGAGGAGCATGATAATGCAAAATTACAATTTTGCATTTTATTTGGAAAAGACGCATGCAGACAAAGGCCAAAATTCTCAACTTCCAATGCTTATATATACCTTGAGATGAAATAATAAAACCTCTAGCACCACTGCAATTCACTGCTCCCACAAAACCAGAAAAAATTAAACTTCTTGAAAGTTGAAATGGTACATAATCAAACTGAAATATGAATAAATTATTTCTCATTTTGACTTCAAACTTCTCAACAATTGACACATTAAAGATCTATGCTTTTGTTTATCAATTTCTTCATAATCTAACCCAAAAATCAATAGCAAATAAAATTAATTGAAAAAAAAACTCACATCAAAGTAAGAAGAAAACAACCCACCTTTCCACATTTAACCTTTCCTACATCTGCATGTTGAATCCAACTGGTATAAACAACCATAAGTTTCATTACTTCGTCCAATTGCATGTTCAGATTTCATGAGTACAACTTGAAAAAGGAAAACATTGATTAAAGCAAGAAAATGAGAAGCAGAAATGGAAAATAATAATCGCAGAAAAAGAAATATTAAAAATCACCAGAAATTGATCACCATGTAAAAAGGGTAAAATGAATGCAGCCAGAGATTTACAGAGAGAAAGAATTTTCAGAAGTTCAATACGAAATTGAATGACAATAGGTAAATCTGAAATTCCTATTCCTGAAATTTTAAGAATTGATTGTAAATCCCTGGCAACCAAACGGTGTTACTGAGAATGAACAATAGATCCATTAGAAGACACTATTCTGATCCAAAGAAAAAATTCCAAGATAAGCACCAAATAATACCTTAGATCTGATTAGATCAAGGAATGAAACAAAATCGTGAGAAAACCATTATGGTTCTCGTCACCCAGAACAATCGAGAAGAGAAAAGAGGAAAGCTCAAACAATTTTCTCCAGACACAATATTCGGATCCAGGTAAAGAGCAGTTGAGAGAGATGGATTAATAGGAATAAGAAGTTGAGTGATGATTGAGATTGAAGAAGTGGGAGAGAAGAAATCGGTGAGAGAAGTTTGTATCAAGAAGTATAAAACTGTTCGAACCATGTTAAAAGAACTGAAATGTGAGAATATTTAGAAAATTGACAGGTCAACAAAGAAGGTCTTGGCAACATTTTGCAACATGACACATCAGCAATACTTTCTACAGATTTAATATATATAGATAGATATATAGATATACATAGATAGATAGATACTATCCGATTTTAAATATAAAATTCGAGTGCTTTTTTTTTTTAACATTTGAAAGCTATGCACAATACTAAAAATTTGCAAGAATTGTCAAAAATGTCCTCATAAATAATCTATTGAAGAATTGACTCGCAAATTCACGAGCACTTTGATAAATTTTAATGCATCAACAGTTTTATAATTTCTGTTCAATTTTTGGAGTTTCACTTGTTTTCATTTTCGGACCCTGTTTTGGACGAAAACGAGGCAATGAGCAAAACTCACTTTTCTAGTATGATGATCTTTGTTTTTTTTTTCAGCCAAATTCATTCGTTGGATTTTCAAAATTGCAAATTACAATTTTTGGGGTTTTTATGTAATTTTCCTTTTTTAAAATCTTTTCCTATTGATTTGAAGGTTTCATGATGTCGCCTGGACCGGTTCTAGGGGGAGTTCCCTAGGTCGACGTCTAGAGCCTCAGCCAAATGTGAAGCCTCATATGTTTTTTTTTTAATAATTTTATTATAAAAGGACCTTCTTTTCCTATTTCTTTTTCTATTTTCTTTTAAAAGAGAAGAGGCCTTCTTCTCCTGGTTTTATTTTTTTACCGCTTTTTTTTCCACACATATTTACTAAATACAAAAATGCTAACGGACCTTCCCCATAAAAAAACTAAAGTGAACTATTAGATAATCATAGCTATTATTTTGTCAAAAAAAAAATTGTAGTAATAAATATTTAAATTTTTATAAATTACTGACATTTTATGAACTAAATTTAATTGGGATAAATAGTAAAATAAGTTTATGGTTTTTGGTGAAGTATCGATTTAGGTTCTACGTAGAAAATAGCACCAATATAGACTTAACATTTAAAAAAGTATCAATTTAGGCCTCGATAACGGATTGAACACGTAATTCATATTACTCCGCTAAGTTCTAATCGCTCCCTCCACGTACAATTGACAGAATTTAATGGAGTAAAATCAATGAAGGGTCTTGTTCCGTTATCGAGGCTTAAATTAGTTTCATTTTTTAAACGTTAAGCCTATATTGGTGCTATTTTGTACGTGAAATTTAAATTAATATCTATATCCCTAAAAACCATAGGGCTATTTTGGTACCTTATCCCAATTTAATTTGACTAAGTGTTATTTAGCCCATGATTTATTTGAAATTTAGTTATTTCTCTATTGATTTATTATTTAGTCATATTTGATCACTGAATTATCTCAATTGGTGAAATGATGTGTCTTCCAAAGTGCTCACAACTCCACGACGAGAAAGATTTGTATCTTTGTTGGTGAATTATTTGAAGCTAAATATTAATGCAACCTGCCTTATTCCTATCAATTCTAGCTATCAGCTTGGATGGTATTCTCCATAATAATGATGGGGTCTTTGTCTGGGTTTAGAGATTGCGAGGCATGAACTCCTTCCTCCAAGGGTGGAAGAGGCGTTAGGCCTCCATCAGTTATCATTAAGCACAATTTCTTTAACATGCTGATCGAAATGGATGCAACTGAAATAGACCAATCAATTCATTCTTGCACCACAAAACCTCTCTGAATATGGTGCTGCCATTAGTTCTTTGTTGGCTCATTCTCTTTGGGTGTTCCAACATGTCTGTCACTTCTGTTTAAAAGACCATTAATACAGTGGGTGTTCCAATGTGTTTATACCTCTAGATGAACACTATTTTATCAATCATCTTACAATTTCTTTCCACCTAACCATAGTGCCATCAAGGAACTGGTTATTAAAAGTGAGATTAAAAATAGAAGAAGAAAAAAGGTTATTATTATGCCGAGGATAACACTATGGTTTTCGGAAAGAAATTGTAGATCATTGATACAATAGTATTTCAACCCTTTCCACTATATCATATGAAGTACAAGATTCTCAAGCTCCTCCGGATGAACACTATTTTATCAATGATCTTACAATTTCTTTTCACCTAACCATAGTGCCATCAAGGAACTGGTGCAACAGTTTCCACCTAGCAACTCTTTTTATAATGAATCTTCAATTTCTAACTCACTTTATGGCTCGAATGGAAACTACTTTTGTTCCTTCTTCGGATTTAGTGCATCCTAACCACTGCTCAATCTAAAAACAATTCAATTTTTCTTCCAATTTAGATTTCTTGTCACTTGTTTTGTAGCTAATCTTCCTCTTTCGGTATGCTCCCCTCCCTCCTCTTGCTTTTTATTTTCTTTGTTTTGTGAATCTTGTCCTTCTCATATTGTGAAAACAAACTTTTTTAGTGCTTCCTTGGGTTCTAGGGTTGTATTCTGTTTTAGTGGGATTGCCTTTTGATTGGATTTTGGGTATGAGGGCTGTGTCACCATGTCATGTCTTATTTTGTTCCCATTGGGAAGGCATTTCTGGCATTTTTGCTTTTGTGTCTGCAAATTCCTAAACAAAAACAATTAACTGTTTCCAATTTGATTTGTTTGGATTAGGATTAAGGTAGCAAGTATTTGATTGGATTAGGATAGATTCATTCATCCTGAGTGGTTAAAGTTCTTGGCATAAATGTTCTAAGTTGCATCTTTTTTTCTCCAATTGCAGCAGGAAGCAAAGCTTTCACAGTCCAATGATGAGTTAAGTTGTTAATAGAATCCAACAAATCAAGGCCACAGCTAAACAAACTGCCAGTGAGGATAATGACGAACTAAAAGCCAATTAGCAGTTGACAGATCAACAATTCAGATGTAATCAACATGGATCCCTACATGTCAGCAATACAAATAATAAATGATGCACAGATCATCAATCCATGTGAATGAAGCCCACCTAATCATGGTTGATTTAAAATCATACGGCCTTAACCTCATCCCGTAAATCCCGCATTTTACTAACTGTATTCATTGTAAATTATTAGCTAATCATTCTTTTCTTCCTCATGCTTTCAGCGTGAACTTCCTATATATATACCTTGCTCATATGAGTTATTTTTTCAAGTTGAATAACAAATATTCTTCTTCAATTCTTATTTTGTGATGGTATCAGAGCGGCTTTCAAATTAATTCCGCAAAGTTTCGTTTTCAGTTTTTCAATTCCATCTTACCTTCCATTTTTTTCCCCCTAAAATTCATCAAATCCATGGCTGGTATTGTTCGACCTCCATTAAGGCAGGAAGATACTCCTAGCAGTCCTTATTTCCTACCTGCTAATGAAAATCCCTCATTAGTGTTGGTACCTTCTGTTTTAATTGGCCCTAATTATCACCAGTGGGCAAGATCGATGAGAATGGCCTTGATGTCCAAGAACAAGTACAGTTTTGTTGATGGATCACTCAAAAGTCCAGAGGAAGGAGATCATCTTTATTCCGTTTGGCAAAGGAACAACAATATGGTGCTCTCTTGGATCCTTCACTCAGTTTCACCCTCCATTGGTCAAAGCATTATGTGGATCGATGGAGCGAATGCGGTCTGGAATGATCTCAAGGATAGATTCTCCCAAGGTGATAATATTCGTATCTCTGAATTACAAAAAGATATCCAGTCTTTTAAGCAAGGCACACTTTCCATTTCTGAATATTACACTCATATGAAAATCTTGTGGGATGAACTGCTAAATTTTCGCCCACTACCTGTTTGTACTTGTGCTTCTTCATGTGCTTGTGGAGCTATAGGCAAATTCAGGACATACCTTGACTCAGATCAGGTAATCACTTTCTTAAGAGGTTTAAACAATAATTTTGCAAATATCTGCTCTCAAATACTCATCATGGATCCTCTACCCTCACTCAGTCGGGTGTTTAACCTCACCATCCAACACGAAAGACAAACCAATTCCAACAGCTCAATAATTAACACCCCAGAACCAACAGCCTTTGCTGCTTTCCAATCATCTCGTACTCAACCACCCAAATACCAAAACAAAAACCAAAATGCCAGCCAGAATTCATATAACCCAAAGAAACATTACTCCAACTCCAAACAACTACCTATTTGCACATATTGTGATAGAGAAGGTCATATGGAAGACATTTGTTACAAGAAGCATGGTTTCCCACCAGGCTATGGGAACAAAAATAGAAACAATCAGAAAAATAATAGCAGGGTAAATCAAGTGAATGTGTGCAATAATTCTGAGTATACCAGCTATGAACCAAATGATGCAGATAATGATGAGGAACCCTTCACACTCACAAAAGCACAATACAACCAGATCATGAGCTTAATAACACCCCAGAATCAAGAGGCAGAAACTAGCAGCATTAAGGAAAATCACATGGCCTCTGCAAATAGCAATTCCAAAGTGGAGCATCATTACTCTGGTATAATCTCTTCAACTTCTGATAAAACTCTCTCACCAGGCAGTTGGATAGTGGACACCGGGGCCACTGACCATATCATTTGTGATCTAAATTTTTTTCAGTCGTTTAAAAGAGTAACACATTACTCAGTCCAACTTCCCACCAATCAAATTGTTCCTGTCACACACATCGGAACAGTACAGCTTAGCCCCAAACTTATCCTCTATGAAGCACTTTATGTGCCACAGTTTAAATATAACCTCATTTCTTGCAGCAAATTAACTGTCAATGCCAATCTATGCCTGTGTTTTACATCTCATTGTTGTGTAATACAGGATCTGACCAGCTTCCAGAGGATTGGATATGCTAGTGTTCAAAATGGTTTATACCACCTCCAAACCACCCATACCGGACATGTTTCTGCTGCTACAAACACCATTTCAAATGATGTTGTCCCCTCACAACCAGTTTCCACAGCCTTCCTTTGGCACATGCGCCTTGGTCATCCATCCCTCCAACGGAGCCTTGCTTTACAAAAATCTTTTCCTTCTTTTTCTACTAATGTCAAGAACAAGCCATGTACTACATGTCATTTGGCAAAACAAAGAAAGAAAAGTTATCCTTCTAGTCTTTCAATAGCTCCTGAATGTTTTGATTTAGTCCACATGGACATATGGGGTCCAATAAAAAATTCATACAATCAGAAACATTATTTCCTTACTGTTGTTGATGACCACAGTAGATTCGTATGGCTTTATTTAATGCAGTATAAATCAGAAGCTAGAGAAGCCATTCAAACATTTAATCAATATGTTTTAACTCAGTTCCACAGACAGATCAAGATAATTCGAACTGATAATGGAGCAGAATTTCTCATGCCAGAATTCTATAGCAAACATGGGATCTTACACCACACAAGTTGCCCAGAAACACCAGAGCACAATGGTATAGTTGAGAGGAAACACCAAGATATTCTCAACATTACAAGGGCATTATTATACCAAAGCAAAATCCCACTTAACTTTTGGCCAGAAGCAGTGTCACATGCTGTCCACCTTATCAATAGACTCCCAACCAATGCCACATCCAATTCCATCCCATTCACCATTCTACACAAACAAAAACCAAAATGGGAGGACCTCAAAGTTTTTGGTTGCCTTTGTTACGTTTCTACCCTTGATAGGAATAAAACAAAGTTATCACCTAGAGCCACTAGATGCATTTTTATGGGATATAAGCAAGGGGTGAAGGGATATAAGGTCATGGACCTCAGCACAAAAAGAATTTTTATATCCCGAAATGCACATTTTTATGAAGCTACATTTCCATATGCCACCAAAACAGATCCCACAATACTTTCCCCTCAAACTCATCCTCAAACAGACCCTTTCATTTTAAAGGATGACCATTATAATGATTTTCCGCTAACCACTGATCTTATTGTTGAAAATACAGGGCAAAATGATGATATATCAGAAGACAACATGGAAAATGACGATACATCAGAAAGCACCTCAAATAATGAAAACAACAATCAACAAGAAGTGCAGCCCATTGAACCAGAACCATCTGTCAGAAGATCTAACAGAACCACTCAGTTACCCAAATACCTGCAAGATTACCATCACACTCTTACAGGTTCCATACAAACAATTGCCCATTCTCATCACACCACACCATATTCCCTAAACGAACACCTCTCATATGACAATTTATCTCATTCCAAGAAAACCTTTGCTGTCAATATATCCTGCCATAAAGAACCCTCATGTTATGAAGAAGCTATCAAATCTGATCACTGGAGGAAAGCCATTCAAGCTGAACTAGCAGCACTTAACTCAAATAAGACATGGTCTATTATACCTCTCCCAGCAGGAAAGAAAACCATTGGGTGTCGATGGTTATTCAAAATAAAGTACAAGGCAGATGGTACCATTGAGAGGTACAAAGCCCGATTGGTTGCGAAAGGGTTTACACAGCAGGCTGGTCTAGACTTCACTGAAACATTCGCACCAGTTGCAAAAATAACCACAATAAGGCTATTTTTAGCTTTATCTAGCATGAATGGTTGGTTCCTAGAGCAGATGGACATCAACAATGCATATTTACATGGTGAAATCACAGAAGAAATCTACATGACCATTCCATCTGGGTGCTTAACATCTCCTTCATCAACAAAACAAGCTTGCAGATTACACAAATCACTTTATGGCTTGAAACAAGCCGGGAGACAATGGAACCTCAAACTCGCTTCTTCCCTCAAAAGGTTTGGACTCCATCAAACAACATCTGATCCCTCCTTATTTATCAAAGTGCATAACAATAGGTTCCTAGCTATACTGGTTTATGTTGATGATTTGTTAGTAGCTAGTAATTGCCAAGAAGAGGTTACTGCATAAAAAAATATCTCCATGATTTGTTCAAAATAAAGGACCTAGGTACCCTAAAATATTTCCTAGGCTTTGAGGTGGCCAGAAACTCTACAGGGATACATTTCTGCCAGAGGAAATATTGCCTAGAATTGCTGCAGGATCAGGGGTTCTTGGGAGCCAAACCTGCTAATACCCCTGCCATTCCAAATTTTAAACCTTCTCTTGACCCCAAACACCTTCAAGATATCCCAGCTTACAGAAGATTAATTGGAAAACTTCTTTACCTCACACATTCCAGACCAGAGATTAGCTACATTGTGGGCCAACTTTCTCAACATTTAAATGCACCTACAATAGATGACTTGCAGCGAGCACACAGAATCCTCAGATACTTAAAGAAATCTCCAGGCCAGGGATTATTTTTTCCAGCAAACAACAAGGCAGAAATAAAAGGCTACACTGATGCAGATTGGGCTTCTTGTATTGAGACACGAAGATCTGTCACTTGATTTTGCATATTTCTGGGCAGGTCATTGATATCCTGGAAATCCAAAAAGCAATCAACAGTATCTAAGAGTTCTTCAGAGGCTGAGTATAGAGCCATGGCAACATCGGTATGTGAAATTCAGTGGCTGTTCTACTTACTCAGGGACTTCCACATTACACATTCCAAACCTGCAATCCTATTTTGTGATAACCAAGCTGCCCTCCACATTGCCCACAACCCTACGTTCCATGAGCGAACCAAGCATATAGATATCGACAGTCACATTGTGCGTGACAAGGTCCAAAACAACATTGTTCATCTCCTTCCCATCCGATCCTGCAATCAAATTGCAGACCTTTTTACAAAAGCTCAACATCTACCTTCATTCCTAGATTTCATATCCAAACTTGGCTTGCTGAATATCTACACGCCAAGTTTGAGGGGGGGTAATAGAATCCAACAAATCAAGGCCACAGCTAAACAAACTGCCAGTGAGGATAATGACGAACTAAAAGCCAATTAGCAGTTGACAGATCAACAATTCAGATGTAATCAACATGGATCCCTACATGTCAGCAATACAAATAATAAATGATGCACAGATCATCAATCCATGTGAATGAAGCCCACCTAATCATGGTTGATTTAAAATCATACGGCCTTAACCTCATCCCGTAAATCCCACATTTTACTAACTGTATTCATTGTAAATTATTAGCTAATCATTCTTTTCTTCCTCATGCTTTCAGCGTGAACTTCCTGTATATATACCTTGCTCATATGAGTTATTTTTTCAAGTTGAATAACAAATATTCTTCTTCAATTCTTATTTTGTGAGTTGTTGTTTTAGAAAAACTTTCTTCATCATTCATTCTTCTTTGTGATTCAGTGTGAAATTTCTTGTTGTTGTTTTAGGTACTGGAGGGGGAGAAGTGGAATTCAAACATCTTATAACCAGATGTGAGTTAACTAACCCTATCATTTGAAATTTTATTAATACCATATGTGTTGCTAAGGGTAATGATGTTGATTACTGCATGTCACTATCCTTGAGAATGCTTACGGGACGGAATTGGGTCTGCTTGTTTTTGTTTGGAAGGTTTTCTTTTTTTTTTTCAAATTACTTGACATGTTTCCATATTGTTATATCATTTTGGAAATGAGCTTTATATTTCTTCTTTTTGAATTATTTCTTGTTTCAGTTATCCCCCTTGCTTATACTACTTGTCAATTGAAATTTTATAATGGAATTTCAATGATTGAAGAGGGTGTTTTGGTGTGCAAACTTAATATATACTACTTTTGAATCCCAAGGACATGAGATCATTGCATCGTTAGGTATGGGGAGTGCATAGTAAGATACAATCAATTATCATTTCAATTGAATTGATATGGATGTTTACCGTATGAAGAAAACAATTTGTTTTTCATATCCATCATTATGTTTGGTTCCTACTCCCCCAAGGTTATCATACTTCCATTGCACTTTCTTGTCCTCAATTATGACAATTTGAAAATTTCATTAGGTGGTAGTCCTTCGCATTTTAAGTTGTACATTATAGTTGTAAGATTGAAGTCCAATCGCTCTATGGGTGATGATATGAATCGGTGATAATTGGTATTTATAAAGTCTTAAATATCGTAATTTCATGTTAATTTCTGCATAATATGGTGGTAATTTAAGTGTACATCTAGCGTAATATAGACCATACTATTTGTATACTCCTAATTTTAATGCTTAAAAGAGCTTCGGGCAATCAAAAACTTAGGCTTGTTGATAATACTGCAAGGACTAGAAGTGTTGATCTAAAAATGGTAGTGACTAAAGTGTATAGCAATGTAAATGTACAGGAGTTTAATCAAAATATACGTTAAGTATATGCAATTTGCTCTCAGGAACACCTCTAAGCTTTCATTCCAAAGAGGATGCAACTTTACTGAATGAGGATGACATTATAAATACACGTATATGTAAAAGGCTCTATTGACATGAATTCCTTTTTTATTTAGGAAAATTTTCTGATCATTTTATATTGCAGGATCCTTAATTTGCCTGCTTGTCTTCTTGATTTTATGGATCCCCTTCTCAAGGGATCTAGTACACATAGGCTAGGCTAGCGGACATGGCTCGCATAGCACATCCGAGGATAACAGTATTTCATATTATATGCCAATGGAGTGCTTCCTTCTCGGAGCAGGCGGTTTTTCGACAAGTTCAACCGGTTCCACTCAGTGGCGGAGCCAGAGCTCAAGGTCCGGAGGTGCTCCATTGCATGAAGATTTTTTTTCTTAGTAACGACTTAAGGCTTTGATTCATAGTAGTCAAATCAAAATTTTCAAATTTTTGATAATATAAGGGTAAATTTGATCATAATTGGAAACATTAAGGTGCAAAACAACTGAGATTCAATATAAAGTAAGGACAAGGTGCAAAAATACTCCAACGTTTACACCTAAGAATAATTTTACCTCTAACGTATAAAATGGTGCAATTTTACCCTTAATGTTGGCAGCCAAGAGCAATTTTATCTCTAACGTTGACAAGTTTGGTCAATTGGAGAAATTATTCATCAAATTATTTTCTCAGTCATGAATTTTGTAACTAAAAAAATACAATTAAAAATAATAAAGGAGAATGAGGCTAATAATGATTAAAAATGATACTTAATATTGATATTTTTAAAGGAGAATGAGGTTTAAGGGAAAAAATTAAAGTGAGATAAAAATTGAAGAGAAAGAGATTCAAATATAGGACCAGTTGGATGCAGAGATTCTCTTAATTATCACTACAACCAACTATGCACACTTAATTTTATGTCATATAATCACATTTTACATTATAAGTACTAATTTTAACTATTTTGGGGGGGGCTGCTCGGGAGACCCTCTAGCTCCGCCCCTGGTTCCACTGGCATATCATATGAAGTATTTCTACCCTTGGATGTATAGAGTATTGGAGGATGCAGCTGGGGAGGAAAGAGGTCTGGAAATAGACGGTATTTATTAGGAGGCTGATCCTCCAAAGTAACTATTGCCATCAAAGAACTGGTGTAGTAGTTTTAACTTCATTGAGAGCATAATGTACACATGCTGGACTTGTTTGGTTCTCATGAACGAACTAGCTAAATATATTTTCGTTCTCCGAAAAAAGTAACAAAATACAGTATTCATAGTAATATATTTAGGGGTTACACTCTCCTTCGGGTTTGTATTCATAGTAACATATGTTTTCTGATAAAAAAAAGTAACATATGTTTGTGTTTTTGCTTTATGTTTGTTGTGCGGAATTAATGAAAGATAAAATAATAAACAATCGAAAAACACAGATTTACGTGGTTCACCAACGTTGTGTTGGCTAGTCCACGGGCAGAAGGAGAATAGTATTATTAGGAGGCGAAAATCAGATTACGATGATTAGGTTTACATAATGGGGTATTTATAATACCCAATCTAACCTAATCCCACTAGGAACCCATGATCCTAATCCCACTAGGAACCTATGATCCCAATTCCATTAGGAACCCATGATCCTAATCCAACTAGGAACCCATGATCCCAATTCCATTAGGAACCCATGATCCTAATCCAACTAGGAATCCGAAACCCAATACTACTCCGAATAGGAACTAATTCAAGGCATTACGACAAATCTCCACCTTGACTTGAATCCTCCTGAAAACATGACAGATGCACCCATGATAGTGCCAGATGAACAAACTTCTCCCTCTGCCTCAGAGTTGCCCATAGGCAACTAGTAATCTCTGATGTTTAGCAAGTCCAAACAGTGTTGAAACTTGCTCTGCGGAACGGGCTTGGTAAACATGTCGGCCGGATTGTCAGCAGTGCCTACCTTCTTCACCTTGACCCTCTTCTCACTTCTCAGAAAATGATACCTCACATCTATATGCTTGGTCCTCTCATGATGAACCTGATCCTTGGCTAAGAAGATTGCACTCAAGCTGTCACAATACACTGTAGCCTGATTATGATGTAGACCAAGATCACTAACCAGTCCTTTAAGCCAGATCCCCTCCTTAGCAGCTTCAGTCAGTGCCATATACTCTGCTTTTGTAGTAGACAAAGTCACTGTAGGCTGCAAAGTAGCTTTCCAACTGACAACTGAACCGCCAAGAGTGAAAACATAACCAGTCATAGATCTTCTACTGTCAACATCTCCAGCATAATCAGAGTCTGAAAAACCTGTCACTAAACACTTTGTATCACCTCCATAAATGAGACCAACGTCAGATGTACCTTTTAGGTACCGAAAGATCCTCTTCACAGCTTGCCAATGCTCCTTGCCAGGTTCACCCATAAACCTGCTAACAACACTAATAGCCTGTGCAAGATTAGGTCTAGTGCAGACCATTGCATACATCAAGCTTCCTACTGCACTAGCATAGGGAACTCGAGACATGTACTCCTTCTCTTTGTTGAAACACCTTTCCACATAATTTTGATTTGACAAAATTGTTTAAGTATAATATACATATTCTAAACACACTAAGGTTAAATGCCTTGATTTATTCTACTAATGTGTTTGTTCAATGTTGAGTTATAAATGTTATAAGACATAAGGATTGGAAGGCCCAAGCCCAATACGGAATCCAAGGCCCATGTCAAACAACTCAGTACACTCGGCCCGCGTATGTCAAGACGTTGCCGTTTTGAATGAAATCGCAACTCAGCAGACGGAAGGATCTAGAAGCCCTTCGGGAACAACTTCAAGATAAAGCTACTGAGTAGTCTCGACAAACGTACAAGACAGCAGCTGGCGAAGGAAAACTTCCAGACAAAGTGTTTCCTCTTTTGGCAAAGTTCAGACAACACAGTATGCTGTCCAGTTGACTTTACCATAAAAGGAGAGACCATCTACTGAGCTGACCGAGGACAGAAGATACACGATTATGATTGGCCGAGAGCTCTGCACAAGTCAGGATGACAACGACACATAGTCGTTTCCCTCCAACGGTTATTTCGAAATTCGGAATGACCAATGACCCAGACGTCTCTATAAATAGTGCCATCACAAGCTTCACAATATACAGAACTTGATCAAGCCATTACGCTGACCAAATCTCTACAAGTTCTGCAAGCAAAGAAGCAAAGCAAATTTCTTACACTACAATTTTCACATCTGTGTAAAAGTCTAGAGTGATTGTAAAATCGGCTAAAGTGTCTTAGCACATCTTTGTATTAGGACAAAACACTTATCATTTCTAGAGATAGAAAGGAGAGGCTGAGTACTCGGTTTTAAGTACTCAGCAAAGAGAATAGGATTGAGTAGAAGTATAGAGGAAGGTACTCTTGTCATACTCAATTGCTGATATTGCAAAAGGTTTGAGGATCTACCTTTAAAGAGCTCAGTAGAGGATTTGAAATCTCGGAAGTGTTCCGGGGACAGGACGTAGGCTTAGAAGAAGCCGAACCTGGATAAATCTGCTGAGTGAAGTATTCCTAAACCTTTAACTCCTTATTTGTATTGCTTGCTTAAATAATAAAAAACTGACCAAGTAAAGAGGTCAAGTTGAGTTGTGCGCATTAAACGTAAGAGCTCAGGAATAGACTCTAAGTGCTATCTCCTGACTCAAGCTAAGAAACTGACCTAGTCACCTGTTGACTAAGCCAGTATCTTGCTGTTTACTCAGCGCCGCTGTTAAAACCTTTTTCTTTAGAAAAAGAAGTCTGCCTTAAATTAGAAAAAAGTTTAAATAGTTCCTAACCCCGCCCCCCCCCCCCCCTTGGAACTATACGTGCAACTAAACAAGGGACCAACAAGTGGTATCAGAGCTTAAAAGCTCACTTTAAAAGGTCTAACAACCTTGAGCTGATCCCTACCATGGGCGAAAACAGCACTCAGTTTCTCCCTGGAAACCAAACAACTCAAATACTGCCTGAGGGGCTGTCCATTACTAGGCCTCCCCTATTCTTCGGGTCAAACTATACCTTTTGGAAGAATAGGATGAAAAACTTCATTCAGGCTACAAACATGAGTGCCTGGCTATCTATAGTCCAAGGCCCGTTTGTACCTGTCGAGGTTGTGGCTGGCCAAACAGTTATAAAAGCTGAGGCCAAATGGACAGAGGATGATCTTAAGAAGCTTCAAAACCATGCTTCGGCTATCAATATGCTTCACTGTGCGCTCGATGCTGCAGAATATAACAAAATCTCAGGTTGTGAGTCGGCACAAGAGATCTGGAAAAAGCTGGAAGTCACCTACGAGGGAACAAACAAAGTAAAAGAATCCAAGGTGAATCAGCAGATGAGACTGTACGAGCTGTTCGAGATGAACAATGATGAGGGAATTTCAGACATGAACGCAAGGTTCACCAACATCATTAATGAGCTCAAGAGACTTGGGAAAATCTTCACTGAGGAAGAACAAGTCAAAAAGATACTCAGGAGTCTTCCGAAAGACTGACAAGCAAAGAAGACAGCAGTTGAGGAAGCTCAGGATTTAACCACCTACAAATATGGCCAACTCATCGGTTCATTACTGACCCATGAGATATCCATGAAAAACTTTGAGGTGAAGGAAAAATCTGATGACAAGAAGCAGAAGTCACTTGTCATGAAAGCTGACTCCACTGACGGGAGTTCAACTGATGATGAGGAGATGGCTATGTTCACAAGGAAGATGAAAAGGCTATTCAGGAAGAGTGACAAATACTCTAAAAAGCCTTACAAAAAGTTTGATAAGTATAAGGCTGACTCAAGTGACAGCAAATACAGAAAGGACAGCTCAAAGCCCATTACATGCTTTGAGTGCCATCAAACTGGCCATATTAAGTCAAACTGCCCCACGCTGAGGAAAGACAAGAAAAGTGGGAAGAAGGCAATGGTGGCTACTTGGAGCGACAGTGATGAGTCTTCATCCACAGAAACTGAGGCCACCGAGTCAGCGAAGATATGCTTCATGGCTGACGAACTTGCTGAGCCATGCGTCTCTGAGCATGCTGACCCATCTATCGCATCAGATGATGAGGAGCAATCAAATGAGGTAATTTCTCTTCCCCAGCTCAGAAATGATATGGTTAATGCCCTGAGTGATCTCTATACACTTGTCAAGAAGTGTAATAAGAAAGTTAGAGCACTCAGCAGGCGCTGTGATGAAGTGGAAGAGGTCAAACTCAGTGACCTCAGATTCCTTCTTCAGGACAACTCAACTCTGCATGATAATATGAAAATCATTGCTGAGTCTGTCTCTGAAGTCCAGTCAGTTTCAAAGAAACTGAGGAAGGATGTCACAACTATCCAGAACCAACTAAAGGTTCCTAAGAAAAATAACATTCCTCTGAGAACTCAGTACCAAGGTACTCAGCAGAGATGGAATCCCCAGCGAAAAGTCCAGTGTGACTTTTGTGGGAAGTTAGGACACACCACTAAGGTGTGCTGGCACGCTCAGCACTGGGGTGCTGACAAGTCAGTAAAAAATCCTAAACAGAAGGTCAGTTGTGACTTCTGTGGAAAGTGTGGCCATACTGTCCATGTATGTCGCCATAAAATAAAATATGATGCTATACCTGTTGCACCTAACAAGTCAGGACCCAAAAAGATTTGGGTACCTAAAAGTAACTAGTTATAATGCAGGTAAGCCTGAGATGTGCCGAGAAGTCAAAGATGTGGTATATTGACAGCGCATGCTCAAGGCATATGACGGGTGATGAAACTCAGTTCATCACGTTTGAGCGTAAACGAGGAGGGAGCGTAAGTTTTGGAGACAACAAGAAGGGTAAGATAGTAGGGTCAGGAACCATCGGAGGTAATCCTACTATTGAATCTGTCTCCCTAGTCAGCGGACTCAAATATAACTTACT
The DNA here is from genome assembly GCF_963576675.1 of Euphorbia lathyris. Taxonomy (NCBI): domain Eukaryota; kingdom Viridiplantae; phylum Streptophyta; class Magnoliopsida; order Malpighiales; family Euphorbiaceae; genus Euphorbia; species Euphorbia lathyris. Next base: position 20,608,881 of record NC_088918.1, on the reverse strand, counting down.
CAGCGTAGCTCAGCTATGTGACAATGGGAGAAAAGTTATATTTGATGCTACTGGATGTAAAATATATGAGGGTAAAACAAATGAGTTAATTTTAACTGCCCCTCGGATAGATAATGTCTTTATGCTAGACTTAGAAAAAAAGTTTTCAAAAACTGTGTGCTTAGTAACAAAGGAAGAAAATTCCTGGCTATGGCACAGGAGACTTGGTCATGTAAGCATGGACCTCCTGGCCAAACTAGCAAGAAAGCAATTGGTTGAGGGACTTCCTGAACTTAAATTTCAAAAAGATCAATTATGCCACGCTTGCCAAGCTGGAAAACAAACCAAACAATCTTTTCACAGTAAAAACATTGTCTCAACTAAACGTCCGTTAGAGTTACTACACTTGGATCTCTTTGGTCAAGTCCAGCCGCTGAGTCTGGGTGGAAGAAGATTTTCCTTGGTCATTGTAGATGAATTCTCTCGGTATACGTGGGTCATCTTGCTGACCAGCAAGGATGAGACTTTTGAGACATTTTCAAATTTGGTTAAAAAAATTGAAAATGAAAAAGACCTAAAATTAGCTCATATCCGTAGTGATAACGGTAGAGAATTCAAAAACCAAAAGTTTATTGAATTCTGTGAAGCCAGCGGCATTGACCACAATTTTTCTGCTCCTAGAACACCTCAGCAAAATGGGGTTGTAGAAAGGAAGAACAGAACTCTGGTTGAAATAGCCAGGACAATGCTGGATGAGCATAGGCTTCCAAAGTATTTTTGGGGAGAGGCTGTTAACACAGCGTGCTACATTCTTAATAGGGCTCTAGTTAGACCTATACTCAAGAAAACCCCCTATGAACTTTGGAAAGGACAAAAGCCCAATATTGGATACTTTCGTGCCTTTGGCTGTAGATGTTTTATTTTAAATACCAAAGATAGCTTAGCAAAGTTTGATTCAAAAGCTGATGAGGCTATCTTTTTGGGCTACTCAACAAACAGCAAAGCATACAGAGTCTTTAATAAGCGAACTCAAGTTTTAGAAGAGTCAATACATGTAGAGTTCGATGAAACTGACCCTGCAGGTAGATACCAGCCGCTGATCGAAGATGATCCAAACTCAGTAACCATTGCTGACCTAGAACCAGCTACTGAGTCATTCACAAAAAGGCTGACCAAGAGTAAGAGTGAACCTAAGATTACTTTTGCTGACCCATCTACTTCTGCAGAGATTATTGAAACAGGAACAACACAAGACATAAATCTACCCAAAGAAATAAGGATTCCAAGAGGGCACTCCGAAAGTGCAATCCTTGATTCTGCTGGGAATACCCTGATGACTAGGAATCAACTCAGGAAGTACCTCAGCAATGTTGCTTTCGTCTCAGTACAAGAACCGAAGAATTTCGCTGAAGCTGAGTACGATGAATTCTGGATGAACGCAATGAAAGAGGAGCTCGATCAATTTCGAAGAAATGATGTATGGGAGTTAGTGCCTCATCCAAAGAGTCAAAAGACCATCGGAACAAGATGGGTCTTCAGGAACAAGATGGACGAACAAGGAAACGTAGTCAGGAACAAAGCAAGGCTTGTAGCTCAGGGCTACAGTCAACAAGAAGGTATTGACTACGGTGAGACCTTCGCCCCAGTGGCAAGGCTAGAGGCAATTAGAATACTGTGTGCATATGCATCTTACATGAATTTTAAATTATTTCAAATGGATGTCAAAAGTGCATTTCTTAATGGAGTTATAAACGAGGAGGTTTATGTAAATCAACCTCCAGGTTTTGAGGACCCTAAATTCCCAAACCATGTTTATAAACTCAAAAAGGCTCTGTACGGCCTCAACCAAGCACCACGTGCTTGGTATGAGAGGCTGACCAGTTTCCTGCTGACTAGAAATTACGTCAGGGGCAAAGCTGATACAACCTTATTCATTAAGAAAAAGGGTAAAGATACCCTGCTGGCCCAAATTTATGTTGATGATATAATATTTGGTGCAACTAACGAATCAATGTGCAAGGAGTTTAGCAAGCAAATGCAGACTGAGTTCGAAATGTCCATGATGGGAGAACTCAACTTCTTCCTCGGTCTTCAAATTAAACAAGGAAAGAATGGCATCTTCATCAGTCAAGCCAAATATGCCAAGGAGATCTTAAAGAAATATGACTTGGAAAATTGCAAGCCAATATCCACTCCTATGGGCACTGACACTGTCCTCTGCGCTGATGAGAATGGTAAGTCAGTAGACAGCAAATTATATCGAGGTATGATAGGCTCTCTACTTTACTTAACAGCCAGTAGACCGGACATTCAATTTTCAGTATGCTACTGTGCTAGATATCAATCTAACCCTAAGGAATCTCATTACATTGCTGTAAAAAGGATCCTTAGATATTTGCAAAGCTCAGTGAACGCAGGTTTGTGGTATCCAAATACTCATGATTTTACACTCATTGGATACACTAACGCTGACTATGGACGAGATAAGCTGGAACGAAAAAGCACCTCTGGAGGATGCCACTTCTTAGGAAGCTGTCTTGTATCCTGGTTCAGCAAAAAGCAGGCGTCAGTAGCCCTGTCCACCACTGAAGCTGAGTACATTGCTGCTGGTCATTGTGTTGCTCAAGTCATATGGATCAAGCAACAACTTGAAGATTATGGTGTTCAAACGAAGACAATTGAAGTCAAATGTGACAACAAAAGTGCAATTGATCTTTCCAAGAACCCAATTCAACACAGCAGAATGAAGCATGTCAGCATCAGACATCACTTCATTAGAGACCATGTACTCAAGGGTGAGATCAAGCTGACTTTTGTCCCAACGGACGAACAGCTTGCTGATATCTTCACGAAGCCACTGGCCCGTGAGCAGTTCAGCATACTGAGAGAAGCAATTGGTATGTTTAATCCTCTTCAGTAAATTCCTTGCTAAATGAATATGAATGCTGAGTGGATTACATGCTGAATGATTTTTTTTGTTTGCTGAGTATCTCATTGAAACTGACTGAATATACAATACTGAGTAAACTTGCACACTGAGTAAATTAGTTTAGAACTTGAACTTAAAATCATCCTTAAATGATGCACTGACCACTCATAATATCAAACGTTTGACATTCTAAAAACTGAGTGATTGATCCGTTAGCATAAATGCAAAGCACGCGTATAGCCTAGGATGACGTATTCGCCGTAATGTGTCATAAATTCCAGGATCATTGTTGGTACATGATCCCAAGGCAAAACTGACACATGGATTCGATTAAGATCCACACCGTTCATTCGTCTATAAATTATGGGTATTTCCCCATCTTTTACTCTTTACGCTTAATCAATTCTTAAGGCAAAGAAATCACCTAGAACTTCTTTTCTCTCAAATTTCTCTAATTCCTCCATCTTCGAAGAATGACTAAGTTATCTTTCAACGTCTCCGGTGTCAGCCACCAAAAGTCCTGCTCCGATGAACCTTCACAAAACCCCTCTACACCGAGCAAGGGTAAAACTGGCCAAACTTCTGGCAAAGGGAAAGCTGTTAAGATCAGGACCTACTCCAAGGTCTTCGAAAATGTCCGCGAATGGAAGGTTGAGCCCTCCAGATGGGTCTCTGAGCATTTCGTACAACATGAACAACCATTTGCTGAATGGATTTCTAAGAACGAATGGACTGGGCTGTTCTCAGTCAGAGATGAGACATATCCTGACTTGGTAAGGGAGTTTTACCACAACCTCAAGGTTGCTAGTGACTCCGCCGACTACCTAAGCACTGAAGTAAGAGGGAAAACCATCTTCATCAACCCTCTGTACATAGGAAATCTCCTCCAGCTCAAAACTGAGGGAGTAAGGCTGAGGAAGTCAGGAGATCAGGACAAAACCAACTATGTCCTTACCTTCTGCAAACCTGAGGGTTACTCAGGAGAAGTCTCAGCATCTTCAATGGGTCAGCACCAGAAGATGGCTCACTATCTGCTGACATACTTTATATATCCGAAGATCAATTGCACTACATCAGCAACGAACTTCGAGCAGTGCTTCATCTGGCACATGCTGACATACACCCCCATCAACCTACCAGTTTTTCTTATTGCTGGCTTTCTACACAGCACTGGTACACTGAGGTTAGGGTCAATTATTACCAAGATCCTCATCGACCACAAGATTGACCTCGAAGGTGAGGAATCCGTTAGAGGAACTGAGATCACAGTTGCCTCGCTGAGGGCACTGAAATTTGGACAGCCCTTGAAGAAGGGAAAAGCTGCTGCTGGTCAAACTGACCAAGCTGAGGAATCTGTTGCTGAGCCTAAGAAATGGTGAAGAACTAAGGCCCCAGCTTCTCGTAAGAGAAAATCTGCTGAGACTCCTTCACCAAACATTGAGTCTCCAGCAAAGAGGCAAAGATCAGCTGGTAAGTCAGCTGAGAAGAGAAACAGGCAAGATGAGCTTGGCACTGAGGAAGCTGCTGAGCTACCTCAGAAGAAGCAGAAGCCTTCAACACTGGCACCTCTAGAAGCTATGCCGACAGACTTCATTGTACCGGGTGATTCTTACTTCACCCAGTGTCAAGGTACAAGTGATGAGTCTGAGGAGCATGAGGTCCAGTTAGATGACCACTTCATCTCCCAAGTTGAGGAAGAACTTGATGGAGACAGCACTGCTAAAGAAGAAGCTGAAACCAGCGATCAGGATGTCGCTGATGAATCTGAGGAATATGACAGCGAAATTGAGGTTGAGGATGCCAACACTGGGTTAGCTGGTGGAAATGTGCAAACTAACACCGAGTTAGCTGCTGGAGTTGAGCAAGTTGAGCAAGATGACCAGACCCATACTGAGCATAAGGAACCTTCTCCTACTCACTCAGAAGAACCTGCTCATCATACCACTCCACCATGAAGAAGGCGAAAGCTGGTCAAGGCTAGTGAGAAGATGGTCAGTGAACTTCCTGTGCAATCACCATCTATTCCTGAACTTGTCCTCTCTAAGACAATAAAGGACCCTTCTACTGTTCAACTAAAGTTTTTCAAACGGCCATCAACTTCCTCTACTACGACGCCGTTGGAAAAACAAGCCTCTGTTTCTTCTCAACAGGAACATGCCGACCATAACACTTCAACCACTTCAACTAGTCAAGTTGAACCGACCACTGATCATGCTGTCTCCTCAAGCATGGTGCTGACTCCCCATCCTTCCGCCGTCAGCACAGACAGTGTTCGGGTTATTACTTCCACAACAAACCTCTCTGCTGATCAATCAACATTACCTCCAATTCAAGTGCAGATTGAGCCAAGTCATCCAGTCACTGACCAGGGCACTCCCTTCACTCCACTTTCTTCTGGTCATACTGATATACATCGGGATGCCACTGCGTCCGGCAAAAAGCTCATTGACTCAGTACAAGCACTCATCCACGATCTTCAACATTCCGCTTCACCTGCTGCTGGATCTTCAATTCTTGAGACAACTCAGCTCTCCCAGGTCACTCTACTTCTCAACGAAGTCAAGGGACTCAAGGATCTGCTGAATGTAGTCTTATCATTCCAAGCCCAGCAAGCTAAGCAGGATTCACTTGCCAAGTTGGCAGAAATACAGCTGTCAACAATTCAACACCTGAACTCTCTCCATCAGCAAGTTCAGAAGTTGTCTGCTGTGAACACTGACTACGCCACTTCCTCAGAACTCAAAATGCTTTTTGCTCAGCTTCATACTGAGCAACTTAAGACAAATGAGCAAATGGTGTCCTATAGTCAGTGCTCCGTCGAGCAAATCGGTGAGGCCATCCGGCTACTTAACCTCAACAAGCAAGAGATCGATACTGACGCGTTGAAGCAAAATTAGTTGCTGTCTCTCGCACAGCAATCTTTCAACCACATCCGTTATAATAATCTCCAGCATCATCATTATGACTCAGCTCTCTTGAAGACATTCCACCAAGTCTTTGCTGGCCTCTCTGAAGCTCTCATCTGGCAAACCAAAGCTCAAGCGTTCAGCATCAATATGCTCAGTGCTGCTGATCTTCGAGTTCTAGTAGAAGTATCAGCTGATGGAGTTGCCATTTTTGATGGCGTCAATGATAGTGCTGACAAGCTAAAAGAGCTTTCACAAGAACTGACTCGCACTGTCTTAACCGATGCGTTCAAGCTCCCTGAAGTTGACAAAACGGGGGAGAAAGCGCAAGCTGCTAGAGCTCAGCATGAGCGACGTCAGTACGAGCGAAGTCAGTCACAGGGCAAGAAAAAGAAATAAGCATAACTTAGGGCAAAACAGTTGCAATCTATTCGTCTTCTTTCTTTTCTTTGTGTAATTACTGACTGCTATCAATATATATCATACTTGCATTTCTTATTCAAATCTTGAGTTATGATATATGCTATTAAGTACTGAGTCATTATGTATCTTCAATTAAATCAGCTATGTGTAATACTTGTAACATTTATTAACTAAATGATATGTTGATAACATGTTTGACATTAACCTATGTGTTTATAAAACATTCTGATAAGAACTCATTGAACAACAAATTCTCAGCGCGCGCTCTATATGTGTAAACCTTCCACCTAACACTGAGTAAATGGAATATGTAATATAGCTGACCTATACCTAAAAACTGACCTTAGACTTACTCATTTAAATCCTTAAATGTTTTAAGTAAAACTAAGTCAGTAGCTCAACCCTTACGGGGGAGTTTGCTAAATTATATTAGGTCAACTATCATGGGGGAGCTCATACTGAGTTCCTTGCTGAATGGTTTTGCCAACATCAAAATAGGGGAGTTTGTTGAAACACCTTTCCACATAATTTTGATTTGACAAAGTTGTTTAAGTATAATATACATATTCTAAACACACTAAGGTTAAATGCCTTGATTTATTCTACTAATGTGTTTGTTCAATGTTGAGTTATAAATGTTATAAGTCATAAGGATTGGAAGGCCCAAGCCCAATACGGAATCCAAGGCCCATGTCAAACAACTCAGTACACTCGGCCCGCGTATGTCAAGACGTTGCCGTTTTGAATGAAATCGCAACTCAGCAGACGGAAGGATCTAGAAGCCCTTCGGGAACAACTTCAAGATAAAGCTGCTGAGTAGTCTCGACAAACGTACAAGACAGCAGCTGGCGAAGGAAAACTTCCAGACAAAGTGTTTCCTCTTTTGGCAAAGTTCAGACGACACAGTATGCTGTCCAGTTGACTTTACCATAAAAGGAGAGACCATCTGCTGAGCTGACCGAGGACAGAAGATACACGATTGTGATTGGCCGAGAGCTCTGCACAAGTCAGGATGACAACGACACATAGCCGTTTCCCTCCAACGGTTATTTCGAAATTCGAAATGACCAATGACCCAGACGTCTCTATAAATAGTGCCATCACAAGCTTCACAATATACAGAACTTGATCAAGCCATTACGCTGACCAAATCTCTACAAGTTCTGCAAGCAAAGAAGCAAAGCAAATTTCTTACACTACAATTTTCACATCTGTGTAAAAGTCTAGAGTGATTGTAAAATCGTCTAAAGTGTCTTAGCACATCTTTGTATTAGGACAAAACACTTATCATTTCTAGAGATAGAAAGGAGAGGCTGAGTACTCGGTTTTAAGTACTCAGCAGAGAGAATAGGATTGAGTAGAAGTATAGAGGAAGGTACTCTTGTCATACTCAATTGCTGATATTGTAAAAGGTTTGAGGCTCTACCTTTAAAGAGCTCAGTAGAGGATTTGAAATCTCGGAAGTGTTCCGGGGACAGGACGTAGGCTTAGAAGAAGCCGAACCTGGATAAATCTGCTGAGTGAAGTATTCCTAAACCTTTAACTCCTTATTTGTATTGCTTGCTTAAATAATCAAAAACTGACCAAGTAAAGAGGTCAAGTTGAGTTGTGCGTATTAAACGTAAGAGCTCAGGAATAGACTCTAAGTGCTATCTCTTGACTCAAGCTAAGAAACTGACCTAGTCACATGTTGACTAAGCCAGTATCTTGCTGTTTACTCAGCGCCGCTGTTAAAACCTTTTTATTTAGAAAAAGAAGTCTGCCTTAAATTAGAAAAAAGTTTAAATAGTTCCTAACCCTCCCCTTTAGAACTATACGTGCAACTAAACAAGGGACCAACACTCTTCAGCAGACTTAGGTGCAAAAGAAATAGACAGATGTGCACTTGCAGCACTAGGAGTATTTATGGGCTTTGCGGTAGACATGCCAAATCTTGACAAGATCTTCTGAATATAGCCCTTCTGTGACAGAAAAAGTTTCCTTTTGCTTCTGTCCCTATAAATCTCTATTCCTAGAATTTTCCGAGCTGCACCCAAATCCTTCATCTCGAACTCTGCGCTGAGAAGACCTTTCAACTTCTGAATGTCGTGCTTCTTCCTTGTAGCTATCAACATGTCATCTATATACAACACCAGATAGATAAAAGACTCATCTTCCAGTTTATTGTAATAGACACAACAATCATATGGGCTCCTGGTGTAGCCCAGCTGCATCATGTAGCTGTCAAACCTCTTATACCACTGCCTAGGAGACTACTTAAGTCCATACAAGGACTTCTTCAACTTGTAAACATAATTCTCCTTCCCAGGAATCTGGAAACCATCTGGTTGGGTCATGTAGATCTCTTCCTCCAAATCTCCATGCAGAAAGGCTGTCTTTACATCAAGTTGCTCAAGCTCCAAATCCTGATGTGTAACTATAGCTAGCAACACTCTAATAGAGGTGTGTCTGACTACTGGTGAGAATATCTCATTATAATCCACTCCCTCTCTTTGATTGAAACCTCTAGCAACAACTCTAGCCTTACACTTGACTCCCTCTGCAAGTGATATCCCTTCCTTTATCTTGAGAACCCACTTGCAAGTAATAATCTTTCTCCTTGGAGGTGGTATGACTAAATCCCATGTTTGATTCTTATGAAGGGATTCCATCTCATCTCCCATAGCAGCAAGCCATTTCTCAGAATCGGTGCCTAAAACTGCTTCTTGGTAAGTTGATGGTTCACGAGTGTCCACCTCTTCAGCAACCTGTAGTGCATAGCCCACCATGTCCTCATACCTCTTAGGTGGCCTAACTCCAACCCTCCTTGGTCGATCTTGAGCTAAGCTACGATGTGCAGCTTCAGATGGTTGAGAAACTGATGGTGTAGACTCTGGTAGCTCTATTTCTGCTTCTAACTCTTGTTCCTTCAAGCCACTCTCACTCTGTATGACCTGAAACTGCACCTGTTTATCAATGCTATCAGTTTCGATTGCAGTTGTAGGCTTCACAGTGTGTCTAAGCATAGATTTTTCGTCAAAGACTACATTTCTGCTCAAAATGACCATTTTCTCTGATGGAGACTAGATCCTGAAGCCTTTAACTCCATCTCCATAGCCTACGAACACTCCCTTCTTGGCTCTTGGCTCTAGCTTACCCTCATTAACATGATAGTAAACTGTGCACCCAAAAGCTTTCAAATTTGAGTAATCAGCAACCTTTCCTAACCACATTTCTGTAGGCGTCTTGAGTTGTATGCCGGTGTGTGGTCCGCGGTTAATCAGATAACATGCTGTGTTCAACGCTTCAGCCTAGAATCTTCTTTCTAACCCAGTGTTAGAGAGCATGCTCCTCACCCTCTCCAGTAATGTCTAGTTTATTCGTTCAGCTACACCATTCTGTTGCGGTGTATTCCTGACTGTGTGATGCCGAGCAATCCTTTCATCCTTATAGAATTGATCAAACTCAGACGAGCAGAATTCCATACCATTATCAGTTTGCAGCCTCTTTATCTTCTTCCCTGTTTGGTTTTCCACCAATGCTTTCCACTGCTTGAAATTCTTGAAAGATTCACTTTTATGCTTCATCATGATGACCCAAGTCATCCTTGAATAATCATCAATCAGAGACATAAAATATCTGTGACCTCCCAAAGACTCAACTCGAGATGGACCCCAATAATCAGAGTGGATGTAATCAAGTGTGTCTTTTGTTATGTGAATAGCTTTGGGAAACTTGCTGCGATGTAGTTTCCCAAAGACACAATGTTCACAAAGCTCCAGACTTTTGATCTTATGACCATCAAGAAGATCATCCTTTGATAGAATCTGCATCCATCTTTCGCCCATATGACCAAGTCTCATATGCCATATCTTTGTCATATCCTCCTGGTCAATCTCTGACGATGCAGCATTAGCTGAACCTGTAACAGTGGAACCTTGCAGAAAATACAAAGTACCATGCTTCACACCTTTCAGAATCACATCAGAACCTTTATAGACATGTAGAACTCCATCTTTTCCTGACCAGCTGAGACCCCTGCTGTCTAACAGACTCAGAGATATCAGATTCTTCGTCATCAACGGAACATGCCTGACTTCGTTCAACGTGTAGAACTTACCATCATGTGTCCTCAACTTGATCGAGCCTATTCCAACTGCTTTGCAGACATGACTATTAGCCATTGAAATGCTACCTCTATCTACCTGCTTATAAGTTGAAAAACATTCTCTCCTTGGACAAATATGGTAAGATGCTCCAGAATCAAGAACCCACACATTAGAGTGATGAGTGTGTCCATCAGCAACTAGAGCAATATCATTTTCAGAGCTGCTGTCGCCATCTGCTACAACAGCAGAACCTGGTTGATTTTCTGATTTCTTCTTCTTCTTTGGACAATCAGTTTTCCAATGTCCTTTCTCCTTACAGTAATTACAGGTGTCGTCTGGCCTGGGACCCTTTGAGAACGGCTTCTTAGACTTCTTCTTTCCACCGTTTCCCTTTCCCTTACTGCCGCTGGCAACCAATCCAGAGGCCTGATTATCTGCACCTGTATGGCTCGCCTTATGAATCAAACTCCCTGCTATGAAGAGATGACCTAAATGATTGAACAAAATTCTCATATGAAAGCGGTAAAGACACCAACAGAATCAAAGCAACATCTTCATCTTCAATTTTCACATCAATTTTACGTAATTCTAATAATAATGTGTTCAATTGATCTAAATGATCCCTGAGTTGCATACCTTCCTGCATTCGCAGGCCAAACAGACGTTGTTTCAGAAGAAGTTTGTTCGTTAGAGATTTCGTCATGTATAAGCTCTCTAACTTCATCCACAGACCGGCAGCAGTCTCTTCGTCTGAGACCTCAGTGATGACGTCATCTGCGAGGCACAACATAATTGTTGAATGTGCATTTTCTTCCAGAATCGTCATCTTAGCAGTGACTTCTCCCGTTGCCTTCTTCAACGGCGTCCACAGACCTTGTTGTTTTAACAAAGCCCGCATCTTGATCTGCCATAGACTGAAACTATTTCTCCCAGTAAACTTTTCGATTTTCACGTTCATCGCAGACATATTTCTCTCCAGAAAACAAAACCCCGATCGGAAACCGAAAGCTCTGATACCAGTTTGTTGTGCGGAATTAATGAAAGATAAAATAATAAACAATCGAAAAACACAGATTTACGTGGTTCACCAACGTTGTGTTGGCTAGTCCACGGGCAGAAGGAGAATAGTATTATTAGGAGGCGAAAATCAGATTACGATGATTAGGTTTACATAATGGGGTATTTATAATACCCAATCTAACCTAATCCCACTAGGAACCCATGATCCCAATTCCATTAGGAACCCATGATCCTAATCCAACTAGGAACACATGATCCCAATTCCATTAGGAACTCATGATCCTAATCCAATTAGGAATCCGAAACCCAATACTACTCCGAATAGGAACTAATTCAAGGCATTACCACAATGTTCTTATATTTGCCAGTAGGAATTTACTGTTGCACTTAAATGTTTTGTTTTCATAGATGGATGGGCACTTCTACATTGAAAAAATAATAATTCAGCCCTCTATGTAACTATTTGCATCAAATTTCTTTTAATATATCTATATGTATAATATTATGCAAAATTCAATTTTTCAATTTATGAGTATATATGTATCGTGAGTTTAATTAATAATACTACATGTTCAATTTGTTTGAATTATATTGTTCAATTCGTGGTAAATTATATATTTGTCTTCATGATTCAATCCTTAAACCATTCCACATGAATTAAGATGTTCAATTAATTATATATTCAATTTCCTTAAATAATTTATTAAGGTTTAGTTAAAATAAAAAAATAATATTGTATTAATAGTTTATTTATATAGTTACGTCATAATTATATATCAAAGTTAAGTAAATATTTTTGAGATTTTTCATTTAATGAAATATTCTATATATCATTTAAATCAATTTTCACTATATATTCTTGATGTAGATTAAAGTCACTCAGAATTTTGATAACAACCCAAATTATTCTAGAATCAGGAATAAAGGAAAATTAATAGAAATAATGGCAAACCATTATTCATTCTAAAGAAATATTTATGCATGATTAATGTGGAATTAATACAGGATTAATGCAGGGGTGAATATGCAAATAATGAGGAAAATGAAAGAGTCTTTAGCATTATGCCACACCACGTGGACCATGACGAGACCCGCCATTGTTCTCAAAGAGAGCGTACATACGCTTTGATGGATCTAAGAATACCAAAAGACGCCTTTATTACCATCCATGAATGGGAATAAATACAATTAAATGTCAATTAATAGCCATTAAAGGGGAATAAAGACTTGACTATTCGAATACCTCAACTCTGAGGGTTTCAATGCTAAATGCTGAGATTAATGGAGAATTGATAGCAATTAAAGATAAGTAATGACATGACTGTTCATCTACATCTCCATAACATCCAAATATCATACATGAGGAAAAAGGATAATTAGACAAAGAATGAAGGATCCGCCATCAATACTCTTATGGATAAGGATCCACCGAAAGATCTATGGATTCCTCAACATGCCTCAAAGGGTCAAACGCCTTGGGAGACCCACCGTCAAACATCGATACGCCCAAGGAACGGCCAAGCCAATTCCCAATAAAGGCAACTAATAACCCATTAATGAGCTAACGGTCATACTTGAATAAGATCAGTAACCGCCATTAATGAGGCATTAATGGAGACTTTCTAGTAACCAAGAGTTACACCTACATGAGTATAAATAGCTTGCATCCCAAGCTATTGAGGTACACTGACTGATTCTCTACTTTTGTGCTTACAGTTTATTCTCAGAAATATTACTGACTTTGGCATCGGAGTGTCCCCGGCCGATCCCAACGGCGCCTCACAGGGAAGTGCTCCGATCAAGGATTTTTTCCAAGTTATCAATTGGTGCGGTGAAGGTGGATCTCTAACAAATAGAAGATCACAAAATCTTGATTGTATAGAGTTTCACAAAGAACAAAATAATGGAGTCAATGGAACAGAAATCTCAATCTCAAACCTTGGCTCAATCAGTACAAACAAATCTATACAAAGATAAGGTTCTCTACAGATTGGTGTGAAGAGTTTTCTACATGAAATCTGGAATTTTATGATAAACAAGATAAGTTTCTTCTCCTTTCTTGTTCCATTTTTAATCAAAGAAATTTGAGATTCTCCACCCTTATAAAGTGCTATGAATATCATATATGTTATTATGATAAATCTAATAAATTGTGAAAGATAAAGTCATAGACACAAATCTTTCATTAAATCTTGCATGCCTACTATGCCCTCATATTTTTATGCATGACAAGTGTAATATGTCATTATCATTGAATTAGTACAAGATGCATGTATAAGATCCGTAATCTTGGAATTTTATAAAAAATTCATCCATTCAAGGTGATTTTATCACTTAATATTAAAATATCATAAAAGGCTCGTGTAATTACAGATGATTTAGATCTGATTAGTCTTTTGGATGAACATGCATATAACTATTAGAAGAAATTACAAAGAAATCATATTTGGTTTTTCTTGTACTATTCACCATCTATGTATGGTTTTTCTCATATATAGTACTTTTAATATCAAAAATTCATATTTTTGAATATTGTTTTGTCAAACAATTATTTCATTCCCTTTTTTACAAGGATGTGTTTATTCATAATAAAAACTGTTTATCTGACATTGTTAGAATTTCTTTTACCAAGAGACTTGAACATATTGAATCTATTTGTGATTATCATGTAATTGTCCCTAACTATTAAAGCCATTATGGACTGATGAATTACTAAATTGGATAAGCGAAACTTTCATACCCTGAGCTAACTATAAAATAGTGTAAGCGTCAGTTTCAGATCAGAACATTAATTTATGCAAAGTTCTTAGGATATACATGAGAGTTTCTTAAAGATTGTTTGGATGATTATATATGAAGGTAGGTGAGGGTGAATTTTGAGTAATTTTTCTTACACCCCGAATTGGAGGAGAATCATGGTACATGTATTTTTCTTCCAAAATTACCCTTTGTATTTTATTTTATTTATACAAATGAAATGATATAAGAGTAATTTTATATATAACTACATTATTAAATCATCACTTACCTTACTTTAATTACACCTCATTCAAATGAGGCCTTAATGATCTCTGAATGCCATTAATGCATGGATGCACAATATAGATTGCAAGTAAATAGCAACTATGTAAGATATCTTACCCAATATAGAATGTCATAACTTTTATGATGTTTAAAATAAATATGCTATCTTGGATATTAATGTGCATTGAAATACAAAAGGACATTGTTCTTAAACCATTTTCATTGTGGTTATTTATTAAGAATTCATTATGATATTTATGTGCAGTAGTAATCTTTATGGTTATGACCGTTATATGTGGTATTATTAACACAAGCACTGTTAAAATTCTATTATGAATTTGTTTGACATATAATATTTACTCGGTTTTATCCTTTGATTAAGTTCATTCTAGAGTCAGGGACCAACGTGAAGGAATTACTAAATTGATTCCAAGATGAACTAAGAATTCCATAAGGAGACATTGCATCGTACATGATATTTGCCAACAAAGGTCAATGCAAACAGTCTTTCGCTATGAAGTCTGTTCCTTGGATCAAACCATTGATCCCCAAGGTAAGTGAATATAACTCTTATGCCTTACCACAATCTTTTAATAATGGACAGGGTATGCCCCACTTCTGGAGTTTTTTCAGTACTAACCCACAAGTACAAGGGAATCGCTAATACTGCAACCAGCGCCAAACACTGGCATGAAAAGTAAAGCTCAACCCAGAAAAGTGTACATTCGAAGTCACTTCAGAAAAATTCCTTGACGATGTCATTAGCCAAAAAGGAGTTAGAGAAAATCCAGATAAAGAAAAATCCCTACGAGGCAAATGGCAAAAAGAGCGCCTAAATAAAAGCCCCACAAAGGGTGAGAAAGATCTAGAGGTTGAACGGGCGGATCATCATACTAGAAAGATTGTCAACAAGCATATCAAGGTATAAAACAATTCTTGGCAGAACCACCCTTGATGAGCATACCAATCTGAAGGGGAGACCTGCATTTGTATTTATCTATCATGGCTAATGCTATGTGCACCGTGGTTATTCAAGAAGAAGAAGGTCAACAGTTCTCCATCTATTATGTTAGCAAAATGTTGAAGGATGCGGAGACAAGATATTCGAAGCTAGATAAAAGGGCTCCGGCGGTTGTGACAACATCCATCCGCGTCAAACCATAGTTCCAATCATAACCTCAACATGATCGAGATCAAAATCAAGAGCCGACTTCGCCACAATGATTCAACATTGAACACATGGATGATGAGATGGAAAGGCCAGTGCAGGCCGCTCTAGATAGATGAGAGACCAATGCAGAAAGGTACACCTATCCAGTTAACAGGAATTCGCCATTCACAGTGCGGATCTTGGGGTATGAGGCGGACAGAAGGTTTAAAGCTTCCAACTTGCCACAATATAAAAGAGAAGAGTTAGTATAAACGGGACATTACATATCCCGAACCCAAAGGAGGGGAGCATGTATGCCAAGGCGAATTACAGGTTCCATAGCAGAAATGGCCACCACACTGAAGCTTGTAGGGAGCTAGCAAACTAGATAGATTCGTCTAGAATAACAAATAACAAGATGACAAGCAGAAGACAGAGCCCAGAAAGAAATTCAAAAGTGTCATTAATGTCATAGCAGATGGACCAGTGTATCATCCACTCGTTAAAAAAGCAAAAATATCCGCCCTGGATAAAACATCCCTCAATTGCCCCTTTTGCAGAAACAGGTCCAGTAATCCCTCCACATGCAGATGCTCTAGTTATTACTATGGTGGTGGAAGGTTGGGAAATGAAGCGAGTAATGGTGGATACGTGCAGTTCTTGCAATGTCATCACCAGAGGTGCATTCGCCAAACTAAAGGTTGATTCGATCCAAATAGAAACAACCATTGTTGACATCATGGGAGTGACAGGTCACACTATCCGGACCAAGGGCCAGGTAACTTTGGAATGCAAGCCGGTGGATGATGATCAAGTGTGAATTGGTGATCTGGAGTTCTCTATTATGGATGGACAATTAGCTTATAACATCATTCTTGAGCAGCTGTTCATCTTAGAGGTTGTAGCCCTAATTTCCACCCGCCGTCTGGCAATGTACATTCCCACCAGCAAAGGAGGAGTAATGATTAGCGGGAACCAAAAGGTGGCTCAAGAGACCTACTCGGCGTCACTATCGATCCGCCCACAATCCAAAGATGACGAAGGTGAGGAAGATGAACTTGTCACTACAGCTTTGGGTGACACACAAATGCTCCTTATTGCTGATGGAAAGCGGGTGCGGATCGCCAAAGGATTAAAACCTGAGATCAAGGAGAATGTTACGAAAGTTCTCATTGAGTCTGAAAGCGTATTTGCATGGGAGAATGATATCCCCACAGGAGTAAGCCCAGATGTGATTACTCATAAGTTAAACATCATTGAGGATGCGGTTCTAGTTGCTCAGAAAAGACGGAACCATGGGCCTAAAAATCAGTATTTTTACGTATTCTTATATGTGCATTAAACTATTATAGTATCCTATATTTTATAATTTATTCTTACTTGCCATACTTCTTATATTCATTTGCCTAGTTTTGTTCTATATCTTTCCAAATTATATAGAAGAAGAAATAGCAAAGCTGAAAAAGGCGGATGTAATCAAAGAGGTGACATACGCCCAGTGGCTGGCGAATGAAAAGTTCCACAGGGGGATCAATTACCTCAAAGATAGGACAATTTATCCCCACCAAGGGCGGGTCCCCTTTCCACAAAGATAAGAAACATAGACCCTCAAGAGCTTTCAAATGAGCTCAACTCTCTACTCAAAGACAGGAAAAATATTGGTCACCATCAAAAGCGGGTTAAAATTATCTCAAACATGAGAAAATTACACCCTAAACTTTCTCCTCAAAGATATGAGACAATAATCTCAGCGGCGGATCGATCTACCTCAAAGATAGGAAACGATTGATCGCCGTCAGGGACGGGTTAAAAATTTCTCAGACGTGAGATCTTTACACCCTCAAGTATTCTTCTCAAAAGGAGAGTATTAAGACCCGCTGGCAGATCGATTTACCTCAAAGATAGGAAACAATCGATCACCTGGGGCAGCTTAACTTCCTCACCAGGAATAAAAGCTTATAGCCTTCAAAAAGGCTCATACTCCGAGGTATGGTTGGCCACCTACCTTGAAGAAACCAAACAAATCCTAAACCAGATTCTAGAAAATTACTTGCTAAAAGATATAATGCATAAGTAAAAATAGTTCTGGAAAGAAAAGGGTTCATCCAAATAATGAAGCCTCGTCTTCATCCAAACAATGAAGCCTCATCTTCATCCAAGTAATGAAGCCTCGTCTTCATCCAAGTAATGAAGCCTCGTCTTCATCCAAGTAATGAAGCCTCGTCTTCATCCAAGTAATGAAGCCTCGTCTTCATCCAAGCAATGAAGCCTCATCTTCGTCAAAACAATGAAGCCTCATCTTCATCCAAGTAATGAAGCCTTGTCTTCATCCAAGCAATGAAGCCTCGTCTTCATCAAAGCAATGAAGCCTCATCTTCATCAAAAGCAATGAAGCCTCGTCTTCATCAAAAGCAATGAAGCCTCATCTTCAGCAAAAGCAATGACGTCTCGTCTTCACAAATGCAAAGTAAAAACACTTTGGAAAATGAGTAAAGGCTAAAAAGGCAAATGCCTAGAGTGTCAAAACCCCCACAAAATGCGCAAAAGTCCCTAAATGGCTGATCATTCTTACTGATCCCTAAGGGCGGGTTATTTTCCTCAATATGGCAGAACTGAAGAAAAGAAGTCCCTAAGGCAAATCATAATCCTATGCGGTAGGAACAAATGGTCCCATAAAGGGCGGGTTATTCCTTTCTAAAAGAAATATAACTCTCAAGAAGCCCCTAAAGGCTAACAATGGATACAGCTTACCACTTATCCACGAAGAAGAAAAAACCCCTAAAAGTGCATCATATCCATATGTGATCCCATCTAGGACGGGTCCACTTTCCTCCAAGATAGAAAAATAAAACACCATCTAGACAGCCCTAAAGAGCTTCTTATACCTTTAGGGGGGGCTTCTGATAACAACCCAAGTTATTCTAGAATCAGGAATAAAGGAAAATTAATAGAAATAATGGGAAACCATTATTCATTCTAAAAGAAATATTTATGCATGATTAATGTGGAATTAATGCAGGATTAATGCAGGGGTGAATATGCAAATAATGAGGAAAAAGGAAGGAGTCTTTAGCATTATACCACGCCACGTGGACCATGACGAGACCCGCCATTGTTCTCAAAGAGAGTGTACATACGCTTTGATGGATCTAAGAATACCAAAAGGCGCCTTTATTACCATCTATGAATGGGAATAAATACAATTAAATGACAATTAATAGCCATTAAAGGGGAATAAAGACTTGACTGTTCGAATACCTCAACGCTGAGGGTTTCAATGCTAAATGCTGGGATTAATGGAGAATTGATAGCAATTAAAGATGAGTAATGACATGACTGTTCATCTACATCTCCATAACATCCAAATATCATACATGGGGAAAAAGGATAATTAGACAAAGAATGAAGGATCCGCCATCAATACTCTAATGGATAAGGATCCACCGACGGATCTATGGATTCCTCAACATGCCTCATAGGGTCCAACGCCTTGGGAGACCCGCTGTGAAAGATCGATACGCCCAAGGAACGGCCAAGCCGATTCCCAATAAAGGCAACTAAAAACCCATTAATGAGCTAACGCTCATACTTGAATAAGATCAGTAACCGCCATTAATGAGGCATTAATGGAGACTGTCTAGTAACCAAGAGTTACACATACATGAGTATAAATAGCTTGCATCCCAAGCTATTGAGGTACACTTATTGATTCTCTATTTTTGTGCTTACAGTTTATTCTCAGAAATATTACTGACTTTGGCATCAGAGTGTCCCCGGCCGATCCCAATGGCGCCTCACAGGGAAGTGCTCCGATCAAGGATTTTTCCCAAGTTATCAAGTTTCAATCAGTGGCGAAGCCAGGACATATAGGTCGGAGGGGCTAGACCATAGAAAAAAAAAATTTAAGGTTAAGGTATAAAAATATCCCTAATATTTTGGATCAGGAACAATTTTATCTCTCATGTCTAAAATTGTGAAAGTTTACCCCTGACGTTAACATCCAAGAGCAATTTTACCTATAATGTTGATAAATTAGGTCAATTTGAGAAATAATTATAAAACACAATATTTATGTTCCTTATTTTGCACTAATTGCATAATAATTCGTTTTAAAAAAAGATTTCGTATTTTTTATAATTTAATAATAGAATTGGAGAATAATATTTATAAATTTGGTAAATTTTTTATTTTTTTTGTCTAATTTGTACAAAAATACATTATATTTTTTTTTCACATTCCAACATATGTTTGTGATTTGTTATTGATCAAATTACGCACGTATGAAGTGTAGATGACAAGATTTATGACCGAGAAGATAGTTAGATGAATATTTTTCAAATTGACCCAATTAATCAACGTTAGGGGTAAAATTGCTCTTAGCTTCCAATATTAGGGATAAAATTGTTCCTGACCAAAAACATTAAGGGTATTTTTACACCTTAACCCAAAAATTTAAATGGAGCAATTTTGGAAATTTTTCCCTAAATTATCACATTTTGTGTGTGATGGCGTAAAAATAAGAAAAGAAGGAAGAGGTGGAGTAATGGTCTCCAAGAGCAAGAGGTGGAAAGGGCGAACTTGTCCTTTCCAACTCTTTATTCTTTTAAACCCTTAATACCAAAACGACGTCGTTTTGGTATTAAAGGTTTAAAAAATTAAAGAGGTGGAAAGGGCAATTTCGCCCTTTCCACCTCTGTATTGTTCCAGCATCATTGAAGAAGAAGCATTTTCTTCTTCGGCCGCCTCCATTGCTGGAGGGGCTCCAGCCATGGCGGCCTCCTGGCGGAGCCAGGGTTAAAACCCCCTCCCATGGGGTTTCCGGCGGAGCCGGAGGGTCGGCCAACCCTCCCCGCCCCTGGTTTCAATCTTAAACTCGTAAAGATTTCAATTTTCTCAAGCTAAACTTGAAGGTTGGATTAATGATATATGTATATTATACTTATTTTTACCCCTTAATTCTCATGATTTAATTGGATAATTAAGCTATTAATGGGAATTTTAAGTGATTTTTCTATAGATTGGAGAAAGAGGACCTTGGTAGATAATTGTGCTTAATTGGAGTGAAATTGGTATTTTGAAATAGCAAAAAGATTAAAATGGAGAACCAAGGATCAAAGAGGAGTTTGGAGAAATCATATTCTACTTAGACCTGGACTGGCAGTCCAACTTATCCGGACTGGAAGTCCAGGCCGTAAATTCCAGCAATCCAGAATTCCTAAAATGAACTTCCTGAGCTGGACTAGCAGTCCAACTTACCTGGACAGGCAGTCCAGGCCGCAGATTTCAGCAGCTATAAAGTGCACATTTTCTCACTTTGCAAGGGGCAGAAAGTGGGCAGTCGTCATTCACTCCGAACAAGGAATCCTAGACTGCTCGGGTCACTATTCAATGGAAGAGTTCACAATGTCCGCAAGAGAACATGCGATCTTAAAGATAAAGAACAACCAGAGAAAAATGAGAACAACTAATGGGTGAAACATGGATCCAAAATGTGGATTATAACTCTTTCCTGAATTATTAGAGACTTTTCATGAAGGAGAAATTTAATGTGCTGCAGAACAGCCATGGCCTGGAGGAAATCATGAAGTATGGGCTGCTTGCTTGTGTTACAGACTGTTCTCTAATCTGGCAGAATAGTCTGTCAGGCCTATATCTCTTATTTTTTTTAATCATTTATGAACAATTATTTTGCTGAACCTTAGGCTATTTAAAGAGCCTTAGTTTTATGTTTAAAGCATTCAGATTTTAGATCTGAATCCTTAGTTTGTAATTGTGTTTCTAGTTATTTTAATGCATTGTTTGTTCTTTCATTATTATTTTGTCTTGCCTCATTCAATTATGAGTGAGTGAATCTATCAACAGGTATGCAGCTGAGCAGAAACGGGTAAAAGGGCAGGTTAACTTCCCTTTAAAGTTATTAAGTATAGTTAGCTTGGCTGTTCAATGAGTAATTAACGTTAAATAAGAGTAGCTAACCTGTTTCTGAGCAGGGCAATCACGAGGAGACTCTCTTTGCAAAGCTAAACTCTCATTGAGCACATTATGAAACGGAGATGTAATTAATTAAATGTTAAGGGTTTTAATTTTTCAAATTAAATGCTTTCATGTTCTTAAAGCTTAAAGATATATTAATCTCAAGGAGACTTATTTTGATTATTTTTAAAGAACGTTGGGAACAAGGAATACCTGGCTTAACCGATTTTCGTGAAAAATACCTTAAGCCAAAGCTGTTTCTAAATGAACAAGGAGCGAAGTGCCTGTTCACTATCATTTCTGTGCATGCTGTCTGCTTGTTCTTCTCAAATCTGTAATTAAACTTCTTTTTAACTTGCTTTATCTTTTTATTTTATCAAATCAACACACTACAACAAATAATCACTTGCGCCACGAATCATGCCACGAGAATTCAAGATTCGTGGCATATTTCCATTTAGCCACGAAAAAAAGAGATTCCCGCAGAAACTTTAGATTACTTGATAAATTTATACCACGGGTATTTGTTTTTTGTGGCAAAAATATACTTATGCCACGAATTTTGCTACAATAAAATTTTTTCATGGCTAAATCTATTTATGCCACGAAATTTTTTTACTCATGGCATAAAATTACTGATGCCACGGGTAATTTATTTCATGGCAAGAAATTTAATTAGTTTTAGGGTAAATAATCTATTATTTATAAAATAAGAAAAATATATATTAGTTATGTGTTTAACCTATTATACTAGTTAGTCCATATGTATATTTTAAGGTACTTACATTTTATTTTAATAAACTCTTCAATCCCTCCATATATATATTTTCACTACAAGAAAAATGAGTATTAATATGCAAACTTTAATAAGGGTGTAAAATACACTTATTAAAAATATATTCTTTTTACATATAATAAGGATAAATTCTATCACTATATTAATAAATAAGGCAAAAGCTAACGGACGTCCCGGGGCACCCGTTAGGGGGGGCTCGTATTTAAAATAGGAACAAACATGTCACTTATTAAGAGATTTTCAATTTACCGCCAAACACTTACTCCCTTTCCCTCCTCAAATATCATTTCCTGTTTGAAAATTTCAGACCAAAACTGCAATAAAAATATTTTCCCTCCTAAAATTTGGTTTCCCCTAAATGCTTCCCTCCTAAAATTCGTTTCTTGCTCCTAAAATTCCTATTTACCCCCTTAATTCCATAAAAATCGTATTTCTCACCCCTTACAATCCATTATCGAGGCCTAAATTGATACCATTTTTTAAACGTTAAACCTATATTGGTACTATTTTGTACTTGGAACCTAAATTGATACTTCCCCAAAAACTATAGACCTATCTTGGTACATTATCCATACATATAATATTTAACTTGTTTATATTAATGTTCTTGTTATTTGTATCTTTTATTCATTTTTTCTTTTTTCAATTTTTTTGGCTAGTTAAGTTTTGATTATCTAATTATTATAATAAACACATGAAGGATCAATATAAATATCAAATTAAAATAAAATAAAAGGTTGATATTAAAAAAAAAATTCAAACTCATTTGAATAAATCCTATTAATTTTGCACTATAAAAAGGTAAGAAATACAATTTTTTATGCAGTTAAGGGGGTAAATAGGATCGTAAGGGTGAGAAATACCACTTTTATGGAGTTAAGAGGATAAATAGGACATTCGATGAGTTGTGGAGGGGTAAAATGACCAATTTGAACAAGTTAAGGAGGTAATAAATACCAAGTTTATGGAGTTAAAGGAGTAAATAGGACATTCAATGAGTTGGAGGGATAAAATGACTAATTTGGACAAGTTAAAGGGGCTTGAGTAGCATTAAGCCTATTTTCTATAAATAACCATCTATTTGGATTTCTTTTTTTTTTTTTTTACTAAAGTTAAAATTCCTTTTAGTAATATAATATCCGATTTCAAATATAAAACTTTCGTAATCTTCTTTACATTAGATATTGATGCTCTTCTGTTCAATTTTTGGAGTTTCAGTTTGTTTTCATTTTCGGATCCTGTTTTGGACGAAACGAGCCAACGAGCAAAACTCACCTTTCTAGTATGACGATCTTTATCCTTTTTCAGCCAAATTCATTTGTTGGGTGTTCAAAATTACAAATTACAGTTTTTGAGTTCAAAATTACAAATCACCTTTCTACGCTTTTGAGATTGCGAGATAGGGACTCCTTTCTCTAAGGGTGGTAGAGGCGTTAGGCCTCCATCAAACACTATTATTTATCACTAAGCACAACTTCTCTAACGTGGTGATCGAAATGGATGTGACAGAAGTAGACCAATCAATTCATTCTTGCATCACAGACCTCTTTGAATATGGCTCTGCCATTAGTTCTTGTTGGCTCATTCACTTTGGGTGTTCCAATGTGTCTGTAGCTTCTGTTTAAAAGACCTACAGTGGGTGTTCCAATGTGTTTGTCACTTCTGTTAAAAACACCACCAATAAGGTGGCTCGGTGTCGCAGTGTTTTTGGCCAGACCTATTTTTTGGCATTCTAAATCGAGTTTGTTTTCAATTTTCGGAACTGTCTTTTGCTTTTTAAGTTTAAACATGAGATAAAAAACATTTTGTAAAAATTCGAAACATGTGCTTTTTACAAAAAAAAAAATCGACTAATATATGTTATCTATCAGTAACACCAAACAACAAAAAGCTAATAGTAGCATCAAACCCCAAATAGGAGCAGGTAAAACACACGCCCTAGATTATTTGGATACCAATACATACTTATATAATATTCTTAACCAAAATTCATTTGTTTTTAAAAAAAAAACTTCTACTTAAATTTGAAACTGATATTATATTATTTCTGATATTATATTATTGAAAGAATTTTTATAGAAAAAAATCCTAATGGATTACACTTGGATTTGGTTGTTCTTATATACATATGCGGATTCCAAAAACCAACTTGTAACACATTCCTAAAACTAGCTATGCAAAGTTGTCCTCTTATTAATTCTTTTTCTCTCACTCCAACTGCTCAACACATGTTCATCATTATAAAGTTTGTAACTTCTCTCTCCCTCTCTCTCTCTTTCAGTGATTTCCTACTCAAAAACTGAACCCTAATTTTCTTCAATTTTGTATTTGTAGAGATTGATGCTTCTATTTTGATTTCTTCTTCAATTTTAGTGGCATGTATGTTTAGTTTGGTTATTCTCATGTTTAAGGGCATGAATTCGTTTTTGATTTCCAGTTTTCTGACCATTTTATACTGCAGGATCCTTAATTATGCCGAGGATAACACTATGGTTTTCGAAAAGAAATTGTAGATCATTGATACCATAGTATTTCAACCCTTTCCACTATATCATATGAAGTACAAGATTCTCAAGCTCCTCAGGATGAACACTATTTTATCAATGATCTTACAATTTCTTTCCACCTAACCATAGTGCCATCAAAGAACTGGTGCAGCAGTTTCCACCCCTCAACTCTTTTTATAGTGAATCTTTCTAACTGTCACTTTTATGGCTCGAATGGAAACTACTTTCCTTCATCGGATTTAGTGCATCCGTTCTTCAATCTAAAAAGAATTCAATTTTTCTTCCAATTTAGATTTCTTGTCACTTGATTTGTAGCTAATCTTCCTCTTTCGGTATGCTCCCCTCCCTCCATCTTGCTTTTTATTTTCTTTATTTTGTGAATTTTGTGCTTCCTTCGGTCTAGGGTTGTATTCTGTTTTAGTGGGATTGCCTTTTCAGTGGATTTTGGGTAGGAGGGCTGTGTCACCATATCATGTCTTATTTTGTTCCCATTGGGAAGGCATTTCTGGCATTTTTGCTTTTGTGTCTGCAAATTCCTAAACAAAAACAATTAACTGTTTCCACTTTGATTTGTTTGGATTAGGATTAAGGTAGCAAGTATTTGATTGGGTTAGGATAGATTCGTTCATCCTCCTGAGTGGTTAAAGTTCCTGGCATAAATGTTCTAATTTGCATCTTTTTTTTTCGCCAATTGCAGCAGGAAGCAAAGCTTTCACAGTCCAATGATGAGTTAAGTTGTTGTTTTAGAAAAACTTTCTTCATCATTCATTCTTCTTTGTGATTCAGTGTGCAAGTTCTTGTTCTTGTTTCTAACCCTATCATTTGAAATTTTATTAATACTATATGCGTTGCTAAGGGTAATGATGTTGATTACTGCATGTCACTATTCTTGAGAATGCTTACTGGATGGAATTGGGTCTGCTTGTTTTTGTTTGGAAGGTTTTTTTTTTTTTTTTCAAATTACTTGACATGTTTCCATATTGTTATATCATTTTGGAAATGAGCTTTATATTTCTTCTTTTTGAATTATTTCTTGTTTCAGTTATCCCCCTTGCTTATACTACTTGTCAATTGAATTTTTTTAATGGAATTTCAATGATTGAAGAGGGTGTTTTGGTGTGCAAACTTAATATATACTACTTTTGAATCCCAAGGACATGAGATCATTGCATTGTTAGGTATGGGGAGTGCATAGTAAGATACAATCAATTACCATTTCAATTGAATTGATATGGATGTTTACCGTATGAAGAAAACAATTTTTTTTTTTTGTATATCCATCATTATGTTTGGTTCCTACTCCCCCAAGGTTATCATACTTCCATTGCACTTTCTTGTCCTCAATTATGAAAATTTGAAAATTTCATTAGGTGGTAGTCCTTCACATTTTAAGTTGTACATTGTAGTTGTAAGATTGAAGTCCAATCGCTCTATGGTTGATGATATGAATCGGTCATAATTGGTATTTATAAACTCTTAAATATCATGTTAATTTCTGCATAATATGGTGGTAATTTAAGTGTACATCTAGCGTAATATAGACCATACTATTTGTATACTCCTAATTTTAATGCTTAAAAGAGCTTAACACAATAAAAAAACATAGGCTTACTGATAATGCTGCCAGAACTAGAAGTGTTGATCTAAAGGGTAGTTACTAAAGTGTATAGTTATGTAAATTTAATCAATTTATAGATTAAGTATGCAATTTAATCAATTTCATTCCAAAGAAGATTCAATTTTACTGAATGATGATTTCATTGCATCATTAAATACACTTATGTGTAGAGGGATCTATTGACATGAATTCCTTTTTTATTTAGGAAAATTTTCCTTTATCATGGAAACCCAGTTTTCATTTCGAGTTTTCTGATCATTTTATATTGCAGGATCCTTAATTTGCCTGCTTGTCCTCTTGATTTTATAGATCCCTTCTCAAGGGATCTAGTACACATAGGCGGGGCTAGTGGACATGGCTGGCAGAGCACATCCGAGGATAACAGTATTTCATATTATATGCCAATGGAGTGCTTCCTTCTCGGAGCAGGTGGTTTTCCGACAAGTTCAACCGGTTCCACTGGCATATCATATGAAGTACTTCTACCCTTGGATGTATAGACTATCGGAGGATGCAGCTGGGGAGGAAAGATGTCTGGAAATAGACGGTATTCGGTAGCAGGCTGATCCTCCAAAGTAACCATATTGCCATCAAAGAACTGGTGCATCAGTTTTAACTTCATTGAGAGCGATATGTCTGCCTTTCGGAGAGCATGATTTGTAACACATGCTGTACTTCTTCCGTTCTCATGAACCAACCATCTAGTTGATCTGAGGTATATTTCCGTTCTCATGAGCCTGATCTTTGAAGAAACCAACACTTTAGGAGTTGTAAAATTGAATGAATGGATGAATGTGAAGAAACCACACAAACATCCTGAAAATACTTGATCTAGATTTGTAGTAGAGAACATTAATTTTTAGTTATGAATTTGAGGAGCAGGTTGCAGCATTGGAAATGGAAGAGAAGAAAAAGTACTTCTACCCTTGGATGTACAGAGTAATTTTGTGGAAGAACTAAAGATTTGGATGAGAGATAGGTTGATCTAGATTTGGACTATTGCAGAAAGTTGCCTTTGATATTTATGGTTTACCCTCTTCTTCAGATCTGTTTTATATTTTGTTTTCCTTTTTAATCCCATTCAAAATGATCTACATTCATAGTAACACATGTTTGTGTTTTTTCTTATATTCTGCATTCAAATTTCAACACTTGGAACCGTTGGAATCATCCAATATTTCTTATGTTCTTCATACAAGAACTGCCAGATAGGTACCTGATGCCAGCATGATATTTTCTGCTAATAAGTTTTACTAGAAGGAAGTTTTTGAGCAACTCAATACTTAAGCAAAGTGCATGGAAAATAATTTGCATGAAACAATGGCTACATTCTTCTTCAGACCTGTTTGAGGCTTTTTTTTTTATATGTTTGTGTTTTTGCTAATATTCTTAAAAGTTATATTGAATTCAACAAGGTTTCATTACTCATAGTGAATATTAATCTGCTATGTAAGAGTCTGCATATGTATGTATAACTTTAAATTTCTCTCAGGAACACCTCTAAGCTTTCATTCCAAAGAGGATTCAACATTACTAAATGATGATGACATTGCATCATAAAATATACATATATGTAGAGGGATCTACTGACATGAATTCCTTTTTTAATTAGGAAAGTTTTCCTTTGATACAGATTGAAAGCGATAAATGAAGGTTTTAATCGTAAACCAACAAAGATGTTCTTCTCTAGCTGAACTAGAAGGAGTTAATCCCGATAAACAAGGTATAAACCTTAGGTTCTCAAAGAGAATAATGTTTGATTGATAAAAGTTGCCGTCATTCTTACAAAATGAGGGTTTAAATACTCCCCTTTAATAATGACAAAAGACAAAGATTACCCCTACTAGGGTTACAATAAGGCTATCTATAAAAGGGTAAAATAGGTGATACGCCCCGACAATCAGTACACTGGTACAGGTACGGATTGTCTGGGTTGTTGGTGAAATACTTCGGGAGGAAGTAAACCTAGAGATCCGCCAATAAGCATAGAGATCCACCCAGGGTAGATGTTGATGTGCCTCCTTACGTACTCCTAGATTCGCCCTGCTTGCTTGTCTTGGGGATCCGCCCTCCTAGGTACAACCTCTGTGGGTCTGATGTCTGGGGATCCGCCAGAGCGCATGTGATCAGTGATCCCAGTTAGGATGTCCGCATCATTCTCTCTTTCTTTAAAAGAATTCGGCACTGATTCGCCCTGTTTGAACTCCAAAGGACCATCCGGCTTCCATGGGCTAAGGTCACGGATGTTGAACGCTGGTGAGATTTTACCAAGCCAGTTCGGCAATGCTATATGATAGGCATTGGCATTGACCCTCTTGGTGATCTTATATGGCCCGTACTTTCTAGGCCGAAGCTTGCTACTTGCGGCGTTGGCGAGTCTCTCTTTGCCCAGATATACCATAACCTCATCCCCGACTTCAAACTGTAGGTCCTGCGGTGCTCATCCGCCTTAGCCTTTAACTTCTGATTCCTCTCCTCAAGAGTCTCTTTCACCTCTTGGTGCATCTGTACATAATCCCTGGCCAGCTGGTTGGCGGTCACATTTCCTTTGGGAAGATGGGCTATATCCAGGACGTGATTCGGGGTCTTTGTGTATACCACTTCAAATGGAGATCTCCCGGTTCCCGAATGTACAGAGTCGTTGTAGGCGAACTCAGCTTGGGCTAAAACCACATCCCACATCCTGGGCTTATCCTTATATTTGCTGCGCAGTAAGTTTCCCAAAGTTCTATTGACCACTTCTGTCTGTCCGTCTGTTTGAGGATGGGCGGTCGTTCTAAATTTCAGAGACGTGTCAAACAAAGCCCACAACGTCCGCCAGAAATGACTGAGGAACTTCGTATCATGATCCGAGACAATGCTCTTAGGTACGCCATGTAGCCTTACAACCTCTTTGAAGAATAACTTCGCAGTTGCCGAAGCATCATTAGTCTTGCGACATGGTATGAAGTGGGCCATCTTTGAAAACCGATCAACCACGACAAAGATGGAATCCATGCCCCTCTGAGTTCTAGGTAACCCTAGGACAACGTCCATGGACAGATCCTCCCAGATGGTTTCTGGCACAGGCAAAGGTAGCAGCAAGCCAGCATTTGTAGTGCGTCCCTTGGCGGACTGGCAGATATAGCATCGTTCTACTAAGTAGGCAACATCTCTCCTCATCTTAGGCCAGAAATAACGGGAACTCACTGCTTCATAAGTCTTGTCTCGCCCAAAATGCCCTCCAAGGGATCCACCACGTAGATCCCGAACAACCTTCTCGCGAATGGAGGTGCAAGGTAAGCAAAGCTGGTTGCCCCTCATGAGATACTCATCCATCAGGTGATACGCCCCATCTCCATGCTGGTTTTTACACTTCTCCCAGATACTGCCAAAATCAGGATCCGCCACGATTCTCCTCGGATGTGTTCAAAACAATCGGTCTCGAGGTTAACTGTCTTTATTAGTGATACCCTTCGACTTAATGCATCCGCCACCTTGTTCTGTTTTCCAGCCTTGTGGACAAGCT
Organism: Euphorbia lathyris; assembly: GCF_963576675.1. Classification (NCBI taxonomy): domain Eukaryota; kingdom Viridiplantae; phylum Streptophyta; class Magnoliopsida; order Malpighiales; family Euphorbiaceae; genus Euphorbia; species Euphorbia lathyris. The sequence continues at coordinate 20,578,960 of NC_088918.1, read as the reverse complement.
GATAGGGAAACTTATCTATAAAGGCGGACCATCGAGCATGCATGGAGCTTCGAAGTTGCTTCTGACTTCCCAGGTACTTGAGAGCTTGGTGGTCGGTGTAGAGGGTGAATTCTTTCCCCACCAAGTAATGCTCCCACACTTTCAACGCCCTCACTACAGCATAAAACTCTTGATCATACGTTGCCCACTTTTGCCGTGCCTCACAGAGCTTCTCACTGAAGTATGCGATGGGCCTCTTCTCTTGCATCAAGACACCGCCAATCCCAACTCCACTGGCATCACACTCAATTTGAACAGTTTATCAAAATTGGGATACGCCAGCACGGGCGTTGTACTCAACTTCTCCTTGATCAGGGCGAAGCTCTTCTCTTGGGCATCCGCCCACTCGAATCCCTTTCCTTTCTTCAAACATTCTGTCAACGGGGCCACTATGGAACTGAAATTCTTGATGAATCGTCGATAAAATGTTGCCAGCCCATGAAAACTCCTGATATCCCCCACATTCCTCGGAGTGGGCCACTCTCGAATAGCTCTTACCTTCTCCCCATCAACTTGGACTCCATCGCCACTAACTACGAACCCAAGGAAAACCAAGCTCTCTATGAAAAAATCATATTTCTTAGTGTTGGCATATAGCTGGTGTTTCCTTAATAGGTCAAATACTATCCGCAAGTGTTCCACATGTTCTTTCAATGTCTGGCTATGAATCAGAATGTCATCAAAATACACAACTACAAATTTTCCAATCACCGGGCGAAGCACCTGATTCATCAGCCTCATAAAAGTACTGGGGGCGTTAGTCATCCCGAATGGCATAACTAACCATTCATACAATCCATCTCTGGTCTTGAAGGCGGTCTTCCATTCATCCCTAGATCGGATTCGTATCTGATGATAACCGCTTCTGAGATCAATCTTGGAGAAGACTCGAGATCCGCCAAGTTGGTCCAGCATATCATCCAACCTTGGAATCAGGAACTTGTACTTTATGGTGATCTTGTTAATGGCCCTGCTGTCAACACACATCCGCCAAGACCCATCCTTCTTTGGTGTAAGTAAAGCTGGAACGGCGCAAGGACTCATACTCTCCCTAACGTATCCCATCTCGATGAGTTCCTCCACTTTCTCTCTCATGATGTCATTCTCCTTTGGGCTCATTCGATAATGTGGGAGGCTTGGTAAACTAGCCCCATGCACAAGATCGATATGATGTTGGATATCTCTCAAAGGTGGTAACCCACTTGGCAACCCTTCAGGGAACAAATCTTGATATTCGCCAAGTAGGCGGGTCACTTCAGTCGGCATCTCCCTTTCGCCCCTTTGGGCAGATTCGTGATTCGCCTTAACCATTACTACATACACCATCTGGCTCTCTTCACATTCACTGACAAAAGATTTGTGTGTGGGGCAGACTACCAAGGTAGACTTCTCATCGGCCTTTGGCTCTCTCGTCATTGGCGTAAGTACGAACTTCACCCCATTCTTCACAAACCTGTAAGTGTTCTCTCTCCCTGCGTGGATGGCGTTGTTGTCAAACTGCCAGGGTCGGCCCAACAATAGATGGCAGGCATCCATATCAACCACATCACAACAGACTTCATCACTATAATCACCAATCACAATAGGTACCCTGCATCTCTGGGTCACCCTAAGTTCGCCCACGTTCTTGATCCAGCCCACTCGATATGGGTCAGGATGCGCCTCCGCCAACAATCCGAATTTCCGAACGGCGCTGCTGCTCACAATGTTCTCTTGGCTCCCACTATCTATTATCACATTGCATCGCCCATCCTTTACAAGACAGCGGGTCCTGAATAGTCGGTGCCTCTGATCTCCCTCTATCCGGTTGGAGACTAACAAACGCCGTACCATATGAATGGCGTATCTCCCTTCATCCGCCTCATCATCATCTTCTCCCAAGGGTTCACAAAACACTTCATCCCCTTCGTCGTAGTCATCTTCATACCTCTCCACCATGTTGGCGCTCTTCCTTCTAGGACACTCGTTGGATCTATGGCATGGTTCATTGCACCGAAAACATTTAAAAGGCGATGGCCTCGCATACGGATTGTTGCTCTTAGGTGGTATAGGTGCTTCCCTGTATGGCCTAGTATCTCCGACAGATCCCCTTCCCACACTGTTGACCTTGGCCCCACTGGCACTCGCCACCTGCTTGCCTTTGTCATAGGATTTCACGCTATCTCTTCCTCCAGGCGTATACTCAGTAGTGGCGGATCTCCTGGATCTCCCAGTCAGTTGGGATTCAGCCTTGAGGGCTAAATTCCTAGCATCTTGTACCCGAACCACCATTTGTGTGCCAATACGATCCTGGATGTTGTATCTCAACCCTTCTAGATACCTAGAGGTCTTTTGGCTTTCAGTCTCCGACAAGTTGGCCCTGGCTGACAGCCTCAAGAACTCTGAGGTATACTCATGGACACTTCGGGTCCCTTGAGAGCATCCCCTGTAGGAGCTGTAAATATATTGCTCATAATCCGGCGGTAAGAACCACTCCCTCAACATCGCTTTCATCCGTAGCCAAGATCTAATCGGATCTCTGCCCCCTCTTCTTCGTTCTTCCCTCATCTGATCCCACCAAACTGATGCGCCACCCTTCAGGCGATACGCCACCAGCCTTACTTTCCTCTCATCAGGAATCCCAGCATATTCAAAGAAACGTTCGACTTCCGATAACCAGTCTAAGAACCCCTCTATATCCAGTTCGCCTCCAAAAGACGGTAAGTCTATTTTTAGTTTAAAGGCATCATCTCTATCAAAGTTCCCTAGACCTGGGTATCCCCTAGAAACCTCCATACGTCGGTTGTCAACAGGCCCAACATCCCTCATAGTTCTAACAGTGTCATCATTCCCGATACCCTCAAAGTCATCACTATCACTATCAGCGTTATGCACAATGACAAAGTTGGGTCTTCTTACCTCAGGATCCCTAGGACCCATTTGTGGAAATGGTTGTTCACGGACTCCTTCATTCCTCTGGGTCGATCCTCCCGCGGTTGGTCGGATTATCGCCAGAACCTCCAGCTTGAAGTTTTCGAAGGAGGTGGTTAGCTCCAGGAACCGTTGGTCGGTTTGCCTCTGCCGCTCATGGCTGGCTTGGATCTGCTCCACGAGGTGCTCCCTCAGCTCCTCATACCTCCGGTCACTGGTTTCCATGGAATCTTGCGGTTGTCGGGGTTGAACCATTGCTAAAAGAAGTTTCGGGTCAGGAAACGATTGGCTCTGATACCAACTGATACAGATTGAAAGCGATAAATGAAGGTTTTAATCGTAAACCAACAAATATGTTCTTCTCTAGCTGAACTAGAAGGAGTTAATCCCGATAAACAAGGTATAAACCTTAGGTTCTCAAAGAGAATAATGTTTGATTGAGAAAAGTTGCCGTCATTCTTACAAAATGAGGGTTTAAATACTCCCCTTTAATAATGACAAAAGACAAAGATTACCCCTACTAGGGTTACAATAAGGCTATCTATAAAAGGGTAAAATAGGTGATACGCCCCGACAATCAGTACACTGGTACAGGTACGGATTGTCTGGGTTGTTGGTGAAATACTTCAGGAGGAAGTAAACCTAGAGATCCGCCAATAAGCATAGAGATCCGCCCAGGGTAGATGTTGATGCGCCTCCTTACGTACTCCTAGATTCGCCCTGCTTGCTTGTCTTGGGGATTCGCCCTCCTAGGTACAACCTCCGTGGGTCTGATGTCTGGGGATCCGCCAGAGCGCGTGTGATTAGTGATCCCAGTTAGGATGTCTGCATCATCCTTTATGATGGAAACTGAGTTTGCATTTCGAGTTTTCTGATCATTGATCATTTTATATTGCAGGATCCTTAATTGGCCTATTTGTATTCTTGATTTTATGAATGCCGTCTCAAGGGATCTAGTACACATAGGCGGAACTAGGGAACACGGCTAGCGGAGCACATCCGAGGATAATAGTATTTCATATTATATGCCAATGGAATGCTTCTTTCTCGGAGCAGGTGGTTTTCCGACAAGTTCGACCAGTTCCACTGGCATATCATATGAAGTACTTCTACCCTTGGATGTAGAGAGTATGGGAGGATGCAGCTGGGGAGGAAAGAGGTCTGGAAGTAGACGATATTGGGTAGGAGGCTGATCCTCCAAAGTAACCATAGTGCCATCAAGGAACTAGTGCAGGTGTTTTAACTTCATTGAGAGCATAATGTACACATGCTGGACTTGTTCCATTCTCATGAACGACCAGCTAGATTTGGGTGAGAAATATGTTGATCTAGATTTGGCCTATTGCATATTTGTGAGAAATATGTTTTCTGATAAAAAAAAGTATCATGTTTGTATTTTTGCTTTATGTTCTTATTTTTATATTTATTTGTTTCAAATGGTGTTTCGGTGTCACTGTTTTACGAATTTGTTTTATTGCTATCAAGTGTTTATGTTCTTATATTTGCCGGTAGGAATTTACTGTTGCACTTAATGTGACTATTTCCACAGAACAATTGTGTCATATTACTTGTAATTTGTCTTTGCAGTGATGCTGTTTTTTCATAATGCAAGCACAAGATTCTCTACTACTTTGACCGGGATTGGCATCGAGCAAGATGACTCTCCCTCTTAACCCTGCTGCTGCAAGGTAATTAGTAAGCAACTCAGATGTTGTTGGTTGTAGGGAGGTTGACATTGTTGGCATATTCTGTTACCGGAATAAATGGCCGCTTTGCATTGAATTATTGAAGGCCAAATGCACGATTGCTATTGACTTCAAGAGAGAATAGTTATCCCATTTTTTATTATCATTTTTTAGAGTTATTAATGTTGTATTTTTTTTTTATTTTAGACATGTTTATAAGAAACTAAACCTTTTAAGTAACTGAACTTATTATTCAAGTTTATTCTTTGATTAATATTTTTTATTCATTTCAAATATTATTAATTAATTTTTTTATTTAAAAAAATGCACTGGGGGTGGTTTTAACCGCCTCTGCAGTAAGAGAAAGTGTCACTAAAATCCTTTATAATTTTGCTTATTTTTTATATTTAGTGATGCTAACATTCGTCAGTAAATTATATGCGTCGCTAGAAAACATTACCCTTAAAAACAGTCGCAATACTTGCGACAGCTGAATTGTAGATTTGAAAAAACGACGCTAATACTTTTACTGGCGGTTTAAACCAACGCTAAAGTGAAAAACTTCGACGGTAAAAGACTTTTTTTAGTGGCTCTTAGGTTAGAATCACGCTAAAGAGATGAAACGCGGTGGAGGGTAGTATTCTATTTTTCTTTTTAGTTTTATACTTTTGTGAGGGGGGAAACATTCCCACTACTTATTTATGATTTTTAATAAGCTGTAGGGGTGTTCATCGGTCGGTTCGGTCTAAAAACCAAACCGAACCGAAATAACCGAAAACAAAGGAGGTCAAAATTTGGGAAACAATTCGAGATCCAAAGATGGAGACAAGAAAGGGAAATTTCCTCCTTGTGGCATATTATGTCAACTTACAAACCACTTGGAGAAAAATTGCTGGAAGAAAGGAAAACCCAAATGCAATTATTTTCACAAATTCGGTCACACCGAAAATGATTGCAGAAACAAGCCATAACAGCAAGCTGCAGCCAGTCAGGAGACTCAAGATGAAGAAAATCACTTGTTCGTTGCTTGTCAAGCTGCTACAGAAAATAAAGATATATGGTTAATAGACAGTGGACACTAACCATATGTCTAAAGACCCTCACATCTTCACCAAACTGGATGAATCTGTTCAAGTTCCAATTACGATGGGAAATGGAGCTGTCATAAAATCGGAAGGCAAAGGAACGATCGCCATCAACACGAAGAAAGGAACAAGACTAATAAATGATGTCTTGTATGTTCCTAGGTTGAGCCAAAATTTGTTGAGTGTGCCACAGATGATGCATAATGGTTATTCTTTGCACTTTGAAGGAAACACTTGTGCAATTTATGATTCTCAACAAAGAGAGGTTGTATGTGTGAAGATGGAGAACAAAGCATTTCCTATTAAATGGGAAAGTATAGCTATGTCAGCAATGAAAGCTCAAACTGAAGCTGATAGTTGGCTTTGGCACAAGAGGTTCAGACACAACACTGAAGTTTGTCACGGCTGTCAATTAGGAAAAATGAGTCGTCATTCATTTCCTACAGGCGAGGCTTGAAGAGCAAAGGAGAAGCTTCAATTGGTACACACAGACATCTGCAGGCCAATGAGGACTCTCTCACTTGACAACAGTAGATATTTCATTTTATTCATAGATGATTACTCAAGAATGAAATGGGAAAGTATAGCTATGGCAGCAATGAAAGCTCAAACTGAAGCTGATAGTTGGCTTTGGCACAAGAGGTTCGGACACAACACTGGAGTTTGTCACGGCTGTCAATTAGGAAAAATGAGTCGTCATTCATTTCCTACAGGCGAGGCTTGGAGAGCAAAGGAGAAGCTTCAATTGGTACACACAGACATATGCGGGCCAATGAGGACTCTCTCACTTGACAACAGTAGATATTTCATTTTATTCATAGATGATTACTCAAGAATGACTTGGGTTTATTTCATGAAAGACAGATCCGAGGACAATTAGAAGTGATCGTGGCATGGAGTACACATCCACACAGTTCAACAAGTTTTGTGACGAAGAAGGTGTTCATCATCAACTCACCACTCGATATACTCCTCAACAAAATGGCGTTTCAGAACGGAAAAATAGAACAGTGATGGAGATGGCCAGATCAATGTTGAAAGATAAAAATATGCCTAACAAGTTTTGGGCAGAAGCAGTCTATACATCTGTTTATCTTCAGAATCGCAACACCAAAAAAGTGGTTCAAAACATGACTCCACTTGAAGCATGGACCAGACACAAACCTTCTGTTGGAGATTTGAAGGTGTTTGGTTGTATCTTTTACATGCACATTCCAGTTGAGAAAAGACACAAGTTAGAAGCAAGAGCTGAAAAAGGAATCTTTATTGGTTACAGTTCTCAATCCAAAGGCTACAGAATATACAACTTGGAGACATCAAAAATTGTCATTAGCAGAAACGTCAATTTTGATGAAGAAGCTTTTTGGAATTAGGAGCAGAACAAAGAAGAAACGAGACTGTTTGACATTCCATCATTTCAGCAAAACACTCAGCCAGAACAGGGTCAACCGCAAGAGGAGCACCAACAGGACTCAAGTTCAGACTCAAGTGATGATGATTATCCAAACAATTCAGAATCTCCACCAAGAAGGACAAGACTCTTAACTGATCTTTACGACAACACCGAGGTTGTAGAATCTTGTAATTATGTTTCACTTGAACCAAAATGTTTTGAAGAAGCAGCTCAACATGATGAATGGAGGTTCGCAATGAAGGAGGAGATCCGAATGATTGAGAAGAATCGGACATGGGAGCTAGTTGAAAAACCACCGCACAAAGATGTTATTGGCGTTAAGTGGATTTTCAAAACCAAATTCAACCCCGATGGCTCAATCCAAGAGCACAAGGCGAGATTGGTTGCAAAAGGATAGTCATAACAATTTGGAGTCAACTACAATGAAATATTTTCTCATGTCTCAATGCAAGATACAGTTTGTGCAATTCTTGCACTAGCAGCACAAAAGGCGTGGAAAGTTTATCAATTAGATGTGAAGTCAGCTTTTCTGATTGGGTTTCTCAAAGAAGAAATCTATGTTGAGCCACCACCAGGTTTTGTTGTTGAGAAAGAAGAAAGCAAGATACTAAGGCTAAAAAAGGCCTTGTATGGTCTCAAACAAGCACCGAGAGCATGGTACAGCAGAATCGAAGCCTATTTCAGTGAACAAAGCTTCAAGAAAAGTCCAAGTGAGTATACTCTTTACATAAAGGCTGATAAAAATTCAAATATCATCATTGTTTCACTTTACGTTGATGATTTAATTGTGACGGGTAACAATCCATCCTTAATCTCCAAATTCAAGGATATGAAGAAAAATTTCGAGATGACAGATTTGGGCTTAATGAATTATTTCCTTGGCATGGAAATTATTCAAAGTATTGAGGGAATTATTCTTTGTCAAAAGAAGTATGCAAGCAATCTTCTCAAAAAATTCAAGATGGAGAATTCCAAGGCAGTAACTACACCTCTAGTCAATAATGAAAAATTGACTAAGAAAGATGGTTCACCACCAGCAGATCAAAGGCAATACAGAAGTCTGATCGGTAGCTTGTTGTATCTTACATCTATTAGACTACATATCATGTTCGCTACAAACCTATTATCACGTTTTATGTAGAATCCAACTCAAATTCATTTGACAGCAGCAAAACGAGTGCTAAGATACATCAAAGGCACTATTGATTTTGGAATCTGGTACAAACCAATGAAATTTTATCAATTAATTGGTTTTTCTGACAGTGATTGGGCAGGATCAGAAGATGACATGAAAAGTACGTTCGGTTACAATTTCAGTCTCGGTAACAGAGTATTTTCATGGATCTCACAAAAGCAAGAAACGGTCGCGTAGTCAACTGTAGAAGCTGAATATATTGCAGCATGTTCAGCGGTAAATCAAGCGATATGGCTAAGAAGAATTTTAGCGGATATGGACGAAATACAGCACCAATCGACTAAGATTTTTTGTGATAGCAAGTCTGCAATTGCCATTGGTAAAAATCCAGTTCAGCACCGAAAAACGAAACACATCAAGATCAAGTTTCATTTTGTTCGTGAAGCTGAAAATGCAAGGCGAAGTTAATCTAATTCACTACAGCAGTGAAAGCTAGATTGCGGATATTTTTACGAAAGTACTACCGAAGAATGAGTTTGAGTTCCTACGAACCAAACTTGATATTTACGGACAACACATCAAGGAGGAGTGATGAAATGATGTGTTATCTTAAATTAAAAAAAATACAAAATTAAATTAAATAAAAGGATAAGGAAACAAATAATTGCATTTGACATGATAAGATAACTTAAATAAATAATTAAATGAATAAATAAAAAATAATAAAAAATGCATTCACATGATGGACGAAAATTGTGTTTTATTAGAGAAATAAACATTTGTCAGATATGAACACAAGTGTCCATATGATTCATGTATGGCATATCAATTTTTTTATTATGTTTAGTCAATAGATGAAATTTTAATAGTATATTTTTAAATATTAGGTTCATTCACACACTACCATTACACGGTTTTGATTTCTATAAATAGGTTTTTAGCTTCAATTTGTAATTCAGTTTTTTAGTGAATGGAATTCTGTTAAGTTAAATTCCTTTCTTTCTAAAGTCTATTATTTCTAGCAATATTGATTTATGCATTTCGATTAATTAATTGCTTCCGCTAAATTAGTCGCAATACCTCCAACATCATTATGGTTCGTTTCTTCTTAAATAGTGGTTTCATTTTCCCAGTTATTAGTTCGAACTTAATGGCTTTAATTCCAAAAACAACAGGGGTGAATCAGATTAAAAAATTTAGACCGATTGTTATGAGTAACTTCAACTATAATATTATTGCTAAACTACTTGCATACATGCTAGCATCAATTGCATCAAAAGTTGTTTTGACAAATCAGTTTGGGTTTTCACTGAACATCAAGGTACTTCTATTACTGTTTTATGAGTTTATGTGGACCATATAATACTAACTGGGAATGATAATGTATAGATACAAAATATAAAATGTTTGTTAGATGCAGAATATAAAATGAAAGACTTAGGTACTTTGAAGTATTTCTTGGGTTTGGAAATTGCTAGAACTAGTGTAGGCCTGAGTATAACACAAAGGAAGTATGCGCCGGAGCTGTTGGAAGATGCAATGATGCTTGGAGTAGAACATGTTGTAACACCAATGGAGTAAACACTCAGACTTTCTCAAACAAAAGGCATTCCTCTGCCTATTATTTACAGAAGAATGATAGGCAGACTGGTGTATTTGACAAACACCAGACCTGACATTACTTATGTTGTCAACACATTGACCCAATATTTGGCAGCTCTTGTTGGAAAATTTTGAATAAAATTATATGTTAATTTTAATACCAACAAATACCTCCTTTCATGAACAGTCGCATTCATACGTGAAAATTCATGTCTGACTGTGTACAGTCGTGTTCGTTCGTGAAAAGACATATCCTTTTAGTTCTATTTATATAGAATGGATTGTCAAATTCACGTACTGTTAGAGAAAAATTCTCTCAGTCTGTTCATAATGTCTTATTTTCCTACTCCGGTGATAACACAGTTTGAGTTCGCTTGCGTAATCTGTTGTATCCTGGAAGACGATCGTCAATAGCAGCGACATCTGTCTTAAGGAAACTGCTAATACAGGCCTCAAATTTGTCTAACTCCTTCATGTCTGACTGTGTACAGTCATGTTCGTTCGTGAAAAGGCATATCCTTTTAGATCTATTTATATAGAATGGATTGTCAAATTCACATACTGTTAGAGAAAAATTCTCTCAGTCTGTTCATAATGTCTTGTTTTCCTACTCCGGTGATAACACAGTTTGAGTTCGCTTGCGTAATCTGTTGTATCCTGGAAGACGATCGTCAATAGCGGCGACATTTGTCTTAAGGAAACTGCTAATACAAGCCTCAGATTTGTCTAACTCCTTCTCTTTTAATTTCCAGTTGTACTGTTTGCATATTTTCTGTGTTCGTTTTGTTTTTTTGGTTAATCACATCTAACATTTTTAAGACAGACGTAATTGTTTGTCTAACAGCTCCTACTGCAATCCATCTTCAGACAGCAAAAAGAGTTTTAGCTTACATCAACGGGGATCCAGGGAAAAGGGTTGTTTTATTCAACTTTGCAATTACTTTGAAACCATTTTCAGATACAGACTGGGCAACATGCATTATAAGAAGATCTTTTACAGGTTTTTGTGTGTTTTTGGGCAATTCCTTAGTATCGATCAATGGCTTCCCTTTCTGCAGAAATTCAATGGTTTTATTATGTTCTACAAGCTTTACAGATTAATCATAAACTACCAGTACCTTTATTCTATGATAACTTATCAGCCATCTATCTCACTAACAATTCCACTTTTCATGAGAGGACAAAGCATATAGAGCTAGACTGTCACTTTGTTAGGAAAAAGCACAAACAAGGTTTAGTTCATCCATTGGCAGTGACTACACTAAATCAAGTAGCAGATATATTGACAAAAGCCTTGCCGACGAAATTGTTTCATTATTTCTTAAACAAGCTTGGATTTTTGAATATTTGCACTCCAACTTAAGAGGGGGTGGGGGTAATAAAATAAAGATATGTAAATGGTATTTTTAGTAAGGACAATATGGTATGTGATGAGTTTATTGATAATTTTTTCTTTTAAAATTATCAATTAATTCAGCAGAGGCATAGCAAAATGAGACATGGCAAGTGTTTGTCCGTGTTTTGAATTTTTCAGTTTAGGTTTTTCATAATTAGTGTTAATTAATTAATTTCCGTTTTAATAATAATTTTATACTGTTATTATTATTGTTCCTGTTTCGTTTGTCTATTTTGACTAACAGATAATATTTTTTCCAAAGATATATGCGTACAGGAATACATTGATGAATTGTCTTGACAAATATAATATAATTCTGAACATTTGAGTGGAAATTATATTGGGACAAAATGGACAACATAAAAAATAAATATATATATATAGCATATATTTTTGTTGTCAATTATTTATTTATATTTCTGTTTGTTTAAACAGATTATAATTTTCTGATTATAACTTGGTTTGTTTGGAATTTCAGGAAGAAAAAGTTGTTGTCATATTTCTGTTTGCCTAAATAGATTAATTTTTGACATGTGTTGGTACATATATGTTGATTGAAGATGGATCCGGTTTTAAAAACACGGTCACTTCAGAGGCTATAGGCCTACTTATACCAGTGGCAACATGTAAGCCACACTAAAAGTCTAGGAAAATTCATTGTTATGAATTTTAAAGACTTGGTGATAAAAGAAAAATATGTTTTCTTTAAAGATGATGATGATATGCGAAAATTCCATATTTGATATTCTCGCGCGTAAGGGTGGATTTACATTAGAACTGTGAAATGTCATAAATTGACAAATCTGAGTAGTGATGTTATCTAGCCGAGTTAAACGCGTGTAGATGAATATTAGATGTCTGGATTTAATTTATGAAAGTCACTAAAAATGTAGAAATCAAATTGGTTTAAAATAAGTACGTCACAATGATGGAATCGAAGAAAAATATCATATCAGTCAGTGAATATGCGGTATAAAAAGCTTATGTATGATGAGTTACAGGTAGAAAAGCTTCCGTGTGATAAAACCGTTAGTCAATTGATCTCAACGAGTGTCATCCTTGTTGATTTTGTAGAATCAAAGGATAACACAGCAGATCCGCTAACCTAGAGGTTAAACTGAGATCAAATTGAAAAATCATCGAAAGGAATGAGACTAAAGCCCATAGAGAAGAGGCGTTATGTGAAGGAAAACCCTACCTAGTTGACTGGAGATCCCAAGATCTAGGTTCAAAGGGACAACCTAATTGCATAAACCTTGCACGTTCACTGTGGGGATTAAACCCTCGTCCATTCCTAGATGTAAACAGTGACACCATCGGGAAAATGTTAAGCTATATGCTTTTAATGATACATTGTGCGTCAGTATTCTGAGCAAATAACCTATATCAGAGTGAAGTGGGGTCGCTTCGATGGAGTCTAGTATGGAACCAGGCGATGTTCATGACCATAACGAACATAACCATGAGAACCTATACCGTGTTATGTTGATATCTGTGTGGGGTATACCATCATTTACACAAACGGCAGAATAGTTCAAAGACATCGCGTTTACTAGTCAGCCAGTAAAGTAAATATACTTTCACAAGGGAAGGTTCAAGGCACATTAGCTACCTATCCTATGCAGATATCTTCTGTAGAAAGTTATCACCACATCGTAATCGTCTCGTTTCTAATTTTATTCATGTGGGGGATTGTTGGAAAATTTTGAATAAAATTATATGTTAATTTTAATACCAACAAACACCTCCTTTCATGAACAGTCGTGTCCATCATGAATAGTCGCATTCATACGTGAAAAGTCATGTCTGTCCATGTACAATCGTGTTCGTTTATGAAAAGACATATCCTTTTAGTTCTATTTATATAGAATGGATTGTCAAATTCACATACTGTTAGAGAAAAATTCTCTCAGTTTGTTCATAATGTCTTGTTTTCCTACTCCGGTGATAACTAGGCTACACACGGTTTGAGTTCGCTTGCGTAATCTGTTGTATCCTGGGAGACGATCATCAATAGCGACGACATCTGTCTTAAGGAAACTGCTAATACAGGCCTCAGATTTGTCTAACTCCTTCTCTTTTAATTTCCAGTTGTACTGCTTGCATATTTTCTGTGTTCGTTTTGTTTTTTTGGTTAATCACATCTAACATTTTTAAGATAGACGTAATTGTTTGTCTAACAGCTCCTACTGCAATCCATCTTCAGGCAGTAAGAAGAGTTTTAGCTTACATCAACGGGGATCCAGGGAAAAGGGTTGTTTTATTCAACCAACTTTGTAATTACTTTGAAAGCATTTTCAGATATAGACTGGGCAACCTGCATTATAAGAAGATCTTTTACAGGTTTTTGTGTGTTTTTGGGGATTCCTTAGTATCGATCAATGGCTTCCCTTTCTGCAGAAATTCAATGGTTTCATTATGTTCTACAAGCTTTATAGATTAATCATAAACTACCAGTACCTTTATTCTATGATAACTTATCAGCCATCTATCTCACTAACAATTCCACTTTTCATGAGAGGACAAAGCATATAGAGCTAGACTGTCACTTTGTTAGAGAAAAGCACAAACAAGGTTTAGTTCATCCATTGGCAGTGACTACACTAAATCAAGTAGCAGATATATTGACAAAAGCCTTGTCGACGAAATTGTTTCATTATTTCTTAAAGAAGCTTGGATTTTTGAATATTTGCACTCCAACTTAAAAGGGGGTGGGGGTAATAAAATAATGTTATGTAAATGGTATTTTTAGTAAGGACAATATGGTATTTTTCCTTTTTTTATTTATCTGCTGTATATAAACAGCCAGATTAGGGTTTTCTAGATACTTTTTTATTCTACATCTTTTCTTTTGTAACATACATCTTCATTTTCATAGTTGAATATCAATTCCCTCACAATTCTTCTGAAATGTAGTTTGTTAGAATCATAGGATGAAAATTTAGATGAAATCCAAATTATCCCACTTACAACAGACACTCATCGGCCACTCAAAGGTTGACACGTGTTCGTAGGCTTAACTAGCGCGTACATTCTGACCGACTACAAGATTTGTCTCTGACACCTTATAAATAGAACAAGACATTGTTCAGCTAAGGTACAAAAACATTCTCCACAAAACTAATTATGAACCGGATAATACTCATCTTTTTAAAACTCAACTAGGTTTAGCATCAGAGTGGGGTACCTTTGTCTTCTTCTTTATCTTCTTTTACGTGTTACCGCATGTACGAAGGAGTGTTTTTGTATCGGTTTTTATTTTGAAGTTGTGCATCACTTTGCATGTGCAAGTGTCTAGCATCAAGGGCAATTGAGGTTTCATCGTCCTAATGGCGTCTAGCACTCTTTGTAGATGAAAAATTTTCATTTTATATAGATGAAAATTTCAAAAGGTCATTATGTTTGTTGGAATTATATTCGGGTTACGTAACTGAAACATATCAATTATTATCAAATTGCGAATTGGGTATGATTTGAGTTATTTTGGTAAAATACCAAAATGATAATGGCGTCAAGTGATTTGCACTATAAGAAAAATTAGTATTAATATGCAAAAGTTAATAAGGGTGTCAAGTACACCTATAGAATAATTAGGATTGCTGAGTTACTTATGAGCATCAGAAACTGACCCATATAAAAAATATCTATAGGCATAAAATTGGCTTTTCTTTATACTCTTTTTAATTTTTTGCATGAAAGATTGGGACGCGATTAAGTGGCTAGACATCCCAACTAGGTTGGCACCCCTAACACACTAAATCAACCCGAAATATTATTAATAAAAAATATGACTCGATCAATTTGAAATATGATTCTTGATTTCTATTAAACCTATTCATAGTTCTCCCTTCATGGTTCATGATTGGACAGTTACTTCAGGTTTGGTCAGGTCCGACTCGAACCTACACAAACACTTGTATAAATAGACTTAACTTAAAATTTGTCTAATAAGAATTCTTGTAATTATATAATCTTTTAATTCAAGTAAGGAGAAAAAATTGCACACGTACATGAAGCGAAAGCATATATTTTTAGCAATAATAATTATAAGAAGATAATAATGTCAATTGATCATGCTTCAGATTCCCTCTAGCATTCCATTTGTGAAATTATCGACAAAATATTTTTTGGTTTGAGGACAATTCCCTCGAGCATTCCGTTAGTGAAGTTATCGAAAAAATAGTTTTTTGATTTGTGAACAACTCCCTCTAGCATTCCATTAGAGAATGTAACTCGAAAATGTCGAGCATCAACACGACCAGGCAGGTTAAATGCTAGAGAGAACTCTCCGGGAGGGCCAAGATTTTTGGATAGCATTATGAATCTTCTCGAATACAACTCTACAAACTCCTCACCTTTTGTTGTCACGCCTTTTATATTAACTGTACCAACATTGTCCACTACGCAACTCAAAAAGTCTGCAGTAAATGAACAATAATCGACATCATAAGGTTATTAATCTGGAGGTCTTATAACAGTTGAAATATATCATCAAACATTACAATGCAGGTGAAATGACTTGAAATTGTATAATGCACGCAAATTTCAGATATCAACAAATGCAACAATGAATTTGGCAAAGATGAACTTACTTTCACCATTTTTTACACCAGGCATGGCTACTCGGAAGAAATATGAATCATCAGATTCACATATGTTCACATGTGCAATAGACGGTCCCATCTGTCCCGTGGCAGCACTCCCGGTTAGGAATAGTACATTTTTATCAAAAGTTCTTATGTTGTCCCAATCTTCTTTTCTTGGGGAGGAGGCCCTCATCAGAAATGTTGGCGGGCCAACCATTTCTGCGGTTCCGGAGTGAAACACTGTAGACTCGCGCTCTTGAGTCGTTCCTATAGCTGGAATACTTCTAAAAGGGCTCACAATTTGTACATTTTGACTCTGGAACCTACGTTTTACTTCATGGGAACCAGGTTGCTCCAAAGCAGGCTGTTTTCCAGCCCTTCGAATCCGCGTATTACTTTTTTTTCGGGATGTACCTAATGCTGGAGCAGGCAGTTTGTCATCAAGTTGAAGCCCAGTTAGCCTCTTAAACCTTTCAAGCATGTCTGCATTAACGTATGAGATATCCGGGTCATTGATTACTACTATGTTGTGAATCATCTTACAATTTCTTTCATCCTCCAATTGAGGATGCAGCTGGGGAGGAAACAGATCCGGAAATTGACGGTATTCAGCAGGAGGCTGATCCCCCAAAGTAACCATAGTGCCATGAAAGAATTGGTGCAGCAGACTTAACTTCATTGAGAGAGATTTGTCTGCATTTCGGAGAACAGAATCGTATACCAGCTGGACTTGTTTCATTCTCATGGAGGAACCAGCTAGTTGATCTGAGGTATATTCTGGGAGGCCTTCGGCTTCTCTTCGAAAAATTGACTTGTGTATCTTCTGGTTTTTTAGATCAGGCCCGAAGTAAATTCCGGTGATGAAGTAGAGAAGAAAATGTTGGTCATCATTAGCCATTGTAAGTTGATGATGCCTAAAGCCACAGTAATTGAAATTCTGCGGATCAGTCTGCAACAAGAAAGCAACAGAATTTCGTAAACAATCAATCATCCTGCTAAAACAAATAACAACATTCTTAATTTGTTAATTCAAACAATTTCTACTTAATTATATCAATGATACTGCAAATTTTTATTTGTCCATTTACAGACTACAACCCTTAGGGTTTCAAAACAATTCCGGCAGCCACACCCTTAGGGTTACCAGCAGCCGTGTCTCCTAGCTCGGTCTATGTGTAGATCGTCGAGAAGGGATACATAATATCAAGAATACAAGCAGGAAAATTAAAACTAGAAATCAAGGAAAGCTTTCCTAAATAAAAATAAAACCACTATTTTTCAATAGATAACTTCAAAGCTTCAAACAAAACTCGAAATTGAAGAAGAAATCAAAACAGAAACATCAACTATAAAGATGCAAAGAAGAAGAAGAAGAAACTAACCAGTAAAGTTAAGAGAAGAATAGAGTTCAGTTTCTGAGTTGGAAATCAGTCTATCGAAGCTGTAAAAGTAGGGTTCAGTTTCAAACTTTAAGGGAGAAAATCAGAACAAAAAAAAAAAAAAAAAAAAAAAAAAAACTTACATGCCTATACACAATTGAAAGAAGAAAAAGAAGAAACTAATCAGTCAATCCAAGTTGTAAGAATAGGGTCCAGCAATGTTAAGAGAAGAAGAAGAAACTAAGTATCTACTTTATGGCAGGATTTCAGAAACGGAGAGAGACGTTATAAACTTTGTAACGAAGAACAGGTGTTCGATGTGTGAACAGCTGGACTGAGAGAAAAAGAGTGATAAGAATTAATAAAATTACAACTTTGCATAGATAGTTTTTGGATTTTGTTTGAGGTGGGTTCAGTTCATGCATATAAAACAATAAAGAAACCAAATCCAAGTGTAATCCTAGAGGTATAATATTGGATACATTATTATTTGAAAGCTATTTTACTTGTGAGAAAATCCTCATCTTTTAAAACACCGTTTTGAGTTAGGCTTTTGTTTATAGAGCACTCTATGTCATTGAATTCTGACTTACTTTAATGTCTTACGAAATTAGTGGTTAACATTCCAGTTTCTAATATAAAAACTCTTATTTTATTTTTTTGGTAGAAAAGGAAAGGAAAGCAAAGCAAAACAGGCAACTACACTGGGATTAGCTTAGGAAAGCTAACCCC
This sequence comes from Euphorbia lathyris, assembly GCF_963576675.1. Lineage (NCBI taxonomy): Eukaryota > Viridiplantae > Streptophyta > Magnoliopsida > Malpighiales > Euphorbiaceae > Euphorbia > Euphorbia lathyris. The sequence goes on along the minus strand of NC_088918.1, from coordinate 20,560,997 downwards.
AATCCTATCCTCTAAAAGAAGAGGAGAAAGAGCGATAGGGGAACGGTAAGGGTAGAAACACCTGACACCCCCTCATGGCCTGCCGCCGCCAAGTGATCTGCAACACGGTTCTGCTCCCGGAAAATGTGGCTGAACTCAAGGATATCAAATGAGAGGCTAAGCCTCTTAACAGCTTTAATAAGGTTGCGGCTATGAAGACTCATGGCATGACTACCCAAAATCATATTGATGGCTTCCAAGTTATCTGACTCCACAGAAAGCCTCTTAACACCCAGCCTAATCGCCAGCTGGATCCCAGAGAGAATGCCCCAGAGCTCCGCAGAGAAGGAAGAACCCAAACCTAAATTCTGGGTAAACCCAGAAAGCCAAGCGCCTCCCGCATCCCTAAGAACACCTCCGGCAGCAATCTTACCATTACTGAGGCAGGAACCATCAGTATTCAGCTTCACAACCCCCTCTCTCGGCCTGCTCCAGCTCACGAGGTGGACATCACTACTCGGGGAAGATCTGGCAAGGGACTCACCTTTGAAACTATCAATAATAGAGGAGAGTTTCTTCAAGAAGAACTCAGCTAAGTTAGGCAAAAGCACAACTTTATTATCTAAAATCTCCTCGTTCCTCCATTTCCACACTTGATGACAGATAATGGCAAAGAAAATGTCCCCATGCTCCATATAAGACAATAAATTTCCCCTAATACCATCTGAGAACCAGTCGTTCACAGAATGGGACATGAAGGAAGAGAAAGTATGATGAGGGAGAATTTTCTTCCAAACCTCTTCACTCTTAGGGCAATCCCTAAGAGCGTGGCACAACGATTCAACATGGCCTCTACATCTACCGCAAGCTCCAGAGGTCGCCAAATGCCTTCTATATCTATCTGAGTTAGTAAGTAATCTGTCTTTAACGTCCAGCCACAGGAAGCTCCTCATGCGGTAGGGGATTTTAAGGGACCAAATGGTCTTCCAAATATCCGAGGGATTATCAGTCTTGTTAAGGGAAAAAGCTTCAAAGGCAGATTTGCAAGAATAGACTCCATTGTTAGTCAGCGCCCAACAATGCTTATCCATGTCTTCCTCTTGATTACTCACCTTCACTCCTCAAATTCTAAGGAGAGTCTCAAAGCTAAAGAAAGAATCAAATTTAGGCCAAACCCATTCCCCTTCAGAGTCCACCACATCGGCTAACCTCCAGTTTTGGATATCACTAGGCGGGTGGGGGGGGGGGGGGTGGGGGGGGGGGGGAAGTGCACACATCCACTAAAGGTTTATCCCCAATCCAGGTATCAAACCAGAAGCTTATGGACTTACCATTACCCACATCCAGACCAACCCCCGAGCAAAACTCAGCAAAAACGGCGTTAAGCCCTTTTCAGAGGAAGGAACAATTGATAACTCTCTCTTTCGGGCCCCCAAAGATCTTATCTTTTCGATACTTACCACAAAGAATGCGAACCCAGAGAGAGGAGGGGCATTGCCACATACGCCAAAGGAGTTTCATTAATAAAACTTTATTATTATCCTTAGCTCTCCTAATGCTCAAACTCCTTGAATCTTTGGGCTGACAAACCTCACTCCAAGGCACCAGGTGGATCTTTCTTCCCTCCGTAGCTTCCCCCCACAGGAACCTTCGGTTAATCTTATCAAGATCATTAAGCACAGGATTCGGAAGCTGACAAGCCTGCATGATGTGGTTGGGAGCAGCGGAATTCACAGATTGAATTAAAGTCAGACGGCCAGCGAGGGAGAGAGTCTTGGCTTTCCACGTGGCACACCTCGTATTGGCTTTGTCCAAAGTATCTTTAAAAGAAACTTTAGACACTCTCTCACTATGGAGAGGAATCCCCAGATACTTCCCAAGAGAATTAGTAAGAGGAATACCAGACAAATCACTTAATCTTTTACAAATTCTCGGATTCATATTCTTAGAGCACATCATCCTAGATTTCTGGATACTAAGTCTCTGACCAGAGGCCGAACAAAAACAATCCAGAATATCCATAATGACACGCAATTGCTCCTCATTACCTTCAAGAAAGATAAGGACATCGTCCGCAAAGAATAAGTGGGTCACCTGGGGATAGAAACTGTTGATGGCCACCGGGTGGAAACTCCCAATATCAATGGCATCTTGAATAAGGTGGGACAGCCTCTCCATAGCAATAACGAAAAGGAAGGGACTCATAGGATCACCCTGACGGATGCCCCGACCCGGAGAGAACTCCTCCGACATATCCCCATTCACCATAACCTGAAACACAGGAGAAGTAATACAAACCTTAATAAGATTTCTCCAACTGTCCGGGATCCTAGCTCTCTCCAGACTCTCCATCAAGAAGTTCCAGTTGATGCGATCATAGGCCTTCTCGAAATCCAGCTTAAGAGCCACAATGCCTTTCTTCCCTTTCCTAATCTTCATAGTGTGCACCATTTCTTGGGCAATCACCACATTATCCATCATTTGTCTACCGGGTACAAAACTACCCTGAGTCTGATCTTCATATTGAGTTATTTTTTTTAATTAAAATGCGAGGAAGGGAGCGATGCGTCGAACATCCCAACTAGGTTGACACCCCATCGACGACCTCAAAACCTGAACTCGTATCATATAAATCATCAAAATAGAAGAAGTACAAAGAAGTTAAGAAAAACGATACAATGCGCGGCCCATGTAATTGCCCATAACCATCCCATCACATGAGCTCGAATGAGAGTCCCACCAATAAGTCGCAGTGCTAACCCATCCGACGCTTGCAAGAGAGTGAGTGACCATGTTTCCCTCTCGGTAGACGTGTGAGACCACAAAGTGCATGGAGGCCATTAGTGTGAGGCATCAACCCCACCGAGGAAGCTACTGCCATGTAACCATCCCAGATTTTGATTTGAGTAAAGAAACTATGTAGGTTGAATCACTCTCTAGACAAATGGACATCCAGCCACGGGAATGTGCAACTGAGAAGATAGGTGTCGGGAAAGGGACAAGTGCATCTGAGCAAAGACAGGAGGGTTCAACCATTTCGAGGTCTATAAATACAAATTTGAAGGGCCCCCAATTATCCACAAGTAGTGTTGCCGTAGCAAACCATATGCTGCTTTAACCGAACAGCAAATGGAGAGTTTATAATCCGTTTCGATGGTCCCATTGATCCAATAAAGCAGGATCGAAGAAGACAATTGCAAAGTGTGCTACCACAAATCAGACCCAAAGCAAGCTTACCATCTAATGCCAAATTTGAAAGATTGCAAATGGTTGATACCCAGATACCCCTCTCGTACCGATTTAACGTGGACTTGCCAGGGTACGGACACCAATTTCCACCCCGAGATGGAACTGCACCAGATGAAATTCCTAATATGCCTATTGTGGCGCTTGAGAAGTGATGAAGTGGTTGAGCAAGCCTTGAAGTATTTGGAGAAAGTTGATCCAAGGGCAAAGCTGTAATTTTAAAGTTAAGACACAAGTGCGAAATTCAGCGTTTTCTTTCCTATTTTGGAATAATTTATCTTTTTTCCTATTTTGTAATTTAGGAATAATTATATTTTTCATATTTTGTTTTCTAACCTTTTTACGTTGGGATTAATTATATTTTTTCCTTTTTGCTTTCTTTCCTTTTTACATTCAGAATAATTATCTTTTTTCCTATTTTGCTTTCTTTCATGTAAGCCTATATATAAAGCATGTTTTTCTATTTTTTGGAGAGACTTTGATTAATACAATTTCAGAGAGTTTTCTCTTTTCTTTTCCAATTGTCTACATTCTTTTGAATCAACGACCGTTGAAGGTTAGCTAGCAGCATTCGTGTGTCGAATCAATGATAGTTAAAGTTTATATATATTCCCGCTACGGCAATTGGTATCAGAACCTACATTATATTCATCATGCCACCGTGAAGAAAGAGGTGTGTCGATGATGTCTATCAACGGGAGGATATTGAACAGCTTGAATAACGTATTGAAGATCAGATGGAGGAGAGGATGGGGGCGATGCAAGAAGCTTTGATCGCACAGATGACGGAGCTGTTGCAGACTCAACCTCAACCAAACAGGAGGCCGAATCACCATTATGATTAGCGATGAAGACGATACATCGGTGGATGGTGCTCCTGGCGGAAGGAGGCAGAGACTGGCTGAAAATAATCGATGGGAGACGGGTTTGCAAACTGAGCTTTCTGAGTTTACAGGGGGCTTACAACCAGAGGAATTCTTGGATTTTCTTACTACTGTGGAGGAGGTTCAAAAATTTAATGATGTTCCTACGAACAAGCGTGTGCCCTTAGTTGCTACCCGCCTTCGAAATAGGGTTGCAGTATGGTGGCAACAACTGAAGCTATCGAGGACTCGACTCAGTAAGGAGAAGATCTTGTCCTGGGAAAAGATGAAGAAACATATGAGGGTCGAATTTCTTCTTTACAATTTTTAGCGAACCATGTATCAACACCTGCAAAATCTGACGCAACGATCAAAATCTGTTAATGATTACACCATCGGGTTTTACCAATTGTTGGCTCGCAATGAAATTTATGAAACAGAGGACCAGTTAGTAGTAAAGTATATTGATGGCTTGCAGATCCAGATTCAGGAAGCATTTAATCTATTTGAGCATGTTTCTATATCGGCAACTCATAAGGGTTGTGCAGGTTGAGAAACAAGCGGCCCATCCTGGTGGATTTTATTCTGGGCCTATCGGAGAAAATATTGGGAGTAGCAGCAGAGTTTTATGGGCTATTTCAGAAAAGCCTAATTCTGCTCCTGGAATCAATCGGGCTGGTGATGGTGTTGGGAGTATAGTTAGATCGGGTTTAATTGTTTAGGGCATGGTGAACGTCTCCACCAGTAATCAGAGTGTAAGAAGGCTCCGACAAGAAAGACATTATTTCTTGAATAAGGCAAAGAAGAGGATGCATCTTTCAGTACCTATCCTGAATTTGATGATTCTGGTGAAGCTGAGGCTGACGAAGTTATAGAATACGGCGATCAAAGAGTTTCTTTAGTGATAAGGAGATCATACCTTACTCCTCGGGCGGTGGACGAAAAGTGGCTTCGACATCACATTTTCCACTCTACTTGCACGATCTTGGGAAACGTTTGTCGTTTTGTCATTGATGCTGCGAGAACATAGTGTCCGCTGAAGCTGTGCAAAAGCTAGAAGTCAAGGTAGAGGACCATCCTAAGCCTTACAAATTGGCTTGGCTCAAGAAGGGAGGTGAAGTAACTGTGTCTAAATGTGCTTGCATTCCTTTATTAATTGGTTTTAAATATAAGGATGAGTTTGGTGTGATGTGGTGCTTATAGATGCATGTCATTTGTTGTTAGGAAGACCTTGCCAGTATGTTCGACATGTTAATCATGATGGAAGGAAAAATAGTTATTCTTTTATGTTTGATGATGCTAAGATTCTGTTGATGCCAAGCACTAGTGAGGAGAAACAGGAAGCTACAGAGGGGATCTATGAATTTACTGACTTTGGCTCGTTTTGAGGAAGAGATTCGTGAGTCTGGAATGGTGTTTGTCCTGACGGATCTCAAAAGGATGATTTGACTTGGTTTGCCTACAAATATGATTCCTAATATTTTCATAATCATTTAAATTATGTTTTGGGTACTTGAATATATTGAGTTCTGATGGGTATTAGCAGGAATTATTCTTGATTTGATACATAATCATTAAAATTCGACGAATCAATCTCGTACCAGCTTTAATATATTATCTGCTGGCTGAAGGATGAATTTGATTATTAATGGCAAGGTATTAAATGTGCTTTTAGGATCTGATTCTGAGCTTCAGGTATCTCAAAGACACTGAGATATGATTGTATGAACTTCAATTCAATTGGGTTTTGAATTAAAACTTTTAAAAAAATTAATATTCAGAACCAAAAACTTTTTAAAATATGTTTAAATCCAATTAAAACTTATCGGTGGTGGCTATATGAACTTCAATTCAATTGGATTTTGAACTAAAAATTGAAAAGAAATTTAATTTAGATTTTTTAATAGGTGTCATGTTTCTATTGGACATGGCACACCACATCAGATTTTGAGGTGGTGCGCTAGACACACAATATAATTTCTCATAAATAGGACCTCGTTTTGAATATAAATCTTTGGCTACTTTGACTATTGGTCTTGGTCTTGTGAATCTTAAATCTTTGATTATTTTGTATTGGGAATCTATAAATAGGACCTCATTCTGTCTGTGAGTCTAATTTGAAATTAAAATCTCCTACAATTTATTCTCTTCAATAGCTTCAATTGATAAAATGAAACTATACCATACTATAATATTCTTTTTATTTATCTCCATTTTCCTTCTCCTCTCCTACCTATTCTATCTTATGCTCAATTGGGTTTCTAATCCAATAGATAACACCGATACGATTACGATACGATTACGATTGGAGTAAGTTTCAAAAAGAGGAAATTACACAAGAAATCATGTTTGGAATTTTTTTTACAATTAACTATCTCTTTTTATTATTATTATCATAGAATGTTTATTCAATTTGAAATATCAAATTTTAATACAAATATTTCTTATTTTGTCAAATTACAGTTATTAAACATTATTTATTTAATTTAAAAAATCTTAATATTTAAAAATAGTTGCTTTCCACGATCATGAATTCTTCCAAATCTATGCCTATCATGAAAATAACTTACATCATGAATTTGACAAATTTATGCCTGATGTAACTTATTTTCATGGTCAGACATACATTTTGGAGAATTCATAAGCGTGGAAAGCACCTATTTTTAAATATTTCAATTTTTTAAATTTAATAAATAATGTTTAATAACTGTAATTTAACAAAAAAAAAATAAGAAATATTTGTATCAAAGTTTGATATTTAAAATTGAAAAAACATTCTATGATAATAAACAAAAAAAAGATAGTTAATTGTAAAAAAAATTCCAAACATGATTTATTGTGTAATTTTCTCTGTTTGAAACTTACTCCAATTGTAATCGTATCGGTGTTATCTATTGGATTAGAAGTCCAATTGAGCATAAGATAGAATAGGTAGGAGAGGAGGAGAAAAATGGAGATAAATAAAAAGAATATTATAGTCTGGTATAGCTTCATTTTATCAATTGAAGCTATTAAAGAGAATAAATTGTAGGAGGTTTTGATTTCAAATTAGACTCACAGACAGAATGAGGTCCTATTTATAGATTCCCAATACAACATAATCAAAGATTTAAGATTCACAAGACCAAGACCAATAGCCAAAATAATCAAAGATTTATTCAAAATGAGGTCCTATTTATGAGAAATTATATTGTGTGTCTGGCGCACTATCTCAAAATCTGATGTGGTGTGCCACGGCCAATATAAAAAACATGACACCTATTAAAAAATCTAAATTAAATTTCTTTTTAATTTTTAGTTCAAAACACAATTGAATTGAAGTTCATACAGCCACGACCGATGAGTTTTAATTGGATTTAAACATACTTTAAAAAGTTTTTTGATCTGAATTTTAATTTTTTTTAAAAGTTTTAATTCAAAACCCAATTGAATTGAAGTTCATAGAATCATTTCTCGGTGTCTTTGAGATACCTGAATGTCACATACAGACGCCGAATTAAGTAGAAGGACCTGATAAGTAATTTTACTTTTGTTAATTAATTCTGTTACTTGAGATTGCTTTTTTATTGTTATTTGTTTTCCCTAAAGAAAGGCTCTCTTAGGAGATGGCGTATAGCAGTTAGAGCAAGGAAGTGGGGCAAGAAAGTGGGCAAGGAAGTGGTGGCCACCTTTCCTGTAGTGGGTTTGCTTTGTAACTGTTTTTATCTTCTTCTCTATTTAAGAGAAGCATCCCTGTATTAGTTTTTATGCAATTAATTATGAAATATTCTCCTCCTAAATTTCTTCTTTCTTCTTCCTGACCTCACCTCTATTCTTTTCTCTATTCTAATTTTGGAATTCTTCTGTCAGAAATTAGTCTTGACATTTGGTATCAGAGACAGTTCTTCCTCCTGCCGTCTTTACCTTATATGGTAAGCAACGCTGCTAAGAGAACTCGAGCTGCGAAACAAGCACAAGCCATGGAAGAACTTGAACAACAGATCAAGGCAATGAATGCCATGATCCATGAGCAAAATGAAATTACAGCTATAAACATAGAGGCAATTAAAAACCAGTTCAATGATGTGCAATCTGTCCAACAGCAGAGGATTGATTCTATTCTTAAGGAACAATCCAAATCCCAATTCTCGATTGAGGAAGTTATCAAAAACTTATCTAGCCTAATCCAAATCGTTAAAAACAACTCTCAACCACCGCAAAATTCTTCTTCATCTTTCACTAAGGATAAGGGTAGTTCATCCTTGTTTGGCCAGCATGACAAGGGAATCTTACAGACTCCAGGGGCATATTTGAGTTCTGAGATCCCTAAAAGGGCACCTTATTTTAATAAGATGCTGCCTAAGTGCAACCTGCCTCCATTTGACGGCACAGAAGTTGAGATTTGGCTGAGCAAATGTGAGAAGTATTTTCAACTGTTCGAAGTAGCGGAAGGAAGAAAGTTGGATCTTGTGGATTTATTTCTACAGGGAAAGGCTGAAAAATGGTTCAACAATTGGATCAAAAGCCAACCTGTGGTAAATTGGGAGATTTTCATTGAGGAGGTCACAAAACGATTCCAAGAAGTGGAAACCACAGATGTGGTCGAGCAGTTTTCGAGGTTGCAGCAAACGACTACTGTCCTGGATTATCAGGATCAGTTCGAAGAGCTTAAGCTCAAAATGGAGAAAGTTCATCCCTCTAACTCTGAACAATTTTACGTTTCAAGTTTTGTAGCTGGCCTGAAACCTGAATTAAGATCTGATGTGCGCTCCCATGAGCCTAGTAACATATACTCAGCCATTAAACAAGCTAAGTATCAAGAGGCACACCTCAAAGAAGTAATGGAGGTAATGAAACCCAAATCAACCTACAAACCAAACACTACATCCAAACCATTGTAACCAACAACCATGTCGACTTATAAACCACCAAATCCACCCCACCCACCTGGAATCCTCACCCAAAAACCTTCAGAACCTAGACAATTAACCTATAACCAACCCTTCAAAAGAGTTCCTCGAGCTTGCTGGAAGTGTGGGGATAGATATGTTCCAGGACATCAATGTGCTCTGAAGAAGCTCAACATGATGAGCGCTGAAGAAGTAATTCCAGAAGTTGGTGAAACCCTTCTAGAAGAGGAAATAGAACCTGAGGTTGAAGGAGAGGATCAAGAACAGTCCCCTAAGCAGATCACTCTCTCCATTAATTCCATCGATGGTAGAGTAAATGACAATACCTTGAGATTGAAGGGAGTGCTTAACAGGAGAAACATCATGATATTAATAGACAGTGGCAGCACCCATAGCTTCTTGGATGCCAATTTTGCTGCTACAGAGAAACTTCCTTTGGTTCAAATCCATCTAGTTATTATGACTGTAGCAGATGGCATGAAGCTATTGGTGAATACCAAATATGAGGAGTGTCAATGGACAATGCAAGGGGAGAAGTTCAACTTTCCATTACGGACTTTGGCACTGAGAGACTATGATATAATTTTGGGCACTGATTGGATGAGGAAACATACATCAGTCATATTTGATTTCGAATTCAATCGGCTTCTCATTCACAAGGGCAAGAGGGAGATTGCACTTAAAGGAATAGCAGAAGGGTCTAAGTTGAAGGGCATGACTCTGAAGTCCATTAACCAAATGGTCTCCAAAAGATGGAAGGGAGTGACATCAAAGTTATTCTTAATGTCGATAACACCAGTTAACATAGCAGCAGACACAGTCAGTCATCTTCCTCAGGTATCACCTTTATACCAACCCTTAATTGTTGGATATCAGGCTATATTCCTTCCACCTACTAAATTACCCCCTCATAGATCCCATGATCACTCAATTCCCCTTAAAAATTCCACTGACCCCATCAATGTTAGACCCTATCGATATTCGCATCACAAAAAAATGAAATAGAACAACTAGTTGCAGAAATGCTAGACTCAGGAGTCATACACCCCAGTCAAAGCCCTTATGCCTCCCCTATTTTACTAGTTAAGAAAAAAGATGGAACCTGGTGATTTTATGTTGACTATAGAGAGTTGAACAAAGCTACCATTAAAGATAAATTCCCCATTCCTATCATTCAAGAGTTAATAGATGAATTGCAGGGTGCTAAGGTGTTTTCTAAAATAGACCTTAGGGCTGGATATCATCAAATCAGAATGAACCCCAATCATGAACACAAGACAGCATTGTTGAAACACCTTTCCACATGATTTTGATTTGACAAAATTATTTATGTGAATGATAAAAATATTCTAACACGTTAAATTTAAATGCTTTGATTTATTCACACTAATGTGTTTGTTCAATGTTGAGTTAATTTGATTTATAAGACATTAAGATAAAAAAGCCTAAAGGCCCATAAGAGGAAGTCAAGCAAGCCTTCTATCAATTGCTTCAAGATGAAGCTGTTGAGTTAAACGACAAGAAGTACAAGTCAGCGGCTGAACATAACAAACTTGGAGACAAAGTTTTTCCACTTTGGGTAAAGCTCAGAAGACGCAGGAAATTGTCTGAAAGACTTTACTATAAATGTCGAAACATTTTGCTCCATCTGACGAAAAGCCGCTGAGCACTGCCGTAGACAGAAGATGCAAGAATCTCATTGGCCAATGATACTGAGCACGTCCTGAGTGAAAGCGACAGGAAGCCGTTAGCCTCCAACGGTTATTTCGAAATTCGAAATCACTGGTGCTTGAAGTGTCACTATAAATAGGCCTCTCAAATGCTTAATTCGATGCAGATCTTCAATTAAGTCAAAACGCTGACCAAATTCATACATGAAGTTCTGTGAGAAAAGCAAAGCAAATCTTACACCAATTCCAATCATTGTGTAAAAGTCTAGAGTGATTTTATTCATTTAAAAGTGACTTAGCAATTGTTGTTTAGGACAAACACTTATCATTTCTAGAAGAATAGAAAGGAGAAGCTAAGTACTCGGTTATAGTACTCAGCGGTAGTTATAGGAGTGAGTAGAGGAATAAAGGAAGGTACTCTTGTATACTCAGCTTCTGTTGTAAAAGGTTTTGTGCTCTACCTTTAAAGAGCTCAGTAGAGGATTCAAAAAGCTCGGAACGAGTTCCGAGGACTGGACGTAGGCGGAGAGGCCGAACCAGGATATGTCTGTTGAGTAACATATTTCTAACCTTTAAACTCCTTTATATATTGTTTGCTATAAAACTGACTAAGTAACAAACTCACGCTGAGTTGAGCGCGCTAAGAAGTTGAGTTCAGGAATAGACTTAAGTGTTATCTCCTGACTCAAGGAAAGAAACAGACTTAGTCACCAGTTGACTAAGCTTGTGTCTTAAAACTACTTACGCCGCTGTGTAAACCTTTTCTCAAAGAAAAGAAGTCAGCCTTAACAGACAAAATTTTAAATAGTTCCTACCCCCCCCCCCCTTGGAACTAACCTTGTCACGTTTTACGGGACCAACAAGTGGTATCAGAGCTTAAAAGCTCACTGAGCAAGATATAACTATCTTGAGCTGATCCCCATAATGGCTGAGAACAGCACTCGTTTCCTCCCAGGAAATCAGACAACTCAGATTCTTCCTGAGGGACTGTCCATTACTCGGCCTCCTCTGTTCTTCGGGTCTAACTACACCTTTTGGAAGAACAGAATGAAAAATTTCATTCAGGCAACAAATATGAGTGCATGGCTTTCTATAGTCCAAGGCCCATTTGTTCCTGTTGAAACTGTTGACGGCCAAACGGTTGTTAAAACTGAGGTTAAGTGGACAGAAGATGACCTCAAGAAGCTACAAAATCATGCTTCAGCTATAAACATGCTTCACTGTGCGTTAGATGTTGCATAGTACAACAAAATTTCAGGTTGTGAGTCAGCACAGGAAATCTGGAAGAAACTGGAGGTCACCTATGAAGGAACCAACAAAGTTAAGGAGTCCAAGGTGAACCACCACATGAGGTTGTACGAGCTGTTTGAAATGAACGATGATGAAGGAATCTCTGAAATGAACTCAAGATTCACAAACATAATCAACGAGCTCAAAAGACTTGGCAAGATCTTTACTAAGGAAGAGCAAGTCAAGAAGATACTGAGGAGCCTTCCCAAAAGCTGGCAAGCCAAGAAAACTGCTGTTGAGGAAGCTCAAGACTTGACCACCTACAAGTATGATGAACTCATTGGATCTCTGCTGACCCATGAGATCTCAATGAAGAATTTTGAGGTAAAGGAGAAGTCTGAGGACAAGAAGCAAAAGTCTCTTGTCATGAAAGCTGACTCCACTGATGGGAGCTCAACAGACGATGAAGAGATGGCCATGTTCACTAGAAAAATGAAAAGGCTATTCAGAAAGAATGATAAATATTCAAAGAAGCCCTACAAGAAGTTTGACAAGTACAAAGTTGAGTCCAGCGACAGCAAGTACAAGAAGGACAGCTCAAAGCCAATCACATGCTTCAAATGTCATCAAACTGGCCATATCAAATCAAGCTGTCCTACCTTGAGGAAGGAAAAGAGGAAAAGCAAGAAGGCAATGGTGGAAACCTGGAGTGACAGTGATGAGTCATCATCATCAGAAGCTGATGCCACTGAGTCAGCAAAGATTTGTTTCATGGCTGATGAGCTTGCTGAGCCTTGTGTTTCTGAGCATGCTGACCCCTCCATTACATCTGACGATGAGGCACACTCAACTGAGGTAATATCACTACCCTTGCTCAGAAATGAAATGATAAATGCCCTGAGTGACCTCTACACACTTATCAAAAAGTGTAACAAGAAGGTTAGAGCACTCAGCAGGGGATGTGACGAGATTGAAGAGGTCAAACTCAGTGACCTTCGATATCTTCTCCAAGACAACTCAACTGTGCATACCAACATAGAAACTATGCACAAGTTTGTCTCCGAGGTCCAATCAGATTCTAAGAAACTGAGAAAGGACGTCACATCTATTCAGAATCAATATATGGTTCCGAATAAAAGAAATATTTCTCTGAATACTTAGTACCGAAGTACTAGTCAGCAGAGATGGAATCGTCAGCGGAATGTCCAGTGTGACTTCTGTGGGAAGAAAGGACACACCACAAAGGTGTGCTGGCATGCTCAGCACTGGGGTGCTGGCATGCTCAGCACTGGGGGCTGACCAGTCAGTGAGATATCCCAAACGGAAGGTCAACTGTGACTTCTGTGGGAAAAATGGACACGCTGTCCAAGTGTGTCGTCATAAGATTAAATATGATGTTTTACCTACTGAGCCTAACAAACAAGGACCAAAAAAGACTTGGGTACCTAAAGATAACTAGCTATATTGTAGGTAAGCCTGAGGTGTGCTGAGAAGTCAAAGATGTGGTACATTGACAGCGCATGCTCGAGGCATATGACTGGTGATGAAACTCAGTTCATCACACTTGTGCGTAAACGAGGTGGAAGCGTAAGTTTCGGAGACAACAAAAAGGGTAAGATAGTAGGGTCAGGAACCGTTGGTGGTAATCCTACTATTGAGTCAGTCTCCCTAGTCAGTGGACTTAAATATAACTTACTCAGCGTAGCTCAGCTATGTGATAATGGGAGAAAAGTTATATTTGATGACACTGGATGTAAAATACTCGAGGGAAAAATAAATGAATTGATTTTAACTGCCCCTCGTATTGATAATGTCTTTATGCTGAATTTGGAAAAGAAATTTTCAAAAAATGTATGCTTAGTGTCAAAGGAAGAAAATTCCTGGCTATGGCACAGGAGACTTGGTCATGTAAGCATGGACCTCCTGGCCAAACTAGCAAGAAAGCAATTAGTTGAGGGACTTCCAGAACATAAGTTCGAAAAGGATCAATTATGCAATGCTTATCAGGCTAGAAAACAAACTAAAACATCTTTTTATAGTAAAAACATTGTCTCAACCAAGCGTCCACTAGAGTTGCTACACTTGGATCTCTTCGGACCAGTCCAGCCGCTGAGCTTGGGTGGTAGGAGATTTTCCTTGGTCATTGTAGATGACTTTTCTCGGTACACTTGGATCATCTTGCTGAGTAGCAAGGATGAAACCTTTGAGACGTTTTCAACATTAGTAAGAAAACTTGAAAATGATAAAGACCTAAAGTTGGCTCACATCTGAAGTGATAATGGTGGAGAATTCAAAAACCAATAGTTTGTTGAATTTTGTGAAGCCAGCAGCATTAACCATAATTTTTCTGCTCCTAGAACGCCTCAACAGAATAGGGTGGTTGAGAGGAAAAACAAAACCTTGGTTGAAATAGCCAGGACAATGCTGAGTGAGCATAGGCTTCCAAAGTACTTTTGGGGAGAAGCTGTCAACACAGCTTGCTACATACTTAATAGGGCTCTAGTCAGACCCATATTAAAGAAGACTCCCTACGAACTTTGGAAAGGACGAAAACCCAACATTGGATACTTTCGTGCCTTCGGCTGTAAATGTTTTATTCTAAATACTAAAGACAGCCTTGCTAAGTTTGATTCAAAAGCTGATGAAGCTATCTTTTTAGGCTACTCAACAAACAGCAAAGCATATAGAGTTTTCAATAAACGAACTCAGGTCTTATAAGAGTCAGTACACGTTGAGTTCGATGAAACTAACCCTGCAGGAAAAGACAAGCAGCTGACTAAGGATGATCCATACTCAGCACCTGCTGACCAAGAAACAGCCGCTGAGTCACTACCTCAAGGGCTGACCAAAGGTAAAAGCGAAACTCAAATTGTTTTCACTGACCAATCTATACCTGCAGAGATTGTTGAAACACAACCAGCTCAAGACATCACTCTACCAAAAGAGATCAGAATACCAAGAGGACACTCAGAGAGTGCCATTCTTGATGCTGCTGAAAACACCCTGATGACAAGAAATCAACTCAGGAGATACCTCAGCAACGTAGCATTCGTCTCAGTTCAGGAACCAAAGAACTTCTCTGAAGCTGAGCACGATGAGTTCTGGATGAGTGCAATGTAAGAAGAACTTGATCAGTTCAGAAGAAATGAAGTGTGGGACTTAGTGCCAAATCCAAGAAGCCAGAAGACCATAGGAACAAGATGGGTCTTCCGCAACAAGCTAGATGAACAAGGGAACGTGGTCAGACTTGTAGCTCAGGGCTATAGTCAGCAAGAAGGTATTGACTACGGTGAGACCTTCGCCCCAGTGGCAAGGCTAGAGGCTATAAGAATTTTATGTGCATATGCAAGTTATATGAACTTTAAATTATTTCAAATGGA
Organism: Euphorbia lathyris; assembly: GCF_963576675.1. NCBI lineage: Eukaryota > Viridiplantae > Streptophyta > Magnoliopsida > Malpighiales > Euphorbiaceae > Euphorbia > Euphorbia lathyris. The sequence goes on along the minus strand of NC_088918.1, from coordinate 20,545,740 downwards.
TGTTAAGAGTGCATTCCTTAATGGAGTTATAAACGAGGAAGTCTATGTTAATCAGCCTCCAGGGTTTGAGGATCCCAAGTTCCCAAACCACGTTTATAAACTCAAAAAGGCTCTGTATGGTCTCAAGCAAGCACCACGTGCTTGGTATGAGAGGCTGACCAGTTTCCTACTGACTAGAAATTATGTCAGAGGTAAAGCTGATACAACTTTATTCATTAAGAGGAAGGGTAAAGATACCCTAATGGCTCAGATATATGTTGATGACATTATTTTTGGTGCCACTAATGAGTCCATGTGCAAGGAATTTAGTAAGCAGATGCAGACTGAGTTTGAAATGTCAATGATGGGAGAACTCAACTTCTTCCTTGGACTTCAAATCAAACAAGGGAAAAATGGCATCTTCATCAGTCAAACTAAGTATGCTAAGGAGATATTGAAGAAGTATGAACTTGAGAATTGCAAGTCAATATCTACCCCTATGGGCACTGACACTGTCCTCTGCGCTGACGAAAATGGTAAGTCAGTAGACAGCAAATTGTACCGAGGTATGATTGGCTCTCTACTCTACTTAACTGCTAGTAGGCCGGACATTCAGTTCTCAGTATGTTATTATGCTAGATATCAATCTAACCCTAAGGAATCTCATTACATAGATGTAAAAAGAATCCTTAGATATTTGCAAGGCTCAGTGAATGCAGGTTTATGGTATCCCAATACTTATGATTTCACACTTATTGGATACACTGACGCTGACTATGGACGAGACAAGCTTGAACGAAAAAGCACCTCAGGAGGATGTCACTTCCTTGGAAGCTGTCTTATGTCTTGGTTCAGTAAGAAGCAGTCGTCAGTAGCCCTGTCAACCACTGAAGCTGAGTACATTGCTGCTGGAAGCTGTGTTGCTCAAGTCCTCTGGATTAAGCAACAACTAGAAGATTATGGTGTTCAGACTAAAACAATTGAAGTCAAATGTGACAATAAGAGTGTCATTGACCTATCAAAGAACCCAATCCAGCACAGCAGGATGAAGCATGTCAGCATAAGGCATCACTTCATCAGAGACCATGTACTCAAGGGAGAGATCAAGTTGACCTACGCCCCAACGGATGAGCAGCTTGCTGATATCTTCACCAAGCCACTGGCTCGTGAGCAATTCAGCATACTTAGAGAAGCGATCGGTATGTTTAATCCTCTTCAATAAGATTCTATGCTTAAATTAAACGTTGAGTGATTCCCCATGCTGAGTAGATGTACACACTAAGTGATTATCTTAAGCTGAGTTACTAAGCACACAACCAATTACTCTACGAAAAACTGACTACTCAGACCAAACGTATGGCATGCTTAACGCTGAGTAAAAGATCCGTTGCACAAATTAATGCTAAACATGCGAATTAAATAGCCACCTAGGATGACGTAAGCGCAATAATTAGAAAATACATGCGCCGATTGTGTCATAAATACCAGAATCATTGTCGGTTGAGTATCTCGAGGTCAAACCGCCACCTTAACGCTTCAGATCAACTCGACACCTCTATAAATAGTGGACGAATTCCCACTTGTACCTCTTTACGCTTAGAAATTTCTGGTATTCAAATCCTCTCTTTTCTAAAATTCCCAAACCTCTCAAATTTCTCTGAAAATCATGTCGGATTCTCAGAATCTCTCCGGTGCCGGTTACGATGATAACCGCTCCGATGAAAACCCTTCATCTCCTGCTCAGCAGGAATATAGCGAGACTCCCACCAAGTCTCAAGAACCTGGTCAGCATGACCATTCTAAGGTCACTACCCCGAGCAAGAAACCCCAAGCTGACCAAGCTACATCTTCAAAGAAACAGAAGGATAAGGGAAAGAAACCAATGGAACGTACCTACTCCCTAGTTTACAACAGCGTAAGGGGATATAAGGTTGACCACTCCCGCTGGTTCTCAAAGGGCTTTGTGGAAGCTCAGCAACCCTTCTGTGAGTGGATCTCAAAGAACGGCTGGACCGAGCTGTTCTCGACTCGAGAAGCCACCTACCCTGAGTTAGTGAAGGAGTTCTACAATAACCTAAGAGCCTCTGATGATAACCGGAACTACATGATCACTAATAAGTGTCCAATTCAATGTTCAAATGTCCACTTTAGTGCTAGGTTATTTAATTAATTTGGTGTTATTTTGGGTATTATTGCTTGTTTTGGTTTGATTTGCCTCCACAGGACTCAAATGATTAAAAGGAGCAGAATTGGACTTAATTGAAGCAAATTTGGACTAGAAGGGAATTTGGAGCTGATTCAGAGGAGCTGAAACGAAAATGGAGTTAGTCTTGCCCAAGACTAAGGATTTCGGGAATCACAGACTCCAGAATTGATCAGGACTCTCCCTTATTCTATCAAGAATGAACCTGGACAATTGGGAATGACTAAGCATGCACGAAATTAGGAGATATGACAGATTAGAAAAGATTTGTGATTAGGAAAAACTATCTTTTTGTTAGCTGATTTTTAGGAGAGGCTTTTCTCTACAAAAGGCCGGATTTATGTTCTTAAAAGAGGTTCTTTTTTTGAGGTTTTATTTTTCAGTAATTATTTTGTTCTCTTTTTTGAGACAGAAACATGTGTTCATCCATGGCTATTCGTAGCTAAACTTCTATATTCGGTTAAGGGTTAATTCAAAGGGGGTTTTTCTTCATTATCGTGAGATTGTTGTGCTTTAATTATTCTTATTAATCTACCATTTATTTGTTCATTGTATTTAGGGATGTATTCTCAATTGATTAAACAATCTTCGAATGATAACTGCAGATCGTTCTTTGAATTGGATTGTCATACGGCTGAATTGGTAAAGTTAGAGTTTTACCTAAATGAACCAATCATAGTAGCAATCGATAATATAAATTGAGTTAGTTTTGTATTTGAAACAATAGATTCAGATTTGACAACCTGAGATTGTCTTTCATGTGACATTAATATAAAATTAATTAGGTTTATTTGAGTCGAATGAACAAGTAATTTAGTTTCTGAATCGTCTACGTTGAGTGTCGGTTGGCTAAGGTCAGGTTTTTCTAATTCATCAGGCTGTCAATAGATTAAATCTTGACCGCTAAGGCATGATTATTTAATATTAAGGAAGAATACTCCAAACCGATCCGGTATGTGTATAAGAGTCTATTTTATCTGTCTGTGATCGATACTGAGTGAGTTACCTACATGTGAACCCCCTTAATCGGATTTCTCCAAAACGTTGTTTACAAATCATATTTACTTTTGCTAATTTTATTTTATTTGAAATTTTCAATTGGTTAAATCTCACAAATCAAAACCCCCTATTTATTTACTTTGTTTATTTATCAAGTCATTATTGTTTTGAGTCAGTAATATTCCCTTGGGTTCAATCTTTGCTTACCCTTGTTACAAATCCATATTTCGGTCAAGTAAAGTATTAATTATTTTTGGTGGATTCGACACCCATCAAATTTTGGCGCCGTTGCCGGGGAATATTCTAACTTGATTTAAAGCAATTTATGACCAGGTCTGAAAATTTGGAACAACTTCTTTTTGAATCAGAAATAGAAAAAACAGTAAGGAAACTCCGAAAAGAAGCAAAGCTACAGAAACTTCAAGGTGTTGAAACTTCAAGTTCTAGTGAAGAAGAAGAAATTTCCAGTGAAGAAAGTGAACAATCTGAAGAGGAGACGATGGCAGCTAGAACTTTAAGACAACTTCATGCACCTCAAGCTGATCAACAGTCCTTATGCGTCACATACCCAGTCCTAAATGCGGCTTTTGAACTTAAATCGGGTCTGATTCACTATTTACCTAAGTTCCACGGGATGGAAAGTGAAAATCCACACAATCATCTAAAGGAATTCCATGTTGTTTGTTCAGGTATGAGCCCACAAGGAATAACTGAGGAACAAGTTAAATTGATAGCTTTTCCTTTTTCTTTACAGGAAGTAGCAAAAGATTGGTTCCTCAACCTACCTTCAGGATCCATCACAACATGGGTCGGAATGACCCAAGCATTTCTGGAAAAATATTTCCCAGCTTCGCGTGCAGCAATGATCCGAAGAGAAATCAGCGGTATCAGACAAAAAGATATAGAAACACTCCATGATTATTGGGAGAGATTTAAGAGGCTATGTGCAAGCTGTCCCCAATATGGGATAACTGAACATTCTCTTATTCAATATTTTTATGAGGGAATGTTAGGCATGGAAAGAAAGATGATAGATGCTGCTAGTGGGGGAAGCCTTATTGATAAAACACCAAATGCGGCTAAAGATTTGATCAAAAGTATGGTAGAAACTTCCCAACAATTTGGGAAGCAGCAAGATGGTCCAAGGAAAGCTTATGAGGTAAGTACTTCTTCCATTGAAGAAAAAATAAATGCTTTGACATCTCTTGTACAAAATTTGGTTGTAGGAAAGGTAGTTCAAGTTAAGGCATGTGGGATCTGTACAGTTACTGGACATGCCACAAATGAATGTCCCACATTGCATGAAGGAACACCGGAACAGATTAATGTCGTCCTCGGATATCAGGGGCAACCTCCACATAAGTATGACCCATACTCAAATTCATATAATCCCGGATTACGTGATCATCCGAACCTCAGCTACAAGCAGCAAAATAATGTGCTTCAACCAAACATTCCCCAACAATATCAGCAAAGACCTCAACAATATAGACCTGTTCAAACAGATCCAAATTCAGGTATGCTGCCAAATCCTAATGACCAATCTGTTCTTTCTAACTTGTTGAAATTTCAGGAAGAACAAAGCAAGATCAATGTAAATGTTCAAGCAAATTTCCAAAATTTAAAGAAGCAAATGAGTCAGATAGCGACCATTCTGAGTGCAATACAATCCCAGGGGAAGTTACCTTCACAAACTGAGGCAAATCCGAGACAGAATGTGAGTGCAATCTCGCTTTGCAGCGGAAAAGCATTAGTCTTGCCCAAGACTAAGTCTATTTCCGAATCAGAATAGCCTGTGTCAGAGAAATCTGCAATCAAAGAGGGGGTGACAGAAAAAGAGAAAGAAGGTTCAGTTGGTAAGTCATCTGGAGAAAAAGCCACAAATCAAGACACACCCTTGGTAATTAGACCACCTTTCCCTAGTCTGTTGGCCAAATCAAAGAAAGAAAAGGAGGAGAAGGACATCTTTGAGACGTTCCGCAAGGTTGAGGTCAATATTCCATTGTTTGATGTTATTAGACAAATCCCTCGATATGCTAAATTCCTTAAAGAATTGTGTGCTAACAAGATAAAAACAATTGGGTATGAAAAGATAACAATGTGCGAGAATGTATCTGCTGTCCTACAAGGAAAAATGCCCCAAAAGTGCAAGGACATGGGTATGTTTGCTATTTCCTGCCAAATCGAAAATACTAGTATTAAAAGAGCAATGTATGATCTAGGAGCGTCAATTAATGTCATGCCTAAATCAATTTATTCATCTTTAAATGCTGGTCCTTTAGAGGAAACAGGGATAGTAATCCAACTCGCTAACCGGTCTATAGTTTATCCCGAAGGTTTGTTGGAAGATGTTCTTATGCAGGTTAATGGTTTAATTTTTCCAGCTGATTTCTATGTCGTAGACATGGAAGATGAAGATCGCTCTTCGGATTCATCGGAAATCCTGTTAGGTAGACCATTCCTAATAACTGCTCGGACAAAAATCGATGTCCACAAAGGAACAATGACTATGGAGTTTGATGGTAAAATTGTTCAATTTGGTGTTTATAAGGCCATAAAAATTCCTAATGAAGTGTCTTCTGTTTGTGGCATAGATATTATTGAACCCATAACCCAACATGATTCTGAGTTTTATAGGGAAGATGAATTACAGGTGGTTGTTGAAAAGAGCATCGAAATTGAAAGTGTTAGGAAGCTACAAGTATGGGAGCTTGAAGAGTTGAACAATGAAGCTTGCGAAAGCCTGAGAATCAATAAGTTGAAAACCAAGAAATTTCATGATGATATGATTATCCAGAAACAATTTCGAATAGGACAGAAGGTATTTTTACACCATTATCGATTGAGATTGTTTTCCAGAAAATTAAAGTCCAAGTGGATAGGACCTTTCATGGTCATGAAGATTTACCCTCAAGGTGCTGTGGAAATTAAGAGCATGGAGAATGGGAAAGTGCAAAAAGTAAATGGCCACAGACTCAAGCCGTTTTACAAGAATATCCCAATTGGAGTCTCTGGAGAAGTTCAATATCTTGACCCAGGAGACTAGCCTTAGAGTTCAAGAGTGTCTAGCCAAAGACGTTAACTAGCGGCGCTATTGGGAGGCAGCCCAAGTTGGTCTTGCTCAAAGATCCAAGTTATCCTTTATGTTTTGTTTTTGTTTTTGTTTTTATTTTTTATTTTTTTTAACTGACTTAACTACCATCATCTTCTTCAATAGGCATGTGTTTCCTTTCGATTTAATTTGCAGGTGTCAAAGAGCTTGAAAATGGTGGAATAAGCTTTAGTTTCTTGTTAAGTGGGCTTAAGGACAGGTTCCTCCAAATAGGGCAGTAAGTGAATTTTTCTTTTTCAATTTATTACTTTCCTCTTGTTTGCTGTCCTTCTCCCCTGATTGTTTGAATTCCGCATTGAGGACAATGCGAGGAGAAAAGTGGGGGAAGGATCTTTGCTATAGAAGTGTTTGATTTCATGGTTAATTGGCTGAGTGTGATGGTTAATTTGTTGAAAGGCTTCTGACTGTTTTGAAAATTTACTGCTGCTGAAATTTCCTTCTTTTACTGCTGCAATTTTCTAGGTTTAATTTTATGGAATATGTGCTAAATTAGTGTGAGGTGTCCACCTCGAGTGAAAAAAACCCAAAAAATATGCTCGAGTCTAGTGTGGGGTGTCCACCCTTTGTTTTGTCCCTAGAAATAACAATGCTAGCTCTCAGTTTTGCACTCGGTTGAATCTAGGTTGCCAACTTAGTATTGAAACCCCTAAGTCTTGTTTTGAGTAAAGCTGTCGATTTCAAAAGGTCAGGATTGCACAATTGTCTTGAGCATGCATATGAACCACTTGATTAATTTTCCATCACATGACAGACGTTTTGAATGAAACAACACCAATTTACCCCAATTTTTGGAAAGTTTTTGAGCCTAAATGCAAGAACAAAAACATTACACTTTGTTATATTCTTTCTGAGAGTTGTCCAATTCTAGTTTGAAATTCTAGAACTTGCCATGTTATGCATTTCGAGACCACACTGATGTATTCAAACATTAAAAATGATAAGGGCAGTAGGTTTCTTTTCTTAGCCATTTCAAATAAAATTCGAACCCTTAGTCTTGCTCAAGACTAACAAAATAACAGTACCAGCCCTTAGTTAGCCACATTTGAGCCTTTTCCCATTCTTGACACACCTTTGTTCGAGTCCCTTGGCCTGGGACATTCTAGCCATCAGAGTCTGTACATTCTTTCATTTATTTCTATGTTTAGTTGTTGCTTTGAGCAATTTCCATATTCAAATTAACCACAAGTTCATCAAAGTACGAGGATTCAACTGAATGATCCTTTAGATATATGTGGTTGTGCTTCAAATGTGTTTAAATGGACATTAGCTCGCAAACAAAAAAAAAGCGTAGCTTCCTTATTCTAGTATTATCTTCTTCAAGTATGAAAAAAAAGGAGCCTCAGAAAAGAAAAAAATATACCAGGAAAAAAAAGAAAAAAAAAGGAAAAAATTCTTGTTAGTTTGTTCATTTCAATTTGTTTATAATTAATTAAGATCATCTCATTCATTCATTCTGAAGTTTGAGAACTGTAAGTAGTTTGTACATAATTTTGTTTTGGTTTTCATTTTGGCCATTTCCACTATCATCGGTTTCCCTTTCTCCTCATTTCCTTTCCAAACATTTATCCTAGCCTATGTTACACCCTATTTTAAGTCCCTTTGATTTAATGTCTTGAATTCATACTAAGTGGTGGAGATTTGATATATTGGCAAGCTTATGGTAATTTCATTCTAGGTTGCGACTTGAGTGATTCCTTGAAAACTAATCATAGGCTAAACACTTGAGTGCAATGAGTGGCTTCCGTGAGGGTGTTGTTGATTTTTAATTCACACCTTATGTACATGGTCAAAAGCTTGTTTGCTGAGATTTTTCAAGTGGTTATATTGTATGTTCAAACATGAATAATGTATTGGCTTTGAGAGTTGATGGCTGATAATCTTCACATTATGAGGGGGGATTGGGAAAGGTTGGTTAACACGAAATCATAAGAGTAAAAGAGCTGTTGACATGATCTGATATGCTTAGGGACAAGCATTGGGTAAGTGTGGGGTATTTGATAAGTTTCCAATTCAACGTTCAAATGTCCACTTTAGTGCTAGGTTATTTAATTAATTTGGTGTTATTTTGGGTATTATTGCTTGTTTTGGTTTGATTTGCCTCCACAGGACTCAAATGATTAAAAGGAGCAGAATTGGACTTAATTGAAGCAAATTTGGATTAGAAGGAAATTTGGAGCTGATTCAGAGGAGCTGAAACGAAAATGGAGTTAGTCTTGCCCAAGACTAAGGATTTCGGGAATCGCAGACTCCAGAACTGATCAGGACTCTCCCTTATTCTATCAAGAATGAACCTGGACGGTTGGGAATGACTAAGCATGCACGAAATTAGGAGATATGACAGATTAGAAAAGATTTGTGATTAGGAAAAACTATCTTTTTGTTAGCTGATTTTTAGAAGAGGCTTTTCTCTACAAAAGGCCTGATTTACGTTCTTAAAAGAGGTTCTTTTTTTGAGGTTTTATTTTTCAATAATTATTTTGTTCTATTTTTTGAGACAGAAACATGTGTTCATCCATGGCTATTCGTAGCTAAACTTCTATATTCGGTTAAGGGTTAATTCAAAGGAGGTTTTTCTTCATTATCGTGAGATTGTTGTGCTTTAATTATTCCTATTAATCTACCATTTATTTGTTCATTGTATTTAGGGATTTATTCTCAATTGATTAAACAATCTTCGAATGATAACTGTAGATCGTTCTTTGAATTGGATTGTCATATGGCTGAATTGGTAAAGTTAGAGTTTTACCTAAATGAACCAATCATAGTAGCAATCGATAATATAAATTGAGTTAGTTTTGTATTTGAAACAATAGATTCAGATTTGACAACCTGAGATTGTTTTTCATGTGACATTAATATAAAATTAATTAGGTTTATTTGAGTCGAATGAACAAGTAATTTAGTTTCTGAATCGTCTACGCTGAGTGTCGGTTGGCTAAGGTCGGGTTTTTCTAATTCATCAGGCTATCAATAGATTAAATCTTCACCGCTAAGGCAGGATTATTTATTGATTAGGAACTGGTTATATGCGCGTGCTTGACCAGTTTAATATTAAGGAAGAATACTCCAAACCGATCCGGTATGTGTATAAGAGTCTATTTTATCTGTCTGTGATCGATACTGAGTGAATTACCTACCTGCGAACCCCCTTAATCGGATTTCTCCAAAACGTTGTTTACAAATCATATTTACTCTTGCTAATTTTATTTTATTTGAAATTCTTAATTGGTTAAATCTCACAAATCAAAACCCCCTGTTTATTTACTTTGTTTATTTATCAAGTCATTATTGTTTTGAGCCAGTAATATTCCCTTGGGTTCGACCTTTGCTTACCCTTGTTACAAATCCATATTTCGGTCAAGTAAAGTATTAATTATTTTTGGTGGATTCGACACCCATCAATCACCAAGGTTCAAGGGAAAGAGATCTTCATCAATCCTCCTTACCTTGCCAAACTGCTAAAACTGAAAACCGAAGGAGCTAAACTTCGAAAAACAGGTGACCACGAAAAAATTGACTATCCCACTGAGTTTTGCAAACCTGCCGGTCATGCCGGGGAAATCTCGAGTACCTCCATGGGTCAGAATCAAAAGATGGCTCATTACATATTGACCAACTTCCTCTTTCCAAAGGTCAACTCCACTTCTTCAGCATCGAACTTCGAGCAGTGCTTCATCTGGCACATGCTGACCTACCAGCCGATCAACATGCCAGTCTTTCTAATCGGTGGTTTTCAAAGAAGTACTGGAACCCTTAGGTTAGGCTCCCTTATTACCAGAATCCTCAAAGACTATCAAGTGAATTTGTTTGAGGAAATTAATGTCTGGGGGACTGAAATTACCGCAGCTGCATTGTTCGGCTTGGTCTACGACCAACTGTTTGTGCCCAAGAAAGGAAAAAGGGCCGCTGTTAAGGAAACTAAGGGGATGCTGACTAGAGAAGGAAAGAAAGTAAGGAAAGCTCAAGCTGACAAGCAGGACAGAAAGAGGAAAGCTGTTCAAACCTCTTCCAAAGACGATGATGCTCCACCGAAAAAGATTCAGTTTGTGTCCAAAGGAACAAAGCCTCAAGTTGCACAAGGTCAGGTTGGGCCTAAGTCAGCAGAAAACCTCAAAAGGCAAGCTGAGCCTGAGGAAGAAGAAAAAGAGGAAAAACTGACTACTCAGAATACCAAACGTATGGCATTCTTAACGCTGAGTAAAAGATCCGTTGCACAAATTAATGCTAAACACGCGAATTAAATAGCCACCTAGGATGACGTAAGCGTAATAATTAGAAAATACATGCGCCGATTGTGTCATAAATACCAGAATCATTGTCGATTGAGTATCTCGAGGTCAAACCGCCACCTCAACGCTTCAGATCAACTCGACACCTCTATAAATAGTGGACGAATTCCCACTTGTACCTCTTTACGCTTAGAAATTTCTGGTATTCAAATCCTCTCTTTTCTAAAACTCCCAAACCTCTCAAATTTCTCTAAAAATCATGTCAGATTCTCAGAATCTCTCCGGTGCCGGTTACGATGATAACCGCTTCGATGAAAACCCTTCATCTCCTGCTCAGCAGGAATATAGCGAGACTCCCACCAAGTCTCAAGAACCTGGTCAGCATGACCATTCTAAGGTCACTACCCCAAGCAAGAAACCCCAAGCTGACTAAGCTACATCTTCAAAGAAACAGAAGGATAAGGGAAAGAAACCAATGGAACGTACCTCCTCGTTAGTTTACAACAGCGTAAGGGATATAAGGTTGACCACTCTCGCTGGTTTTTGAAGGTCTTTGTGGAAGCTGAGCAACCCTTCTGTGAGTGGATCTCAAAGAACGGCTGGACCGAGCTGTTTTCGACTCGAGAAGCCACCTACCCTGAGTTAGTGAAGGAGTTCTACACTAACCTAAGAGTCGCTGATGATAACCGGAACTACATGATCACCAAGGTTCAAGGGAAAGAGATCTTCATCAACCCTCCTTACCTTACCAAACTGCTAAAACTGAAAACTGAAGGAGCTAAACTTCGAAAAACAGGTGACCAAGAAAAAAATTGACTATCCCACTGAGTTTTGCAAACATGTCGGTCATGCCGGGGAAATCTCGAGTACCTCCATGGGTCAGAATCAAAATATGGCCCATTACATACTGACCAACTTCCTCTTTCCAAAGGTCAACTCCACTTCTTCAGCGTCGAACTTCGAGCAGTGCTTCATCTGGCACATGCTGACCTACCAGCCGATCAACATGTTAGTCTTTCTAATCGGTGGTTTTCAAAGAAGTACTGGAACCCTTAGGTTAGGCTCCCTTATTACCAGAATCCTCAAAGACTATCAAGTGAATTTGGTTGAGGAAATTAATGTCTGGGGGACTGAAATTACCGCAGCTGCATTGTTCGGCTTGGTCTACGACCAACCGTTTGTGCCCAAGAAAGGAAAAGGGGCCGCTGTTAAGGAAACTGAGGGGATGCTGACTAGAGAAGGAAAGAAAGTAAGGAAAGCTCAACCTGACAAGCAGGATAGAAAGAGGAAAGATGTTCAAACCTCTTCCAAAGACGCTGATGCTCCACCGAAAAAGATTCGGTTTGTGTCTAAAGGAACAAAGCCTCAAGTTGCACAAGGTCAGGTTGGGCCTAAGTCAGCAGAAAACCTTAAAAGGCAAGCTGAGCCTGAGGAAGAAGAAGAAGAGGACACTCCAGAGCAACCACTGAGAAAAAAGAAGAAGATCTCTTCTGGGTTAAGTCCTATAGACGCACCCCCTCTTGACGTCGTTATCTCTGAAGACTCTTATTTTATGAGAAGTCAATGCATTGATCTTGAGAAAACCCCCACTACCCAAGATGAAGAAGAACTGGGTAATCTCGAAGGTCAGGTTGATGCTGAGGAGACAGCAGATGTTGAGCAACATGAAACAACCAACACTGAGCAGGTTGAAGAACAAGATGAGCCAACAACAAATGATCATGCTGATCTAGGGGTACCTTCACCTACTGACTCAATTGACTCTATTCAAGATGACCCCTCTCCTCCAAAGACCAAGAAATTGAGGAGACTTAAGAAGAAGGCTCATAAATCCCCAGTTATTGACCTTCTGGATGACTCACCTCTACGGGATCCGATCACTGATCTCTCTGACATGCAGTTCAAATTCTTCTCAAATCCCACTGAGTTTTCTCCACCAGAGCAACAGAAAAAGCAAGCCTCTGTTTCTCAGCCTAAGGAACATGCCGACTCAATTGCTACTCAAGGTCAAGATAATACCGAGCACATCCTCGAAGTCCCTGCTGCTCAAAACATTGAGATAGCAAAGGAAACACCTGCTCAGGTCAGTGATGAAACTCCTCAACTTCCTCAAACCAGTCAGCTTCAGCCTGACTTTGAGCAAGTAGATAATTCTGCCGATCACCCTCTTCCACATCCTCAAGTGCAGAATATCAACCAGTCAGCTTCTGCTAGAAATCTGAACTCAAGTCCAGCCGCTGATCATGCTATCACTTCCAATAATGAAAGGAACCAAACACCTCCACCTTCCGGTTCTACTCATATTCCGGCAACTGGGCCAAACCATGATGGATCCTATACTTATCTGAGTGCCACTGAGTCTGGTTGAAGAATCATTGACTCAGCTCAAGCCCTACTCCAGGACCTTCATCATACCAATGCCCACGTCGTTGGGTCTATTCCTATTGAGCCAACTCAACTTTCCTCTGTCACTCAGCTTCTCACAGAAATCAAAGGTCTTAAGGATCTTCTGAGTGTCATGACATCACTCCAGTCTCAACAGCCCAAGCAGGAATCAATAGTAAAGCTGGCCGAACTCCAGCTGACAATGGTCAATCACATGAACTCTCTCCAGGGTCAATTTCAAAACCTGTCAGCTGCGAACTCTATGTATGCAACTTCTGCTGAAGTTTATCAACTCTTTACCCAGCTTCACTCTAAGCAAGCCAGAACCAATGCTCAACTCTCTTCCTCCTCCCAATGCTCCATTGAGAAAATTAGTGAGGTTGTCCGTCTACTCAACTTGAGTAAGGAAGAGATGGAAACTAACCAACTCAAGACAAATGAGCTTCTGCAATACTCCCAATCCATCTTCAAACATGTGCGTCACACGAATGCTCAACGTCAGTATTATGACTCAGCTCTGCTTAAAATGTTTCATCAAGCTTATGCTATGCTGACTGACACTATCATCTGGGTTGGAAAGTCTCAAGAATACATTCTGAGTATGCTTAGTGCCTCGGTCAGGGTTCCCTGTTCTGTCTTGGATGATGGTGTTCCTGTTTTTGATGGTCTAAATGAAAGCACGCGTAAGCTTAAGGAATTCTCTGTACGGTTAACTCGTGTTGCCCTCAACGACACCTTCATTCCTCCTCCACCTGATGCTGGCAAAACGGGGGAGAAAGAACAAGCTGGTAGAACTCAGCATACAGGAGAAGCATCTAGCAGTCAGCAGAAACAAAAGGGAAAAGCCAAAGAGCATTCTGCCCAAGTCAACTACAAGAAAAAATAGCTTGACTAGAATTGCAAGATTTAGCTTTCAAAACTTGTATTCTTTTCCTGATATATTTTGTTGTGCTGACCATTAATCCAAAACTATGCATGCATCTATTTTTCAAATTGACTAATCTTATGTGATGCTTACTTATGTTTTGTGCTAAACATTAACGTATCTTCATTAATTCAACTGTGTTATTTGTTTACATTGCTTCATGATTGTCTGTTGTGTTGATCTATACGTTGACCTCTTTTATATGTCCTCTTAACTAAAACTCATTGAACAAAGATATACTCAGCATACTCTGATATCTAAATCTTCTGCATAACTTAACTGAGTTAAAAAGAAAATGTTCCATGAGCTGACCTAATTCTGAAAACTGACCTTAGACTTACTTGATTAAACCTTGAAATGTTTAAAGTAAAACTAAGTCAGTAGCTCAACCCTTACGGGGGAGTATCTTGAGAAAAACAAGGTCAACTATCATGGGGGAGCTCAACACTGAATTCCTTACTGAATATTTTTGCCAACATCAAAATGGGGGAGTTTGTTGAAACACCTTTCCACATGATTTTGATTTGACAAAATTATTTATGTGAATGATAAAAATATTCTAACACATTAAATTTAAATGCTTTGATTTATTCACACTAATGTGTTTGTTCAATGTTGAGTTAATTTGATTTATAAGACATTAAGATAAAAAGCCTAAAGGCCCATAAGAGGAAGTCAAGCCCAAGTCAACAGATCAAGACCTCACGGGCCAGGAAGACAAAACACAGTCGTTCTAAGCAAAGCACTAGCTCAGCATGAAGAAGGATCGAGAAGCCTTCTATTAATTGCTTCAAGATGAAGCTGCTGAGTTAAACGACAAGAAGTACAAGTCAACGGCTGAACAGAACAAACTTGGAGACAAAGTTTTTCCACTTTGGGTAAAGCTCAGAAGACGTAGGAAATTGTCTGAAAGACTTTCCTATAAATGTCGAAACATTCTGCTCCATCTGACAAAAAGCCGATGAGCACTGCCGTAGACAGAAGATGCAAGAATCTCATTGGCCAACGACACTGAGCACGTCTTGAGTGAAAGCGATAGGAAGCCGTTAACCTCCAACGGTTATTTCAAAATTCGAAATCACCGGTGCTTGAAGTGTCACTATAAATAGGCCTCTCAAATGCTTCATTCGATGCAGATCTTCAATTAAGTCGAAACGCTGACCAAATTCATACTTGAAGTTCTGTGAGAAAAGCAAAGCAAATCTTACACCAATTCCAATCATTGTGTAAAAGTCTAGAGTGATTTTATTCATTTAAAGTGTCTTAGCAATTATTGTTTAGGACAAACACTTATCATTTCTAGAAGAATAGAAAGGAGACGCTGAGTACTCGGTTATAGTACTCAGCGGTAGTTATAGGAGTGAGTAGAGGAATAGAGGAAGGTACTCTTGTATACTCAGCTTATGTTGTAAAAGGTTTTGTGCTCTACCTTTAAAGAGCTCAGTAGAGGATTCAAAAAGCTCGGAACGAGTTCCGGGGACTGGACGTAGGCGGAGAGGCCGAACCAGGATATGTCTGCTGAGTAACATATTTCTAACCTTTAAACTCCTTTATATATTGCTTGCTATAAAACTGACTAAGTAACAAACTCACGCTGAGTTGAGCGCGCTAAGAAGCTGAGTTCAGGAATAGACTTAAGTGCTATCTCATAACTCAAGGAAAGAAACAGACTTAGTCACCAGTTGACTAAGCTTTTGTCTTAAAACTACTTAGTGCCGCTGTGTAAACCTTTTCTCAAAGAAAAGAAGTCAGCCTTAACGGACAAAATTTTAAATAGTTCCTATCCCCCCCCCTTGGAACTAACCTTGTCACGTTATACGAGACCAACAAGCATTTCGTACTCATTCTGGTCATTATGAGTTTAAGGTTATTCCATTTGATTTAAGAAATGCCCCAGTTACCATCTAGTCACTAATGAACTCTATTTTTGCCCCATACTTGAGGAAATTTGTATTGGTGTTTTTTGATGATATTTTAATTTATAGTCCCACAGAAGTTGATCATTACAGGCACTTTCAGTTAGTATTTCAACTGCTTGAGCAGCATCAGTTGTTTGCTAAAGCTTCTAAATTTGACTTTGGAGTGTTCCATGTGGCTTATCTAGGCCATATTATCTCAGCAGTAGGAGTAGCTACAGATCATGCCAAAGTTTCTGCTATGGTTGATTGGCCACTTCCAATAACACTTAAAGGACTAAGAGGGTTCTTGGGGCTGACCGGATATTATCGAAGGTTCATCAAGGGATATGGTGAGCTGAGTAGACCATTGACTGACCTTCTTAAAAAAGATCAGTTCTGCTGGTCACAACAGGCAACTGATGCTTTCAACAATTTGAAGAGCATCATGACCAAAGCACCAGTATTGGCTCTGCCCGACTTCAAGCAACCTTTTGTTTTGGAATGTGATGCAAGTGGAATTGGGATAGGGGCAGTTTTAATGCAAGGAGGAAAGCCACTCTGTTTCTTGTCTAAGACTCTGAGCCCAATAAACCAAAGGCTGTCAGCTTATGAGAGAGAGTTATTGGTAATATTGCAAGCTTGTACTGCTTGGAGACACTACCTAGATAACTCTACTTTTGTGATCAAGACTGACCAAGAGAGTATCAAACATCTATTAGAACAGAAGCTTCAAACTTATCTACAACACAAAGGAGTATCTAAACTCTTGGGACTGGACTATGTCATTCAATATAAAAAAGGGGTAGATAATAAAGTTGCTGATGCATTATCAAGGCAGCAAGAGGAGGTACTTAAATCATCTACTCAACTTTTTTCCATTTCCATGACCATTCCTACATGGATGCAGGATATACAACATAAATATATTGGTGATGAGCTAGCTCAAAACCTTATCCAACAACTTGTGGTCTAGCCCTCCTCCCATCCTCCTTATTCATTCAGTAATAGTGTATTGAGATATAAAGGCAAACTTTACATTGGCAATCAGTCAAACCTCAAAAATCAAATTATTGAAGCTTGCCATAGTTCACCTATTGGGGGTCACTCGGGAATTAAAGGCACCCTCACTCGTTTGCAGCTACATTTCCATTGGCCAAACATGCCCTATTCTGTGACCAAGTGGATTGCAGCTTGTGAAACTTGCCAGAGATGTAAAGTTGATCATTCAGCCTATCCCGGACTTCTTCAACCTCTACCTATTCCAAATGGCGCTTGGCAAGACATTGCCATGGATTTCATTGAGAAATTACCTAAATCGGTGGGGTTTGACACTATTCTGGTGGTGGTTGACAGATTCTCAAAAGGGGGGCATTTCATTGCCTTATCTCATCCCTTTACTGCTGCAACTGTAGCAAGGGTATTCCTAGACAATATTTTCCGTCTACATGGAATTCCAAAGAGAATTGTCTCGGATCGTGACAGGATATTTATTGAGTTGTTCTGGAAAGAACTTATGAAGCTCTTAGGGACCAAACTGCACTTCACTAGTGCCTATCACCCCAAATCTGATGGCCAATCAGAATGTTTGAATCAATGCCTAGAGAATTATCTGTGTAGCATGTGTTTCTTGCAACCTAAGAAGTGGCATTCCTGGTTGAGCTTGGCAGAGTACTGGTATAACTCTACTTATCATAGCGCCATCAAAATGAGTCCATTCCAGGCATTATATGGGGTAATTCCTAAACTACCTATCCTACCAGTTCAATCTACAGACGTGGCTGCAGTAGACTCCTTACTTTAGGAACGTTCTAAGCTTAATGCCTATCTTCAAAGTTGTCTTTCTGCTGCCCAAAACATAATGAAACAACTGGCAGATAAGAAACGCACAAACAGAGAGTTTCAGGTTGGAGACTGGGTGTTTTTGAAGCTGAAGATAAAAACAGTTACAAAGCAGACCCACTACAGGAAAGGTGGCCACCACTTCCTTGCCCACTCCCTTGCCCCACTTCCTTGCTCTAACTGCTATATGCCATCTCCTAAGAGAGCTTTTCTTTAGGGAAAACAAATAACAATAAAAAATCAATCTCAAGTAACAGAATTAATTAACAAAAGTAAAATTACTAATCAGGCCCTTCTACTTAATTCAGCGTCTGTATGTGACAATTCCTCTCCCTTGAGCACATTCTTGACCCCAAGAATGCATAAATTCTGGAAATTATGCTTTAAGCACATCTTCAGCTTCCCAAGTAGCGTCAATTGTAGGCATGCCTTCCCACTATACTAAGAGTTGTGGTGTAGAGACCCCGTCAATAAACACAGTCCGTGAGTTGATTACCTTCGCAGGTATAATACAAATTCACTATCACTAATAGGTGGTAAAGTAGTCAGAGGGGGAAGTGCAGGATGCACCTTCTTCTTTAGGAGGGACACATGGAACACATTGTATATTTTGCAAGTAGGAGGTAGTTGTAATCTGTAAGTGACTTTGCCCACCCTTTCTAACACCTGAAAGGGTCCATAATATTTGGCAGAGAGCTTCATCGAACTTCGGAAAGCCAGAGAAGTCTGCCTATAGGGTTGCAGCTTTAAAAACACCCAGTCTCCAACCTGAAACTCTCTGTCTATGCGTTTCTTATCTGCCAGTTGTTTCATTATGTTTTAGGCAGCAGAAAGACAACTTTGAAGATAGGCATTAAGCTTAGAACGTTCCTGAAGTAAGGAGTCTACTACAGCCACGTCTGAAGATTGAACTGGTAGGATAGGTAGTTTAGGAATTACCCCATATAATGCCTGGAATGGACTCATTTTGATGGCGTTATGATAAGTAGAGTTATACCAGTACTCTGCCAAGCTCAACTAGGAATGCCACTTCTTAGGTTGCAAGAAACACATGCTACGCAGATAATTCTCTAGGCATTGATTCAAACGTTCTGATTGGCCATCAGATTGGGGGTGATAGGCACTAGTGAAGTGCAGTTTGGTCCCTAAGAGCATCATAAGTTCTTTCCAGAACAACCTAGTAAATATTCTGTCACGATCCGAGACAATTGTCTTTGGAATTCCATGTACATGGAAAATATTGTCTAGGAATACCCTTGCTACAGTTGCAGCAGTAAATGGATGAGATAATGCAATGAAATGCCCCCCTTTTGAGAATCTGTCAACCACCACCAGAATAGTGTCAAACCCCACTGATTTAGGTAATTTCTTAATGAAATCCATGGCAATGTCTTGCCAAGCGCCATCTGGAATAGGTAGAGGTTGAAGGAGTCCGGGATAGGCTGAATGATCAACTTTACATCTTTGGCAAGTTTCACAAGCTGCAATCCACTTGGTCACAGAATGGGGCATGTTTGGCCAATGGAAATGTAGCTGCAAATGAGTGAGGGTGCCTTTAATTCCTGAGTGACCCCCAATAGGTGAACTATGGCAATCTTCAATAATTTGATTTTTGAGGTTTGACTAATTGCCAATGTAAAGTTTGTCTTTATATCTCAATACACTATTACTGAATGAATAAGGAGGATGGGAGGAGGGCTGGATCACAAGTTGTTGGATAAGGTTTTGAGCTAGCTCATCACCAATATATGTATGTTGTATATCCTGCATCCATGTAGGAATGGTCATGGAAATGGAAAAATGATGAGTAGAAGATTTAAGTACCTCCTCTTGCTGCCTTGATAATGCATCAGCAACTTTATTATCTACCCCTTTATATTGAATGACATAGTCCAGTCCCAAGAGTTTAGATACTCCTTTGTGTTGTAGATAAGTGTGAAGCTTCTATTCTAATAGATGTTTGATACTCTCTTGGTCAGACTTGATCACAAAAGTAGAGTTCTCTAGGTAGTGTCTCCAAGCAGTACAAGCTTGCAATATTGCCAATAACTCTCTCTCATAAGCTGACATCATTTGGTTTCTTAGGCTCAGAGACTTAGACAAGAAACAGAGTGGCTTTCCTCCTTGCATTAAAACTGCCCCTATCCCAATTCCACTTGCATCACATTCCAAAACAAAAGGTTGCTTGAAGTCGGGCAGAGCCAATACTGGTGCTTTGGTCATGATGCACTTCAAATTGTTGAAAGCATCAGTTGCCTGTTGTGACCAGCAAAACTGATCTTTTTTTAAGAAGTTCGGTCAATGGTCTACTCAGCTCACCATATCCCTTGATGAACCTTCGATAATATTCGGTCAGCCCCAAGAACCCTCTTAGTCCTTTAAGTGTTGTTGGAAGTGGCCAATCAACCATAGCAGAAACTTTCGCATGATTTGTAGCTACTCCTGCTGCTGAGATAATATGGCCTAAATAAGCCACATGGGACACTCCAAAGTCACACTTAGAAGCTTTAGTAAACAACTGATGCTGCTCAAGCAGATGAAATACTAACTGAAGGTGCCTGTAATGATCAGCTTCTGTGGGACTATAAATTAAAATAGCATCAAAAAACACCAATACAAATTTCCTCAAGTATGGGGCAAAAATAGAGTTCATTAGTGACTAGAAGGTAGCTGGGGCATTTGTTAAACCAAATGGCATAACCTTAAACTCATAGTGACCAGAATGAGTACGAAATGTTGTCTTGTGTTCATGATTGGGGTTCATTCTGATTTGATGATATCCAGCCCTAATGTCTATTTTAGAAAACACCTTAGCACCCTGCAATTCATCTATTAACTCTTGAATGATAGGAATGGGGAATTTATCTTTAATGGTAGCTTTGTTTAACTCTCTATAGTCAACACAAAATCGCCAGGTTCCATCTTTTTTCTTAACTAGTAAAACAGGGGAGGCATAAGGGCTTTGACTAGAGCGTATGACTCCTGAGTCTAGCATTTCTGCAACTAGTTGTTCTATTTCATTTTTTTTGGTGATGCGAATATCGATAGGGTCTAACATTGATGGGGTCAGTGGAATTTTTAAGGGGAATTGATTGATCATGGGATCTATGAGGGGGTAATTTAGTAGGTGGAAGGAATATAGCCTGATATTCAATAATTAAGGGTTGGTATAAAGGTGATACCCAAGGAAGATGAATGACTGTGTCTGTTGCCATGTTAACTGGTGTTACTAACATTAAGAATAACTTTGATGTCACTCCCTTCCATCCTTTGGAGACCATTTGGTTAATGGACTTCAGAGTCATGCCCTTCAACTTAGAACCTTCTGCTATTCCTTTAAGTGCAATCTCCCTCTTGCCCTTGTGAATGAGAAGCCGATTGAATTCGAAATCAAATGTGACTGGTGTATGTTGCCTCATCCAATCAGTGTCCAAAATTATGTCATAGTCCCTCAGTGCCAAAGTCCGTAATGGAAAGTTGAACTTCTCCCCTTGCATTGTCCATTGACAATCCTCACATCTGGTATTCACCAATAGCTGCCTACCATCTGCTACAGTCACAGCAACTGGATGGATTTGAACCAAAGGAAGTTTCTCTGTAGCAGCAAAATTGGCATCCAAGAAGCTATGGGTGCTTCCACTGTCTATTAATATCATGATGTTTCTCCTGTTAAGCACTCCCTTCAACCTCAAGGTATTTTCATTTACTCCACCATCGATGGCATTAATGGAGAGAGTGATCTGCTCAGCGGCCTGTTCTTGATCCTCTCCTTCAACCTCAGGTTCTATTTCCTCTTCTAAAGGGGTTTCACCGACTTCTGGAATTACTTCTTCAGCGCTCATCATGTTGAGCTTCTTCGGAGCACATTGATGTCCTGGAACATATCTATCCCCACACTTCCAGCAAGCTCCAGGAACTCTTTTGAAAGGTTGGTTATAGGTTAATTGTCTAGGTTCTGAAGGTTTTTGGGTGAGGATTCCAAGTGGGTGGGTTGGATTTGGTGGTTTATAAGTCGACATGGTTGTTGGTTGCCATGGTTTATAAGTCGACATGGTTGTTGGTTGCCAGCTACAAAACTTGAAACGTAAAATTGTTCAGAGTTAGAGGGATGAACTTTCTCCATTTTGAGCTTAAGCTCTTCGAACTGATCCTGATAATCTAGGACAGTAGTCGTTTGCTACAACCTCAAAAACTGCTCGACCACATTTGTGGTTTCCACTTCTTAGAATCGTTTTGTGACCTCCTCAACGTAAATCTCCCAATTAACCACAACTTGGGTTTGATCCAATTCTTGAACCATTTTTCAGCCTTTCCCTGCAGAAATAAATCCACAAGATCCAACTTTCTTCCTTCCGCTACTTCGAACAGTTGAAAATACTTCTCGCATTTGCTCAGCCAAATCTCAACTTTCGTGCCATCAAATAGAGGCAGGTTGCACTTAGGCAGCATCTTATTAAAATAAGGTGCCCTTTCAGGGATCTCAGAACTCAAATATGCCCCTGGAGTCTGTAAGATTCCCTTATCATGCTGGCCAAACAAGGATGAACTACCCTTATCCTTAGTGAAAGATGAAGAAGAATTTTGGGGTGGTTGAGAATTGTTTTTAACGATTTGGGTTAGGCTAGATAAGTTTTTGATAACTTCCTCAATCGAGAATTGGGATTTGGATTGTTCTTTAAGAATATAATCAATCCTCTACTGTTGGACAGATTGCACATCATTGAACTGGTTTTTAATTGCCTCCATGTTCATAGCTATAATTTCATTTTGCTCCTGGATCTTGGCATTCATTGCCTTGATCTGTTGTTCAAGTTCTTCCATGGCTTGTGCTCATTTTGCTGCTCGAGTTCTCTTAGCAGCGTTGCTTACCATATAAGGTAAAGACGGCAAGAGGAAGAACTGTCTCTGATACCAAATGTCAGGACTAATTTCTGACAGAAGAATTCCAGAATTAGAATAGGAAGAAAAGAATAGAGGTAAGGTCAGGAAGAAGAAAGAAGAAATTTAGGAGGAGAATATTTCATAATTAATTGCGTAAAAACTAATACAGGGATGCTTCTCTTAAATAGAGAAGAAGATAAAAATAGTTACAAAGCAGACCCACTACAGGAAAGGTGGCCACTACACAATGTGTTCCATGTCTCCCTCCTAAAGAAGAAGGTGCATCCTGCACTTTCCCCTCTGACTACTTTACCACCTGTTAGTGATAGTGAATTTGTCATTGTACCTGCGAAGGTAATCAACTCACGGACTGTGTTTATTGACGGGGTCTCTACACCACAACTCTTAGTACAGTGGGAAGGCATGCCTATAATTGACGCTACTTGGGAAGCTGAAGATATGCTTAAAGCACAGTTTTCGGAATTCATGCATTCTTGGGGTCAAGAATGTGCTCAAGGGGGAGGAATTGTCATATACAAATGCCGAATTAAGTAGAAGGACCTGATTAGTAATTTTACTTCTGTTAATTAATTCTGTTACTTGAGATTGCTTTTTTATTGTTATTTGTTTTCCCTAAAGAAAAGCTCTCTTAGGAGATGGCGTATAGCAGTTAGAGCAAGGAAGTGGGGCGAGGAAGTGGGCAAGGAAGTGGTGGCCACCTTTCCTGTAGTGGGTCTGCTTTGTAACTATTTTTATCTTCTTCTCTATTTAAGAGAAGCATCCCTGTATTAGTTTTTATGCAATTAATTATGAAATATTCTCCTCCTAAATTTCTTCTTTCTTCTTCCTGACCTCACCTCTATTCTTTTCTTGCTATTCTAATTCTGGAATTCTTCTATCAGAAATTAGTCCTGACACTGAAGCTCAGAATCAGATCCTATAAGCACATTTAATACCTTTCCATTAAGAATCAAATTCATCCTTCAGCCAACAGATAATATTAAAACTGGTGTGAGATTGATTCGTCGAATTTTAATGATCATGTACCAAATCAAGAACAGTTCCTGCTAATACCCATCAGAAATACCCATCAGAACTCAATATATTCAAGTACCCAAAACATAATTTAAATGATTATGAAAACATTAGGAATCATATTTGCAGGCAAACCAAGTCAAAGTAGCCTTTTGAGAATCCAAAATAATACAGTTGTGCTCACAGAGAAACTTCACCTCCGCACAGAAATATGCAGGGGCTAGGCAGGTCACTAGATCTTATCTTATTTGTATTTCTTAGCAATCAGTTTAGAAATGGAATCCACAGAAAACATATCCAATCATAAGTCGGCAGTCTTAGTTTCAGATGCCTTGATTATACCTCGGATCAAGATAAAATCTGAATAATAAAAGAACTTAAGACATTCCCTAATGCATTTAAAATCTGCATCCACAACTATCTACAACTTGATCTTTATATAAGGGTAAGTTGAATGCTTGGCATCACATATACTAATGAAATGCTCTCATATGATCCAAATAAAGACAAAGATTTCAGGTGTGAAACCACAAATTTCAATATCCTTGTCATCAATTTAGGATAATAATAAGACGAGATTTATTAATTAATAAAATATAATTTTAAATTAATTAATAATAAATCTCGTCTTATTAATTAATTAAATGCTCTCATGCGTTTATAGTTCAGTTCGTAAATTGTAAATGTCAAATATCAAAATTAAAGTGTTAATTTTAATCAAGATGGTTTTTAAGAAATTTATAGTCAAAATACAACACGTTTCTAAAACCAACAATTTACGATAAGGAGCGGTAAAATAATTAAAGTACAAGAATATACAATTAATAAATGAAACTGAAATTTTTTATTATTAATCAACAATATTACATTTTTATTACAAATATTTATTTAGCTATCTTTTGTTTTTTTTTATTGAAAGGCTGGGACGCGTCTGGGAGGAAAAGAATCCCAACTAGGTTGGCACCCCCTCCGACCAGACAACCCGATATATATAAAAAAAATAAAGAATTGCAAAGGAAGATTAAAGGAAACGAATGTGTGCAACGTTACATAAATCATAAAAAACAAAAGAACTGCAAAAGGATGGCGGAGAGTGCCACCAAATTAAATCTGTTATTGAACAGCCAAAACGCGCCAAGCTATCGGCTGCCTGATTGCCTTCCCTGTAAATGTGAGTGATTGTGAAGTTCATATGGGAGCACCTGACTTGACATCGTAACCAGTCTTGACGGATTCGCCAAGGGACAACCGCCTCTCTAGTGCGAAACAGATTGACTACAAAAGCGGAGTCAGACTCAACCCAAAGATTATGCCAATTTCTCTCCCAAGCGGCTTCAATTGCGAACATAACAGCTTTGAGCTCAGCTATGTGAGCATACGAGTTTGCAATACTAAAAGCAAAGCACCCGGCAGCGAAGCCCCTCGAAGTGCGAAAGATACCCCCTGCGCCAGCCTATCCTGGCGAGCCAGAAGCGGCACCGTCAGTGTTTGCTTTGATCCATCCCGGGGGCGGCAGCACCCATCTAACAACTCTGAAGTCCAAATCACGCTGCAATTCCGACGTGCCAGAGAACCCGCCTGTCTCACGCACATAAGCAAATAGATGGTTTATAATAATTTGGATCGAAGGAAGCTCATTGTCAAACACTGCTTTGTTTCTAGTGTGCCAAATTAACCATGGACAAGTAAGAATCGCAGTCAGCCAGCCTTTCCTCTTGGTGCGGATCATTCGCTGCTGCAATAAAGCCAGGAGCAGATCTTCAAACGGCATCCCCAGTGCCACTGAAATGCCAAACTGCTCGCCAATAGCCGACCACAGCCCAACTGCTACACTACAACTGACGAACAGGTGCTCGATCGTCTCTTCATGGGCCTTGCAAAGCTCACAGCGCGAAGCAAGAGTGATGCCCCGCTGCTGAATGGCGGAATGGACTGCAATTTTCCTGTGGAGCAGCAGCCAACAGGTAAGGGACCGCCTAGGGGGGACAAACTTCCTCCAAATTAAACGACCCCAAGTCCGGGCCAAGACAGGCTTCTGCGCTTCATAGTAAGTCCGGGCCAAGACAGGCTTTTGCGCTTCCAGATACATGCGTCTTGAGGTTCAAAACCAATATCAGTTTGTATAATACGTTGCTGGACCTGCTGAGGCAGCTGCTCAATATTCCCCCACGCATCCCCAATGCGGAACTGGTGAACAGGATCCGACAAATGACGCCGATCTCGCAATGGGATCCCAATTTGATCCGCAATTGACGGGCTAATCCACGCATCAGTCCAGAAATTAATCATTGAGTGCTCACCAATTAGCCATTTTACATCTTGTCTTATCAAAATGAAGGTGTTCCTGCAAGATAACCAAACAAATGAATTGGAAATATAGTGCCTTGGTTGTCCAGATATAGTTAAGAGGCGAGTTCTAAGAAGCTTGGCAGCAAAAGACCGCCCTTGGAGAAGTTCCCAACAGAATTTCCCCAAAAAGGCAGAATTGAAGCATCTGTAGTCCTTGATACCCAGACCACCCCTTTCAAAGCTCTGACAGCAGATTGACCAGGGAACTTTCACAAGCTTGCGGGCTTCACAATTACCGGTCCAAAGAAAATTTCGGATAGCTCTGTTAAGCTTATTTAGTAAGCTGATGGGCCATCTATATGTCATAAAAGAGTGAATAAGCATGCCTGTCAACGAGGGCTTAATCAAAATGAGTCTACCTGCCATTAAGAGAGATTGCCCCTTTCATAAGCCAAACTTATTGAGAAACCGATCAGCCAGAGGTCTCAAGTGTCGAGCTTTTGGGGCCCCCTGGAACAACGGGACACCGAGATAAAGAAAAGGAAGAGCCGCCCAGCGTGCCCCCAAGATAGCAGTCAAACGATTGCTCCGTTGGGTTCCGATGTGGTTACCAAAATAGATGTCAGTTTTCTCCCAATTCACAGCCTGCCCAGAAATTGAAGAGTAAAAGATGTAGAGTTCCCTTATGCAATTCATGTTAGCTGAAGTGGCCATCCCAAAAAGAAGCATATCGTCGGCATAAAGCAGATGAGAGGGGAAATTGGCATGTGAGGTGTAAGCCATAGGCGAGAAGGGACCAGCCAATTCTAACTTGGATAACCATCTGCTGAAGAAATCTTCCGCAATGCCAAAAAGGATTGGAGAAAGGGGATCCCCCTGACGGACTCCACGAGAGCAACTGAAGTACCCCTTAGCACTCCCTCCCAGCATGATCGAGATTCGAGCAGATCTGAGGATTTCCAGCATCCAACCCCTGAATTGTAATGAGAACCCAAAATATTCCATTACTGACAGCAGAAAGTTCCAGTCCATCGTATCAAAAGCTTTACGAATGTCAATATTGATGGCCATATTTCCGCCAAAGTATTTTTTACCCAACATATTGATCCCCTCAGAAGTCGTAGCTATGCAATGATGAATACTTCTTCCCTGAATAAAACCAAATTGGTTGTCAGAAACAATTTTGGATGCCACAGAAGCCAGCCTGTCTGCCAGGATCTTAGATATCACTTTGTAGTTAAAGTTCCCCATTGAAATTGGCCTAAATTGATGAATTTCACTTGCCCCATGCACCTTGGGAAGCAAAACCATAAGGCTAGAGTTCATGCCAGGGAGGATGCATCCAGTATCAAAAAAGTCAAAAACCATTGCACATACGTCATCACCAATTATATCCCAGAAATGCTGGTAAAAAATCCCGCCAAATCCAT
Source organism: Euphorbia lathyris (assembly GCF_963576675.1). Classification (NCBI taxonomy): domain Eukaryota; kingdom Viridiplantae; phylum Streptophyta; class Magnoliopsida; order Malpighiales; family Euphorbiaceae; genus Euphorbia; species Euphorbia lathyris. The sequence continues at coordinate 20,518,536 of NC_088918.1, read as the reverse complement.
CCGGGCCCGGGGCACTGTCTCTATTGAGGCTGAAAACCGCAGCCCTAACCTCATCGCGTGTAGGTCGTCTAGTGAGCGACTCATTATCTTCCATCGAGACTAAGTTGGGAATTGTTTGTGCGATGCGATTCTCCTCTATTCTTTAGGCGCTACCAGTGAACAAAGAGGAGTAGAAGTCCAAAACATGTTGCGTGATGCAGCTTTCATCACTAGTGAGCTGACCATCAATAGAGAGAGCAGAAAGAGAGGACAGTACCTTCCGAATCTTGGCAGCCCGTTGGAAGTAGGACGTGTTACGGTCGCCTGCCGCTAGCCAGTTCATACGGCTACGGTCCCGAGCGAGCAGCTCCTGTCTATAAAGTTGTAGGTCATCAGCCTGAGCCAAAGATTCATGCGTTTTCCTTGCTGCATCGAAGCCATTGGCAGAGATTTCTAATTGCACCTGCTGCTAACGAGTTTTGGCCGCTGAGATGTTGGCATCCACCCTACCAAAGACATATATGTTCCAATTTCTCAAAATAGGACGAAGCAATTTCAACTTGTGACAGAGAAGCTGCGTAGGAGGCAGGGATAAATGTGACTTGCGCCAGTGATCAGCAACAACATCTCGAAGAGTAATGTGCGTAGTCGACATAGATAAAAAACGAAATCTAGACTGTCTTACCAGAAATGTGAGTAACGCTGGAGCCTTTTTGTGCTTTCACTCAAGCCATCAATTATAGGGACACTATCATCTTGGACATGGCAAGGAACCCGGAGAGAGCTGCTAATCATGCTGAGTAGACATTCATGTGATTTGCTAAGCCAGGTGTGCGCACTGGTGAGCTGAGCAAAAGATTGGTGGTACATCTTTAGTATGGCAGAGTCATAAAACATGCGCTGAGCATTGTTGATGTGCATTGCCTTCATAATTGCTTGGGAAAAGCTCAAGAGTTGACCATTGGAGATTGGGTCAACATCCATCTGTGCTTTGTTGACGTTGAGTAGACTTACTGCTTCACTCAGTTGGTCAATTGTGCACTGAGAGGAGGAAGATACTAATTCACGCGTACTGGTCATTTCAGCAGTTAGCTTGGCAAAGCAGTCTTATAACTCAGCAGAGGTAGCATACTCAGGATTGCTAGTTGCGCTTTAGTTGGTCAGTTCTGCAATTAACTTAGCAAAATAGCCTTGAAGCTCAGTGGAAGTTGCATACCCTAGATTAACTTCCGACAGTTGTTGGATTTTGCCTTCAAGTGAGTTCAGATGGTTCACCATTGTGAGTACCAATTCAGTCAGCTTTGCTATTTGGTCTTGCCTGGGTTGCTGAGTTTGAACGGTGGTCATAACACTTACAAGATCCTTGAGTCCTCTTAGTTCATTGAGAAGCTGAGTGATACCAGATAGTTGGGAGGACTCAGCATGAGAAGATCTAGTAGCATCAGCTTGAGGAGGGTTCAAATCTTGAAGCAAGGACTGAGCAGAGGCAATGATTCGTCGGCCTGACTCAGTAGCATTCAAGTATGTGAATTGAGCAGCATTTGTCTCAGAGGCTGGAATTGAGCTTGATGGTGGTGGAGTTGGCTGTTTGCCAGATTGATCATTTTGATTGGTGACAGGACTTTGATGCAGATTGGCTTCAGGAGCTGATTTATCAACATGCTGTGTTGGAGGTGGAGTTTGGTTAGTCATGTTGACCTGCTCAACTTGAGTGGGTGAAGTTGAAGCAGGATTTGTTCCATCTTGAGCAGTTGGATTTGGATTCTTCGGAGTCTTGGCTTGTTTCTCAATATGAGTAACAGAGGCTTGGTTTTGCACAAGATCCGTTGGAGGAGACTTAGGCTCAGCATCATGAGAGAAATATTTGAACTGAATTTTGGAGAGTTCAGCATCAATATCTTGAGGAGGGGAATCATCCAGAAGATCAATGTGCTTTTGTGCCTTCTTCTTGAGTCTCCGTCGTCTTGGAGCTTTTGGGGATGAAGGGTCAGCTTGAATACCTTCACTGGAATCTGAAGATGAGTGCTCCCCATGGTCAGCTTTAGTGTTCTCAACTTGCTCAGCATCATGAGGCTCAACATGATCTTCTTCCTCATCCTGTCCTTGTTCTGCTTCTGCATTATTTTGATCAACCTCTTCTACTTCCTCAGACTCAACCTGAGTTGTATCCTTTCTCTGTGTTTGCTCTTCTTGCATAAGGGGTGATTTTTCAAGGTCAATCCCACGGCTTTTGGCGAAGTGAAACTGAGGGGTGACGACCTTGTCAAGGGGATCAGCTTCAACAATTTTTAAACCAGAACTTCGACTCTTCTTCCTTAGAGGCAGTTCTGGAGATTCCTCATTTTCTTCTTCGGGCTCAGTTTGCCCTTTCCTTTTCTTTGCTGACCTAGGCGTACTTTGAGGTTGGTCAGCATCAACATTCTTAGCTCTGTTCATAGCCCGCTTCTTCCTGGGCACTGCGTCAATATCTTTTGCACATGTTGCCAGCGCTTTTCTTTTCTTCTTGCCCTTAGGGGACTCAGCAGGAGCCTCCACTTCTTTCTCAGGCTCATGCTCAGGCACATCTTCCTGTTCAGCTTCATCATTTTCCTCAATATCTTCAATTTCTTCATATCCTTTCAATGGTTGATTGTATAACAATCCAACTAGCAGAGCTATTGTGATCTCACTTCCCAAGGTATTAGTTTCATTTATGGTCTCGATCTGTTTATCCTCGAGGATCTTAGTGATTAAAGAACCTAACCGAAGTTTCTTACCTCCTCGCTGGAGCGCACCAACCAGAAATACCGGAAGGTTGAGAGGGGTGTAGGTCAGCATGTGCCATATGAAGTACTGCTCAAAGTTGGAGGCAGATGAGGCTGAGTTGAGTTTGGGGAAGATGAAGTTGGTCAATATGTAGTGTGCTATCTTCTGGTTTTGCCCCATACATGTGCTGGGTATTTCACCTTTATGATTCTTGGGTTTGCAGAACCCCTTGATTTGGTCAAGCTTTTCTTTTGGTACCTTTTCTTTTGTTGTCCTAAACTCCATTCCTTCGTCTGGTAAGTTTAGCAGAGTAGCTAGATAGGCAGGGGTTATGGTGATTTTCTGTCCTTTGACCGTGGTCTCCAAATAGTCAGCATCTTCTTCATCAACAAACATGTTGGAATAGAACTCTCTGACCAGCCTAGGGTATGTTTTTTCGGTGAGTGAGAAGAGACCGGTCCATTTGTTCTTCTCGATCCAGTCACAGAACGGTTTCTCAGAAGTGATGAATCCTGGAGAGAACCATCTGCATTTTAGAACCTCCAAGTTGTTGACCTTCTTATGGACCTTGATCATGTTCCTTTCTACTGGCTTTGATGAACCGGCGGGGTCAGCTTGAGTGGGTTTGCCAAAGGTTTGGCCAAGCTGAGTGGTGAAGTTAGGGATTTCGTTTTTGCCGGAAGCCATTGTTACAGATGAAGGTTTTAAGGGTTAGGGAGAGAGAAGAATTCGATTTCAGAAGATTTTAAGCGTAAAGAGTAATGAGTGGGGATCCTTCCACTACTTATAGAGTCTTGAATCATTCCTAATTAATGAACTAGCCGTTTTCTTCTTGGGACTTTAATCGACAAAGATTCTGCCATTTATGACAGGTTCGGCGCATGGGTATTCATTATTAGTTGCGTTTTTCTAGGTATGATTTGTTACACGTGTCATTGTTCATTGGTACAAGTGGGCTTTTACTCAGTTTGCCAGAATATGAGTCGTTTATGATACTGAGTATTTAATTCTACGTAGATGGATTTTCCATCTTTTAGTAACTCAACATACGTTAATCACTCAGCATGTACATCTACTCAGTATAAGGTGATTACTCAATATGTTTATCTACTCAGCACAGAATATTTACTCAACATTTGTATCTACTCAGCATAGACTATTAAGCTCAATGTGCAGTAGTTACTAGATTGATATCAATCAGCATGACAATCACTCAACATTTATTCAAATATTTAGAATTATTGATGAGGATTAGACATACCGATAGCTTCCCTTAGTATGTTAAATTGCTCCCGAGCCAAAGGCTTGGTGAAGATATCTGCAAGCTGTTCATTTGTTGGCACATAGGTCAGCTTGATCTCACCCTTTAGTACGTGATCTCTGATGAAGTGATGCCTTATGCTGACATGCTTCATCCTGCTGTGTTGGATAGGATTCTTGGATAGATCAATGGCACTCTTGTTGTCACATTTGATCTCCATTGTCTCAGTTCTTACACCATAATCCTCAAGCTATTGCTTTATCCATAGGACTTGAGCTACACAGCTTCCAGCAGCAACGTACTCAGCTTCAGTTGTAGACAGAGCAACTGATGACTGCTTCTTGCTGAACCAGGATACTAGACAGCTTCCAAGGAAATGACATCCTCCTGAAGTACTCTTACGTTCTAGCTTATCCCGTCCATAGTCAGCATCAGTGTATCCTATGAGTGTGAAGTCATTTGAAGTTGGATACCATAAACCTGCATCAACTGAGCTCTGCAAATATCTAAAAATTCTTTTTACAGCAATTAAGTGAGATTCCCTTGGGTCAGCTTGATATCTTGCACAATAACATATTGAGTACTGTATATCAGGTCTACTAGCAGTGAGATAAAGTAAGGAGCCTATCATACCTCGATAAAGTTTACTATCTATTGACTTACTTTTCTCATCTTTGCATAGGACAGTATCAGTACCCATAGGGGTTGATATGGGCTTACAGTCTCCCATATCAAACTTCTTTAACATCTCCTTGGTGTACTTGGACTGACTAATGAAGATGCCGTTCTTACCTTGCTTGATCTGAAGTCCAAGGAAGAAGCTGAGTTCCCCCATCATGGACATTTTGAACTCAGTCTGCATCTGTTTGCTAAACTCTTGACACAAGGATTCGTCAGTAGCACCAAATATTATGTCATCTATATAGATTTGTGCAAGTAGGGTATGTTTTCCCTTTTTCTTAATGAACAAGGTTGTGTCAGCTTTTCCTCTGACATAGTTCCTGGTCAGTAGGAAGTTGGTCAACCTCTCATACTAGGCTCTTGGAGCTTGTTTCAGGCCATATAGGGCCTTCTTGAGTTTATAAATGTGGTTTGGGAATTTTGGGTCTTCAAAACCAGGAGGTTGATTAACATATACCTCTTCGTTTATAAAGCCATTAAGAAATGCACTTTTAACATCCATTTGATCCAATTTGAAGTTCATGAAACTTGCATATGCACACAATATACGTATAGCTTCTAATCTAGCAACTGGTGCAAAGGTTTTGTTGAAACACCTTTCCACAAGATTTTGATTTGACAAAATCATCCATAATTAAGAGGCAATTAAATTTAGATGCTTTGATTTGATTGTACTAATATGTTTGTTAAATCTTGAGTGCAAAAATATATAAAGTAAAGACAGGATAAAAGTCAGCACAAACGAAGCTGAGTAGAAAGGAACTCAGCATGACAGAATAGAAGCTGAGTGGAGTTAAAAATTCAGAAACAAAACGAAGCTGACCAAAGCTGAAGACTTCTTCAGGAGCGGTTAAACAAAACGGAGCTGACCTTGTAGGAACTTAGCATGAACCATGAACATTCGAAGAGAACAAACGAAGCTGAGTAAACAGTCAGGACAACATAAATGTTCCGTTCACTAAAGGACAAAGGCTGCCAATCTTCTGCGCCAATAATTGGAACCTCGAAGACACCTAAAAAAACTAATTCCAAGAGTCATAGGACATTGGATTATTAGTAAAAGATAACTGACACAAACAAACAAAAGAAACGCTAGAAGACAAACCTGACGCCTACAGAAAACAGAGAAAGGGAATGGAGGTGCAGTCTGAAGATTTCCAGAAAGTGTTCCCTAAATAGCCGTTTTGGTGGCAACGGTCAAGACATTTCAAACAATCAAGTCCACATGTTTCCGTCTATAAAAGGACAATCGAAGAACCAAAACATACATAGATAACTGAAGCATAAAAAGAAAAATACAAGAGAGAAAGTTTCAAAAGCACTCAAATACAAAAAGAATCTTACACCGACGTTGTTATTCTATGTGTAAATGCTAGATTGAGTTGTAATCATCTAAAGTGTTCTTTAGTTCAAGAAGGAACAAGTCTGTGATCAATAGAAATATTGAGAGTGTAAAGCGGAGTGCTTGGTTGTAAGCATTTCAGTAGTAGAGAAATCTAGGTGCTGGGTTGTAGCACTTAGTAGGAGTTGAGTAGACGAATAGAGGAAGGTACTCTTGCATATTCAACTGCCTTGTAATTGGTTTGTGCTCTACCTTTAAAGAGCTCAGTATTGGATTCAAAAAGCCCGGAGGACTCTGGGGACTGAGCGTAGGCAGAGAGGCCGAACCAGGATAAGTGATACTGAGTAATCTCCAAACTCTCTCTCATAACTGCATTTGTTGTTTGCTTTATTTACTCAGCATATAAATTGTCTAAGCTGATCCTGAGTAAGTAAGTGGTGCTGAGTTAGAAGCTGACCTCCAAGAGCGTCAATTCCTAACTCTCAAGGAAACAACCTTGGTCAACATCTGACTAAAGTTGTCCTGTGATATATCTCACCAAGCTGACCAAAGGCCGAGATAATAAAACTCTCAAAATAACTTCTGGTCAGCTCAGTTAGAACACGAAAAAATTATATTAGTTCCTAACCCCCCTTTGGAACTAATTACCAGGGACCAACAAGTGGTATCAAAGCTAAAGCTCACTACTCAAAGATTCAACAATCTTGAGCCGATCCCTAAAATGGGTGAGAATAGCACTCGTTTCCTTCCTGGAAACCAAACAACACAGATACTCCCTGAGGGATTATCAATCACTAGACCACCCCTATTCTTTGGATCAAATTATACTTTCTGGAAGAATAGGATGAAGAACTTTATCCAAGCCACAAACATGAGTGCATGGCTTGCAATTGTTCAAGGTCCACATGTGCCATACAAAACTATTAACAATGAGAAAATTGTTAAGAGTGAGGCTGAGTGGACAGAGGATGACCTCAGAAAACTACAAAATAATGCTTCGGCTATAAACATGCTTCACTGTGCGTTAGATGCTGCAGAATACAATAAGATTTCAGGTTGTGAGTCAGCACAGGAGATTTGGAAGAAGCTTGAAGTAACCTATGAAGGCACAAGCAAAGTTAAGGAGTCTAAAGTCAATCAACATATGAGACTCTACGAGCTGTTTGAGATGAAGGAGAATGAAGACATCTCAGAAATGAACGCAAGGTTCACAAACATTATAAATGAGCTAAAAAGGCTTGGAAAGAACTTCACTGAAGAAGAACAAGTGAAGAAAATTCTGAGAAGTCTGCCCAAAAGCTGGCAAACAAAGAAAACAACCGTAGAAGAAGCCCAAGACTTGACTACCTATAAATATGATGAGCTGATCGGATCCTTGCTGACCCATGAAATCTCTATGAAAAACTTTGAAGCCAAAGAAAAAGAAAAATCAGAAGATAAGAAACAAAAATCCCTTGTCATGAAAGCAGACTCAACTGAAGCAGAGTCAACCGATGATGAAGAATTAGCCATGTTCACCAGAAAGATGAAAAAGCTGTTCAGAAGAAATGATAGAAATGGCAAAAGATCATTTAGAAGAAATGATAAGTACAAAGCTGAGTCAAGCGACAAGTACAAGAAGGACAGCTCGAAATCTGTCACATGTTTTGAGTGTCATCAAACTGGGCACATCAAGTCATGCTGTCCCAACCTCAAGAAATAGAAGAAGGGAAGCAAAAAGGCTATGGTAGCCACATGGAGTGACAGTGATGAGTCAACATCATCTGAAGCTGAGCAAAATGAAACAGCCAACATATGTTTTATGGCAGATGATGGAGCTGACCAATCTCAATCTGAGCATGCTGACCTTTCTGATGAAACTGACCAAGAGAATCACAACAATGAGGTAACATCTTTACTTTTGCATAGAAATGAAATGGTGAATGCCCTGAGTGACTTATATACACTAACTAAGAAGTGTAACAAAAAGATTAAGGCACTCAGCAGGCGCTGTGATGAGATTGAAGAGGTCAAGCTGAGTGATCTCCGATATCTTCTCCAGGACAACTCTGACTTGCATACAAACATGCAAATCTTACATAAGTTTGTCACGGAGGTCCAATCTGAGTCAAAGAAACTTAGAAAGGATATCACAACATTACAAAGTCAAGGGAAGGGCTTAAATAGAAATAAAGCTCATGCTGAGTACGCAAATAATAGTCAGCATAAGCAAGTCACTCAATGTGAATGTTGTGGAAAACGGGGACACACAAAGGATGTGTGTTGGCATAACAAGCGGACTGTCCAATGTGACTTCTGCGGAAGAAAAGGGCATACCACAAAAGTATGTTGGCATGCTCAACACAATAATGCTGACTATACTCAGTTCAACCCACAAAGGGTACCTTTTTGTGACTTCTGTGGTAAACCAGACCACACCATAAAAGTATGCCGTCATAAGTTAAAACATGACTTTGCACCTGTCTATACTAACAAGAAAGGACCCAAAAGAAATTGGGTACCTAAAAATGAATAGTTTAAACTGCAGGTCAGCTTGACATGCGTGGAGAAGTCAAAACTATGGTATATAGACAGCGCATGCTCAAGGCATATGACAGGTGATGAAACTCAATTCATCACACTAGAGCTTAAACGAGGTGGAAGTGTAAGCTTTGGAGACAACAAGAAGGGTAAGATAGTCGGCTCAGGTACTATCGGAGGTAACCCAGCCATTGAGTCTGTCTCCTTAGTTAAAGGTCTCAAATACAACCTGCTGAGTGTAGCTCAGCTTTGCAAGAGCAACAGAAGGGTTGTATTTGATGATACTAAGTGTCAAATACTCGAGGGAAATACAAATGAATTGATTTTAACTGCCCCTCGTGTAGAAAATGTATATATGTTAAACTTGGAAAAACAGTTTTCTAAAAATATATGCTTAGTATCTAAAGAGGACAACTCCTGGCCATGGCATAGAAGACTTGGGCATGTCAGCATGGACCTTCTTACCAAATTAGCTAGAAAGCAATTAGTTGAGGGATTACCCAAATTAAAGTTTGAAAAAGATCAACTATGTAAAGCACAGCAAGGCAAACAAACTAAATTTTCCTTGGTTATTGTAGATGATTTCTCTCGGTACACTTGGATCATCTTGCTGAGTAGCAAGGATGAAACCTTTGAGATGTTCACCACATTGATCAAAAAGCTTGAAAATGACAAAGACCTAAAAGTAGCTCACATTAGAAGCGACAATGGTGGAGAATTCAAAAACCAACAGTTTGATGAATTCTGTGAAACCTGTGGTATTGACCACAACTTCTCTGCTCCTAGAACACCTCAACAGAATGGGGTTGTTGAAGGGAAAAATAGAACCTTGTCGAAATAGCTAGGACAATGCTGAGTGAAAATAGGCTTCCAAAGTACTTCTGGGGTGAAGCTGTCCACACGGCATGCTATATATTGAATAGGGCTCTAGTCAGACCCATACTCAAGAAAACCTCATATGAACTTTGGAAAGGTCGAAAGCCCAACATTGGATACTTTCGTGCCTTTGGGTGTAAATGTTTTATACTCAATACAAAAGACAATCTTGCTAAATTTGATGCCAAAGCTGATGAGGCGATCTTTTTAGGGTACTCAACAAACAGTAAAGCATATAGAGTGTTTAATAAAAGAACCCAGATTGTAGAAGAGTCTGTACATGTTGAGTTCGATGAAACTAACCCTACAGGTAAGTCAGCTCAGCCTGAAGAAGATGAACCAGGCTCGGCTTCCGCTGAACAACCAGAAGCCACAGTGTCAAACACACAGGAGTTGACTCAAGGTAAGCAAGAAATTGAAATATCGTTTGCTGACCAATCTATCCCTGTAGAGATTGTAGAAACACCTCTTCCAAACGACTCAGCACTGCCAAAGGAAATAAAGATCCCAAGAGGCCATACAGAACAAGCCATTCTTGATGCCGCTAACAACAAACTGATGACCAGGGATCAACTTAGAAAATACCTCAGCAATGTTGCATTCGTATCAATACATGAGCCAAAGAATTTTGCTGATGCTGAGCAAGATGAGTATTGGATCAATGCTATGCAAGAAGAGCTTGATCAATTCACCAGAAATGAGGTATGGGATTTAGTACCTAAACCTAGGAATCAAAAGCCCATATGAACTAAGTGGGTCTTTAGAAATAAGCTAGATGAACATGGAAATGTGATTAGAAACAAAGCCCGACTTGTAGCCCAAGGCTATAGTCAGCAAGAGGGTATAGACTATGGAGAAACATTTGCTCATGTTGCTAGATTAGAAGCTATACGTATATTGTGTGCCTATGCAAGTTACATGAATTTTAAACTATACCAAATGGATGTAAAAAGTGCATTTCTTAATGGCTTTATAAACGAAGAGGTATACGTTAATCAACCTCATGGATTTGAAGATTCAAAATTTCCAAATCATGTTTATAAACTAAAAAAGGCCATGTACGGTCTGAAGCAAGCTCCAAAAGCTTGGTATGAGAGGTTGACCAACTTCCTGCTGACCAGGAACTATGTCAGGGGAAAAGCTGACACAACCTTGTTCATTAAGAAAAAGGGTAAACATACCCTACTTGCACAGATATATGTTGATGATATAATCTTTGGTGCTACTGACGAATCCTTGTGCAAAGAATTTAGCCAACAGATGAAAACTGAGTTCGAAATGTCCATGATGGGTGAACTCAACTTCTTCCTTGGACTCCAAATCAAGCAAGGTAAGAACGGGATATTTATAAGTCAGTCTAAGTACACCAAGGAAATGTTAAAGAAATTCAGCATGGAAGATTGCAAACTAATATCAACCCCCATGGGTACTGATACTGTTTTATGCAAGGATGAAAAGAGTAAGTCAGTTGATAGTAAGCTCTATCGAGGTATGATAGGTTCATTACTCTATCTCACTGCTAGTAGACCAGATATTCAATACTCAGTATGCTATTGTGCTAGATATCAAGTTGACCCCAGGGAATCTCATTTAACTGCTGTAAAAAGAATTTTTAGATACTTGCAAAGCTCAGTTGATGCAGGTCTATGGTATCCAACCTCAAGTGACTTCACACTCATTGGATATACTGATGCTAACTACGGACGATATAAGCTAGAACGAAAAAGTACTTCAGGAGGATGTCATTTCCTCGGAAGCTGTCTAGTATCTTGGTTTAGCAAGAAGCAATCATCTGTAGCTCTGTCTACAACTGAAGCTGAGTATGTGGCTGCTGGAAGCTGTGTTGCACAAGTCCTATGGATAAAGCAACAGCTTGAGGATTACGGAGTCAAAACAAAGACTATAGAGATCAAATGCGACAACAAAAGTGCCATTGATCTATCTAAAAATCCAGTCCAACACAGCAGGATGAAGCATGTTAGCATAAGGCATCACTTCATCAGAAATCACGTACTAAAAGATGAGATCAAGCTGACCTACGTGCCAACAAACGACCAGCTTGCAGATATCTTCACAAAGCCCTTGGCACGAGAGCAATTCAACATACTAAGGGAAGCAATTGGTATGTCAAATCCACTCTAACTAAATCTGTATTGAATAATTATGAGTGGAACTTTGAATGATTGTACAAATGCCATATTGAAGTGAAATATTTATTCCCTACTAAGCTTAAAAATGAAAAAGCCACCTTGTGTATACATAGTAAGTAACGATACTGAGTAGGCATAAAAGTTGAGTAAACATCCCATGCTGAGTAGATAAACAAATCACTCCATGCTGAGTAGAAACACGCACTGAGTACGTAACCTATGCTGAGTTAATAGGAGATAGAAAAATTGTCTTAACAAATGATAGGCACTCAATACCATTGACGCTTCGAATTTCAGCAAAAACCCATTTGCATAAAGTAAATCTACACGTGTAATTTCTGACACATTGGGAAGATGCACATTAATGGCAAAAACCCATGCGCCGAAGATGTCATAATTGACAGAATATCTGTCGATTGAACGTCCCTAGGAGAAAAATGGCAAGATAATGATTTAGGGTCTTCATTAAGTTATATAAAATAGAAGAACCCCCACTCGTCTTTCCTCATTCTTGCAATCCCTCGAACTCAAACCTCTTCATCTCTAAAAATTTCAAAAAAAATGTCAAAAATGTCTCCCAGTAAAAAGGAAACCCCAGAAGCTCAAAACACAGACAAACCCACTGACCACGCTAGTCTTTTAATGGAAAAGGAGAGGATAATGATCAAGGTACACTCGAAGGTTAAAAATCTGGAGGTGTTAAAATGCCGATGGTTCTCTCCAAGCTGCGTATCGTCTGAAGCACCATTCTGTGAATGGATCGAGAAAAACAACTGGAAAGGCCTCTTTTCTCTTCCAGGAACAGCCTACCCAAGGTTAGTTCGAGAGTTCTACTCAAATTTACGGGTTGATGCAGACGACGCAGATGATTTGGAGACCACTGTGAAAGGCTAGAAAATCGTTATAACCCCTGCCTATCTAGCCACACTATTAGGGATACCAAACGAAGGAATCCAATTTCGAACGACAAAGGAGAAGATACCTAAAGCCACATCTGAGAAGCTAAAGGGGTTCTATAAACCCAAAGATCATAAAGGGGAAATACCCAGTACATGTATGGGTAAAGATCAAAAGATGGTCCACTTCATGCTGACTAACTTCATCTTTCCCAAACTCAGCTCTGCCTCCTCCGCATCTAACTTCGAACAGTGCTTTATCTGGCACATGTTGACCTCCACTCCATTCAATCTTCTTGTGTTTCTAGTTGGAGCCCTTCAATGAAGCGGTAGGAAACTACATTTGGGTTCACTTATTACGAAAATCATACAGGACAAGCAAATAGAGACCGTGGATGAGACGAGCTCGCTGGGAAGTGAAATCACTGCTGTCCTACTAGATGGACTATTCTATAATCAACCCTTGAAGGGGTATGAAGGAGCTGGAGATGCTGAGGCAGATGAGGAAGCTGAGCAACCAGAGATGGAACCTGAAGCTGAGCCTGCACAAGAAGTTGAGGCTCATACTGAGTCACCTAAGACAGTTCAGCCTGAAAAAGGGAAGAAGAGGAAGGCTGAAGAAGCTTGCTCCAAGGACATTCATTCTGTTCCAAAGAAAATAAGGCTTTCATCAAGACAGAAAGCTAAAGCTGACAAGGTTAATGAGCATATTGAGAAAAGAAAGAGGCCAGAAGAGCCTGAGGATGAGAACGAAGAAACTCCTGAAACCCCATTAAAGAAAAAGAAAAGAGGTAACTCTTTGAAGATAGTAGAAGCTGTCCCACTACTCTCTACTCAATCTGAAGGTCATGGGATTGACCAAGAAAAGGAAGATGAGGATCATGTTGAGCACCAACAAGTTAATACTGAAGAGGAAGAATACCCCAATGATGATGCTGAGCAGACAAAGAAAGATGGTAATGTTGAGCAACCTGTAGAAGAAGGGATAGTTGCTGCTGAGTCAAGTGAAGGTCTTCAAACTGACCATTCTCCGCCAAAAACTGAGACCCGATGAAGATTGAAGAAGAAAGCGCAAAAGCACCTTGATCTCATGGACGACTTTCCTATTGACGAACCAGAAACTGACCTTTCTACAATTCAGTTCCAGTATTTTTCAAATGCAACTGAATCTCCACCAGAAGAGCTAGCGGAAAAGCAAGCCTCTGTTACTCAGGATGAGGAACATGCCAAGAACCCTGCAGATCCAAGTCAAACTACTCAAATTGAGCCAACTCATACCTCAACTCCACCTCCCACACAAAATGTCGATAACTTAGCTCAACAAACTCATCAAAGTCCAGGTACTCAATCTGGAAAGGAACCAACACCTCCACCATCAGAAAATCCTGCACCAGCCTCTGAGTCCAATACTGCTAAGTTTGCATACTTGAATGCAACTGAGTCTGGTCGTCGGGTCATTGCTACAGCTCAGTCTTTGCTTCAAGATTTTCATCCTACTCAAACTGAAGGTTGTCTATCCACTCAAGCTGACACCTCTCACCTGACAGGTATCACTCAGCTTTTACATGAACTACGTAGCCTAAAAGATTTGGTCAGTATTATAACTGCAGTCCAAACTCAGCAACCAAACCAAGAGCAAATGGCCAAACTGACTGACTTAGTGCTTACCATGGCCACTCATATGAACTCTCTTGAAGAAAAAATTCAACAACTGTCCGAAGCCAATCCAGGGTACGTCACTTCCTCTGAGCTTCAAAACTATTTTGTTAAGCTAGCAGCGGAACTGATCCCCTCTAGAGCAACTGCCCATACTGAATCTGCAACATCTGCTGAGTTGCAAGATTGCTTCACCAAGCTATCTGCTGAGCTAACTAAGTCCAGTCCACCAAGCACTACTGAATTTGTCACCTCAACCGAACTCCACCAATGCTTCACTAAGCTTCAAGCTGAGCTAACAAGTACCCGTGACCTAGTATCCTCTTCCTCTCAGTGTACTATTGATCAATTGAGTGAGGCAGTGAGACTCCTGAACATTGATCGAGCCCAGATGGATGTTGATCCAGTATCCAACACAGAGCTCATGAGCTTCTCGCAAGCTATCATGAAGGCCATAAGGATCAACAATGCACAGCGCATGTTCTATGACTCTGCTCTACTAAAACTATTCCATCAATCCTATAGTCAGGTCACCAGCTCAATTTCCTGCCTGAGCAAAGCACATGAATGTCTCCTTAGCATGATCAGCAATTCTCTTAGGGTCCCCAGGCATGTCCAGGACGATAGCATTCCTGTCATTGACTGTTTGGGTGAAAGCACAAAAAGGCTTCAGCGCTACTCTAACTACCTCTCCTCTGCTGCCAGGAATAAAACCTTCCTTTATCAACCCGATGATGGCAAAACGGGGGAGACAAGTAAAAGAGGAACTCAGAGAGGAACTCAGCCTCTGACCTTAGGAACTACGTCTGCATCGGGAAGCAAGGGAAAAGGCATTGCTCATGATGATCCCTCACCTCAAAGAAAGAAGAAGTAAATCTAGCCAGTTTGTGTCTAGAGTTTTGGCACCATATCCAGTTATCCATCTGTTTTTGTCACCTACTGTTTAGGTTGATATACCTTGTTTTGTTGTTATCCAATATTAGTCTCTTTGTTGTTATTTTTAAATTCAATATCAATGTCAGTTTTCTCTTCCTGATCTGACTAATCAAGTTTGAACAAACAAATCAAAAAGACACTAAAACTAAACTAAGAGACAACATCCTTCCAAAACTAAGCCAGTATACACAAATGTAACAAATCTAATGAAATTAGATCTTGGAAGGCTTAGAATAAAATTAAGACAAAATGCAACCCTTACGGGGGAGTCACTTCAAATATATCAATCATGGGGCAACTTAAAACTGAGTTCCGTAATTATGTATTTTGCCAACATCAAAATGGGGGAGTTTGTTGAAACACCTTTCCACAAGATTTTGATTTGACAAAATCATCCATGATTAAGAGGCAATTAAATTTAGATGATTTGATTTGATTGTACTAATATGTTTGTTAAATATTGAGTGCAAAAATATATAAAGTAAAGACATGATAAAAGTCAGCACAAACGAAGCTGAGTAGAAAGGAACTCAGCATGACAGAATAGAAGCTGAGTGGAGTTAAAAATTCAGAAACAAAACGAAGCTGACCAAAGCTGAAGACTTCTTCAGGAGCGGTTAAACAAAACGGAGCTGACCTTGTAGGAAATCAGCATGAACCGTGAACATTCGAAGAGAACAAACGAAGCTGAGTAAACAGTCAGGACAGCATAAATGTTCCGTTCACTAAAGGACAAAGGCTGCCAATCTTCTGCGCCAATAATTGGAACCTCGAAGACACCTAAAAAAACTAATTCCAAGAGTCATGGGACGTTGGATTATTAGTAAAAGATAACTGACACAAACAAACAAAAGAAATGCTAGAAGACAAACCTGACGCCTACAGAAAACAGAGAAATGGAATGGAGGTGCAGTCTGAAGATTTCCAGAAAGTGTTCCCCAAAAGAGCCGTTTTGGTGGCAACAGTCAAGACATTTCAAACAATCAAGTCCACAGGTTTCCGTCTATAAAAGGACAATCGAAGAACCAAAACATACATAGATAACTGAAGCATAAAAAGAAAAATACAAGAGAGAAAGTTTCAAAAGCACTCAAATACAAAAAGAATCTTACACCGACGTTGTTATTCTATGTGTAAATGCTAGATTGAGTTGTAATCATCTAAAGTGTTCTTTAGTTCAAGAAGGAACAAGTCTGTGATCAATAGAAATATTGAGAGTGTAAAGCAGAGTGCTTGGTTGTAAGCATTTCAGTAGTAGAGAAATCTAGGTGCTGGGTTGTAGCACTTAGTAGGAGTTGAGTAGACGAATAGAGGAAGGTACTCTTGCATATTCAACTGCCTTGTAATTAGTTTGTGCTCTACCTTTAAAGAGCTCAGTATTGGATTCAAAAAGCCTGGAGGACTCTGGGGACTGGACGTAGGCAGAGAGGCCAAACCAGGATAAGTGATACTGAGTAATCTCTAAACTCTCTCTCATAACTGCATTTGTTGTTTGCTTTATTTACTCAGCATATAAATTGTCTAAGCTGATCCTGAGTAAGTAAGTGGTGCTGAGTTAGAAGCTGACCTCCAAGAGCGTCAATTCCTAACTCTCAAGGAAACAACCTTGGTCAACATCTGACTAAAGTTGTCCTGTGATATATCTCACCAAGCTGACCAAAGGCCGAGATAATAAAACTCTCAAAATAACTTCTGGTCAGCTCAGTTAGAACACGAAAAAAATATATTAGTTCCTAACCCCCCCTTGGAACTAATTACCAGGGACCAACAGGTTTCACCATAATCAATGCCCTCTTGTTGACTATAGCCTTGGGCTACAAGTCGAGCTTTGTTCCTAACAACATTTCCATGCTCATCTAGTTTGTTTCTAAAAACCCATTTAGTCCCTATGGACTTTTGATTTCTAGGCTTAGGTACTAAATCCCATACCTCATTTCTTGTGAATTGGTCAAGCTCTTCTTGTATAGCATTGATCCAATATTCATCATGCTCAGCATCAACAAAGTTCTTCGGTTCATGTACTGATACAAAGGCAACGTTGCTGAGGAATTTCCTAAGCTGATCTCTTGTCATCAGCTTGTTGTCAGCAGCATCAAGAATGGACTTTTTTGAATGTCCTCTTGGAATTTTTATTTCCTTAGGCAATGTTGAGTCATTTGGAGTAGGTGTTTCTACAATCTCTGCAGGAACAGATTGGTCAGCAAAGGTAATTTCTGTTTCGTTTTTACCTTTGGTCAGCTCTTGTGCTGATGACTCAGCATGTCCATTCTGGTCAGCAGAAGCTGAGTTGGGTTCTTCCTCTGTGTGTTGAGTTGTTTTTCCTGCACGGTCAGTTTCATCGAAATCTACATGGACTGACTCTTCTACTACCTGAGTCCTTTTATTATAAATTCTATATGCTTTATTGTTTGTTGAGTACCCCAGAAAGATCGCTTCGTCAGCTTTGGCATCAAACTTTGCCAGATTATCCTTAGTGTTGAGTATAAAACATTTACACCCAAAGGCACGAAAGTATCCAATATTGGGCTTTCGTCCTTTCCAAAGTTCATAAGGAGTTTTCTTTAATATAGGTCTTACCAAGGCCCTATTCAATATATAACATGTTGTATTGACAGCTTCTCCCCAAAAATACTTTGGAAGCCTATTTTCACTCAGCATTGTCCTAGCAATTTCTACTATTGTCCTATTCTTCCTTTCAACAACTCCATTCTGTTGAGGAGTTCTAGGGGCAGAGAAATTATGGTCAATACCATTAGTTTCACAGAATTCATCAAACATTTGGTTTTTGAATTCTCCACCATTATCACTTCTAATGTGAGCTACTCTTAGGTCTTTGTCATTTTCAAGCTTTTTAACTAATGTGGTAAACATCTCAAATGTTTCATCTTTGCTACTCAGCAAGATGACCCAAGTATACCTAGAGAAATCATCTACAATAACTAAGGAAAATTTCTTACCTCTCATGCTGAGTGGCTGGATAGGTCCGAAAAGATCCAAATGTAGTAATTCCAATGGTCTTTTGGTTGAGACAATATTTTTGCTATGAAATGACTTTTTGGTTTGTTTACCTTGCTGACAAACATTACATAGTTGATCTTTTTCATATTTTAGTTTGGGTAATCCTTCAACTAGTTGCTTTCTAGCTAATTTGGCTAGGAGGTCCATGCTGACATGCCCAAGTCTCATATGCCATAGCCACGAGTTGTCCTCTTTAGACACTAAGCATATATTTTTTGAAAATTGTTTTTCCAAACTCAACATGTAAACATTTTCTACACGAGGGGCTGTTAAAATCAATTCATTTGTTTTTCCCTCGAGTATTTGACACTTAGTATCATCAAATATAACCTTTCTTCCACTCTTGCAAAGCTGAGCTACGCTTAGAAGATTATATTTGAGACCTTTAACTAAGGAGACTGACTCAATTTTAGGGTTACCTCCGATAGTTCCTGAGCCAACTATCTTGCTCTTCTTGTTGTCTCCAAAGCTTACACTACCTCCTCGTTTAAGTTCTAGTGTGATGAACTGAGTTTCATCACCTGTCATGTGTCTTGAGAATACGCTGTCTATATACCAAAGTTTTGACTTCTCCACGCATGTCAAGCTGACCTGCATTTTAAACTATTCGTTTTTAGGTACCCAATTCTTTTTGGGTCCTTTCTTGTTAGTGTAAACAGGTGCAAAGTCACATTTCAACTTGTGACGACATACTTTTATGGTGTGGCCAGGCTTACCACAGAAGTCACAAAAAGGTACCCTTTGAGGGTTGTACTGAGCATAGTCAGCATTGTTGTGTTGAGCATACCAGCATACTTTTGTGGAATGCCCTTTTCTTCCGCAAAAGTCACATTGGACAATCCGCTTGTTATGCCAACACACATCTTTTGTGTGCCCCCTTTTTCCACAACACTCACATTGAGTGAATTGCTTATGCTGACTAGTACTTACGTACTCAGCATGGGGTTTATTTCTATTTGAGCCATTCACTTGACTTTGTAAGGTTGTGCCATCCTTTCTAAGTTTCTTTGACTCAGATTGAACCTCCGTGACAAACTTATGCAAGATTTGCATGTTGGTATGTAAATCTGTGTTGTCCTGGAGGAGATATCGGAGGTCACTCAGCTTGACCTCTTCAATCTCGTCACATCTCCTGCTGAGTGATTTTATTTTGTTATTGCATTTTTTAGTTAGCTTATATAAATCACTCAGGGCATTAACCATCTCATTTCTAAACAAAAGTAAGGGTGTTACCTCATTAGTGTGTACCTCCTGGTCAGTTTCATCAAAGAGGTCATTATGCTCAGATTGAGAATGGTCAGCATCGTCAGCCATGAAGCATATGTTGGCTGTTTCATTTGCATCAGCTTCAGATGAGGTTGACTCGTCACTATCGCTCCATGTTGCTACCATAGCCTTTTTGCTTCCCTTCTTCTCCTTCTTAAGGTTGGGACAGCTTGACTTGATGTGCCCAGTTTGATGGCACTCAAAACATGTGACAAACTTGGAGCTCTCCTTCTTGTATTTGTCACTCGACTCAGCTTTGTATTTGTCACTTCTTCTGAATGACCTTTTGCCGTTTCTGTCATTTCTTCTGAACAGCTTCTTCATTTTTCTAGTAAACATGGCCATTTCTTCATCATCAGTTGACTCGGCTTCAGTGGAGTCAGCTTTCATCACTAATGATTTCTGTTTCTTATCTTCGGTTTTCTCCTTAGCTTCAAAATTTTTCATGGAGATTTCATGGGTCAGCAAGGAACCGATCAGTTCATCATATTTGTATGTGGTCAGGTCCTGAGCCTCCTCTACAGCTGTCTTCTTAGCTTGCCAGCTTTTGGGAAGACTTCGTAAGATCTTCTTCACTTGTTCTTCTTCAGTGAAGTTCTTACCGAGTCTTTTAAGCTCATTTATTATGTTGGTGAACCTGGCATTCATTGCTGAGATGTCCTCATTGTCAGTCATCTCGAACATCTCATACAATGGCATATGTTGGTTCACTTTGGATTCCTTGACCTTGTTGGTGCCTTCATAAGTCACTTCCAGCTTCTTCCAGATCTCCTGTGCTGACTCACAACCTGAAATCTTATTGTATTCTGCAGCATCTAGAGCACAATGAAGCATATTGATAGCCGAAGCATTATTTTGTAATTTTTTGAGGTCATTACTCTGTCCACTCAGCTTCACTTTTAACAATTTTCTCATTGTTAACAGTTTTGTATGGCACATGTGGACCTTGAACAATTGCAAGCCATGCACTCATGTTTGTGGCTTGAATAAAGTTCTTCATCCTATTCTTCCAGAATGTATAATTTGACCCAAAGAATAGGGGAGGTCTAGTGATTGATAATCCCTCAGGGAGTATCTGTGTTGTTTGGTTCCCGGGAAGGAAACGAGTGCCATTCTCACCCATTTTTCGGGATCAGCTCAAGATTGTTAGATCTTTGAGTAGTGAGCTTAGGCTCTGATACCACTTGTTGGTCCCTAGTAATTAGTTCCAAGGGGGGGGGATAGGAACTAATGTAACTTTTTCGCTTTTAATTATGCTGACTTAATGTTATTTTAAGAGTTTGTTAACTCAGCGTGTTGGTCAGCACGGCCGATTGATTAGTCAGACAGTTTTAGTTCTATGCTGACTAAGACTGCTTGACCTGAGAGTTGGGAATTGACTCTTGAGAGGTCAGCTTCCAACTCAACACTCAGATTTACTCAGTTTCAGTTTTAACAATTTATATGCTGAGTAAATATCACAAGCTACACATGCACATATATATTGAGAGAAAGAGTTTAGAAGTTACTCAGCACGACTTATCCTGGTTCGGCCTCTCTGCCTACGTCCAGTCCCCAGTTCCTCCTGGGATTTTCAATCCAATACTGAGCTCTTTCAAGGTAGAGCACAAACCCTTTACAAGGCAGTGAGTATGCAAGAGTACATCCTCTATTCGTCTACTCAGCTCCTACTAAGTACTACAACCCAGCACTTAGATTTTTCTACCACTGAATGCTTACAACCAAGCACTCAACATACACTCTCAATATTACAATTGATAAACACTTGTTCTCTTTTCAGTAAAGAACACTTTAGAAGATTACATAGAATCACTCTAACATTTACACAAAGAATAGAAGATTTGGTGTAAGATCTTTGTATTTGAGTGCTTTTAAGATTTCTCTCTTGGATTTTTCTTCTTTGTAATTCGGCAAATGTCCAAGTGAAATCCTTGTCCATTTTATAGATGAATTCTGGAGATTAGACTGTTTGAATTTGGTGTGTCCGTTGATTCCAAAACGACTCTTTTAGTAGACAGCTTCTGGTCAGCTTCAGTTTTGCAGGCCAATCCTGTCATCTGTTTTCTTCAGGTGTCAGCCTTGTCTTCTTCCTACAGACTTGTCTTTTTGTGGCAGTTGTCTTTTACCAATAATCCATTGACCCATGTTTCTTGGAATTAGTCTTCTGTGTATTTTCGAGGCTTCAATTATTGGTGCAGAAGATTGGCAGACTTTGTCCTTTAGTGAACGGATCCTTCATGCTATTGTTGAGCGATTTCCGCAAGTGCACGATATACGCTTGTAGTAATAAAAGATATCGATCCCACAGGGAACGCTTTTTTAACAAAACTTATTTACAATCGGTTAAATTTACTTTTAGGTTTATGATATGGAAAAATCGTTTAATCGGTTTTGGTTTTGAAATAGCTAGAATGAGAATTAGATTAGAATATGAAGATGTTAGAAAATATCTGATTAAAAATGAATTTGCAAAACAGGAACGTTTTAGTACTTTAGAAAAGTAAACAGGTATATTTGTTTGCATTAAGCAAAGAAACAACTTTAAACTTTGTACGAATTATAAAGATGAAATAAATGACGGAACCTCTAATTAATTGGCTTTGAACGCGACAAAACCCTTATCCGGGATAATTGCCCTTAACCAAATTAAAACTCTACCGAGATAATAATTTGCCTAAGTGTTCAACAAAGTTTCCTTGTAAAGATTTTGGATTAAATACGTTTTAATGAAAACACCAGCATCAATCCACTTCGGCTCATTTACCAAAGTGCTGCATAAAAATCTATCGAATAGAACGGACTTTATTAGATGAAATATAAATTGATACAAGTTTACAGAGAACATGGAGCATTGAATTCTTCGACGGCGTGCAAGTGAACGGGTTGTCAATCCTTTCCTTGGGTTTCGTTCGAGTTTGTCAGGCTCAGGGGCGAATCCTCTACTCAATCTTCTCGCTGAATCTTCGTAATAGAGATTGGGTCGGTCTACTACCAAATTGAAAACTAAACTGGAACAATGTCTAAACGCTACTGAATTTGTTATTAATTTGTAAACAATGTGTGTACATCATATTGCTTTTGAACAGAATCGAAATCTAACTTCTGAATCACTTGATTCGGAATTTCTACATAAATTCTACACTAATTTCTTTCTTCTACACATATCACATTCTTTCAACTCTCCATCAACTCTTTATTTATAGATGTTGAAGAGTCTTGATCGAAGTGTCGTGTCCGTTGTGAAGGAATGTCTTTATCCACCCGAACGATCGCGTTCCGTCAAAAACGAAAGTGTGTAACATGCTTCTAAAATCTCCTGCTCGTACCGAGAATTATCAAATTCACTACCGAGAATGGGGGAGCATCAATTGTACTTCGGACGAAGGGTAAAATGGCTGAAGGACGCGTGTCGCGACCGTGAAAAGGGGAAGCCGCGGTCGCGGCACGGAGCATTTTTCATTTTTTCGCTCTCGTTCGTGTCCTCGACTTGGCGTTATTAATTTTCGTCGTCTTCGACTCCTTTTGTAGGGTTTTTCTTCTATTTTCGAGCTCTTTTTACTCCTATTTGGATTTTACCAAATATTTATGTACCTTGCATGAAAGAAACATATTCGAAAGTAAAAGCTTTCTAAATAGTTATAAAC
The DNA here is from genome assembly GCF_963576675.1 of Euphorbia lathyris. Taxonomy (NCBI): domain Eukaryota; kingdom Viridiplantae; phylum Streptophyta; class Magnoliopsida; order Malpighiales; family Euphorbiaceae; genus Euphorbia; species Euphorbia lathyris. Next base: position 20,495,566 of record NC_088918.1, on the reverse strand, counting down.
AGCATAAATTTGTAGCAATATTGATGTAATTATTGATAATATTTTAGGTATATTTTGGGCTTAACAAATCTTCACACTTAATCTTTTGCTAGTCCCGAGCAAAATTTCACTGAATTTATTCTCTAACTAATCCCTTTATGAAAATAAAGCATATATCTCTGTATTATCTTTTGAATTAGTTAAGCCGAAAAGACTAACTTCGCATGGCAAATTTATACGCAAAATATCAAACTAACTTAGTATAAATACGATATATCATTTGTCTTGTATTTCCAATTTTTGTATTGAAGTATTCGGGACAATGGATAAGCACGCATGTTATTGAGTTTTTCCATCTTAAGGTATTTCAAAGCACAAAATTTTCTTTCCCAAACCTAAACTAATATATGAGATATATTATATTTAAATAAGTACTTGAACTTTAATTTATTTGCTTGGTTACGCCCGAAATAAGGGTGGTTTCAACCGTAACCTTGTACGTATATATTGATTTGTGTTTGCTTAAGAGGTACCGACCATGCCATGGGTGGACGCAATCGTTACTTTAAACTTATACACACTTATTATTTTTTTAAACGTTCCTTCCATACCTCGATTGTGATAAGGGTGGTCGCAACCGTGGCCAAAAGTAAACGGTACTTAATTTTCTTCCCTTTCATACCTCGATTGTGATAAGGTTGGTCTCAATCGTGGCCAAAAATTAAGAATTCAACTAATTGATTAATTAACATGAATTATAAAATTATAAGTTGGGAAAAAGAAAAATAGCACATTCATCCTATATTGACTTAAAATTCAACATGTATTATGGCTAAAGTTTCCTTAAAAACTTCAATTGGTGTTAATGTAAGACGAAATCAAACCGAGCTAAAAAATTGTTAGTTCAATTTAATGCCTATAAACCTAATTGAAAATTTAAAATAAGATTTATTCTATCATGAATTGCATGATATAAAAATAGAGATGAAATAAAGAATTTATTTACTTAAAATATTTCACTCGAGACAATTTTTACTTAAAATCGTATCGGAGATTTGTGAAAAATTTGAAAAATATTACCCGTATAGAAATATTGTTTCTATCGCGATAATGATAACCTAAACAAATAATCATATTAACTTATGATTAATTTTAAAAACATATGAAAATGTTAAGTTAGTGTGAAAAATGTTTTGCAATATATATATATGTGTTGCATTTGCATAAATATCATTTGTTGCATTTATTATTTGTTTTGCAAAATAAAATCTTTGTTGCATTTATTCGTATTTGTGTAGAAATGGGTATATGTATGTCTCCTCCCACACTTAAATTGGACCATGTCCTCATTGGTGCAAAAATAATGGAGAAAACATAAAATACGAAATAAGGCATACGGAACAAAGATTGAAATTGAGCAAATTAAACATTCAACATAAAATTAAAAATTGTACCAAACATAAGAAAATGAAAATTGTACCAAATTATAACAAGATAAAAAAATAATGAAAGGAAAACAACCTAAGCATGAGGTGGTGAATCGGGAGGTGTAGGTGACGTCTCCACATTGCGGCGTCGGAAAAAGGAAAGCATCCGATGCCGAGTCGATCGATATTCACGCCTCAAAAGGTTGAGGTTGTCATTCATCACCATATTGTTTTCAACCAAATCATCAATTCTTAAGTTCATTTGACGGTTGTTGGAATTGATTTGGTCCAAAATCCTCCGCAAATCTACCGGATTATCCTCCGCTTGAGGTGCTTGGGGTTGTGCTTGAGCCGGTGGTTCATCGTCCTCTCCTTTCGCATCTCCGCCGCCTTCGGTACCTACAAATTAAGAACTTGAAGCGCCACCACCCATAGTGCCACGAAGATGGGCAATACGGGTAGCATAGGAAATAAAGACGGGAGGTCCTTGGGGAAGCAATAAATGAGCTCGCTCAAGAGCCGAGATGTCCAAAAGCGGAACATATCCACGGTAGGTGGACATGTCATAGTCGGCCAATTCACCCTGTGCTCCCAACACAAGTCCGGTGATAAAATTACAAAGAGGGATTTGAATGGTAGTAGCCCTCGAAGCACGAAATAAATTGTCAAACATAATACCAATGCAATCAATCCTCAAACCTTTAAGCAAACTATCCAAAACATACAAATCCCGAACTTGAACCTTTGAACTCTCAACACGACCAAACAAGGAGAAACTCAAATACTTATGAAAGAAGAACACACAATTGTCCTTAATCAACTTGCTTGAAGTGTTTTTTGAATTAAAATAATCTTGATCCGAAAGAGTTCGCCAAACAGCATCATTATCAAAATCCTTAGGCTTATCATAAAAATCAGAAGTAGGGAAACAAAACATATTTCCCATTGCTTCATAGTCAATGGTATAAGGTATACCATTACTCCTAAAAGAAATTGAAGTTTTCTTCTTGTTCATGGACAAAGTGACCAAAAATTCCACCACATATTCATTAATACGCGGGAAACGCATATTAACGAATTCTTGCCAACCCAAAGCTTCAATAAAGGCATCAATTCGAGTAGAGAAATTCAATGTTCTTACCGAATGGAAGTCTAAGAAGTGCATATCCACAAATTGGCGGTCGGCTTGTGAAAAATGTTTGAAACGAACGGCTTCTTCCTCCGAATAGATGTCAAAATAAGCTCCGCATTGAACCCGAAGGCGATTAGCTTCCGTAACAGCGGGCTTGTTACCAACACGCTTAGTCCGAACCATGGTAATGGTGTTTAGAGGCTTAGGGTTTGAGAAAAAGAAGAAGAAGAAGAAGAAATGGTGGAGAGAAATACCAAAGCTTGAAGATGAGGTTGGGGGTTGTGAAATGGAAGTGATTGAAAATAGGAAATAGGATAGAAATTGGAGTGAATAAATTGGGAAGAGGAAAAGTAGATTTTTGGGGAAGAGTTTAGAGTAAGGGATTGGGTAAAAATAGAGGTGATGTGAGGTTTGTGTAAGAGGTAGGTTTATATAGGGTGATTAGGTGAATGTATAGGTAGAATAGGAATAGGAATAGGCAAAAATATTGGCAAAATCGGAATCAATAGGGCAGAAATCAAGCGTGTCGCGACCGCGAATGGCAAAGCCGCGGCCGCAGCACGCGAATTTCAGGCAAATTTCGCCCTGAAATCTTGCCAAAGTTGTTGCTTATACCGAGAATTTCTTAATTCTCGGTAGAGAATTGGGTAAGATGGCCAATTTTGGTGCCTTTTGACTTGGTTTGTGCATTTTTCGTTGTGGAATGGTTCCTGAACTTAATATTAAGTGTTCTTGTACTTAAAACTAAAATAAATGACATTAATTGCAAGGAAAACCAAAGGTTTAACCTTAATAAATTGAATTAAAATAAATTTATTATGAAGAATTAATGAAACTTAAATGTGCATTTATGCATATAAGTTAAGAGAACCATATTAAATGCATAATAAGGGCATGTTAATACATATTTAATACATGAATTGAATTGATTAAATGTAAACTTAATTCATTGAAAATAAATTTAGTTACAAAATAAAATTAAACGTGGATAAATGTGTGGAAAAATAGAAAAACATATTTAGTTCAAGTGAATCCTTTTTATCTGAATATGAGTAAGAATAATGAGAGATCCATATGAGAATATGCTAAGTATAGATAATGGATCAAATGGATAATTCTAATAAAATTAAGAATTGAACTAAATAAGATTTTTATTAAATAAACATATGTACAAAATAATGAAAACAAACCAATAATTAAAACAAAACAAAATATATACAAAAATAACAATGAAAAACAGAAACTACTCTACATATTCATCCCTATCTAACGGGATATTTCTGGCCTTAATACGATCAATTTGAAACTGCACGAAAGTTTCACGTTCCGGTGCAGACAAAAATTGAGGCCCTGCTCGAAAGACACGTTTCACAAGTCCTTCGTGCTCGAGAAATTCATAGTCAATTGTCGGGAAGAATTCATCATCACTCCAGGGAACATCAATAGTACCACTTGAACCGAGAATTATTCCACAGATTATATTGCCGAACCCAATCTTCTTATCTTTGGATCGAGAAGCGGCGACAAGACCTTCCATCAGAATTTTGGAAGAATCCACTACATTGCCCTGGAATATATCTCCAAGAACATACAAATCAGTGTCACGGACCACACTACTGAATGTGCGCCGGAATAAACTGTGACACAGGAATTTGTGTAAATACAGCATGAAGTTGGAGCGAAAAGAGTGATTATAGGCGAGTTTTGAATTGAATCGCCAGAATCCAGTGAGCATTCTCCAAATGTCTGAGGATGTCATGTCTCGTCCAGGATGACGTTTGATTGTATCCCTTGGGGGAAAACCAAACCAAGCATGCAACTCGGGATAGCCGAAAGTGAAGATTTCGCCTTCTCGACGAAAACTGAGACGTACTCGGCGTTTATTAGTAAAACGAATGGTACAGAAGAATTCGAGTATCCAGTCGCCTATTATTGGAAATCGCATTTGGGTGAATTTTGTCCACCCTAGGCGCTCCATATAGCGGCTCATGTCATCAGTAATGCCTAATTGGCTATCAAGAAATTCATCCATATACAACATTCCGGTGAAGAATTTGTAACGGTGATTCCAATAACGTCTACCTTCATCGTGATTGAAGATAGGGAAAGGCGCCCCATATCGCTTGGATAAGTCTGGGCGTTTGTTGATTGAGGCAGCATTGTGCCTAGGTGATTTGTATTTGGTAGGCATAGTGCAAAAGTTAGTGTTACTTTAGCAAAGAACGGTATTTGTGAAGAAAAATCAGAGTTCTGACAAAGATGAAAAAGAATTGTAACAGAACTTGAATCCTCTAAGATTAATTTATAAGAGTTTAGGATGAAAAGAGGTATTGTTTTAATTATGAAAAGGTATAATTTGTACCTTTCTGGAATGAAGAAACTTAATGTTTCAATTGCCAAGAGGTTCGTCGAAAGGGTGAGAGTGTTTCAGGCCTGATAGTGCAGGAAACACGCGTGTCGCGACCGCCGCGGTCGCGACACGCTGATTTTCATGCAAAAATCAGGCATCAAAGCCACCTCCTGATTCACGGTAGAGAATTTAAAAATTCTCGGTATGAACAGAGAAATTCGAACCTGTTTGTGACATTCTTAAATGAAGGGATTCTCGGCATGGAATTCTAAATTCTCGGCAGAGAATTGCCTGAAACTTCAAATTCATCTTAAATTCCTAAAAATCAAATCTAAAATCATGAAATATAAATATTTTATGTATTTAAATCATAACATAAAGTTATCTAATAAAAATGGCATTTTGAAAATAAAATAAAATAATAATAATAAAAATAAAATAAAATAAAATAAACAAAATCATAAAAACAATAAAACAAAATAAACTGTATAAAATAAACTGAGTAATTCATACGTCAGATAATCTTGTTACGAACTCAATTCCTAGTTGGAAAATATTTTCGTAATAGATTTTACATCGATTACCATTAACTTTGAATCGAACTCCGGTAGGACCTTCCAGTTCTAAAGAACCGTAATCGAATGTTTTGACGACTAAATATGGTCCTAACCATCTGGACTTAAGTTTTCCTGGAAATAAACGAAGTCGTGAATTAAATAACAGCACTTTATCCCCAACATTAAAGTGTTTAACTTTAATTTTGGCATCGTGCCATTTTTTCATTTTTTCTTTATAAATCTTTGCATTTTCGTAAGATAGATGACGTAACTCATCTAACTCATTTAAATTGAGCAAACGTTTCTTACCTGCTTGATGCAAGTCAAAGTTAAGTTCTCTAATAACCCAATAGGCTTTATGTTCTAATTCGACTGGCAAATGACATGCCTTACCATACACCAAACGGTACGGAGTCATTCCTATTGGCGTTTTAAATGCAGTACGGTATGCCCATAACGCATTATTGAGTTTAGAAGACCAATCTTTTCTAGAGGATGAAACCGTTTTCTCGAGAATCCATTTGAGTTCTCTGTTTGATATCTCCGCCTGACCATTTGACTGAGGATGGTACGGCGTTGATACGCGGTGGCGTACTCCATATTTTTTCATAAGCGTTTCAAAACTCTTGTTTATAAAATGAGTACCACCATCACTAACTATAACTCTTGGACAACCAAATCTACAGAATATATCGTCAAGAAAATTAACGACAACCTTAGAATCACTCGTCGGGGTTGCGATTGCTTCAACCCACTTTGAAACATAATCAACGGCAACTAATATGTAAGTTTTACCATTGGAAGGGGGAAAAGGTCCCATGAAATCTATCCCCCACATATCGAAGACTTCAACTTCTAATACGGTTGTGAGGGGCATCTCATCTTTCCTTCCTAGATTTCCTGTTCTTTGGCACTTATCACAACGAGTAATAAATGAACGGACATCCTTAAACATCGTAGGCCAAAAGAAACCACTTTCAAATATTCTAGCTGCTGTCTTGTTAACTCCATTATGTCCTCCATAAGAGCTAGAATGACATTCTGACATTATGGATTCAAATTCATTTTCACCAACGCATCTCCTAATTATCCCGTCACCACAAGTTTTGAACAGAAAAGGATCTTCCCAAAAGTATTGTTTAATATCGAAGAAAAATTTCTTCCTTTGGTGGGAATTTAATCCTTCCGGAACAATATTGGCTGCGAGATAATTAGCAATATCTGCATACCAAGGTGATATGAAACTTTTCATTTGATAGAGATGTTCATCAGGGAAATCATCTCGTATACCGATAGTTTCACCTATAGGACCGTTTTCATCTTCAAGTCTCGATAGATGATCGGCGATAAGGTTTTCAACTCCCTTTTTGTCTTTAATTTCTATATCAAATTCTTGCAATAATAAAACCCATCTAATTAGACGTGGTTTTGCATCCTTTTTAGCAAACAAATATCTTAATGTTGCATGATCGGTGTAAATAATAACTTTTGAACCTAATAAATATGACCTAAACTTGTCACATGCAAAAACTACGGCTAACATTTCTTTTTCTGTTGTGGTGTAGTTTAATTGTGCACCAGACAGTGTGTGACTTGCATAATAAATGACATGAAGTTTCTTATCATTCCTTTGACCTAAAACACATCCGACAGCTAAGTCACTTGCATCACACATAATTTCAAAGGGTAAATCCCAATCAGGTTTAGCAATAATAGGTGCACTGACTAAAGCAGTTTTCAATGTTTCGAAAGCTTTATCGCATTCTTCATTAAAATCAAAGGTTGAATCTTTCATGAGTAAATTAGTAAGTGGTTTGGAAATTACAGAAATTTTTTTAATAAATCTTTTGTAAAAACCAGCATGTCCTAAGAATGATCTTACTCCCTTAACAGTAGTTGGAGGGGGTAATTTTTCTATTACTGAGGTTTTTGCTCTATCTACTTCTAATCCTTTTTCAGATATTTTGTGACCTAAAACAATTCCTTCGCCAACCATGAAATGACATTTTTCCCAGTTTAATACCAAATTTGTCTCTTCACACCTAGACAAAACTTTATCCAAATTTTCTAGGCATGAATCAAAAGAATCTCCATAAACTGAAAAATCGTCCATAAAAACTTCCATGATATCTTCAATGAAATCATTAAAAATCGCAGTCATACAACGTTGAAATGTTTCAGGTGCGTTACATAGACCAAAGGGCATTCTCCTATATGCAAATGTTCCGTAAGGACATGTGAAAGTTGTTTTATCTTGGTCATCCGGGTAAATGTATATTTGAAAGAATTCGGAGTAACCATCAAGAAAACAGTAGAAAGCATGACCGGCTATCCTTTCGATCATTTGATCAATGAAAGGAAGAGGAAAATGATCTTTCCTTGTTGCTTTATTTAAATTTCTATAATCTATACAAACCCTCCAACTAGTGGTGGTTCGTGTGGGTATTAATTCTCCTTCTTCATTCCTTACAACTGTTATGCCTCCCTTTTTAGGTACACAATGGATTGGACTAACCCATTCACTATCCGAGATAGGGTAGATGATTCCATTGTCCAGAAGTTTAGTAATCTCATTTTTTACTACTTCTTTCATGTTCGGATTTAGGCGTCTTTGCATATCCGCTTTAGGTGGCTTATCTTCTTCTAAGTGAATTCTATGCATTACAATACTTGGATTAATACCTTTTAAGTCAGAAATTTGCCAACCCATACTTCATATCCTACTTCTAACAACTTCTTTCAATTTTTCTTATTGAACTTGTGTCAACTTGTTAGAGATAATTATAGGTAGAGAATCGCCTTCGCCTAAGAAAGCGTACCTCAAATGACTTGGTAATTCCTTAAGTTCTAATTCAGGTGGAACTATAATTGAAGGCGGAACTGGTCCATCTTCTCGAATCAAAGGTTCTGGGTCCTTATCTTCTAGTTCCTCACTCATTATAGGTTCTATTATTTCTTCTTTTTGAACAATGTCATTTACACATTCTTCAATTAAATCAAGTTTCATACAAGCGAAATCCTCCATAGGATATTTCATCGCTTGATTCATATCAAACTCAATCTTATCATCTCCTATTCGTAAAACTACTTTTCCTTCCGACACATCAACTAGAGCACGTCCCGTGTTCATGAACGGTCTACTAAAGATTAGCGGACAATTTACATCATAAGCAAAATCTAAAATAACGAAATCGGTAGGAAAAATAAATTTGTCAACTTTAACTAAAACATCCTCAATTATACCGTATGGTCTTTTAGTGGTTTGATCCGCTAATTGCAAAACCATATTGGTACGTTTGATGTCTTCTTCTAAGCCTAACTTATTAAAAATAGATAATGGCATCAAGTTAATGCTTGCTCCTAAATCACAAAGACAACTTGGGAATTCTATATCTCCCAATTTACACGGAATGGTAAAACATCCGGGATCTTTGAGTTTTGTGGGCAAATTGCTTGACACAATCGAACTACAATCTTCAGTTAGTGAAATGGATGAAATCCCTTCCCAACTGATTTTCTTTGAAATTAAATCTTTGAGGAATTTTCCATAGTTGGGAATTTGCGTAATTGCATCCATAAACGTCAAATTAATATGCAAATTCTTAAGTTTGTCTAAAAATGTTAAAAGTTGTTTATCATAGTCCTTGTTGCGGACTTTGTGTGGAAAAGGTGGTTTGGGTACAAAAGTTTTTGTACTAGAGTCAATCGGTGCATCTTTTTGTTTTAATGTATCTTCTTTGGGTTTTGGTAAATCAGTTCCAGGTAAAGTCGAATTTCCGGGCATTTCCGGGCCTAAGTAGTTTTTCCCTGAACGAAGAGTGATAGCCTTAACATGCTCTTTCGGATTTTCTTCCGTATGGCTTGGAAGACTTCCCTCTTTGCGGGATGGAATTGATTTAGCGAGTTGTCCAATTTGAATCTCCAAATTATGGATGCTAGATGATTGGTTTTTAATAAGCTGATCGAATTTATTTTCGATCCGTTTAAAACCATCGTCGTGATTACTTATTTTTCCGCTCATCGCATCAATGAATTTGTCGATTTTAGAAGATAAGGTGCTAATCGTATCTCTTGATTGATTTTGATAATTAGTAGTACGATTTTGATTAGCATTAACATTATTATTGTTATTATCTCTCCAGTTAAAGTTAGGATGATTTCTCCATCCAGGATTATATGTATTGGAATAAGGGTTATTAGTTTGGTTTTGCCCTTGGACAAAGTTTACCTGTTCAATTTCACTCATACCTTCGTAATCCACATCCGTTTGGATTGGTTGACCATTAGGATCACACGGTGTCATAAACCTATCAATTTTGTGCGACAAGGCAGAAAATTGGGCTTGCAACATCGCTACTGGATCAAGATTCACTATAACTTTAACTGATGATGTTGTTGAGGATGATGGTTTCGCTACTGGTACGTGTCCACGTTCCGCGGGCCATATACTACTGTTGATTGCCATTTCCTCCAAACGTTCTCTCGCTTGGGCAGATGTTTTCTTCATGAATAACCCTCCAGACATAGCATCCAATGAACCTCTAGTTGTAGGATTTAGTCCATTATAAAATGTTTGCATTAAAAGTTCAGCGGGCAATTAGTGGTGTGGGCATAAACGTTGAAGTTCTTTAAAACGTTCCCAAGCCTCATAAAGAGTTTCATTATCATTTTGAGAAAAAGATGTTAACTCTTTAATGACTCTTGCGGTTTTTGCTAAAGGGAAAATTTTTTATAAAAATGCTTGGGCTAATTGCTCCCAAGTCTCAATTGATGCGGCTGGCATAGAAGTTAACCATTCTTTTGCTCGATCCTTCAAAGTAAAAGGAAAAAGGCGAAGTTTGATTACTTCTGCAGTTACATCAGTAATTTTAAAAGTGTGACAAATTTCTAAGAAATTTGTCAAATGGGTGTTAGGATTTTCGTTAGGTAACCCGTAAAACGTTACATTATTTTGCAACATATTAAGCAACGCAAGCTTAATTTCAAATTGATTTGCATTGATTTGGGGTCTAACTATACTGTTTGTTACACCGGCCACTCCTGGCCTAGCGTAATCCATAAGTGTGGCCATAACTTCTGGCTCGGTAATTTTAGTTTTTATTGGGGTTTGGTTTTTCTTTTTCTTTTCTTTCTTGTTCTTTTTAAGGGTTCTTTCAATTTCTGGGTCAATAGGATCTGGTGACGTGCCCGAACTTCGAGAACTGCGCATGAACTTGAAATTTCGCACGAACCGAAACTACCTACAAAACAGAATTTGAAAAATAAATATGTTAGTAATTGAAAATAATTAAAAATATAAAAGTTTGAATAAGTATGAATAAACCTAGATTCGTAATAAAACACGAAAAATTTAAAATTTTATCAAAAATTTTGGCGTATCCCCGGCAACGGCGCCAAAAACTTGTTGAGCGATTTCCGCAAGTGCACGGTATACGCTTGTAGTAATAAAAGATATCGATCCCACAGTGAACGCTTTTTTAATAAAACTTATTTACAATCGGTTAAATTTACTTTTAGGTTTATGATATGGAAAAATCGTTTAATCGGTTTTGGTTTTGAAATAGTTAGAATGAGAATTAGATTAGAATATGAAGATGTTAGAAAATATCTGATTAAAAATGAATTTGCAAAACAGGAACGTTTTAGTACTTTAGAAAAGTAAACATGTATATTTGTTTGCATTAAGCAAAGAAACAACTTTAAACTTTGTACGAATTATAAAGATGAAATAAATGACGAAACCTCTAATTAATTGGCTTTGAACGCGACAAAACCCTTATCCGGGATAATTGCCCTTAACCAAATTAAAACTCTACCGAGATAATAATTTGCCTAAGTATTCAACAAAGTTTCATTGTAAAGATTTTGGATTAAATACGTTTTAATGAAAACACCAGCATCAATCCACTTCGGCTCATTTACCAAAGTGCTGCATAAAAATCTATCGAATAGAACGGACTTTATTAGATGAAATATAAATTGATACAAGTTTACAGAGAACATGGAGCATTGAATTCTTCGACGGCGTGCAAGTGAACGGGTTGTCAATCCTTTCCTTGGGTTTCGTTCGAGTTTGTCAGGCTCAGGGGCGAATCCTCTACTCAATCTTCTCGCTGAATCTTCGTAATAGAGACTGGGTCGGTCTACTACCAAATTGAAAACTAAACTGGAACAATGTCTAAACGCTACTGAATTTGTTATTAATTTGTAAACAATGTGTGTACATCATATTGCTTTTGAACAGAATCGAAATCTAACTTCTGAATCACTTGATTCAGAATTTCTACATAAATTCTACACTAATTTCTTTCTTCTACACATATCACATTCTTTCAACTCTCCATCAACTCTTTATTTATAGATGTTGAAGAGTCTTGATCGAAGTGTCGTGTCCGTTGTGAAGGATCGTGTCCGTTGTGAAGGAATGTCTTTATCCACCCGAACGATCGCGTTCCGTCGAAAACGAAAGTGTGTAACATGCTTCTAAAATCTCCTGCTCGTACCGAGAATTATCAAATTCACTACCGAGAATGGGGGAGCATCAATTGTACTTCGGACGAAGGGTAAAATGGCTGAAGGACGCGTGTCGTGACCGTGAAAAGGGGAAGCCGCGGTCGCGGCACAGAGCATTTTTCATTTTTTCGCTCTCGTTCGTGTCCTCGACTTGGCGTTATTAATTTTCGTCGTCTTCGACTCCTTTTGTAGGGCTTTTCTTCTATTTTCGAGCTCTTTTTACTCCTATTTGGATTTTACCAAATATTTATGTACCTTGCATGAAAGAAACATATTCGAAAGTAAAAGCTTTCTAAATAGTTATAAACAGCATAAATTTGTAGCAATATTGATGTAATTATTGATAATATTTTAGGTATATTTTGGGCTTAACAGCTATCCTGACTGTCACTCAGCTTCATTCGTTATCTTCGAATGTTCAACTTCTATGCTGAGTTCCTTCTTAGTCAGCTCCGTTCTGTTTATACAATTCTGAAGGAGTCTTCTAATTTAGTTAGCTTCGTTCTGGCAACTTTGAAGGAGACTTCTGAGACTGAGTTCTACTCCACTCAGCTTCTATTCTTTCATGCTGAGTTTCGTTCCACTCAGCTTGGCTTATGCTGACTTTTGTCCTGTCTAACTTTATATATATATTTTTGCACTCAATATTGAACAAACACATTAGTACAATTAAATCAAAGCATTTAAATTTAATTGCCTCTTAATCATGGATGATTTTGTCAAATCAAAATCTTGTGGAAAGGTGTTTCAACAAACTCCCCCATTTTGATGTTGGCAAAATACATAATTATGGAACTCAGTTATAAGTTACCCCATGATTGATTTATTTTTGAAATAACTCCCCCGTAAGGGTTGCACATATTCTCTTAACTTAATTCTAAACCTTCCAAGATTTAATTGAATTAACCTTAAGACATTTGTGTATACTGACTTAGTTTAATGTTAAAGTTTTCAAGATCTGAGATAATTGGATTTAAGTCAGTTTTCAAAAATATTAGAAGTATGTTATTACTCAGTTTATTACATAAGTATTTTAGTGTTAATGTATACTGAGTATGTTTTACTTCTTAATTTGTTTGTTCAATTTTATCAGTCAGGTTGAGAAAATGGTACTTATCATAGATTAAGCAAAAACATATGAGGAAAGATTCTATGCTAAGTTCTAAACATTGACTAAGCTATATCTAGTTCTTCTTCTTTTCCTTCATATTGACCTGAGCTTGATGGTCAGCTTGATATACTCCTTTGCCTCTATCTTTACTTCCTGAGGCATTACCTGCAAGCTGAGTTCCGTCTTGGCTTTTCTCCCCCGTTTTGCCATCATCGGGTATATAAAGGAAGGTTTCGTTTCTAGCTGCAGTGGAGAGGAAATGTGAGTAACGCTGGAGCCTTTTTGTGCTTTCACTCAAGCCATCAATTATAGGGACACTGTCATCTTGGACATGGCGAGGAACCCGGAGAGAGCTGCTAATCATGCTGAGTAGACATTCATGTGATTTGCTAAGCCAGGTGTGCGCACTGGTGAGCTGAGCAAAAGATTGGTGGTACATCTTTAGTATGGCAGAGTCATAAAACATGCGCTGAGCATTGTTGATGCGCATTGCCTTCATAATTGCCTGGGAAAAGCTCAAGAGTTGACCATTGGAGACTGAGTCAACATCCATCTGTGCTTTGTTGACGTTGAGTAGACTTACTGCTTCACTCAGTTGGTCAATTGTGCACTGAGAGGAGGAAGATACTAATTCACACGTACTGGTCAGTTCAGCAGTTAGTTTGGCAAAGACTTGTTGTGCCCTCCCCAATTATGGGCCCATGCATAATTTTTCTTTTAATTGGGCCCAGAAACACAAAACAACAACGTTTTGTCTGGTCCCAATTAAAAAAGAAAAAAGAAAAAACAGGCAGTACGACTGCCTTGCCTTGCCACTTTGATAACTTATAATTTTAACTGTGTTTTTATATTATGTTGTGCCTCCTATATAAACCTTTCAATTAAAAATTAATAACTAACTTTTACTTATTTTATTTATTTTAGTTTTTACTCATTTTTTCAAAACATGAATTTTTACTTTCTATATGAAAAAGCCCCTGTCTACTCCTTCTCTTCGACAACTACCTCCATTTTCTTATTTTTTACTTTTCTTAAAAAAAAATTACTTTTCTTTTCCTACCTTGTTGGTTGTTGATTTTTTATTTTGTCTCAATTCTATAATTAAATTAAAGTAATGCTCTCTCATATCCTCCTCTTAAGTTCTTGGTTGTTAATTTTTAGGTTATTAACTTTTTATTATTTGTATACCTTTTGTTTTAAAAATTCTAATTTAATTTGTTATAGTTCTAATTTTGGTTTTTGTATGAATTAGTATTATCATTTGGTAGCTTAATTTAATTTAGTAATGTGAATTTTGATTGATTGAAAATTTCATAGTTTAAAATTAAATTGATAATATTGATTGAATTGGGTTCATAAATTAGGAGTTTTGTATTGTGATATTAATTTAGAGGGTTTGGTTGTAGCCTTAATTTAGGGGTATTGTGCTATAAATTTAGGGTTTTGTGATATAAATTTAGGTGTTTTGGTTATACATTTGTAGTCTGGTATAGATTCATTTTATCAATTGAAGCTATTAAAGAGAATAAATTGTAGGAGATTTTGATTTCAAATTAGACTCACAGACAGAATGAGGTCCTATTTATAGATTCCCAATACAAAATAATCAAAGATTTAAGATTCACAAGACCAAGACCAAAACCAATAGTCAAAATAGTCAAAGATTTATACTCAGAATGAGGTCCTATTTATGAGAAATTATATTGTGTGCCTAGCACACCACTTCAAAATCTGATGTGGTGTGCCATGGCCAATAGAAACATGACACTTATTAAAATAATCTAAATTAAATTTCTTTTTAATTTTTAGTTCAAAACCCAATTGAATTGAAGTTCATACAGCTACCACCGATGAGTTTTAAATGGATTTAAACATATTTGAATCTGAATTTTAATTTTTTTAAAAGTTTTAATTCAATACTCAATTGAATTGAAGTTCATACAATCATATCTCGGTCTCTTTGAGATACCTGAAGCTCAGAATCAGATCCTATAAGCACATATAATACCTTGCCATTAAGAATCAAATTCATCCTTCAGCCAGAAGATAATATTAAAGTTGGTAGGAGAATAGTTCCTGCTAATACCCATCAGAACTCAATATATTCAAGTACCCAAAACATAATTTAAATGATTATAAAAACAATAGGAATCATATTTGCATGCAAACCCAATGAAAGCAGCCTTTTGAGAATCCAAAATAATACAGTTGTGTTCACATTCGCCTCCGCACAGAAATATGCACGGGGCTATGTAGGTCACTAGATCTTATCTTATTTTTATTTCTTAGCAAGCAGTTTAGAAATGGAATCCATAGAAAACATATCCAAGCACAAGTCGACATTCTTAGTTTCGGATCCCTCTATTATACCTCAGATCAAGATAAAATCTAAATAATAAAAGAAGAACTTAAGGCATTCCCTAATGCATTTAAGATTTGCATCCATATCTATCTACAGCTTGATCTTTATATAACGGTAAGCTGAATGCCTCACATCATATGGACTAATGAAATGCTCTCAGACGATCCAAATAAAGACAAAGATTTGAGGTGTGAAACCACAAATTTCAATATCCTTGTTATCAATTTAGGATAATAATAAGACGAGATTTATTAATTAATAAAATATAATTTTAAATTAATTAATAATAAATCTTGTCTTATTAATTAATTAAATGCTCTCATGCGTTTATAGTTCGGTTCGTAAATTGTAAATGTCAAATATTAAAATTAAAGTGTTAATTTTGATCAAGATGGTTTTTAAGAAATTTATAGTTGAAATACAACACGTTTCTAAAAACAACAATTTATGATAAGGAACGGTAAAATAATTAAAGTACAAGAATATACGATTAATAAATGAAACTGAATTTTTTTATTATTAATCAATAATATTACATTTTTATTACAAATATTTCTTTAGCTATCTTTTGTTTTCTATGTTAGCAAATTTTGGTGGATCGAAGGGCCCGTTCTTCAATGTTAGAGACACTTGAAGGTTCTCGCTTTAAAACCAAAGGCATCTGTTATATTCCCAAAAAGTTGGGTCGAGGCCCCCCCAGATTCTTTTCACCTCGAGGAAAATAATGCAGTTGAAGAACTAGCTTCCCGTATCTCTAGGAACAGCGAGCTCATGCATAATTTTCAGAAACTACAGAGGCTTCCTGAAGGGTTGTTTTGCATTTCCTATTACAAACTCTAACGCACACATCGCTGAACTTAAAGCGGTGATTTTAGCTATCGATTTGGCATGGGAGAAAGAATGGCGGAACCTGTGGATTGAATCGAACTCTACTTTTGTAGTTAATTTGCTGAAACGACACTCTACGGCAGTCCTTTGGACGGTTCTACAAGATTGGCTTAGATCCTTATCTCATTGTAGGGACATGAACATTATGATTTCACATATCTTTCATGAAGGAAACCAGGTGGCCGACGCCTTAGCAAAATTCGGCTCCACCTCCGCAGGCATCACTTGGTGGCCTTCAGCACCTACCTTTTGCTCGTCTTTTATTTTTAATGATCGTTGCAACATTTTTCATATTCGTTTCTCCTAACCTTTTGTATATATAATTTTTTATTCAATATAAGGAGTTGGCGGTTGTGAAGGCCTAGGATGCCGACCTAGTCGAGATGTCAGGCTAACATACTTCCTCATCCCAGATTCTTATTAAAAAATAGAATTAGCTTCCAAATTCATGGAGCAATTTTATAAAAAAAAGTTAATGCAATGCCAAATTTGGCTCCAAATTTGTAAATACCAAATTTTGAGTTTCATTTCATTGTGCGGTTTCAGGCCCTATTTTGGATGGAAATGGATCAATGACAAAACTCATTGTTCGCGATGATGTTTTTCCTTGTACAGTAAACTTCATTCATCTAAACATCTGAAATGCAATTTATTATTTTTTGGACGTTTATGCATTTTTCCTTTTTTAGTCTTTACATATTTCGTTAAGGAATCAGTTTTAGGGTTTTGTTTTGCTATTTAAGAAAACCATGCCTAACAGTATGTATTTTTTACACCTTTTTTTCTAACCTTTGTGATTACAGCTTTGGCACGCAGGTTAGAGGTCTCTGGCGCACAGCAGTAGTCAGCTGCACTTGGCTAATATATGGCGAAGGAGAAACAAGGCCATCTTCGATTCAGAACTCCCTTCAATCCAAAGTTCCATTATCTCGCTACGGCTCTTTATTCGGGAGTCAAACAGCGTCATCAATGGCCACTGCAACTCTAGGATAGACTCGGACATTCTCGGGTAGCTTCACGTCGCACCCAGGCCACCACCGACACCAAATATAATTGTTGTTCGTTGAAGAGCTCTGCCCTAAGATTGTTAAAGGTGAATACAGATGGTTCAGCGTTAGAAAAGCCAGGACCGACTGGCACAGGAGGCATTTTTCGCACTCACAGGGGCTTCGCTAGAGGTTGTTTTGCCTTCTCAATCCCCAATTCGTTTGCATACTTGGCGGAATTACAGGCGATCATCTTTGCGGTGGATATTGCGTGGGAGAAAGGCTGGCATTGCTTATGGATCGAATCAGACTCAACATACGCCGTGAATCTTCTAAGGTCCCGCCTAGTGGCTATCCCGTGGAATATCCGCTAAGCTTGGTTGAAGTGTCTCACACAATGCTCGGGCATGACTATTACAGTAACTCATATTTACAGAGAGGGTAATCGGGTGACAGATGCTTTAGCAAAATACGGGATCACATCTCCGGACATCTTTGGTGGCCTGCGACACCGGCTTTTTGCCATTCTTTTATTCTTGATGGCATTCGCAATGTTTGTCATTTTCATGTTTCATAGCTTCTCATTTTCTTCTGCTTTCCTTTCTCTCTCTCCTGTTGTATAAACTTTTTAATTTTTAATTTATTTATTCATTCGGGTTTGCTTGGTTAGCGGTTGGGGTGCCAACCTCGTTGGGATATCAGTCATAAATCGTCCCTATCATTACAAAAAAAAATAATTAAGAAATAATTTCGAATGTTTTACGGAGCTTTTGATATTCAATAAACATATTTTGTTTTTTCTAAAGTTCTATTAATTTGAAGGTTATCGATAAGTACATTCGTATGCAAATCAACTATTCCTAACATGTTCTTGTGTTCTTATTACTTTACTCACTGAGTGGCCGTGCACCATACACCACCACTGAAAACAAAACGAGAATTTACATAAAATCCTTATGATAATAAGTTTCCTTAATAAAACTCTTAATCCAAGAGGGAAGTAATGTATTTTGATACTTTAAATGTTCTAAGGTTCGAGTGTCTTGACCAAACTATTAGCAGTTTTCTTGAAATAAGCATGGCTATAATTGTGTAATTAAAATGTGTGTATCCAAAGAGAGGAGATCATCTTGAGTAAAATAATCATGAATTCTAAATCTAAGAAAAAGTAGGCTATTTTTATAAAGCATCTCTTATAAATCACCATTTACCCATTTAGCTTCAAACATAGTTTTTCAAAAATAAAAGAAAAAGGTTCAATACATTAAGACTGCCTTAAATTTAACCTAAAAAAATCGATTGACTCTCTTAACTTGGTTAATATAACATAATTAACCCTCTATTACTACGTGGCAGTATAAAAGAAAATTTAGACAAATTGAAACACCGATCACTTTAACCAAATATACGAAACCAATAAGTCACTGCAAGTCAATTTACAAGGCCAATAGATTATTTTAAGTAAATTCGGGTTGCTAATAAGACATCTTTGGAAACTAATCGGGTTTTTTTATGTCAAGTTAAAGGTTGTTATATGGTGCAAGACTTAGCCGAGTTCGCATCACACATATTAGAGATAGTTTGTATTATTGTTTGTTGAGCCCTGAAGTGTAACTGGAAAGCACATGGAACAAAGATGTTTAGCTATATGAATTTGAGTTTCTAGTTAAATGACAATGTAGCAACGTAACAGATTATGATTAAAATATTCACATATAACTCCAACTTAATTTGCATATTTGAAGTATTGCATTCTGAGGGGAAAATATCATGTTCAAATCACCAGAAGATTGTTTGAGGCTAGAAGAATCACATATCTTCTGAATTTGATTAGCACTAGTTATCAATGATCTTAACAATTTCTTTCCACCTCCTATAGAGGATCAGCTTGGAGAAACGAGGTCCGGAAATAGACGGTATTTGGCAGGAGACTGACCCCCAAAGTAACCGTAGTGCCATGAAAGAACTGGTGCAGGTGCAGCTGACTTAACTTCATTGAGAGAGATTTGTCTTCCTTTCGGAGAGCATAATTATTCGACTTCTTCCATTCTCGTGAACGAACCAGCTACTTGATCTGAGGCACATTTCGGGAGGCCTTAAGGGCTTCTCGTTGAAAAATTAACTTGTGTGGCCTCCGCTTTTATATGAGGCCCGAAGTAAATTCGGGTGTGACGAAGTAGAGAAGAACATGATGGTCATCACTTGCCATTGTAAATCGATGATGCAAGAGCAAGTGATTCCTAAAACCTCTGTGGTTGAAATTCCCGGGATCAGTCTGCAATAAGTAAGCAACATAATTTAGTAAACGGAAACATATGAACATTTAAATCCAAGCAGTTTTACCCTTGGATGTAATGAGCTGAGTCTCGGATCAGGATGTCAAGGAACCAGTTAAATCCAAGCAGGCAGCACGGCCAATTAAGGATAAAATCTACACAAGAAAACCATTATCATCTTCATTAGTGTATAGTTGCAAGGTAAAAGTTAATCAAAACAGAAAATGAAAACACATTTGTTGCAGACTAATTCCTGCAACAGGGACGGGTGAACAACCCTTTAGGAGAGGAGTGGTTACGGACGGGCTGGCTGGTGCTCCGGCATGGTTTCAGCGTTAGGAAAGCCAGGACCGGCTGGCACAGGAGGCATTTTTCGCACTCATGGGGGCTTCGCTAGAGGTTGTTTTGCCTTCTCAATCCCCGATTCGTTTGCATACTTGGCGGAGTTACAGGCGATCATCTTTGCGGTGGATATTGCGTGGGAGAAAGGCTGGCATTGCTTATGGATCGATTCAGACTCAATATACGCCGTGAATCTTCTGAGGTCCCGCTCAGTGGCTGTCCCGTGGAATATCCGCCAAGCTTGGTTGAATTGTCTCACACAATGGTCGGGCATGACTATTGCAGTAACTCATATTTACAGAGAGGGTAATCGGGCGGCGGATGCTTTAGCAAAATAGGGATCACATCTCCGGACATCTCCTGGTGGCCCGGGGCACCAGCTTTTTGCCATTCTTTTATTCTTAATGACATTCGCAATGTTTGTCATTTTCGTGTTTCATAGCTTCTCATTTTTTCTGCTTTCCTTTCTCTCTCCTTGTATAAACTTTTTAATTTTTAATTTATTTATTCATTCGGGTTTGCTTGGTTAGCGGCTGGGGTGCCAACCTCGTTAGGATGTCAGCCATAACCAAGTATCGTCCCTATCATTATTAAAAAAAAATGCAATAAAAAAAATTAAGAAATAATTTCGAATGTTTTATGGAGCTTTTGATATTCAATAAACATGTTTTGTTTTTTCTAAAGTTTTATTAATTTGAAGGTTATCGATAGGTACATTCGTGCGCAAATAAACTATTCGTAACATGTTCTTGTGTTCTTATTACTTTCCGCTACTCACTGAGTGTCCGTGCAACATACGCCACCACTGAAAACAAAACGGGAATTTATATAAAATCCTTATGATAATAAGTTTCCTTAATAAAAACTCTTAATCCAAGAGGGAAGTAATGTATTTTAACCTATCTCCTAAATTGATTAATGTAACATAATTAACCCTCTTTTACTACGTGACAGTATAAAAGAAAATTTAGACAAGTTAAAACACTGATCACTTTAACTAAATATACGAAACCAATAAGTCACTTCAAATCAATTCATAAAGCCAATAGATTACTTTAAATAAGTTCAGATTGTTAATAAGACATCTCTGAAAACTAATAGGTTTTTTTTAAGTCAAGTTAAAGCTTCATATATATGGTGCAAGACTTAGCTGAGTTCATCACATGAGATGGGATAAGTGAATATTAGAGATAGTTTGTTAATTTGTTTGTTGAGCCCTGAAGTGTAACTGGAAAGCACATGGAACAAAGATTAGCAACGTGACAGAATATGATTAGAATATTCACCTATAACTCCAACTTAATTAGCATATTTGAAATAACAGTAACAAGCATTAAGCAAAAGATAAGCAATTTGTTTTCTCCAATTACATAATTCAATGTTAAAGCACCGACTCAAGGAAGGCTTTTTGCATTGTGAGGGGGAAAATATCATGTTCAAATCACCAGAAGATTGTTTGAGGCTAGAAGAATCACATATCTTCTGAATTTGATTAGCACTAGTTATCAATGATCTTAACAATTTCTTTCCACCTCCTATAGAGGATCAGCTTGGAGGAACGAGGTCCGGAAATAGACGGTATTTGGCAGAAGGCTGACCCCCAAAGTAACCGTAGTGCCATGAAAGAACTGGTGCAGGTGCAGCTGACTTAACTTCATTGAGAGAGATTTGTCTGCCTTTCGGAGAGCATAATCGTACACATGCTCGACTTCTTCCATTCTCGTGGACGAACCCGACACTCTGCCTTTCCTATGATGGGGCAAACAAAACTGATTTCTCACTGATGCAAGCCACATAACGGTGAGATGAATGAAATCTTGATACATGTAAAGATTTCATACGTGAACTTACCCTTTTCTTTTTCTTTTTCTAATAAATGTAATGTATTCTTTCATTTTCATTATATAATGTTCCTGCCACCTTCATCAACCTCACTCACCATTTCATCACTTCCATAATCTTCTTGTTTCAGATATGGCTTTTTCATTTAAAAACCTTCCTGAAGAAATCACAATGGATATCTTTTCTCGTTTACCTCTGAAATACCTAGTCCGATGCAAAGCTGTGTCTAAGCCATGGCTTCACTTCCTCACCTTCTCCAGTTTCCCTCAATGGCTCCTCCAACGCCACATTTCCTGTGATCCACTTATCCCTTGCCCTCATGACCAGAGCTTCCTCATTCTCACATCGGACTCCTATAGTTACATAGACAACCAACGTGAGTGCAAGTCACTCTCTACACCCTCAGGAGATATACATTTATCATCTGAGTTGTTACTAGCTTCTGCAATCTTTGCAGATTCAGACAGCATTTCATTAGTGAAGTTACCTCCAAACTGCCAAGGATCAACAGAACCCGGCAGGTTAAACGTGAGAGAGAACTCCCACTATGTTGTCAATGATCTTACAATTTCTTTCCACCTCCCATAGAGGATACAGCTTGGGAGGAAAGAGGTCCGGAAATAGACCGTACTCGGCAAGAGGCTGATCCCCCAAAGTAACCATAGTTACTCAACTTCTTCCATTCTCGTATACCAATACCAGCTACTTGATCTGAGGTATATCTCGGGAGGCCTTCGGCTTCTCGTTGAAAAATTAACTTGTGCAGCCTCCGCTTTTATATGAGGCCCGAAGTAAATTCGGGTGTAACGAAGTAGATTAGAACATGGTGGTCATCACTTGCCATTGTAAGTTGATGATGTAAGAGCAAGTGATTCCTAAAGCCTCTGTGATTGAAATTCCGCGGATCAGTCTGCAATAAGAAAGCAACATAATTTAGTAAACGGAAACATTTGAACATGTGAGTATAAAAATTCGAATATCATATGAAGTAGTTTTACCCTTGGATGTACTGAGTATCGGAGCAGGATGTCAAGGAACCAGTTCAACTGATTGCAAGATGTCAAGGAACCAGTATCGGAGCATGTATGAAGTAGTTAAATCCAATCAGGCGGCTGTGTCCCCTAGCTCGGCCAATTAAGGATAAAATCTACACGAGAAAACAATTATCATCTTCATTAAAACAGAAAATGAAAACCCATTTGTTGCAGACTAATTCGTGCAACAGGGAAGGGCGGGCTGGTGCTCCGGCAGCTGTGTACCCTAGCTCCGCCTATGCGTACATCCTTGAGAGGGAATCCATAAAATCAAGGATTCTTAACATAAAATGATGATCAGAAAATTGAAAAACGAAAATTTTCCTAAATTCAAATCCAACTAGAAAAATAAAACCAAGAACAATCAAACAAAAGTTACATGCCAGTAAAATTGAAGAACCACCCTTGATAAGGGATCCATAAAATGAAGAATACAAGCAGTCAATTAAGGATCCGGCAACATAAAATGAACAGACAATTCGAATTGAAAACTAGGTTTCCATAAAAAAAAAAAAAACATGTTGAACCAATTCAAATCCAACTTGAAAAATAAACCAGGATGCTTTAAACATTAACGGAAAAGAAACGAAATGCACAATTCAAGAAGAAGAAGAAAGAACTAACCAGTAAAATTAGGGTTCACTCTCTCACACAGTCTCTACAAATGCACAATTGAAGAAGAACGTAAGTAAGAGAAGAATAGGGTTCAGCTTCTGACAGTGAAAGTCTCAAACTTTTAGGCTTTATTTAGGAATTTGTTTGAGGTGGTTGGTGGGTTCAGTTCATGCATGTGAGCAATTCAGAAAGACCAAAATCCAACTCATCCTCATTCACACTATTTTACTACTATTATTTTCTATAATTAACCATTTATTAGAATCTTTTTTCTTAAAAAAAAAATCCTTGTAATAATATAATGGGATTTTGCCTTCATTTGGAGTTTTTATCAAAATTTTGTTTTAGGCCTTTAGTTTTACAAAAGCAGAGAATTCTTGTCTTTTGTAAAAACAGTCTTTTACGACAGGAACAACAAACCATAACAGGAACAGCAAAACAGTAGGTAAAACAAACAGGTCCTATAGATTTTAGTTTAAAATTTTATTCATCCATTGTAAATCTTTGTTAGTTTTTCTACGTGTTTTATTTTGTAAAGAAACTGATAAATTAACTACCGATTTCATAATAAAAATAAATAATTATTTAAAAAAATTGATTAGAACCGGTGGACTAACTGTCAGTTATACTTATATTTTATTTAAAAAAATATCAAAACAAGCGAAAAATGATTTTCAAAATTGTAACAGAAAAAATTTCGAACTAATCCCTATATTTTTATAATTTTAATTTAATTCTAAACAATTAATCTTTAAACTACACTGTTTAATTTTAGAAAGTTGTTATTTAGCTCCAAGGTATAAAATAGTATAAATTTAAACCTAATATTTCTAACCAAAATCAATTTTAGCCTACCATTATCGAAAATTTAAAAATATTGATTTGACTGTTATTTAACAGTCTGTTCAGACCTTCCAAACATCAATTATATTGAAGATATTTAATCAGAAAATTTAAAATTAAAAACATTGTAACCATCTAAAGAAGGTGCTACCACACTAAGGATTTAGTTGTCACTTTCATGTGCGTGACGGTAGAGAGAGTTTGCTTTACAGCTCCTTGTCTCGCTTCAACGTGATCGCGTTCCAATAAGAATGGTAAGCAATCTTAATTCCTTTTTAAAGATACATGTTGTTCCTGATTTTTATTATTTATGAGAAAATGTTTTCTGCATCGTTTTTATATGCAGGAAACCCAAACCTAATAGTGGTATCAGAGCGTTCTTGTATGCTTAAAATCGGATTAAAACTAGACCCGGCAAAGCGACACACGACCCGATGACACGACACGAACACGACACACTTTTTTAGTGTTAGTGTTTATGGTTTTATGATACAACATAAAAGTTGACACGACACGAAATGACACGTTAATTTTTGTATCGTGTTCGTGTCAACCCGAAAACACGAAACTAACTTGAAATTTAATTACAAATATACCCTTATGATTTTAGGGTTCGGAAATGTAAAGGTATTTAATAGGAAAATCCTTTTTCTAAAAATTTGAACATATTTCAGATTGTTTGTAATAATTATCTTAACTTATTAGGTTTTAATTTTTCAAATTATGAATTTGAAATAAAATTCAAAATATTTGGAATGACAGGTCGGGTCGTGTTAGACAGGTCGTGTTGAGCATGTTAGGTCGTGTTAGCAGGTCAAATCGTGTCAATTTAATTGATTGTGTAAAAAATTCGTGTCGTGTCGTGTTTACCGTGTCAAGAGCATGTCGTGTTCGTGTTTTTTATTTTGTGACACGAAACGTTTTCGTGTAGTGTTCGTGTTTCAGGTTTTGACATGAATCCGAAATCTGACACGATACGAACACGATACGAACACGAAAATTACCAGGTGTAATTAAAACGGTTTTAATGGATTAATTTTGTGTTATATATGCTTTTTGGGCCGATTTTCATTTAATTTTGGATTGAAGGGAGACGGCTGCTTATTCCATTTAATCAGACTATACAGTTAAGGCTATGGGCCTCATGAACAGGCTCGGCCCACTCCTGGCCCTTTTTAGGACAGTGGGCTGGTCACCGCTGATCTGAGAAATACCAAATTCAAAACTATTGTCCAAAACGTATATTGAACATGAAATCAGTAGATTTTTCAATTTATTTGTTAATTGGATTAATAAAATTTTAAAATATTTTCAAATTTTATTTTTCAAAGTTTTGATTTCAATCGAGATAGATTCTCGAGAAAAGAATTTTACTAGGAACAAGGTAAGGCACGACTTGTTCCAGTAACATATTTGAATAATTTTATTAGATGAAATTGATTAATGGTTGATCGGGAGATATTATGGATTTTTGTTGGAAACAAATGTTTATGTGTGATTTTAATTGGGTGCATCATATGGGCTTTTGCATTTCTATTGGGTTTTACAATTAAATACAATATACGTGCGATTTGTATTTTCGTATTTACTTGTCACACCCGACCCTAAACGATCTCAATCGGCATCGGGCGTGAAATAGAAATGTCATAATCAATACTTAGGAGTCTTCAATTTATCCCAATATCATATTATATTACAATTGGAATATCAAAGTTCTAACCATAATTCTAACAATAAGCAGCCACTTCCAAATCTCGCCTAAATGGTGGGTAACCTTCTCTATATCCTGTACTTTCTCACCTAAAAACATTAAAACATTTAAAAACGTGAGACAAAAATCTCAATAAGAAACTATCAGTTATAAAAACCAACTTTACTTAACATAGCTACATATATACCTTTATAAAGGGATTTAATCAAAACCTTCTCAAATATACTCAAAACTTAATGTTTCATCAAACCATTTCATAATAAAATAAATCTTTTATCAAACCAACTTGTAATCAAATAAATGTTTTATCAAACCAACTTGTAATCAATCGTAAAACCTTATATCAAAATCAATTTCTGAAACTTCTTTGATTATATATATATCTATATATATAAAACTCAAAATATAGTTGATAGTTACTTACATTGGCTATTAATTGAAGAAAACACACTCGTTCAATTCTCCTCTAAATTCTGTCTAAGACGTTTTCCTCCAAACACTGCCGAAACTCAAAAACTCTTCGGTTAGGACTTAGATCTAAGCATAAAGATGCTATGGTTTCAATTTCGAGTGATTCAGATGGTCGAATCTCCGTAAATCAAAGAAACGGTGGAGAAACGGTTCAAAAACGATAAAAATGACGAAGAGGCAGAGAAAACAAGAAAAAGAAAAAAAAAGATGAAGATGATGCTCATCATCACGCATTCGTTCTCAATATATATGCAAATTTGGAAAAATTCAAGTTTGATCCTCCATCTTTATATAATCTTTTTAAAATTACTCTAAACTTTTAATTTACACCTAAAACCATCAAATTAACTCCAAACTTTTCCTATAACACCAAATAAAAATCACACACCTAATAATTATAATATATATTACTATCAAGATATAAATTCTAGAAATTTAGATACGGACGTGACATTACTTTTTTAGGATATAAATTGTTTTTCAATTTTATGTAATTCAAGAAGAAATTCAAAATCCAAGCACAAACGAAGAAGAATCTTAGTCGTCGTGGTGGGTCTCATCGAATTAAGGAAGCCTTAATTATAAGTTATAGAATTTTTACAACTAGGTTGTAATTAAAAGTCCATGTCACATTTTATGTTTTATCTATTGCAATTTCATAATGTGATATGTACTTGAACCATATAAGTTGCTAATTAACGATGAATTAATAGTCCCAAAACATTAAATTCGGTAAATGATTTCCACACTCGAACCTTGACAAGGCATAGATCATCAAAATATGGGTCGTGCAAAAGTCAGGTATTGGATTATCTTCGTGAGGTAAAAGTTAAGTGTATTGAATACGCCTTAACATCATTTGGTGGTTAGAAACATGGACCTTAGGAAGACATTGTCTTAGGCAGCATGTTAAACATTTTTGTGGCTCTGTACTAAATGAAAAGAAAATTGTACAATATTCATTAAAAAAAATTAATAATTTCATATAATAATAATGTTTCTACAAAATGAAACACCAAAATACTTTTAACTTGATTTTTAACATTATAAATATAATTAAATAATTAAATTAGATATTGTATAATAACAATAAAAAAATTGGGCCCCTTAAGACTCTTATAGCGTTAATTTTATGGATAAATTAACATTCACTTAATTTTTCACATAATAATTAATAACAATAATTTATTTAAATTTGTATAATAATAAAAATTGGGCCTCCTTAAATTTGGAGCCCTGTGCGGGATAGCTCCTTGTACACTCTTCTCCTACTCTCCTGATCTTAGGCATAGGATTTGATGTGCCATATTGAACCCTACAAATCGATAGTTCCACCAGAATGCAAACGGAACCATGTTTCCTATCTAACGAACCGAGATTTAGGTGTACAAAATCATCTTGACTAAGTGGAAACTAAATACGGATAATAATAATAATAATAATAATAATAATAATAGCATATATTAATATGAGTTATTTAATACGAGAAATTGACTCATTTAGTGAGAGAAATTAAAAGACCTTATAATTAATTAACCATTTTCTCTGTGTAGATAATAAAATGCCTGCAATCAATTAAAGGAAAAATTACACAAAAATTCATCTTTTAAAAATTATTTACAACTATATCAAGTCATAATTTTACATTATGTCAAACTAGTAAAATTAGTACTTTTAATATATTTTAAAAATTAGAAGTCTAGAATATATTTTCTAGAGTTTATAATTTATGAATTGGATTCTAGATTCTTTAAATTATGGTGTAAAATGATAATATATAGAAAATAATGATATATTAAAAATTAAGTTTGGTAATATGACTTAATTGTAATTTTGTATTTAATTATGATATTCATGTATTTGACCCTCAATTAAAACACTAAAACCGGATCTCAAATAAACAAAAAATTAATGGGTTCTTTACACAAAATTCATAAATATAATGATATTTATTGTTTAATCAATATTGATATTAAAATTAGTGATATATCAAAAATAGGAATCTTTATCTTGGAAATGTCAAACTTCTAAGTGGGTTAGTTAGTAAAATGGGCATATAAATTCGTTAACTGTCTATTTAAATTCGTTAACTACCTATTTGACATAATTCATAATATTCTTTTACAAACTTGTAAATAATTTATAAAATTTGAATTCCTATGTAAATTCCCCTAAAATTAAAGGCCTGGGAGCCCAAGGAATTATATTCTTAAAGAAATGAAATGGGCTTTGTCTATTGCAATGAGTTAGGCCATTGTGAAATAGTATGCCAGCCATCAACTAGATTTCAGCCTTAATTACCCATTTAATCAGGAGGAAATTACATCTTTAAACCACTTTTGAATTTTGTTTTACATTTATATAACTCATTTTTCTGTTTTTTTAGTGGGTTACTAAATCTAGCCACTAATTCCCACCTCTAGCCCCTAGAATTGACCGAAATACCCTTTGGACTAAATTTCAAAAAATCCAAAACCTCTCAAGAACCCTAAACGTTTTTTGATCAAATCCGGACAACACATTGAGCCGAATCATGGATGGCGACAGAAGACGTAAAGGAAAAGATAAAGTGGTAAGATTCACCGCTTTATTTCGTTGAATTCGAGCTCATAACGAATCTGTGTTGTTTTTTTTGGAATTCGCCGGAATCGCAGGTCGGGCGTATGAGTATCACGCCCATCACGCCCTAACAATGGTGAGGGCGTGATAGCCATACGCCCGAACCGCAGGGAGGGCGTGATACTTATACGTCCGAACCGCAGGGAGGGCGTGGTGATATCACGCCCGAACCATTGGCAGGGCGTGATGCTCATACGCCCGAACAATGGTTCGGGCGTGATTCCCTTACGCCCACGTGGGTTTTTAAAATTTATATTATTTAAAATTTTATTAATTTTAGTTTAATTTATATTATTTAAAATTTTATTAATTTTAGTTTAATTTTAGTATAGTATTAGCATGATTTTTACAATTTAATTAATTTAGGGTAATTTTATAATTTTGGTATAAATTGATTAAAACTTTAGTATAATTTATTATAATTTTATAATTATAGTATATTTACAATTTTATTAATTTAGTATAATTTTTTTATGTAGACGGAGCGGCCTATTAGGGGTGGAAAATCCATCCCGTCATCTGCTCGTCGTCTAGATATGGACGACGAGGATGATACACCACGCCAAACGAGATTACGTGGTGTAGATGTATCTAGTCGTAGGCTGAGAGGGGCTGCGACGGAGCAGTTGAGGAGGGGGCCGATTGCGGATCAGGCCGATATTCATGACGCAGAGGGGGCGACTGATTTTGATGACAGAGAGCCCGGTAGCGATTCTTTGCAGGACTACCTCGATGTGGCAGCCCGGGCAGTGCGACAGTCCGCTGTTGCACATGATCGCGAGGTTGAGGAGAGCGATGAGCAGCCGACCCCGGGGAGACAGCCGACCCAGCGCGTAGGAGGTCGTTTTGCGGGTACATGTATTTTTTAGTATTTTTTAGTATTTATAGTATAATTTAGTATAATTTAGTATTTTTTAGTATAATTTAGTATAATCTAGTATAATTGAGTATAATTGAGTATTTTTTAGTATAATTTAGTATTTTTTAGTATAATTTAGTATTTATAGTATAATCTAGTATTTTTTAGTATTTTTTAGTATAATTGAGTATAATTTAGTATAATTGAGTATAATTGAGTATTTTTTAGTATAATTTAGTATTTTTTAGTATAATTTAGTATTTTTAGTATAATTTAGTATAATTTAGTATTTTTAGTATAATTTTGTATAATCTAGTATAATTTAGTATAATTTAGTATAATTGAGTATTTTTTAGTATTTTTTAGTATAATTTAGTATTTTTTTAGTATTTTTTAGTATAATTTAGTATTTATAGTATAATCTAGTATTTTTTAGTATAATTTAGTATAATCTAGTATAATTGAGTATAATTTAGTATAATTTAGTATAATTGAGTATTTTTTTAGTATAATTTAGTATTTTTTTAGTATTTTTTAGTATAATTTAGTATTTATAGTATAATCTAGTATTTTTTAGTATTTTTTAGTATAATTTAGTATTTTTAGTATAATTTAGTATAATTTAGTATTTTTAGTATAATTTTATATAATCTAGTATAATTGAGTATAATTGAGTATAATTTAGTATAATTGAGTATTTTTTAGTATAATTTAGTATTTTTTAGTATAATTTAGTATAATCTAGTATAATTTTGTATAATTTTATAATTATCAGGGACAAGCAAACGTTCCAAAGCTAGTGAGGACGAGAGCTGGGTAGTTACTGGACCGGTTGCTGGTGGTCTCGTTGATGGTTCCGTGATTCCTAGTTTTCTAGGACATGTTGCCTCACGGATGTTGGGAGGAGAGATTCGGTCGTTTCTGACATGCTACAACAGATCAGCAGCATGCCGAGATTTGTGTCAGTGGTTTTTAGGTGCGTCACCCGAGGTAAGAATAATATAGTGTGTCAACATTTATTGTAATTCGTATTTTTAACTATAAACATACAAAACATTTTGTAATTTTATAATTTTATGTGTCATTTTACAGCTGAGGGAGATGATCGAGAGGACTGGTTTGTCCCACCTTCCACGTGCCATGTTCAGGAACCTCGACACTCCGCTATTGACTGCGTTCGTGGAGCGGTGGCAGCCCGATACGAACTCCTTCCACATGCCGTTCGGTGAGATGACTATCCAGTTGCATGATGTGTGGCACATTCTTCGGATCCCGATCGACGGTCAGATGGTGTCCGAGTCTCCCCCTGTTGACTCGCTTCATGCCATGTGCATGATGATGTTTGGGGTGAGTCAGGCTGAGCTTCTATTGCCGACTAGTCGTTTATGGTCAGGTGGAGGTGTATTTGTTGCGGCTGTACAGAGGCTACTGGGTGAGGGTAGGGATGACGCTACTCGGGCAGCGGCGTGGATGTGGCTTATGCTTGGATCCACTCTGTTTGTTGACAAGAGTGGAGATATGATTAGGCCGGTCCATCTTCATGAGGTTTACAGCGGTGTCAGTGGGGCAGCTGGACTATCATGGGGGTCTGCCACATTAGCCATGTTGTACCGGCAGCTGGGGATAGCGAGCAGAGGAGATTGCTCCGGTATATGCGGATGTTTGACCCTACTGCAGGCATGGATATATGAGTATTTTCCGGTTTTCCGGCCGCATAGAGGAGCTCACCTGATCCCAGCTGACCATGCCCGTGCACTGAGATGGGAGGTCGGGGTCCCAGGCAAGACGACCGCCCGACTAGATACCTTTCGGGGGCAGTTGGATCGTATGACGGCGGCAGAGGTATTTTATAAAATTCTAGAATTTATTTAATTATTTATAGTATATTATTTGTATAATTGAGTATTACTTTTTTCCAGGTGACGTGGTTGCCTTATGGTCCTGTCGCTGATGATGATCGGCTTCGGGTGTCCTACGCCGGTTGGATACGATGTAGAGACATCGTCGAGCCGTATATGCCCGACCGAGCGCTGCCACAGGTCGGATATACTCAGCCTATCCCAGCTGAGCGTATTAGACCTGATAAAGCAGTACGACCATGGAAGTCGTTATCGTACAAGCTCACGCATTCCTTAGTCACAGTTGAGGACACCTGGCGGAGATTTCCATCGGCTCGGGGCATCGATCGGAGGAGATGCCGACCAGTCGGATACGATCCCACTGCCTGTGATCCTGCTTATATGGATTGGTATATGCAGTATTCGCATCCCCATCTCCTTCATGCACCACAGGCTGGACCGGTACAGCATTCTCGCGCCAACAGCGAATTGGTAAGTTTATTATTTTTTAATATTATTATTTTGTATTGGTTTATATGTGTTTAATTTTAAATATTTATTTATTGATTTTTTTTGCAGTGGGTTAGCTGGTTGTGGCGTGTCACCCAACTAGCGGCTACCCACCGATCTGACGAGGATGTTCCACGCATTAAGAGGGAGATGGATGAGTTTATGGATGCGTGGCGTCGGACGAACTAGATTATTTTTTTTTATAACTTCATACATTTGAACACTTTTTGTTGTATATATTACGTTTATAAATGTTTATGTTTATTAATGTTTATTTTAATTTTTATGTTTTTAAATTTTTTTTTGTTAAGTACATTTAATGGACTATTTACGGGTTTAACGGCCTATATACGGGATACATAACACATTTTTTTTTTGCTCTCTCGATACACGGGCGTGTGAAGATCACGCCTTCCCGTGTGGCCGGGCGTGATAGCCCTACGCCTCACCGAGTGGTCGGGCGTGATACTCATACGTCCGACCACTCGGTGAAGCGTAGGGCTATCACGCCCGGCCACACGGGAAGACGTGATCTTCACACGCCCCACCATGTGGTGAGGCGTGATGTCCATACGCCCTTGCATCGAGAGAGGAAAAAAAAAGTGATTTTTCCACCCCAAAACCTATGAAAGGGTAATTTCGTCCTTTCACGGGGCTAGAGGTGGGAAAATGGGGCTGGGTTTAACAACACCCTTTTTTTTATCACCTCATATTTTAAATTAATAGCATATCATAATATCAATTTTTATTTTTACTTTTGTCATCATATTCAGTTACTGTTTTAATATTTTTTTTAATTTTAATTCATTATGTTTTTTTCAAACTCTTTTCAACGATCATCACAATTTTATGTTATGGAAATTACCAAACATTAAAAATGCACCATGGAAATTCGAATATCAATATCAGACAAACCTTTGAATTCCAAACTGGGTTACATTCTAACTCTCCAACTACAAGAACAATAAACTTGAGAAATTACCAATTATTAATTATTTTCATTTTAAAAAGAACAGATGTGGTGGTTGAATGAGGAAGGTAAACCGTTGAATGATATAAGCAGTTTTAATTTTACAGTTTTTGACATTTTAAGAATTTTGTTTGTATTTTAAGATAACTGTAAATAATTAAACTAAACATGAGCAATGTGTAACTAGCCCATTAATCAGCTAGACCTGGCCATGACTGTATTGGATCGGACTCGGGCCGGATCTATCGGGCTTTTATATAAAAGTACTCAGTCCAAGTCAGCCCAGCTCGCTATAAATTTAGACAGACTCAGGTCGGGCTGGGCTCGGGCTTAAAAATCAAATCCCAAGCTCAACCCATATAAACCCACCTAAATATATATACATAATTTTTAATTATAAAAAATTAAATTTATATTTAAAGTAAATATTTAATATAAATGTTTAAATTAATTAGTTAATATTAATTGATGGGTCGGGTTGGGTCGGTCAGTGCTATTTTTAATCAATTCCAAGCCCTCCCAGAAAATAGGCAGGCTTTAGCAGGCCTGGACCGGGTTGGACCTAAGCTTAATTTATACCGTCCAAATCCGACCCAATGGGCACGGGCCTGGACAGATCGAGAAGATACCCGGACCCGTGGACAGATCTATATTCAGCTCATTTCTGCTACAATTATATTATATTTAACTCATATCAAATATTTCCAACATAAATCTTTCAAAAAAAAAAATTCACATAAATAATTCACAAAACCTAAAGAAGCTACTAATATTTTTTTCGAAAAAAAGAAATACAGACTAGTGTAATACAAAAAGAAATTATAATTATCCTTTTTTAAAAAAATTATAATTATTTATCCAAAAATAAAAATCTCTTTTCATGGGAAAAATATATGGCCGTTAGATTGGGCATTTGTGAAATACCAGATGGCACATGAAAACCATGGGAAAAAGGAGCACGGTGTTCGCGAAACACCAGAACATTTACACCATGGTTCAGTCCATATGTAACTTAACTTAACTTGAGCTTCTGCTTCCATATTGCCAAAGAGGGAAAAGCTTTACAGGGCACAAAAGCCCAAAACCTGTCTCAGCTGCAATTCAGTCGACTTAAATCGCCGGAAATTCGCTGCCAATGGCTTCTATTCCGAGGTATTGTTTGCCCTATATACGTTTCCATCTTTATGTACTTCTAATTTGTGTCGATATAGTCACTATTCATGGCTGTTACTGATTGATTTTAAGGGTATATCTTGCTTGAATCATTTTATGCTATGGCGTAAAAGTTTTGGAAGATTTCAGGCTTCACTTGTCTCTTTAGAAGGAAAACTTTTCAATTTTGTAATCGGTGGTAAATGATAATGCTTCAACTTCGAAGCTCTTCTTCCCCCT
Organism: Euphorbia lathyris; assembly: GCF_963576675.1. NCBI lineage: Eukaryota > Viridiplantae > Streptophyta > Magnoliopsida > Malpighiales > Euphorbiaceae > Euphorbia > Euphorbia lathyris. Next base: position 20,460,939 of record NC_088918.1, on the reverse strand, counting down.
CTTTTTGTTGTTCTACTTTACAGAATGTAGATGAGAGAGGTGGGGGACATAAAAAAGAGAAATTGTTTGCTTGGCTGTTGATGAAATTGTGTTTTTACTATATAGTGGTTGAGACAAGATAGACTGTAATGTATCTAGGGTTGCAATTCCCTCTTCGTTCGTTTTTGAGATTTTCTAATTTTTTTCCATTTGAAACTCTTGGAAGTGCCTCATTTAGATCATTGCATATACATTTGGAAACTATGTTGCATGGAAACTCTTCTTCACTAGCTTTTGGGCTTTTCGTGTCCGTGTTTCTTTTCGGTTCCATTACTGTTTCCTAGATAAATTTTCTTAGAAATAAAGTTTCCAGGGTGTCCATTTCCGTTTCAGTGCAACATAGGTTGGAAACACATCCAAGAACCTTTTGTCAAACAATTTTAGTCAAAATCTTCACCTTTTGTTTCTTAGTTTTCTTATAAGAAGTTAGTGTATTACTACTCACCTATGTTGCACGGACACTCTCTTTAGTAGTGTTTATGCGCTTGGTGTATGTGTCTGTTTTCGTTTGAAGGCTATGTTTTAGAGATAATGTTTCCCGGTGGCTGTTTCCATGTCCGTGCAACAACGCTACTCACTTAGTTCACAAATTACTCTTACTCGATGACAAAAACAAAAGTCACATAGTAACTAGGCTTAGAACTACTTGATGACGGGAACATGTTTTGCTTGTATTTAATTTTATATTGCTGTAGTTTTTTTGCCCCCTTCTTTTCTGGCTTTCAGCTTCTGGGGCTTGGAGCTGTTAAGGAAATTTTGTTCCTCATTTTGCGAAGTTTATAGATTTATTTGTAAGACATATCTAAAGGTATGGTGGTCGACTAAGTTGCACGGAAACGGAAATAGAAACAAAGAACCAGGAAACGTTATTGCTAAGAAAATTTAGCTAGGAAATGGTAATGATAATGGAAATGGAAAAGAAACGAAAATGGAAACGGACACGGACACGAAACGCTAGTGAAGAAGAGTTTCCATGCAACATAGGTGGTCGAAATACTGAGGCTTGTCCAGAAAGAATCAATGGAAAGAGGTGGTATTGGTTTATATAATTGTGTAGAGAACGATAACTTAAAGTCGTAAGTAAAAATCATCAACTGCAGAATCGTATTTTTAGTTCTCATTCACAGTAATACTTTTGTTTGATGTAAATTAGTAGACTTACTTTTTGTCTATCAATTCTGTTTGATGGATGAATATTTTTTTTTAATTCAGCAACTAATATGCAGAGTCAAAACATTGTGTCTAATTTGCACTCTTTTCATGTCAATATAAAGTATTGTCTCTCCAAAACATGAAGGATTACAACTATTTTGGCAGGCCTGAAGGAAATAAGGGCTCAGAGTTCCGAAATCTCCCGAAAAAAGCACTTGCCGTCCTACCTCTGAATAGTAGGCCATACATTGATGCACCTACACCAGTCAGTGAGAATACTTCAATGCAAACAGATGGTGATACTGAACCTGCCGTTGCACAAACTATTGTACTTTTGTCCACTGAACCAACTGAAAAGGAATTGCATAAACTACTTGGCTCTGTCAAGAGTGCAGTCGTAATGAGTGGGAGCGCAGCAACCGGAATGATGGGACCGCATTTAGGGAAAATGAACATTGCAGAAAGTGATGATGCCTACCTGTTCCTTGTCTCCCTACCTGGGGTATTAAGAGAGGAAAGTAAGTTCTCCTTTGCCATAACTGCAGTTGCCTTACATTCTGAAAATACTCTTAACAACTTTTTCGTACTTAATTCTTCTATGAACTTGTCGTTGTCGTTGAACATTCGTAGCTGTCAAAGATTTAGTAAATGTACATGGAATCATTTAAGTTTCATGTGCAATGGATATGAGAATTTGGTGCTATATTATATTAATCTTTCACTTCTTATGAGCAGAAGAATTCAGTTGTGACATTGATCCTGAAGGAAAGGTAGTCATAAGAGGAGTGATAACCACCGGCGAGCAAATAGTGTGCAAGTGCTCCAAAGTCTTTAAGATGCAGTCGCAAAATCTCGGTCCGCCTGGGCGCTTCTCCATCTCATTCAACCTGCCAGGTCCTGTTGATCACCTGCAGTTTACTGGTAGATTTTTAGACGGTGGATTGCTTGAGGGAGTTGTGAAGAAAAAGTAACCAGAATGCAAATCCAACCAAAGAATCAGCCATTTGATGTGGTGGTTGAGGTAGATTAGAAGAGTTGGTTTAAACCTTACCAGCCTGTGGTTTTTTGTGGAATAGATGTTCAGATACAATTAGATGGATAAATAAATTGTAATCCTTTTGCCTTGTAAAAGGAATGCGTTTAGAACTTACGTGAATTTTACCCATTTGATTTGTTTGAATGTTGCGTCGGTTGTTGTTTTAGGAATTAAGGATCAAAATAGATGGGGATCAATTTATCCAAATCGAATTTTAGATATCAATTCAGCCTTAAACTTGGTTACATTTGAAAAAATCATTTTGTTATAGTAAAAGGAGAAACGATAAATCTTTAACAAAATGAGCGTATATACGATCTGCTTATAAATTTTTATAATACTAAAACTCTGAAGGGACAAAACTTATAGCTATTTTTTTTTAATATTTTTCTTCAAGAATTGAGATTTTGTATTTAAACTTTTCAAATATAAAATAGAGTTAATATTTAAAAGGGAAAAATACAAAAATAAACCTTGTGGTTACGCCTGTTTTCGAACAGCACCTATGTGGTTTAAAAGTTTGCAAAGTGGTACCATGTACTTCATTCCGTTAGCAAACATAGACATTTTTGTCTAACGGTGTTAAAAATGCTGAGGTGGCAGTCAAAGTAAAAAAAAAACTAAAGGGTAAATTTATCCTTTCATTTATTTAATTTATTATACTTTTAAAATATTAAACATTGCCCAATTACCAATTACAAACTAGCACCTCATCTATCTTGCTCTCACATCTCTCTCTTCCATCTCCCAAAAACGATTTTCATGGCTATGGCTGGGTAGAAAAAAAACTCAGTTGCATTGGGTGTCTTTCTGCTATAATTTATCATTCAGTTCTTTGTTTATCTGATAAATTACTATAGATGATAATAATATTAATGAATTTTTCAGTTTTAGTTTTGAATTAAAAATGTAACAGTTCATATCATATCACCATTGCAGCAATATGATCAGTCCGAGAGTTCTGGAGAGAAGAGAAAGCTTAAGGCCATTGCTGTCTGATCCAGCTTCCAGTCCAAAGGTAACTAAGAAAGCTTGGACTTTATCTTATCTTTGGATTGGCTACGGTATTCTCCCTCTATCCGGAAAGCGTGCTCTTGGGTGCCGATGGGATGGATTGGAAACTGCGGTGAAGTATTTACCCATCACCGCCCCACCGTCGTCACCTCAACCGCTGCTCCTGAAGACACCAGGGATCCTTGAAATCGGACAAATTTCATTGAAATCGGCCATTACCAATCATAACTCGTTCGGTCATCACCTCATTTTTTTGACTTTGACTGCCACATCAGTATTTTTAACACCGTTAAATAAAAATGTCTATGTTTGCTAACGGAATGAAGTACATGGTACCATTTTGCAAACTTTTAAACCACATAGGTGCTGTTCGAAAACAGACGTAACCACACGGTTTATTTTTGTAATTTTCCTATTTAAAATTCAATTTATTAAGGCTGACTCGATAAACATACGGATCAATTATAACTCGGCAAAAAGACCGGTCAATTATAACTCTATAAATATTAATATAAAAATTTATTTGGTTAATCATTCATATTATAACCATTTCTATTTTGGATGGAACACATACGTTGAGCAATTTCAATAATATGAGATTTATTGATATTTATAATATAATAGTAGGGTGTCCGCTATGGTTACTTTGTTTTTTACAAAGTACCGTTACTTGGTGTGGTTTTTACCATTGAGTAACCATAGCGGGCACCATAATAGTAGGTGCTATCACATATATAAAATTATATTCAATTTAATGGAATTTCTGAATAGCTAAATATACACGTATAAAATTAACAGGGCAGGTCCTAACAATTTATATATCTTAGGCGAAATAATGAATAAGGACTCATTTAATAATAAAAAAAAAGTATGTAAAAAAGTTTAAAGTATATTTCAATAAATGATAAAAAGAAGTATTTCATTAAGAGTTGTATAATATGTATTATAAGTTCACTAAATATATTTATTTATCCAAAATAAAAAAAGTTATTCTACAATTTATTTAAATTAGCCTCCAATTTATATTAAAAAAAATAAATTAGACATGTTTTAAGTCTAAAATATTAATTAGCCTCCAATTTATATTAAAAAAATAAATTAGACATGTTTTAAGTCTAAAATATTAATTATTTAGACCCTTTAATATATGTATATTAAAAAAATAATATTAATATATATAATTGTTTTTACTTCATATATATTATATATAACCAATAAATTTTTTTGGGCTCTAGACCAATGCACTTCTAAACTAGCCCCAGGGCTAGCTCTGAATACTAAAAGCTCTATATTAAAATCGATGATCAAATTATAAACATATATTGGATGGAAACAAAAACCGGAAACGAACTTCGTGAAATGTTATTTCCATAAAAATATTGTTAGGAAAGGTAAAATAGAAACCGACACAAAATGAAAATGGACACGAAATGCTAAACCGCTACAGAGCAACTGTTTTTGTGCAACATAGCTATAAACAACTGCATGGCATCCAAATTGGGATATTTTGTACTACATAGCTAACAAAAACAAATTCAAATAGAAAAAAACCCAAAATTCTGAAATCAATTCATCTCTTCATTACAAAATCCTTCTAATTCTCACTTTCCTTTCACAAGCTCCGTTAATGGTGAGATAACCATAATTTTTTAGTCTCCAATGCATTAAAACGCCATCATTTTGGTGTTCGCTAAAACATTAAAAGTGTCCAACATGAAAAGAGTAAATATATTTAATTTTCTATTAGTTTAATACTAGTTTCTAAAAAATTAACATTTTTACATTTTTTATTTTTATTTTTAATTTTTTAAAATTTTTCATAAATTAAATTTAATTTAGAAATTAAGTTACTTCAATAAAAAATAAAGAATTATTTTTTTAATGGCAAAGACATGATAAAAATGAGTTCAAACGTATTATCAAAATAAAAAGTCTATTTAAATTAATTAATAATGGTAACAGATTTTTATAATTATTGAAAAATAAGTGGATTACTAAACACATCCATGAATTCCCACCCCTAGCCCCGTAAAAAGACCAAACTACCCTTTACCCAAAATTTGAAAAAACACAAAACCTCTCAAATACCCTACACACTCTTTGATCAAATCCGGACTAATTTGTGAACCAAAACATGGAGTGTAACAACAACCGTAAAGGGAAAGCGAAAATAATAAGATTTACCATTTTTGTTTTTTTGATTTAAGTTAAAAATTGAATCTGTGGGTGATTTTTTAAAAACGCCGGAATCGCAGTCGGGCGTATGAACATCGCGCCCGACCTATGGTTCCGGCGTATGAATATCACGCCCGACCTGTGGTTCGGGCGTGAGGCTATCACGCCCGCACCATAGGTCGAGCGTGATATTCATACGCCCGCACCATAGGTCGGGCGTGATGTTCATACGCCCGACCTATGGTTCGGGCGTGATGTTCATACGCCCGAGGGATTTTTGAAATGTTTTTAAAAAAAAAAATTATATTTACGTTTTAATTAAATTGTTAAATGTTTACATTAATTTGGGGTTTAATTTATATATGAAATTTTGATATTAATTCGATTATAATTTATATGTTAAATTTTTAGATTAATTTAGTGTAATTTTGTAGACGGAGCGGCCTACTATCAGGGGGAAATCCGTCCCGTCACCTGCTCGTCGTCTAGATATGGACTAGCGGACTAATTTTTTTACGGGTTTAATTCAACAACGGACTAATTTTTTTTACGTAACAGGTATTTACGGATTTAATTCAATAGCGGACTAGCTATTTCTTTTGCTCTCCCGACACGCGGGCGTGTGACTATCACGCCTCACCGTGTGGTCGGGCGTGATAGCCCCACGCCTCACCGTGTGGTCGGGCGTGATCGCTACACGCCCTACCACACGTTGAGACGTGGGGCTATCACGCCCGACCACACGGTGAGGCGTGATAGTCACACGCCCGCGTGTCGGGAGAGCAAAAAAAATAGCTTTTTCCTCCCCAAAACCCATGAAAGGGTATTTTCGTCCTTTCATGGGGCTAGGGGTGGGAATTTGGGACTGGGTTTAACAACACCCAAAAATAAAGTTAAAATAAATAAAAACATTTTAAAATAAATGAGATTGGTGGGAATTGAACTTAAGATCTTTTATATAAAAGCATGAATCTTTAACCATATCATCTACCTTTAAATATTAATATAATACTACATAGAATTTATATACATTAATATTAGGGGGATATAAGGGATAAAACGACTGATACTCAAGGGTGGAACCGATGGCCGGGGGAACTCTGGCCCCCCGGCCCTAGGCTGGCTCCACGCCTGCTCCTCAACCTCCAACCCATCAATGCACCAACTAAAGAAACAGCCAAAATCCAACCTTTGAATCCTTTAAACAAGATGGGAACAAAAAAAAACCCCAATGCCATAACACCATATAAAGTCTCATAAGCTTTAGGATTGTTTACATTTAGTTACATTTTATAACAACAGAAATTTGTCTAGTTCAGCTGAATATATTCTGTTAGCAATTTGAAGAAGAGATATGTAGAACACATGATGCACCCTGCAAGAAGGCAGAGCCGATCTTGAGATTTTGAAGGCCTAGGGGCGAAATAAAAAATAAGGATCCTAATAGAAAAAAGTAAAGGTAAAAAATAAAATAGAAAATTTACTTAAAAGTGACATTTTTTTTTATATTACAATGATTTAGAAACCAACCAGCAGCAGCAAAGCAAAACAACATCAAAAAAAACCAGCAGCAGAAACTAAACACACAGGCTGAAAGAAAAGGAAAAACTCAGGAAAAGCCAAAAAAAAATAACAACAGCATACAGGCTGCCTTAAGCAGCAACTCGCCTGGGCAGGGCGTTGCCCATTATGTCTCTAGATAGAACCTCTCGCATATCTGCCGGAGCCGCAATAAGGTCTGTTACCCCCATTGGAAAATCATGAGCTTTTTTCGCTAGACAGTCAGCACTTTGATTTCCTTCCCGAAGGACATGATTAAGCCGAACGTCACAAAAGTCGGACAAAAGCAATTACGCCTGACGAATTAAAGACCGTGAGGGATGGTGTAAAGGGCATTTTTGGGTTATGAATTTCACCACTTCCAAACAGTCAGGTTCAATCAGCAATTCTTTTATCATTTCTGGCCATTTTCAAGCCAGTAATAATACCCCAAAGTTCGGCTTCAAATGAGGAGCCTCTTCCTATGTTATGCACGAAACCTTTGACCCACCGTCCATTCACATCCGGAGGACACCTCCCGCAGCAATTTTGCTCGAGTCCTCCCTTCTAGATCCATCAGTATTCAATTTAAAGCATCCCTCAGGCGGGTGTATCCAGCTAATCCACGCTTCGATTTATTTCCTTAGAATTTCCTTGTTCAACGGTATGAACCCAGCTTGAAAGGTAATCTTCCACCCGTCTGTTGATCAGGGTTTGTTTATCCCGAGAATAACGAAGTTGGGGTGAAAAATGGATTTATTCCTCCATTCCCAAAGAAGGGCAGCAGTCACCAGGAAGTATAGTTGCCAGTTAGCTACCCCAAAGGAACTATCTACTTTCTTAATGTACTCTGTAAACCAGTTTTCGTCTCTCATCTCAAAAAATATTCTCCAATGTACCTGAGATCTAATAAGAACATCCAATTTCATATAAAAAAACACATTTTATTTTTCTTTAAGTACCTAGTTGCTCATATAATTTTTTTTTATCTACGAGCAGATGCAAAATCACTAATAATAATGGCTACATCAATAACATATTTCTCTCAATATATAAAATTGCTAAATCATTCAATCTTTCTTATGACGTTGATGATCTCAGATAGTTTTTCAATAGTTTTAACTTCGAAAAAATTCTTTCAACAGATATGACGGTCACTAACCTACTTAGGATGATTTGAAAATCAATTGAAATATTTGGATAACCATCTACTGTTTGACAAACTTAAGAATTTAAAATGCTGATATCAATAAATTAGGTGAAATAATTTGCAACACTCTCATTTCTTAAAAACATCTGCACCATGTGAAATATTATTATAAAAAATGTAGTTATAAAATTGTGTTTTGATTGTTTAGGCTTGTACTTATTGTTGCTACATCTTTTGATAATTTAATTTCTGTATTTTTTTATAAAAATGTAATTATTAGGCGTTCTCTCCCTTGTATTCCACCTAGGAGTAGAATAACTTAGTTAGGAGTAGATTAATATAAAAACAAACTCAATCTCAAACCCTCCAAAGCCTAGATAACATTAGAAACCGAGTAGCTCGATACTTGTAGGAGTAAATTATTGAAACACCTTTACACATAATTTTGATTTGACAAAATTGTTTAAGTATAATTAAAATACATATTCTAAACACACTAAGTTTAAATGCTTTGATTTATTTCTACTAATGTGTTTGTTCAATGTTGAGTTAAAATGTTATAAGACATAAGAATCAAAAGGCCCAGGCCCAATACGGAATCCAAGGCCCATGTCAAACAACTCAGTACACTCGGCCCGCGTATGTCAAGACGTTGCCGTTTTGAATGAAATCGCAACTCAGCAAACGGAAGGATCTAGAAGACCTTCGGGAACAACTTCAAGATGAAGATGCTGAGTAGTCTCGACAAAGCGTACAAAACAGCAGCTGGCAAAGGAAAACTTCCAGACAAAGTGTTTCCTCTTTTGGCAAAGTTCAGACGACACAGTATGCTGTCCAGTTGACCTTACCATAAAAGGAGAGACCATCTGCTGAGCTGACCAAGGACAGAAGATACATGATTGTGATTGGCCGAGAGCTCTGTGCAAGTCAGGATGACAACGACACATAGCCGTTTCCCTCCAACGGTTATTTCGAAATTCGAAATGACCGACGACCCAGACATCTCTATAAATAGTGCCATCACAAGCTTCACAATACACAGAACTTGATCAAGCCATTACGCTGACCAAATCTCTACAAGTTCTGCAAGCAAGAAGCAAAGCAAAATTCTTACACTACATTTCTCATATCTATGTAAAAGTCTAGAGTGATTGTAAATCGTCTAAAGTGTCTTAGCACATCTTTGTATTAGGACAAAACACTTATCATTTCTAGAGATAGAAAGGAGAGGTTAAGTACTCGGTTTTAAGTACTCAGGGAGAGATTAGGATTGAGTAGAATTATAGAGGAAGGTACTCTTGTCATACTCAATTGCTGATATTGTAAAAGGTTTGAGGCTCTACCTTTAAAGAGCTCAGTAGAGGATTTGAAATCTCGGAACGTGTTCCAGGGACAGGACGTAGGCTTAGAAGAAGCCGAACCTGGATAAATCTGCTGAGTGAAGTATTTCTAAAACCTTTAACTCCTTATTTATATTGCTTGCTTAAATAATCAAAAACTGACCAAGTAAAGAGGTCAAGTTGAGTTGTGCGCATTAAACGTAAGAGCTCAAGAATAGACTCTAAGTGCTATTTCCTGACTCAAGCTGAGAAACTGACCTAGTCACCAGTTGACTAAGCCAGTATCTTGCTGTTTACTCAGCGCTGCTGTTCAAACCTTTTTCCTTAGAAAAAGAAGTCTCCCCTAATTGTTAAAAAGTTTAAATAGTTCCTAACCCCCCCCTTGGAACTATACTTGCAACTAAACAAGGGACCAGCAAGTGGTATCAGAGCTCTAAAAGCTCACTCTAAAAGGTCTAACAACCTTGATCTGATCCCTACCATGGGCGAAAATAGCACTCGGTTTCTCCCTGGAAACCAAACAACTCAAATACTGCCTGAGGGGCTGTCCATTACTAGGCCTCCCCTATTTTTCGGGTCAAACTATACCTTCTGAAAGAATAGGATGAAGAACTTCATTCAGGCTACAAACATGAGTGCCTGGCTATCTATAGTCCAAGGCCCATTTGTACCTATCGAGGTTGTGGCTGGCCAAACAGTTGTAAAAGCTGAGGCCAAATGGACAGAGGATGATCTTAAGAAGCTCCAAAATCATGCTTCGGCTATCAATATGCTTCACTGTGCACTCGATGCTGCAGAATATAATAAAATCTCAGGTTGTGAGTCGGCACAAGAGATCTGGAGAAAGCTGGAAGTCACCTACGAGGGAACAAATAAAGTAAAAGAATCTAAGGTGAATCAGCAGATGAGACTGTACGAGCTGTTCGAGATGAACAATGATGAGGGCATTTCAGACATGAATGCAAGGTTTAACAACATCATTAATGAGCTCAAGAGACTTGGGAAAATCTTCACTGAGGAAGAACAAGTCAAAAAGATTCTCAGGAGTCTTCCTAAAGACTGGCAAGCAAAGAAGACAGCAGTTGAGGAAGCTCAGGATTTAACCACCTACAAATATGACGAACTCATCGGTTCATTGCTGACCCATGAGATATCCATGAAAAACTTTGAGGTGAAGGAAAAATCTGAAGACAAGAAGCAGAAGTCACTTGTCATGAAAGCTGACTCCACTGACGGGAGTTCAACTGATGATGAGGAGATGGCTATGTTCACAAGGAAGATGAAAAGGCTATTCAAGAAGAGTGACAAATACTCTAAAAAGCCTTACAGAAAGTTTGATAAGTATAAGGCTGACTCAAGTGACAGCAAATACAGAAAGGACAGCTCAAAGCCCATTACATGCTTTGAGTGCCATCAAACTGGCCATATTAAGTCAAACTGCCCCACGCTGAGGAAAGACAAGAAAAGTGGGAAGAAAGCAATGGTGGCTACTTGGAGCGACAGCGATGAGTCTTCATCCACAGAAACTGAGGCCGCCGAGTCAGCGAAGATATGCTTCATGGCTGACGAACTTGCTGAGCCATGCGTCTCTGAGCATGCTGACCCATCCATCGCATCAGATGATGAGGAACAATCAAATGAGGTAATTTCTCTTCCCCAGCTCAGAAACGATATGGTTAATGCCCTGAGTGATCTCTATACACTTGTCAAGAAGTGTAATAAGAAAGTTAGAGCACTCAGCAGGCGCTGTGACGAAGTGGAAGAGGTCAAACTGAGTGACCTCAGATACCTTCTTCAGGACAATTCGACTCTGCATGATAACATGAAGATCATGCATGAGTATGTCTCTGAAGTCCAGACAGTTTCAAAGAAACTGAGGAAGGACGTCACAACCATCCAGAACCAACTAAAGGTTCCAAACAAAAATAACATTCCTCTGAGAACTCAGTACCAAGGTACTCGGTAGAGATGGAATCCCCAGCGAAAAGTCCAGTGTGACTTTTGTGGGAAGTTAGGACACACCACTAAGGTGTGCTGGCACGCTCAGCACTGGGGTGCTGACAAGTTAGTAAAAAATCCTAAACAGAAGGTCAGTTGTGACTTCTGTGGAAAGAATGGCCATACTTTCCATGTATACCGCCATAAAATAAAATATGATGCTATACCTGTTGCACCTAACAAGCCAGGACCCAAAAAGAATTGGGTACCTAAAAGTAACTAGTTACAATGCAGGTAAGCCTGAGATGTGCCGAGAAGTCAAAGATGTGGTATATTGACAGCGCATGCTCAAGGCATATGACGGGTGATGAAACTCAGTTCATCACGTTTGAGCGTAAACGAGGAGGGAGCGTAAGTTTTGGAGACAATAAGAAAGGTAAGATAGTAGGGTCAGGAACCATCGGAGGTAATCCTACTATTGAATCTGTCTCCCTAGTCAGCGGACTCAAATATAACTTACTCAGCGTAGCTCAACTATGTGACAATGGGAGAAAAGTTATATTTGATGCTACTGGATGTAAAATATACGAGGGTAAAACAAATGAGTTAATTTTAACTGCCCCTCGGATAGATAATGTCTTTATGCTAGACTTAGAGAAAAAGTTTTCAAAAACTGTGTGCTTAGTAACAAAGGAAGAAAATTCCTTGCTATGGCACAGGAGACTTGGTCATGTAAGCATGGACCTCCTGGCCAAACTAGCAAGAAAGCAATTGGTTGAGGGACTGTCCGAACTTAAATTTCAAAAAGATCAATTATGCCACGCTTGCCAAGCTGGAAAACAAACCAAGCAATCTTTTCATAGCAAAAATATTGTCTCAACTAAACGTCCGTTAGAGTTGCTACACTTGGATCTTTTTGGTCCAGTCCAGCCGCTGAGTCTGGGTGGAAGAAGATTTTCCTTGGTCATTGTAGATGACTTCTCTCGGTATACGTGGGTTATCTTGCTGACCAGCAAGGATGAGACCTTTGAGACATTTTCAAATTTAGTTAGAAAAATTGAAAATGAAAAAGACCTAAAATTAGCTCATATCCGTAGTGATAACGGTGGAGAATTCAAAAACCAAAAGTTTGTTGAATTCTGTGAAGCCAGCGGCATTGACCATAATTTTTCTGCTCCTAGAACACCTCAGTAAAATGGGGTTGTGGAAAGGAAGAACAGAACTCTGGTTGAAATAGCCAGGACAATGCTGGATGAGCATAGGCTTCCAAAGTATTTTTGGGGAGAGGCTGTTAACACAGCATGCTATATTCTTAATAGGGCTCTAGTTAGACCTATATTAAAGAAAACCCCCTATGAACTTTGGAAAGGACGAAAGCCCAATATTGGATACTTTCGTGCCTTTGGCTGTAGATGTTTTATTTTAAATACCAAAGATAGCTTAGCAAAGTTTGATTCAAAAGCTGATGAGGCTATCTTTTTGGGCTACTCAACAAACAACAAAGCATACAGAGTTTTTAATAAGCGAACTCAAGTTTTAGAAGAGTCAATACATGTAGAGTTCGATGAAACTGACCCTGCAGGTAGATACCAGCCGCTGACCAAAGATGATCCAAACTCAGTAACCACTGCTGATCCAGAACCAGCTACTGAGTCATTCACTAAAAGGCTGACCAAGAGTAAGAGTGAACCTAAAATTACTTTTACTGACCCGTCTACTTCTGCAGGGATTGTTGAAATAGGAACAGCACAAGACATAAATCTACCCAAAGAAATAAGGATTCCAAGAGGACACTCCGAAAGTGCAATCCTTGATTCTGCTGGGAATACCCTGATGACGAGGAATCAACTCAGGAAGTACCTCAGCAATGTTGCTTTCGTCTCAGTACAAGAACCGAAGAATTTCGCTGAAGCTGAGTACGATGAATTCTGGATGAACGCAATGTAAGAGGAGCTCGATCAATTTCGAAGAAATGATGTATGGGAGTTAGTGCCTCATCCAAAGAGTCAAAAGACCATCGGAACTAGATGGGTCTTCAGGAACAAGATGGACGAACAAGGAAACGTAGTCAGGAACAAGGCAAGGCTTGTAGCTCAGGGCTACAGTCAGCAAGAAGGTATTGACTACGGTGAGACCTTTGCCCCAGTGGCAAGGCTAGAGGCAATTAGAATTCTATGTGCATATGCATCTTATATGAATTTTAAATTATTCCAAATGGATGTCAAAAGTGCATTTCTTAATGGAGTTATAAACGAGGAGGTTTATGTAAATCAACCTCCAGGTTTTGAGGACCCTAAGTTCCCAAACCATGTTTACAAACTCAAAAAGGCTCTGTACGGCCTCAAGCAAGCACCACGTGCTTGGTATGAGAGGCTGACCAGTTTCCTGCTGACTAGAAATTACGTCAGGGGTAAAGCTGATATAACCTTATTCATTAAGAAAAAGGGTAAAGATACCCTGCTGGCCCAAATTTATGTTGATGATATAATATTTGGTGCAACTAACGAATCAATGTGCAAGAAGTTTAGCAAACAAATGCAGACTGAGTTTGAAATGTCCATGATGGGAGAACTCAACTTCTTCCTCGGTCTTCAAATTAAACAAGGAAAGAATGGCATCTTCATCAGTCAAGCCAAATATGCCAAGGAGATCTTAAAGAAATATGACTTGGAAAATTGCAAGCCAATATCCACTCCTATGGGCACTGACACTGTCCTCTGTGCTGATGAGAATGGTAAGTCAGTAGACAGCAAATTATATCGAGGTATGATAGGCTCTCTACTTTACTTAACAGCCAGTAGACCGGACATTCAGTTTTCAGTATGCTACTGTGCTAGATATCAATCTAACCCTAAGGAATCTCATTAGATTGCTGTAAAAAGAATCCTTAGATATTTGCAAAGCTCAGTGAACGCAGGTTTGTGGTATCCAAACACTCATGACTTTACACTTATTGGATACACTGACGCTGACTATGGACGGGATAAGCTGGAACGAAAAAGCACCTCTGGAGGATGCCATTTCTTAGGAAGCTGTCTTGTATCCTGGTTCAGCAAGAAGCAAGCGTCAGTAGCCTTGTCTACCACTGAAGCTGAGTACATTGCTGCTGGTCATTGTGTTGCTCAAGTCCTATGGATTAAGCAACAGCTTGAAGATTATGGTGTTCAAACGAAGACAATTGAAGTCAAATGTGACAACAAAAGTGCAATTGATCTCTCAAAGAACCCAATTCAACACAGCAGAATGAAGCATGTCAGCATTCGACATCACTTCATTAGAGACCATGTACTCAAGGGTGAGATCAAGCTGATTTTTGTCCCAATGGACGAACAGCTTGCGGATATCTTCACGAAGCCACTGGCGCGTGATCAGTTTAGCATAATGAGAGAAGCAATTGGTATGTTTAATCCTCTTCAGTAATTTCTTGTGCTAAATGATATGAATGCTGAGTGAATTACATGCTGAGTGATTAATTGTTTGCTGAGTAACTCATCGAAACTGATTGAATATACAATGCTGAGTATACTTGCACACTGAGTAAATTAGTCTATAACTTGAAATTAAAAATCATCCATAAATACAATACTGACCACTCAAAATATCAAACGCTTGAGATTCTAAATACTGAGTGATTGATCCGTTAGCATAAATGCAAAGCACGCGTATAGCCTAGGATGACGTATTCGCCGTAATGTGTCATAAATGCCAGGATCATTGTCGCTACATGATCCCAAGGCAAAACTGACACATGGATTAGATTAAGATCCACACCGTTCACTCCGTCTATAAATTATGGGAATTTCCCCATCTTTTATTCTTTACGCTTAATCAATTCTAACGGCAAAGAAACCACTTTGAACCTTCTCTCTCGCAAATTCCTCTAAGTTCTCCATATTCGAAGAATGACTAAGTTGTCTTTCAACGTCTCCGGTGCCGGCCACCAAAAGTCCAGCTCCGATGAACCTTCACGAAACCCTTCTACACCGAGCAAGGGTAAAACTGGCCAAACTTCTGGCCAAGGGAAAGCTATTAAGATCAGGACCTACTCCAAGGTCTTCGACAATGTACGTGAATGGAAGGTAGAACCCTCCAGATGGGTTTCGGAGCACTTTGTACAGAACGAACAACCATTTGCTGAGTGGATTTCCAAGAACGAATGGACTGGGCTGTTCTCGGTCAGGGATGAGACATATCCTGACCTAGTGAGGGAGTTTTACCACAACCTCAAGGTCGCTAATGATAATGCTGACTACCTATGCACTGAGGTAAGAGGAAAAACCATCTTCATCAACCCTCTGTACATAGGAAATCTCCTCCAGCTCAAGACTGAGGGAGTAAGGCTAAGGAAGTCAGGTGATCAGGAGAAAACCAACTATGTCCATACCTTCTGCAAGCCTGATGGTTACTCAGGAGAAGTCTCAGCTTCTTCAATGGGTCAGCATTAGAAAATGGCTCACTACCTGCTGAGATATTTTATCTACCCAAAGATCAACTGCACTACATCAGCAACCAACTTTGAACAGTGCTTCATATGGCACATGCTGACGTACACCGCCATCAACATGCCGGTCTTCCTAGTTGCTGGGTTCCTACGCAGCACGGGTACACTGAGGTTAGGGTCAATTATCACCAGGATCCTCATCGACCACAAGATTGACCTCGAAGGTGAGGAATCTTTCAAAGGAACCGAGATCACAGCTGCCTCGCTGAGGGCACTGAAATTTGGGCAGCCCTTGAAGAAAGGAAAAGCTGCTGCTGCTGCTGCTGGCCAAGCTGGCCAAACTGAGGAAACTGTTGCTGAGCCTAAGAAAGGGCGAAGAACTAAGGCTCCAGCTTCTCGCAAGAGAAAATCTACTGAGTCACCAAATGTTGAGTCTCCTGCAAAGAGGCAGAGGTCAGCTGGAAAGTCAGCTGAGAAGAGAAGCAGGTAAGATGAGCCTAGCACTGAGGAAGCTGCTGAGCTACCTCAGAAGAAGACAAAGACTTCAACACTGGCACCTCTGGACGTCATGCCGACCGACTTTATTGTACCGAGTGATTCTCATTTCACTCAATGCCAAGGTACTGATGCTGAGGAAACTGAGGTCCAGTTAGATGACCACTTCATCTCCCAAGTTGAGGAAGAACTTGACGGAGATAGTACTGAGGAGGAAGAGGAAGAAGAAGAAACCAGCGGTCAGGATGACGCTGAGGATTCAGAAGAAACTGCCAGTGAAATTGAAGCTGAGGATGCTAACATTGGGTTAGCTGGTGGAAATGTGCAAACTGACACTGAGTTAGCTGTTGGAGTTGAGCAAGTTGAGCAAGTTGATCAAGCTGACCAGACCCATACTGAGGAAAAGGAACCTACTCCTACTCACTCAGAAGAAGCTGCTCCTACTTTCACTCCACCACGAAGAAGGCGAAAGCTGGTTAAGGCCAGTGAGAAGATGGTCAGTGAACCTCCTGTGCAATCACCATCTATTCCTGAACTTGTCCTCTCCAAGACAACAAAGGATCCTTCTACTGTCAAACTGACATTCTTCAAGCGGCAATCCACTTCAACTTCCTCCGCGCCGTTAGAAAAACAAGCCTCTGTTTCTTCTCAACAGGAACATGCCGACCATCATACTTCAACCACCTCAACTAGTCAGGTTGAACCGACCACTGCTCATGCTGTATCCTCAAGCATGGTGCTGACTCCCCATCATTCCGCCGTCAGCACAGACAGTGTTCGGGTTATTACTTTTACAACAAACCTCTCTGCTGATCAATCAACAATTCCTCCAACTCAAGTGCAGATTGAGCCAACTCATCCAATCACTGACCAGGGTACTCCCTTCACTCCACTTTCTTCTGGTCATACTGATGTACATCGGGATGCCACTGAGTCCGGAAAAAAGCTCATTGACTCAGTATAAGCACTCATCCACGATCTTCAACACTCCGCTTCGCCTGCTGCTGGATCTTCAATTCCTGAGACAACTCAGCTCTCCCAGGTAACTCTACTTCTCAACGAAGTCAAGGGACTCAAGGATCTGCTGAATGTAGTCTTGTCATTCCAAGCCCATCAAGCTAAGCAGGATTCACTTGCCAAGTTGGCAGAGATACAGCTGTCAATAATTCAACATCTGAACTCTCTCCATCAGCAAGTTCAGAAGTTGTCTGCTGTGAACACTGACTACGCCACTTCCTCAGAACTCAAGATTCTTTTTGCTCAGCTTCATACTGAGCAACTTAAGACAAATGAGCAAATGGTGTCCTATAGTGATGCGTTGAAGCAGAATGAGTTGCTGTCTCTCGCACAACAATCTTTCAACCACATCCGTCATAATAATATCCAGCGTCATCATTATGACTCAGCTCTCTTGAAGACTTTCCACCAAGTCTTTGCTGGCCTCTCTGAAGCTCTCATCTGGCAAGCCAAAGCTCAAGCTTTCAGTGTAAATATGCTCAGTGCTGCTGATCTTCGCGTGCCAGTCGAAGTATCAGCTGATGGAGTTGCCATTTTTGATGGCGTCAATGAGAGTGCTGACAAGCTAAAGGAACTTTCGCAGGAACTGACTTGCGCTGTCTTAACCGATGCGTTTAAGCTCCCTGAAGTTGACAAAACGGGGGAGAAAGTGCAAGCTGCTAGAGCTCAGCATGAGCGACGTCAGTACGAGCAAAGTCAGTCACAGGGCAAGAAAAATAAATAGATAGGCTAGCATAACTTAGGCTATATCTATTTGTCTAGTTTATTTTCTTTCCTGTTGTTAGAGGAGGTGCCGTGGCCTAATCTCCCGGACGGACCGGGGGGTGGACAACCTCATGGCGACGTAAGCGGTGATTGGCGCCGAAAGCAACCAATCGTGGAATCAAGCTGCTCGGTAGGACCGGAGCTCGGAGATATGGAAGAGTCGCCACCCACGAATGGGAAAATGAACACCGATCCCTTGCGGGAGACCGGTGTGGGTTCGGAAAACTTAGGTACGAGCCGAGAAGGCTAGCTCCTTTCCGGAGAAAGGCTACTACGCACCCCGACATCGCCCGGTTATGAACCACCGGCCTCCTACTCAGCATGTTAGGCGATAACGGACTAATCGTATACTTCTTTAAGTTTAAAATTCATTTGAAACCCTTTTCTTTCTCTTTTTAGAAACCGTTTTGAGCATATATTATTGAAAAGCCACATCAGTAAAGAATCACCCATTTATGTTTATACATACACAGAGAGGGGGAAAAGAAGTGATTTATTTACAACCGTATTTAAATGTTATGTTGTGTGTTTATTCTATACTAACTTATTTCCCCAAAACGAGTTTATTTACATGGTTCGCACCTTAATCGTCATTGGAACGATTTAGGTGCGTTTTAAAATCCCGTTTGATGAAGTTTACCCGAATCGCCGTTGGAACGACTCGAGTATTTGAAAACGTTAAAGTAAAAGCCTTTTAATAAGAAAACGTGGTTAAACATACAAGTCAATTTTATTTTGTACAAATTCATTAAGAAAGCGATTCAAAATCTCCATTATTAACAAAGAAAACGATTTTGATTACAATGTTCGCTTAATCCGTCTTTGGAACGGACTAAGGTTTTAAAACGTGGTGTTTTGAAGACGATTTGAAATATCAACAAAAATGACTCTATTTATCTACATTAGAGATCTAAGAAAGCTCATTAGCTTAAATAATTTAATTGAAAACTCTCTTTTTATGATTTATTTTCCCCACTTATTTAATGGACTCTCTAACTATTATAATTATAATAAGACACTTATTTAAAGCAAGACTTATAATCAAACAAGGCCCATTTGAGACATGGACCCATGAATGAGCCTAAAAGAATAGAGAAAATAATTTGGACATATATATATGTACAAGTAAATCAAAAAGGAAGATATGAAAACCCAAAAATTAATATAAGAGGAATTTTATGTATATGGAAATAATAGGTACTATATACTTATACTTTAAAAATGCTAAAACAATAAGTAAATCTTATGGACAAGAGAATAATATTTACCCAAAAATAACTTCCTTCAATAATCAACAAAATAACCCAAATGTTCCCAAAACTATACATATATGTACATAATTAATATAGTTTAAATACCAAAAATGACATATACTAATATCCATCCATTATTTCTCAAAATATCAAATAACTAATATTTAAACATAGCCTAAGTTAATAGAAATGAAATACATATATATATATATATATTTATACTTATTTTGTAAAATAGGATAAAAATGATATATAAACATTCTAAAATAAATATATATACTAAAGTTCTAAAATAATTTGAAAAAACATGTATTACTTAACTATATATATATATATATACCAAGGATTAAAAGTCTAAAAGTTAAGAAAAGGGGACCGAAATGGCATTTTTTACATTTTGGCAGATTTACCGACGGAAAATCCGTCGGTAAACAGCCTTTAGTGACAGAATTGGCAAATTACAGCAGCACTCCAACATTTTCCAGATTTGTTCAAAAGCATTAAATTAAATCTAATTCAATCGTTTTGGACTTCCGAACTACCAAAGATGGATCATAGTCGAAAACGGAAGTTCCTAAAACGATGTTTTTATTTTAAAACGTTATTTGGAAACCTCTTTTAAATAAAAACTTATAATTACAACATTTTCGATACCCGAACTACCTTTTTATCGGATCACGGTTCGTATTGGGATATCCAAAACGAGGTTTTTATTTTAAAACAAAACCGAATTTTATTTAACACGAAACGAAAATTAAATAAATACGTTAATTAAATAAAACGTGACAACATAAATAAATAACTAAAGGAATAAAAACTATAGCATAAAAAAATAAATAGAAGGAGAGAATAAATTAAATAAAATAAAGAGTCTAGTCCTCGGATAATACCTTTAATTCGGTATCTCACAGTCGAAGCCGATTGATTCCACGAACCGCGAGCTCCCGTTTTTTATGAAAAATTTAGTAAAAATTCAACTTAGGAAATTTAGAGATTTTCAATTTTAAGAAAAAAAAATGTTTTTTTTCCCAAAAAATCCACTTCCTCTCTCTAGAAAAATATCTAGTGTGAGAAAGCTCTTCCAAAAAATCCTCCCCCCTTTTGCCTTGGGATCCGTGCCCTTATATAGGGAAACGGGTCCCGGATCTTTGGGCGACGCCCAAATAAAATTGGGCGTCGCCCAAAGTTGTTGGGCGGCCGCCCAAGGCATGTTGGGCGGCCGCCCAACACTAAGTTGGGCTACCGCCCAACATTCGTTGGGCGATCGCCCAACGATTGTTGGGCGATTGCCCAACGGCGTTGGGCGAGCGCCCAACGCAACGTTGGGGCGCCCGCGCCCAACCATCGTTGGGCGTTCGCCCGACGTGGTTGGGCGCTCGCCCGATGACCTTCGGGACGCGCCTCGTGCCGTCGGGCACGCGCACCCCGCGGCCGCCGAGCGCGCGTTTCGCGCCGTCGGACGCTCACACGTTGCGGCCGCCGAACGCGCGCTTCGCGCCACCGGGCGCGCACGCTCAATGGTCCACGAGAGCGCGCACCGTGCCACCAGACCTGGGCATTATTCGGATGTCAGGGGCGTGCCACTCGCGATGCGTTCGACGGACGCCGAGCGCACGTCCCGTGCCGCCGAGCGGGCGTTCGACCACTGTCGTCCGCGTGCAGGATGCCGCTAAGCACCTGTGCCCTGCCGTTAATTTTCTTTGCTTATTATTCTTTATATTTTTTCAAAAACTTCCGGAACCAATCGCTTCAACTGTCTTGTTTTCAGGTTTTCGTCACAGGTCCTCCGACTCGGTGTCTACAGTTGCCCCTACTTTTCTATTTTGACAGTGATGTGTGTGTTTCAAAAACGTTTTTTGCTAACGCAACACATGCAATGTAAAACATATAAAAGTAAAAGACACGTAAAGAGTAGGAGGGAGCATACCTGACCTTTGCGCTGCGCGCTCCGGCGTTGTCCTCTGATTCCTTCAGGCTCTGCTTTGGGTTGCACCGTGCTGCCTCTGAATCGGCTGCTAGCGAATATCCCACTTTTCGATTCCGGCCTACGTTGGCTGGCTGCGATGAGAATGGCTCTAACGCGTTTTGGTCTACGGCTGTGGGGATGATGGCTTAATAGCTACCCTAGTCTATGACTGCAGGGATGATGGCTAAATAGCTACCCTGGTTTACGACTGCGGGGATAATGGCTAAATAGCTACCCTAGTTCAAGATTGCGGGGATAATGGCTAAACAGCTACCCTAGTTTACGACTGCGGGGATAATGGCTAAACAGCTACCCTATTTTAAGATTGCGGGGATAATGGCTAAAAAGCTACCCTATTTCAAGATTACGGGGATAATGGCTAAACAGCTACCCTATTTCAAGATTGCGGGGATAATGGCTAAACAGCTACCCTATTTTAAGATTACGGGGATAATGGCTAAACAGCTACCCTATTTCAAGATTGCGGGGATAATGGCTAAACAGCTACCTTATTTTAAGATAGCGGGGATAACGGCTAAAAAGCCACCCTATTTTAAGATGGCGGGGATAATGGCTAAATAGCTACCCTATTTCAAGATTGCGGGGATAATGGCTAAACAGCTACCCTATTTCAAGATTGCGGGGATAATGGCTAAACAGCTACCCTATTTTAAGATTGCGGGGATAATGGCTAAAAAGCTACCCTATTTCAAGATTGCGGGGATAATGGCTAAACAGCTACCCTATTTCAAGATTGCGGGGATGATGGCTAAACAGCTACCCTATTTTAAGATTGCGGGGATAATGGCTAAATAGCTGCCCTATTTCAAGATTGCGGGGATAATGGCTAAAAAGCTACCCTATTTCAAGATTACGGGGATAATGGCTAAACAGCTACCCTATTTCAAGATTGCGGGGATAATGGCTAAACAGCTACCCTATTTTAAGATTGCGGGGATAATGGCTAAAAAGCTACCCTATTTCAAGATTGCGGGGATAATGGCTAAACAGCTACCCTATTTCAAGATTGCGGGGATGATGGCTAAACAGCTACCCTATTTTAAGATTGCGGGGATAATGGCTAAATAGCTACCCTATTTCAAGATTGCGGGGATAATGGCTAAAAAGCTACCCTATTTCAAGATTATGGGGATAATGGCTAAATAGCTACCCTAGTTTGTGATTGCGGGGATAATGGCTAAATAGCTACCCTGATTTTACGATTGCGGGGATAATGGCTAAATAGCTACCGTGTTTTACGACTGCGGGGATAATGGCTAAATAGCTACCCTAGTTTGTGATTATGAGTCAGATGGCTCAAAAGCAACTCCGATCTGCGACCGTGAGTCAGATGGCTCAAAAGCAACTCCGATCTACGATCGTGAGTCAAATGGCTCAAAAGCAACTTCCGTCTGCGACCGCGAGTCAGATGGCTCAAAAGCAACCCTGGTCCACGACCGCGGGCAAAATGGCTCAAAAGAAACCCTGGTCTCTAAATCGACCGCAGGCGTAATGGCTCAATAGCAACTCCGGTCTGCGACCGTGAGTCAGATGGCTCAAAAGCAACTCCGATCTGCGACCGTGAGTCAAATGGCTCAAAAGCAACTCCGGTCTACGACCGTGAGTCCGATGGCTCAAAAGCAACTCCGGTCTGAGACCGTGAGTCAGATGGCTCAAAAGCAACCCTGGTCTCTAAATCGACCGCAGGCGTAATGGCTCAATAGCAACTCCGGTCTGCGACCGTGAGTCAGATGGCTCAAAAGCAACTTCGGTCTGCGACCGTGAGTCAAATGGCTCAAAAGCAACTCCGGTCTGCGACCGTGAGTCCGATGGCTCAAAAGCAACTCCGGTCTGAGACCGTGAGTCAGATGGCTCAAAAGCAACCCTGGTCCACGACCGCGGGTAAAATGGCTCAAAAGCAACCCTGGTCTCTAAATCGACCGCAGGTAAGATAGCTCTTTCTAGCGACCCTAGTCCCTAAATCGACCGCAGGCGTGTAGTGATGCATATGGATGGGTGAATGTAGCCTAGTCTATGGATGCATGTAAACACTTATGTGTGTGTGTGCAGGTGACCGTGCATGTGTCTGACTGTGCGTATGCGTGACCTATGTGTTTTGCTTCATGTAGATGCGTGGATGTATGTGTGTATGCAAACTATGTATGCCCGTAAGCGTGACCTATGTGGTTAGCTTTATGTGGGCGTACGTGCGTGTGGAGACTACGTATGTATGGATGAGGTGGTTGGGCGAATACCCTTTTCATAGACTAAAGGATTTCGGTAGCTTTAGATCGAGAAATGATGTTTCAGGGCGAGGATGAGGGCGAGTACAGGTTTGAAGCCAATGGTTATAAGGATGGGGATTTGGTTTTGATGAGCTTGCGTCAAGGGGCTCTCGCCTTTAACCAGAGATTGACGTATTCATTTTTTCCCTAATTTTTGCTTGAGCCGCCCTTTTCGGGTTTTCAACTCAACGGGATCTCTCCGATATTCTCTATCTCTCCTTTTGCATGAATCGCCCCTAGGGGTTTTCGATTTATCTTTTCTATATCTCACTGATTTTCTCTATCTCTCCTTTTGCTTGGATCGCCTCTTTTGAGGTTTTCAATCCAACCCTTTTGTTCAATTTTTTTTATTGTGAATGATACCGGATAGCACAGGGGATTCATATCCATGGGCCGCTTCTATGCTGAGCATTTGATGATGAGTTCATGCCTGATGCCTTCGTTAATGGAGAAGCTTCCGAAGTGAGATGGACGTTGATCTGATTGTAGGGCCGTTCCCCCGATTAAAGTTACCGTCTTGGCGTAGGTTAGAAGTTGATGCTAGCGTATGCCCCTGCCAACTCGAGGTGAGATTTCATGTGCGCCAAACTAGGGATACTGCCGTTGGGAGTAGCTATGGAGGAGAGACGCTTCGGTCGAAGTTTGACCCTTGAGAGGACCACATAGGAGCAGAGGAACCAGACTTCATGGAGCATGAGAGAGAGGAATAGTCTTTTTTTTTTTTTAGTTTTTCTTTTTTATAGATTTTGGATTGGTTTATGGGTGTTGGGTTGATTTCAGTTGAGATGGGGTATCTATTGATGCGGGTGTTTTCATTACAAATGCAACCGTCTAGCTTAAATAAAGCACCTGGCAAAGATACATTGAATTGTTTACTGCTCAGTTTATTAACCACTGTCACCAAAGAATGCCCTTTCGGTTTTTCACACTTCAGTTATTTTAACTCTCTCATTTTACCCCGGAATTTTCAAATAAGCGCCCCGTGGGGTTTTCACTTATTGGGGTGTCCCTTATTGTTGCATAGGCCGTCCTTTGCGGATTTTCAACCTATCGGGATTTTCTTTCTTTCTTTTTTTTTTATTTTCATGAGAAGGATTCCTCGGTTCCCTCGAGATTGATTAAAGTTCTGAACTTTGTTGCCGCCTTTGGCTTCCCTTGACTACGCATTTGATCTTTCTTCGTTACAGTGAGCTTTTCTCGTACATTTGACTACACATTTGTTGGACAATGTCAACCGCTCTTGCCACCTTGACGCCTCTTGGCTGATCACGTCAGCTTTTGATTTATTTTCTTTTACTTCCGATTGACTTGACTTTGCCCCAAGGCCTTTTTAGCATCATTTTTTTTCTTTTTTCTTCTTCATTTGTTTAACTTTGAGTCATCATAGGTCTAAACCCTTTCGTTGATCCTGGAACAAAATACTTTATCGCTGATAGGTTAGTTGCCCCCGCCTCGTTCTAAATGGCGCACTCCTGTACTTGTGTCCCCCTTTGGGGGGAGAAATCTTTGTCGGTGCCTCAGTGTAAGTATGGCTCTGAGGGCTTGTTGCTTGCTCCATATTTTCTTTTCTTTTTCTCTCTTTTGGACTTTGTTGATTGTCGCTCAATCTTCTTTCTGCCAAAAGCCGGTGAGAACCCTTCGTTTGATGGGTCTACGCTCGACTTATCATCGTAGAGTCAGGGAATCGTTTCTCATGATTTATTTTGCTTTTTTTTTTACTCTCTTAATTTTCTCTCTTCAGTGGTTAAGTACTGAGTAATAAGTATATTCTAGAGCTTACGTCCGTGCCATGATAGAAGCGGGAATATCTCAATTGAGTAGATATCAAATGTAAGTACGTATGTTTAGGATAAATTTGCGGAAATGAAATTTCATTGAATTCAAAAGGAGGTTAATAACATCTTGTGGAATAGAAGATAAAATAAAAGACAAGGATAAAGACTACAAGTGCACTCCTTTCTCTCATGCTATTTCAAGAAGCTTCAGATTCTCCCACTTCATAAGTGTCCTCAATCTCGGGAACTTCTTCTTTAGATTATCCTGATCCGTTGTAGACTTCGCCATTCAAGGAACAAGTCGAAGGCTTCATCTGTTGAGAAAGATCTGGATCACTTATCTTTCCAGCTTCGATGAGATCTTGGATTTCATGTTTCAACCTCATGCAAGTGCTTGTTTCGTGACCATATTTCTGGTGGAAGTGGCAGTATCCCCTGCGTTTGACTAATTCAGTGGTTTGATCTCTCGTGGCTGGTAGAGGATGAAGTATGTCATGCATTCGTAGACCCCCCAACACTTCAAACAAGGGTTGGGCGAAAGTGGAGAATTCCCTTCCCTCTCTCCTATACTGAGTGGGCGATGGAGGGCGAACAACCCTGGTAATCTCATGTCCCCGATGGTGTGGATCTTGTTGTGTTCGTGAAATATGGTGTGAGACTACCCTTGGTGGAGTGAATGTTTGTGGATTAACTTATGACGTGAGCTGGAACATAGGTTTCTCCATAGCAGCTTTTGGGATCTCCGCGACTAGTGACTCGCTCAGGACCTCCCTGACCAACCTTTTCAGCTCTATCTTGAATTCATCTGAAGCAAGGATATCACGAAGAACTCGCTCGATTTCTACTCTGAGATTGAAATCTCCTATCATCTCCTGGGAATTTTCAACCCCCTTATGCTTAACATTCTCCGGATCATTAAGAGCACGTTTGAACTCATTAGAAAAGATGTATTTGGCTAAAGCCCCTTGCACACGGCTCTCAAGATTATGGTTTGAATTGTTGGACTGGGCCATGAGTTGGGTTTCTAACAAGGAAAGAGAAAGGATCGATGAGTGGAGCTTTTTAGGCATTATGAATTTTGATGATGCAATGCATGTGCGATGCTAAAGCTATCTATTTGTGCCTCCTATAGATGGATGTATGCATAATTCGTGATCTGCGCTTTATTTCTCACAACATAAACACGACTTGACTGGAGCTAAACCCCTTTTTTCTTTTTTCTTTTTATTTACCAGAGCCGTTGGCAGTACTTCGATCGTTTGTGCTAACTTACTTGTTTGGAAGTGTCGATGCTTGAAACCATTTCAACTGTTATACACACATTAGTACGAACCCTACAAGTTTACCTTGCAATGCTTTATTTGAATGACGCTTGACACGACTGACACTTGTGAGATTGAGACGACCCTCATGATAAGTAAAATTCCCTAGGGCGCTAGGTAAATGAGAGTGTACCCCGATGATATTCGTGACGTGTAGATACATTGGAGGGGTAGCGACATGAGCGGTGGGAATGACATACTTGGTACATTGATACGACTCACGATCTAAAAAGAACAACCTAAGCGATCATGCATGAGGTGTAGGTGAGGGATTGCCCTCCCTGGTAGTAATGACGTACTTCGAAGATACGCGGTGTTACATGGACTGATGTGACGCTCATGGTATGTCCGAGACTCAAACAGACCGTGACGGAGACATGCGGGGCACTTGTCCATAGTTTACTTGGTATTGATACTGATAACAGGGAAACGTCTTTCTGGGAATCACAAGTTTCCTGAAACAGGCCGGCATAGAGGGTGTGTCCTAAACTAGAAGCAAGCGGGACGAGGCCACCACATATGGGGTGTGGGTCGATGGTTAGTTTAAACCCAAGACACAAGTGCGTAGACGTACCAACGGAACCTTGGCGGGCTATGCAGAAAGTGGTAACACACGAGGCGTGCCTCAAACAGGTTAAGGCATAAGGAGGACGCGAGTGACATACGTGATGTGCGCCAATTGTCAGCTTCTCTTGAAAAGCAACTATTGCAATGACGGGTATTATTTGACGGGATAATGCACACGGAATACCTGATACTCGAGGTTCGAATAGGATGCATATGTCAACATCGAGGCATGTGCCAATTATTAATTCCTACTCGACTCACTAGTGCTTGGGCAGAGTGGTTCGAAACGTGGTGCATTTAGGAAATGCGGTGACGTACGTTGTATGCCTTAGAGGTAGCCAAACGGCCGGATGGGAGTCCCACTTAATGTGCCCCCACGATTGACTTATACGCAACTGACGAACGATGTGATGGCTTGATTTTGGGATTTCGACCATCATGGGGGAAATCCAACATGCTAGGTACGAGACACGAATAGGGTACGCATACGACACACGTATTATCTGACCAACTCTGGGTATAGATGAAGCACAAAGATGACTCGAGGGGTACCTTCTAACAACATTGGAAGTGTCAGCTACACACGATACCGACACGCATGGTGCAGTCTAAGGATTAACTTAAGCTAGAGACCCCAAATACCTCGATGAATTTGCGGACATCGGTGCGTCTGGTAGAATGAGAAGTGTCCTAATTCGATCGAGGTATCAACGAGACGGAAACGACGACTTACCCGGTACGTGTCGAAGGTCAATTTGTTTCATAGCGCAAACCTGATGATGACATGTTTTATGAGAATCCCTAAAGATCTTATGTGGATATTTACGACGTATAGGGTTCATCACCGATATTTGAGATGACTAGGACCTATTACTATGAACAACTCGAGGAGCAACGGGGACGCACACCAAGACCTTCAAGGTAAGTGCCAAATGTTGGATTTAGCTGCGGTATGAACAACTCGATACTACTGATACGAGCGAGACCCAAATAGCGACACATAGGGCATATGTCTCAGACTCGTAAATAAGGCAATTCAGAGTTTGGGGCGCATAGACAATAATACCAAGGGTGTAAGGGGAGCGTGTCGAGGATTTGACAACATAAACAAACCGCTGTTTGAGGCGTACTCAAGATATGAGTGACAATTTACAGGGCGTACGTCAAGAGTTTGATAGGAACCTCACGACATGAACGACTCAGTGTGTCGAGGTATGAGCGGGATGCTTGAGACGGCCCCATAGAGTACGTGCCTAAGGGTGTGACTTGGACTCGATGACATGAATCACTCTATATGACAGGTACGGGCCAAAAGTCCAACTTGAACTTGTCGATACAAATGACTCGACGTTGGGGGTGTAAGCAAGATGCACGTGATGACATATATGAACTTGCCCCAGATTCGACTGGAACTCAATGTCATGAGTGACTCGACATTTGTCATGCGAATAGGACGTACCGAACCGCGTATGTGGGTGTGTGCCACAAGCTTAACCCTGACTGGATGGTATAAACGACTCAGTCTTTGATATGTGAGTAAGGTGCGATGGATGACATACGGAACACGCGTCAAAGGTCGGTCCAGAATTGGATAGCCTAATGACATATTCGTGGGCTACAAATATTGTCAATGACAAGGCGACATGTGGGGCACATTTTGACAAGGCCCAACGTATGACTAAGGCACAAGCGGTGACATACGGGATATGCACCGAAAGCTGATACACGTGGCATGTCTTAGCGTGGGATATGCACCTAAGGTTTCGATCTTACAACCACGTAACTTTGGAGTATAGGTGCACGGCGCGCCGACACACATGGCATGTCTTAGCGTGCGAAGGTCATGATGGCAACCTACGAGGTGAGGGGCATGGATAATACCACAACGTAATTTGGAATCACCTAGGCATGGTGTATAGCGTGACGACATCCGTGGGTATGTCTTGAGATACGAAAGGGAGGTGACGACGACCCGTGAGATTATGGTTCTATTTGAGATCAAGGTACCAGTCATAATCTTGAGATGTGTTGGCTAAGGCATAGCGACATACATGGTATGTCTTGAGGCGTAAGTAGGACGTGTGTGAGACATGTGATGAATGGTTAATTCGAGTCTCGAGGGAACCGACGTTGTGATAATTTTTTTCTTTTTTTTTTTTTTTGAACAACCGATATGTTGTCGGTGACATGGCGACACACCTAGTACGTCTTGAGTTGACCGTGCAGACAGTGTACGGGACTTGCCCCAAGATGCGAATGTCAGGATAAGCGGGGTATGACCACCAAACAAGCCTAACCACGATAGAGGGATACAGGATACATTACGACATATGGGATATGTCTCCGGATGATGTAAACACCACGGTGAAGGCGCATGTGACATGTCACGATGCACCAGGTACACTCTCTAATGGTATGAACAGGATGATAAAGACATGTGCGGTGTATCCCCCACAAAGTATAACATGGCGAAGACGTAGGGAATACCTAAAGGTCTAAAGGTGCTCCTCCGGACTAATATATGAGACCCATCACAACATGCGGGGTATGTCTTCTGTTACACGGGATATGGCTCTGGACTAGTGTATCTGATATGGAAGCTGCATATGCGACCTATCGTGATGTACGACCTTGACAATACCCGAACGTACATGATGCACAGTTGTGCATCGAGCACACGTCTTGATTGGTTTATAGCTGACGTGATGGAGACGCATGGGACCTTTCACGATATGGAAGATGGGACAAGGTAAGGACGTATGGGATATGTCACGGCCCAAATGGTATGCCTTTCATCTAACGTACATAGCATGGTGAACAAGCACCTGACATGCCCTGACATATGGGGCATGCAACTCATGCCCCTCGCTTGGCACAAGGAATGAGGTGAAGATGTACAGGATGCGTTATGACACATATAGTACACCTTCTGACCGGTGTGTAATGACATGGTAGAGACACAAGGAATGGGTCATAATATACGAGGCACAACACGGAAAAGACATATGGGATATGTCACGACATAACGGGTACGCCTCTTGATCGGTGTCTGAATGATTAATGGAAGATGCATGGGGTGCGTTATGTCTCATGGAGTATGACAAAGTAAAGATGCAAGGAATACATCATCCTATGACAGGTGGGACTCACGACGGGTGGACACGTGATGATATGACGCAACAAGGATATAGGGGATACGTCACGAGAGAACAGTACGCCTCTTGACAGGGTAAGGACATATTGGAGGTGCCGTGACATACGGGGTATGCCAAAACAAAAGCGTATGGGACATGCCATGACATAAGGGTTGTACCTTCCGACTAGTGCCTACGACACTGAAGAAACATACGAGGTACGCTACCATGCATAAGGTATGCTAAGGCAAAGACGCATAGGATACGTCACGACATAATGGACATGCCTCCTAGCTAGCATACAAACGACACGGTGAAGACGCCCGAGACGTGCCAAGGACGCATAGGATGCGTCCCAACACATAGGTATGACAAGGCAAAGACGTATGGGATACGTCACGACATAACTAGTATGCCTTCTGAATGACACGCGACGCTGGGGTCGACTCTTTCTCACTTTCCTAATAAACACGTCCTAAATCTATGAAACCTAGAATGGCTGCACGCAATGCGGTTAGCATGCAATGCTCTATATGGTATGATTGCAATGATTCGTTAAGCAGAGAACACATTATAACTTAAATCTGACTCGACTGATGTACAACAAGACATAAATCTATACAAACAAACTAGTTAGCGAAAATCGTACATAATGCGTAAGTAGATCGCAATAAGAGAAAGAAAACGTTAGATAACAATCACAATCATCATATTATCTCTCTTCCATCCTTATTTCTCCACACACTCGTTGGTCCAAGTCTCTTTCCTAGGATTTTGGTATGGGCTCACATCGTGGTCCAGAGGACGCGTGATGCCATCGATTATTACGGAAGAATAAATCATCCATCAGACAATACAGTTCGTTTTGACGTATCCACGTTCAGTGACTAAGAAACCGACCAAGTCGGATTGTCCTTTCAGAATAACTCGTCTTTCGTCCTTTTGCGAGACGCATTAATTCGGGTTTTGACTCCCTTTGAGCGCATCTCGGTTTTTAGACGTGGTTCGAGTTGTTCTTTTCAGTCCAATCGTTCGTTATCGTCTATGATTCGTTCCCTTTTTATTCACATGGATTACAACGGGATCCTTTTGGATCTATCGAGAGACGTAACCATGCGTTTATTTAGTGATAGAATCACTTTTGGATTTTATTTTAGGGAACGGATTCATCGCGTAACGTGTTTGTTTTTAGCGTCGAGGATTCATTTGCTCATTTTGTTACGTGAAAAGATGGTGAGTCTTATTTGAGCGCACGGTAATCTTTCGGCTAACAACAATACTTTATTCTTTCCAATTCATGGGATATATCACCTTAGTGTGGTTATAGAAAATCAACATTTCGTTGAATCGCGTGTTTATTCGAAGCAAGGATATCACCGTTCTCTTTCCTTTAGGCACGAATTTAAGCAAACTCGTACATCGGGCCATATTTCTTGGAGTTTTGGTAACGGTCGAAATGATCGAGTCGTTAGTCAAAACCCGCAGTCTCGTCCATATGGCGCAATCACATGGTTTGGCTCAATTCGGCTTTGAGATTTTAAACGGGGTATACACTCGTTCGAGGCACGTATTCAACGGCATTGGTTTATCTTCTTTAACTACCATCGGGATTGATATATATCGTAGATTCGGAATGAATTTTGGTCGTTTAGTTCATTTTTCTTTTCTTTTATCTTCTTAGTCATCTGTACGGACACATCCATTTCTCTTAAGAACAACTCGAGGTGTAACGTAAAAGCTTGTATTTTATTCGGAAGGGACGGGCTACTTGTGCGAAACTTTTTACGTTACAACAGGGTTGTTCGAAACAGAAATGTTCTTTGTTTTCGTTTCGTCATGATTTCGTTTCATCCCAATTTAATTAAAGAATGTGAATAACGGCTACTGTTAATACAGTCTTTTGTATCGAAATGTAATTATCATTAATACCAAACCGATTCATACTAATACGTGCTTACGTCATAACGCATTTCCTGAACACGTGCCTTCGTCGGGACACCGAAAGGGACAAGGCGGGTCGCACGTGTTCATTCATGCGAGATGACTAAGTTGTCTTTAGTTCAAATCGTTTCGATGTTTTAGGGTAATTAGTATGTCGATTCATGAGTATATATTAACGCATCGTCTCATTTTCTTTACATAATTTAGGATTAGACACGTATCATGGCGGTTTGAAAACACGAACCGATTAATTTATCACATCAAAAATAGTAACGGGTAATCCTATGGAAACTTCTAAGGCTATTATATGCTGACACGGCTGACCGCGGGACCTCATAGGACCGCACAGATTCGCCCCTAACGAATGGATGGGGACCCTCTGGCGCCTTACTGTAAGGGGGAACTTACGCTAGCCTCTTTCGAGCGACGAATGGACTCTCGCTAGAGGTTTCGCGGAAATTACCCAAAGGGTTTGCAATAATGCACATGTATGCATACGAAAAGAAGTAAAACGATCCGTCCCCGTTAAGGACTTAATACACGCCTTCCGGAATCAAATTTCTCGCTTCTCCAGCAGAGTCGCCACTTGTTAGAGGAGGTGCCGCGGCCTAATCTCCCGGGCGGACCGAGGGGTGGACAATCTCATGGCGACGTAAGCGGTGATTGGCGCCGAAAGCAACCAATCGTGGAATCAAGCTGCTCGGCAGGACCGGAGCTCGGAGATATGGAAGAGTCGCCACCCACGAATGGGAAAATGAACACCGATCCCTTGCGGGAGACCGGTGTGGGTTCGGAAAACTTAGGTACGAGCCGAGAAGGCTAGCTCCTTTCCGGAGAAAGGCTACTACGCACCCCGACATCGCCCGGTTATGAACCACCGGCCTCCTACTCAGCATGTTAGGCGATAACGGACTAATCGTATACTTCTTTAAGTTTAAAATTCATTTGAAACCCTTTTCTTTCTCTTTTTAGAAACCGTTTTGAGCATATATTATTGAAAAGACACATCAGTAAAGAATCACCCATTTATGTTTATACATACACAGAGAGGGGGAAAAGAAGTGATTTATTTATAACCGTATTTAAATGTTATGTTGTGTGTTTATTCTATACTAACTTATTTCCCCAAAACGAGTTTATTTACATGGTTCGCACCTTAATCGTCGTTGGAACGATTTAGGTGCGTTTTAAAATCCCGTTTGATGAAGTTTACCCGAATCGCCGTTGGAACGACTCGAGTATTTGAAAACGTTAAAGTAAAAGCCTTTTAATAAGAAAACGTGGTTAAACATACAAGTCAATTTTATTTTGTACAAATTCATTAAGAAAACGATTCAAAATCTCCATTATTAACAAAGAAAACGATTTTGATTACAATGTTCGCTTAATCCGTCTTTGGAACGGACTAAGGTTTTAAAACGTGGTGTTTTGAAGACGATTTGAAATATCAATAAAAATGACTCTATTTATCTACATTAGAGATCTAAGAAAGCTCATTAGCTTAAATAATTTAATTGAAAACTCTCTTTTTATGATTTATTTTCCCCACTTATTTAATGGACTCTCTAACTATTATAATTACAATAAGACACTTATTTAAAGCAAGACTTATAATCAAACAAGGCTCATTTGAGACATGGACCCATGAATGAGCCCAAAAGAATAGAGAAAATAATTTGGACATATATATATGTACAAGTAAATCAAAAAGGAAGATATGAAAACCCAAAAATTAATATAAGAGGAATTTTATGTATATGGAAATAATAGGTACTATATACTTATACTTTAAAAATGCTAAAACAATAAGTAAATCTTATGGACAAGAGAATAATATTTACCCAAAAATAACTTCCTTCAATAATCAACAAAATAACCCAAATGTTCCCAAAACTATACATATATGTACATAATTAATATAGTTTAAATACCAAAAATGACATATACTAATATCCATCCATTATTTCTCAAAATATCAAATAACTAATATTTAAACATAGCCTAAGTTAATAGAAAGGAAATATATATATATATATATATATATATATTTATACTTATTTTGTAAAATAGGATAAAATGATATATAAACATTCTAAAATAAATATATATATACTAAAGTTTTAAAATAATTTGAAAAAACATGTATTACTTAACTATATATATATACCAAGGATTAAAAGTCTAAAAGTTAAGAAAATGGGACCGAAATGGCATTTTTTATATTTTGGCAGATTTACCGACGGAAAATCCGTCGGTAAACAGCCTTTAGTGACAGAATTGGCAAATTACAGCAGCACTCTAACATTTTCCAGATTTGTTCAAAAGCATTAAATTAAATCTAATTCAATCGTTTTGGACTTCCGAACTACCAAAGATGGATCATAGTCGAAAACGGAAGTTCCTAAAACGATGTTTTTATTTTAAAACGTTATTTGGAAACCTCTTTTAAATAAAAACTTATAATTACAACATTTTCGATACCCGAACTACCTTTTTATCGGATCACGGTTCGTATTGGGATATCCAAAACGAGGTTTTTATTTTAAAACAAAACCGAATTTTATTTAACACGAAACGAAAATTAAATAAATACGTTAATTAAATAAAACGTGACAACATAAATAAATAACTAAAGGAATAAAAACTATAGCATAAAAAAATAAATAGAAGGAGAGAATAAATTAAATAAAATAAAGAGTCTAGGCCTCGGATAATACCTTTAATTCGGTATCTGACAGTCGAAGCCGATTGATTCCACGAACCGCGAGCTCCTGTTTTTTATGAAAAATTTAGTAAAAATTGAACTTAGGAAATTTAGACATTTTCAATTTTAAGAAAAAAAAAATGTTTTTTTCCCAAAAAATCCACTTCCTCTCTCTAGAAAAATATCTAGTGTGAGAAAGCTCTCCCAAAAAATCCTCTCCCCTTTTGCCTTGGGATCCGTGCCCTTATATAGGGAAACGGGTCCCGGATCTTTGGGCGACGCCCAAAGTTGTTGGGCGGCCGCCCAACATTCGTTGGGCGATCGCCCAACAATTGTTGGGCGATCGCCCAACGCAACGTTAGGGCGCCCGCGCCCAACCATAGTTGGGCGTTCGCCCAACGTTCGTTGGACGTTCGCCCGACGTGGTTGGGCGCTCGCCCGACGACCTTCGGGGCGCACCTC
Source organism: Euphorbia lathyris (assembly GCF_963576675.1). Classification (NCBI taxonomy): domain Eukaryota; kingdom Viridiplantae; phylum Streptophyta; class Magnoliopsida; order Malpighiales; family Euphorbiaceae; genus Euphorbia; species Euphorbia lathyris. The sequence continues at coordinate 20,425,429 of NC_088918.1, read as the reverse complement.
GCGCCGTCGGGCATGTCACGTCCGTGACTAAATTTCTAGAATTTATATTTTTATATTAGTATATATTATAATTAGTGGGTGTGTGAAGTTAATTTGGTACTATATGAAAAATTTGGAGTTAATTTGAGGGTTTTATTTGTAAATTAAAAGTTAGGATAATTTTTAAAAGATTATAAAAAGATGGAGGATCAAACTGATAGTTGCCAATATATATCTCAATTCTTCTACAGAATACGAGATGATCATCTTCAGTTTTCTTTTCTTTTCTTTTTCATTCCTTTTTAAATTCATCAATTTTCTCTGAACCGTTTCTCCACCGTTTTTTTGATTTACGGAGATTCGACCGTCCGAATCACTTGAAATATAAAATATAGTCTCCTTATGTATAGATCTAAGTCCTAGCCGAAGAGTTTTTGAGTTTCGGCAGTGTTTGGAGGCAAATGGCTTAGACAGAGTTTAGAGGCGAATTGAACGGGTTTGTGGTCTTGAATTAGTAGCCAAGGTAAGTAACTATCACCTATATTTTGAGTTTTATGTATACAGATATATATATATATATATATATATAATCAAAGAAGTTTCAGGAATTGATATTTTAGGCTTATGCAGGAATTTAAAATTGGGGTTTTTCCTGATTTTGCTTTTTATTGTGAAATTACGGTTCAAATGAAGCTATTGATTATGCTTCTATGTGAATTTCAGATTTTACTTGATTATGTTGATTTAAGGCTTAATTTGGTTGATTTACATATATACATATATGTTTTTGGTTTCAATATATATCTATATTGAACAAAATAAATTTGACGATTTTTTACAAATTGTTTTTGGATTGAGAAATTTGTGCGGTTATTGTTGTTATTATTTTGGGTTGAAGTCCAAATATGATTTTTATGATACAAAAGGACTAATTGAAGCCAAATGATTTTTGGTTATCAAATAGTTTGGAATTTGATTGTGAAAGGATATTTGAGCACGTTATGATTTTATGATTTATATCCATCGAGAGTTATCCGGATCGGTGGTTCCATATTTGAAGACCATGTTCAGTGAGGGACATGGCCTGTGTACACAGTTTGAAGACCTATTGGGTATGGCAAAGAAGTGTTGGGTAAGACCATATGGGATAGGCAATGTTAAGAGACGTCTCGATTATATATGTGGTTATGGATTGATACTTAAGGGGAGAAACTCGAGGATGGATACAATGTTTTAAGTTCATTTGGATTATGTTTTCCGTTATGATTGATTTTGATATAAGGTTTTACGTTTGATTAAATCCGAGTTGGTTTGATAAACACTTATTTGATTACAATATTTTATCAGGTTTTGGTTAAATCCTATTGTTGAACTTTATCGGGTTGAGGTTTAGAATTATTGGGAGTTATATAAATGATGCTTAGAGAGATACCAATGTCAGTGATCAATGAGAAGTAAAGTGGGAGAATATATCTGATGTTTGAGGAAATAATTCATATATGAATTTTGAGGATACAATTTTGCTGATTTTAAGCACAATTGGAGGTAGGAAATTAAGAGCTATTGTGTTTGAGGATATTGCTTGGAGATTGCAAAAACTTTCATATTGCGATTTAAGTAAATCGTATTTGTTATCCATATAGTGTGATGAGAAAGTTAAATTTATTTGGAGTTATTAATGGGATGTAGGATGATGGGTATAAGAATGAGCTATATTGATTCTTTTTATTGTAAGGATTTGATTATAGAGGTTTTACGAAAATAAATAAGTCAAGACGATATTCATAGAGGAAATATGTTATCAATATAAGGTTTATATTTGATTGATGATGATGACTTGGAGTTCATATTCATCATGATTGGAGTGACAAATTATAGATATAAGTATTATTATTATGTGGAAGTAATATTATATACTGATGCAAATCATTGATTCGAATTATTTGAAGTTTAAGAAAAATATAATATCATACATATTAGCGGTTCCAAAGTGATATTTTTGAAGTCTATAGAACTTGGAGATAGGTGAAATATATTTGATATATATGCAATTGATGGAATCAATTGTGATTTAAATCTATTAAAGTGGGAGGTTTGGTTTAATGATAGGAAGATATGAAGATAAAGTATATCATATGATATTTGAAGTTATATTGTGGATTATGGTGATATTGATAAATGATGGAGTTAATGGAAGGAAACATTAGAATTTGTGGTCTTATGATGATTATGAGGAATCTTGATAATGTGAAATAAGTTTGTGATCTTGGAGATTATTTGAGGAAGAGAATTTAGATTAGAGAACGTGAATTTCGAGGACGAAATTTCTTAAAGTGGGGAGAATTGTCACGTCCTTGACTAAATTTCTAGAATTTATATTTTTATATTAGTATATATTATAATTAGTGGGTGTGTGAAGTTAATTTGGTACTATAGGAAAAATTTGGAGTTAATTTGAGGGTTTTATTTGTAAATTAAAAGTTAGGATAGTTTTTAAAAGATTATAAAAAGATGGAAGATCAAACTGATAGTTGCCAATATATATCTCAATCCTTCTACAGAATACGAGATGATCATCTTCAGTTTTCTTTTCTTTTCTTTTTCATTCCTTTTTAAATTCATCAATTTTCTCTGAACAGTTTCTCCACCGTTTCTTTGATTTACGGAGATTCGACCGTCCGAATCACTTGAAATTTAAAATATAGTCTCCTTATGTATAGATCTAAGTCCTAGCCGAAGAGTTTTTGAGTTTCGACAGTGTTTGGAGGCAAATGGCTTAGACAGAGTTTAGAGGCGAATTGAACGGGTTTGTGGTCTTGAATTAGTAGCCAAGGTAAGTAACTATCACCTATATTTTGAGTTTTATGTATACAGATATATATATATATATAATCAAAGAAGTTTCAGGAATTGATATTTTAGGCTTATGCAGGAATTTAAAATTGGGGTTTTTCCTGATTTTGCTTTTTATTGTGAAATTACGGTTCAAATGAAGCTATTGATTATGCTTCTATGTGAATTTCAGATTTTACTTGATTATGTTGATTTAAGGCTTAATTTGGTTGATTTACATATATACATATATGTTTTTGGTTTCAATATATATCTATATTGAACAAAATAAATTTGACGATTTTTTACAAATTGTTTTTGGATTGAGAAATTTGTGCGGTTATTGTTGTTATTATTTTGGGTTGAAGTCCAAATATGATTTTTATGATACAAAAGGACTAATTGAAGCCAAATGATTTTTGGTTATCAAATAGTTTGGAATTTGATTGTGAAAGGATATTTGAGCACGTTATGATTTTATGATTTATATCCATCGAGAGTTATCCGGATCGGTGGTTCCATATTTGAAGACCATGTTCAGTGAGGGACATGGCCTGTGTACACAGTTTGAAGACATATTGGGTATGGCAAAGAAGTGTTGAGTAAGACCATATGGGATAGGCAATGTTAAGAGACGTCTCGATTATATATGTGGTTATGGATTGATACTTAAGGGGAGAAACTCGAGGATGGATACAATGTTTTAAGTTCATTTGGATTATGTTTTCCGTTATGATTGATTTTGATATAAGGTTTTACGTTTGATTAAATCCGAGTTGGTTTGATAAACACTTATTTGATTACAATATTTTATCAGGTTTTGGTTAAATCCTATATATATATATATATATATATATACAGCTATGTTAAGTAAAGTTGGTTTTCATAGCTGATAGTTTCTTACTGAGATTTTTATCTCACGTTTTTAAATGTTTTAATGTTTTTAGGTGAGAAAGTACATGATATAGAGAAGGTTACCGACCGTTTAGGCGGGGTTTGGAAGTTGGCTGCTTATTGTGAGAATTATGGTTAGAACTTTGGTAGTTCAATTGTAATATAATGGCGTTGGATATTTTAGAGACTCTTAATTATTGATTATGATCTTTCTATTTCACGCCCGATGCCGATTGAGGTTATTTAGGGTCGGGTGTGACAGGGCACGCGCACCCCGCGGCCGCCGAGCGCGCGTTTCGCGCCGTCGGACGCTCACACGTCGCGGCCGCCAAACGCGCGCTTCGCGCCACCGGGCGCGCACGCTCAATGGCCCACGAGAGCGCGCACCGTGCCACCAGACCCGGGCATTATTCGGACGTCAGGAGCGTGCCACTCGTGATGCGTCCGAGCGCACGTCCCGTGCCGCCGAGCGGGCGTTCGACCACTGTCGTCCGCGTGCAGGATGCCGCTAAGCACCCGTGCCCTGCCGTTAATTTTCTTTGCTTATTATTCTTTATATTTTTTCAAAAACTTCCGGAACCAATCGCTTCAACTGTCTTGTTTTCAGGTTTTCGTCACAGGTCCTCCGACTCGGTGTCTACACCTGTGTAATTGCTTACTTCTTTCAATATATATCATACTTACTTTTCTTATTCAAATAATGAGTTATGATATATGCTATTAAGTACTGAGTTATTATGTATCTTCATTTATATCAGCTATGTTTAACACTTATAATATTTATTGACTAAATGATATGCTGATAACATGTTTGACATTAACCTATGTACTTGTGAAACATTCTGATAAGAACTCATTGAACAACAAATTACTCAGCGCGCTCTATATGTCTAAAACTTCCGCTTAACACTGAGTAAATAGAATATGTGATATAGCTGACCTATATCTGAAAACTGACCTTAGACTTACTCATTTAAACCCTTAAATGTTTTAAGTAAAACTAAGTCAGTAGCTCAACCCTTACGGGGGAGTTTGCTAAATTATACTAGGTCAACTATCATGGGGGAGCTCACACTGAGTTCCTTGCTGAATAGTTTTGCCAATATCAAAATGGGGGAGTTTGTTGAAACATCTTTCCACATAATTTTGATTTGACAAAATTGTTTAAGTATAATTAAAATACATATTCTAAACACACTAAGTTTAAATGCTTTGATTTATTTCTACTAATGTGTTTGTTCAATGTTGAGTTAAAATGTTATAAGACATAAGAATCAAAAGGCCCAGGCCCAATACGGAATCCAAGGCCCATGTCAAACAACTCAGTACACTCGGCCCGCGTATGTCAAGACGTTGCCGTTTTGAATGAAATCGCAACTCAGCAAATGGAAGGATCTAGAAGACCTTCGGGAACAACTTCAAGATGAAGATGCTGAGTAGTCTCGACAAAGCGTACAAAACAGCAGCTGGCAAAGGAAAACTTCCAGACAAAGTGTTTCCTCTTTTGGCAAAGTTCAGATGACATAGTATGCTGTCCAGTTGACCTTACCATAAAAGGAGAGACCATCTGCTGAGCTGACCAAGGACAGAAAATACATGATTGTGATTGGCCGAGAGCTCTGTGCAAGTCAGGATGACAACGACACATAGCCGTTTCCCTCCAACGGTTATTTCGAAATTCGAAATGACCGACGACCCAGATATCTCTATAAATAGTGCCATCACAAGCTTCACAATACACATAACTTGATCAAGCCATTACGCTGACCAAATCTCTACAAGTTCTACAAGCAAGAAGCAAAGCAAAATTCTTACACTACATTTCTCATATCTGTGTAAAAGTCTAGAGTGATTGTAAATCGTCTAAAGTGTCTTAGCACATCTTTGTATTAGGACAAAACACTTATCATTTCTAGAGATAGAAAGGAGAGGTTGAGTACTCGGTTTTAAGTAATCAGCGAGAGATTAGGATTGAGTAGAAGTATAGAGGAAGGTACTCTTGTCATACTCAATTGCTGATATTGTAAAAGGTTTGAGGCTCTACCTTTAAAGAGCTCAGTAGAGGATTTGAAATCTCGGAACGTGTTCCGGGGACAGGACGTAGGCTTAGAAAAAGCCGAACCTAGATAATCTGCTGAGTGAAGTATTTCTAAAACCTTTAACTCCTTATTTATATTGCTTGCTTAAATAATCAAAAACTGACCAAGTAAAGAGGTCAAGTTGAGTTGTGCGCATTAAACGTAAGACCTCAGGAATAGACTCTAAGTGCTATTTCCTGACTCAAGCTGAGAAACTGACCTAGTCACCAGTTGACTAAGCCAGTATCTTGCTGTTTACTCAACGCTGCTGTTCAAACATTTTTCCTTAGAAAAAGAAGTCTGCCCTAATTGTTAAAAAGTTTAAATAGTTCCTAACCCCCCTGGAACTATACTTGCAACTAAACAAGGGACCAACATAAATCCCATGGATTCGATATCTGGACTTGTCCAGATTATTACTTGATAACGACGGGATACACTTATCCCTTAGTGAGTCTATCGGAACACTATCCGTAGGCGCATCACGTGCGTCCTAGAAGCTATTTGGAACTAGAGAAATAATAAGCTTTGGAACTCCAATACAATATCCACATGTCAGAGTGTCTGGTTGGTAAGGGATAATTATAGGGTTTTGAAGGCATTTTGAGTTCAGGATTGCAGTATTCATCGTGCACAGGGGCCTGGTGCAGTGTGGCAGCCACCGAAGATGGGCTTCTTGAAATACAACATTAACGGATCCTTATTTACTAGCACTCGCTAGTGCGTGTTAGGAGCGACGGTACGTAAGAAAGAAGGTCAGTTCTTAATTTGTAGCAGTAGTTTGGTTCAGGGAATGAAAGAAGTAGACCTATTCATGGGTTGGGTCGGGATGGGTCGGACCGGGCTTTGCCAGGATTATGAATAAAAACTCCTACCCAAACTCAGCCCAACCTGTATTAAATAATCACCGGGTTCGGGCCGGGCTGGGCTAGATTAGAGAACCTTAATCCAAGGCCCAGGCTGGGCCCGCCCATACTATTGTTTTTATACATATAAATCTCAATCATTTCCACTTAAATAAATTCCAATATTTAAAGAAGCTGGAAATTAACATTATTAATTGAGCTGGAAATTTGACGATGATTTGGGAGACTGGGAGGCAGGGAGGCGACTGACAAGGTTACAAAAGAATGAGATGAGATATTAGACTAGGTTGAAATAGGTTTTATGTTTATTATATATTATTGATAAAATTAAATATGAATAAATTTTATAAATGGATATTAATAAGTTTTATAACCAATGTTAGTGCATTGTCGTTTTATATTTGGGATTTAGAATCAATATTAGATCCCAAGCCCAACCCATAAATTAATGGGTATGTTCGAACTTGGGCCAGGTTGGGCTAAATAGAAATCTAGCTTAACCAAGCCGGTCCCATTGTTTATGGGGCTGGACGAGCCATTGGATCTGTGAACAGGTCTAGAAAGAACCCAAGATTATTGAGGTGTTAACAGTCCGCACAAGTCTGTTATGGATGGCAAACCAAAGCTTCGGACAGGTAGAGTTTGAAACAGATGCAAAGTTGGTAATAGAACGGATACACTCGGAGTCTGTTGATCTCTCTCAATTCGGTACATTGATACAAGATTGCAGGGCCATATTACAACTTAATCCATGTTTTACAATCTCTTTTATCCCTCGTATAGCAAATGATGTTGCCCATTTAGTGGCTCGGTGCGCAAGCTCTAATGCTAGAAATTATTTTTCTAGTGTAGTGCCAGATTGGCTTACAGATGTAATTCTTAAGGATGTCAATCCTTCAGTTTAATTAGAGTTATTTCTTTCCTTGAAAAAAAAAATGGTGATTAACTTTTAGTTTATTATTATTATTATTATTATTATTATTATTATGCAAATGAAGAGGTGGGTGTAGGCTGGTTTAGTTAATTATTTATATTTAAAGTTTTTTTATATATTAATCCATATTTTTGTGAAGTTATTTAAAAAAAAAAGTCCTAAATTTTACCTAATTAACTCTGAAATGTATCCCTGAAGTATCCCATGTATCCCTACCTATCCCCACATATCCCCGTAATTAAAGTAAAAAATAAAAAAGATACTTGTTTTGCCGTATCTCATACATATCCCCAACGTATCTGTATCCTCAGAGTATCCGATGCGCATATGTCAACCTCTTAGAAGTATAGGTGCTTCATATATAGTGCAACAGAAAACATAGAAGTTAAATTCAAACAGAAGAAACTGATTTTGTTGATGAGAGATGATCAGTTTCATGATTTAATGCTTTAGATGAGGAGTGTGATAGCGACAGATTTGGAGAGTTTTGATGAGGAGTAAAACTTAGGATTTAGTATTCAACTTTAACTTTCTAATATGAGGTTTATTTTGCATTTTAAAATTTATTTATACTTAAGAATATTGTCATGATTTAGCATTCATTACACTTTTATGTTAGTTTTATAGTTTTGTTTTTTTTTTGTAAGTGCACCTTGTCTCGCTATGACGTGCACCATCATCGTGTGCCATGCGCTAAGGCTCCTTAGCGCCTTAGTGCGCAATGTGCCTTTAATAACTATGGCCTAAAAGAAGAAGAATTAGAAAGAGAAAAAGGAGAAAAGATAGAAACAAGAATTAATAATCTTCATTAAATTCAAGATAGATATTATAGTGATAGTAAAACCATGAGGTGGCAATTACGGTTATAGAAAAGACAAAAACAACATAATAGCTGCAATAGACTAATGCCAGATACCTTTAGCGAATAAGAGAAAACTAGCAGAATAGCAGCTATAAAAGACAGAATAACAAGCAATAAGAGCAATATTAGTGGTTGCACGGACACCTCTTTAGTACCATTTCTGCCTTATGTGTCCATGTCTATTTTTGTTTGAAGGTAATGTTTTAGAAATAATGTTTCCCGGTGTCTGTCCATGCAACATAGCTACTCACTTAGTTCACAAATTTCTCTTACTAGATGACAAGAAAAAAAGTCACATAGTAACTAGAACTAGAAGTATTTGATGATCATAACATGTTTTGCTTGTATTTAATTTTATGTTGCCATTCTTTCTTTTGTCTGACTTTGAGCTTCTGAGGCATGGAGCCTTTAAGGAAATTTTGTTAATCATTTTTGCAAAGTTCATAGATTGATTTATATTTGAAGGGATAAAGATACCATAACAAGAAAAGATAAAGATGTTTTGAAAATGTGGTAGCATTGTACAACTAGTGCTTAGGTGTCACAAATAGAAGCAATTGTTGAGAGCACAACATCGTTTCATGTGCATTAGCTTTACGCTTTCTGTAAGTATGCATTTTTATGTTAGTTTTATAGTTTTATAGTTTTTTTTTTTATTTTTTTGTAAGTACGTATTGTCTCGCTATGGCCCGCACCATCATAGTGCGTCATGCGTCGAGGCTCCAGGACCCCTAACGCCTTAGTGCGTCATGTGCCTTTAATAACTATGAGCTAGAAGAAGAAGAATTAGAAAGAGAGAAGAGAGAAAAGATAGAAAGGGGAATTACTATTCTTTATTAAATTCAAGATATATCTTATAGTGATAGAGACACCTCATACATGCGATACAACCATGAGGTGGCAATTACGGTTATAGAAAAGACAAAAACAGCACAATAGCTGACATCTACCTTTAGTGAATAAGAGAAAACTAGCAATAAAGGACAGAATAACAAGCAATAAGAGCAACATTAGTGGTTGCACCACCCTTAAGTTACAAAAAGCTGTCACCTAAGCAAAAGAAACACTCGTAAAAACGCAACACTCTAATCTTTGTTACTTCAAAATTCGACATGGTCCACTTATCAATTAATATAAAACAATAATTCTTGCATAATTATTTCACTTGTTAGTAATTTCATAAAATCATATATCTAATAAAATTAATTCAATACTTATTATATTTCTCTAAAATTTAATAATTAAATAATTATTGATGAGCCTTCAACAAAGAAATCAGAAAACTATAAATAAATGTTTGGTTGGAGATAACGAGGGTAGGAAATGAGAATGGGAATGGAATTTTCCCTTTGTTAATATTTGATTAACTAATATTAGAATTGGAATGAGTTTTACATCCCTTTAAACATGGAATTAATGATTCTTCCTCTTTATCCCATTAATCAATTTGATTCCCTTTCAAACACTCACTCACCCACCCACCCACAATTTTGATTTTTTTTTAAATCATTTAATAATAACTTATTAAAAATTATAATTTACAGTGGGTTTGTATGCATTCATCCAACATGGTAACATTTTTTTTGAGAGAGAAAACATAGTAACATTCATTACATAATACTAATATATTATAATTAACATAAATCTATTATTCTATCTTCAAGTGGTTTTAAATTTTTTTGTTATCATTTAATATGTATATATTCAAGTCATAAAGCCAATTTGAATTTGAATTTATTTTTATTTTTTATTAAATTTATAATACTTATTATTTAATAAATTATTTTTAATAAAAAATATATTTATTCTGAATCCGAACATTACCGAACTAAACAGTTCCAAAGGGAATAGATTTCGATTCCAGATTGAACGAAACAGACTAAATAAATAGTCATTCCGATTCCGATTTAGAAGTTTAAACCAAACGCATCCTAAAATCAAATAAATTTTTAAGAGTATAAATGCTTTGGTTGGATATATTCATGAGTATCCAATAAAACCTAAATCTAATTTTTAGTTAAAAAATTTCCATTTTTAAAGAGATTAAATGTCACGTCCGTGTTTAAAATTATTCGATATAGATTTTATAGTATTAATTAATTACGATTTTAAATACATTAAGTTAATATTTTTGTGTGTAAATTAAAAGTGTTGAGTAAGTTTTATACAAAATATAAAATAAGAGGATCGAAATCAATATTTTACCAATTCACATATTTACGAATTTACAATGAAATTTCAAGTTATGTTAAATAATAAATAAATAAAAATTTAATGGATCAACTTTTGGATCAATGTGTTGATTTTAGGTAGAAAACATATGGCATCCATAAATGTCATGTAAAAATAAATATGTTTTTACATGTGTCAATATATATGAAATTTTCCTATAATTCATCACATTGTTGTCATGAAAATAGCTAACATTAGATCCATGTGTCAACATTTTAAAAAGATAAAATATACATGTGTCAACTAATGAATATTAAATTATAATTAATACTAATTTAACATTCATACAAAAAAATTTGGTATAAAAAGGAGTGAGGGGATATAAGCAAAAAAGAAAGAGGGTGGAGGGAGGAAAAAAACAAAAACGGAAATGGACTCTTTTCAATGTATTGGAAAAATTCCTATTTCACCCTCAATGTCCCTTTCTTTTCGATCAAGCTCGATGTGATATTCCGACCACATTTCGGATCAGCTGTTAGCGGACATACCGATGAATTTTTTGTGACTCTTCGGTGACCGACGATGACATTTCGGTAACGATATTTTAAACTCAAATTATTTTTAAAATGTTATAAGTATGATTTTGAATAAGTTTGGTTTCGATAGTTTCGTCAAATATTAATAGATTTATGATTAATATTCAGCGTTTATGAAATTACTAATAAAAATGTAAATTTTAGACTTATTATCCTTTAGATTTAATAACGTGAAATTCAGTATTAATAGACTCTTAGTCGTGATACAAGTTTAAAGGTATAATGGGTCTAAAAGAATTACGACGGTTTAAAATTACTATATTAGTGACCGAAAATAATCGAATAAGAATATTTTGATCAGTAAAATATTTTAAGCAACTTTAACAGTTAGAGTTAAAATAAGTTGAAAATAGAAGGACTAATACCGATATTTTCCAAATAGAGTCGAATATAAAATTAGTACGAGAATTCGAATATAAAATAGTTCAAATAGACTTATGATAATATAATGAGTCTAACGGTATATTCGGTCTAAAATAATTATATTGGTTTAGTATTATACGTAACTATTCCGGATAAAAATAAGTCTCAGTTGTAAATGATTTAAGTAGTTTTGAATACGTTTTATTAAAATGTTCAGTATATATTGTTTAAAATATTTATATACTTTTGATCTTGATGATTTGAAGAATAATTATTTATTTTCGTGGTATTTTGAAATTGAGTTGAGAAAATGAATTTGACGATCTTATGCGAATTGTTTTAGATTGAGAAAACTATTGCGGTTGTTATTGTTATTATTTCTGTGATTTGGATTGAAGTCCAAATATGATTTCATGTTGCGATCTTTTGAACGATAGATAAAAATGGTTTTGTCCATCTAGGATTGCCCGGGGTAGGAGTTATAAGTTGTAAGACCATACCTAAGGGTGGTATGGCCAGAGTGCACGGCTGGTAGTCCTAACGTTAGGCAATGCGAGATATGAATGAGATATCTCGATTATTGATATGATTGATGTTATGATAAGCTACACGGGTGGAATTCGAGGATGGACACACAAATTTTATATTACGTTTTGGAAATGCTCGATGATTTGAATTATAATGTTTTACGTTTGATTGATCACGAGTTGGTTTGTTAAAGCAATTTATTTGATTACGAGTTTGTTCGATAAAATGTTTATTTGATTACGAGTTGGTTTGATAAAACTTTTTTTGATTACGAATTGGTTTGATAAAACGGTTTATTTGTTTTGATTTAGTTTGATAAAACAGTTATTTAATTTGATTCGTTTTGATAAAATGACTTATATATATATAAAGATTGATAACAAAGTGGAATATACAATTAAAGTATTAGCGTGTCATTCAACGTGTCAATAAGTTAAAACGAGTTAATAAGTTAAGAGAACTATCAATTAAGAGAACTACCTAAAATAGGTAAAACTACGTAGCTTTGATTCCCGATTTAAAGATCAAAAGACGTTCGGGATACGTAGGAAGCTTGATAGAATTATCAAGTCCAAGCCAAATAATTAAATAAATTTTCGGGAGTCTGAATAATTTTTTTTATATGTTAGAATATAGGTTCGGATTTCAGGCTGTACGAAGTTCGTTATCCTATATTCCGTTCATACCCGATGCCGTTTAGGGTCGGGTGTGACATTAAATTAAACTAATAAAAGTATATTGTAAAAAAAACTAATAAAAGTATCAATATGTAATATTTGGTGTACATTGAAGTGGTGGACAGTACATTAAAGTATTTGCCAAGCGCTGCATTTGACATGTATGCCTCCGTGAATGTTAAACTCCCTCTATGGTAACTTACTAATATTTGTAACAAGAAAGAGACTGCCTTTTTAATGGTTAGGTGTTATAAACTTAGAGTACCCATTATAGGTGCTCTAATTAATTAACTATTAATTAGTCCCAAATAATTAATTAATCACTTAGCTGTTGATATACGTTTGTATTAACATGCATCACTCCCCGGAAAGAGATACGACTAATGAACCAAGAGGTTGAAAACATGAAGGTCCAACTAAATGCATTACAAATGTGTAAAATGCAACTCAAGAAACAAGTAAAGGGGCACTTTATTTGTGGAGGAATCTAGCTTCTGTAAGTAAAAATATTGTACAATAGTATAAGGAATAAATATATGTATTTTATAATAACGTTTGAAATCAACCTAGGTTGCCAACATTAGAAGTAAAATTATATAATTTTAGATATTAAGGGTAAAATTAATCATGCCTGTTTAAGGTTTTTTTTTTTTTTTTTTTTCATCTTACTCCTATCTTATTTAAAATTTATAACATTAAAAAATTATATATTAATTTAATAAGTTACATTCTGAATACACATATTAATCAATTTTGGCAAATTGTATCAAAATAGAACAATTTAAATTCATTAAATATAATTCTTCTAATAAGTTTTAACTAAAATAGAATTACATATTGCATTACAAATTACAAGTCCATTAAATTTAGATAGACTTTTTCTAAAAATTCAAGATATCGCCTCGGAAAAAAATGGGTAGCTATAGATATACATTATTAAGCCACGTGGATCCATGGGATAAGAGTTCTGAAATCGCACTAATATATATCCTTCATGCCTTGCCTAAAATCACGAGATTACATTTTTGGTGAAATGTAACTTGTCATATAGTCTAAAAAAAGTTTTAATAGAATATTTTATTACTACAAGAATTTTTATTTTGGGAAGAAATCCTAATAAATAGTTAATTATAGAAAATAAAATTAAAGTAGTGTGTATGTTGGATTACACTTAGATTTGATCTGTTACAAATTGGTCACATTCATGAACTGAACCCACCCACCTCGAACAAATTCCTAAGGTCTTGTTTGGATGGAGTGTAATTAAAATAAGGTAATGTAAGGTGAAGTAACACTACAAAAAAAATAACTTACAAGCACAAATGATTAGAGACCATTCAGGTAAAGGCTATGGTCACTTTGTTTTTAACAAAGTAAGCCTTACTTTGTGTTTTTTCACCATTGGATGAATTCTACACTCCATCATCCAATGGTGAAAAAAACAAAGTAATGTTTACTTTGTTAAAAACAAAGTAAACATAGCTTGCACCAGACAATTCATAATTTTTGTCCTTAATTGTAATTTTAAAATTCATACAAAGTAAACATAGCTTGCACCAGACAATTCATAATTTTTGTCCTTAATTGTAATTTTAAAATTCATACAAGGACGACTATATTAATTGCCCCAAATTGTTTATTTAATGTAGGAAAGGGGGAAAAATTCAATTAATCGAAATTGGTTATATTTTTATATGTAAATATTTTAACTAAAGGGGACAAATTCTAATCAAACGTTTAATCTCTTCTCTCTCACACACTTTCTTCTCTTCCCTCTCCCAAAGTAGCTTTCTGTTGGCTCTTCTTATTCTTCATATGAGACCGTTTAAAAAAGTGAGCGGAGATATAGATTTCGATCGGAGGGCTTAAATCTATACATGTAACTAAGATCTCTGTATTAGTTTTTTTATTATTTAGGGATGAAAGTTAGGGTTTTGAGATTGCTTGAATTTGGGGTCTGCCATCGGAGTCGACTTCGACTCCGACTCCAAGTAGCTTTCCCACTCTAATTTGAGGAAGGACGGCCTTATACAAGTCGAGGAAAGAAGATTATCTTCGATTTGCTTCAATCTGATTTCATTTCCCCAATTTGGTTAGATATTTCTAATGATTTTATGATTTTCCTCTACTATGTGTTTTAATTTGAATTTGTGATATTTTCATGTGACTGCAATTTATGCATAAACGGTAAGATTTTGGGTGCTAGAACTTGGTTAGCGATACCACCTATATAGTGATTGCTAAGTTCATCCCCTTATAAATCAATTACAATTCACAACATATACGAGACGTCTCTTAACATTGCCTATCTCATATGGTCTTACCCAACACTTCACTGTCATACCCAATAGGTCTTCAAACTGTGTACACAGGTCATATTTCTCACTAAATATGGTCTTTAGAATTAAAATCACCCAATCGGACTACTCTTAATGGATACCAAACATTTTATTCCATATATTTATATATTGAAACCAAAAACATATATATATATATATATATATATATATATACACTTCACTTTTCATAATCAAACTCACAATTTTTCCTTTCTCCAAAATATCAATCCTTAATCAATAAAAATTCCAAAGTTAATCGACCAAACGAAACCTCAAATCAACATAACCAAGTAAAATCCGTAATTCACGTATAATCATAGTCAATAGCTTCATTTGAACTATAATTTCACAATAAAAAGAAAATTGTGAAAAACCCCAATTTTACAAAATACCTGTACAAACGCTAAGATGTCAATTTCTGAAAATTCTTTGGTTATATATATTTCTATATACATAAAACTGAAAATATAGTTGATAGTTACTTACTTTGGCTACTAATTAAAGAAAATACACTCGTTCAATTCTCCTCTAAATTCTGTCTAAGACGTTTCTCCTCCAAACACTTTCGAAACTCAAAAACTCTTCGGTTAGGACTTAGAACTATGCATAAGGATTTCAAGTGATTCGGACGGTCGAAACTCCGTAAATCAAAGAAACGGTGGAGAAACGGTCGAAGAACGACGAAGATACAGAGAAACAGAAAAAGAAAAGAAAGAAAAAGAGGTCATTGAACAACCTCGAAGAATTTGAGAATATATATCCCAAATTTGGTAAATATCAAGTTTGATTCTCCATCTTTCTATAATCTTTTAAAAATTACCCTAAACTTTTAATTTACACATAAAACCATCGAATTAACCCCAAACTTTTTCTATAATACCAAATAAAAATCACACACCCAATATTTATAATATATATATTAATATCAATATATCAATTCTAGAAATTTAGACACGGATGTGACAATTTAATTTAACTTAACTTAATTGAATTTTACAAAATAATTATAATTATAATTATAATAAGTTATATATATAATGATATATTTTATATATAAATAATTATAATTACAATAAATAATGATAAATTATATATATAATGATAAATGATATATTATATATATAAAAATTATATATATAATAAATTGTAAATTATGTATAAATAATTATAATTATAATAAATAATGATGAATTTATATATAAATAATATTAAATTATAAATTACATATAAATAATTACAATTATAATAAATAATGATGAATTATATATAAATAATGCTAAATTATAAATTATATATAAATTATAATACATTATATATAAATAATTATAATTATAATAAATAATTATGAATTATATATAAATGAGTAGAGTACTAAATTATAAATTATATATAAATTATAATAAGTAAATAATAATTTATATATAAAAATTATAATTATAATAAATAATGATGAATTGGTTTCCGAGGTAAATGTTATTTGCTCAAATAGCCATAATTTTATCAAAGGAATTAGGAAGTTTTGTTCTTCCTTTGATTTTATAAAATTCAGCCACATCTTTAGAGAGCAGAACCGGGTAGCAAATCGTTTGGCGACTACTAGGCATGAGAGGATGATGGGCGTCACTACCTTTTCTTGTCCTCCAAATTATCTTCACTCTTTTCTTTTGGAAGATGTGGTGGGGGTTAGCTTCCCTAGGCTAATCTCAGGCTAGGCTTTCCGTTTCTTTGTTTTTCCTTTTCCTGTCCTTACCAAAAAAATAATAATAAATAATGATGAATTATATATAAATAATACTAAATTATAAATTATATATAAATAATTATAATTATAACAAATAATGATCAATATAAATAATACTAAATTATAAATTATAATAAATTATAATAATAATAAATAATGATGAATTGTATATAAATAATATTAATTATAAATTATATATATAAATAATAATAATAAATTATATATAAATAATGATAATTACTGGAATTAAATTAACTAAACTAAATGCTGTTGAACTGAACTGAACTTACTTATGCTGAATTTAAGTAAAAAAAGAAGAGGACCTA
Source organism: Euphorbia lathyris (assembly GCF_963576675.1). NCBI lineage: Eukaryota > Viridiplantae > Streptophyta > Magnoliopsida > Malpighiales > Euphorbiaceae > Euphorbia > Euphorbia lathyris. The sequence goes on along the minus strand of NC_088918.1, from coordinate 20,408,242 downwards.
AGATATTTTACTAGATTATAAAATTAACACAACCTTTTGTAAATATATAATTTCAACGATTTATTTATTTATTGATTAAAAGCGGGGGATTGAGACCCGAATTCTGGACATCCTAGCTATACTGGCACCCCTAGCCCTGTCCAAGGACCCGAATGAATTAATAAATAAATAAATAATGAAAGAATACAAAAGGTTTCCGCCAAATAGGTGTTAAGAGAACCGATAATTGTCTCTACCTATCAAGTCAGCTAAGACTAGGCTATTACAGAAAGAAGGATATTCACCCCACCATGTATTTGAAGAACCAAGTCTTGCGTGATTGGCAAATGAGTCGGCGACGCAATTGTTAGATAAAATGGCTTTAGTGTTGAATAAGAAATAGCTTTAAAAGTGTGGGTATATTTGTCATTAACCTCTTTGCTCTCAAGAGCACATTTACAATCCCACATGGGAAACAAACAACCCTTTGAGTGGGTATATATAGAATTGGGCTTTAGAAGCCTTTAAATTGTGTTAAGAAGGTTTTAGCAAATATACCACACGCGCGCGCTCGCTCGTTCGTTCGCGCGACGCCCGTCCCGACCCGACTGGGCCCGAATTTTATTTTTATTTCTATCCGTTTTAACTTGTTTGAATTTTTCTTCAACGTTTTAATCAGTCAAAAACGGAACCTTATTTTTCTCCTGGTCTTACTCCACCTTCTAACGTGTAAGTGAACGTTCCAACGTTCTTATTTCAGAAGGCTATAAATACATGAGTTTCCAGTTTCTTGAACACACAGTTTTTTCGATATTCCTCTTTAATCAAACTTTCTGGGCACTTAAAATAACCTTTTGCTGTTCTATTATCTTCGACCTTGAGTGCACAGGTTCGGAGGCTTCTGTGTTAACCTTGGGGAGCGACCGGAATTACAGATTGCACCTCGGTCTGCCGAAATCGCTTTCAAGGCAGTGGCAACCGCCACGGCACAGCTCGATTTCTGTTCATTCCAATCGTATTTTCTGTAACCCTTATATATTTTCTCTCAATTTGAAAGCGAATTTCTATTTCGCAATCATGTCTGCTTTAATTGCGAAATCCCTTCCTGACCTTTCCAAACTTGAACCTCTGGACGGTCTTAACTATAAGAGATGGTCGCAGAAAATTCTGATTTTCTTTGAACAGCTCGAACTGGACTATGTTGTTGTCCAGGAACCACCCACTGACCCAAACGCTCCTGCCATGTCTCTGATTGTTCAGCAGTACGACACCCGTTCTGCAAAATACGAAAAAGACAACAAAACTGTTAGGGGTCATCTGCTAAATCATATGTCGAACCCACTGTTCGATATTTTTGTCAATAAGAAATCTGCCAAAGAAATCTGGGATACCCTCAAAGAAAAATACGGGTCTGATGATGCTGGAAAACGTAAGTATGTGGTTGGAAGATGGCTCAATTATCAAATGGTTGATGAAAAACCCATCATTGATCAGATTCATGAATATGAGAATCTTGTTGCTGAAGTTCTGGGTGAAGGCATGACAATGTCTGATTTGCTGCAAGCAAATGTCCTCCTGGAAAAATTTCCACCCTCCTGGAGTGATTTCAGAAACCATCTGAAGCATAAGAAAAAGGACTTCAGTCTTCAGGAGCTTGTCAGCCACATGAGAACTGAAGAAGCAAATCGAATGAAAGATAAGCAACTTTCCTCTAAGTCTGTTTCAATTAATGCTAATATTGTTGAATCTGCTGTGGTGCCAAAAGACAGGAACAAAGGACCTTCAACCAAATTCCAACAAGGCTCAAACCAAAACAAGCCTTTCAAGAAGAATGGAAGAATTCAGAAGAAGAAAGTAGTGGAATGCTTTGTGTGTGGTAAACCTGGCCACAAGGCATTTCAGTGCTACCAAAGGAAGAACCAACAGAACACCAATCATAATCCAAACAACAGAGCTGCTCCACAATCCAATCTAGTAGAAAATGAAGAAATTATTGCTGCTGTTGTGGTTGAAGCTAATCTGGTGGAAAACAAAACGGACTGGGTTCTAGATACTGGAGCTACAAGGCACTTATGCTCAAACAAGGACCTGTTTAATCACTTTGAGGACGCTGCCGATGGGGAATGCGTCTACATGGGAAACACCACTACTGCTGGTGTTGTCGGTAAAGGAACAGTTTTAATTAAGTTAACTTCTGGAAAAAGCTTGTCTTTAAATAATGTGTTGTATGTGCCTGCTCTTCGTAGGAATCTTATTTCTGGTAGCTTGCTAAACAAGGCTGGTTTAAAAATTATCTTTGAGGCTGATAAGGTTATTCTCACTAGGAATGGGACTTTTGTGGGAAAAGGGTACCTAGCTGATGGCCTCTTTATTTTGAACACTGTCCATGTGAATTCTGTTGGAATTAATGCAACTACATCTGCTTCCGTTTACTTGAGTGAATCCATTGATTTGTGGCATGGTAGATTAGGACACGTAAATTTTGCTTCCATTAAAAAATTGGGAAATATGCATGTTATAAATGTTACTAATTCTGAAATTAACTCCAAATGCTCTATATGTGTGGAAGCAAAATTTGCAAAGAAACCTTTCTTACCTGTTGAGAATAGAAGCACAGAACTGCTTGGTTTAATTCACTCTGATTTAGCTGATTTTAAAAATTCTGTTAGCAAAGGTGGCAAAAGATATTACATTACTTTTGTTGATGACTTCTCTAGATATACCAAAGTGTATTTATTGAAATCAAAAGATGAGGCTGAGCATATGTTCATTAAGTTTAAATCAGAGGTAGAAAATCAATTAGATAAGAAAATAAAAAGGCTTAGGTCCGATAGGGGAGGAGAATATGGAACTTTTTTCCTTAAGTCCTTTTGTGAAAATAATGGCATTGTACATGAGACTAGTGCACCGTATACACCTCAACAAAACGGTATAGCTGAAAGGAAAAATAGAACTCTTAAAGAAATGATGAATGCCATGTTAATTAGTTCTGGGTTATCTGATAACATGTGGGGGGAAGCTGTCCTATCTGCATGCTATATTCTGAATAGGGTTCCTCATAAAAAATTAGATAAAACTCCTTATGAACTGTGGAAGGGGTTTGCACCAAATTTGAATTTTTTGAGAGTTTGAGGTTGTCTTGCTAAAGTTGCATTTCCATCCTTTAGAAAGCCTAACATAGGACCCAAGACCTTTGATTGTGTTTTCATTGGTTATGCCTCAAATAGTGCCGCTTATAGGTTCATGAATCTGAACGACTATAGCATATGTGAATCTAGAGATGTAGTGTTTTTTGAAAACACCTTTCCCCTAAAGAAAGACAAACAGTGCGAGGCAAACTAGTGCTTCTACTCCATTACCTTTTCCTACTCCAATTGTGTCTGCTTCATCTCTACCTCAGGATGAGAATGAAAATGATGTTGCTTTTGAACCTAGGAGAAGCAAAAGGAGAAGAATAGAAAATAGCTTTGGACCAGACTTCATTTCAGCCTTTCTATTAGAAAATCCAGATAACATTACTGATGAGACTATGTCTGCCTATCTAATAGAAGAAGACCCAAAAACATATAAAGAAGCTGTTACCTCTATAGATGCTGATTTTTGGAAAGAAGCTATTAAGAGTGAAATAGATTCCATTATGGCCAACCATACATGGGAATTAGTTGATCTGCCAAAAGGCTCTAGACCTATAAGGTGTAAATGGATATTTAAACGAAAATTGAGGCCTGATGGATCCATTGAAAAATTTAAGGCTAGATTAGTTGTAGTGGGCTATAGTCAAAAGAAAGGAATTGACTATTTTGACACATATTCTCCTGTTACTAAAATCTCTACTATTAGAGTTCTTATTGCAATTGCAGCAATTCGTAACTTGGTGATACATCAAATGGATGTAAAGACGGCATTTCTAAATGGGGATTTAGAAGAGGAGATCTATATACAGCAACCAGAAGGACACGTCATACATGGACACGAGGACAAAGTGTGCAAATTGAAAAAATCACTCTATGGGTTGAAACAAGCACCCAAACAATGGTATGAAAAATTTAACAGTGTTTTACTTTCCAATGGGTATGTGGTTAATGGATCGGATACATGTGTCTATTCTAAATCTTGTGATTCGAACTATGTGATTATATGCCTATATGTAGATGATATGCTTATCTTAGGGACAAGCTTAGATGTGGTTAATGACACAAAATCCTTTCTTTCTTCTCACTTTGACATGAAAGACATGGGAGAAGCGGATGTAATTCTTGGCATCAAAATTACTAAGACAAAAAATGGGTACTCATTAGGACAATCACATTATGTTGAAAAACTGTTGAAAAAGTTTAACAGTTTTGATGTAGTTCCAGCTATAACTCCTTATGATCCTAGTGTAAATTTAACAAGCAATAAGGGAGGAAATAGTGTCTCCCAAGAGGAATATGCTAAGATCATAGGCAGTGTAATGTTCCTAATGAATCATACTAGACCGGACATAGCTTATGCTGTTAGTAGATTGAGTAGATATACTCACTGTCCAAATAATGAACACTGGAGTGCACTTTATCGCTTATTGAAATACTTAAGAGGTACCATGAATTATTGTTTGCACTTTACTAAATTTCCTGCTGTTTTAGAAGGATATACTGATGCAAATTGGGTATCTAACAATGATAAGGTGAGTTCCACCAGTGGCTATGTTTTTGTTCTAGGTGGTGGTGCAGTGTCTTGGAAATCATCCAAGCAAACTTGTATTGCTCGATCAACCATGGAATCTGAATTTATAGCTCTTGAACTAGCTAGTCAAGAAGCAGAATGGTTGAGGGCACTAGTAGCAGATGTTCCATTGTGGGGGAATTCTTCTGCACCCATTTCAATGCATTGTGATTCACATGCAGCTATCGGTACTGCAAAGAATAGTGTCTACAATGGAAGGAGAAGACCTATTCGCATTAGACATGGAATTTTGAAACAACTCTTGAAGAATGGGGTAATTGCCCTAGACTATGTGAGGTCGGAAAAGAATCTAGCAGATCCCTTTACCAAAGGATTACCTAGAAGTGTTGTACTTGAGTCGTCGAGGGGAATGGGACTAAAGCCTGTTGAATAAAGGAAATATGGTGGACAACATTCGTGGTCAAACGAAGCCATATTGTCCTCGATATGCACTATATCTCTCCCATTCCTATGGCAAATAATAGTGATTGTGTAATCCATAGCCCGATTAAGTGGTGGTTCATGTTCATGGACTTGATGGATGTGTTTTGAAGGTTGAGTTACGAGAAACTCTTAATGATCTCATTTTGGAGATCACCTACTTGAGTGTGGAGGTGGGCCGCCTTCTATGAAAGACTTAGGCAGTCTTTCTAGAGCACTCATAAGATCCAAGGTGTACGCATGGCCTTCAAAAGCGTTGTAAAGTTTTATCGCGGAACAGCAAAAGTTTTTTTAAGGTTATTTACGTGTTGTGGGGGTCTCAGATGAAGTTTCAGAAGTTCAAGAGCAATTCACTTCCAAAACGTCACTCTGTTGCCTCATCTCACTACGTATCAATTCAATCGAAAGACATTGATATTTAAGTTTTCATAACCTTGTCCTACTCGTTTTATTTGCCCAGAAAATTATTTCCTTTGTACTATTTTAAATGTTTTTATAAAGCCATTTGTGGGGGATTGTTAGATAAAATGGCTTTAGTGTTGAATAAGAAATAGCTTTAAAAGTGTGGGTATATTTGTCATTAACCTCTTTGCTCTCAAGAGCACATTTACAATCCCACATGGGAAACAAACAACCCTTTGAGTGGGTATATATAGAATTGGGCTTTAGAAGCCTTTAAATTGTGTTAAGAAGGTTTTAGCAAATATACCACACGCGCGCGCTCGCTCGTTCGTTCGCGCGACGCCCGTCCCGACCCGACTGGGCCCGAATTTTATTTTTATTTCTATCCGTTTTAACTTGTTTGAATTTTTCTTCAACGTTTTAATCAGTCAAAAACGGAACCTTATTTTTCTCCTGGTCTTACTCCACCTTCTAACGTGTAAGTGAACGTTCCAACGTTCTTATTTCAGAAGGCTATAAATACATGAGTTTCCAGTTTCTTGAACACACAGTTTTTTCGATATTCCTCTTTAATCAAACTTTCTGGGCACTTAAAATAACCTTTTGCTGTTCTATTATCTTCGACCTTGAGTGCACAGGTTCGGAGGCTTCTGTGTTAACCTTGGGGAGCGACCGGAATTACAGATTGCACCTCGGTCTGCCGAAATCGCTTTCAAGGCAGTGGCAACCGCCACGGCACAGCTCGATTTCTGTTCATTCCAATCGTATTTTCTGTAACCCTTATATATTTTTTCTCAGCAATTACCCTCCCGCAGCATGTGAGAAACCACAAACCTCATATCCGACATTTATTCCAATCCTTCAACGATTTATTTATATATTAAGATATTTTACTAAAATTAAAAAATTTACACATCCTTATCTTGACATTTTTTATAACATTTTTTATACCATTTTAACAACTTTAGTCTAACAATTTACATATATACTAATTTCTAACATTTTCTATATACTAATTTTCCTATGTACTAACCTATATACTAATTTCTAATATTTTTTTACCATTTTAAAATATCAATTACTATGCATAATTATAGTTGATAAGTATAATAATAAAATATTTTAAAATTAACTCAATTATGAGATTTCCTAACAAATTAGAATATATCAAAGAAACTTAATTTCTAAGCATAATTATATTTTATAAGTATGATTATAAAATATTACAAAATTAAGAGTTTTTCGAACAAATTAGAATTTCTAAGCACAATATTACAAAGTTAAGAAATTTCCTAACAAATTAAAATTTCTAAGCACAAATTAGAATATTGCGCCATTGTTTGTTATCATTACGGCATCAGGTAAAATCTTGAAAGCGCCTTCAGCACCAACTGACTTATTTTTATCAGGATGAAGAATGAGAGCCAGTTTCCTGTAATGTTTGCGGATTGTGTCATCATCAGCTGACGGTTCCACGCCAAGAACTGTATACCAATTTATTTCCCCATTTATTCTTTGTTTGGAAGAGATATACACTTCAAATGTTGCTAGAAACTGAGAAGGACCATCAAGATCAGGATACAAGCAGGGCACCTTCAAAGCAAGACTTTTTACCCCATCAATGGCCATCTCTATGAACTTCTGTTCCGCCATCATCTTAGCTACGAAGGCGTCTTCGATATCACTCGCCCAGATGCTTTACTTGCTGCTGATTGGCTTGGGCAGGGTTCTGGTTACATCAAGGATGAAGGCTTCTTCGATATCACTTGCCCAGAGCTTCCATGCCAAATCAAGGATGGGGGGCTGAGTTCTTGTGCATAGAATGTCATGCCTGATGTTTGTCAAATGTCTGAACATCCTTAGAAACTGCTGCTGATCTTTGAAAATTCGTGGAACTTTTGATACATTTGTTTCTTAGTTTGTATTAGTTATCTCTTCACATCAGGTGGTCAGGTCAGGTGTAGGCCTGATACCTCTTGGACCAAGGAAAAAGGTCATGTAAGGTGAGACTTTGTGTTCAATGTGTTTGCTTTTATCTGTGGGGTATTTAGTTTCTTGCTTTGTGAAACAGAACAATGCATGTATGCCGATGTGGAAGGCATACATCTGCATCGTGGTTATTGTCAAATTTGTAGAATAACTGAGCATTTTCAACTTGTGAGTTCCTATTCATTTGAGATATTAAATTTGTTTTGGATGATAAAGCTTAGATTTTGGCTGTAAATTTCCACTGTATTCTGCAGAATTCTTATTGCTTTGAGCTAGTATGACTTTTATATTGTAGGTACCGAAAGATTGTGATGTATGGAGCAAAATGTCCATAAAGTTAAACATTATTGCAACAGATCTAAAAGTTCGAGATTAGGAAGAAAAACACAATTAACCTGCATTACCCATCAAACAAAGTTTGATGGGATTCGACCTCTTATCAAAATAACAATCTCCTAGAAATCTCTGCAGCTCATCTTCATGTTTGTTTCTGCATTTCGTTGTCTGTCTTGATCAGTCATGGATCCGTGATATCTGTGATCTTCTTATAATAGTAATGGCTACTTGCTAGTATTGGTGTGTCTGGTTGTAGTTTAAATACAGGTGATTGTGGCAGCATTAGACTCATTTTACTTAAGCTACTCTTAGGTGAAGATTCCACAGTAAAACTCATAAAAGGAATGCCTTGTAAATTGTAGTCCTTTTGCCTTGTAAAAGGAATGCTTTTAGAACTTAATGTAAATTTACCTATTTGATTTGTCTGAATGTTGTGTTGGTTGTTATTTTAGGAATTAGAGGGTCAAAATAGTCAATGAAATTATTTGATCACTTCTGTTGGAATCTTAGGTGTCAATTCAGAATTCATCTTTAAACTAAGAAATAGATTTTAGAAGTTTAAGAAAAAGATATATTGAGCAATTTCAGCAATGAGAATTATTTGTATTCATAGTATAATAGTGCTATCACAAAAAGTGCAAACTATTATAAGTTTCACGACGGAGTAAAAAGTTACCAAATTTATTTAGTGCGCACAAATTGAGAGGGATATAAAAGACCATTATGAACTACACATTTTATTTCACTCGTCTTCTTCATTGAGCATTTTTGTTTTTACGTACGCAAGTGTAACGGCCTCCCAACGAACCAATTTTATATTAGGCACTGGTGGCGAAAAGTCGCAAACGTTGGAATAGAGAAGTTACACAAGACACACATAAAATCAAAAGTGTAATATTTCAATTTCAGTTTTAATTTCAAATCTTGAAATTTTTATTTTCAATTCGCCATCATTTTTACTCAAGTCATTATCTTTATAGTGTTAATTATAAATTTATAAATTTAGTATTTAGGACTTGGTTCCGTATGGTCTCTGTATTCACCTATTACTATTAGTTAATAAGTTTATATATTTATATGTTTATAAATTTTATCTTTATAATTAAAAATTATGTATATATTTTTAATTGGGCTTATATGGGTTGGACTTGGGATTTGATTTTAAGTCCGAGTCCGCCTAAGTTAATAGTGGACTGGATAGAGCTTGGACTAAGCATTTTTACATAAAAGTCCCCCGGACCAACCCGACCCATGGATAGGCCAAGTGAGTATAGCATGTCTTATCTTGAATTTGAATTTGGACACAGTTCTTCATTTTGTTTCATGTCATTTGGTAATTCTTTATCTTCCTTGCATATAATTGTACAAAAATTGTCACGTTCGTGTCTAAATTTCTAGAATTTATATCTAGATATTAATATATATTATAGTTATTGGATGTGTGATTTTTATTTGGTGCTATAGAAAAAGTTTGGAGTTAATTTGATGGTTTTATGTGTAAATTAAAAATTTAGGATAATTTTTAAAAGATTATATAAAGATAGAGGACCAAACGGAATCTTTACCGGATTTGGGATATATTGTAATAACCGTAATTTTGATCAATCTATAAGCATATAGATGTAATTATTATTTAATTTACTTCTTTAATAAATAAGTCTATTTATTAATTTTTAATTATAATTCCTTTTACAACCTAATTACTTTTACCAAACATACCCTTAGCCACTTAAAACAGTTTTGATCTTCCCTGTAAAAAAAAAAAAAAAAACACAGCCGACAGTCTTGATGCAAATCCCTAAAACTTCATAACTTTCCTCTTTTCAAAGCTTTGATCATCAATTAAAAAGTGAGTCTCTAATCTCTTATTATATTTGTTTATCTCACAAATCACATACATAGTCTTCCTGTCTCCTTTTGTTCTTCTTCTCTGTTTCCGGCGATGTGCTGCAAATTTTTTTTAAAAGAAAAGAAAACCTTGTGTTCACATCATTATGATTTTGATAAATAATTAATGAAGGGTTTTGGGTGCCTTGAGTTTTGAAGATTCAATTTGTTTTCTATTATCAATGCAAATTTTCATGTGGATTTACAATTTAGGGATTTTAGTGGAAGCAAATTCGTAATTTGCTGTACAAAGCCTTATGTTAACTTAAAAGAGTTTTGTTTCAAACCTTGTTAAATATATTTCAATTTAATTGAGAGGGTGTGTTGTGGGTTTTCGATTTGTTTTCAAATTGTTTTTAATTGTGCTGTGAGTTTTCATTTGTGCTATGCTTTCTCAAATTTTGTTTTTTTGAAATCTGTTTTCATCTCTTTTTGTGCTAGCAGTAGCAAAGTTTAGTTTATGGTTTTGAAAATTATTTATTAGTTGTTTCATTAAGGTTTAATTAATTTTCCCCTAAAATGTTAATTGTCCCCGTTAGTTTAGATATGATTAAGATTAGTTCGCTCATTCCCCCATTGTTATTGAATCAATAGGAAATCCTGATATTCTTCCTGTCGATTGAGAGACGAGCTGTCGGGATTTGACATCGGCTTAAGTTCCAGGTGAGTGGAAATTATAGTATACGACACTGTTTAATTGAAATATCAGACTTTAAACTGTTTATAAAAAAAAATAGCATTTGACAGTATTTTCCCTTTCGTAAAAACGTATATTTTGAACCTTATCATTTTTACTAACTATCCTTAGTATTAGGGCGTATATTCTGGGAACAGGCCTTTATATTAAATTGTTTGATTATCAGTTACATTGAAATTTTTAAGATTTTGATTTGATATGATCTGTACTTTCTGATACGCGATTTATCGCACTTATTAACTTTGTTTTAGAAATCTGATATTTCGTTCAATCAGTTGTGATTTTCTGATTTATATATGTATACTATATATTTTCAAACTGGTACAAGTGCTCAGTATATCTGTATCTGTTATCTGGCCTCTCACCGTTCTTCATAACATTAGGTCCTTGCATTTGTCTTTGAGTCAGGTTGTCAGTTGTCAGTTTGTCGTCAGTTGTGTCAGCATTAGAATCATGCACAAGATCGGTGAAGGCGATTATCTGTTATCTGTATCTGTTATTGGTAGCGCTTACCATTTATCTGTCCCTAGTGGTGTGCAGTATCACCACTCTGTTACACTGTACCATGTGTTTTGAAGCTTTTGCCTTATTTTCTGATTATTCTAATTTTTGATATTTTGAAAGGCTTTAGTATTATATTTGACAATTGATTTCCAGTATTTGAATCGATTATATTATTTTGACCCTTTGGTTTAACTGATTTTGAAATACTATATTTCGAACTATATTTGCCATGATTTAAAAGTATCAGCTTGCCTGCCTGTTCCCTTTCTGTTGTGTGCTGTAGCTACTACTCACTGAGGTTTTCGCTCGTATAGACGAAAATCTCATACCACGTTGAATCTTTCTTTTTCAGATTAAGGTCTCTGTTCGTGAGGTAACTATTGGATTGATGTTGAAGGAGATTGCCTAATAAATTAGCTTTATATTATCGTTGGAGAATTTTGATTATTGAGGTTTAGACTTGCACATTTGATTCTTTTAAGGTTTATTCATGTAATTGAGACGACTTTGATATTCTGTTAGTAAATTTTGGAATTTCTATTAGTTCAGAATTAAGGCTAGCATAGATTAAAGTTAATTTAATTTAGGGTAAATTTCAAATAAAACCCATGTGGTTTCACTAATTTTCAGATAAAGGATTGTGGTTTACTTTTTGTCAAAACGAGGATTGAAGTTTTCAACTTTAGCAAAATAAGGACTTTTTCGATTGATACTATTAAAATCACCCTTGACGACTTCAAAAATGACATATTTTAAGAACTACTAATATTCTAAGCAACTTTAATTCTTCAACTTTTTTATTTTGAGATCATTTAGATGAAGTTTGGTAAAGAGAGAGAAAGTTAATGTTTAGAGAAAGAAAGTTCCAAAAAAGATGATTTTCGAAAATCGAAAATGTAGTTCCATAGAAAATATGACATTGAACAACTTTAATTCTTGAAAATTTTCATTTTAAGGTCGTTAAAGATAGTTTTAATAGCATTAATCCAAGTGTGAAACCCCAATCCTCGTTTTGACAAAAAGTAAACCACAGTCCTTTATCTGAAAATTAGTGAAACCACAGGGGTTTTATTTGAAATTTACCCTTTAATTTATGCGCCGGTCATGGCCTGTGTTGGGTCGTGACAAAGGTGGTATCAGAGCCAGGTTTAGGTTCTTATAGACTTACGGTATAGGATTCACATGTTCTGTTCGTATTCCTTATCTTACATATCTATCTGGGTCTTCCTATTTACTCATTTTCAGTACCTCGTTGCTAAAGTGTCTAATTTTGCTGCATGGATAGGTAATCATGCCTCCTAAAGGAAGAAAAAGAGGCAAGAATACGGTTAATGTTAGTACTAGGAGTAGGGTGACTGTTGAGAATTCATCCCAGCTTGATGGGGGAGCTTCACACCCTATTGGAGGAGCAGCTCCAGCATCTGAACCAATATTCCAACCAGCTGGAGGGTCATCTCAGCCCACTCGTACAGCTTCAGCCTCTCAGCCTGCTCAAATATCTAACACTGATTTGGCTGCTGGATTGCAAGGGGTCTTTCAAGCAGTTGAAAGACTAACAAATGTGGTAGGGGAAAACAGACAACCAAGAACTACAGGATCTGCTATACCTAATGATAGAGCTCAATTACAGGATCTCAGTGACTTCTTGAGGTTACAACCCCCAAAGTTTTCGGGTGAGGATTCTGTAATAGATCCTATGGATTTTCTGGATGCTATGGGCAGATGTTATGAGGTCTTGGGATGCACCAGTGATAGGATGGTACTGTTAGCAGGGAATCAGTTACAAGGAGTGGCATGTAGTTGGTATCTTTCCAAGAGAGGGAATGGACTTGATAACGCTTTCCTTTGGCCACAGTTCCGTGATTCCTTCTTAGAGAGGTTCCTTCCTCCTAGTGTTAAGGAAGCTAAAGCTTTAGAGTTTGAAGTGCTGAAACAGGGTGGTATGACTGTGAGTGAATATGAAATGAAATTCACTCGACTTGCTCGTTTTGGTGAGCATCTTATTCCAACTGAGGAGAGGAAGGCAAGGAGGTTTGAAAGGGGACTTCGGGACAGACTGTTAGATCGAATTGCTCCTCTACGATTGTCTAGCTTTGAGGAGGTGGTGGATCGATCCAGGCAGATGGAGATGTTTGATGATTAGCGTAGGGCTCGTGATCAGAACAAACGTGCTCGATATGACAACCAGAGTGGTCAACATAGTAGGGGAAGTAACTATTCAGTATCTCATGGGTCCCATTCCTTACCTGGTCAAGGGGGGCAATACTCCAAGAATAATCAAAGATATGGTCAGAGAGCTCAGTCCACTGGTACTCAGAATAGTCAAAGTTCCTCTAGATCAACATTCCCTACTTGCCAGCTTTGCGGTAAATTCCATGGTAACTCTCCGTGCCATCGAGCAACTGGGGCTTGTTTTGGTTGTGGTCAGGTGGGACATAAAAGAAAGGATTGCCCAAGCAGTAACACAACACCAGCTGTGGGGCAGGATACAGTTTCTACTCCTTTTATCGGTACCCAGCCATCTTCTCAGTATGGTGGTAGAGGCCAGAGTTCAGGAGGTCGAGGTCAAGGTGGTCGAGGTCCCAATTCAGCTCTTAATCATGCAACAACAGGTCGAGGTCAGTCTAGAGCCTTTGCTCTGACACAGCAGGATGCTCAGGCATCTAATGCAGTGGTGACAGGTACCATTTTTGTATGTTCATTTGATGCTAGAGTTTTGATTGATCCTGGTGCTACACATTCCTTTGTTTCTCCTTGTTTTTCTATGAAATTTGGTGTACCACCCACTATGTTAGATTGTCCTTTATCTGTGGCAACACCTATAGGAGATGTCCTTGACATAAACCTAGCTTTTAATAATTGCTTAGTAAAAGTAGGGGAAAGGAAACTCTTAGCTGATCTTGTATTACTTGAAATGTTAGATTTTGATGTGCTTTTGGGAATGGATTGGTTAGCCTCATATCATGCCTCTTTAAACTGTTATAGCAAGTTAGTAACTTTCAAAATTCCTGGGGAGATAGAATTTCAATTTCAAGGAGATCGTAGCATGGCTCCTCATAGTCTTATTTCTGTTATTGCTGCAAGAAGATTGTTGCATAAGAACTGTGAAGGGTTTCTAGCTTATGTTAAGGATACTCAAGCAAAGGGTGTCGAGTTGGAGAATGTTGATGTGGTGAATGAGTTTGCTGATGTTTTTCCTGAAGACTTGACAGGTTTGCCACCTGAAAGAGTAATTGATTTCTGTGTTGACTTAGCACCCGAAACAAGACCCATATCTATGCCTCCTTACCAAATGGCTCCTGCTGAACTAAAGGAGTTGAAGGAACAACTGCAAGACTTGCTTGACAAGGGGTTCATCCGCCCTAGTGTCTCTCCTTGGGGTGCTCCTGTGTTGTTTGTGAAGAAGAAGGATGGATCAATGAGATTGTGCATTGATTATCGACAGTTGAACAAGGTCACAATACGTAACAAATACCCTCTCCCTCGAATTGATGATCTATTTGATCAGCTCCAGGGTGCAAAGTACTTTTCTAAGATTGATCTGAGATCCGGTTATCATCATTTGAGGGTTAAAAATGTGGACATACCTAAGACAGCTTTCAGGACTAGGTATGGTCACTATGAATTTCTAGTGATGCCTTTTGGCCTCACAAATGCTCCTGCAGCTTTTATGGATCTAATGAATAGGGTGTTTAAGCCCTTCCTTGATCATTTTGTGATAGTGTTCATAGATGATATCCTGGTGTATTCTAAAAGTAAAGAAGAACATGAGCAACATTTGAGACTTGTTCTTCAGACCCTAAGAAAGAACCAATTGTATGCCAAGTTCTCAAAATGTGAATTCTGGTTAGATAGTGTCGCATTCTTAGGGCATGTAGTATCCAAAGATGGGGTGAGTGTTGATCAGAAGAAGGTTGATGTTGTTCTTCATTGGCCAAGGCCTAGTTCAGTATCGGAGATTCGAAGTTTTCTTGGGTTAGCGGGTTACTATCGACGTTTTGTGCAAGACTTTTCTCGAATAGCTTCTCCTTTAACCAAGTTAACCCAGAAGAATGTGAAGTTTCAGTGGTCAGAAGCGTGTGAGAAGAGCTTTGAAGAATTGAAAGTTCGTTTGACTTCAGCACTAGTGTTAGCTCTTCCATTTGGATCGGGGGGCTACACAGTGTTTTATGATGCTTCAAGGGTTGGACTGGGTTGTGTACTGATGCAACATGGTCATGTGATTGCATATGCTTCTCGCCAATTAAAGCAGCACGAAAAGAATTATCCAACTCATGATTTGGAAATGGCAGCAGTGATCTTCGCGCTGAAGATATGGAGACATTACTTGTATGGGGAGACATGTGAGATTTTCACTGACCATAAAAGTCTCAAATACATCTTTGATCAGCGTGATTTGAATTTGAGGCAAAGAAGATGGGTGGAGTTTCTCAAGGATTATGATTGCACAATTCAGTACCATCCAGGGAAAGCAAATGTTGTAGCAGATGCTTTAAGTAGGAAATCTCTAGGAAGCTTAGCTCATCTTTCCGTAGTTAGGAGACCTTTGATTGGTGATATTCATGAATTGATTGACCAAGGAGTAGAAATCGAGGCAACATCTGAAGCTTTGGTAGCTCATTTTCGTGTTAGACCTATTCTATTAGATAGAATCAAGGCAGCCCAACAAGAAGATCCTCAATTGTGTAAAGTTAAGGATGATGTTTGTCAGGGTAAGGTTCAAGACTTCATGATTGGTGATGATGGAGTTCTTCGCTACGGGACTAGACTGTATGTTCCTGATGTTGACGATTTAAAAAGAGAAATTTTGGAGGAAGCACATTGCTCAGCTTATACAGTTCATCCTGGTTCCACTAAGATGTATAGAGATTTAAGGGAGTTATACTGGTGGAGCGGAATAAAGAGAGATGTTGCGGACTTTGTTGCTAAATGCCTTACTTGTCAGCAAGTCAAGGCAGAACATCAGAGACCGTCTGGGTTGCTCCAACCATTGCCTATTCCTGAGTGGAAGTGGGAGAACATTGCTATGGACTTTGTGGTAGGATTGCCTCGTACTAGGGGAGGGTATGATTCCATTTGGGTGATAGTCGACCGTTTAACTAAGTCTGCTCATTTTCTTCATGTGAAGATAACTTATGATTTTTCTAAGCTTGCTCAGTTATACATTGATGAGATTGTTAGACTTCATGGAGTCCCAGTCTCTATTGTGTCGGATCGTGGTGCTCAATTCACTTCTCGATTCTGGAAGAAATTTCAAGAAGCACTAGGTACAAGACTTCAGTTTAGCACAGCGTTTCATCCTCAGACGGACGGACAGTCAGAGAGGACTATTCAGACTTTAGAGGATATGCTTCGGGCTTGTATTTTTGATTTTGGCCAAAATTGGGATCATTATTTGCCTTTGGTAGAGTTTGCTTATAACAATAGCTATCAAGCTAGCATTGAGATGGCACCTTACGAAGCCTTGTATGGTCGTAAGTGTCGGTCGCCAATTTGTTGGGATGAGGTTGGAGAAAGGAGACTCACTAGACCTGAATTGATACAGTTGACTTCAGATAAAGTTCGTGTTATCCGTGATAGACTCTTAACAGCTCAGAGTAGGCAAAAGAGTTATGTTGATCCGAGGTGCAAGAATGTGGAATTTCAGGTCGGTGATCATGTATTTCTGAAGGTCTCTCCGATGAAAGGAATCATGCGTTTTGGCAAGAAAGGAAAATTGAGTCCGCGTTATGTAGGCCCGTTTGAGATTCTTGAAAGGATTGGAGCAGTTGCATATCGTTTAGCTCTTCCACCTGATTTCTCTAAGGTTCACCCGGTATTCCATATATCGATGCTTAGGAAATATATTCCAGATACTTCCCATGTTTTGAAACCTCAAACTATACAAGTTAGAGATGATCTATCATATGAGGAGCAGCCTATAAAGATTTTAGACAGTCAAGTTCGGAAGCTGCGTTCAAAAGAAGTTCCTTTAGTAAAAGTTCTTTGGCAAAACCACTCTGGTAGTGAAGCCACTTGGGAGACTGAATCCGAGATGCGAGTTAGATATCCTCATTTATTTAACGATCCAGGTTAGTGTCCTAGTAATTTAAATTCGGGGACCGAATTTCTTTTAGGGGGGAAGAATGTAATAACCGTAATTTTGATCAATCTATAAGCATATAGATGTAATTATTATTTAATTTACTTCTTTAATAAATAAGTCTATTTATTAAATTTTAATTATAATTCCTTTTACAACCTAATTACTTTTACCAAACATACCCTTAGCCACTTAAAACAGTTTTGATCTTCCCTGTAAAAAAAAAAAAACGCAGCCGACAGTCTTGATGCAAATCCCTAAAACTTCATAACTTTCCTCTTTTCAAAGCTTTGATCAGCGACTAAAGTTAGAGTTCATCAATTAAAAAGTGAGTCTCTAATCTCTTATTATATTTGTTTATCTCACAAATCACATACATAGTCTTCCTGTCTCCTTTTGTTCTTCTTCTCTGTTTCCGGCGATGTGCTGCAAATTTTTTTTAAAAGAAAAGAAAACCTTGTGTTCACATCATTATGATTTTGATAAATAATTAATGAAGGGTTTTGGGTGCCTTGAGTTTTGAAGATTCAATTTGTTTTCTATTATCAATGCAAATTTTCATGTGGATTTACAATTTAGGGATTTTAGTGGAAGCAAATTCGTAATTTGTTGTACAAAGCCTTATGTTAACTTAAAAGAGTTTTGTTTCAAACCTTGTTAAATATATTTCAATTTAATTGAGAGGGTGTGCTGTGGGTTTTCGATTTGTTTTCAAATTGTTTTTAATTGTGCTGTGAGTTTTCATTTGTGCTATGCTTTCTCAAATTTTGTTTTTTTGAAATCTGTTTTCATCTCTTTTTGTGCTAGCAGTAGCAAAGTTTAGTTTATGGTTTTGAAAATTATTTATTAGTTGTTTCATTAAGGTTTAATTAATTTCTCCCTAAAATGTTAATTGTCCCCGTTAGTTTAGATATGATTAAGATTAGTTCGCTCATTCCCCCATTGTTATTGAATCAATAGGAAATCCTGATATTCTTCCTGTCGATTGAGAGACGAGCTGTCGGGATTTGACATCGGCTTAAGTTCCAGGTGAGTGGAAATTATAGTATACGACACTGTTTAATTGAACAATCAGACTTTAAACTGTTTATAAAAAAATAGCATTTGACAGTATTTTCCCTTTCGTAAAAACGTATATTTTGAACCTTATCATTTTTACTAACTATCCTTAGTATTAGGGCGTATATTCTGGGAACAGGCCTTTATATTAAATTGTTTGATTATCAGTTACATTGAAATTTTTAAGATTTTGATTTGATATGATCTGTACTTTCTGATACGCGATTTATCGCAGTTATTAACTTTGTTTTAGAAATCTGATATTTCGTTCAATCAGTTGTGATTTTCTGATTTATATATGTATACTATATATTTTCAAACTGGTACAAGTGCTCAGTATATCTGTATCTGTTATCTGGCCTCTCACCGTTCTTCATAACATTAGGTCCTTGCATTTGTCTTTGAGTCAGGTTGTCAGTTGTCAGTTTGTCGTCAGTTGTGTCAGCATTAGAATCATGCACAAGATCGGTGAAGGCGATTATCTGTTATCTGTATCTGTTATTGGTAGCGCTTACCATTTATCTGGCCCTAGTGGTGTGCAGTATCACCACTCTGTTACACTGTACCATGTGTTTTGAAGCTTTTGCCTTATTTTCTGATTATTCTAATTTTTGATATTTTGAAAGGCTTTAGTATTATATTTGACAATTGATTTTCAGTATTTGAATCGATTATATTATTTTGACCCTTTGGTTTAACTGATTTTGAAATACTATATTTCGAACTATATTTGCCATGATTTAAAAGTATCAGCTTGCCTGCCTGTTCCCTTTCTGTTGTGTGATGTAGCTACTACTCACTGAGGTTTTCGCTCGTATAGACGAAAATCTCATACCACGTTGAATCTTTCTTTTTCAGATTAAGGTCTCTGTTCGTGAGGTAACTATTGGATTGATGTTGAAGGAGATTGCCTAATAAATTAGCTTTATATTATCGTTGGAGAATTTTGATTATTGAGGTTTAGACTTGCACATTTGATTCTTTTAAGGTTTATTCATCTAATTGAGACGAGTTTGATATTCTGTTAGTAAATTTTGGAATTTCTATTAGTTCAGAATTAAGGATAGCATAGATTAAAGTTAATTTAATTTATGCGCCGGTCATGGCCTGTGTTGGGTCGTGACATATATATCCGGAAATCTTCCGGATGATGGCCTTCATCTCTTTTCCTTTCTTTTTCTTTTTCTTCTTCTTTCTGTTTCTCCTGCATCTTCATCGTTCTTCGACCGTTTCTCCACCGTTTCTTTGATTTACGGAGATTCGACCGTCCGAATCACTCGAAATTTAAACCATAGCATCCTTATGCATAGTTCTAAGTCCTAACTGAAGAGTTTTTGAGTTTTGAAAGTGTTTGGAGGGGAAACGTCTTAGACAGAATTTAGGGGAGAATTGAACGGGTGTATTTTCTTCAATTAATAGCTAAGGTAAGTAACTATCAACTATATTTTGAGTTTTATGTATATAGATATATATATAATCAAAGAATTTTCAGAAATTGATATTTTAGGGTTATACAAGAATTTTGTAAAATTGGGATTTTTCATGATCTTGTTTTTTATTGTGAAATTATAGTTCAAATGAAGCTATTGACTATGATTATATGTGAATTACAGATTTTACTTGGTTATGTGATTTGAGGTTTCGTTTAGTTGATTAACTTTGGAATTTTATTTGATTAAGGATTGATATTTTGGAGAATTGAAAAATTGTTAGCTTGATTATGAAATATATACATATATGTTTTTGGTTTATATATATATATGGAATAAAATGTTTGGTATCCACTAAGAGTAGTCCGGTTGGGTGGTTTTAATTCTAAAGACCATATTTAGTGAGAAATATGACTTATGTATATAGTCTGAAGACCTATTGGGTATGGCAGTGAAGTGTTGGGTAAGACCATATGGGATAGGTAATGTTAAGAGACGTCTCGTATATGTTGTATTTGTGAATGAAATATAAGGGGATGAACTCAAACATGGATACAAGATTATATATTTTTGGTTTTTGGTTTATTAGATTGACTATATTATGAACTTAAGTTTTGAGTATATTTTATGAGTATATTTTATAAGGTTTTGATTAAATCCTTTTATAAATATATATATGTAGCTATGTTAAGTAAAGTTGGTTTTTATAGCTGATAGTTTCTTATTGAGATTTTTATCTCATTTTTTCCAAATGTTTTTAATGTTTTGTTTTAGGCGAAGAAGTGCAAGGTACCGAGAGGGGTACTCGATCCTAGGGCGAGGTTCGGTTACAGCTGCGAGATTCAAGTCGTCTCTAGGGTATTGCATCCATTTTGTTCATGTACATATATGTGGATAGCATATGTTTAAGGCCACTTGTATATCTTGTTTTTGGTAGTGTCCTTTTGTTGGGTATATATTGTCTATATGTATATATATAATTAGCTGAAGTTGAGAACTTGTGGAGTAGTGTGATATGGGTTATGAGTAAGTCATAACTTTGAGCTAGAGATATTAAAGAATTGTCTATATAGGTGATGCGGAAAAATCAGATTCATATCTGAACCCTGTGATGCATTTTTCGACCAGATATATGCCGAATCTGTAATGGAGTCCTAAATGAAAGTTCTTTATTTTTGTCTTACGTTTCCAGAGGTTTTTGAATCGCCTTCAACGGATTCCGTATGAAAAAGTTAGGCTGGAAACGACATATGTTGGTCATTTTAGCTTTAAACCAGAATTTGGTTTTTGTTTTGATTTTTCTCCTTATTTGAGAGATACTGCTACTGGTTTATATAATAAGTCAGTGGTAATGTCTCACCGTCTTATCTGATCTTATTTTAGGTCGGGTTTTACAAAAACAATAGCAGTTTAGTGTTTTTACCTTTCCCGGTTTACAGTTTGATCATCTGGTTTATAGTTTGATCATCACAATTGATTTTGATGTAAAGCTTTTAGCATTCAATTAATCAGAGTATAACTATTTGGAAATTTCATCCAATTGAGTATGATTATATATGTCCTATTTTGACAGATTACTATATAGTAACTTTTAATATGTTTCATCAGCAACATTTAGAATTTTCTAAAGTAGAAAAATAAAAAAGAAGAAAACGGATGCCAAAATTCTATTGTACAATCTTTATACTTACAGAAGCTAGATTCCTCCACAAATAAAGTACCCCTTTAGTTGACTCCTCAAGAAATCAACTTACTTGTAGTTTGGTCAGCCTGAGAAGGGAGTTTTCATCGGCAATGTTCTGCAATCGTTGTTAGAATATATTTTTTGTTAACAAAAAGGTTGTAGACAATAAGCAAACTCTTCCTTCATTATTGTTACGCCAGAAGAAGAAAAAGCTTTTCCATTTTTCTTTCCACATTTGGTGATGGTTTAAACCAGAAAGCTTCTTTCTTTTTCCAGTTTATAGTATAATTTTCGTCGGTATCAACATCATGTAACAACACTTCCATGAGATCCATTGATACAAAGCTTCAAAGCTTGCAATAAAAAATTTCTGCATAATGTTTTCCTCGAATTCGATTGAAGGATAATATAGAATCGAAACTCAAACTCACCCAAAACTGATTAATAATAGAAGAATGCACTCACAAACACACATAAATAATCTGATTAACAAAACGAGATAAATGGATCAAGCAAGACTCAATCCCTTCTTTATCCAAAAGGCAGAGCCTCTACTAAGGTAGCCAAACAAAAATCTTAGCAAAATGATTCAATACCCAAAACCTAATAAACAATTCCTACTTATACCCATCCTCATTCAGGCCTTCCAGAATCTATTACCCAAACTACCCTCCACTCATGCCTTCCAGAATCTTCCTACCAATGGAGTAGGCAAATTCTCTATCAAATGACAAATCTTTAAGTTTCCTAACGCATACTATCCGTTGTAAGATTTGGGTTAATCCTCTAATTGCGGTTGTTTGTGTAATTTATTATATAATAAGGTAGGGTTGTGAAATAATTCCTCAAATCCATGGTTTAGAAACAGTCACTATTATGGCACACATGGCGCCGTAATGGTGACAAACACTACACAAAGCAGGCTTTGTATAAGGTTTTGCCATTAGGTCGCCTAGTGCGTTGTAATGGGTAAATCGAATGAATCTCTTCCTTCCCTTTTCCTTCTTTTTTAGAAGTAATTATGAAAAGGAAGTGCAGACCTGTGAAGACCTGGTCTTCCTTCTCCCTTAAAAAGGGAGAAGGAAGACTTAGGCAGATTGCACAAATTTGTAATATGCTTCTTCTCCTACAAAATTATCCCTCCCTTCAACCTTTTTCTATTTGGGTAAATTACACCCATGGCCATTGGAATTTATCCATTTTCACATTATGGCCATTGAACTTCATTTCTTCCCGGTATGACTATTGAATTTTACACTTTGTAACATTGGTGGCCACTGCGACCGTTGGCCACCATTTGTGACCTTTGACTCACCCTTTTAACCTATTATCTCTTTATTTCATTCTTTCTCAAATATTTTATACCAATTTTACCCTTCTTATTCTTCTCCATCTTTATAGATTGTTTCTCTCTCTAAAACCTACATCTCCCTAACTATCCTTTCTCTCTCTAACACTAATAGTGAACATAAAAAAAATTCATTGTGAAGCTGAATTCGAAACCCGCAAGTCCTTAGAATCTCCTTGTGCTTGTTCCGGAACTGTTCAGGTATTTTTCATCCTTCATCCTCTATTATTTTCATTTTTTAAAATCAAATTTCTCATGGAGTTTTATTCATCCCTCAGTTTGCGCACAGAGATTGTATACAGAGATGGTGCAACGAAAAAGGGAACACAACTTGTGAAATATGTCTCAATGTATTCAATTGAATTAGCTTTTTAATTTTTCCCTAATTTCTTCTCTGTCTTTGTTTTCTCATCCCTCGATGTGTAAATCCAGAAACATCAAATTTTTATTTCTCTCTCTCATATTTCCATCTTTTTTTTTAATTTGTATGGAGTTTCAATTGTGGCGTCTGTGTTTCCGTAATCTATGATATGAGATATTCCGTTTTCCCTAAAAGCAAAAACAAAAATTTAGTTTAGTAGTCATTTTGTTCACTATTAGTGTTAGAGAGAGAAAAGATAGTTAGAGAGATGTAGGTTTTTAGAGAGAGGATCGATCCATGAAGATAGGGAAGAATGAGATGGGTAAAATTTGTATAAAATATTTGAGAAAGAAGGAAAGAGAGAGATAACAGGTTAAAAGCGCGAGTTAAAGGTCACAAATGGTGGTCAACGGTCACAGTGGCCACCGGTGTTACAAAGTGTAAAGTTCAATGGTCATACCGGGCGAAGTTCAACAACCATAATGTGAAAAATGAGCAAAGTTTAGTAGCCATGGGTGTAATTTACCCTTCTCTATTTATATATATATATATTAATTTTGTTTATATATTCTAATTTTGTTTATTATATTCTAATTTGTTAGAAAATCTCTTAATTTTGTAGTATTTTATAATTATACTTAGAAATTCTAATTTGTTAAGAAATCTCTTAAATTTGTAATACTTTATAATTATGCTTATAAATTATGGTTTGTTAGGAAATCTCTTAATTATATAATATTTTATAATTATACTTATAAACAATAAACATGCTTAGAAATTATAATTATGGTTAGAAATTAGTTTTGTTGAATATATTCCAATTTGTTAGGAAATTTCATAATTGACTTAATTTTGAAACATTTTATGATTATGCTTATAAACTATAATTGTGCTTAGAAATTCGTTTATCCATAGTAATTGATATTTTAAAGGGAAAATTACACAGAAATTCATATTTTAAAAACTATTTACAATTATGAAAATCGCTTTTATGTATTTTATCATTATATGATTTTAAATTTTAAAATATCAGAATATCATAATTTTATTTTTATTTTTGTCAAATTTTCAGTTATTCAGTTGCAGGAAATAAAAACAGTTTTAAAAAAACCACCAAATATGACATTTAAATAAATTTGTTTGACAGTTAAATAAATTTGTTTAAGGATCTGACACAGTTATAAATAATTTTTTAATTATGATCATCGTGTAATTTACCCTATTTTAAAATGGTATAAAAAACGTTAGAGTATATAGGTAAATTAATATATATAAAAAATGTATGAAATTGCTATATAAGTAAATTGTTTAAAAATATATATTTACATAAGGATGTGTTAATTTTATAATCTTAGTAAAATATCTTAATATTGTAATTAATTTTTTTTAAATATAATAGATGGATAATTTGTACTGCTCTTCTTGCATTGTCTATTTTATTGTATGGTACGCCTATACGACGAATTAAATAAAATATTGGATCAAATTACATTGGTCTAAATTACATAATACTATTAGTAAGTAGGCTTAAAGTTATCCCTATTACAATAATCACTCTGCGATAACTTGATTGATTGTCTAACTGTACACATCATTTTCCTATATAAATTTTGTCTTGAATTATGTTGCTTGCACACATAATCCAAATGTACTAAATTTAACACCATAATTTTATATTTTCTTACTTTTATTGCTTCAATTATTTCCTTATATGTTTTTTTGTATTTTCATGATAATCATCCATACAAAATCTTTAACTTCCATTTCTCATGGTCAATAGGATATCCGTATTTATAATATCCTTGTTAATAGTCATAATATGATCCATTAAACTTCTACCCCGTTGCATTTTCATCTCCTTCGATTTTTTTTTTGTCTAACTCGTTCCTTTGCAAAACGAGATATACATGCGCATGGAACCATATATGTTTTAGCCATCTATAAAACAACTAAACTATACAATGTAAGTTCATCATACATTTTTACTTATAAAACATACAGTTGATTACAATATACATATAATTATTTTTATAATATTATATTATATTTTACAATAAAAAAACAAATTTAATTACAATATTAAGATATTTTACTAAGATTACAAAATTAACACATCCTTATGTAAATATATAATTTTCCACAATTTACTTATATACTAAAGATTACAAAATTAAGACATTCTTATCCTAACCTAATTTATAACATTTTTTATATCATTTTAAAAACTTTAGTATATACTAATTTCTTTCATTGTTTTATATACTAATTTACCTATATAGTAATTTCACACATTTTTTTTATATATTAATTTACCTATAACTAATGGCTAACGTTTTTTATACCATTTTAAAATATCAATTACTGTGCATAAACTAATTTCTAATCATAATTATAAAATATTTCAAAATTAAGTCAATTATGAGATTTCTTAACAGATTAGAATATATTAAACAAATTAATTTCTAAGCACAATGGTAATTTCTAAGAACATTTATAGTTTATAACTATCATTATAAAATATTACAAAATTAAGAGATTTCCTAACAAATTAGAATTTCTAGGCATAATTATAAAGTATTACAAATTTAAGAGATTTCCTAACAAATTAGAATTTCCAATCATAATTATAAAGTATTACAAAATTAAGAGTTTCCTAACAAATTGGAATATATTAAACAAAATTAGAATGTATAAACAAAATTAAAATACATATAAATAGAGAAAGGTTGAAGGGGTGGATAATTTTGTAGGAGAAGAAGGCAAATTACAAATTTGTGCAATCTGTCTAAGTCTTCATTCTCTTTTTTAAAGAAAGAAGGAATATCATATTCTCATGGGTCTGCATTTCCTTTTCAGAATTGCTTCTGAAAAGGAAGGAAAAGGGAAGGAATAGATTCCTTTCCTTTACCTATTACAGTGCAATACGCGTTGTAATGGTAGAACCCTGCACAAAGCCTGGTTTGCAAAGTATTTGTCACCATTACAGCGCCAGGTGCGCTGTAATGGTGATTGTTTTTAAACTATGGATAGAAACAACCCTTTTGAGGAATTATTTCTCAACCCAACCCTGTTGTGTAATAAATTACACAAACTACCCTAATTAGAGGATTATTAACCCAAATCTTACAATGGATAGTATGCGTAGGACAACTTAAAGATTTGTCCTTTGAAAGAGAATTTGCCTACTCCATTGGTAGAAAGATTCTAGAAGGCATAAGTAGAGGGTAGTTTGGGTAATAAGATTCTGGAAGGCATGAGTGAGGCTGAGTATAAGTATGAATTATTTATCAGGTTTTGGGTATTGAATCATTTTGCTAAAATTTCTGTTTGGTTGCCTTAGCAGAGGCTCTGCCTTTTGAGTAGAGAAGAGGACTGAGTCTTGCTTGGTCCATTTATCTCTTTCTGTTAATAAGATTATTTATGTGTGTTTGTGAGTGCATTCTTCTGTTATTAATCAGTTTGGGTGAGTTTGAGTTTCAATTCTCTACTATCCTTCAATCGAGTTCGAGGAAAACATTCTGTAGAAATTTCTTGCTGCAAGTTTGGAAGCTCTACAATAATGGATCCAATTGAAGTGTTGTTACATGATGTCGATACCGATGAAAATTATACTATGAACTTGAAAAAGAAAAAAGCTTTCTAACCATTACGGGGTATGGGATAGAAAATTAGGAAAGCCTTTTCTTCTTCTGATGTAACTGTTGGGTTTTTTCAGATAGAAATAAAGAAATAAAATAAATAGCGGAACTAATAAAATTAGAGGATCTACATCTCCACTTGATTTTTATTTTTATTATTGATATTGGTCGTTTGTTCTTTCTAAACCATAAACAACAAGTCTATATATAAGCCAATATTTAGTAACCACTAACCTATTTAATAGGTATATTAACTGTAGCAACCCTTAACTTATTTTTTACATATTAATTTTAGTAACTCTAAATATATTACATATTTTTTCATAACTACTAAATCAAACTAACTAATTATTAAACTTTGAATCAAACCTAAATATTATAAAAAAAAAAATCAAACCTAACAATCTTCCCTCATTCAAAGTTCTAAAAGAAAAATAAAAAGATTTGCATGGAGCACCATCTCTCTATCCTGAATAGTTGTTGATGCACACTGTCACCAAAACCAACATAGAGCACCATCTCTCCATAATCAATATTTGTTGATGCACTCTCTCACCAACATTTGATTCTTCTTCATCTGAAATTTCCTTCTCGGTAGTCATTTTAATCTAGAGACATCAACTTCCTCAACATTGTTTTTTTTTATCATTCTTCTCTTCTTCACCCTCATGAGCCATTATTTGATTTAATGTTGGATTGTTTCAGAGAGGTGATATCTCGTTCTTAGATTCAACCCATTACTACAAACCATATGAGGTTTTTGAAAATATGTCTAAAGTAGAATAGAAAAGGCAAAAGCTTCCAACTCAACCATCCTCGTACTCCGATACATATCAAAATCGATGATCAACTTTAAACCTATATTGGATAGAAACGAATACTGTGAAATATTATTTCTAAAAAGATATAGTTAGAAAACAAAAATGGAAACGGACACGGAGCGTTAACCGCTACTAAATAACGGTTTTTGTGCAATATAACTATAAAAAAATTGCATGCTATCTAAATTGGGACATCTAGAAAAATTACATTAAGGACAAATGAAACCTCGGCCCACCCCACCTATGTGAGCTCTCAGCCAACAGACCTTCCTATACTAAACAAACAAATTCAAACGGAAAACAAAGCCCAAAATTGTGAAATCAACTCATCTCTTGATTACAAAATCCTTCTTCTACTTCTTCTCTTTCCTTTCACAAGCTCCATTAATGGCGAGTTAACCCTAAGCTTCTGAACCCATTGCTGCACATCCTCTCTCCTCAACCTCCAACCCATCAATGCACCAACTAAACAAACATCCAAAATCCAATCTTTAAGTCCTCTCTTCAATCCTTTAAACAAAACGGGGACAAAAAAACCCAATACCAAAACACCACATAAAGTCTCACTCTTTAAGTCTCTGCCAAACAATAGCAACCCTAATCCATAAATTGCCAGAACCCTTAAAACTAATAAATTTGTGTTACCTTTTCTTCTCCACCCATCAGAATTTCCTCCTCCAAATCCCTTCCAAAATCCTGAACCACCTCCATCTCCACCACCAATTTCTGCTATAACCAAATCCCACGGTTCCGGTAACATCTTGAGATTTGATGCCATTGCGGTTATTAATTTGGGCAAAAATTTCATGAATTTTTGAGACCCTGATACCCTCCTTTTCTTTCTTCCGCAAACAATTGAATTCCCGATTTGGGTTTGATGCGAAAGAGAGAGAGAATGTGATGAGTGAAAATTAGGAAATTTTGATGCGAAAAAGATGAGATGAGGGCTAAAGATTGTAACATTCTCAATCTGGTTTAAAGGAAGAGAATATTTTGATACAAGGGATTGAGATTCCAAGTGAAAAAAAGTCATTGCCATGGTTTGCAATGTGAGTTGCAGAAGAAGAATTAGTGACCGTTACTAATAGTACAGGTTATTTTGAATTTCCTAAACGAGTTTGGGGTTTTGAAGGGTCTTATTTTAACCTAAGCTATTTATTTGATTTTCCACCAAGTGTTTGTGGAAATGCGCCACTGAATCAACGCCCACAATATTTTCCACGCTGGACTTTCTTTATCCACTTTTAAATTTTTTTCCCCCAATTATACCATTTGATAGCAGCAAAACTTGCCACATAAGAGAAAAAGTAGCAAATAGCTAATATGTATATGTGGTAGACCATTGAGGTGATACTTTGTTGCAATAGATTGGAAACAATTTATTGTATTAGCTTTTAGCTGGCAAATCTGATAGAGAGAGGCATTTTGTCTTGGTAGTTTGTGGATGAGAATAAAGGGCGGCCAGGTGCATTATCCGTCCCCGCTAAGCGAGGGTCCGGAGAGAGGTCCCACCACAAGGGTGTATTAGGGGCAAACCTTCCACTGCCAAATTTCTTTTGGCAAGAGACCGCTCCTAAGACTGGAACCCGTGACCTCTTGGTAGTTATTGGCATGTAGTTATTCTCCTGATCCAGAATTCATTGACCCGTTTGAAGCTCTCTATGATGATTTATGGGTGTTCAATTAATATTTTTTCGGTGTTTTTTTAGCTCCGTACATAGCTTCCATGGAGTTTTCAGGCGTTTTTCGGCGACCAGTGAGTCCTCGAGCCCTCTTGGTCCCCCCTATCCATCACTGGGACGGGAGATGGCGAAACATAACAACCCATCTTAATTGCAAGGCTACTTTCCACCATGTATATTTTCTTAACAAAAGCTACTCTCTTTTCATATTTAAGTCTTTCTGGGTTGTGCTTATATACTAGTACTTTATCACTTTGAGATACAGACAAAACAAGATGATGAAAAACAAGTTTGTTTCCTCTACAGGAAGGAGAAGTCTTGATAGAAGGAATGTTAATGGAGGTTTGGTGTCTGGGGGTAAGCATAATAGATGTGTTCTTTTTCCGGCCAAGGCGAGTGTGGTTGCTGAAGCTCTAGAAATGAATGATCAGCATTGGTACTCTCTTTTTCTTTGACCATTCACTTCTTGTGTATGATGCTTTGATGTTTATAATCTCTTAATTATGATTTATTTTGCTTTTGCAGGACCGTTCATGCGAAATTTGCTAATGATTTGACTGTACAAATTGGGGATTCTATTTTTCAACTTCATCAGGTGCACTTAATATGTTCTCTTTTGAGTTTTCCAAGCCTTGATATTGTTGTAACGGTCATTTGTCGATTGTCTTTCTTGAGCTCCGAGTACGTTTTATGTTGAGTTTAGATCATATTAGCTTTTGCATACACGAATTCGTCATTCAGTAAGCCAATTGACATGCATCTTAAGACTAATAGAGTGTTCTAAGATGCATGGAGTTCATTGCTTTTCCAGTAGCGTGTTCCCTTATTACGGTCCTGAAATAAGATTTCTGATTGTTCTTCTCTTCCGATGATATTTCTAATCAGATTCCAACTAATGTTGTTTATGGTGATTTCAGCTTGCCATGGTATCGAAAAGTGGATACTTGAATAGATTAGCATTCCAGAGAGGAATTAATCAAGAGAAAATTAGGGTGCCTAAGATCCAAATACACGATTTTCCAGGCGGAGCTGAAATATTTCTGTTAGTGGTCAAATTCTGTTATGGATGGAAAGTCGATCTAACAGCAGCGAATATCGGTCCCGTGTATTGTGCTGCACATTTCTTGGAAATGAGTGATGATCTTCAACAAGAAAATCTTATTTCCAAGACTGAAACTTTCCTGAGTTATTTACTTTTTGCATCATGGGAAGACATATTTCAGATTCTTAGAAGCTGCGAGAACAATTTTTCATGGGCGAAGGAATTACAGATCTCGAAACGATGCTCAGAAGCCATTGCTTGGAAGGCATGCATAGATCCAAGAGCATTTACTTACATTGATGATGATGCATTTGCAGAGAACTCGCAGAATGGATGCGTAGCTGAAAATTGGTGGTTCGAAGATGTTTCTCGTCTTCGAATAGATCATTTTCTCGAAGTCATTGAATTGATTAAACAAAAAGGGATGAAATCAGAACTTATTGGATCATGTATAGCTCACTGGACAACAAAATGGCTTTCTCAAATTCGTTTCGGACAACACAATCTGTCAAAACATCTAACACAACAGTTACTAAGAGTTACAGCAGAAAATTTGATTAAAGTACTTCCCGAGGAGAAAAATTCGGTTTCCTGCAATTTTCTTCTTCACCTCCTCAAGTTGGGAATGATGATGAGAATTAGTTCTCAACTGTTAAATCATCTGGAAACAAGAATAGCTGTTATGTTGGAGCACTGTTCTGCTTCAGATCTCTTAATAAAAAATTACGGCAACAATGATACGGTTTATGATGTGAAAATCGTTACAAGGGTGGTGAAATCGTATATGTCTTCCGTGTTAAAGAATTCGACATCATCGAGAACATTTCTTGTGGGACGATTGGTGGATGAATATCTAACAATGGTTGCTAGGGATGATAAGCTTTTGATCGAACAGTTCTCATCGCTTTCTGAAGCATTACCGAAAGATGCAAGATATTGCAATGACACCCTCTACGGAGCCATAGACATGTATCTAAAGGTACTGCTTCACTTCATAGTTCGAATTATTTACGTTTAATTACAATTTGAGCTATCTTCAACTGAATGCACTCGACGAACTATGCAGGCACATCCTAAGCTTACAGAAGAAGAGAGAACAACAATATGCAGAGCTATGAACTATCATAAATTGTCGGAAGAAGCTCGTCAACACGCAATGAAGAACGATAGATTACCCTCGTGTATCACAACACGACTTATCCTTTTAGAACAAGTAAATATGGCAAAATCAATGACGAGTTCTGGATCCAATTTTCGAAGAACAAAGACTCAAGCTGTTATCAGACTAAGTAAGGGTTTAGATGAGGGATGCATCACTCCCCGGAAAGAGATAAGACTGATGAAGCAAGAGGTTGAGAACATGAAGGTGCAACTAAATGCATTGCAAATGTGTAGAATGCAACTTCAGAAACAAGTAAAGGGGCACTTTGTTTGTGGAGGAATCTAGCTTCTGTAATAAGCGTTTTGGCATATCTTTAGCTATTTTCGTTCTTTTTTTTCTGCTTCGGAAAATTCTAAGTGTTGCTAATTTTGTTGGAAGTTCATAATAACACCAGCAGATTACAGATGAATCATATTCAAAGTTACCATATAAGTAATCTGTCAAAATAGAACAGATCCAGCAAGAAAGGTGTCCACAGAGAGAAAACAGAAAGACTAGTTGGCATCAAAAGGACTCTGTTTTCGTCCTTTTGACACTTCTGCAATATTCTCTGCAGCAAACATGAGTGAAAGAATAAGAAATGGTGAAGAAGAAGAAAGCATCATAAAAAACGGAGTGTTCAGGATGAAACTTACAACAGATAGTATGCGTTGGGACAGCTTAAAGATTTGTCCTTCAACCGAATTCGAGGAGAACATTCTGCAGAAACTTCCTGCTGTAAGTTTTGAAGCTCTGCAACAATGGCATCCAATTGAAGTGTTGTTTCATGACGTTGATACCGACGAAAACTACACTGTAAACTTGATAAAGAAAGAAGCTTTCTGGTTGGGACAGGAAAATGGGAAAACAACAATGGAGAAATCTATGAGTGAATTGAAGGAGATGAAGAAGGAATTTGCTTATTGTATTCAGCCTTTCAAACATATTATTAAGAAGAGAAGACTCAGTTATGATGGAGAGATTGGTTTAGTTTGGCAGTAATTTTGTGAATTTGTTCGATCACCATTAGATTTAAACTTATTAAAATCTTGTGGTGGAAATTAAAAGTATCGCAAAGCTTAGATTCATACATCTTAAATCTAATGGTGATTGACTAAATTCACTTGGTCAGTCACTGACTAGGTGAAAACTACTGTTTGTTTGGTCTGGAAGCACATTTAACAAAATTGGTTTTTCAGTATTGTATGCTCCAAGGTTTGGGTACAAAGACTAGGTTAAGTTTAATGTTATTTAGTTATCATTATTTGGTTGAAAATAAGTTTAGGGATTGGAGTTGAATTTAGTAGTTGGGTATTTCTATTTTTCTTTTTAATTGGGTAACACAGTTTTGAAGAGAATAGAAGTTTGAAATCATAGATAGTGCTCTTTGAAAAATAGAAACTCTTTAAGACACTTGTTTTGGATAATATCATTACTCTATTGTCATTCTTCAACAAACAACAACCTTCTTCTATCATTGATTACATACTTTTGCATCCAAACTACATTCTCATGTCTATTTCGTTTCAGCGTAATCGTAAAACCTCCGACTTCTGAATAACTATATATACAACAAAACGCATTCACTAACAACAACAAAATCAATTAGAGAAATAAAATAAAACAATTTTTCAATAGAAGTGATATTATGGAAATATATTGAATGTACACGTGTCATCATCTCAAACAAACAAGGATGTATGGTGTAAAGATTGTCTTCGGATCAAGCCATGCTAAGATGAGTAACCGCTAGGACACGTGGACCAATAAAACACATTCCGAATACATTCCAATAGGACCTCCAATTCACGCTAAGAATACAGGGAATACAGTTTAGATACATCACAAATTACCTCAATTACATGCCATTTAGAAGCCAACACATGTCCTAAAGAGAAGCTAGGGTGCACATCTTAAATCGACTACCAAAATTGCTCCTGACACCTTATAAATAGAACACGTCATTATAAAGTTAAAGTACATATACACATCTTTTGTAATTCATCGTAATTTCTTAGTGATCACCTTCCTAAACTCTGATAACTTAAGCATCAAAGTGAGATCGTCGGTCGTCGGCCCCTCATTGATCCCTTTTCTGTCTTACCTCAGGCGTAGAAGGGATCTCGGTTGTCATCAAAGCACTACCCTTAGATTTACTCATATAAAATTGGTGCGGTGAGCATGGATCGAATAATATGCACCCATGGCTCGTCTCAAGAACTCGATAAATCCATTGTCCTTATGATAAATCGAGAAGCCCAAAACCCCAGTAGATGCTAGTGGCAATCCTCCATGGCTCCTTAAAATCAGCTCTGACCTCAATAGACGTATTAAGAAATGTCTAGGTGTCATTAGATCCTGTAAATAGAGAGTTTATGGATAGATTAACCAACCAGATCCTCTATAATGTTAGAACTGTCTAAAAAGCGATAATATGAATGCAACTACAATAGCCTAGTTGTAGGAAAAATTAGATGTTGTAGAACTATACAATTTCATCACATGCTCTATTGGGCATCATAGTGTTCGCAGTTGTCCTCGTAAGGGGACGTATCACTAGATTCCAAACTAAAAGGGATAAAGAGGAGATCTACAGAGAAGTAGTGAAGCCCTCGCAAACACCGAAGTAATCACTCTCGGTCACTTTCCTCATCTTATAGTGAGAGAAGATAGAAGGAGTCTTATAGGGAAGATTACTTCCCTAATGCCTTCCCTAGAAAGGTATGATCGGATCTAGATACACATCACACCGAAGAAAGCTTGGAAGGGAATCTAAATCTTCCCCATATTATCACAAGCTAATAAGACGCTCGGGTAGATCAAAATCTCCCTCCTATAAGCCCAAAATCTGGAGGTATTCTGACGAATCTGAATCTCCACGGGGTAGGAAAAAAGCACCGAGGAACTCTGTTGGGTCCAGATCTCAAGAAAGACGAAGACGCGAAGGAAAGGCTACTGTGCTAAGATCTTTTAAAGATTGACGCACAATGCGTCAGAGAGAATCTTCATATATCAAAGAGAAAAGGTTTGTATATAAGGAGACCATGTATGAGCTCATCTGCAAGGATCTGAGGAGCACCATGGTAGACACAAAAATTGATGCATGAAAGTTGGAGGTAATTGGTACTAGCTCCCCACTATGTGCATGCCTTTTATACGAACTAATTCCTTGGGGCTCTAAGTATTTGATACAAATGTTTTATCTCTATTTTTAGAGTTGTTTCCGGTCTTATTTGAGTCTTATTTATGTTATTTTTATATTTAATTCGATGTTTTCAGTTTATTATAGAGTTTTTATGTCATTAGATTTGAATCAAGTTTTTATTTAATTTTTAATTGATTTTAGTTTAATTTTTTTTAATTGCTATCATTTATTTTTCTGGTTTTAATTGCTATCATTTAAGTTTGAAATATTTGGTTAGGATTAAGTTTTAGATAAGTTTTAATTTATGTCAATTCTATACTTGGTCTAGATAATAATTCAAAACAACATCATAGAGGAGATATGGACAAAAAATATATGAGGCAAAAAGAGTAACATGGGCATATCTTTATGCCACTTTACTCCCGAAGAAAAGAAGTGCTGTATTGGGTAGAAAAGTATAAACAATGAATCAAATACCCCCTTGAAGCTCAAGCATTCGGGGTGCCAAAGAAATGGAACATACTCTCTGTCCCATAAGAGTGAAGGCCATGATACTGAGGATTGCATGCAACTGGCAATCGAGTTGGATAAGATGGTCGGAAGGGGAGTGTTGGATCATGATATGGTATGAAATATGAGACCGGGCTTAAGGAAGTAAGCCCAGGCCCATTTATCTGGTCAGTCCACTCAGGTTCAAAGTGTTGGTCCCTTATAACGTAACAAGTATAGTTCCAAGGGGGGGATAGGAACTATTTTAAAATTTGTTCGTTAAGGCTGGCTTCTCTTTCTTTATGAAGAGAATTACACAGCGCGCTGAGTGAGTTTAAGACACTAGCTTAGTCAACTGGTGACTAAGTCAGCTTCTTTCCTTGAGTCAGGAGATAGCACTTGAGTCTATTCCTGAACTCAGATACTCAATGCACACAACTCAGCGTGACCTCTTTACTTAGTCAGTTTTCAAGCAAGCAATATATATATCAAAGGAGTTTAAGGTTAGAGAGATGTTACTCAGCAGATTTATCCAGGTTCGGCCTCTACGCCTACGTCCTGTCACCGGAACACGTTCCGAGCTTTCAAATTCTCTACTGAGCTCTTTAAAGGTAGAGCACCAAACCTTTTACAACTAGAAGCTGAGTATAACAAGAGTACCTTCCTCTATACCTCTACTCACTCCTATTCTATCGCTGAGTACTATAACCGAGTACTCAGCCTCTCCTTTCTATACTTCTAGAAATGATAATGAGATTGTCCTAAACAACAATTGCTAAGACACTTTAGATGATTGGAAATCACTCTAGACTTTTACACAAAAGTATGGAAATTGGTGTAAGGTATTTGCTTTGCTTTTCTCACAGATTCTTCGAGTATGAATTTGGTCAGCGTGATTGCTAGTTGAAGATCTGCGTCGATTGAAGCAAATGGATGGCCGTTATATAGTGACACTTGAGGCACCTGGTCATTTCGAATTTTGAAATAACCGTTGGAGGGAAACGGCGTCCTGTCGTTGTCACTCTGTGCGTGCTCAGCGTCGTTGGCCAGTAGAATTCTTGCATCTTCTATCTTCGTCAGTCTTCGGCAGAATGTTTCGCTATTTAAGGAAAAGTCCACGAGACAGCTTTCTGCGCCTTCTGATCTTTTCCCAAAGTGGAAATACTTTGTCTGGAAGTTGAACATTTCCTGCTGCTGTCCTGACTGCTTTGTCATCCAACTCAGCAGCTTCATCTTGAAGCTTTTGCCACGAAGGCTTCTCGATCCTTCTCTTGCTGAGTCGTCGTTTTAGTTGATACGGCTCCGTTTTGGAATCTCTTGGGCTGAATGATATTGATATGTTGACTTGGGCTTGACTTCCACTTAATGGGCCTTTGGTCTTTTTATTCTCAATGTCTTATACACAATTAAACTCAACATTGAACAAACACATTAGTGTAATAAATCAAAGCTTATTAAATTTAATGTGTTAGAATATTTTTACTTAAATAATTTTGTCAAATCAAAATCATGTGGAAAGTTGTTTCAACAAACTCCCCCATTTTGATGTTGGCAAAAATATTCAGTCAAAGAACTCAGTGTTGAGCTCCCCCATGATAGTTGACCTAAAGTAATTAACTCCCCCGTAAGGGTTGAGCTACTGACTTAGTTTTACTCTAAACATTTCAAGGTTTAATTGAATAAGTCTAAGGTCAGTTTTCAGAGATAGGTCAGCTCATGGAACATATTCTATTTAACTCAGTTTTACGCGGAAGGTTTAAATATCAGAAAGCGCTGAGTATGATTTGTTCAATGAGTTTTAGTTAAATCGACATATAAGAAGTGGTCAACATGCATGATCAACACAACAGTCATATCATCAAATAATATAGACAGTAAAGCACAGATGATTCAATGAAGATGCGTTTTTAACAAATTATATTAATTACTTAAGTGAGCATCGCATAAAGTTAGTCATTTCGAAAGAGATATAGATGCATATAATTTGTTTTAAGTCAGCACAACAGAGTTAACAAAAAGAACAGATATAGAGGTTCAAAAGACAACAGCTAGCTATCCTATTCAATAAAAGCTAGGCTACTTTTGTTTGCCCTTGCCCTTCTGTTGCTGACTACCTGAAGCTTGCTGAGTTCTTGGGGCTTGATCTTTCTCCCCCTTTTTGCCATCATCAGGTTTGGGAATGAAGATTGAGTCATTGG
This sequence comes from Euphorbia lathyris, assembly GCF_963576675.1. NCBI lineage: Eukaryota > Viridiplantae > Streptophyta > Magnoliopsida > Malpighiales > Euphorbiaceae > Euphorbia > Euphorbia lathyris. The sequence continues at coordinate 20,371,183 of NC_088918.1, read as the reverse complement.
CAGCTTGAGCGAGACGTTGAGAAAATGCCTTTAGCTTTTTCGAGCTTTCATTCATTCCGTCGAAGATGGGAACGCCATCATCGATAATGTCTCGAGGAATACCGATAGATGCGGCACTCAGCATGCTTAACACAGCGGCTTGAGACTTGCCAATCCAGTGCATGGTGTCAGTGAGGATTGCAAAAGCTTGATGAAACATCTTGAGCAGAGATGAATCATAATACTCACGCTGACCCTGGATTTTGCGCACATCGCTATAGATGGCTCGAGAATACTTCAGAATCTCGTTTGTTTTAAGCTCATCAGTGGCCATCTCTTGCCTATTCAAGTTCAGCAGACGCACAGCCTCAGAAATATGCTCAATGGAGCATTGGGAGGAGGTGGAAAGCTGATGATTTGTTTTCTCTTGCTCAGTATGAAGTTGGCGAAAGAGATGTTGGACTTCGGCAGAAGTGACATATGCTGAGTTCGCAGCTGACAGTTGATGAAATTCCTGTTGGAGAGAATTCATATGGTTGACAATGGTCAGCTGGAGTTCGGCCAGTTTCAGTATAAAGTCCTGCCGGGGCTGTTGAGATTGCAGTGTAGTTATAACACTCAGAAGGTCCTTCATACCTTTAATCTCGGTGAGAAGCTGAGTGAAAGATGAAAGTTGTGTTGTCTCAACAGTGCTGGATTCAGCGGCATGGGTGCTTGATTTTTGGAGGTCCTGGATGAGAGCTTGAGCTGAGTTAACAATGCGTCTACCAGACTCAGAGGCAATGTTGTAATTAAAAGATCCATCCAGTGTTGGCCTTGATGCCGGAAGTGGAGTAGAACCGAATAGGGGCAATGTTTGGTTCTGCTCGACATTGGTTGGCCCAGCATTGTCAGTTGAAGCTGACTGAAGCTGATTCTGCACATTTATTTAGGGAAGTGGAGGATCGACAGAAAGAGTTCCTTGCACGGTGTCAGGCTGAAGCTGACTTGGTGATGGAGGAAGTTCAGCATCCACCTGGGCAGGAAGTTCCTTATCTTGCTCAACAGTTTGAGGAGCAGAATCTTCGAGCAATTGCTCGGCATTGCTTGGATTTGCGGAGGCGTTTAAGTCGGCATGTTCCTTTGGAGAAACAGAGGCTTGATTTTCTAAGTGCCCTTGGTCAGACTCGGGAGGGTTGGAGAAGTATTTGAGATGTACCTCAGTAAGGTCAGTGATTTCATCTCTCAGCGGGGAGTCTCCCATTAGGTCAATGACCGATTTTCGAACAGCGCTCTTCTTTCTGAGTCTTTTAAGCTTTGGAGGAGTGGGATCACAAGGAATGGACTCGATAGAGTCATTAGGTGAGTTTTCCCTTTGAGCAGCAGGAGTAGTTTCTGTGTGCTCAGCTTCTTCTTCTTCAACCAACTCAGTGTTGATTAGTTCAAACTACTCATCCTCAGCTGTTTCTTCAGTGTCATCCTGACCACTGTCTTCCTCATCTGACTCATCATCCAGTTCATCTTCTTCAAACTGGTCATCCAACTCTTCCTCATCAGGCTGACCACCTACTTGGTTTTGATCTTGTTCTTCCTCAGCTTGTTGCTCAGCGTCAATTCTTTGACTCTGTGCATAGTGTGAGTTAGGAGGAACAACGATATCTGTTGGCATGGCCTCAATAGGTCTTAACTCAAAATTGAGCTTCCTATTCTTCTTCTTGCTCAGCGGTTGCTCTTCAATTGCGTCCCTTTCCTCTGTCTCAGGCTCAGCTTCCCTAGGTCATTTCGAAGCTGATCTAGATACACCCGAACTTTGCTGAGTTTGAGGTTGTGTTCCGGTATATACAACTTTGATCCTCTTTGGGGCAGAGGCAGCTCCTTTAGAGGTGCTTTGCACAGCTTTCTTCTTTCGTTGTGTTCTGCCTTTGCGAGTCACAGCCCCCTCAGTGTTTTCCCCCTCAGCATTGTGTTCAGCTTCCCCCTTTCCTTCTTTCGGCACAATTGTTAGGTCATATGCCAAACCAAATAGGGCAGCAGCTGTTATTTCAGTTCCCTGAATTCGAATCTCCGCAACCGTGTCTACCTTGTGATCCTGGAGGATTCGAGTGATGAAGGAGCCCAGCCTAAGGGTTTCTGTACTTCGTAAAAACCCACCGATGATGAAAACGGGCATATTGATCGGCGTGTAGGTCAGCATGTGCCATATGAAGCACTGCTTGAAGTTGGTTGCTGAGTTGGTGCAGTTTATTTTGGGATAGAGGAAATTTGTCAGTATATAATGGGCCATCTTTTGATGCTGACCCATGGACGTGCTCGAGATTTCACCTTTGTGACCCTCAGGTTTGCAGAAGGTCTTAACGTAGTCGGTTTTGTCATGGTCACCTGACTTACGAAGTATAGCTCCTTCGTTCTTTAACTTGAACAGTGAGGCAAAGTACACTGGGGTGATGGAGATGTTCTTTCCTCGAACATTAGTGGCTAGGTAGTTCTTGTCATCTTTGGCGACTTTCAGGTTGGCGTAAAATTCACGTACCAACTCAGGGTAAGTATAATCACGAACTGAGAACAGCTCGGTCCAGCCATTTTTCTTGATCCACTCGCAGAAAGGTTGCTCGGCATCCACGAATCCGGGTGAGAACCAACGAGATTGGTCAATCTTCCACCCCCTCACACTCTCAAAGACTTGAGTGTAGGTGCGTTGTACGACTTTCTTACCTTTGTCCTTCGTCTGCTGTTTCCCTTTAGAAGAAGTAGCTAGGACAGCTTGAGCTTTCTTGCTCGGCGTAACAGCTCCAGTGGGATTATGCTGGGTAGGAGAAGTGGGATTGTCATCGGAGTGGTTTTGGGAGTGACCGGCACCGGAGATGTTCATAGAGACTTTTGTCATATTCTTAGAGAATTTTTGGGAAGTTTGGGAATATTTGAGAGAGAAATATAAATGCCAAAGAGATCTAAGCGTAAAGAGATCACAGTGGGAATACATCCACTATTTATAGAGGTATTGAGTCGATCCAAGACGTTGCGTTGTCAATTTGACCTCGAGATTCTCAATCGACAAAGATTCTGGCATTTATGACATATACGGCGCGTGTCTTTTCTAATTATAGCCTATACGTCATCCTAGGTGGCTATTGAATTCGCGTGTTTTGCATTAAAGTTTGCAACGGCTCTTTACTCAGTGTTAAGAATTTCAAGCGTTTAAAGTTTTGAGTAGTCAGTGTTGTGCAAAGGAATGGTTCTTATGCTTAGTAGGTCAGCTTGATATAATCACTCAGCATATATCTATCTACTTAGCAAGTAATAGCATAAATCATTCAGCATAGTAATTCACTCAGCATTTTGAATATATATTTAGGACTGGAATTTACTGAAGAGGATTAAACATACCAATGGCTTCTCTCAGTATGCTGAATTGCTCACGAGCTAGTGGCTTCGTGAAGATATCCGCAAGCTTCTCATCAGTTGGGACATAGGTCAGCTTGATCTCACCCTTGAGTACATGGTCTCTAATGAAGTGATGTCTGATGTTGACATGCTTCATCCTGCTGTTCTGGATTGGGTTCTTTGATAGATCAATTGCACTTTTGTTATCACATTTGACCTCAATTGTCTTTGTTAGAACGCCATAGTCTTCAAACTGTTGCTTAATCCATAGGACTTGAGCAACACAGCTTCCAGCAGCAATGTACTACAACACAGCTTCCAGCAGCAATGTACTCAGCTTCAGTGGTTGACAGGGCTACTGGCGCCTGCTTCTTGCTGAACCAGGATACAAGACAGCTCCCTAGGAAGTGGCATCCTCCAGAGGTGCTTTTTCGTTCAAGCTTGTCTCATCCATAGTCAGCGTCAGTGTATCCAACGAGTGTGAAATCATGACTGTTGGGATACCATAAACCTGCATTCACTGAGCTTTGCAAATATCTAAGGATCCTTTTTACAGCTATGTAATGAGATTCCTTAGGGTTAGATTGATATCTAGCACAATAGCATACTGAGAACTGAATGTCCAGTCTACTCGCTGTTAAGTAAAGTAGAGAGCCTATCATACCTCGATACAATTTGCTGTCTACCGACTTACCATTCTCGTCAGCGCATAGGACAGTGTCAGTGCCCATAGGAGTAGATATTGGCTTGCAATTTTCAAGATCATATTTCTTCAATATCTCCTTGGCATATTTAGCTTAACTTATGAAGATGCCATTTTTTCCTTGTTTGATTTGAAGTCCAAGGAAGAAGTTGAGTTCTCCCATCATTGACATTTCAAACTTAGTCTGCATTTGCTTGCTAAATTCCTTGCACATTGACTCGTTAGTGGCACCAAAAATGATATCATCCACATAAATCTGAGCCAACAGGGTATCTTTACCCTTCCTCTTAATGAATAAGGTTGTATCAGCTTTGCCTCTGACATAATTTCTAGTCAGCAGGAAACTGGTCAGCCTCTCATACCAAGCACGTGGTGCTTGCTTGAGGCCGTACAAAGCCTTTTTGAGTTTATAAACGTGGTTTGGGAACTTAGGGTCCTCAAACCCTGGAGGTTGATTAACATAAACTTCCTCGTTTATAACTCCATTAAGAAATGCACTCTTAACATCCATTTGAAATAATTTAAAGTTCATATAAGATGCATATGCACATAAAATTCTAATAGCCTCTAGTCTTGCCACTGGGGCAAAGGTCTCACCGTAGTCAATACCTTCTTGCTGACTGTAGCTCTGAGCTACAAGTCTTGCTTTGTTTCTGACCACGGTCGCTTGTTCATCCAGCTTGTTGCGGAAGACCCATCTTGTTCCTATGGTCTTCTGACTCCTTGGATGTGGCACTAACTCCCATACATCATTTCTTCTGAATTGATCAAGTTCTTCTTGCATTGCACTCATCCAGAATTCATCGTGCTCAGCTTCAGCGAAATTCTTTGGTTCCTGAACTGAGACGAATGCTACGTTGCTGAGGTATCTCCTGAGTTGATTTCTTGTCATCAGGGTATTCTCAACGGCATCAAGAATAGCACTCTCTGAGTGTCCTTGTTAGACGAGGTGCCGCGGCCTAATCTCCCGGGCGGACCGGAGGGTGGACACCTCATGGCGACGTAAGCGGTGATTGGCGCCGAAAGCAACCAATCGTGGAATCAAGCTGCTCGTCAGGACCGGAGCTCGGAGTATGAAAGAGTCGCCACCCACGAATGGAAAAATGAACACCGATCCCTTGCGGGAGACCGGTGAGGGTTCGGAAAACTTAGGTATGAGCCGAGAAGGCTAGCTCCTTTCCGGAGAAAGGCTACTAGGCACCCCGACATCGCCCGGTTATGAACCACCGGCCTCATACTCAGCGTGTTAGGCGATAACGGACTAATCGCATATTTCTTTAAGTTTAAAATTCATTTGAAACCTTTTCTTTCTCGTTTTGAAAACCGTTTTGAGCATATATTATTGAAAGCCATTTTGGTAAAGAATCACCCATTTACATCAGTTCAAAATACATAGGAGAGAGAGGGGGGAGAAGAAAGAATCGATTTGTTTACAATGTGATTTATGCTTCGTATTACACACTAACTCTAAACTAAACTCACTTCCCAAAAATGAGTTTATTTACATGGTTCGTACCTTAATCGCCGTTGGAACGATTTAGGTACGTTTCAAAACCCCGTTTAATGACGTTCACTCGAATCGCCGTTGGAACGACTCGAGCGTTGGAAAATATTGAGATAAAAGTTTTAACAAGAAAACGTGATTAAGCATACAAGTCAATTTATTTTGTTCAAAAAAGCCATTTAGTTAAGAAAACAATTCAAAAACTCTATTATTTACAATTAAAAGCAATTTTAATTACAAGGTTCGCTTAATCCGTCGTTGGAACGAATTAAGGTTTTAAAACGTGATGTTTTAAGAAATGGTTTAAAAATGTCAAGAAAACGTTATTTACACTTTAGGAATATCTAGAAAACTTTAAGTTTAAATAAGCAAATTAAACTTTTTTTGTCATTTTACTTTCCCCTTTTCACTCAATTAACCTTTAACATTATCATAATTGCAACCATAAACCAACTAAACCAAAATTCCTCAATTGAAAACCAATTTAAAACCATGTCCCCAAATGCCAAAAAGAATAAGGAAGAATATGTACATATATACATATGTATATTTTTAGATAAAAATAATGATATACATATAACTTTGAAAACCAAGCAAAGAATACCTTATAGTATAGCTAAGTATATGTATAATAATGAAAATAACACTAAGTATGATATATTATAATCAAAACATGTAAAAATGATGAGGCAAGTTCACAAATAAGAAAATAACCTTTGATTCAAAAACGATATTTACATCATAACCCAAAAAACCAATTAATCATCCCAAAAGTCACAAAAACTATACATATATACTTATATAATTTACAAAACCAAATCAATATAAGTTAAATTTCTAACATAACATAAATAGACATATAATATGTTGATAATAATTATATAAACCAAAAATATATTTATCAAGTATTTTACATAATTAAATAGAGATATACTTAAGAAGAAATGTCAAAAAGATAAGAAAAAGACTCAAAAATGGGTATTTAAGGTTCCAGCAGCTTTACCGACAGAAAATCCGTCGGTAAACAGCTATTAGTGACAGAAAATGTAGAATTACAGAAACAGTCCACAACTTTCCAGATTTATTCAAAAGCTTTAGATTAGATCTATTCTATCGTTTTGGACTTCCGAACTACCAAAAATGGATCATAGTCTATAACGGAGGTTCCTAAAACGACGTTTTTATTTTAAAATGTTATTTTGAAATATTTTTAAAACTTATAATTACAACGTTTTTAATACCCGAACTACCTTTGAATCGGATCACGGTTCGTATTGGGATATTAAAACGAGGTTTTTATTTTAAAAAAAAACCGAACGTTTATCTAATACGAGACGAAAATTAAATAAATACGAAAAATTAAGTAAAACGTGATAAATAAATAAATAACTAAATAAATAAAATTATAACATAAAAATAAATGAATAAAGGAAATAAATAAAATAAAATAAAACGAGTCTAGTCCTCGGATAATACCTCAAGATCGGTATCTGACAGTCGAAGTCGGTCGATTTCACGAGTTGTGATTTTCCGTTTTTTGTGTTTTTCATCTTTTTAGTAAAAATTTTAACTTTTGGGAAATTCGGACTTTTTGAGAAAAAAAAAATATTTTTCTCAAAAAATTTCACTTTCTCTCTCTAAAAATGTCTAGAGTGAGAAAGCTCTCCAAAATTCCTCTTCCCTTCTTGCATGGGGATCCGTGCCTTAAATAGGCAACGGGTCCCGAAAAATTTTGGGCGACGCCCAACTAAGATTGGGCGTCGCCCAAAACAGGTTGGGCGAACGCCCAACCTAGTTGGGCGGACGCCCAACTTATGTTGGGCGAACGCCCAACATTGTTGTGCGAACGCCCAACATTGTTGTGCGAACGCCCAACCTCAGTTGGGCGCGCGCCCAACAAGCGTTGGGCGCGCGCGCCCAACTGATGTTGGGCGTTCGCCCGACGGCTGCCGGGCGTGCGCGCCCAGCGGCCGTCGGGCGTGCGCCCGCGCTATCGGACGCGCGCGCCGCCGGACGTGCACGTCCCGCGGACGTCGAGCGCACGCACCGCGCCGCCGGGCGTGCGTCCAACTGTCGTCGGACACACGTCGGCTGCCGCTAGGCGCTCGCACCACGTCGCTGAGCGCTCGCGAGCCGTCCACTTGACGACCGCGATTTTCGTTGACTTTTCCTTTCTTTCTTTTTCTTATTATATATTTTCCTTCTCTCTTTTTTTTTTTTTAAATTTTTCCGGAACCAACCGCTTCGACCGATTTGTTACAGGTTTTCGTCACAGGTCCTCCGACTCGGTGTCTACAGTCCTCTTGGAATTCTTATCTCCTTTGGTAGATTGATGTCTTGCGCTGTCTGTGTTTCAACAATCTCTGCAGGAGTAGACTGGTCAGTGAAAACAATTTTAGGTTCACTTTTACCTTTAGTCAGCCCTTGAGGGAATAACTCAGCGGCTGGTTCTTGGTCAGCAGGTACTGAGTGTGGATCATCCTCGGTCAGCGGCTGGTATCTACCTGTAGGGTTAGTTTCGTCGAACTCAACATGTACTGACTCTTCTAAAACTTGAGTTCGTTTATTGAAAACTCTGTATGCTTTGCTGTTTATTGAGTAGCCTAAAAAGATAGCTTCATCAGCTTTTGAGTCAAACTTAGCTAAGCTATCTTTGGTATTTAAGATAAAACATTTACAGCCAAAGGCACGAAAGTATCCAATGTTGGGCTTTCGTCCTTTCCAAAGTTCGTAGGGGGTTTTCTTTAGTATAGGTCTAACTAGAGCCCTATTAAGAATGTAGCACGCTGTGTTAACAGCTTCTCCCCAAAAGTACTTTGGAAGCCTATGTTCACTCAGCATTGTCCTGGCAATTTCAACCAAGGTTCTGTACTTCCTTTCAACAATCCCATTTTGTTGAGGCGTTCTAGGAGCAGAGAAATTATGGTCAATGTCGTTGGTTTCACAGAATTCAACAAACTGTTGGTTCTTGAATTCTCCACCATTATCACTTCGGATGTGAGCTAACTTAAGGTCTTTATCATTTTCAAGTTTTCTTACCAAATTTGAAAATGTCTCAAAGGTTTCATCCTTGCTACTCAGCAAGATGATCCAAGTGTACCGAGAAAAGTCATCTACAATGACTAAGGAAAATCTTCTTCCACCCAAGCTCAGCGGCTGGACTGGACCGAAGAGATCCAAGTGTAGCAACTCTAATGGACACTTAGTTGAGACAATGTTTTTACTATGAAAAGATTGTTTGGTTTGTTTTCCAGCTTGGCAAGCGTGGCATAGTTGATCTTTTTCAAATTTAAGTTCTGGCAGACCCTCAACCAATTGCTTTCTTGCTAATTTGGCCAGGAGGTCCATGCTTACATGACCAAGTCTCATGTGCCATAGCCAGGAATTTTCTTCCTTTGAAACTAAGCATACAGTTTTTGAAAACTTCTTTTCTAAGTTCAGCATGAAGATATTATCAATACGAGGGGCAGTTAAAATTAACTCATTTGTTTTACCCTTGAATATTTTACATCCAGTGTCATCATTGTCATATAGCTGAGCTACGCTGAGTAAGTTATATTTGAGTCCGCTGACTAGGGGAGACAGACTCAATAGTAGGATTACCACCAACGGTTCCTGACCCTACTATCTTACCCTTTTTGTTGTCTCCAAAACTTATGCTTCCTCCTCGTTTACGCTCAAACGTGATGAACTGAGTTTCATCACCAGTCATATGCCTCGAGCATGCGCTGTCAATGTACCACATCTTTGACTTCTCAGCACACCTCAGGCTTACCTGCAATATAGCTAGTTGCTTTTAGGTACCCAATTCTTTTTGGGTCCTTGCTTGTTAGGTTCAATAGGTAAAGCATCATACTTTATTTTATAACGACATACTTGGAAAGTATGTCCATTCTTTCCACAGAAGTCACAGCTGACCTTCCGTTTAGGATGTCTCACTGACTGGTCAGCACCCCAGTGCTGAGCGTGCCAGCACACCTTTGTGGTGTGTCCTTTCTTCCCACAGAAGTCACACTGGACATTCCGCTGAGGATTCCATCTCTGCTGACTAGTACTTCTGTACTCAGTGTTCAAAGGATTATTTCTTTTATTCGGAACCTTAATTTGGTTCTGAATTGATGTGACGTCCTTCCTCAGTTTCTTAGAATCTGATTGGACCTCAGAGACAAACTTTTGCATAATTCCTGTGTTACTATGCAAATCTGAGTTATCCTGAAGAAGATATTGAAGGTCACTCAGTTTGACCTCCTCAACCTCGTCACATCGCCTGTTGAGTGCTCTAACCTTTTTATTACACTTTTTGACAAGTGTGTAGAGGTCACTCAGGGCATTAACCATTTCATTTCTGAGCAATGGTAGTGATATTACCTCAGTTGAATGTTCCTCATCGTCAGATGCAATGGAGGGGTAAGCATGCTCAGAAACACATGGCTCAGCAAGTTCGTCAGCCATGAAACAAATCTTTGCTGACTCAGTGGCATCAGCTTCAGATGATGATGAATCATCACTATCACTCCAGGTTGCCACCATTGCCTTCTTGCCGTTCTTCCTTTCTTTCCTCAACAAGGGACAGTTTGACTTGATATGGCCAGTTTGATGACATTCAAAGCATGTAATGGGCTTTGAGCTGTCCTTCTTGTACTTGCTGTCGCTGGAGTCAGCTTTGTACTTATCAAACTTCTTGTAAGGCTTCTTAGAATATTTGTCATTCTTTTTGAACAGCCTTTTCATCTTTCTGGTAAACATAGCCATCTCTTCATCGTCTGTTGAGCTCCCATCAGTGGAGTCAGCTTTCATGACAAGAGACTTTTCCTTCACCTCGAAATTCTTCATTGAGATCTCATGGGTCAGCAGTGAGCCAATGAGTTCATCGTATTTATAGGTGGTTAAGTCTTGAGCTTCCTCAACATCAGTCTTCTTCGCTTGCCAGCTTTTAGGAAGACTCCTAAGAATCTTCTTGACTTGTTCTTCCTCAGTGAAGATCTTCCCAAGTCTCTTGAGCTCGTTGATGATGTTTGTGAATCTTGCATTCATGTCTGAGATCCCTTCATCATCGTTCATTTCGAACAGCTCGTACAATCTCATATGCTGGTTCACCTTGGACTCTTTCACCTTGTTGGTTCCTTCGTAGATGACCTCCAGTTTCTTCCAGATCTCCTGCGCTGACTCACAACCTAAAATCTTGTTGTATTCTGCAACATCTAGCGCACAGTGAAGCATGTTTATAGCCGAAGCATGATTTTGTAGCTTCTTGAGATCATCCTCTGTCCATCTGGTCTCAGATTTGACAACCATTTGGCCATCAACAGTTTCAACAGGAACAAATGGGCCTTGGACTATAGATAGCCATGCATTCATATTTGTAGCCTGAATGAAATTTTTCATCCTATTCTTCCAGAAGGTATAGTTAGACCCGAAGAATAAGGGAGGCCGAGTTATGGACAGACCCTCAGGTAAAATCTGAGTTGTCAGATTTTCTGGGAGAAACCGAGTGCTGTTTTCAGCCATAGTGGGGATCAGCTCAAGGTAGTTACACCTTGCACAGTGAGCTTTTAAGCTCTGATACCACTTGTTGGTCCCTTATAACGTAACAAGTATAGTTCCAAGGGGGGGGATAAGAACTATTTTAAAATTTGTTCGTTAAGGCTGACTTCTTTTTCTTTATGAAGAGAATTACACAGCGCACTGAGTGAGTTTAAGACACTAGCTTAGTCAACTGGTGACTAAGTCAGCTTCTTTCCTTGAGTCAGGAGATAACACTTGAGTCTATTCCTGAACTCAGATACTCAATGCACACAACTCAGCGTGACCTCTTTACTTAGTCAGTTTTCAAGCAAGCAATATATATATCAAAGGAGTTTAAGGTTAGAGAGATGTTACTCAGCAGATTTATCCAGGTTCGGCCTCTACACCTACGTCCTGTCCCCGGAACACGTTCTGAGCTTTCGAATTCTCTACTGAGCTCTTTAAAGGTAGAGCACCAAACCTTTTACAACTAGAAGCTGAGTATAACAAGAGTACCTTCCTCTATACCTCTACTGACTCCTATTCTATCGCTGAGTACTATAACCGAGTACTCAGCCTCTCCTTTCTATACTTCTAGAAATGATAATGAGATTGTCCTAAACAACAATTGCTAAGACACTTTAGATGATTGGAAATCACTCTAGACTTTTACACAAAAGTATGGAAATTGGTGTAAGGTATTTGCTTTGCTTTTCTCATAGATTCTTCGAGTATGAATTTGGTCAGCGTGATTGCTAGTTGAAGATCTGCGTCGATTGAAGCAAATGGATGGCCTTTATATAGTGACACTTGAGGCACCTGGTCATTTCAAATTTCGAAATAACCGTTGGAGGAAAACGGCTTCCTGTCGTTGTCACTCTGTGCGTGCTCAACGTCGTTGGCCAATAGAATTCTTGCATCTTCTGTCTTCGTCAGTCTTCGGCAGAATGTTTCGCCATTTAAGGAAAAGTCCACGAGACAGCTTTCTGAATGATATTGATATGTTGACTTGGGCTTGACTTCCACTTAATGGGCCTTTGGTCTTTTTATTCTCAATGTCTTATACACAATTAAACTCAACATTGAACAAACACATTAGTGTAATAAATCAAAGCTTATTAAATTTAATGTGTTAGAATATTTTTACTTAAATAATTTTGTCAAATCAAAATCATGTGAAAAGGTGTTTCAACACAAAGGGCTTTTCTGGAAGCAATAAGGAGGAAAAGATCTTGGATCCCAAAATACACGCCAAAGTCACCTATTGTTGGGAATTTAGTTTCCGAACCAATCTTAAGGTGACACGTGTATCCAGGCATAGATTTAAATGTCTATAAATGGCGTCAAGTTCAAGAAGACAGTTACACAATTCTAAATACTAGAATACTATTACATTCTCCTAAATTACGTGTCCCATATACTAATTTAGGCATCAGAGAGGGTTTATAAGTCACCAGCCCCCTGTCTGACTGTTTTCTATCTTTCAGGTCATTAGTAGCTTCAACTATGCACATTCAAGGATATTCTGATATCATTTGGTGCGGTGAGCGTGGATCGAAGTTTATTTCAGAATGGTCTATGTTCACTCATCTATTGTTCATCCCGCGGTGGAACCCGTTCTTCAATAAATAGCTCCACAGGTTATCCAACCTATTGTTCACTCACCAATTCCGATTAGTCAGAGGAAGGAAGATATTCCAAGTTCTTCAACTGCACCTGCACGTGGCTTGACAGATTCTAGCAATCATCCAATTCCACCTCTGTTTGTTATGCATGCTTTGGATCAACAAATCTAAGATTGTTTAGGATCTTTAGATCCTCAGCAAAGATGTTTCATGGATGGACTTACGAAACAATTCATATATAACATGAGTTCGGTTCAAGAGTCAATGAACATTTTAAGGGCTGAGCATGCTTCGTAGATGGAAGCAATGCATTTAGAATTGCTGGAGGCAAGGAAAGTAGACAGATATGAGGGAGATGGAAGTTCCGTCGCGTGTACTACTGAACATCATGATACAAAGACATGTCCAAGGAAGAGAGATCCTTCGGTGGAATATCAACCAGAAAGGAGAAGAGGCAGGTCTAAAGAAAAGCCGAATAGTCCTCAATACTGAAACTCTCCTTCTCCGTTAAAATTAAAACTAAGAGATGGAGGAAGAGATTCAAGATCTCCAAAGAGACAAAGACATTACCGAAGGGATTCTCCCAAAGATATAAGACTTCAGTATAATTCTCGAAGAAGAAATTCTTGACGATCCAAATCCCCTAATATAAATTTATACATATAGTTAAATCTTTCTTTTAAAAGGATACATATAATTATTAAATTTTTGTATAAAAAGTATTTATTTTTTGAAAAATTGTATAAAAAGTAGTTAAATGGTGCAAAAATACCCCTAACGTCTTAGGTCAGGAGCAATTTTACCCCTAACGTCTAAAATGGTGCAATTTTGCCCCTAACGTTTGTAGCCAAGAGCAATTTTACCCATAACGTTGGTAATTTGGGTCAATTTCAGACACTATTATAAAACACAAATATTTTTGTTCATTATTTTGCACCAATTGCATATCAATTCATTCTAAAAAAAGGATTTCATGTTTTTTTGTAATTTAATAATAGAATTGGAGATTAATATTTATAAATTCGGTGAATTTTTAAAATTTTTTTTTGTCTAATTCGTACAAAAGGCAGTATATTTTTTTATTATTTTTTTTTATTTTTTCACATCCCAACATATGTTTATGATTTGTTACTGATAAAATGACGCACATGTGAAGCGTAGATGATAAGATTCATGTTCGAGAAGACAGTTTGATGAATTATTTTTGAAATTGACCCAATTTATCAACATTAGGGGTAAAATTGCTCTTGGCTACAAACGTTAGGGGAAAAATTGCACCATTTTAGACGTTAATAGTAAAATTACTCTTGACCCAAAACGTTACGGGTATTTTTGCACCTTAACTTTTTTTTTTTTTTTGATAGAACAGATCTAGACAATGTTGAAAACCCTAATTTTCTAAAATTCTTTATGCAAAGCTTTATATGTAGTTGTTCGGGTTTTTCCTATTATCATCCTCACAGCCACTCCACAATTCATACCATTGTTTTTTTTCTTTGGAACCACAAATCCCACCATTGTTATACGCCTTCTCTCTCTCTTCTTACTTCAGCCAACGACTGGTGTTTTCTCGCTTCGGATGATAATCTTTTTCATATGAGTTGTTTGCTTGCGATTGAATTCAATACATTGTTGTTTGTGTTGCTTAGGGTGAAACCTTCTGTTATTCAGTTCAATAAGTTGTTGTTTGATGAATCGTTTTCACACTGCAATCTATTAAATTGAATAACAGAAGGTAATATTCTCATTTTGGATTTCAATAAATCGTGGTGATTTTGGAGTCTATCTTTTGGCCATTAGTTTTACATTTGGTTTTCAGCCTGATATTATTATGCATAACGACCTGATTGATGGTTATGTATTGTAGGGTTAAACTTATGATGCTATGATCTTGTTTGATAGTCTATTATGTATACTGTTAATGCTATCTGTAAAATTGGGAATATACATGTGGTCTAATGTTTGCTTGAAAATATTTGATAGTAGAGGTTGCAAGCCTAATGTTGATGGGTTTTGCAAGCATAATTTGGTTAGCCATGGGTTATATCTTTTTGAAAAGAGCAAGTGTTGAGGCACTATAACTCTATAATTCATGTTCTGTTAGGAAGCTGCGATTCTGCTCAGTCCTCATTGAAATGTACATAATGGCGTTACCTACAACCAACTTGGTTAATTAGTTTTTTAATAGATGAATATGGTTTAATTGGGCAAGTGCATTAAGCAGGGGAAAGATATTTCAATTGATGATTGTAATTCTAATGTACTTGCCTATATCATCGTGATTAAATCTTGATTAATTGGTATTATAATAGAAAATTGATAGATGTGGTCTATGAAGCACGGACTCTTCCCCGGGGTCGCCGTGGCCGAGTCGGACTCGCCGGACTCGGGGACTCGGCGGTGACACGGCCGGAAAATGGGATACGGATGGGGACACGGGGGACACGGCTGGGGTAAAAAAAAAGTTAAAAATTAGGGGTTTTTTTTAATTTTTTTTATAAAATTTAAGGATCAATTATGCAATTTGTCAAAAATCCTAAATTATAATCTCTATCGCACGAATTAGCACGAATTAGAATTAGGTCTTCTCTTCTTCCTGCGCAAATCGCTATTTCAATCCCTGTGTTGCGTACATCGCAGTTCTCCTAATATCAAGATTTCGTTTTTGTTTGGGAATAATCAGAAACAATTTCTTCTCCTGGGTTCTTCTCCTAACATCATGATTCCGATTTGTGATTTAGCATGTTTTTTATATATTTTTATATCTAATATATATATAATTAATTATATAAAATTTGCCGTGTCCCCGCCGCACCCGTGTCTCATATTTTCTAAAAATGCCGTTTGCCGCGTCCGCACCTGTGTCCGTGCTTCATAGGGTCAAATATTTTGTGGATGAAATGATTTGTGAAGATTTAATTCCCAACATATATTCTTATAGTTCTCGTGTGTATTGCTTATGCAATGCAAGAAGCTCTTGGATAGCCCTAAGTTTGTTTAACTACTCATTGCTGCATGGCATGCAAATGAGCAAGTTGATGCCTGAAATAGTTACGTATTGTATCTTAGTAGTTGGGTTGTGCAAAGCTGGAATGATTGAAGATGCAAAGTAATTACTTTTTTAGGCTTTCTAATTCTATTAATGGGTTGCATCTCAATATTTATGCATTAAAGGTAATAATTGGTCTAATTAGCAGATAATGATTGTTTGATGAAGCTTATGAAGTTTTCTGAGCAGCAAACGAGAAAGGTTGCTCACCAAATAGGTTCTCTGTAATGTCATTATCCAGGGATTTTTCTGGCACAATAGTTCGTCAGGGCAATAAAACTTATTTATGAAATGTGTGAAAAGGGATTCTTTGAAGATGACACCATATTTGCATTGGCAATCGAGATTGATGTCATTCTCACATTGCTATAGATTTATGTTTGTTGATATTAAGGTAAAACAAGAAACTGAACTTTTCATATATTACACCTGCTTACAATTAATTTTTTGTGCTGCTCTAAATTACCATAAATTTATATTACTTTGATCTTGCTGTTTCGGGACCATACTTTGAATGCTCACCAAAAAAATTCTATTACTAGAGTGTTGTAGCATAAGTATCCTGTCACAGTAAAAGTTTGTTTTTGATGTTTTGGATTTTCTGTTGGGAAGTCAATATACAATTGCTGATGAATAAAGTTTAGTTGTTTTATTATTGTATTTTGAACAATAAATTATCATTGTCTTAATGTTGTGTACCTGTGGCAAGTGCAATGAGTTTCAATGTGCAATGTATAACTATATGTTTCTTTCCTCTTTCTAATGATGCATTTTTTTTTTGTTAGAATAAAACATTTTGTGGCTTGAAACGTCCCCGATCAGTTTTGAATATTACTCTGGTTCTAGATTATGGTTTTTGGCATACATTTGCATAAGGATCTGCATATTGCTAATATCCTAAATTGGTGCTTTTGTCCCTTTATGACAGTTTGAACAATAGTACTTGTGATCCACTAGCCCTCTGGTGTTTTTGTCACAGGTTGTAACTTCTATATACGCACAACACTACAATTTTAAGTTGTTGGTCTTAGACCGCGACTCTAGCTTAGCTCTGATTTGTGTTAAGTAATTTGAATCTAATAGCATATACAAAGAAGTGAAAAATCTGAAATTTTTAGCATGCAGCTAAGAAGTTCGAAAATCCATCTGTTTGATCTTCTAAGATACTCAACCAACAATTATAACGAAGTTTTAATATATTAATGGTTAAAGACCCAAACTCTACTGCTTTTAATGAATGTTTCTGTTATGCAATTTTTGATATAGAATCAAGAATTATGTATAAGTATTCTTTTTCATATGAGCAAGTTTTCTGTTAACAAGTTGCTTTTATGTTTCTCTAAAATCACTGGAGTTGTGAGTTTAACCAGTGCTGTTTATCGAAGCAGCTAAGTTTATTATAATTTAACTTCATCGGTCAAGTTTCTGTTTTAACTTTTTTCTACAATATTTCAATCTTGGTAAAGCATTGTTAGTATCCTTGTTGATATTATTAACCAGAACATGTTTTCACACATGTAGGAAGGATAAATTGTTTGAATACTTAGGTTAATCTGGTTTTCTGTCTTTAGAGGCATATTACTTTCAGCTGATGTTTGATCTCAAATTATGTAAATGCCCAGCATGCATTCTGATGATCATGTTTTAAAAATCCTCCAGTCAGATGTTAATAGCATCATTGCTTTCCAGGTGGTGAATAAACTATGCAGTTGCACATCACTTTCGTGCCATTAACTGCATTCTATGGTGTGTACTCTATGAGAGTTTCTAATGGGATTTACAGATTGCTTACTGTTAAAGAGGGTTAAATTTTGACTAAGTGGAGACTCGAATCTCAAACGTGTCGTACGGGAAGTGGTGGTTGTAGTGGCGGACGGGTGAGTAACGTGTACGAACCTGTCCTTGGGAGGTGAACAACAGCCGGAAACGACTGCTAATACTGCGTAGGATTAGCTAGTTGGTGAGGCAATAGCTTACCAAGGTGATGATCAGTAGTTGGTCCGAGAGGATGATCAGCCACACTGGGACTGAGACACGGCCCAGACTCCTACAGGAGGCAGCAGTGGGGAATTTTCCGCAATGGGAAAAAGCCTGACAGAGAATGCTGCATGGAGGTAGAAAGCCTATGGGTCGTGAACTTCTTTTCCCGGAGGAGAAGCAATGGCGGTGTCTAGGGAATAAGCATAGGCTAAATCGGTGCCAGCAGCCACTTTAATACAAAGGATGCAAGTGTTATCCAGAATGATTGGGCGTAAAGCGTTTGCAGGTGTTGTTGGCATTGATATGAAAGTAAATATTTGTTCTGCCATGTAAAATCATGGGACTCCACCATTTTTGTGGCTGTACGTTGTTCATATTTGTATTTCTGATGCTCTGAGCTGATCTCTTGAATATTAGATGATTAAAAATCTACTAGATTTATAGTCACACTAATTCCCTTTTCTTTGTACTTCTTTTTCTTTTCTGCAATTTTCCTTTTGCTTCAAAATCTGTCATTTTGTTTCTTTTGCTTCTCATTTTTTCCCTTTCATGAATTTTGTTTTTAACTATTCTATGTTGTTAAGGTTTTCTTTTAAATCGTAGACGACCCTCACAGTGACATCTTCTTTTTGTGATTCTTTTGATCTTTTTAGTCGGAGATGGACTCTGGATTTTAAATAAAGGAAGGTCTTCATTTATTTATTTTTTTCTCTACATTTAGCTTTCTTTCTTTTTTTATTATTGTAATATATTGTACTTATTTGTTGTTATTGTATAATCTCTCAATCGTTTAGTTTACAATTGCTCAATGAAGAACATTATTTTATCCTATTATCCCAAGTTGGGATTGGAAAAAGAGAACAAATAAATATTTGATAAATTAATAATTTTGATTAAATAATAAATTTTTTCGGTTCTGACTTGAGATAATATGATAAAATGATAATCTTGTTAAATTTATAAAATAATTATTTAAAAAAATTCTTTGAAATATATTGAAAATATAAAATAATAATTTATTAAATGCGTAAGAAAACAATGTATATAATTCATAACATACAGCAATTTCTAAATAAGTTTTATTTCAAATTTTACATTTTCTTAAAATACGTTTATAAACTCTATATTGTGTAAATTGAAACAATTTACTAACACTTTATATCCTAATGTACATATACATTCATTCTACTTTGAATAATATCAACTCAAGATTAATAAATTTTTTTATAAGATTAATAAACTTAGGTACAATGTATTATCATTAATTAATTTTTTATTTATTTTTCTTTCTTACTTACCCAAAAAAAATTAATTATTTAATTTGAAAAATATAATATATAAAATAAAAATTATTCTATAAATTAATAAATCTTAATTATCGATAACTTAATAAAATACTTATTTATAGATAAAATCACTTAAACAATTCATTTTGAAGTTTTTATTATATCCTTAGCTTAAACATAATTAAAAAGTATATAGATATCGGTATGGATAATTAAATTTTTATTATATTCAGTTTTATTTCCATTTCAGAAATAGGTTTTTCAGTTTTTACGGTTAGTTTTGTAGAGCCGTAGATTGAGCCACTAATTTAACCTAAAATCAAAAAATTAACAAATTAATTCCATTTCATCAAAAAAAAAAAAATAAATAAATAAATATTCCCAAAACTCTTTGTTTGTGGATTTTGAACCCTGGTTTTTATATTACTTTCCCATTCACAACAAGTGTTCAAGTTCCAGACAGTGAATTTCAGCTGGAAATCAAACCAGTTGAAGAAAATGGATAAACAGAGCGAAGATCGGTGTTCTTTCTCTTCGTCTGGGGCGTACAATCCATGCCCCATCTGCCTCGGTCCTTTCATTCAAGAATCCTATCTCGATACTTGTTTTCGTAAGTTCTTTTTTACAAACTCCTCGTTTGATTTTTGTCTGACAGCTTTCTTTATTAATTTATACTGTAGAACAAAAGCATTTTGAAATCACAAATCTTGCGATTGTAGTTTTTCTAAATCATAAAGCATTTATGCTTGTTTGATTGTTTATTTACGCTTTGGAGCTTATGCTTTTGGAATATGCATATATATGTAAGCGTTTAAGTGTAATAGTATCTCATGGGATTTGAGAGTTCGAGATTGGGTAAATGCGGATAATTCTTTACTGTTGTACCAATTTATTGATTACCACAAAAATCTTTTGTTCTTGTGCTTGCATGTCTAATTTCAATAACTGGTTCAATTCCTAACAGATACTAAAAGTGGGCATTTGAGCAATTTTACTGTAATTTTCTTTCAGCCTCATTTCATATGTATGCATAAGTTCTGGACTGAGCTCTGTGCAAGATGATGATGCTTGGTCATTTGTTCTCATTCTTGTGTTGCAGATAAATTTTGTTACAATTGCATTTTGCATTGGGCTAAAGTAGTTGCTGGCAAACATTATGGCAAATCTTCCTCTTTAAAATGCCCATTGTGCAAGGTCTGTGTTGTTTCAGATCCTTTTCATGCTACATTTCATAGCAGCCATATGTTTTCTCCATTGTTTAGAGACATGATAAATGTTAACTCTTTGTTAATTGTTCTGTGGTTCAACTAATTTGCAGACAGAAAATCTTTCAATAGTTTATGGGTATGATGGAATTTCATTCCAGCAGCATTATATAAAGGAGAATCATGAGTATAGGTACCTACCTTCTATTATTGTTTGTCCTCTTTTCATGTTATTATAGGGTTCATCACAAGGATGGTCACATGTGTTTGGATAATGTTTCAATAAGGTCACAAAAGTTAATTTTGTCCCAATAAAATAACACATATTTGATATTGTAACGATAAAGTCACATTGAATGTTTTCCGCTACACTCTTACCAGAATTGCTGATGTGGATGCTTACTCAAGTCATCCACTCCATAAACGTCACATAAATTCACTTAAAACT
The DNA here is from genome assembly GCF_963576675.1 of Euphorbia lathyris. NCBI lineage: Eukaryota > Viridiplantae > Streptophyta > Magnoliopsida > Malpighiales > Euphorbiaceae > Euphorbia > Euphorbia lathyris. The sequence goes on along the minus strand of NC_088918.1, from coordinate 20,350,539 downwards.
ACATGACATACAATTTGTTTCATCCTCTCTCTTTCTCACTCTAATAGAATGTATAATTTTAATAGTCAGACTTAGCTTTTAGGGTCAAATCAAATGGAGCGTCCACGTGGAATGGATGGTTTTGACTAAGCGTCCATGTCAGCAATTTTGATGAGAGTGTAGCCGAAAAACGTTCAATGTGATTTTATCGGTACAATATCAACGTTGTGTTATCTTATAGAGACAAAATGTTTTGTGATCTTATTGAAACATTGCCCAAATATATGTGGCCGTCTTTGTGATTTACCCTGTTATTATATGTCTAATGCTGCTTTATCTTTTACATATCTCTCTCTCCGTTCTTTTCTTTTGCAGTGCTTTCTTTTCCAAAGCACACAAATATAGATTACAATGCTATTATACTGAACCAGGTTTCTACTGATTCTCATTTTCAGCTTAAAGTTCTTAGATTAATGTTTGTTTAAAATGCTGATTCAGTGCTTCCTATTAATGTTCTCTGATCAATTTTGTGGTCAGTCAGGTACCTTGAATAATGTAGTTAATGTATCACGATACTGGAAGTACCGTAAGTATCTTCAGCCAAATAGGTGGTTGCAAAGTTGGCTGAGAAGGGAAATTCAAGCTCTTTTGCAGGTCCATATATGCTAATCCGAGGTTTTCATTATGCTTTTCCCTTTTACATGAATATTCCACTAATTTTGTGCTCTTCAGTAGCGTTCTGCATAGGATAAATAGATTGCTGTTATAGTGGTTAGTTAGAGATTTTATCAAGATCACTAATGATCAGTTCTGTGCCATAACTAATGCTTGTTTAAGTGGATGTCTGCTTAAAGTATGTCAGAAAGGCTTGGATACAGACATACTGCCCTGCATGGTGTCACGGGGTCAACTCTTTAGGACCTTGTGACACTTACTTGTCGCTCCCGTTGTAAGCCAGCCAGGAGTTAGGAATCACTCTGTGTTCGATATACACAAACACAGGGTTAACAATAGGACTTGTATCGAGGATATAAGGTTCAAGCACACTAACAAATATCACATAGGCAAAAAATGGCATCCGCACATAACAGCAAGTAACACACAAGGGATACAAGAGGTGAATAATTGACGAATGATTTTATTAATATGTGAAAGACAATGGGTCACGATGGTGACCAGTCACACCCTTTTATAGTAGTGCATAATATAACAAGTTTCTCCTTTGGAGTTGGATCTGCATCTTCCTTTGGAGTTGGATCAATTTTCTATTTGTTTTATGTTTCAATCTCTGAACCATTATTCTTCTGTATCTAAAATGTTCTATTTGCTCCCCTGTTGCAAAATTTGAGAAATCACATCTAAACTGTTATTCCATGAGTATAAATAATGATCAAAGTAAAGAAGAAAGTTCATTTATATAATAGTTACCTCACTAACAAAAGTCGAGCACTGTTTTCTGTGCCTAACCCGTTCTGACACCCCTAACCGTTACTATTATCTCTTCTTAAACTGTGATATCGGTCTACTAACTTTTTCAACTGTTAATCATGCAGGAAGAGGATGTTGACATCATTATGCATCATATTGTTGGTGTAATCGACTCATTCTCAAGAAAGTATGTTTTGTATTTCTATTGCCTTTCATTTATTTATGTAGTGCATCTGATTGTTGAATACCTTCTTCTGGTTCTTTCAGTGAATCTGATGGTTAGTTGTTTTATTGATCACTTTAATTATTTTGTGCATCTCTTGCTTATGATTTTTCTTTTATTTTCTCTAGAAACAGCCAAATTCAGCCAATAGTGACACCGGAAACAAAACAAGGGGAGTTCAAGACTCTAGTATGTGATGCAGCAAGGCCTTTTTTAGCGGCAAGAGTAGACCGATTTGTGAATGAGTTAGAACTGTTTCTTGCTTCAGGCTTCAATGTTGAAGCATATGATGAAGTTTACAAGCAGCAATTGGGTTGGAACCAGAACACCCTTGGAACGACTAATGAGATAGCTGCAAATGTGGAATGTAGTGAGAAGAGACCAGTCATCCCATACTTGTATATCTTTGATGAGGACTCAGATAAGGCTGATTAAGGCTATAGAAGTATAATCATGCAGCTGTAACTTCTGTATGTCTTCTGACGACTCTAATGTAGCTGATTAAAAGTTTGGTTTTCAATAGAGAACTGTATTTCTTCAGCTGGTCTTCACTTCTGTTACATAGTATAGTTAGGAAAGTGTTTGTCTGCTTGCTTGCTCAGAAAACAGAAAGAAAGAACCTTTTTTTTCCTCAATATACAAGGGGTCCTTCACTTGGTCAAATAATTCGATTGGGCTCATGAGCTTTAGAAATGCTTCATCCGCTCTCTAAACTTGCTTAAGTTGACCTATCGATCCCTTGAATTTGCTTAAAGTAACATATTTGTCTCTTGAACTTGTTTAAAAGTGATATATTTGCTTCTAAACTTGTTTATAGTGATAAGCATTTCAATGTTCTGCCACCTAAATTCAGGGGGTTAATTATTGAAGCAAGAAAAAAGGACTAATGAGACTTCACTAAAATTCAGAGGACCAAGACCAAGTGCAGGACTCGTGATGTTTTAAGCTTTTTCTATTTGTTTCATCCTGCACCTACTGGCAGATTAATTAAATTGATAAAAAGCAAGTTGAGTGCAATATCTCCATCAATTTGGGATTAAGCATCAAAAACAAATTGCTGGGTAATGGTGAGAATTAGGGGTAATTTAGTCACTTCAAGTTCTTTCTTTACCCAATCATGCCTAGAGAGAACATATCGAAATTCTCCTTGTTTTAATCCTTAAAACCAACTAAAGCGGTGTTCTTTCCAAAATTGAGTAGGGGTAAAAAAGTCAGATGACTAGAGTTATCCTATTAAGAAGCCAAAATTCATTTCTGTCCAAGGAAGAACCTTTAACATTGACGTAGAGCAGCTATTCACACAGGGAAGTAACAGATATGGCAAAAAGCTCGGAATATGGAGCTTTCATGGAGAATGTTTTGCTAAAACCGAGCTCCTCATCCGATGAACTTCCTTTAAATGGTCTCACGTTTGCTGTTAAAGATATGTCAGTCTCTCAATTCACTTCCTTTTTCTGTGCTGATTTCATATATCTTTGAGAACTCGCGTTTTCTGTTATCTTCTTCTCTTAATCAATCTGCATTTCCTTGTGTAATTTACCGTTTTTATGGCTATAACTTTGGAATTAGATTCGATTTGGATGGATACGTGACCGGGTTTGGCAATCCAGATTGGAAAAGGACTCATTCAGCTGCCACAACAACTGCTCCAGCTGTTTTGGCTATACTCAGAGGAGGAGCCACATGTGTTGGTAAAACTGTCATGGATGAAATGGCCTATAGGTGAGGATGCGTAACAGGTAGTCAGTCTTCCTTCAATGGCGATTCTTTAAGTGCTCTGAAATTTGATTTTTGATCAAATGTAATTAACAAACTAAATTATCATGCTTGAAACAATTCATAATGAAGAACATTAAAGTTTTGTTCTTTAAGGGGGTAAAATATAACTGCCCTTGAACTATAATGCTACTGATATATAAGCAGGGGCGGATACAGGGAGGGGCCCGGGGAGCCCGACCCCTCCGGCTTCAGGAACCACAATCACCAGGGTTTCCACAAAATTTAAGGCTGTGGCAGTTCTGGTCGCCCTATTTGTTTTTGATGGCGTGCACCCCAAAAATTGCCACAAGTCCCTATTAAGCCCTCTCTCTAAATCCAAAAATCTACATTTTTTTTATATACCTGTTAGGCTCTCCTTAAATCCAAATTTCTAAATTTTGTTATATGTTAAGAATCTTAAACACAATGTAGGTTAATTTCGACAAGTTTTATATTGGTACTAAAAATTAGTTTTTGACTACTGAGATTATAACACCGATTTTTTTTGAACCACTTCGACTTAGCAAATTTTTTTTTTTTTTTTTTTTACAGATGCACATGTAAAATCGGCCCCCCAACCGACTAATCCTGTATTCGCCACTGTATATAAATGACCCTTAAACTTTATTTCGTGTCATAAAAATTCTTAAACTTTACATTATAGTGACATGAAAGTCCAAATCATAGAAAATCTATTGAAAATTAACAAAATGATAGACTTGAAAATAAGTGTTTGATCATCCAGAGTAGCTGGAAAGTTTAAGCGACATGGATAAAAATAAGTCAATGATATAGTCAAAGGATTTCTTTTAAATGGATTTCTTTTATTTGCATTTTAACACTACAGTAATGTAAAGTTTAATCACTTTTATATCACGAAATGAAGTTTAGGGTTTATAATGTTAGTAGCTGTATATGCGAAGGATGTATTTTACTCTTTTTTAAGGAGTACATTTTTGTGAACGTAAGTTTGGCGATTTTGTTCAGTAGAGGGTACATTTTAACAACAATCAAAGTTGAAGGGCTAGAATATCCTATGTAATCATTGTAACTGTTTATGTTGAAATACCCTGAATATTCATGTTGTATTAAATTATTAATAATTATAAGTTGGGCAGCATCAATGGCGAAAATTACCATTATGGAACACCTACAAATCCTTCTGCAGCGGATCGTGTACCTGGAGGATCATCCAGTGGGTCTGCTGTTGCAGTAGGTGCAAAGCTTGTAGATTTCTCCTTAGGTGAATGTTTCATCTATAATTTTTCATAAAAAACTGGCTTAAACTTTGTCTAATCAGTAGATGATTGAGTATTCCCTTTCCCTTTGCTTCAGGAACTGACACTGGAGGAAGTGTAAGAGTTCCAGCCTCATATTGTAGTATTTTCGGGTTTCGACCTTCACATGCTGCTGTTTCTACTCAAGGAGTTACTCCCATGGCACAGAGCTTTGATACTGTGGGTAAGGAATCTACCGTTCTCTGATTTTGTTTAAGATTACTTCACCTGATCTAATAAACCCAACTTATGGTCTTTTTCTTGTCTGCTTTTCCTGTGGTGGATCAAGCATAATTTTTCCTTTCAAGTTGCCTTGCAGAATCAATTCCTTCTAAAACGAACTTTAGATATCAATTTAGTTCATAATTCCACATTTAGCTGCTTTTTCCCACACTTACACAGTTCATGTACAAATGGCATTTGATACTTTTGAGTAATAACAGGAAGATGAAATTTTTGTGCTTCTATGATGCATAATTTGATTGATCTCATTATTTCCGGGTTATTCATAACAATGTATCAACAAACTAGAAATAAGTCAATAACACTCCTCAGTTATATAACTTCCGGAGTGAGTTGAAAATTCATTCTTTTGTCTGCAAAATCCTCATCCAGGCTGGTTTGCTAGGAATCCTGTCATTCTGAATCAAGTTGGCCATGTTCTACTGCAATTGCCTCATACTGAATCAATCATACCGAAGCAGATAATTATCGCAGAAGATTGTTTTAAGCTTTCAAGCATTCCAAATAGTCGAGTCAGTCAAGTTCTTGTTAAATCAGCTGAGAAGTTATTTGGGGGTTAGTTTTCTGCTTCTCCACCGTATTCTAATTAGAAATCAAAGTTAAAATCTATAAACATTTCTATATCAGGTAACATTGTGAAGAATATGATCCTAGGCGACTATGTTGAGGAAAAAGTGCCAAGTTTGAGTCATTTTATGAGCAAAGAGATCAAAGAGCAAGACTATAACATAGCTTCCTTAGCAGCCCTCTCAAGTGCAATGCGGTTGCTTCAAAGGTGCAGAACTTTCTTCAAACCCGAACAAAAATCATTATTTTCTTTACGGTTTCGCCAGATTTTGACTGTGTCTGCAATTCAATTTCACCTTGAAGAATAGGCATGAATTCAAGAATAACCATGGGGAATGGGTGACCAGTGTCAAACCTCATCTAGGTCCAGGCATTCACGAACGAGTATGGGAAGCTGTTCGATCAACCGATGAAAACATCGGTATCTGTCATTCAGTTAAGACAGAACTACGTTCTGCTCTCACAACGCTTCTCGAGGTACATTCCATAGCCACTGGTGTTCACATAGGGCTGTAATCGAGCCGAGTCCTGTTCAAGCTCGGCTCGCTATAAAATTAACGAGCTTGAGTCTGAGCCGAGCTTTTTCTTGCTTAAGCTCGGCTCAGCTCATTAGAAAATAAACGAGTTTGAGCCGAGCTTCGAGCTTGTTTCGAGCCCAAAATCCTCTTTGAACTGGGTTCATTAAGTTTGCTAGCAAATAGCTCGCTCTTTAATTGTATACATAAACAAGCTCACAAGCAAAGTTCGTGAATAAATAAACAAAATGCTTACAAATAGTTCGTCTATTACTCATTTATTATGTTTGTGGACGAATTCATCTAATAGTAAATGAAATATATTAAGTTCGGATATTTGTGAACTAATACAAAACTATATAGTTTTCTACAAAACTAAAATTTGTCCATAAATGTTCTAATCGAGTCTGCTCGCGAGCTTTCGAGCCAAGCTTTGGCCTGCTCAAACTTGGCTCATTTACGAACCGAGCTAGTAAATCGTGCTCACGAGCGGCTCGTTTACAAATCGAGCCGACTCATGAGCGGCTCGGCTCATTTACAGCCCTATGTTCACATATCAAAATTCCAGTTTTCATTCTCTAATGACTTGAAATGTAGGATTATGGCATCCTTGCTATCCCCACAGTTCCAGGGCCTCCACCGAAGCTGAAGACAGATCCAACGACTCTCGAAGTTTTTCGTGCCAAGGCTTTTAGCCTGCTCTCCATAGCTGGGGTATCAGGATTCTGCCAGGTGTGTTATATATGTCGCTCATCATTTAATTCGATAACGTTTTTTCGTTTATTTTCCATAGATTTTGTGCAATGTTTCTGCAGGTGAGCATACCTCTAGGCATGTATGATGATCTGCCTGTAGCGATTTCGTTGATGGCGAAACATGGTTCAGATGGTTTCTTGCTGAATGTTGTTGAAACTCTTTATGATACACTCCAAGAACAGGTTTCAGTTTCTGAAAGATAAACCCAACATTTGTATTCTTCATTGTTTTTGTATTAAACCTATCTTTAATACAAGTAATGTGGCCTGGCAAATTATTCTTCTTGCTGATTTTAGCTCTGTGGCAGCTTTTTGGAATGGATTACATAAAAAAGAAAAACATTACATTGTTTGGTTATAATTTTTAAATTTTTTTGGAATAGAAGCACCATAATTATGATTAAGGTTGTAAAAAGTTTTGTATCACTGATCGGGCGGATAAGAATAGTAAAGAAATGCTTCTGGGATAAGAGCCAAATATAACCATAACTTTTCAAAGTGAAGTGCAAATTGCCCTAATGTATAAAGTGGTTCAAATTTAATTTTCTTTTATCATTTTTCCTCATTTTTTGTGTTCTTTTATTCTTTATCTGTTTTTTTTTTTTTCTGTTTTTCTACCTTTTTTTTTCGTTTATCCTCATCTTTTCCTCTCTTTTTTCACTTTTTTAATTTTTGCCTCTTATGCTTTTCGCTTTTTTCTTTTCCTTATTTTCCGTTCTTCTTTTTTCATTTTTCCTTGGTTTGTTGTTTTCTTTTTGTATGTTTTCACCCTTTTCTTGTTTGTTTTTTTTGTTATACATTTGTTCTCCATTTTTCCACTTCTGATTTTATGGACTAAATATTTGAGCGATTTAGTTTAATTTTATTATTTGTATGGTGTTTCATTTTTATTTTTATTATTATTTTATATTTATGATTGTTATTTTACTATTAAAAAAATAAAATTTAAAACTTGTACAAAAACCATTAAATGATTAAGGATCTCAAATTGTTAAATAGATTTCGAGTTCGAAGAATTTTAACGTAGAAAAAAAAAACTCCAATTATCCATTTAAGTAAATAAAATTATATGAGTATATAGTGTCAAACAAACATATTAATATAATGACAACTGTATTTTATGAAAAAGACAAGCAAAATCTAATGCCTAAACTCAACTAGTTTGGGTGATATTAATTCCACTTTCTGGCTGTTAGTGCTACCCATAACTTTGTTATTTATTCAACCATGAATTAATATGGGTAGGTAGGTGTCCCTATTAAATTGATTGATATCTTTTTTCCAATTTATGCCAAGTTTGTCTCGGATTTTGGCATTTTTGAACCTTATTTTCATTGAAAATGGACTAATGATTAAAAATTGCCAGCTGTACTTATGAAGTACGTGCGTTTTTTTTTTTCTTCCATCGTTTAAATCTTAAAAAATCAATTTACGTACTATTTTTCGGTTGTTTCTGTAGTTTCCCTTTTTAGTTTTAGATTTCTAGTTTAAGATGTTACTATTTAAAACATTGTTTTATTTGTAAGAACAATTTTTTATATTTTTAATATAACATTTTTTTATTTTTCAAAGTTTCTGGATTTTAAAGATTTTAATAGAAAATTATACGCGATTTAACTATTAGTAACAAACTCTTTTGAATTTTATGAACAACAATTCAAAGTGAAAATGTCATTCATAACAAAAACACTATCTTTTATGATTATCAATTAATTAAGGGTAAATAATTTATTAGTCTATATATTTTTATCTAACACATATTTTAATGGAAAAAAACGTTATTAGACCCCTGATCTTTCATTTTTTGGTTCATTAAACTCTTGATCTTTTATTTGAATACATTAAGCCTCTGGTCAATAACTTTTTCTCTCATTAAACCCATGATGACCAAAAAAAATAATTTTGAATATAAAATTAGGTTAACAGACTGTTATTCATTGCACCTGCATTCGAAATTTATATTTTTTCACTGTTTGAAAACAGTTTTAGATATATAATGTGACTATGTGAAAACGGTAAAAACATTAATTCAAACGGTAAAAAATATTTTTTAATAATTTCAAATACATATGAAATTAATAACGTCTTTTTAACATAATTACATATTCACAACTTACTAATTTGGTCATCAAGGACTTAATGAGATAAAAAAATAAATGATCAAATATATTCAAATAAAAGATCAATGACTTAATGAGCCAAAAAATGAAAGATCAGGGACCTAATAATGCCTTTTGTCCATTTTAATTCTTGTATTTTAATAATACATTATAGAACCCTTAACTTTGATTTTATTCAATAGTTTAATTTCTTATGATGAAAAACTAAATAATGTATTAAATTATTAAAATATAAGAACTAAATATTAAAAATTTGAAGACAAATAAATTATTACCTATTATTTAATTAATTAATTGAGTTTCTCTTTAGTTGGATTGACCAAGTTATCTAAATCTTTTTCTCTACTTTTATTTATTTACTTATTTAAAATAATGACAAAAAAATTAGTTGTAATGCTAACATTGATGGTTGATGTAAGCCACTATGTGGACAATTTCCAACAATTGAAGTAGATATGAAAATTTAGGGGTGTATAAGTAAAAATTGCGACAAGTTGAGGTGTGTGACATAGGTCATTCGTAAAGTTGAGGGTGTCAAAAAGCAAAACGAGCCAAGTTTAGATGCAAATTTATGTATTAAACCTATTTTAACACTTCACGCTTTAATAAATGTAATTTTAAATTATATTTTCATACAAAGTAAATATTGATAAAGGGTTTAATTTTTTTAGTGAAGTTTTGATTTGGAATAAACCTATGAAAATAGTGTAAATTTAATTCTAACATTTTCAGATAAAATCAAATTTTAGTCATATGTTATTAAAGATTTAAAAAGATCGGTTTGACTATTATTAACCGTCATATAAAATCATTAAACATCAATTATATCTAAAATATTTAATATATTACTAACACAGCTATAATAAACAAATGTTAACAATTAACTATATCACTCTCCGTCCATTGAAATTAAGAGCATTATGAGAAACTCTTAAAATAGACTTAATAAAACTTGTGCATTATAGTGTAAGAATTTTAAGATTACAAATACTTCTAACCATTGAACTAAAAGCCACACAATTAGGAAATCAAACATGTTCCATGTGCTCAAGTTTGTTTTTACTGGTCACTAAAAAAACAGTAAAAAATTCTATGAAAATTGTGTAGAAATTTTTAATTTTTAATTTTAAAACATTTTAAAACATCAAAATATCAATTTAACATCCATAAATTATGATAGATAGTGAATTGATCCGTCACTACATTCATTGTCAGTGTAGTTGTTTCCTTCCTAATGTCTGAGCGGCCATATTTATAGTTATGTGTTAATGCAACTGGCATACAAGGACCTAACCCCGGGTTGTTCGGTTGCATCTCAACACCCTTAGCCATATAATTTTGGTCCATCCCAAATGGAGCAGCACAACTCGGCCCATTTTCGTACACTGGTTAAGATTATAATTAAAAAATGCTAGGTGCTAGTCGGACGAATAGGGCCTTCAAGAATTAATCGGGATTAATTGGTGATTAATCGGATTTGTATTTTTTTATTTTTATTTATTAATTAACAATATTTTATACTATTTAAAAAATACATATATTTGAAACATATATCTTTAAAAATGTGCAATCATGAATATTTCAACGAAAATATTATTGAAACAACTCAAAAATAAATTATAATAAAGAAAAAAATAAATTTACAATAAAAAATGATTTCTTCATCATCACTTAGACGGTGCCTAGGCAGAGTCGAGACGTCTTAGGCAGAGCCCAAACGGCTAAAAATCGGATAGGAGCAAAAAAAAAAAAGGCCTAAACGGACTAATTGGATCTGCTCCCATTTCGAACGCCAAGGCCCCTTTCCATACACTGGTTGAATTAGGCATGAGTGTGGATTTTGGAGATTCTGGAACAAAACTGAATACCCGAGTAAAAAGATTGAGAATTGGATTGAACTGTTGACTTTTTCTTTAGGACCGGACTGTATTGTACTGTTACAGCTCCGGAGATTTTCAAATTCCTAAAATTACTGAATAAATATGTCGGAGATTCTAAACCCGGACCGAAAATCAAGAAAAAAAATCCAGAGCCGAATTAAACCGTTGACTTTTTCGTTAGAACCGAACTGAATTGTACTTTTGACTTTATTAGATGCAATTCTAGAGATTTTCAAATCCCCTAATTGTACCGAACCGTACTCACCCCTTTGAACATCCTTAGTTTCGCATTGTATAGGTGCACAAACAGCCATCTCTATCATACTCAAAAAGACCAATATTGTTACTATTACTGTTCTTATTCTTCGTTCTATTCCTGGATTTAGGTTTGACGAATACTTTTGAAAAAGATAACATCTTTAGGGTTTTATCTCCTTTATTTGGCTTCAAGTTATTTGCTTTTTTCTTCTCCTTTTCTTCATCTTCCATTTTTAGACGTTGCAGAAAGGAATAAGAAATGTATAATATTTCATCTGGTGGAATTGCAGAAGAAGATTCATTCTTTATCCAATCAGATTCAACCCTTTTCAGTTGATGATCAGCAGAACCATTTTTTGTGGTGAAATTACTTGAAGAAACCCATCCGAATTTGCCCAATTTCTTCTTCTTATGTTGCTGCTTCACTTGGCTATGGTGATTAGGGTTTTGAATTGTATAGGTGCTCAAACAGCCATCTCTATCATACTCAAGAATGTCGTTATTGTTACTGATGTTGTTCTTAGTCTTTGTTATATTGCTGGATTTGGTTTTGCTGAATAGGTTTTTGTGGAGAAAACTTGAAAAAGATAACATCTTTTGAAAATTGAGTTTTGGGTAAAAAAATGGAAATAGAGAAGACAGAGAAGGTGAGTTTTGGAGTTTTGATGCAACCAAAGGTAGAAGAAATTAGAATGGGAACATGGTCTTTTAAAGAGAAAATGTGGGTTGAGGAGTTTCTTGTTGACTAGGACTCCTATTTTGGGTTCCCATTTTACCCTCTTGTTAAAATGGTATTTGAATAATTAGTGGATGAATTGCCTAATTAAATTAGGAGTTAAGATGCAAAAATACCGTAACATTTACAGTCGGGAGCAATTTCAGCCCTAACGTTGATAGTCAAGAGCAATTTTACCTCATAACGTTGACAAGTTGGTTCAATTTCAGGCATTATTATAAAATGCATGTATTTTGTTCCTCATTCTATACCAGTTGCACGTGTGTTGATTCTAAAAAAAATACTTCATATATTTTTATAATTTAATAATATTGAAAATTAAAATTTTTAAATTTGGCGAAATATTTGAATTTTTTTTATGTAATTCATACAAAATACAATATTTTTCTCTCATTTAATCATATATTTGTGACATGTTACTAATGAGTGATAAAATGACGAATATGTGAACTGTAGATGACAAGATTCGTGACCGAGAAGACAATTTGATGAATTATTTCTCAAATTGATCAAACTTGTCAACGTTAGGGGTAAAATTATTCTTGACCGCCAGCGTTAATAAAATTATACAATTTTAAACGTTAGGGATAAAATTGCTCCTGACTGTAAATGTTAAGGGTACTTTTACAACGATAAGAAAGTTGTGACTTAGGTCATACAAAAATGCAATAACGGTAAATATATGTTACAAAATTCAAATTTTACATTATTTTCTTGGAAGACTTTCTATGTTAGGAGAATCAATTACCATTGAATTAATGTACATATTTACTACTTTATTAACAAAAGGAAATATTTGAAATAAATCTAAAAGAATAAAGTATAAAAATAAGCTCAATATTAGCAGTCAAATACAAATTTACTCTGAACGTTTTAATTATAATTAGTACAATTACAATTACAATTTTACTTTTAATGTTTGTAATTTGGCTAATTTTACTCTCAACATTTAAAAGTTAGGTTATTTTCAATTATTAATGATAGAATGCTCTGTGTGGTTACAAATCTCATTATCTCCACTCCACACGTATGCAGAGTTATCATTCATCAATAGATCAAACATATGTGTATACACATGAAAATAATAATAATAATAATAAGTTTTTTTAAAAAAAGTTATATGGTGCTTTATACATAAAGACAAGTCTATATACAATATGTTTTTTAAAAAATTTAAATTTTGTTTCATATGTGTGCATGTATTTTCGATATGTTAGTAATAAAGGAAATAAAAAGATCTGTGACCATATAAAGTTTAATTGTAATTAGGGGTAAAATTGACCATACTTGCAAACGCTAAAAATTCAAAGTTAGTCAGGTGGACATGACTGTCGAGATTAATCTGGGATTAATTGTATTTGTATTTTTATATTTACTTATTTGCTAATAAACAAATATGTAAACGTAATTAAAATATGTAAGATATTATCTACAAATAATAATATAAAATGATTTAATATAGAAAAATTTATATATTTATAACGTATATTTTGAAAAATGTACAAACAATAATATTTCAACAATAATATAATTGAAACAACTCAAACAAGTTAAAAAAAATATATTCATAAGTAATATCATTCACCAAAAAACTATAAAATAATGTGCTTAAAGTGTTCAACCATATCATAAAAATAAATATAGAACGCAATTAAACAAAAATATCTGAAAATAACAAACATGATTCACCAACCACACGACAATATTCAAAAGTGGATTATAGCAAAGCAAAAAATTAAAAATAACAATAATGAAACGGTTTTTGTTTTGATCACCGCCTAGGCGCTTCCAAGCAGCCTAAGAACTGTCTAAACAACTAAAAAACGTCCAATGGACTAAAAATTTCTTGAAATAGTATATATATCAAGTTACAGATAAAATTGCTCTTGTCTGCAATTAACAGTGGAACAAAGTCAAGACAACTTATGACCAAACTAGACAGCTTAGAGCATCCACAATGGTAAGTTACAACCATTGTGGTTTTAGGGGTAAAAGTAATAAGGATTGGTAACAACCCATTAGAGAGAGATTGTTATTTAAAATTTTATGGGGTTAAAAGGATATTATTAATTTTATATAGGGACCAAATATATAATTATCCGTGGATCAAAATAGAAATTAACCTATATCAAAAAGCAGAATTGCTTTTTGATTGAGGGAACCTCAAGCGCCTAATCAGGCGCATATAATGCACAGCCTGATATCAGGCACTTGTGGTGCCCTCGTGTGTTGCAAACACATGAAATTTTGGATTTGTGGGAGATGAAGTTGGTTGTAACTAAAATTGGTAACATACCAATTTTAGTCACAAGCCCTCTAGTGCTTGGTTGTTACTAATTAAGAGAAAGTAACAACCAAGTTACAAGCACTAGAGGTGTTCTTAGGCACGCTCATTAATCACATCAAACAACCTATGGAGGTGACAACTCAGAATACGGAAAAAAACACTTTTCTTAGAACGAGCAAAAACAAATGGAAAGAAGGAATAAATCAAATACACATCAATAGAAAAAAGCAGAAAAGACAAAAACACAAGAACATGAGAAAGACGTGTTCATTCACAAAGAGGGCTCCACAAACTAGGGTTGTGCATATTTTAACTAACCCATCAATCTTGTCCAGCCCAACCCATCCCAACCCAATATATTCTATATTTATAATTTATTAAATTTGTTGTGTTAGATTGTGTTGAATATATAAATATTGAACCAAGTTAGAATAATTAATTTATCCAATCCAAATTAATCTTTTAACCCAGACTTCCTTAAGATTCATAATATCCTAAAATCTTCTTCATCCTTAAATCGTGTTCTTCTTCATTGCTTCCATTCACCGCTGATTTTCTTTTGTCCTTCCCTTCTCTTTTGAAAAGTTTGAAGTGGATCCTAATTATCTTTCTTATGTTAGTAACTCTAATATCATTGGTCCTCCTATGAAAGAAGATTGAGATATTACTAGGGTGTTTGTGAAGTTTTTAAAACTTTCTTACACTGTGACATTGAGATTTTCAAATTCATTATACCTGACATCAAATGCCTTTTTTTCATGAGCTTATGACATGGGTTCATAGATTAATGGTTGATAGATAAAACACTTTGATAGAAAGTAATGTTTACTTGAGTTGTATGGCTACAAAAATGAAAAAGAAGCTTGATAAATATTGGAAAAATGATACAAATCTTAATTTTGTATTATTTGTTGCAGTTGTTTTAGACCCTCGCTTTAAGATGTGTTATGTTGGGCTTTATTTTGATGAGATTTATGGTGAATATAAAAGTTGGGAAATAAGAGATGGAGTGGAAGAAACACTATATACATTATATGCTCATTATGAGTCTATGTGTTTTGGGGTGTATTCAAGCAGTCAAAATTCGGATGAATTGGTTGTAAATGACATGGACGATAATTTCGTTCTTTCTTTTCAACAAAGGTACTCTAGGCATAGAAAATAGATACAAAAATTGGAGAGCAAGTCAGAGGTTGTTAGATACATGTTAGGAAGTTGTGAGGAAATTGATGAAAATTTTGATGTTTTAAAATGGTGGAAAAATAATGCTTCCAAATACCTAATGTCTTCTCAAGTAGCCAAGGATGTCTTAGTAATTCTCGTATCTACTGTTCCATCTGAATCCGCATTTAGCACAGGAGGTTGAATATTAGACCATTTTAGGAGTTCATTGTCATATTTAATGGTTAAAGAATTAGTTTGTTGTCAAAATTGGTTGAGATCTACGCCTATTCCAATTGACCTCAGAGAAGCTATGGACATGGTGGAAACATATGAGGAACTCGAATCAGGTATTTTTGCATAAATAATTAAAGTTATAGTTGATCTTTAATTTTTTATATTATGAATTTTTTTTCTTCAGAACTTGCTGAGCTATATAAACCACCCATTTAAGAATAATCAGTCTCATTGAAGTAACGGTACTTGAAATTTGATACTTCAATATAGTTGCAATAATATATTAAAATTTTGTATTGTGTTTATAATTAATGTTTTATTTCTTTCATTTATTTTCTTTCTTTTTCGGGTGTAGGGCGTAGCAACACACCTCAATGCTTTAGGTGATTTAGATGAAACTGCATTGTTCTTCGATTGGATTTTTTTTAATTTGATTGAAGCTTGTCTTAGTGTAATATTATCATGTTTGATTTTATAGAACATTACATTATTTGAACTAATCATTATTATTTGTAAGTTCATTAATTGAAATTCAAGTAAATAAATTTATAGTTATTTTTTGTGACAATGATGGGGAGACCTTATTAAAAACCTACCTACTAATTAGGTGAGAGAAAGAAATCCCCAACTTATCGTTAAGAAGAATATCTCGGATGTCTGCAGGCGGCACATCACACTCGTAATGGTCCAAGGTTTGAGAGCCTACGAAGTTCACCATCCAGTTAGCCGTATTGTTCACGATAGACGTGCTGAAGTCTAACGGTCCAATTCTTTTCCAGCAACTCTTTACGCTTCCTGATCAGACAAAAATATTGATGCCACGTTCCACCATCGTTCATGAGCCTCAAAACAACTTGCGAATCAATCTCTATAATGGTCAACCTATAGCCCTGCTTCCACGCAAGATCGAGTCTGAAATATAAGTCTCATAGCTCAGCTAATACCATCGTGCACACTCTCAAATTGGCAAAAAAAAAAACCTTCTCCAATGTCCACTGATGTCCCGGATGATTCCGCTCGTGCTTGCAAAGCTTGCATTGCCTTTACTAGCACCATCATAATTTATTTTCACCCAGCCGTCGTCTGGCGGTTTCCAGCCAACTTGAATATCCATTTGAGCACCCTAGTCTCCCTTCTTAGCAATTGAAAAATCTCCATAGAATGATGTAGCCTGACCTCTTAAAAAATCCATAACGTTGTCAGGCATCTGATGTTCAGGGTCAAAGGCTTTTGCGTTTCTCCATCGCCAAAGCCACCAAACCACCGTAGCAAACCAGATGTCCCATCTAACTCCATCTCTCAGTCTCCGACACTCAAGATTTAACTGAACTCATGTATGTAAATTACCAGTGCAAAAATTATGAACAACGATCTCAGGTCGAAGGGTATTCCAAACCAAACGTCCACTCGGACGATCCCGGGAGATATCCAACCATTAGAGATGAATTTTTAAGAAGAGTGTTATGAATTTTTAAGAAGAGTGTTTTATTGTGAATGATGTTTTGCAATATATGAAATGATGATGTGTAATGGTTGGAATATCCAACTATTAAAGATGCTCTAGGGACTTTGTACTTTTCACATATCACACTTATGAACAGGGTCGGTCCTGACATTTTAGGGGGTCCAGGCGAAATAAGAGATAATGAGTCCTGAATAAAAAAAAATTGTACTAAAAAATCTAAAAATAAAAATTTGGGTCCATTTTAGACCTAAAATATCATATTATTTGCTCAATTTTTAGACCTAGTGGGTATTATAACTAAATTTATAACAAAAAAAAAAAAATAGTATATGTCCAATAAAATTAAAAAAATTAGGCCCCTTTTAGCCTTGGGCCCTGGGCGGCCGCACCCCCGGCCTATGCCCAGGGCCGGCCCTGCTTATAAATAAGGAGATCTCACCTCATAGTAAAGGATCTCACATTTTCCTCTTGACCGTCAGAATGTATCTCAGGTACAGCTCTAGGCATAGGTGCCTGAGAAAAATCTGGCTGAATGTTCATCGATCTCAACTTCTCATCATGACAATTAATGATATTTTTATCTTTAAGAATAATTGTATTTATATATCGACAAAACATAGTTCCTAAAATCGAATTACAACCATGTAAAAATCACCGTAAATTTAGTTTATAATTTATCAAATGTTAGTTAATTAAACATAACATGCATATAGGATACCTTGTACTTTTGCTAAAAACTATGCTAAAAGATTTTAGGCCCACAATATAAAAGGTAAAGGTTTTAGGTAGTTGATTTACAAAAGTTTGCTTTTTCTTTTCCATATATATTACCAAAAGCATTATATAAATATTTTAGAGAAAAAGGAAAAACATTTTAAATATGTTAAACAAGTAATCATTGCTATGTTGATTTTATGAAACAGAAATCTCATTTTCTATTTCTACCAAATATAAAGGTGAGAGCCTTTAAATACATAATACGATTATGGGGTGTTTGATTACAGTTTTTCATATTTTACTTATCTTTTGATTTTAAATGATAGAGGTTTGGGTATTTGATTAGACATTTTATATTTATTTTTTATAGTTAACATTTTTATAAAAATTAGAAATTTCTGTTTTTTTTAAAAGCAGTTTTTTCCAATAGTATACACAACAACAGCAGGTAGCCAAACGGGTCTATATATATTTCAATAAAATAGATTAGAATTTTCTTAGTTGAGTTTCAACTTGCAAATAATTACAAATAACTATTTCGTGGTTTGGCCGATTGGCAGACCGGTACCTGTAGTTTTTTTCCCACAAACATAATCATATGGTTGCAAGATTTTACATATTTTTTTACTTTACCAAATTTGACCGATAACGACCTCAAAATGAAAATTTTCAAGAATTAAAGTTGTTTAGTATTATATTTACTATGAAACCATATTTTTAATTTTTCAAAATCATCATTTTTGGAGTTTTTCTCTCTCTAAACATTATTTTTCTCTCTCATTAAAAAAAACAACACTTAAATGACCTCAAAACTAAAAATTTGAAAAATTAAAGTTGTTTAAAATATAATTTAACTCTTGAAAATTTTCATTTCGAAATCGTTATCGATAAAATTCTGACAAACTGAACTCAAATGCAAAATTTTGCAAACCACAAAATTACGTTTCCAAACAAACATCACAGATACCGATCCGCAAATTCGCCAAACCACGTTAACTACCCTTTAATATATTTCAACCACTAACTAGTGAAAATTTAATTAATTAATAAAATAAAATAAAATAATACCAGAACTGCCCCAATCACAGCATCCCTTTTCCACCATTTGACAAGATACGCGCCACCGAAGACAGAAGGCGCGTGGTTATTTTAAATTGCTGGAAGTCGCAATGTGAATCACAATGGGGACGATCATCATATGTTTTACTTCGGTTTTATCAGTTCCTTCCTCTGTTTTTCATCAATTCATGGATTAACATTCCTCTCAAACCACTAAAATCCCCATCTTTAACTCCCAAACTTTTCTTGCAACGGGAATTTGGGATTTCAAAAAAATGGAAGTGAAAGCAAGAGCTCCGGGCAAAATCATTCTCTCCGGTGAACACGCTGTGGTGCACGGATCCACTGCAGTTGCTTCATCCATTGATCTCTACACCTATGTCACCCTTTCTTTTCCTACTTCTGGTACATTGATTTCTGTTTTTCGTTTATTTGCTTCAATTGAACTTTCACAATTTTTCAACCTGTGAAGCTTTTTTTAGGGATTTGTTTTGGAATTTCGATCTAATGTTGCCCTTTTGAGATTATGGTATATGTGAATTGCTTACATTGTGTTCATAATTAGAAAGTTAGCTTTGATTGGGTTGATTAATTTATAGCATAGAAAGTTAGCTTTAATTGTGTTCTTGAAATTGAGTGCTTCAGAGCTTTGCTTTACATATCAAATCAAGGAAATCTTCTTAGGTCTTTCTGATAACCTCTTTTTTTTTCTTTGTTTTACTTTGATTGATTAGCTTTAATTTTAGTTGAAGATAAGGATTTTCAGATTGGTTGCTGTTTGGATTGTCTGAATTTAATGATCAAAGAAACCACTGGAAATGTAATTGGGGAGAATTGGTTATGGAAACTAGCTCTAACAGTGACCTAACATCATAATGGCCCGAATGTTTTTGTCTATGTTGCACGGACACTCCTCTTTAGTATCGTCTCCTGCTTTTCGTGTCCATATCTATTTTAGTTTCCTGTTTCCATTTCCGTTTGAAGGCCATGTTATGGAGGCTATGTGTTAGAAATATCGTTTCCTGGTGTTTGTTTCGGTTTCTGTGTAACATAGTTTTTCGCAAATGATTGAAATTGTTGGTTTTGCATCAATTTTAGTGGACTATGCAAACCATCTATGCTGTTTGAAAATGACAAACTCATGAACATAGGATGATTAATCACTTCTAGTTTCCATACCGTTACTTGTCTATTCATCCAACGGAATTCGATTCATCATTTCTTGGATTCTTACATTTCTCTTGTTTTCATCATAATGCTAATGAATATATCATCTTCCTGTTCCTTTTTCGCTTTCAAATTGATGAAATAATCACTAACTCCACATATGTCAAATGTGTTTTTGATGGATCATTTCCTTTCCAACAGAGAATGCCGATACGCTGGTACTTCAGCTTAAAGATATGTCACTAGAATTTTCATGGCCTATTAGTAGAATCAAAGAAGCATTTTCTAACTTAGACGTGCCATCTTCTTCGACACCCACCTCTTGCTCCTCAAAATCAATTAAGTTAATTTCAGCCTTGGTCGAAGAACAAAATATCCCCGAAGCGAAAATTTCACTTGCTTCTGGAGTATCAGCTTTTCTGTGGCTATATGTTTCAATCCAAGGGTATGCATCTAAGATTGCCTTGCATTGTTATCTATTTTTTCTCTCTTTCTGTTGTTTGTTCCTAATTTAGTTCCTTATTTGCTTTGTCAGATTTAAACCTGCCAATGTAGTTGTCACATCTGATCTTCCACTGGGTTCGGGTCTAGGCTCATCTGCTGCATTTTGCGTCGCCCTTTCCGCTGCTCTTCTTGGTTTATCAAATAGTGTGAATGTTGATACAAAGCACGAAGGATGGCTAATGTTTGAAGATAGTGAACTTGACTTATTAAATAAATGGGCCTTTGAAGGTGAAAAGTTGATTCATGGGAAGCCATCCGGAATCGACAATACTGTTAGCACATACGGTATGTAAACAATTTGACACCCGGATTAGTTATAGCTCGAAAGAAACACACTTTTCGCCTTTCTGAAGTTCCTTTGATTTAACTTTATTCGAGGATTTGCATCTTGATATGTTTAGTAGTGCATGTTCTATTTTAACAGGCAACATGATTAAGTTTAGGTCCGGTAATCTGACACGAATGAAGTCGAACATGCCACTCAAAATGCTTATTACTAACACAAAAGTTGGGAGAAATACGAAAGCACTAGTTGCTGGTGTTTCAGAAAGAACCTTACGGCATCCTAATGCGATGAGCTTCGTCTTTAATGCGGTTGATTCTATCAGCAACGAACTAGCTACCATCATCCAGTCATCTGTTCCGGATGAGTTGGCTGTTACAGAGAAGGAAGCGAAGCTAGAAGAGCTAATGGAGATGAACCAGGGCTTGCTCCAATCCATGGGGGTTACCCATGCTTCTATAGAAACCGTCCTACGGACAACATTAAAGTATAAGTTGGCTTCCAAGTTGACCGGAGCAGGTGGTGGAGGCTGTGTGTTGACATTGTTACCAACCCGTATCCTTTATAGCTCAAGTTCTTAGCTTTATGCATCTTTATTCTTTTATTCTACCATGATTGCCTAGGCTGTGCAGATTTAAGCGGGTTCCCTATAAAATGTGCAATTTCATGCTATATGCCTTATTTACAGGCAGAGATCTCCTCATTAGGTAGCTTCTAACATCTATGAATTTTCGGGTAAGTTACACCCATGACCACTTAACTTTGCCCTTACTAACATTATGGTCACCCAACTTCAAAAGCGGACATAAAAGTCACTCCAATAGTAGGTAGCCTCCATTGTAGAGCTGATGGAATTGAACTTTTTTGATTTTGAGGTCATTCAGGTGTTGTTTTGTTGGAAAATCGAAAACGTGCTTCCATGGGAAATGTGTTTTAAACAACTTTAATTCTTGGACTTTTTCCATTTTGAAGTTGTCAACTGTCATTTTGAGGTCGTTTACTCTCATAAACCCTTTTATGTTAGCAAAGACAAAGTTGAGTGACTATATGTCCGGTTTTGAAGTTGAGTGGTCATAATGTTAGTAAAAGAAAAGTTTAGTGGTCATGGATGTAACTTACTCCGGCTTATTTACAGGCATAAGTGTCCTCATTAGATAGCTTCTAACATCTCTGAATTTTCTCTCTGATGGTTTGGCTTGACCGAATATTGAACCCGCCCATTGCAGTCTCCAATATTGAGAAACTAGGCCTAATTCCACCCGAAAAAAGCACCGCAAAGAGGAGGATTGTGTTACATATATAAATGATTTTATGTTCTTACAACTAGGTAATGAGATATACAGTAGCGCTCACCTGGACCCTGAATGACCAAATGAATTTGGTCATTCACCATCAGATCTAGGATCACTAAATCTACACCTTAGGATGTTTTGGATATCCACCGCACGATTATAATGATCCTAGATCTAACGGTGAATGACCAAATTCATTTGGTCATTCAGGGTCCAGGTGAGCGCTACTGATGAGATATATTAACACTATATAGGATTGAATATCTACGAATGACCCAACAGTCGGGCTAGGTGGCTTTGTTACCATATTGAAAAACTCGAGCCTAATTCCATTTATGCTTTTAACTAGCCAACACGGAATACTTCAGCATCCAACAATGTCATTGTCATGAATATACCCGAAACATTCGTTATATGTGACCTTGACTATACATGAACCAGTGCTATCAGGAACAGTTGTTGATAAGGTAATTACAGAACTCGAATCAAGCGGATTCCAATGTCTAATCGCTGGAATTGGAGGAAATGGTGTTGAGATTTGTTTTGGTGGTTCATCCTAATTATATGAAAGCTGCAATGAAGCTTCAATTTGTATCTTCCTATTTTATTTGTACAATGTTGTGGTAAGTTGTGTGATAAACTTGAAATCATTCTTTTTCTGCAAATCTGTGAAAACTTATACAGAATTTGTGATATGGCTTGCTTGTTCTGCATCATGAATCTGTTTAGGTTCCATGTTTGGACAAAATAAACTGCAAAAAAATTTCAGTTGAAGTTCAAGAGTTCAGCAGCTTGTCTGAAATAATTGTTGGAAGTTTATACTATTTTTATCACTTTTTTTTTTTTCTGATAAAACTGTTTATATTAATTTTAGATGATTGGTTCTTTGTTATATAACTTCTTTGCCTATGATATTTGCTTACTGAATTTGTTCAACAAGCTTGATTGATCTCCTGAAGTTTCAAAGTGTTCTGTAGCCTCCTCAACTTCCATAAAATGTTTGGTTAGCCTATTGAAATTGAGCAAAATGTAATCAATTAATCACTCGATTGTAAAAAAAAAAAAGAAAAAAAAGTAAGCTGCATGCGGAAGATAATTGTTGCCTGCAGCTCGAAGGTTATTAGTGTAACGGAACCTTATGTTGTTGAAATTCTGGCAATCCTGAAAGCATTGGTTTTAGGAGCAAACGAGGGTTGGGAACGAGTTATATTTGAGTCGGATGCGCAAGGAGTGGTCTCTAGTATTCTAAACAACAACGAAGATCTTTCTGATTATGGTTGCATATTACATGATTGTATGGATATTTTGAGTTCTAGACTGGGTTACTCCGTCTTATTTATACCGCGGTTAGCGAACACAGCTGCTCATGCGATGGCAAGTGTCACACCCAACCCAAAACGACATCACGCATGAAGGGTATTATACTGTTCAACTAAAAAAACGTTTATTCAGACTATTGACAATTTATTTATTATTTGGTTTGGACTTGATAATTATATCAAGCTTCCTACGTATCCCGGACGTCTTTTAATATTTAAACCGGGAATCAAAGCCACGTAGTTCTACTAAAGACCCGATTCAAACTCCTCTACGTTCTGAAATGACCGGTAATCGAATCAAACTTAAAGTCTAATTAACCTGAATATTTTTATCCAAACAAACCGTTTTTAACAAACGAATTAACACAAGGTCTAACAAGACTCTTTTACCAAAAGAATCATTATGACCAACAAATTAATCCAAGTCTAATATGTCTCTTTTACCATAGAATCGAATTTTAGCAAATCCCACTCCAAAACAAACACACGCACATACCGATCAAATTAGACGTAAATTCATATATATCCACATTTGATTCAATTTAAGGAAATAAAAAGGACAATTTCAAAAGAAAGTGCAGATTAGCATCAAAATGATTATCAATCAAAACAACTCCCGCAACATAAGAGAAAAGGTTAAAACAGAGTCAAATTTCAAATGGGGAATCAGAATCAAACCGTTAGGAGCTCGGATACGTCCGCCATTATAGACTTGGAAGCTAAATCTAAAGCTGTCTCAGATACATTAAACGACAATTAAGAATTTCCCTTTTATCTGCCGAACACGGATATTGAATTTAAACAAGATCATTCCCATCCTCAGCATCCGAGATCGGATCAAATTGAACTGACCCTGCTATATTCGCGAATTGAATGAACCGAATGGAATTTTAGAAAAACTATTCACCAACGGTGAAGAAATAGCCAAATCGAAACTCGGTTTAGTGAAGAGATGAACTTTCCCTATCTCTTATTTTTCCCTTCTTTGACTAACCCCCTTCCTTTTCTTTTATTATATGATGTTTCATATATAAATAAAAGATGATTAAAAATTTGTTTTTTTCCCTTGAGTGTCTGCTCCCACTCACCTTTGTTTTCTTCATTTTATCATTATTTTATATGTCATATATAAAACACGAATCATCCATGAAATGACACTTTGCAATTTACAAATTAAAGATTTAAAGACACATGTCATTTAATATACACATGTCATTTAGTAAATACACTTAAACATACACAATTAAGCACCCATTATTTTCATTTATTAATTTCTTATTATTGTTATCATTAATATTGTTATTATTATTATTAATAATATTAAATACTACCACTTCCACCGTATAATTATATATGGGTATTTGTATAAAATAGAAAATATTCATATTTATCCTTCGAACCTATAATTTATTTTAAAATTTATCCTAAACTTTTAATTTACTATCAACATAATTAATCAATTATCTATAATCTAATTATTAAATTATAAACTCCATAAATTTCGGACACGGACGTGACAGCAAGACAGGCTGGTTCCTTATCTAACGATTACATTTCTTTGATTACATTTCTTTTTCTGAACCGAGTTGGATCGGTGATGCCATTGTAAGAGACATGTTTTGTGATGTTTAATAAAGTTTATCTCTGTTTCAAAAAAAAAACACGAACTATGAAGTTTAGAACATACGACATATTTTTTAGAACATACGTTATGTTTTTTTAGAACATGTGTTATATTTTTTAGAACATGAGTTATAAATTATATTATAGAACAAATGAAAAAACGATTCAGATATTTACCAATTTTTTTAGAACATTATACTTAATTTTTGGAACATAAACTATATATTTATTTTTTATTTTTTTGATAAATCAAGCCATATATTACGAGTCACACGATAATACAACATTCTGAACATAAGAAGAAACACAAAAAGGGAAATCTTCAATTAAAATTTCCATATGAGCAAGAGATCGTGCCCAAGCAGCTAAGATATGAGCAGCAACATTAGCTTGTCGTCTTTCATGCACGAACTCAATTGATGCAAAAGAATGAGCTATCTCAAGAATGTCACCAACAATGACCCCCAACCAGTTTGACAATGCTAAATCACCTTTAATTATTTGAATTGCAGAGGCTGAGTCAGAAGCTACCCCAATAGAATTGAACCCATCGACTAAACCAAGATGATGAGCTTCCCCGAGATGACGATCGATAATATTTGTAGCATTTGTACGTTGATAAAAATGAACCAACCCCGCTTCCTCAACACGAACAGCAACAACTTGTCCCACATCATGATCGACATCTCCAAAATTAAAACCTGGACCTGCACAATAACCAGAATTTCCAATAGAATCCACTATTGCACTTGGACCCGCAACATTAGGAAAACATCCATAGTCAATAGGGAAACCGACATTAGCAATTGAACTAGGAGCAGCTACATTTGATTCGCCAAAATTACAATCCAATGCAAACCCCAACCTTAACCCATTAGCTGCAACATATTTATCACAAATTCCACTAAAACTATTGCATCCCCCACATTGTAAATTTGCAGAACCATTAACATCAACATCACAAATATCTGATACATTTAGACCTGCGAAAATTCTCCTTTGATCCACCAAAGAATTATCCAATTCCCATGAACCCACAATAGAAATATCAATACCATCAATACAATTTGAATTTGTACCCCATTCCTTCAACCTCCCCGTAAACCCCAGAATTGATTTCCAAATAGCTCCTACAACTCTAATTTCCCCAATACACTTCTTTCCATGTGCCAATTGGTTTCTTTCGAACCAAATAAAACAAACCATACCACAAAAAAAGGCAAACTCTTCCTTAGATATATTTTTTTAAAACAAACTTTAGAACATATATTTTAACTTTTAGAACACAAACTATGAAGTTTATAACGTACGTCATATTTTTTAGAACATACGTTATGTTTTCTAGAACATGTGTTGTCACATCCGTGTCTAAATTTCTAGAAATTATATTTTGATATTAGTATATATTATAATTATTAGGTATGTGATAGTAATTTGGTGTTATAAGAAAAATTTGGAGTTAATTTGATGGTTGTATGTGTAAATTAAAAGTTTAGATAATTTTTAAAAGATTATATAAAGATGGAGGATCAAACTGGATATTTACCAGATTTGGATATATGTATTAGATGAGGTGGGAATCAGTATTATCTTTTCTTTTCTTTTTCTTTTTCTTTTCTCTGTTTCTTTCCTTTTTCGTTTTCTTCGTCGTTCTTCGATCGTTTCTCCACTGTTTCTTTGATTTACGAAGATTTGACCGTCCGAATCACTTGAAATTGGAAACATAGCATCCTTATACTTAGATCTAAGTCCTAGCCAAAGCGTTTTTGAGTTTCGGCAGTGTTTGGAGGGAAATGGCTTAGACAGAGTTTAGAGGCGAATTGTACGGATGTATTTTCTTTAATTAGTAGCCAAGGTAAGTAACTATCACCTATATTTTGGAGTTTTATGTATATAGAGATATATATAATAAAAGAAGTTTCAGAAATTAATATTTCAAGGTTTATATGGGTATTTTGTAAAATTGGGGTTTTTCACGATTTTTCTTTTTATTGTGAAATTATGGTTCAAATGAAGCTATTGACTATGCTTCTATATGAATTTCAGCTTTTACTTGATTATGTTGATGTAAGGCTTAATTTGGTTGATTTATATATGTTTTTGGTTTCAATATATATATATATATATATTGAACAAAATGAATTTGATGATTTCTTACGATTTGTGTTTGGATTGAGAAATCTGTTGCGGTTATTATTGTTATTATTTTGGATTGAAGTCCAAATATGATTTTTATGATACAAAAAGGCTAATTGAAGCCAAATGATTTATGGTGATGAAATAGTTTGGAATTTGATTGTGAAAGGAAATTTGAGTACGTTATGATTTTATGATTTTATATCCATCGAGAGCTATCCGGATCGGTGGTTCCATATTTGAAGACCATGTTCAGTGAGGGACATGGCCTGTGTACACAGTCTTAAGACCTATTGGGTATGGCAGCGAAGTGTTGGGTAAGACCATATGGGATAGGCAATGTTAAGAGACGTCTCGATTATATATGTGGTTATGGATTGATACTTAAGGGGGAGAAACTCGAGGATGGATACAATGTTTTAAGTTCATTTGGATTATGTTTTCGGTTATGATTGATGTAAAATTGGGGTTTTTCACGATTTTTCTTTTTATTGTGAAATTATGGTTCAAATGAAGCTATTGACTATGCTTCTATATGAATTTCAGCTTTTACTTGATTATGTTGATGTAAGGCTTAATTTGGTTGATTTATATATGTTTTTGGTTTCAATATATATATATATATATATATTGAACAAAATGAATTTGATGATTTCTTACGATTTGTGTTTGGATTGAGAAATCTGTTGCGGTTATTATTGTTATTATTTTGGATTGAAGTCCAAATATGATTTTTATGATACAAGGTTTATATGGGTATTTTGTAAAATTGGGGTTTTTCACGATTTTTCTTTTTATTGTGAAATTATGGTTCAAATGAAGCTATTGACTATGCTTCTATATGAATTTCAGCTTTTACTTGATTATGTTGATGTAAGGCTTAATTTGGTTGATTTATATATGTTTTTGGTTTCAATATATATATATATATATATTGAACAAAATGAATTTGATGATTTCTTACGATTTGTGTTTGGATTGAGAAATTTTACTTGATTATGTTGATGTAAGGCTTAATTTGGTTGATTTATATATGTTTTTGGTTTCAATATATATATATATATATATTGAACAAAATGAATTTGATGATTTCTTACGATTTGTGTTTGGATTGAGAAATCTGTTGCGGTTATTATTGTTATTATTTTGGATTGAAGTCCAAATATGATTTTTATGATACAAAAAGGCTAATTGAAGCCAAATGATTTATGGTGATGAAATAGTTTGGAATTTGATTGTGAAAGGAAATTTGAGTACGTTATGATTTTATGATTTTATATCCATCGAGAGCTATCCGGATCGGTGGTTCCATATTTGAAGACCATGTTCAGTGAGGGACATGGCCTGTGTACACAGTCTTAAGACCTATTGGGTATGGCAGCGAAGTGTTGGGTAAGACCATATGGGATAGGCAATGTTAAGAGACGTCTCGATTATATATGTGGTTATGGATTGATACTTAAGGGGGAGAAACTCGAGGATGGATACAATGTTTTAAGTTCATTTGGATTATGTTTTCGGTTATGATTGATTTTGATATAAGGTTATACGTTTGATTAATTATGAGTTGGTTTGATAAAATATTTATTTGATTACAAGTTGGTTTAATAAAACATTCATTTGATTATGAATTGGTTTGATGAAACGTTTATTTGTTTTGATTCGTTTTGACAAGACAAAGGTTTTGATTTAATCCCTTAATAAATGTATATATGTAGCTATCTTAAGTAAAGTTGGATTTTTATAGCTGATAGTTTCTTACTGAGATTTTTATCTCACCATTTTTAAATGTTTTAATGTTTTTAGGTGAGAAAGTACATGATATGGAAAAAGTTACCGACCGATTAGGCAAGGATCAGAAGTTGTTGCTTATTATTAGAATTATAGTTAGAACTTCGGTATTGCAATTGTAATATACTGATATTTGGATAAATTGGAGACTTCTAAGTATTGATTATAATCTTTCTATTTCACGCCCGATGCCGATTGAGGTCGTTTAGGGTCGGGTGTGACATGTGTTATGTTTTTTCGAACATGAGTTGTAAATTATATTATAGAACAAAGAAAAAACGATCGAGATATCTACTAATTTTTTGGAACATTATACTTAATTTTTGGAACACAAAATATAAACTTTAGAACATACGTTATGTTTTTTAGAACATACGGTATGTTATTTAGAATATGTGTTATAAATTATATTATAGAACAAATGCAAAAATGGTACATATATTTATTACTTTTTTAAAACATTATATTTAATTTTTAGAACATAAATTATAAAGTTTAAAACATATGTAACAATATTTAAAACATCGTTTTTAACATTTTAAAATATAAATTATAAAAATATAGAGGAATTACATAAATAAGAAATCAGAGTATGTTCTTGGATTTTTTTCTATTAATAATTCATTATTATGCACATTTCTTTTTTTTTTCTATTAATAATTTATTATTATAAATATTTAATCGATATTAATAAGTGCATGCATCAAATATTAAACAATAGAAGTTAAAAGGCACTAGTATATTAAACAGCGCGTGACATTATACACAAGGAAAGCAATTGGGTCAGTGGTAAGCAATGTAAAGTGTAG
Source organism: Euphorbia lathyris (assembly GCF_963576675.1). Classification (NCBI taxonomy): domain Eukaryota; kingdom Viridiplantae; phylum Streptophyta; class Magnoliopsida; order Malpighiales; family Euphorbiaceae; genus Euphorbia; species Euphorbia lathyris. Next base: position 20,320,950 of record NC_088918.1, on the reverse strand, counting down.
TTGAGGAGTGTCAGGTTCCAATCCCCTATGTTGCAGCGTTTTTTTAAATTTCCCTACTGAAAACTATGTAGTTTTGAGTGTTCTCACCATAAGGAAGTGTCATCACCTAAAAAATGGTTCTCACAAGAGCCCTATATATATATATATACATTAAAACATTAATTTTATTATTTTATCATTAAAAAATACAGAAAAAATAATTTATTTAATAAACTTAATCATTTATAGATATTTTCATCTGCATTAAAAATTAATTTAATTAGTTTATCATTAAAAAATAGAAAAAAAAATTAATTTAGTAAACTTAATCATATATATATCAGACTTTTCAAACTTCAATTGCTCGGAACAAAAAAAAATCACATTTATTGCTCACGCAATTACGGTAAGTAAATCAGATTTTTTTTTCATTTTTGTTACTCTCCTGATTTCACCTTCTAAATAAATGTTTCCTTCCACCTAAAATACTCACGTAATTACAGTAAGTAAATACGTTTTTTTTTTCTTTTTCCATTTTCGTTACTCTGATTTCACCTTCGAAATAATCTCTTTCACCTAACCATTTTAGTGCTATAAATACAAAAACACACCACACAAATAAAAGCAGAAACACAAGTTTTAATTTCAAAAAAACAGGCAGACATAGATATGGTTTCTTTCCCAACGTTTCTTCTTGTGATACTCTCAAGCCTGCTGGTTTCAGGTTAGTTTTCATACTTATTATTTAAAACTTTATTTCATTTCAATTCATTTTATATAATCTAAATCTATATGCATGCATAAACGCAGGTTCTAGTAGAAAAGTGAAATATCGATATAATATGTGGACTGGAAGTTTCAACTGCTCCTATCATCCCAACATATCTTCTTATACCGCTAGTGTTTCTAACATTTCTGCTTCTAAAGGCTGTCTGCCGTCATCAAAAACAGAAAAAGTCATTTAAATTTGTACTTTTTTATGTAACCCACTATCATCATTTAGTGTTTTTTTTATTGATTTCTATACTGAAAACGATGTAGTTTTAGTGTTCTCACCATAAAGAAGTGTTCTCACCTAAGGGAGTGTTCTCACTTGATCCCTCCCATATATATATATACATTAAAACATTAATTTTATTATTTTATCATTAAAAAATACAGAAAAAATAATTATTTCAATAAACTTAATCATGTATATATATATTTTCACCTGCATTAAAAATTAATTTAATTAGTTTATCATTAAAAAATAGAAAAAAATAATAATTTAGTAAACTTAATTATATATATATCAGACTTTTCAAACTTCAATTGCTCGGAACAAAAAAAATAAAAATCACATTTATTGCTCACGCAATTACGGTAAGTAAATTAGATTTTTTTTTTCATTTTTATTACCCTCCTGATTTCACCTTCTAAATAAATATTTTCTTCCACCTAAAATACTCACATAATTACAGTAAGTAAATACGTTTTTTTTTTTCTTTTTCCATTTTTGTTACTCTGATTTCACCTTCTAAATAATCTCTTTCACCTAACCATTTTAGTGCTATAAATACAAAAATACACAACACAAATAAAAGTAGAAACACAAGTTCTAATTTCAAAAAAACAGGCAGACATAGGTATGGTTTCTTTCCCAACGTTTATTCTTGTGATACTCTCAAGCCTATTGGTTTCAGGTTAGTTTTCATACTTATTATTTAAAACTTTATTTCATTTCAATTCATTTTATATAATCTAAATCTATATGCATGCATAAACGCAGGTTCTAGTAGAAAAGTGGAAGATCGATATAATATGTGGACTGGAAGTTTCAACTGCTCCTATCATCCCAACATATCTCCTTATACTGCTAGTGTTTCTAACATTTCTGCTTCTAAAGGCTGTCTGCCGTAATCAAAAACAGAAAAATTCATTTAAATTTGTACTTTTTTATGTAACCCACTATCATCATTTAATGTTTTTTTTATTGATTTCTATACTCAAAACGATGTAGTTTTGAGTGTTCTCACCATAAAAAAGTGTCCTCACCTAAGGGAGTATTCTCACTTGATCCCTCCCCTATATATATATATATATATATATATATATATATATATATATAAATATATATATATATATATATATATATATATATATACATACATATTAAAACATTAATTTTATTATTTTATCATTAAAAAATACAGAAAAAATAATTATTTCAATAAACTTAATCATGTATATATATTTTCACCTGCATTAAAAATTAATTTAAATAGTTTATCATTAAAAAATAGAAAAACAATTAATTTAGTAAACTTAATTATATATATATCAGACTTTTCAAACTTCAATTGCTCGGAACAAAAAAAATAAAAATCACATTTATTGATCACGCAATTACGGTAAGTAAATCAGATTTTTTTTTCCATTTTTGTTACCCTCCTGATTTCACCTTCTAAATAAATGTTTTCTTCCACCTAAAATACTCGCATAATTAGAGTACGTAAATACGTTTTTTTTTTTCCTTTTCCATTTTTGTTACTTTGATTTCACCTTCTAAATAATCTCTTTCAGCTAACCATTTTAGTGCTATAAATCCAAAAACACACAACACAAATAAAAGCAGAAACACAAGTTCTAATTTCAAAAAAAACAGGCATACATAGGTATGGTTTCTTTCCCAACGTTTCTTCTTGTGATACTCTCAAACCTACTAGTTTCAGGTTAGTTTTCATGATTATTATTTAAAACTTTATTTCATTTCAATTCATTTTATATAATCTAAATCTATATACATGCATAAACGCAGGTTCTAATAGAAAAGTGAAAGATCGATATAATATGTGGACTGGAAGTTTCAACTGCTCCTATCATCCCAACATATCTTCTTATACCGCTAGTGTTTCTAACATTTCTGCTTCTAAAGGCTGTCTGCCGTCATCAAAAACAGAAAAACTTATTTAAATTTGTACTTTTTTTATGTAACCCACTATCATAATTTAGTGTTTTTTATTGATTTCTATACTCAAAATGATGTAGTTTTGAGTATTTTCACCATAAAGAAGTGTCCTCGCCTAAGGGACTGTTCTCACTTGATCCCTCCTCTCTCTCTCTATATATATATATATACCTGCATTAAAACATTAATTTTATTATTTTATCATTAAGAAATACAGAAAAAATAATTATTTTAATAAACTTAATCATGTATATATATATTTTAACATGCATTAAAAATTAATTTAATTAGTTTATCATTAAAAAATAGAAAAAAATTAATTTAGTAAACTTAATTATATATATATCAGACTTTTCAAACTTCAATTGCTCGGAACAAAAAAAAATAAAAATCACATTTATTGCTCACGCAATTAAGGTAAGTAAATCAGATTTTTTTTTTCCATTTTTGTTACCCTCCTGATTTCACCTTCTAAATAAATGTTTTCTTCCACCTAAAATACTCACATAATTACAGTAAGTAAATACGTTTTTTTTTTGTTTTTCCATTTTTATTACTCTGATTTCACCTTCTAAATAATCTCTTTCACCTAACCATTTTAGTGCTATAAATACAAAAATACACAACACAAATAAAAGTAGAAACACAAGTTCTAATTTCAAAAAAACTGGCAGACATAGGTATGGTTTCTTTCCCAACGTTTCTTCTTGTGATACTCTCAAGCCTACTGGTTTCAGGTTAGTTTTCATACTTATTATTTAAAACTTTATTTCATTTCAATTCATTTTATATAATCTAAATCTATATGCATGCATAAACGCGGGTTCTAGTAGAAAAGTGAAAGATCGATATAGTATGTGGACTGGAAGTTTCAACTGCTCCTATCATCCTAACATATCTCCTTATACCGCTAGTGTTTCTCACATTTCTGCTTCCAAAGGTGTCTGCCGTCATAAAAAACAGAAAAAATCATTTAAATTTGTACTTTTTTATGTAACCCACTATCATCATTTAATGTTTTTTTATTGATTTCTATACTCAAAACGATGTAGTTTTGAGTGTTCTCACCATAAAGAAGTGTCCTCACCTAAGGGAGTGTTCTCACTTGATCCCTCCCATATATATATATATATATATATATATATATATATATATATATATATATATATATATGCATTAAAACATTAATTTTATTATTTTATCATTAAAAAATACAGAAAAAATAATTATTTCAATAAACTTAATCGTGTATATATATTTTCACCTGCATTAAAAATTAATTTAATTAGTTTATCATTAAAAAATAGAAAAAAAAATTAATTTAGTAAACTTAATTATATATATATTAGACTTTTCAAACTTCAATTGCTCGGAACAAAAAAAAATAAAAATCACATTTATTGCTCACGCAATTACGGTAAGTAAATCAGATTTTTTTTTCCATTTTTGTTACCCTCCTGATTTCACCTTCTAAATAAATGTTTTCTTCCACCTAAAATACTCAAATAATTACAGTAAGTAAATACGTTTTTTTTTGTTTTTCCATTTTTGTTACTCTGATTTCACATTCTAAATAATCTCTTTCACCTTACCATTTTAGTGCTATAAATACAAAAATGCACAACACAAATAAAAGTAGAAACACAAGTTCTAATTTCAAAAAAACAGGCAGACATAGGTATGGTTTCTTTCCCAACGTTTATTCTTGTGATACTCTCAAGCCTATTGGTTTCAGGTTAGTTTTCATACTTATTATTTAAAACTTTATTTCATTTCAATTCATTTTATATAATCTAAATCTATATGCATGCATAAACGCGGGTTCTAGTAGAAAAGTGGAAGATCGATATAATATGTGGACTGGAAGTTTCAACTGCTCCTATCATCCCAACATATCTCCTTATACTGCTAGTGTTTCTAACATTTCTGCTTCTAAAGGCTGTCTGCCGTAATCAAAAACAGAAAAATTCATTTAAATTTGTACTTTTTTATGTAACCCACTATCATCATTTAATGTTTTTTTTATTGATTTCTATACTCAAAACGATGTAGTTTTGAGTGTTCTCACCATAAAAAAGTGTCCTCACCTAAGGGAGTATTCTCACTTGATCCCTCCCCTATATATATATATATATATATATATATATATATATATATATATATATAAATATATATATATATATATATATATATATATATATATACATACATATTAAAACATTAATTTTATTATTTTATCATTAAAAAATACAGAAAAAATAATTATTTCAATAAACTTAATCATGTATATATATTTTCACCTGCATTAAAAATTAATTTAAATAGTTTATCATTAAAAAATAGAAAAACAATTAATTTAGTAAACTTAATTATATATATATCAGACTTTTCAAACTTCAATTGCTCGGAACAAAAAAAATAAAAATCACATTTATTGATCACGCAATTACGGTAAGTAAATCAGATTTTTTTTTCCATTTTTGTTACCCTCCTGATTTCACCTTCTAAATAAATGTTTTCTTCCACCTAAAATACTCGCATAATTAGAGTACGTAAATACGTTTTTTTTTTTCCTTTTCCATTTTTGTTACTTTGATTTCACCTTCTAAATAATCTCTTTCAGCTAACCATTTTAGTGCTATAAATCCAAAAACACACAACACAAATAAAAGCAGAAACACAAGTTCTAATTTCAAAAAAAACAGGCATACATAGGTATGGTTTCTTTCCCAACGTTTCTTCTTGTGATACTCTCAAACCTACTAGTTTCAGGTTAGTTTTCATGATTATTATTTAAAACATTATTTCATTTCAATTCATTTTATATAATCTAAATCTATATACATGCATAAACGCAGGTTCTAATAGAAAAGTGAAAGATCGATATAATATGTGGACTGGAAGTTTCAACTGCTCCTATCATCCCAACATATCTTCTTATACCGCTAGTGTTTCTAACATTTCTGCTTCTAAAGGCTGTCTGCCGTCATCAAAAACAGAAAAACTTATTTAAATTTGTACTTTTTTTATGTAACCCACTATCATAATTTAGTGTTTTTTATTGATTTCTATACTCAAAATGATGTAGTTTTGAGTATTTTCACCATAAAGAAGTGTCCTCGCCTAAGGGACTGTTCTCACTTGATCCCTCCTCTCTCTCTCTATATATATATATATACCTGCATTAAAACATTAATTTTATTATTTTATCATTAAGAAATACAGAAAAAATAATTATTTTAATAAACTTAATCATGTATATATATATTTTAACATGCATTAAAAATTAATTTAATTAGTTTATCATTAAAAAATAGAAAAAAATTAATTTAGTAAACTTAATTATATATATATCAGACTTTTCAAACTTCAATTGCTCGGAACAAAAAAAAAATAAAAATCACATTTATTGCTCACGCAATTAAGGTAAGTAAATCAGATTTTTTTTTTCCATTTTTGTTACCCTCCTGATTTCACCTTCTAAATAAATGTTTTCTTCCACCTAAAATACTCACATAATTACAGTAAGTAAATACGTTTTTTTTTTGTTTTTCCATTTTTATTACTCTGATTTCACCTTCTAAATAATCTCTTTCACCTAACCATTTTAGTGCTATAAATACAAAAATACACAACACAAATAAAAGTAGAAACACAAGTTCTAATTTCAAAAAAACTGGCAGACATAGGTATGGTTTCTTTCCCAACGTTTCTTCTTGTGATACTCTCAAGCCTACTGGTTTCAGGTTAGTTTTCATACTTATTATTTAAAACTTTATTTCATTTCAATTCATTTTATATAATCTAAATCTATATGCATGCATAAACGCGGGTTCTAGTAGAAAAGTGAAAGATCGATATAGTATGTGGACTGGAAGTTTCAACTGCTCCTATCATCCTAACATATCTCCTTATACCGCTAGTGTTTCTCACATTTCTGCTTCCAAAGGTGTCTGCCGTCATAAAAAACAGAAAAAATCATTTAAATTTGTACTTTTTTATGTAACCCACTATCATCATTTAATGTTTTTTTATTGATTTCTATACTCAAAACGATGTAGTTTTGAGTGTTCTCACCATAAAGAAGTGTCCTCACCTAAGGGAGTGTTCTCACTTGATCCCTCCCATATATATATATATATATATATATATATATATATATATATATATATATGCATTAAAACATTAATTTTATTATTTTATCATTAAAAAATACAGAAAAAATAATTATTTCAATAAACTTAATCGTGTATATATATTTTCACCTGCATTAAAAATTAATTTAATTAGTTTATCATTAAAAAATAGAAAAAAAAATTAATTTAGTAAACTTAATTATATATATATTAGACTTTTCAAACTTCAATTGCTCGGAACAAAAAAAAATAAAAATCACATTTATTGCTCACGCAATTACGGTAAGTAAATCAGATTTTTTTTTCCATTTTTGTTACCCTCCTGATTTCACCTTCTAAATAAATGTTTTCTTCCACCTAAAATACTCAAATAATTACAGTAAGTAAATACGTTTTTTTTTGTTTTTCCATTTTTGTTACTCTGATTTCACATTCTAAATAATCTCTTTCACCTTACCATTTTAGTGCTATAAATACAAAAATACACAACACAAATAAAAGTAGAAACACAAGTTCTAATTTCAAAAAAACTGGCAGACATAGGTATGGTTTCTTTCCCAACGTTTCTTCTTGTGATACTCTCAAGCCTACTGGTTTCAGGTTAGTTTTCATACTTATTATTTAAAACTTCGTTTTATTTCAATTCATTTTATATAATCTAAATCTATATGCATGCATAAACGCGGGTTCTAGTAGAAAAGTGAAAGATCGATATAGTATGTGGACTGGAAGTTTCAACTGCTCCTATCATCCTAACATATCTCCTTATACCGCTAGTGTTTCTAACATTTCTGCTTCCAAAGGTGTCTGCCGTCATCAAAAACAGAAAAAGTCATTTAAATTTGTACTTTTTTATGTAACCCACTATCATCATTTAGTGTTTTTTATTTATTTCTATACTCAAAACGATGTAGTTTTGAGTGTTCTCACCATAAACAAGTGTCCTCGCCTAAGGGATTGTTCTCACTTGATCCCTCCCCTATATATATATATATATATATATATATACATACATACTAAAACATTAATTTTATTATTTTATTATTAAAAAATACAGAAAAAATAATTATTTCAATAAACTTAATCATGTATATATTTTCACCTGCATTAAAAATTAATTTAATTAGTTTATCATTAAAAAATAGAAAAAAAATTAATTTAGTAAACTTAATTATATATATATCAGACTTTTCAAACTTCAATTGCTCGGAAAAAAAAATAAAAATCACATTTATTGCTCACGCAATTACGGTAAGTAAATCAGATTTTTTATTCCATTTTTTTTACCCTCCTGATTTCACCTTCTAAATAAATGTTTTCTTCCACCTAAAATACTCACATAATTAGAGTAAGTAAATACTTTTTTTTTCTTTTTCCATTTTTGTTACTCTGATTTCACCTTCTAAATAATCTCTTTCACCTAACCATTTTAGTGCTATAAATACAAAAATACACAACACAAATAAAAGTAGAAACACAAGTTCTAATTTCAAAAAAACTGGCAGACATAGGTATGGTTTCTTTCCCAACGTTTCTTCTTGTGATACTCTCAAGCCTACTGGTTTCAGGTTAGTTTTCATACTTATTATTTAAAACTTTATTTCATTTCAATTCATTTTATATAATCTAAATCTATATGCATGCATAAACGCGGGTTCTAGTAGAAAAGTGAAAGATCGATATAGTATGTGGACTGGAAGTTTCAACTGCTCCTATCATCCTAACATATCTCCTTATACCGCTAGTGTTTCTAACATTTCTGCTTCCAAAGGTGTCTGCCGTCATCAAAAACAGAAAAAGTCATTTAAATTTGTACTTTTTTATGTAACCCACTATCATCATTTAGTGTTTTTTTATTGATTTCTATACTCAAAACGATGTAGTTTTGAGTGTTCTCACCATAAACAAGTGTCCTCGCCTAAGGGATTGTTCTCACTTGATCCCTCCCCTATATATATATATATATATATACATACATACTAAAACATTAATTTTATTATTTTATTATTAAAAAATACAGAAAAAATAATTATTTCAATAAACTTAATCATGTATATATTTTCACCTGCATTAAAAATTAATTTAATTAGTTTATCATTAAAAAATAGAAAAAAAATTAATTTAGTAAACTTAATTATATATATATCAGACTTTTCAAACTTCAATTGCTCGGAAAAAAAAAAAATCACATTTATTGCTCACGCAATTACGGTAAGTAAATCAGATTTTTTTTCCCATTTTTTTTACCCTCCTGATTTCACCTTCTAAATAAATGTTTTCTTCCACCTAAAATACTCACATAATTAGAGTAAGTAAATACTTTTTTTTTTCTTTTTCCATTTTTGTTACTCTGATTTCACCTTCTAAATAATCTCTTTCACCTAACCATTTTAGTGCTATAAATACAAAAATACACAACACAAATAAAAGCAGAAACACAAGTTCTAATTTCAAAAAAACAGGCATACATAGGTATGGTTTCTTTCCCAACGTTTCTTCTTGTGATACTCTCAAACCAACTAGTTTCAGGTTAGTTTTCATACTTATTATTTAAAACTTTATTTCATTTCAATTCATTCTATATAATCTAAATCTATATGCATGCATAAACGCAGGTTCTAGTAGAAAATTGAAAGATCGATATAATATTTGGACTGGAAGTTTCAATTGCTCCTATCATCCCAACATATCTCATTATACCGCTAGTGTTTCTAACATTTCTGCTTCTAAAGGCTGTCTGCCGTCATCAAAAACAGAAAAAGTCATTTAAATTTGTACTTTTTTTTATGTAACCCACTATCATCATTTAATGTTTTTTTTTTATTTCTATACTTAAAACGGTGTAGTTTTGAGTATTTTCACCATAAAGAAGTGTCCTCGCCTAAAGGACTGTTCTCACTTGATCCCTCCCCTATATATATATATATATATATATATATATATATACCTGCATTAAAACATTAATTTTATTATTTTATCATTAAGAAATACAGAAAAAATAATTATTTCAATAAACTTAATCATGTATATATATATTTTAACAGGCATTAAAAATTAATTTAATTAGTTTATCATTAAAAAATAGAAAAAAAATTAATTTAGTAAACTTAATTATATATATATCAGACTTTTCAAACTTCAATTGCTCGGAACAAAAAAAAATAAAAATCACATTTATTGCTCACGCAATTACGGTAAGTAAATCAGATTTTTTTTTTCCATTTTTGGTACCCTCCTGATTTCACCTTCTAAATAAATGTTTTCTTCCACCTAAAATACTCAAATAATTACAGTAAGTAAATACGTTTTTTTTTTGTTTTTCCATTTTTGTTACTCTGATTTCACCTTCTAAATAATCTCTTTCACCTTACCATTTTAGTGCTATAAATACAAAAATACACAACACAAATAAAAGTAGAAACATGAGTTCTAATTTCAAAAAAACAGACAGACATAGGTATGGTTTCTTTCCCAACGTTTCTTCTTTTGATACTCTCAAGCCTACTGGTTCCAGGTTAGTTTTCATACTTATTATTTAAAACTTCGTTTTATTTCAATTCATTTTATATAATCTAAATCTATATGCATGCATAAACGCAGGTTCTAGAAGAAAAGTGAAAGATCGATATAGTATGTGGACTGGAAGTTTCAACTGCTCCTATCATCCCAACATATCTCTTTATACCGCTAGTTTTTCTAACATTTCTGCTTCTAAAGGCTGTCTACCGTCATCAAAAACAGAAAAAGTCATTTAAATTTGTACTTTTTTATGTAACCCACTATCATCATTTAGTGTTTTTTATTTATTTCTATACTCAAAACGATGTAGTTTTGAGTGTTCTCACCATAAACAAGTGTCCTCGCCTAAGGGATTGTTCTCACTTGATCATTAAGAAATACAGAAAAAATAATTATTTTAATAAACTTAATCATGTATATATATATTTTAACATGCATTAAAAATTAATTTAATTAGTTTATCATTAAAAAATAGAAAAAAATTAATTTAGTAAACTTAATTATATATATATCAGACTTTTCAAACTTCAATTGCTCGGAACAAAAAAAAAATAAAAATCACATTTATTGCTCACGCAATTAAGGTAAGTAAATCAGATTTTTTTTTCCATTTTTGTTACCCTCCTGATTTCACCTTCTAAATAAATGTTTTCTTCCACCTAAAATACTCACATAATTACAGTAAGTAAATACGTTTTTTTTTTGTTTTTCCATTTTTATTACTCTGATTTCACCTTCTAAATAATCTCTTTCACCTAACCATTTTAGTGCTATAAATACAAAAATACACAACACAAATAAAAGTAGAAACACAAGTTCTAATTTCAAAAAAACTGGCAGACATAGGTATGGTTTCTTTCCCAACGTTTCTTCTTGTGATACTCTCAAGCCTACTGGTTTCAGGTTAGTTTTCATACTTATTATTTAAAACTTTATTTCATTTCAATTCATTTTATATAATCTAAATCTATATGCATGCATAAACGCGGGTTCTAGTAGAAAAGTGAAAGATCGATATAGTATGTGGACTGGAAGTTTCAACTGCTCCTATCATCCTAACATATCTCCTTATACTGCTAGTGTTTCTAACATTTCTGCTTCCAAAGGTGTCTGCCGTCATCAAAAACAGAAAAAGTCATTTAAATTTGTACTTTTTTATGTAACCCACTATCATCATTTAGTGTTTTTTATTTATTTCTATACTCAAAACGATGTAGTTTTGAGTGTTCTCACCATAAACAAGTGTCCTCGCCTAAGGGATTGTTCTCACTTGATCCCTCCCCTATATATATATATATATATATATATACATACATACTAAAACATTAATTTTATTATTTTATTATTAAAAAATACAGAAAAAATAATTATTTCAATAAACTTAATCATGTATATATTTTCACCTGCATTAAAAATTAATTTAATTAGTTTATCATTAAAAAATAGAAAAAAAATTAATTTAGTAAACTTAATTATATATATATCAGACTTTTCAAACTTCAATTGCTCGGAAAAAAAAAAAATCACATTTATTGCTCACGCAATTACGGTAAGTAAATCAGATTTTTTTTCCCATTTTTTTTACCCTCCTGATTTCACCTTCTAAATAAATGTTTTCTTCCACCTAAAATACTCACATAATTAGAGTAAGTAAATACTTTTTTTTTCTTTTTCCATTTTTGTTACTCTGATTTCACCTTCTAAATAATCTCTTTCACCTAACCATTTTAGTGCTATAAATACAAAAATACACAACACAAATAAAAGTAGAAACACAAGTTCTAATTTCAAAAAAACAGGCATACATAGGTATGGTTTCTTTCCCAACGTTTCTTCTTGTGATACTCTCAAGCCTACTGGTTTCAGGTTAGTTTTCATACTTATTATTTAAAACTTTATTTCATTTCAATTCATTTTATATAATCTAAATCTATATGCATGCATAAACGCGGGTTCTAGTAGAAAAGTGAAAGATCGATATAGTATGTGGACTGGAAGTTTCAACTGCTCCTATCATCCTAACATATCTCCTTATACCGCTAGTGTTTCTAACATTTCTGCTTCCAAAGGTGTCTGCCGTCATCAAAAACAGAAAAAGTCATTTAAATTTGTACTTTTTTATGTAACCCACTATCATCATTTAGTGTTTTTTATTTATTTCTATACTCAAAACGATGTAGTTTTGAGTGTTCTCACCATAAACAAGTGTCCTCGCCTAAGGGATTGTTCTCACTTGATCATTAAGAAATACAGAAAAAATAATTATTTTAATAAACTTAATCATGTATATATATATTTTAACATGCATTAAAAATTAATTTAATTAGTTTATCATTAAAAAATAGAAAAAAATTAATTTAGTAAACTTAATTATATATATATCAGACTTTTCAAACTTCAATTGCTCGGAACAAAAAAAAAATAAAAATCACATTTATTGCTCACGCAATTAAGGTAAGTAAATCAGATTTTTTTTTTCCATTTTTGTTACCCTCCTGATTTCACCTTCTAAATAAATGTTTTCTTCCACCTAAAATACTCACATAATTACAGTAAGTAAATACGTTTTTTTTTTGTTTTTCCATTTTTATTACTCTGATTTCACCTTCTAAATAATCTCTTTCACCTAACCATTTTAGTGCTATAAATACAAAAATACACAACACAAATAAAAGTAGAAACACAAGTTCTAATTTCAAAAAAACTGGCAGACATAGGTATGGTTTCTTTCCCAACGTTTCTTCTTGTGATACTCTCAAGCCTACTGGTTTCAGGTTAGTTTTCATACTTATTATTTAAAACTTTATTTCATTTCAATTCATTTTATATAATCTAAATCTATATGCATGCATAAACGCGGGTTCTAGTAGAAAAGTGAAAGATCGATATAGTATGTGGACTGGAAGTTTCAACTGCTCCTATCATCCTAACATATCTCCTTATACCGCTAGTGTTTCTAACATTTCTGCTTCCAAAGGTGTCTGCCGTCATCAAAAACAGAAAAAGTCATTTAAATTTGTACTTTTTTATGTAACCCACTATCATCATTTAGTGTTTTTTATTTATTTCTATACTCAAAACGATGTAGTTTTGAGTGTTCTCACCATAAACAAGTGTCCTCGCCTAAGGGATTGTTCTCACTTGATCCCTCCCCTATATATATATATATATATATATATACATACATACTAAAACATTAATTTTATTATTTTATTATTAAAAAATACAGAAAAAATAATTATTTCAATAAACTTAATCATGTATATATTTTCACCTGCATTAAAAATTAATTTAATTAGTTTATCATTAAAAAATAGAAAAAAAATTAATTTAGTAAACTTAATTATATATATATCAGACTTTTCAAACTTCAATTGCTCGGAAAAAAAAAAAAAATCACATTTATTGCTCACGCAATTACGGTAAGTAAATCAGATTTTTTATTCCATTTTTTTTACCCTCCTGATTTCACCTTCTAAATAAATGTTTTCTTCCACCTAAAATACTCACATAATTAGAGTAAGTAAATACTTTTTTTTTCTTTTTCCATTTTTGTTACTCTGATTTCACCTTCTAAATAATCTCTTTCACCTAACCATTTTAGTGCTATAAATACAAAAATACACAACACAAATAAAAGTAGAAACACAAGTTCTAATTTCAAAAAAACTGGCAGACATAGGTATGGTTTCTTTCCCAACGTTTCTTCTTGTGATACTCTCAAGCCTACTGGTTTCAGGTTAGTTTTCATACTTATTATTTAAAACTTTATTTCATTTCAATTCATTTTATATAATCTAAATCTATATGCATGCATAAACGCGGGTTCTAGTAGAAAAGTGAAAGATCGATATAGTATGTGGACTGGAAGTTTCAACTGCTCCTATCATCCTAACATATCTCCTTATACCGCTAGTGTTTCTAACATTTCTGCTTCCAAAGGTGTCTGCCGTCATCAAAAACAGAAAAAGTCATTTAAATTTGTACTTTTTTATGTAACCCACTATCATCATTTAGTGTTTTTTATTGATTTCTATACTCAAAACGATGTAGTTTTGAGTGTTCTCACCATAAACAAGTGTCCTCGCCTAAGGGATTGTTCTCACTTGATCCCTCCCCTATATATATATATATATATATATATATATATATATATATATATATATATATATATATATATATATACATACATACTAAAACATTAATTTTATTATTTTATTATTAAAAAATACAGAAAAAATAATTATTTCAATAAACTTAATCATGTATATATTTTCACCTGCATTAAAAATTAATTTAATTAGTTTATCATTAAAAAATAGAAAAAAAATTAATTTAGTAAACTTAATTATATATATATCAGACTTTTCAAACTTCAATTGCTCGGAAAAAAAAAAAATCACATTTATTGCTCACGCAATTACGGTAAGTAAATCAGATTTTTTTTCCCATTTTTTTTACCCTCCTGATTTCACCTTCTAAATAAATGTTTTCTTCCACCTAAAATACTCACATAATTAGAGTAACTAAATACTTTTTTTTTCTTTTTCCATTTTTGTTACTCTGATTTCACCTTCTAAATAATCTCTTTCACCTAACCATTTTAGTGCTATAAATACAAAAATACACAACACAAATAAAAGCAGAAACACAAGTTCTAATTTCAAAAAAACAGGCATACATAGGTATGGTTTCTTTCCCAACGTTTCTTCTTGTGATACTCTCAAACCAACTAGTTTCAGGTTAGTTTTCATACTTATTATTTAAAACTTTATTTCATTTCAATTCATTCTATATAATCTAAATCTATATGCATGCATAAACGCAGGTTCTAGTAGAAAATTGAAAGATCGATATAATATTTGGACTGGAAGTTTCAATTGCTCCTATCATCCCAACATATCTCATTATACCGCTAGTGTTTCTAACATTTCTGCTTCTAAAGGCTGTCTGCCGTCATCAAAAACAGAAAAAATCATTTAAATTTGTACTTTTTTTTATGTAACCCACTATCATCATTTAATGTTTTTTTTTTATTTCTATACTTAAAACGGTGTAGTTTTGAGTATTTTCACCATAAAGAAGTGTCCTCGCCTAAAGGACTGTTCTCACTTGATCCCTCCCCTATATATATATATATATATATATATACCTGCATTAAAACATTAATTTTATTATTTTATCATTAAGAAATACAGAAAAAATAATTATTTCAATAAACTTAATCATGTATATATATTTTTTAACAGGCATTAAAAATTAATTTAATTAGTTTATCATTAAAAAATAGAAAAAAAATTAATTTAGTAAACTTAATTATATATATATCAGACTTTTCAAACTTCAATTGCTCGGAACAAAAAAAAATAAAAATCACATTTATTGCTCACGCAATTACGGTAAGTAAATCAGATTTTTTTTTTCCATTTTTGTTACCCTCCTGATTTCACATTCTAAATAAATGTTTTCTTCCACCTAAAATACTCACATAATTACAGTAAGTAAATACGTTTTTTTTTTCTTTTTCCATTTTTGTTACTCTGATTTCACCTTCTAAATAATCTCTTTAACCTAACCATTTTAGTGCTATAAATACAAAAATGCACAACACAAATAAAAGTAGAAACACGGGTTCTAATTTCAAAAAAACTGGCAGACATAGGTATGGTTTCTTTCCCAACGTTTCTTCTTGTGATACTCTCAAGCCTACTGGTTTCAGGTTAGTTTTCATACTTATTATTTAAAACTTTATTTCATTTCAATTCATTTTATATAATCTAAATCTATATGCATGCATAAACGCGGGTTCTAGTAGAAAAGTGAAAGATCGATATAGTATGTGGACTGGAAGTTTCAACTGCTCCTATCATCCCAACATATCTCCTTATACCACTAATGTTTCTAACATTTCTGCTTCTAAAGGCTGTCTGCCGTCATCAAAAACAGAAAAAGTCATTTAAATTTGTACTTTTTTATGTAACCCACTATCATCATTTAGTGTTTTTTTATTGATTTCTATACTCAAAACGATGTAGTTTTGAGTTTTCTCACCATAAAGAAGTGTCCTCACCTAAGGGAGTGTTCTCACTTGATCCCTCCCCTATATATATATATATATATATATATATATATATATATATATATATATATATATATATATATATATATATATATATATATATATATATATATATACATGCATTAAAACATTAATTTTATTATTTTATCATTAAAAAATACAGAAAAAATAATTATTTCAATAAACTTAATCATGTATATATATTTTCACCTGCATTAAAAATTAATTTAATTAGTTTATCATTAAAAAATAGAAGAAAAATTAATTTAGTAAACTTAATTATATATATATCAGACTTTTCAAACTTCAATTGCTCGGAACAAAAAAAAAATAAAAATCACATTTATTGCTCACGCAATTACGGTAAGTAAATCAGATTTTTTTTTCCATTTTTGTTACCCTCCTGATTTCACCTTCTAAATAAATGTTTTTTTCCACCTAAAATACTCACATAATTACAGTAAGTAAATACGTTTTTTTTTCTTTTTCCATTTTTGTTACTCTGATTTCACCTTTTAAATAATCTCTTTCACCTAACCATTTTAGTGCTATAAATACAAAAACACACAACACAAATAAAAGCATAAACACAAGTTCTAATTTCAAAAAAACAGGCAGACATAGGTATGGTTTCTTTCCCAACGTTTCTTCTTGTGATACTCTCAAGCCTACTGGTTTCAGGTTTGTTTTCATACTTATTATTTAAAACATTATTTCATTTCAATTCATTTTATATAATCTAAATCTATATACATGCATAAACGCAGGTTCTAGTAGAAAAGTGAAAGATCGATATAATATGTGGACTCGAAGTTTCAACTGCTCCTATCATCCCAACATATCTCCTTATACCGCTAGTGTTTCTAACATTTCTGCTTCTAAAGGCTGTCTACTGTTATCAAAAACAGAAAAAGTCATTTAAATTTAAACTTTTTTATGTAACCAACTATCATCATTTAGTCTTTTTTTATTGATTTCTATACTCAAAACGATGTAGTTTTGAGTGTTCTCACCATAAAGAAGTGTTCTCACTTAAGGGAGTCTTCTCACTTGATCCCTCCCCTATATATATATATATATATATATATATATATATATACATGCATTAAAACATTAATTTTATTATTTTATCATTAAAAAATACAGAAAAAATAATTATTTCAATAAACTTAATCATGTATATATATTTTCACCTGCATTAAAAATTAATTTAATTAGTTTATCATTAAAAAATAGAAGAAAAATTAATTTAGTAAACTTAATTATATATATATCAGACTTTTCAAACTTCAATTGCTCTGAACAAAAAAAAAATAAAAATCACTTTTATTGCTCACGCAATTACGGTAAGTAAATCAGATTTTTTTTTCCATTTTTGTTACCCTCCTGATTTCACCTTCTATATAAATGTTTTTTTCCACCTAAAATACTCACATAATTACAGTAAGTAAATACGTTTTTTTTTCTTTTTCCATTTTTGTTACTCTGATTTCACCTTTTAAATAATCTCTTTCACCTAACCATTTTAGTGCTATAAATACAAAAACACACAACACAAATAAAAGCATAAACACAAGTTCTAATTTCAAAAAAACAGGCAGACATAGGTATGGTTTCTTTCCCAACGTTTCTTCTTGTGATACTCTCAAGCCTACTGGTTTCAGGTTTGTTTTCATACTTATTATTTAAAACTTTATTTCATTTCAATTCATTTTATATAATCTAAATCTATATACATGCATAAACGCAGGTTCTAGTAGAAAAGTGAAAGATCGATATAATATGTGGACTGGAAGTTTCAACTGCTCCTATCATCCCAACATATCTCCTTATACCGCTAGTGTTTCTAACATTTCTGCTTCTAAAGGCTGTCTGCCGTCATCAAAACAGAAAAAGTCATTTAAATTTGAACTTTTTTATGTAACCCACTATCATCATTTAGTGTTTTTTATTGATTTCTATACTAAAAACGATGTAGTTTTGAGTGTTCTCACCATAAAGAAGTGTCCTCGCCTAAGGGAGTGTTCTCACTTGATCCCTCCCCTACATATATACATATATATATATATACCGGCATTAAAACATTTATTTTATTATTTTATCATTAAAAAATACAGAAAAAATAATTATTTCAATAAACTTAATCATGTATATATATTTTCACCTGCATTAAAAATTAATTTAATTAGTTTATCATTAAAAAATAGAAAAAAAATTAATTTAGTAAACTTAATTATATATATATCAGACTTTTCAAACCTCAATTGCTCGGAACAAAAAAAATAAAAATCACATTTATTGCTCACGTAATTACGGTAAGTAAATCAGATTTTTTTTTCCATTTTTGTTACCCTCCTGATTTCACCTTCTAAATAAATGTTTTCTTCCACCTAAAATACTCACATAATTACAGTAAGTAAATACGTTTTTTTTTCTTTTTCCATTTTTGTTACTCTGATTTCACCTTCTAAATAATCTCTTTCACCTAACCATTTTAGTGCTATAAATACAAAAACACACAACACAAATAAAAGCAGAAACACAAGTTCTAATTTCAAAAAACGGGCAGACATAGGTATGGTTTCTTTCCCAACGTTTCTTCTTGTGATACTCTCAAGCCTACTGGTTTCAGGTTAGTTTTCATACTTATTATTTAAAACTTTATTTCATTTCAATTCATTTTATATAATCTAAATCTATATGCATGCATAAACGCAGGTTCTAATAGAAAAGTGAAAGATCGATATAATATGTAGACTGAAAGTTTCAACAGCAATGCTCCTATCATCCCAACATATCTCCTTATACCACTAGGGTTTCTAACATTTCTGTTTTTAAAGGTTCTCTGCCGTCATCAAAAACAGTTAAATTTGTATTTTTTATGTAACCCATTTTATTGAATAAAATTTGTTAAACAATATATTATATAATAAATCTAAATAAAATATTATATTTATGTTTGCTTATTGAATTTCTTCATATTTACTTACTTGCTTCTAAATTGTTAAATTGATAAATTTTGTAATTAGAGAACAATACTTTCTCCTATTCCAAATGATCAAATTGATTTGAATGATAGAAATCAAATTATAATTATTTGGATGATAAAGATCAAATTATAATTATTCTTCTACGAATTTTTATTTTTAAAAACTATATATTTTATTATTTTATTATACGTTTTATTATACCTTTCATATTCTTTATTATTTCTATCTTATTTTATTAAAATTTTATATATTTTATTATTTTTTCATCTTATAAATTTTACCTTTCATACTCTTTATTATTTCTCTGTAATTTTATTAAAATTTTATATATTTTATTGTTTTTTTCATCTTCTATAAATTTTTAGTTTTATTAAATTTTAGTTTTATTAAAATTTTATATATTTTATTATTTTTTCATCCTTTATAAATTTTTCATGTCCTTTATTATCTCTGTAATTTTATTAAAAAAAATTTATATTTTATATTTTTATATTTTTTATAAACTTTTACTTTTATTAAAATTTTATATATTTTATTATTTTCTCCTTTTATAGATTTTCCATATTCTTCATTTATCACCTTTTATAGATTTTTCATAATTAAATTTTTAGCTCTTTATAAACTTTTCATTTCTCGTTTTTTATAAATTTTTAATTTTATTAAAAAAAATTTAATTTTATAAAAAATTTATACATTTCATTATTTTAACTTTGGGGTTTATATTACGGGATTAGCCTGGCTTGGAAATTGGGCTTCAGAAAAGTGATCTTCAAAGTGGATGCGTTCGTAGTAGTAAACTGTGTGAGATCTTCTAGTTCAGGTAATCATCGGCACTACTGGCTCATTGAGGCTTTGTCAGAATTTGCTAGATCAAAGATGGAATGCCCGAGTTGCTCACTCTCACAAGGAGGGTAACAGAACAAAGATGGGATGCCCGAGTTGCTCACTCTCATAGGGAGGGTAACAGAATAGCGGATTGATTGGCGAACTTCACAGGAACTTACCCTTTAGATCATCACGAGTGTAGGGAGGGTAACAGAATAGCGGATTGATTGGCGAACTTCACAGGAACTTACCTAGTGAATCACTATATACAGCACATATGCAATACTAAAAACACATTTAGTATGACTATTATTTCCATATATTACAAAACCAACCAGCCAACCATTTACATTATATTTAGGGTATAGTTCAAATAAAACCCATGTGGTTTCACTAATTTTCAGATAAAGGACTGTGGTTTACTTTTTGTCAAAACGAGGATTGAGGTTTCAAACTTGGATTAATGCTATTAAAACCATCTCTAACGACCTGTAAATGAAAATTTTCAAGAATTAAAGTTGTTCAATGTCATATTTTCAATGGAACTACATTTTCGATTTTCGAAAATCATCTTTTTTGGAACTTTCTCTCTCTAAACACTAACTTTCTCTCTCTTTACCAAATATCATCTAAACAATCTCAAAATAAAAAAGTTGAAGAATTAAAGTTACTTAGAATATTAGTAGTTCTTAAAATATGTCATTTTTGAAGTCGTTAAAGGTGATTTTAATAGTATCAATCGAAAAAGTCCTTATTTTGTTAAAAAAAAAACCGCAATCCTCGTTTTGACAAAAAGTAAACCACAGTCCTTTATCTGAAAATTAGTGAAACCACAAGAGTTTTATTTGAACTTTACCCTTATATTTATATATGCCTTTCTTTTCACATTCATATCTATAACCAAAATGCTCCAACAACAACAACAACAACAAAGCCTTAGTCCCGAAATGATTCGGGGTCGGCTAACATGAAACATCATATAAAACCGTGAAAATCAAGTCGTGTCAGCGACACAGATTCGCTCCCTCCACTCCGTCCTATCCACTACCATATTTTCCTCAATTCCCAATAAACTCATATCACTCTCGATCACCCTCCTCCAA
This sequence comes from Euphorbia lathyris, assembly GCF_963576675.1. NCBI lineage: Eukaryota > Viridiplantae > Streptophyta > Magnoliopsida > Malpighiales > Euphorbiaceae > Euphorbia > Euphorbia lathyris. The sequence goes on along the minus strand of NC_088918.1, from coordinate 20,299,372 downwards.
GTTTGCTTAGGTCTTTCCCTACCCCTCACCACTACATCCCTTTGCCACTCTTCGGTTCTCCTAACCGGCGCATCAAGCGCTCTACGTCTCACATGGCCAAACCACCTTAGTCGGTTTTCTCTCATTTTATTCTCAATAGATGTGACCCCTACTTTTGTCCTAATTATTTCATTACGCACCCGGTCCTTTCTCGTGTGACCACACATCCATCTCAACATACGCATCTCCGCCACCGACATCTTATGGATGTGGCAGTGTTTCACTGCCCAACACTCCGTACCATATAACAATGCTGGTCTAATTGCCGTCCGGTAGAATTTTCCCTTCAATCTATTAGGCATGCCGGGATCACAAAGGAAACCCGTAGCACTCTTCCACTTCGACCAACCAGCTTTAATCCTATGAGCAACATCTCCATCTACTTCTCCATCCGTTTGGATAATAGATCCTAAATACCGGAAGCAATCCGAGGCCTGAACAACTCTCCCATCTAGGATGATTGTCCCTGCCTCCCTACTCCTACGGCCGCTAAACTTACACTCCAAATATTCTGTCTTACTTCGACTCAACTTAAAGCCTCTAGATTCTAGAGTTTGCCTCCATAGTTCCAACTTCATCTCCACTCCTTCTTTCGTCTCCTCAACCAACACAATATCATCTGCAAACAGCATGCACCATGGTATACCATCTTGAAGTGAACTTGTTAGTTCATCCATAACGATGGCAAAAAGAAATGGGCTTAGTGCGGAACCTTGATGCACTCCAATCGTAATAGGAAACTCTTCAGTCTTCCCAACACTAGTACGTACACTCGTGCATACTCCCTCATACATGTCCTTTATGATGTCAATATATTTCCGCGAAATGCCTTTCCTTATCAAGGCCCACCAAAGTACTTCCCTTGGTACCTTATCATATGCTTTCTCCAAGTCAATGAAAACCATATGCAAGTCTTTCTTCTTATTTCGATAGTGCTCCATTAATTGTCTCATTAGATGGATGGCTTCCATAGTTGATCTTCCCGGCATAAAGCCAAACTGGTTTTCCGAGATCTTCACCGTCCTCCTTAGCCTTTGTTCAATCACTCGCTCCCAAAGTTTCATAGTGTGACTCATTAATTTGATTCCCCGATACACCGTCCCACCATTGATCAAGCATTAACAATAGCTCCACCTGTAAAAACCACATTACTTAATTAATTACCCATAACTACAAATAAATTAATTAATCCAAAAATTAATTAAGCTTAATTAATTACCATTAGGATGAAGCACTTGTCCAGTAATATAAGAAGAGCAGTGATTACAAGCAAGAAACACAAACGACGGCGCCACCTCAATCGGCTGTCCGGCTCTCTACATCGGAACTTCCTTCCCAAAATTCGCCACTTCCTCTTCACTAAACGACACCGGAATCAATGGAGTCCAAATCGGACCCGGAGCGACACCGTTTACCCGTATCCCTTTACTCACAAGCTGAAGCGCAAGTCCTCTAGTAAAAGCCACAATTGCCCCTTTCGTTGATGTGTAATCCAGAAGCTTCGTGTTCCCTTTATACGCATTAATCGACGTCGTATTGATGATACTGCCTCCTTCCTTCATATGCTTGAGGGCATGTCTCGCCATGAAATAGTATGAGAAAATGTTTGTTCGGAAAACTCTCTCGAGCCTCTCCTCGTCGATGTCTTCCACCGTGCCGCACTTGTATTGCTCCGCTGCGTTGTTGACGAGGATGTCGATTCGGCCGTACGCGTTCACTACTTCGTCGACGACTTTTTTGCAGTTGTCGTCGAAGCCTAGATCGGCCGGAATCGCGATTGGATCTTTAGCGTCAGGAGTTTTCGCTTTTTTTTAGGATATTGAGTGTGTCGTCGGCGTCTTTGCCTTCTTGAGCTTTCACGTATGTGAAAGCTACTGTTGCGCCTTCTAGGGCAAAGCATTGACAGACTGCTCGGCCGATACCGGAGTCTCCGCCGGTTACTACGGCCACTTTTCCCTAAACACAATGTGGTCAAATTAGGTTTTTAAATGACAAAATCGTAAATATAAAATATCTTACCCGGAGCTTATTGGAGGGCTTATAATCGGACTTAGCGAACTCCGGGATTGGATCCATGACGTGCTCTTTTCCGGGCTGAGTGTCTAGTTTTTGAGGAGGGAAATTCTGAGTGCCTCCGGAAGCCATTCTTGTGAATATTACAGTAGTAGGAGTGGATTTCTGAGTTGCAGGAACTAATAATGTTGTCGCCGGGAAGTGAGTTTTCCGGTATGTTCTGATAAGGGATTTGATCGGGAAGGTAGAAGAGGGTCTGAGTGAGGAAGAAAGGAGTCGTTTGGTGCGACTTTTGACGGACCAATTAGCTTCAAAAGATGACGAAATTATACTATGCATGCTATTTTGGCCGTAATTGCCTAAATTGGTCATAAAACGAGCTTAAACAACGAAAAATAAGAGGAAGTATAATACGTAGAACGATGGAGGAAAGGAGTGAAGAAAGCTATAAGTATGGAGGATGTAGGAAGTGAGTTAAAATTATATAAGGGTAAATAATTATAAGGTCTTTATTTGTTTACTTAACACACTATTAGATCTATCATATTATTATAAGGTCTTTAAGTTTTATCTTAATCAATTGTTTAATCCTTTTTTTGTTTTTATAAAGGGTTAAGTTGCAAAAATACCTCTAACGTTTTGGGCTAGGAGCAATTTTACCTTTAACGTCTAAAATGGTGCAATTTTACCCTTAACGTTGGAAGCCAAGAGCAATTTTGCCCCTAACGTTAATAAATTGGGTCAATTTCAGACACTATTATAAAATATAGAATATTTTTGTTCGTTATTCTACACCAATTGCATAATAATTCGTTCTAAAAAAAGATTTCATGTTTTTTATAATTTAATAATAGAATTTGAGATTAATATTTAGAAATTCGGTGGATTTTTTGAATTTTTTTTGTTTAATCCGTACAAAAAGACAGTATATTTTTTTTATTTTTTTCACATCCCAACAAACGTTTGTGATTTATTACTGATAAAATGACATACGTATGAAGTGTAGATAACAAGATTCATGACCGAGAAGACAGTTTGATGAATTATTTCTCAAATTGACCCAATTTATTAACGTTAGGGATAAAATTGCTCTTGGCTTCCAACGTTAGGGGTAAAATTGCACCATTTTAGATGTTAAGGGTAAAATTGCTCCTGGCCCAAAACGTTAGGGGTATTTTTGCACCTTAACCCTTTTATAAATGAAAGTCCAAAATTGCCCAGTTATATGCATACAAAATTTATCTTTTAGTTTCAAATTTAATCTAATTAATTTTAATAAAGTTTTTAAACTACATATACACCGAAATTAATATATTTTTTTTAAGATTGGCCGGAATTAATATACTTGAAAATATATATTATTAATTTTTTTAAATTATATTTATTTTTTTCATTATTTTTTAATATAATATCTTTAAACTAACATTAAATATTATTATAATTTTTTTAAAAATAATATATTTTTATTTATATAATTTATTAGAATTGTAAAACCTTTTTACAATGATAGTCTTTTTTTTTTTTTTGATGAAAATGCTTATAACTTCATTAGATAAAAACACAACAAGTACAATAATGAAACAACAGTAAGAAATCAATTCTTACAAGATCTACAAAGAGAATTAAACGGCTACAGAGAGCAAAAAAGGCCATAAAGGCATAAAAAAACACAAAACAACAATAAAACATATATTTATCGTAAATCAAAATCTGCAGAAAAGTAGATGCAATCCAGTCTTCAGAATTTAGGTCATTCCGAACATTCGGATCTGAGTCCTTTCTTTTGATCCAACCACGTAGATATATTGATCCACGTACAAGATAAACCGTTTCCGCACTTGCTAAATTCGAAAATGATATAAATTAAAGAATAATAGAGAGCATATACAATTCAAACGGATGAAGAAATCCGACAAAATATATGGAAACTGACTAAAATGAAAAAAAAATAAAGTAAAACACATAAAATCTAACCCGGTATGGTAGGAAGAAGGAAGACAAACTTCCTTCCTTCTTCCTACTCAAAGTAGATCTTCAAAAGAGGACAATTTGAAACTCAACAGATGATGAAATTTAAACAGAAAATGAGAAAAGAATAATAGAAAACAGAGAAGACTGGGGAGGAGGAAGATTGGGAGCAGTTTTGTTGGGAGCAGTTTTACAATGATAGTCTTACTCATATTTTAATAATTTTCGAAATATTTTTCATTCATTTTTTTAGGGTAAATTCCAAAAAAAATCCCTGTGGTTTGATGTTGTTCCAAAAAAACCCTTGTGGTTTGGTTTTACAAAAAAAAAGGACCGTGGTTTGCGCCGTTACAAAGAACGCAGAAATGGAGAAAACGCCGTTTAAGTAAGTGACGTGGCAAAGGGTATATTTGTCTGAAAATATTGGGAGACCTATATAAGCTCCAGAACTCGTTTTAACATAGTTTATCTTAGTGACTTTCCATATTTCACTTGCATTGAACGAGTTCCTAATCGGGATACGAAGGGTCAGCTAAGGAAGAACTCATCCCTAAGCACTTCAATCATCGTTTCTACTACTGTACTGAAGGCATTTGATTTCGTAAGCGAGGAAATTAGATAGACGTTAGAATCGATTGTTCGAAGTGGGTAGAGCAACCACATTTCAAGGCTCTCCAAGGGGTTACGTGTCAGCCAAGGTAAGCTAACAATATCCATGGAAGAATCGATTTTTTCATATGTTACATCTGTTCTTGGTTTCGGGGTTTGTTTGAAATAGTTAGGGTTTTCTGTTTTGTACGATTAATAATCGGATTTGTGATTTTTTTGTTGGGTTTATTAATCATCAACAGTTATATTGCATGTATATTATCGTTTGTCGAGTTTTGTTTGAAATAGTTAGGGTTCTAGTTGAATCGAGTCGTTTGATACATATCTCTGTTTTGTACGATTAATAATCGGATTTGTGATTTTTTTGTTGGGTTTATTAATCATCAACAGTTATATTGCATGTATATTATTGTTTGTCGAGTTTTGTTTGAAATAGTTAGGGTTCTAGTTGAATCGAGTCTTTTGATACATATCTCTGTTTCTATTTACGCGATCAGTGTTGGCTGTTGTTTGTTGTTGGTTTGATATTATGGTTTTGTTGTTGAATTGGTTTGTTTGTTTTGTTGCTGGTATGTTGCATGAAGGGGTACAGATGGCTGGATATGTGACCCTGGTTTTTCACCATGGAGGCAAGTGGTCCTCATTTGATGACTCCATGAAGTATTTAGGGGGAGATGAAGCTGAGATTACATTAGACAAAGATTATTTAGGGTATTATAGATTGTTGGATTATTATAGGCAGTTAAAGTATACAGGTGGTTGTAGGATGTGGATGCATGTTATAGGACTTAGAGGTGAATGGAGTTATTGGGAGATCGTAGATGATAAATCATGTTTTAGCGTGGCAGATGCTAATAGGGGTTGTTTAACTTGGGATGTATATTTTGAAGCTTTACCTAAACCCGTGTCAATGATTAAGGATGATGTTTTTGTGAATCTGGTTGATGGTGAAGAACATGCACCAGCTGAGTCCAACGCATCCAACTCAGATAATAGCTTAGGTTCTAAAGTTGGTGGTCTTGAGTTGGTGATGGTAGGGGAGATAGAGGATTTAACTCTAGTTGATGATATGGTTGGAGTTCAAGTAGCTGAGGAAATAGGTGTGGATGGAGACGAACCAGTTGATGATGTGAATGTAGGTGTGAATGATAGTAAGGATAGTGAAGATAGTGAGGAGAGTGACTTTGAATTTGTTTCAGGGTTTGATAGCACAGAAAGTGATGATGTGTCATTAGATAGTGAGGGTGGTCTAGATGTATGTGATGAAGCCATAGTGCATGAAGGAGAAAGAGTTGATGAAGAGCTAGTTGGGGAAGTAGGTGGGGAAGATGAAGAGCTAGTTGGGGAAGTAGGAGGGGAACATGTAGAGCTAGTTGGGGAAGTAGAAGGGGAACATGTAGAGCTAGTTGGGGAAGTAGAAGGGGAACATGTAGAGCTAGTTGATGATATGGTTGGGGTTGGTAATGTAACAATGGATGAAGCAGTGGAAGCTAGAGAAGAAGTAATAGAGGGGTTTGGTGTTGATGGAGGATACATATTTGATGAAACAGTAGGGCTTGATATAGGTATGGATTGGGATGCAGTAGGGCTTGACAATGATATGGGAGCTGGTAGGGGGGAAAGAAAGGGGCGACAGTCCTGATATGGACAATGATGGTGATCAGGACAATGAGGGTTGTGATGGTGAGGAGGACAATGAGGGTGAGGAGGACAATGAGGGTTGTGATGGTGAGGAGGACAATGAGGGTGAGGAGAGGGTGAGGAGGACAATGATGGTAGTGATGGTGATGAGGACAATGAGGGTAGTGATGGTGAGGATAGTGAAGATAGTGATTTTGAAGTTCATTCAGGGCCTGACAACTCAGATAGTGATGATGTGTCATTATATAGTGAAGGTAATTTGTACACTGAAATTCCAAATATAGGTACAAGTAATGTCCCTAATAGAGAAATGCATAATGAGGGTGGCAATGAGAACCTATCAAACAGGAGGGAGGTGGAATTTGAGTTCAATGAGGCTGCTCCTGACTTAGATGATGAGTTAAGAAGTTTGCAAGGTTCCGAGGATGAGGGAGTAACGCCTAATGTAGACTACAATGCAAGGACTAAAAATTTGGCATTGGGTATGATATTTAGGAGTGCTAAGGAGTTTAGAAAGGCATTGAGGGCTTGGGCAATAGAGGGAGGGCATACATTTCGTTTTAGTAAGAATGGACCATCATTGGTGCATGTGAGATGTGATTCCCAGGATTGTGAGTTCAGGATTAGAGGATCTATGGTTAGAAACACTCAAACTTTTAAGATAAAGACATGTAATCTCAACCATACGTGTCCTAGGCAATACAATGAGAAATTTGTCAAGGTTTCATACCTTTGTGAGAAGTATTTGGAAGACATGAGGGATGATAAGGATTTGAAAGTTGCATACTTGAAGAATAAGATTAAGAGGGATTTGGGGTATGAGGTGTCTATTCGAAAGTGCTATAGGACTAAGAGCGAGGTGAGAAAAATTATATCTGGTCAAGTTAGGGATCAATATAAGAGACTGTATGATTATGCAGAGACTCTCAAAGTCACTAATCCAGGAACTGTTGTGAAAATCAAAACCGAGCTCAAGCTAGACCATGGGGTAGGAGTTCCTAGGGAGATTGTTATGTTTCAACACATGTATGTAAGAATGGCTGCCCAAAAACAAGGATTCTTCTCTGGCCTACGACCAATTATATGCCTAGATGGTTGTCATTTGAAAGGAATGATGGGGGGGCAGTTGTTGGCGGCAATTGGTAGAGATGGCAATGAGAACCTATTTCCAATTGCTGTTGCTGTTGTTGACTCTGAGTGCAAAGAATCATGGGCATGGTTTCTACAAGTTTTGCAGGATGATTATGGAACGGTTAGAGAAACTGGATGGGTCTTCATGTCGGATCAACAAAAGGTTAGTCACGTTTAGTACTTACTTGTTAGTGTTTATTTACAATTGACTAATTATGGTTTGTTCTTCTTTTGTAGGGGCTAGTTCAAGCTATGAAGGAGCTAATGCCAGATGTGGAACATCGTTTCTATGTCAAGCATATGTACGAGAACATGAAAATGAGATTCAAAGGGGTTGAATACAAAGACCATTTATGGCAGGCTGCATCAGCTGGTACTAAAAAGTTATGGGAGAATCATATGGAGAAACTAAAAGCATTTGACCCTGCGGCTCATCAATGGGTGATGGACCATGATCCTCACACATGGGCAAGGAGTCACTTCGACCCTAGAACAAAGTGTGACGCAATTCAAAACAACATATGTGAGTCATTTAACAGGATGATATTGCCTTGTAGAGAGTTGCCTATACTTAGTCTGCTGGAGTGGATCAGGAAAGCCTTCATGGCGAGACAGTATACTAAGTTCGTTGGTATGCAGAACTACACTGGGAATGTGTGTCCAAATTACCAGGAAATACTTGAGAAGGTAAAAGTGGATAGTAGAAACTGTTTCTGCACTCGAGCAGGTGATCAGTTGTACGAGGTTAGTCATTATGGAAAGAATGTTGTTGTGGATCTTAAGGATAAGACATGCACATGTAGGATGTGGGACATTTCTGGTATTCCTTGTAAACATGCAGTGGCTGCCATCATGTATCAAAGAGAACAACCAGAGCAATATGTGCATGCATATTTTTCGAAGACAACGTATTTGGCAGTATATCAACATGTATTCAAGCCTGTGCCATCATAAGAGGAATGGGAAAGGACAACACTACCTGACATTCATCCTGGAATTGTACTTAAACCACCTGGAAGACCAAAGAAGAGAAGGAATAGGAGGGCTGATGAACCAAGGAACCCTCATAAGGTTTCGAGGATAGGAGGTGGTGTGAAGTGTGGGCTTTGTCAATGGTTTGGCCATAATGCTAGGGGTTGCAAAGCTGGAGTTACAGGTGAAACACCGTGGCAAAGAAGGCAGCGTAAGTTAAACAACAAAAGGAGTGGTAACCAAGTTCAAGTAAGTCTATACAAATTTTGGATAATCAACATTATACAACCATGTAGCATTTCTTATGTTTGAGGCAAATGCGTATTTCTTTTCTTATATTTGCAGGGAAGTCCACCTAGGAAGGTAGGCAGGCCTAAAAAGGTCCCTAATGCAACCACTTCCAGCCCTGTACATTATAGTGTAAGTTGGTTGGATTTGTTGGATTTGCTGTTTTCCTGATGATTGTTGGAATAATAATGCAATTTAGTTATATCTTGGTGTAATATGATACAGCAAGGACATGTAATTGGAAGTTCTTCACAACCACCCCCAACACAACCACGAGCAAATGTTGGTGGTGTTAGTAGAGGAAGTGCTTCACAGCCACCCCCAACACAACCTTCCGCAATAGGTCAAACTGAACCAGTGGTGAGAGCCAGAGCCAGAGGTAGGGGCAGGGGCAGAAATTTCATGGCACCAACCATTTCTACCTCCAAGAAACGAGCCAACCCAAATGAACCCGAGCCAAGTGTCCCAAGAAGACCAAGAAGGGCTGCAAACCTTGCAGATTTAGCCAAGAGGCATGGCCATTTCAATGGAAATGTTGAAGACTACTAACATTGTTGATATGCATATTGGAATACTACTTTTTGCTGCCCATTTTGTATATTTTGTGAATTGTGACCTTTATGGTACACCACTTTGTGTATAGGGTAATCACAACTTATGCCCTTCATATATACATACACTACTTTTTGTTTGGCATTATAGGTACCTTCCAATGCCTTATATGTAATACCTTTTGTTTGACAATTAAGGTTCAATGCAATGACTTATATGTCATACCTTTGGAATTTACATATTATGTGATATGAACTTGTTAACATTTTTGTGTAAGAACAACATTTAAGAGCAAATAAGTTGCACAAAGTTGCACAACATCATAAGCTAACAATAAGTTGCACAAAATTACAAGCCAAATTCATTTGGGTAACAATTAACACAAGCCAATAAGTTGCACAAAAATCACAAGCCAAATTCATTTGGGTAACAATTAACACAAGCCAATAAGTTGCACAAAAATCACAAGCCAATAAGTTGCACAAAATGCACAAGCCAATAAGTTGCACAAACTCAAAATCACAAGCCAATAAGTTGCACAAAAATCACAATCCAATAAGTTGCACAAAATCAAAATCACAAGACAATAAGTTGGACACAATTACAAATTTGCATTACAATCCAACTTCATTTTTCACACAAGCATTTACTCAAACAGGTAAATGGCATTACAAATTTTGATTACAATCCAACTACACAGTGTAGTATTCCTACCACTAAGGCAACTCAAATCTACCATCTACCCTACTATCATGTTCTAAGCTGGCAATCATCCTCACAATCAATCCAACTATCAATACAATCCCAATAACATTTAATTTCTTCTTTAAACACCCATTTTCTGATTTCAATCTTCTGTTTTCTTCGTTCTTCTGCACAAGTTCCTTTCTCAGTCTTCCATTTTCTTCCTTCTCCTGCAAGAGTTCCATCTCTACCTTTTTCTTACCCTCAGAAATAGACTGTACCTCCATCTCGAGTTCATCCAAGCGAGCACGATAAACTTCTAACTGATCAGGATCAATCCACTCAAAATAACGACAAGCAGTTCGATCAGGATATTTCGCACAACCAACGAACCTCCTTCCATTGTTTACCTTTGTTGATGCTCGGCGGATTGGAGCTCTAAACCCACAGAAGCAGTATGATTCATGCCACTGGCCCAATTAAATTTGAGAAGATCCTGAATTCGATGAACTCATCTCTTCAAGCTTTTAGGGTTCACTCAATTCTACACGAATTAAGCGAAATTGGAATGCGAAATCTTGGGGTTTACCTTCGAAACATCAAGAGAAACACGAACATGTTAATTACTCAACATGATTTGAAGGAATTTTGATTTTAGGTTTTCGAACGAACGAAGAAAGTGAGAAGAAGCAGACAATTGGGGAAGAAGAACGAGTTCTGGAGCTTATATAGGTCTCCCAACATTTTCAGACAAATATACCATTTGCCACGTCACTTACTTAAACGGCGTTTTCTCCATTTCTGCGTTCTTTGTAACGGCGCAAACCACGGTCCTTTTTTTTGTAAAACCAAACCACAAGGGTTTTTTTGGAACAACATCAAACCACAGGGATTTTTTTTGGAATTTACCCTTTTTTTTATTCAATTAAATTTACGTTATTAAATTAAAGTTCTATAATTATATAAAAATTAACAAATCAATGAATTCATATTGGAGAGATTGTGATTATTTAGGAAAAAAGAGGAAAAAATATAAAATAGGAAAAATAGATGCTTTATTGTTAAAATACAAAGTAAAGGGTAATTTTGGTATTTTAAAATTTATTTAGCATAGTTTGATAATTGACCCAAGCATAAAGACTAAGGAGTTAGCAAAAACAAAAACTGGAGGACTATATAATTATTTCTAATAACACATGGATTAAATAGTGCATTAGATAAAAATATAGGGACCTTATAATTATTTACCCTATCTTTTATAGGTAAAAAATAATAAATACATATAATAAAATTCGTATATAATCATTATGGTTTCATTAATGGATTGGGTTTATAAAAGAAATTCTCATTTTTTACTATCAACAAATATTAATAATTTTTTAATAGAAACAATATTAAATTATTAATTATTCAATTAGAGTAGTTAATATTATAGCTATCTGCAATAAGGATATTCTGTATTTTTTCAATATTGAAAAAAATGAATAAATTTATTTAAACTAGAGGATAGGAGTTTTGAGTAAGAGGTTACAAGTATTTTATACAATACTTGTAACATCTACCATAGAAAAATGGTTTTATCAATCCATCTGTTGTAGTTTAACGGGAAATTAGTAGCAGTTAGTTTTTCTTTTGTCATACTAGAAGGTAATTTTGGTGTGTTTGTATCATCATGACGACACCTTTAAATCATGTCTATATACAAACTAATATATATTTATACTCCAAGTAAAATAAAAGATAAATCAATATGAAATTTATGCAATGTATAATATCTATTATAATTTTTTAATTTTTTATGAGTATAAAATTTTAAATGTAAATACTATTCGATTTCAATATTATTTACAAACTAAATTAATAAAATATAAATAAATTTAATCATATAATTATTTTATTTTTTAAAATAATTAAAAAAATCTTTACTTTCAATAAGAATTTTCAACATCGTCTTACTCTTACTTTTAGATACTTTCACATACAATTAACTATAATATAAAATTGAGCGTGAAAAATATGAATCAACATATAAAAATAATTGTTTCTAAATTTTATAACTTCATAGCTAAATAATAAAAAAAACAAAGGATATTTTAAAAATCTTTCACATATGACTTCAATTTTTCTTAACGAAAATAACTCAATTTTTTAACAAAAAATAAATTGGTTATAGATATAACGAGGTACACATCTGATGGAACTTAAATTTATTTTTTAATAATAATATTGAAGATATTGTTTTTTGATTTTTTTTTGCACAATGCAAATAATATATAAATTATTGTATTGATATTTTTTTTTACATTCTCTATCCAAAACGTATTAATATTTCATTATTGCTTCAACATTTTTTTTTACAGATTCTAAATTATTAATATTTCATTATCTGAAATTTGAGATATATTTTCACTAATTATTGAAAACTGACGATGGCGGATGATCGTCCTCCATCTTTCTCTTCATCTGAATCGATGGCTAATTTTGACAAACCGTTAGATCGTGGGTTCAAGGATTCTAAAGACAATAATGGATTACCAATGATTTGGGGCAAAACTCTGAACCATTTTTGGAATCGTCGATCCAGAGACAGTTAACATGGCGATCTGTGGCTGTCGTGGATGGTTCTGTTGCTATGGAACAATTATCCGACTTCACCTCTGATTGGTGTGAAGAGCACTACGAAGAACTGGAGATGGAAGAGGATGATGATGACGATCTGCTTTGCGCTACTATTCGATTGACCAATGAAGAGAAACAATCTCTTTAGAGTCACTGGTTGCGGATGAAGCAAATGTGAGCAAACTTTGGCGCCTTTACTATTACAAACATTGCAAATGATTACTACATTGTTAAGTTTGATACTACAATGGTTATTTAAAGGCCTTGAATGGAGGAACCATATATCGTGGCTAACCATTGCTTAACTATTAGACTTTGGGTACCTCATTTTGACTCCTCTGATGATACTGTCAAGAAGATTGTGACATGGGTGAGATTTCATGGTCTTCCTATTGAGTACTATAACGAGAAATTCATGATTAGATTGGGTAGTCTGGTAGGGAAAGTCCACCATGTTGATACTAAAACTATGGGAGCTGAACGAGGGAAATTCACCCGAGTGTGTATTGAAGTTGATCTTACTAAACCATTATTGTCTAAATTCAGGCTTCATCGATCCATATATCGAATTGAATACGAAGGTATCCATGACATTTGTTATCAGTGTGGGATGTCTGGTCTTGTGTTTGATTCCTGTCTCGAACGGAAGGATGAGAGTAATAAGGATGTTGCTCACAAAGAGCCTGGCCATAAAGTCATTGTCAAGGAGGAAATTACTCAGGATTATGGCCCTTGGATGGTGGCCAAAAGATCAGCCAGGAGAACAACATCTCAATAAATAATTAGGACAACGAACTTAAGACTTGGGAAGTAAACTTGTAAATGAACAAAGCCTTGACACCACTAATTGGTTGGCAAAGGACCCCTCATTCCCTTTGCATAACCCGGATGAAGTTCGAGCTCGAATGTGGTGGGATCGGGATTTGAAGTGTTGAATAAATTAGAGGAAGCTAATATTGTTCAAGAGCCTGTGACTGGTGAACAGAAAGTTGATTCAAGCTAGCTGACGGTCCAAAGAGTTAATATGGCATCTGATGTTGTGAATCATTTGTTTGAACATGGTCACAATATTAAACCTCCAAGTGTTATCTCTCATAACAATCAGCGAAATATGGTTATCTCACCTATTAAGAGTTCTCATAAAAAGCCTTCCAAGCCTGATAAGCCTAGTATTATGCATGACAAATTGAAAGCTACTAAAGATTGGCATAGAGGTATGAAAAAGAGCATTAATTCTAAGGTTGCTAAAGGTATTGGCGAAACATCTACTCGTGAGGGTGGAGACGCGAGTAAATATCTTGCCTAATGGGTGGCCATTGTCCTTTTTTTTTATCAATTTTTATGGATTTTTTTAACTTGGAATGTCTGTGGAGCAGCGAACAAGGCGACTCGCACCCATCTTGTAGATTTGATTAAGGAGTTCAATCCTGCGTGTTTTGCCATTTTTGAGCCTAAGATCAGTGGTTCGAGTTCGGATAAAGTGATTAACAAATTCTAGAAATGGGAGTGTATCCGGTCTGAAGCTCAAGGTAGGTCTGGAGGCATTTGGGTTTTCTGGAACCCTTCTGTTACTAATATTATTGCATTGTCTGTTCATGCCCAGTTTATTCATTGTGGCATATGGAGGAATGGTAAAGAAGTATGTAAAATCACTTTCATTTATGTTTCTCCTATACCCTTTAACCGAAAGCTCATTTGGGAAGATCTTCCGCTCTACCAACTGAGCTATATCCCCCCGGGCCAAGTGGAGCATGCACGAAGGAGTCAGATGCTTCTTTTATTCTTTTCTTTGGCGCAGCTAGGCCATCCTGGACTTGAACCAGAGACCTCACCCGTGAAGTAAATCATCGCACCTACGGTCCAACCAATTGGGAGAGAATCACCTCTATTCTTTACTTGCTTTCCGGTAATAAAAAGAAAGGACTGGACTCTGAGATATTTCAGGGTCGTGGTTCCTTTTGGGAGATTTCAATGATATTTCTTCGATGCAAGATCAGAAAGTGGGTAGGTTTCATTACGTGAATCAGTGTTTGAGGCACAAAAGAGAGATGGACAGCTGTAGTATTTTTTATCTTGGTTTCTCAAGGCATCGCTTTACTTGGAAGTGTAACAAGACTTTTGTTCGCCTTGATAAAGCTTATGGGAATGATTCTGGTAAATTGTCATTCCCAAAATCTCATGTGCTAAATCTTCCTTTTAGGCATTCAGATCATTGCCTGATACTCTTTCAATTGGATGGTTGTCAATCCTCTCATGTGACCAAACCCTTTCGATATTTCTTAGCTTGGGAGACTCACCCTCTTTTCAAGGATTTTGTTAATTCAATGTGGAAACCTGGTAATGATGCTCTTCTAGCAGCTGCAAATTTCAAGGAGGAAGCAATCAAATGGAATAAGTTGGTTTTTGGGAATATTCTTGGTCGTAAGCGAGTTTTACTAAGGCGTATTACTGGTATCCAAAAACAGCTTGAAACTCGTTCGGACAACAACCTGTGTCGATTCCACAATGAACTGCAAAATGAACTTTTCAGAGTTTTGAATCAAGGAGAGCTTTATTGGTTTCAAAAGTCTAGAAAATAGTGGATTACTCAAGGGGACAAGAATTCTAGGTACTTTCATTTAGCTATCGTTATCCGAAGATGAAAGAATAGAGTGGAAGCAATCAAGAATGACAAGGAGAATTGGATTTACGATGAGAATGAGATCAACAAATTGACTGTGGGGTTTTACCAACGCCTCTTTAGTTGTGAGTATGGTCCTAAGCAGCAGCTGGTGACTACTTCGACCTTTGATAGGCCTCTAGAGGACATGTTTCGGGTGGCCTTTGCTCCAATATCTAAGAAGGATGTTCATTCAGTGATCTTTGGAATGGGGGGAATCAAGGCCCCAAGAGTGGATGGTTTGCCTGCTATCTTCTACCAGAAGCACTGGAATTCAGTGAAGGATGGTGTGTTGCAATTTGTTTATGGGGTCTTTAATGGTATGGAAGATATAGCTAAAGCTAATGCCACGTTAATTGTTTTAATTCCCAAGGTTTCCAGTCCCAATTCTTTTACCCAAATGCGGCCTATAAGCCTATGTAATGTTATTTATAAAATTGTCAAAAAAATTATTGCTACAAGGATCTGCAACCTTTTACCTTTTATGGTTGGGCCCAACCAAGGTAGCTTTATCCCTAGAAGGCAAATGGTTGATAACATTTGTATTGCTCAAGAGGTTTTGCACTCTATGCATATGAGGAAAAGGAAACATGGCATGGTGGTGCTAAAATTGGACTTTGAAAAAGCTTATGATCGGCTTGATTGGAATTTCATCACTGATACTCTCTGTCAAGCGAAGTTCCCCAAGAGTTGGTGTCATATTATTCACTCTTGTATTTCTTCATCATCTTTACAGGTTCTTTTGAATAGAGATATTTTTTTTATCCCTTCCGGCCTTCTAGAGGTTCGTTAAGGTGATCCCCTATCTCCGTACCTCTTTGTGCTTACTATGGAGAGGCTTGCCCATATGATCCAGGATGCAATTCAGGATCAGCGTCTTAATCCAGTCAAGATTGATAGGCATTGCCTGTTGAAACACCTTTCCACAGGATTTTGATTTGACAAAATTGTTTAAGTACATCTAAATATTCTACAACACACTAAGTTTAAATGCTTTGATTTATTGTTATTAATGTGTTTGTTCAATGTTGAGTTTATAATTGTTATAAGACATAAAGATCATAAGGCCCAAGCCCTATATGAAAGTCAAAGCCCAAGTCTAACAAGGCCAATACCACTCAGCCCGCGTATTACAAAACGCTGCCGTTGAGTGTTGAAACGCAGCTGAGCAAAGAATGATCCAGAAGATCCACGTAGACAACTTCGGTAAGAAGCTGCTGAGCTGTCTCGACAACGTACAAGACAGCCGCTGAGCACAAGGCAACTTCCAGACCAAGTATTTCCACTTTCAGTAAAGAACAGAAGACGCAGGAAGCTGTCTGTTTGACATTACCTGAATTGGAGGAACATACTGCCACACTGACCGAAGAACAGAAGATGCTGGAATCTGATTGGCTAAGAGAACTGCTGAACAGACTGAGTGAAAACGACATGTAGCCGTTTTCCTCCAACGGTTATTTCGAAATTCGAAATAACCAGATGCTCTCACAGCTCTCTATAAATAGAGCTTTCAGAATCCTCATTCAATACAGAACTTTGAGCAAAAGCCGTTACGCTGACCAAAAGTATACAAAAGTTCTGCATACAAAAGCAAAGCAAATCTTACACTACAATTTCACATCTGTGTAAAAGTCTAGAGTGATTGACTCCCAATCATCTAAGGTGTTCTAGCAATTGTTGTTTAGGACAAATCTTAATCATTTCTAGAATTAGAAAGGAGAAGCTGAGTACTCGGTTTTAGTACTTAGTGAATTAGAATAGAAGTGAGTAGAGGTATAGAGGAAGGTACTCTTGTTATACTCAGCTTCTGATTTGTAAATGGTTTTTGAGTCTCTACCTTTAAAGAGCTCAGTAGTGAATTTGAAAGCTCGGAACGTGTTCCGGGGACAGGACGTAGGCTTAGAAGAAGCCGAACCTGGATAACTCCACTGAGTGAAGTATTTCTAACCCTTAACTCCTTAATATATTGCTTGCTTAATATAAACTAAAAACTGACCAAGTAAAGAGGTCAAGCTGAGTTGTGCGCTGCAAACGACTTAGTTCAGGAATAGACTCTAAGTGCTATTTCCTGACTTAAGCAACGAAACTGACCTAGTCACCAGTTGACTAAGCCAGTGTCTTGCTGATTACTCAGCACCGCTGTCATATACTCTTTTCTTAAGAAAAAGAAGTTAGCCCTAATTATTTAAAAAGGTAAAATAGTTCCTAACCCCCCCCCCCCCCCTTGGAACTATATTTGCAACCTTACAAGGGACCAACAAGTGGTATCAGAACCTAAAAGCTCATTGCTAAAGGTCTAACAACCTTGAGTTGATCCATACCATGGGCGAAAACAGCACTCGGTTTCTCCCTGGAAACCAGACAACTCAGATATTACCTGAGGGGCTGTCCATTACTAGGCCTCCCCTATTCTTCGGGTCAAACTATACCTTTTGGAAGAATAGGATGAAGAACTTTATTCAACCTACAAACATGAGTGCCTGGCTATCTATAGTCCAAGGCCCGTTTGTACCTGTGAAAGTTGTGGCTGGCCAATCAGTTTTAAAAGCTGAGGTTGAATGGACAGAGGATGATCTCAAGAAGCTACAAAATCATGCTTCGGCTATAAACATGCTTCACTGTGTGCTGGATGCTGCAGAATACAACAAAATATCAGGTTGTCAGTCAGCACAGGAGATCTGGAAGAAGCTGGAGGTCACCTACGAAGGAACCAACAAGGTAAAGGAGTCCAAGGTGAACCAGCAAATGAGACTGTACGAGCTGTTCGAAATGAACAATGACGAGGGGATTTCTGAAATGAATGCAAGATTCACCAACATCATAAATGAGCTCAAAAGACTTGGAAAAATCTTCACTGAGGAAGAATAAGTCAAAAAGATACTCAGGAGTCTTCCTAAAGACTGGCAAGCCAAGAAGACAGCCGTTGAAGAAGCTCAGGATTTAACCACCTACAAATATGATGAACTCATCGGCTCACTGCTGACCCATGAGATATCTATGAAGAATTTCGAGGTGAAAGAAAAATCCGAAGATAAGAAGCAAAAGTCACTTGTCATGAAAGCTGACTCAACTGATGATGGCTCGACTGACGATGAGGAGATGGCTATGTTCACCAGAAAAATGAAGAGACTGTTCAAAAGAAATGACAAATACTCCAAAAAGCCTTATAGAAAGTTTGATAAGTATAAGGCTGACTCAAGTGACAGCAAATACAAGAAGGACAGCTCAAAGCCCATTACATGCTTTGAGTGCCATCAAACTGGCCACATCAAGTCAAGCTGCCCAACGCTGAGGAAAGACAAAAAGAATGGCAAGAAGGCAATGGTGGCAACATCGAGTGACAGTGATGATTCTTCATCAACTGAAGCTGAGGCCACAGAGTCAGTGAAGATATGCTTTATGGCTGACGAACTTGCTGAGCCATGCATTTCTGAGCATGCTGACCAATCTGATGAGTCAGATAATAAAGAGCAATCTAATGAGGTAAGCCTGAGATGTGCCGAGAAGTAAAAAATGTGGTATATTGACAGCGCATGCTCAAGGCATATGACGGGTGATGAAACTCAGTTCATCACGTTCGAACGTAAATGAGGAGGAAGCGTAAGTTTTGGAGACAACAGAAAGGGTAAGATAGTAGGATCAGGCACCGTTGGAGGTAATCCCACTATTGAATCTGTCTCCCTAGTCAGCGGACTCAAATATAACTTACTCAGCGTAGCTCAGCTATGTGACAATGGGAGAAAAGTTATATTTGATGATACTGGATGTAAAATATATGAGGGAAAAACAAATGAGTTGATTTTAACTGCCCCTCGGATAGATAACGTTTTTATGCTGAACCTAGAAAAAAAGTTTTCAAAAACTGTATGCTTAGTCACAAAGGAAGAAAATTCCTGGCTATGGCACAGGAGACTTGGTCATGTAAGCATGGACCTCCTGGCCAAATTAGCAAGAAAGCAATTGGTTGAGGGACTGCCTGAACTTAAATTTCAAAAAGATCAACTATGCCACGCTTGCCAAGCTGGAAAACAAACCAAACAATCTTTTCATAGTAAAAACATTGTCTCAACTAAACGTCCGTTAGGATTACTACACTTGGATCTCTTTGGTCCAGTCCAGCCGCTGAGTCTGGGTGGAAGAAGGTTTTCCCTGGTCATTGTAGATGACTTCTCTCGGTATACGTGGGTTATCTTGCTGACCAGCAAGGATGAGACCTTTGAGACATTTTCAAATTTGGTTAGAAAAATTGAAAATGAAAAAGACCTAAAATTAGCTCATATCCGTAGTGATAACGGTGGAGAATTCAAAAACCAAAAGTTTGTTGAATTCTGTGAAGCCAGCGGCATTGACCATAATTTTTCTGCTCCTAGAACACCTCAGCAAAATGGGGTTGTAGAAAGGAAGAACAGAACTATGGTTGAAATAGCCAGGACAATGCTGGATGAGCATAGACTTCCAAAGTATTTTTGGGGAGAAGCTGTTAACACAGCATGCTATATTCTCAATAGGGCTCTAGTTAGACCTATACTTAAGAAAACCCCTTATGAACTTTAGAAAGGACGAAAGCCCAATATTGGATACTTTCGTGCCTTTGGCTGTAGATGTTTCATTTTAAATACCAAAGATAGCTTAGCCAAATTTGATTCAAAAGCTGATGAGGCTATCTTTCTAGGCTACTCAACAAACAGCAAAGCATACAGAGTTTTTAATAAGAGAATCCAAGCATTAGAAGAGTCTATACATGTGCAATTCGATGAAACTGACCCTGCAGGAAGATACCAGCCGCTGATAGAAGATGAACCAAACTCAGCACATGCTGATCAAGAACCAGCTACCGAGTCCTTCACAAAACGGCTGACCAAGAGTAAGAGTGAACCTAAAATTGTTTTCACTGACCAATCTACTTCTGCAGAGAATGTTGAAACACGAATAGAACAAGACACGAATCTACCCAAGGAGATAAGAGTCCCAAGAGGGCATTCAGAAAATGCAATTCTTGACTCAGCTGGAAATACCCTGATGACAAGGAATCAACTCAGGAAGTATCTCGGCAATGTAGCCTTCGTCTCAGTTCAGGAGCCGAAGAACTTTGCTGAAGCTGAGCATGACGAATTCTGGATGAATGCCATGCAAGAGGAACTCGACCAATTCAGGAGGAATAATGTATGGGAGCTAGTGCCACATCCAAGGAGCCAAAAGACCATTGGAACAAGATGGGTCTTCAGGAACAAGCTGGATGAACAAGGAAACGTGGTCAGAAACAAAGCAAGACTTGTAGCTCAGGGCTACAGTCAGCAAGAAGGTATTGACTACGGTGAGACCTTTGCCCCAGTGGCAAGGCTAGAAGCAATTAGGATTTTATGTGCATATGCATCTTATATGAATTTTAAACTGTTTCAAATGGATGTTAAGAGTGCATTTCTTAATGGAGTGATAAACGAGGAAGTCTATGTCAATCAGCCTCCAGGGTTTGAGGATCCTAAGTTCCCAAACCACGTTTATAAACTCAAAAAGGCTCTGTATGGCCTCAAGCAAGCACCACGTGCTTGGTATAAGAGGCTGACCAACTTCTTACTGACTAGAAACTATGTCAGGGGTCAAGCTGATACAACCTTATTCATTAAGAGGAAGGGTAAAGATACCCTGCTGGCTCAAATATATGTAGATGACATTATATTTGGTGCTACTAATGAATCTATGTGCAAGGAATTTAGTAAGCAAATGCAGACTGAGTTCGAAATGTCAATGATGGGAGAACTCAACTTATTCCTTGGACTTCAAATCAAACAAGGAAAGAATGGCATCTTCATCAGTCAAACTAAATATGCCAAGGAGATATTGAAGAAATATGAACTAGAACATTGCAAGCCAATATCCACTCCTATGGGAACTGACACTGTTCTCTGCGCTGATGAAAATGGTAAGTCAGTAGACAGCAAGTTGTACCGAGGTATGATTGGCTCTTTACTTTACTTAACAGCAAGTAGGCCGGACATTCAGTTCTCAGTATGTTATTGTGCTAGATATCAGGCTAACATCAAGGAATCCCATTACATAGCTGTAAAAAGGATCCTTAGATATTTGCAAAGCTCAGTGAATGCAGGCTTGTGGTATCCAAATACTCATGATTTTACACTGATCGGATACACTGACGCTGACTATGGACGGGACAAGCTGGAAAGAAAAAGCACCTCTGGAGGATGCCATTTCCTAGGAAGCTGTCTTGTATCTTGGTTCAGCAAGAAGCAGGCGTCAGTAGCCCTGTCTACCACTGAAGCTGAGTACATTGCTGCTGGAAGCTGTGTTGCTCAAGTCCTATGGATTAAGCAACAGCTTGAAGATTATGGTGTTCAAACAAAGACAATTGAAGTTAAATGCGACAACAAAAGTGCAATTGGCCTCTCAAAGAACCCAATCCAGCACAACAGGATGAAGCATGTCAGCATAAGACATCACTTCATCAGAGATCATGTACTCAAGGAAGAAATCAAGCTGACCTATGTGCCAACAGATGAGCAGCTTGCTGATATCTTTACAAAGCCTCTAGCACGAGAGCAATTCAGCATACTGAGAGAAGCCATTGGTATGTTTAATCCACTGTCTTAAATTCCTAAGTACAAATGTGATATAATGCATGCTGAATGTTAACATGCTGAGTGCTTAAATATTATCTGTCAAAATCACATGCCCAGTAATTAATGCACACCGAGTAAGTTATCTCAGACCGAGTAACTAATTACTCTAACTATCCGTTGCACAAAACTGACTACTCAGAATATGGAACGTTTGTAACAACAAATGCTGAGTAAAAGTAATCATTAGCATTCAATGCAAACGCACGCGTAATGACACCTGTACAACGCATGCGCCGAATATGTCATAAAGTGTCATAAATGTCAGGATTTCTGCTGATTGGACAACCCAAGGGTAAAACCGACCTAAATTCAAACGGAAACCCTAATTGTAAAGTCTATAAATAGTGGGTATTTCCCCACTACTTGCTCTTTACGCGTACTGAACTTTCAAAAGCTTCAGAATTCCTTAAGAACTTAAGTCCTAAATTCACACACCTCTCTCCCAAAATGACTAAAGCCTCCTTCAACGTCTCTGGTGCCGGTCGTTCCAAGACCACCACCGATGAACAAACAACCAACAACCCCTCAACTCAGCTTTCACCCTCCAAAGCTGCTGCACATAGCAAAGAAAAAGCCATTCAAGCTCAGGGGAAACCAGCTAAACCTAGACAATACATTCGAGTATTCGAGAATGTACGAGAATGGAAAGTGGAACCTTCTCGCTGGGTATCCCAGACCTTCATTGACTCAGAACAACCATTCTGCGATTGGATCAAGAACAACGGCTGGAATGAGTTATTCTCTCTACGGTTCCCAACCTACCCTGACTTGGTTATGGAATTCTACCATAACCTCAAAGCTGACGCAAAAGACCATGACTATCTAGTCACTGAAGTAAGAGGAAAGACCATCTTCATCAACCCAACCTATCTGGGATCTCTACTCAGCCTCAAGACTGAGGGTGCTGAGCTGAGAAGGAATGGTGACCAGGAGGACATCTATTATGATGAAACCTTCTGTAAGCCTGCTGGGTACATTGGAGAAGTATCCAGCTCGTCTATGGGTCAGCATCAGAAGATGGCCCATTTCTTGCTAGTCCAACTGATCTACCAGAAGGTCAACTGCACCAGCTCAGCGTCCCACTTCGAGATGTGCTTCATCTGGCACATGCTGACCTACAAGCCGATCAACATGCCAGTGTTTCTAGTAGCTGGATTCCTGCGCAGCACAAATAATCTTAGGCTAGGCTCACTTATCACTAAGACCTTAGTTGACCATAAGGTCGATCTACAAGGAGAAGCATGTGTAAAGGGATATGAGATCATAGCAGCATCACTGCGTGCTCTCAAGTTTAATCAGCCTTTGAAGAAAGGAAAATTCATTGAGCAGCCAGAAGAGCAAGCTGAAGATGAGCTACCTGCTGAGGTAATTGTTCCAGCCAAAGGAAAAAGGACAAAAGCTCCAGCTATCAGAAAAAGAAAGCCTACTGGTACACCCATCCAAGGAAGCTGAGCCTAAGTCCAAGAAGTCCAAATCGGCTGCTGAGTCAAATCAAGACCATACGCAGTCAGCCGAAAAACGCAGCAGGCAAGATGAGCCTGCAACTGAGGATACAACTGATCCTCCTCAAAAGAAGCAGAAGACTTCTACCCTTTCACCTATTGATGCCCTACCTTTTGACTTCATTGTCACCTCGGCATCACATCATGCTGAAGAAACTGAGCAAAGGGAAGATGAAGTGGACCTAGATGAACATTTCGTCTCTCAGCTCGAGGAAGAGCTTGAGAACGAAGATACTGAGGATGAAGGGAATGCACAAGAGCAAGAGGAAGAAGCTGACTCTGAAGAGACAGCTAGTGAAGAAAATCAAGCTGACCAAGCTCACACTGAGTCAGCTGATGGAGTTGAACAACAACAAGAGCAAACTGACCAGCACACTGCTGATCAGAATGTAGAAGGTTCTCCATCTCAAGCTAATGTAAATCATGCTGAGCCTCCTCTTGTACAAAAGACAAGAAGAAGACTGTTAAAGGCCAACATCTTAGACCAACCAGTCAGCGCCCCAGTGCATGATCCTTCCAAGGTCAAAATGACATTCTTCCGTAAGCCAATTCCTTCTGCACCATCTACTCAGCCTTCACAAGCAGTAGAAAAACAAGCCTCTGTTTCTACTCAGGAACAAGCCGAACAAACTATCTCTGCAAACCCACCAATCCAAACCGAGCAGCACCTCGAAGACAACTCAGTACCAGTCAGTTCTGACCCTATCCAACCTGACTGCACCACTGAGACTGAATCTGCTAACCAACCAACTACACAATCAACACATGGGCAGAACCCAACAATAACTCCAGTCCCTGACCCAGCAACTTCCTCTCTATCCGGTCAAACTGCTATCCATCCAATCTCTCAGGCCACCATCAATGTCACTGAGTCCAGTCAACGAATTATCGACTCAGTACAGGCTTTGATCAGAGATATTCAGCACTCAACTCCTCCTGCTGCTGCCATCTCACACATAGAAACTACTCAGCCTTCCCAAGTAACTCAACTCCTCACTGAAGTTAAGGAGCTAAAGGATCTGCTGAGTATTTTACTATCTTCACAAAGACAGCAAGCTAGGCAGGACTCACTTGCTAAGCTGGCTGAGATCCAGCTGACAACGGTACAGTACCTCACCTCTCTGTCTTCTCAAATTCAGAACCTGTCAGCTGTGAACCCAAATCTCGCCACTTCCTCTGAGTTAAAGATGTTGTTTGCTCAGCTTCATACTGAACAGAACAAGACCAATGCACAGCTCGCAAACACATCTCAATGCTCAATGGAGCAACTCAGTGAGGCAGTTTGTCTACTCAATCTGCATAAAGAAGAAATGGACACCGACCAGCTCAAACAGGATCAAATACTGACCACTTCCCAGAAGATATTTGACCATGTTAGATGATGCGGTTTCTGCGAAACCTCACTAAGGGATAAGTGTACCCCGTCGTTATCAAGTAATAAATTTCTGGTTTAAGTCCAGGTTATCGTCCACAGGATTTATTTCTGCAAGTACCGAGCTACTCGATCTCGGATGTTATCTAGGCTTAGGGGGTTTTGAGTTTGTTTTGTTTATATTAATCTACTCCTAGGTTGAATTATGCTAATCCTAGCTAAGTTATCTAGTTCTAACTAAGTTATCTAATCCTAGCTAAGTTATTCTAAGCCTAACTAAGTTACTCTACCCCTAATTGATCTTTCATTAATGAAACTATTCGAAGGAACATGGTATGAACGATAATAATAAAGATAGATTATCAAGTCTATTGAATAAAGACCTAATCTGAGTCACTTATATTCAAGGCGATTAACCCTACTTACCCTCTTGAGGTTCCTAGCGCGTGATTCCCTAAGGCCGAAACTAGGTCTAAGGCTCAGTAAATTGGCGCTTAATCAACTAAGAGGTTGTCAATCTCCTAGGCTCTGACTAGGTCAGATTCAGCTCGCAATATGTGCCTACTAGATTTTGGGGCTTTTGAATGAGTTAAACCAATTGAATAAAGCGTAAGACAAAGATTAGACAATAAACATAGAACAAAACAAGAGCTAAATTATTATTAAAGGCGAAGGTAATTGTCACAAGATACAATAAGTCAAGTTCGGCAACTGTATCAAAGAGTACAAACATGGAAAGATAAAAGGAGATACAAAAATCCCTTTCAGGGAAGCTGTTTACTCTGCAGCCGGTGACTTGATCTTAAGGACGGACCTTGATAATTCCTCGGTAGAAAGCTTTGAAGGAGCTTCAATGGAGGTTGAGGAAGATGGAGAAGATGGAGAGGAATTACAAGGGGAAAGCTAAAATAATTTACAAAAACAAAAGATATTGAATTACAATGGAAAAATCCTATTTATAGACGCGTCTCGGGCCTCGTTTTGACCTATTTTCGTGTCCTAGTTGGTGTAGGAAGACGTGGGGCCGAACATGGCTTCGTGGGGGCGGAATTGGTCTTTTTGACCAATTCCCGCAGGGCTGCTCGCCGAGCAGGCGCCTGGCGGCCTGCTCGGCGAGCAGAAATGGCCCGTGGGGCCCTACTCGCCGAGCGTTTTCGCCCGAAGCGTGCTCGATTTATGCCGAGTGACTTCTATGCCCTTTTTCGTCCGAACTTACACCTACACATGCATAAAAACTCCAGAAAACATTAGTCCAAAAGCCAAATTGATCCGTCAAACGCTTATTTTGAGCAAACGCTTCGTTTGGTGCGACTTTTGACGGACCAATTAGCTTCAAAAGATAACGGAATTCTAATACGCATGCTATTTCGGCCATATTTGCATAAATTGATTACAAAACGAGCCTAAACGACGAAAAGTAAATAGAACGTTTCCAATTCTTAACTAACTCACACAAAAGCATTTAAATGCGAGAATTGCTCGCTTATTAGCTAAATAACTCTAAAAACCGTCCTAAAACCGTACCCAAAGATAGGGGTTTTTGACCCCTATCAAACCTCCTCGCACTTAAAACTTTACTTGTCCCCAAGTAAACTAAAAAAAACTAAACCCGCCATCACAAGCAAGCTAGAAAACTTCCCAGTTTGACTAGGTGCTTGACACAATTTCGAGCATATGTAATTACATGCATTCGGAAATACAAAGTAGAGACACGATATCCAAAAGCCGCATTTCAATTATCATGGGTCATAGTTTTAAGCAAATGGACACATGTTCAATTAAACGAGTTTAAGGGGATCGCTAAGTAAAACACCTCACCATAGGTAGTTCACTCATTCACACAATTTTGGTGGCTAAAGTGTTTACTCTCGGCTTATGTTCTTGCTTAGGATTACGTTGATTTTGCACGTTCATCCGAGTTCCTCTACTATGCTATATGATTCCGATGACATCAAAAACAGCCTCTAATTGGGGTTGTAATGTGGTTAGAGGGTTAAAGGTACAACAAAGGTTAAATGTTCTAACGCTACAAAAACAAAGTTAAAATGGCTTTAGCAAATATGAAGTGACTGAGCTTTTTATTCATCCCTTATTTTTTTTCTTTTGGGATGTTTTCTTGAGACGTTTTTTATTTTTAGGAACTGGGGAATGAAGTTTTGTTTTCCCTTTTGTTCGTCTCTTTTCTTTTCTTTTTTCTGTTTTTCTCTCTCTTTTTTTTTGTAATTGGGATAGTGATGCTCATTCACTTCTTAGCCTTTTGGCTTGCTACTGTAATGCCATAAACAAAGATAAAGCGCTAGAAGAAAGCAAAGGCTCAATTCGAGCTTTGCAAAAACAAAGGTTAAGTGGCGAACCAAGTTGTGGTTCGCAAAAATGGGTTAGAACGAAAGAAAAATCTACAAACTACAAAAATGTCGGCTCAAATGGGCTTCCTAGAGTGGATGAAAAAGAAAAAATAAGGTAAAGAAAAGGGTTAATTCTAATGAGGCTGATTCATCGTTTATCATCTCAAATCATTGCATGTAGGTTCAACACAGTATTAGGTGCAAAATCTGTAATCTTCCATAAGTCAAAGCATTCACACAAAAATGTCAAGAAAAAGAGCTTTTTGATGTTCGCTCTTGGGTTCAAATTCAGCTCACAATTCTTTGGGTTTCAATTTTGTGTTTACTAGTTTTCCCCAAACTCAAGTTTAATATCACATGCCTTCAATTCTTAAGTTATCTACCTAAGTAATGATTTTAGCATTTCTTCAAAAGTAGGGTCTAAATGCAAACTGTAGCTCATGCTTTTACAGCTACAAGAGTTGTGTCCTACGCCTAAACTAGTTGTCATGCAATTTTAGATTCGGTTCTCAGCCCTCAAAGACAAATAACGAAGTTTAGATTCGAAGGAGGTTCACGGCTTTAGGTCCTAAACATGCAAAAACATAAACAAAACCTAAAAACGCTAAACTAAACTAGACACGACACAACAAAAATTTAAAATTTTATACAATTTTTGTAAGTTTGTCTACCCCTCCTCCTCACACTAAAAATATGCAATAAGTTCCAACATTGCATCATAAATCATGAAGTACGAGTGTAAAAAGTTAGGGTGGAGAAGACAACTTACTGATCGGTCGGGGGGTATGGCCAAGGCATGTTGTAGCGCTCGCAGTAATCTGCCGCTACGTATTCAAGACCCGAAAGCCTTCGGTCCATATTCTGCTCAAAGTTGGTGAACCGTTGGTCCATCTGTTGAACAGTGTTAAAGGTCCGTAGGTTAAGATCTCGCATTTCTGCCATCATGGTGTTGATGGCTTGGAACTGGGCCTCCGTCCCCGGCGCTTGGTGTTCCCTTTGGTCTCCTGCTGTCGCAGGTTCTTCTTCCTCGGGTTCCTCGTCCCTTTGTTGTTGTGAACCCCGTGCTCTTTTTCTTCCCCCTCCGCTGGAGCTTGCTCCTCCGGTTGGGTTCCTGTTTAAGACTTCTTGAAAAGTAGATTTCCCCAAAAACTTGGAGTTAAGCAAAGTAGGGTAAATAGCAATTTCGAGGTTGTCCAAATTTTTGAATTGGCTCTCAAGCAGGTTGGTAACTAAGTGCCCAATACTTAGGGAACCACGTTTCCTGCTCGTTTGGCTTGAGAAGCCTTCAAATACGGTCTTAACATTATCCACATGCTTGTGGTTGGCCACACATCATAGTATGAGCAATTCCGTCTTTGAGACTTTATTGCTCTCATTTTTGCCCAACAAGTTATGGGCCACAAACTTGTGAACGAGATTGAGAAGTGGGTCTCGGAGAGCGACTAGGCTAGCAGTCTGGGAGTCAAATTTTGATACGCCTGTCAATTGTTCCCAAGCAATATCTTTTGTTATAGGCCTCTCAAAATCTGAGATCGCCTCTGGGTGATTATAAACTCCCATTAGGGCTGCTAGTGTGGTAGCATCAAGGCGGTAAGGTTTACTGTTTAGCCTAAAAGAATGCTTCCCACCGCCCAATGGTAGCTCTTTTTTCCAAGTGGTCAAGAATTCTATAGTAGAGTTGTGATAAACCGGAGTCTGTGTTGTAGCTAGTCTATACCAGCCGTGGAATTTGAGGATTTCATTGAAATCCTTCTTTAAGCCTAGACTCGATAAAAAGGTTTGATCGACAACTACGTGTGTAGCAAGGTCTTGCTTGGAAAATCTATCGTACAAAATTCCCTCACGTTCATCAATAAGACCAAAGGGTGGATCATACTTAGCTTGGAGGCTTTCGTCGAACTCGACCTCGGATTCGGCTTCGTTCTCGACGACGATCTTAGCTTTGCCTTTCCGACCCATAGTTCCTGAGGAATAGACCAAAAATGGGAAAGTTAGGACATATTTACAAGTTTCAACATAAACCCCCAAACAAACCATTCATAGGCAAAAGTCATAGCTTTGGGCACTTAGGGACTAAACCATAAGTATTTGGTCCCTAAGTGTTTTACCCGAAATTCACAAATTCATGCAAAATTGGAGATACCCAATGACTAAAACATAAAAAGAATGTAATTCACAACTCTATTGACAAGTTTCTAACTATAATTTGAATAGTTGAACTTTGAGCTAAAATGGAGATTTTGCCCAAATTGAGCAATTTCTCCAAATATCCACAAATTGAGAATAGAAATCACACCCAAACTATAGATTAATCATTATGTTAACATAAATTGCAAGGAAATCAAGAATTTAAAAGCAAACAAGAGATTAATTTAAGAAAAGAGAGAGAAACCTAAAACTGAGGTTTTTCTTAAAACTCAAAAATTATCACCCTAAGCTAAAATCTAAGCCTAGAAACATGTTAGAAATAAAAAATAGGTAAAGATTCATACCTTAAATCTTGAATTCGGGTTAGAATGGTGGATTTGGGGGGTTAGGTTTTGGATAAGCAAAAGGAGAAGGAGAAGGGAAGAAGAAAAGAATAGAATAAAAAAAAAGAAGAGAGAAGGGAAGAAGAAGGTGGGGAAGGGGATGATGAGTCACCCCCCCTTCTTCTTACTCTTTCTTTCTTTTTTCTTTTTTTTTCTTTTGTTTGTTTCTTCTTCCTTTCTTTTTCTCTCTTTTTTTTTGGTTCGGGATTTCAAAATCCCGGACAGCCCGTGTCGGCCGAGCCGGCTGACTCGGCCGACCAGCCCGGTGAGCTGGGCAGTGCCTAACTTGCCCGGGTTGGGTGAAATTCGTTTTTTTTTTAAATAGAGTGCGGGGGAACAAAGTTTGACAGTGTAAATAAACAAACGAGATCAAAATTCAATTAACCAAAACAATAAAAGAAAATGAGAACAAGATAAAAACAAAAAGAAAAGAAAATGCAGAATCAAATTGTTCAAACTTTGAATTAAAAACCGAGGAGAACCCGATTTCTCCCCCTTACTCAATCCTTTCTCAGGATCTTTGGGTTCTTCTCCGTTGTGCTCGGGAGAGAACCCTGTGGCCTTTCCTGCCTGTCCCTATTGATCTGAGCTACCTGATTGCTCAAATCCTTGCAGAAGGCTTCGTTGTTGGCAAGCCTAGCCGAGATCTCCTTCAGAAGAGTGATCACTTCGTCAGATTCCTTAGGGTGTTGCACTGGCCCTTGATTTTGCTGTTGGTATGAAGGCATGCCAAGCCCCTGCTCTCTATGCTCTTGAACAAATCCGCTAGGAGGTCGAAGCACATTCTGATTTGAATTCCCGTAAGAGAGGTTCGGGTGCTGAGGCCTCCTGTAGTTGCCATTGTTGTTGTTGTTGTAGGAGTTGTAGTTGTTGGGGTTGCCGTTGTTATAGTTTTGATTGTATCTCGGATGCCCCCAATGTAATTGACCATCTCCACCCCATCTCCAGCGAAAGGGCTACATGCTTGACAATCCTTTCCATTGTGGTTGCCACCACAGTGCACGCAGGTGGGAGGTCGGCTAAGCATAGCCAACAGTACATCCATCTTCCTACTCAAATCCGCAACAACTGGATTTTGTTCCTGCTCTTCCACAGCAAACACCCGCTGCCTTGTGGGGCCGGCGAGCTTCTGTTCTTGCCACTGCACACTCTTTCTGGCCAGCTCGTTAATCATGTCATATGCCTCTGCTGCTGTCTTTCTAAACAAATCTCCACCCGCTGCGGAGTCGACAATGGCTCTGTTGGTGGGTGTTAGTCCGTGATAGAAGACGCTCACTAACTGATGCTTGGGTATGTCATGATGAGGGCACATGCGCAGCATTTTCCTGAATCGAGTCCAAGATGTGTGGAGCGCCTCATGCTCGGGTTGGTGGAAGGATGTGATCTCACCCCTGAGCATTGCTGTCTTCGAGGGAGGGAAGTAGTAGGACAAGAATTCCTTCTCCAACCCTGCCCATGTTGTGATCGAACCATGCTCCAGTGTTCTCAGCCATTCCAAAGCCTGCCCCATCAGAGAGAATGGGAACAGTTTCAGTCTAGCAGCATCTTGGGGGACCCCATTGGTCCTTGCAGTGTCTGCGCACATTAGGAAGCGATCCAGATGATCATTCGGGCTTTCATGTGCTTCTCCTCCAAATAGTCCAGTCTGTTGGATCAAGTGAATTATACCAGACTTGATTTCGTATGTATTTGCTTGAATGTTTGGAGCAGCAATGCCTGACAGATGCTGATGTCGGTGCGGTGCCAGGATCTCACTCATCAGACGAGTGTCGTTTTCTGGTCCGGTGTTCTCAGGGTTCCGCTCATTGTTCCGTTCATTGTCAGTCATCTTGAGAGGCTTGATAGGCTCGATGATCTCGTCTTGCTTCAGCTTTCCGATCTGTTTGCTCCTGCGAAGAGTACGTTCAAGTTCAGGGTTAAGAGGGACAACCGGTATTTTCGCTGATCTCGTAGGCATACGCTGAGAAAAGATAAATACAGAAATAAATGAAAGCTGAAGGGAAATCATACAAATTATACAGTTTTGTACAAGTATAAGAATGGTATAGATAAACATATACAGACACGTATAGATGAAGTTGATAGCTACATGTTCGTACAAATGAATATAAACAAGCGTAAGTATAAACAAGGATGGTTATCATAAATGAGTATATATAAATATGTGTATATAAACAAGTATAAACGATATAGATACGTAATAAAAAGAATCATGATTATAAACAAGTATATATGATATTAACAAAGAAAGTATTCACAAAGAATGCCTAAACTAACAAGTCGACCTTTGGTTCGATATTGCAGAAGAAATAAATCCCCGGCAATGGCGCCAAAAACTTGATGCGGTTTCTGCGAAACCTCACTAAGGGATAAGTGTACCCCGTCGTTATCAAGTAATAAATTTCTGGTTTAAGTCCAGGTTATCGTCCACAGGATTTATTTCTGCAAGTACCGAGCTACTCGATCTCGGATGTTATCTAGGCTTAGGGGGTTTTGAGTTTGTTTTGTTTATATTAATCTACTCCTAGGTTGAATTATGCTAATCCTAGCTAAGTTATCTAGTTCTAACTAAGTTATCTAATCCTAGCTAAGTTATTCTAAGCCTAACTAAGTTACTCTACCCCTAATTGATCTTTCATTAATGAAACTATTCGAAGGAACATGGTATGAACGATAATAATAAAGATAGATTATCAAGTCTATTGAATAAAGACCTAATCTGAGTCACTTATATTCAAGGCGATTAACCCTACTTACCCTCTTGAGGTTCCTAGCGCGTGATTCCCTAAGGCCGAAACTAGGTCTAAGGCTCAGTAAATTGGCGCTTAATCAACTAAGAGGTTGTCAATCTCCTAGGCTCTGACTAGGTCAGATTCAGCTCGCAATATGTGCCTACTAGATTTTGGGGCTTTTGAATGAGTTAAACCAATTGAATAAAGCGTAAGACAAAGATTAGACAATAAACATAGAACAAAACAAGAGCTAAATTATTATTAAAGGCGAAGGTAATTGTCACAAGATACAATAAGTCAAGTTCGGCAACTGTATCAAAGAGTACAAACATGGAAAGATAAAAGGAGATACAAAAATCCCTTTCAGGGAACCTGTTTACTCTGCAGCCGGCGACTTGATCTTAAGGACGGACCTTGATAATTCCTCGGTAGAAAGCTTTGAAGGAGCTTCAATGGAGGTTGAGGAAGATGGAGAAGATGGAGAGGAATTACAAGGGGAAAGCTAAAATAATTTACAAAAACGAAAGATATTGAATTACAATGGAAAAATCCTATTTATAGACGCATCTCGGGCCTCGTTTTGACCTATTTTCGTGTCCTAGTTGGTGTAGGAAGACGTGGGGCAGAACGTGGCTTCGTGGGGACAGAATTGGTCTTTTTGACCAATTCCCGCAGGGCTGCTCGCCGAGCAGGGAAGGCTGCTCGTGCCGAGCAGGCGCCTGGCGGCCTGCTCGGCGAGTAGGCTCCTACTCGCCGAGCAGGCGCCTGGCGCCCTGCTCGCCGAGTAGGCTCCTGCTCGCTGAGCAGGCCTCTGGCGGCCTGCTCGGCGAGCAGGCCACCAGAGGCCTGGTCGGCGAGCAGAAATGGCCCATGGGGCCCTGCTCACCGAGCGTTTTCGCCCGAAGCGTGCTCGATTTATACCGAGTGACTTCTATGCCCTTTTTTGTCCGAACTTACACCTGCACACGCATAAAAACTCCAGAAAACACTAGTCCAAAAGCCAAATTGATCCGTCAAACGCTTCGTTTGGTGCGACTTTTGACGGACCAATTAGCTTCAAAAGATAACGGAATTCTAATACGCATGCTATTTCGGCCATATTTGCATAAATTGATTACAAAACGAGCCTAAACGATGAAAAGTAAATAGAACGTTTCCAATTCTTAACTAACTCACACAAAAGCATTTAAATGCGAGAATTGCTCGCTTATTAGCTAAATAACTCTAAAAACCGTCCTAAAACCGTACCCAAAGATAGGGGTTTTTGACCCCTATCATTAGACACACTAATCTTCAGCGCGAGCACTATGATACTTCACTTCTCAAAACCTTTCACAACTCCTTTGCTGCGCTGACAGACACAATCACATGGCTGGGAAAAGGACAAGCTTATGTACTCAGTATGCTTAGTGCTGCTGACATTGGTATTAGTCCTGAGGTCCTCAGCAACTGTGCTCCTATCTTTGATGGAATAGACGAGAGTGCTGATCGCTTGAAGACCTTCTCTGCTGAGCTCACCAGAGCTGTTCTTTTGGATTCCTTTAAGCTGCCTCCACCCAGTGCTGGCAAAACGGGGGAGAAGAAAGATCAGCGAAGAACTCAAGCTGAAGGCAACAGTCAGCAAAAGAAGAAGAAATAGATAGCCCATTAAAACTTAGTCTACACTTAGTTTATTTCTCTCTTCGTGTAACATGTATTATGTATGCTGACTGTTCTATATTATAATACTTGTATTATTAACTCAACTTGTGTCATTTATTATTCAATGCTAAGTATTATGAATGCATCTTCTAAATACAAATTAAACTCAGTAAATATTTGAATGCATGCTGCGTAAAAAATCAATGTTTGAACTTGTCTAAAATGAACCATTGAACAATCAATTACTCAGTGCTCTTTTACTATACAAAACTTCCGCTAAGACTGAGTAAAATAGAATATATCCCATAAGTTGACCTATACTTGAAAACTGACCTTAGACTTATTCAATTAAACCTTAAAATGTTTAGATTAAAACTAAGTCAGTAGCTCAGCCCTGACGGGGGAGTTTAATTAGTCAAATAGGTCAACTATCATGGGGGAGCTCAATGCTGAGTTCCTTGCTGAATAGTTTTGCCAACATCAAAATGGGGGAGTTTGTTGAAACACCTTTCCACAGGATTTTGATTTGACAAAATTGTTTAAG
The DNA here is from genome assembly GCF_963576675.1 of Euphorbia lathyris. NCBI lineage: Eukaryota > Viridiplantae > Streptophyta > Magnoliopsida > Malpighiales > Euphorbiaceae > Euphorbia > Euphorbia lathyris. The sequence continues at coordinate 20,264,895 of NC_088918.1, read as the reverse complement.
TACATCTAAATATTCTACAACACACTAAGTTTAAATGCTTTGATTTATTGTTATTAATGTGTTTGTTCAATGTTGAGTTTATAATTGTTATAAGACATAAAGATCATAAGGCCCAAGCCCTATATGAAAGTCAAAGCCCAAGTCTAACAAGGCCAAGACCACTCAGCCCGCGTATTACAAAACGCTGCCGTTGAGTGTTGAAACGCAGCTGAGCAAAGAAGGATCCAGAAGATCCACGTAGACAACTTCGGTAAGAAGTTGCTGAGCTGTCTCGACAAAATGTACAAGACAGCCGCTGAGCACAAGGCAACTTCCAGACCAAGTATTTTCTCTTTCAGTAAAGAACAGAAGACGCAGGAAGCTGTCTGTTTGACATTACCTGAATTGGAGGAACATACTGCCACACTGACCGAAGAACAGAAGATGCTGGAATCTGATTGGCTAAGAGAACTGCTGAACAGACTGAGTGAAAACGATATGTAGCCGTTTCCCTCCAACGGTTATTTCGAAATTCGAAATAACCAGATGCTCTCACAGCTCTCTATAAATAGAGCTTTCAGAATCCTCATTCAATACAGAACTTTGAGCAAAAGCCGTTACGCTGACCAAAAGTATACAAAAGTTCTGCATACAAAAGCAAAGCAAATCTTACACTACAATTTCACATCTGTGTAAAAGTCTAGAGTGATTGACTCCCAATCATCTAAGGTATTCTAGCAATTGTTGTTTAGGACAAATCTTAATCATTTCTAGAATTAGAAAGGAGAAGCTGAGTACTCGGTTTTAGTACTTAGTGAATTAGAATAGAAGTGAGTAGAGGTATAGAGGAAGGTACTCTTGTTATACTCAGCTTCTGATTTGTAAATGGTTTTTGAGTCTCTACCTTTAAAGAGCTCAGTAGTGAATTTGAAAGCTCGGAACGTGTTCCGGGGACAGGACGTAGGTTTAGAAGAAGCCGAACCTGGATAACTCCACTGAGTGAAGTATTTCTAACCCTTAACTCCTTAATATATTGCTTGCTTAATATAAACTAAAAACTGACCAAGTAAAGAGGTCAAGCTGAGTTGTGCGCTGCAAACGACTTAGTTCAGGAATAGACTCTAAGTGCTATTTCCTGACTTAAGCAACGAAACTGACCTAGTCACCAGTTGACTAAGCCAGTGTCTTGCTGATTACTCAGCGCCGCTGTCATATACTTTTTTCTTAAGAAAAAGAAGTTAGCCCTAATTATTTAAAAAGGTAAAATAGTTCCTAACCCCCCCTTGGAACTATATTTGCAACCTTACAATGGACCAACATTGCCCTCCACTATCACATATCTTTTTCGTTATTGATGTGATGCTTTTTGTGGATGGAGAGGTTGCACAGGTTCAAACTATGATGGATATTATTGAGACCTTTTGTCAAGCCTCAGGCCATAAGGTAAACATTCAAAAGTCCAGAATGCTTTGCTCCAAAAACATGCCTTCCTCTCTTTGTAACACACTCAGTACTATCACTGGTATCCCTATGACTAGTTCTCTTGGAAGTTATCTTGGTGTCCCTCTATTCAGCTGTCGAGTTTCTAAAGCAACCTTTCATAAGACGGTTGATTTAGTGAGTAATAAGTTGTCACCTTGGAAGGTTAATGCCCTCTCTCTTGCGGGCTGTATGACACTTATTCAATCGGTCACTAGCTCCACTCCTAACAATGTTATGCAATCTTTATTACTTCCTAATCCTGTCTTGAAGGAGCTCGATAAGCTTAATCTTCGATTTTTGTGGGGTGATACTAATGGTGTTCAAAAAGTTCATCTCAACCCCTAGAGTGATGTTTGTCGGTTCAAGCATGAAGGTGGAGCTGGTCTTAGGAAAGTTGAGGATAATAATTTATAATTAAAGCCCCAAACAGAGGTTTAATCCTTTTTGAACAACTTACTCTCTATGCTTATTGATGACTTCAATAATCAATTCTATAAAAAAAAACGAGTAAAAGGAGATCAATGTTTTTCACATAAAGGAATTTTCATTTATTTGGCAAGAAATATGAACTTGTGAAATGAAGTTTAAAATTCTACTGTAATTATTTGTTTGGATATATTATCCACACTAATTGAAAGTCATGGATCTGTCCCTGACAAGGCAACCGCGACGATGCCATTGAAGGGGAAAAACAAAAACGAGGTTTGGGTGAAGAGAATAGAAGAGTAGCTGGGTGCGTAAAAATGAGGGTTTTGTGAGAAAAAGTGTGGCTGATGTGCTACCTACAAATTAGGTTACTCATCTCATTTGTTTAAATTGTTGTATGAGAGAATGAACTTTTTTCTTGTGTAGCTTTCCATTTTACTAAAAGGGATGGACTAGGCTTTAGATTTTAGTAAGTTATTTATATTTATAAAGATAAATGATAAGAAATAAATAAGTATTAGAATAGCTTTAATGGAGTTGTTACAAAGGTAAAAAATATTTCTAACGAAGATATACACCAACAAAAGTTGAAAATCAGTTAAACAAATTTCAGAATTATAATAAAAAAAAAAAGTATTAAAACAAAATATTAGAATAACTTTTTTTTTTGAAAGAATGAATGAAATTCATTAAAAGGCCGGAGCTAATGCGTTACAAAGAAAAGAATGGGGGTTATCCACCCGCTCTCCCCTACAATCGCGAGAAGAAACTGAACGAGCAGCTAAATGTGCTAACCCGTTTGCAGTTCGCCTAATAAACCTGACAGAGCAATTATCTAACTCGGTTAACAACATATTACAATCTTTGATTATGGCAGCAAAAGGTGAAGTAGCCTCTGGTGCACTGGTCATTCATTGCGTAACAATCTGTGCGTCCGTCTCGATGAGAATATGATGCCAACCTTTTAATTTCGTCCAACTCAAAGCTTCACGAACCGTTAGAGCTTCAGCTAACGCCGGGTCGATAATACCATAAAATAGCCCAGTTTTTGCAGTAACAAATTCTCCCCGCAGGTTACGAAGCACGAGTCCAAACCCCGCAGCCGCACTTGTCTCAAACACTGCAGCATCTATATTCATTTTTAGCCAGCCAGGGGGTGGGGCTGACCACTGCTCATTTCGACTTGCAAGGGGCTGTTGGGCCGCTGAGAAAGTGTACTGGGCTGTTCGCCATTCCATCAGGAAATTGTTCGCTCTGCTGAACAAGATTGCCGCTGGGGATTTTGAATTTTTCCATACGACATCATTACGGTTGCTCCAAATGACCCAACAAATCATCGCTGCAATTTCCTGATCTTTTCGCGGCTGAGATAACCAACCAGAAGTCCCCGAAACTGGTGAATAGGCCATGAACATCGCCAATACCGGATAATGTCCACACCGCTCTTGCCATCCCGCAGCTGATTAAAGCATGATAGGTATCTTCCGACTCTACCGAACAAAGAGGGCAAACCTCCGTGACCGGAACACGTCTATTAGCCAATAATCTCCTAGACGGTAAACAATCCGAAAGAGCTCTCCAAGCTAGATTTTTTACTTTAGGAGGAATGAACAACCCCCATATTAGATTACACACAGGCGACGGGTTTTCATTAGGAACAGATACACCTCTTCGCATTAGGCGATACCCGCTCTTCACTGAGTAGATCCCTGATCGTTCTCCCATCCAAAACCATGTATCACGATCGCGTCGGTATGACAGAGGAACCTGGAGTATAAAACGTTGGTCTCTAGGCGGAAATATGCTCCTAATTAGTTCAGTATCCCACCGCCCGGTAACTGGATCACGGAGCTCCGCCGCCATTTCTAGCTCAATTCCACTCAATCGGTCACCTTCCACATACGGGTTTGAATCATCTGGGAGCCAAGGGTCACCCCATATCTGTACTTTAATGTAGTTAATTTAGTTGTTACTTTAGATAAATTGGTTGTTAATAATTTTGATTTATACCAAATTAATAACATACTTTACCGGCTTCTAATATCATGTTTAATCCATCTAATTTTGTTTGTTAGGAAATATCATTTTTAGTCCTTTTTATTAATTAAATTAATTTTTACACTATAAAATTTTCTTTTGTTTATTACACCAATTAAAAGAATATATTATATCTTATAAATCTTAAATGGTTCTAATTAAGAAAGTTTTATTCTTATATATACAATAACATTTTCTCCATTTTCACCTTGAATTTGAGATCTTTAATCATTAAATATTAATTTAATTAGTTTATTATTAAAAAATACAGACAAAATAATTAATTTAATAAACTTAATCATTTACTCAGTATTTTGAATGATAAACTAATAAAATTAATGTTTAATGCATATATATATATATATATATATATATATAATCTTCACCCGCATTAAAACATTAATTTTATTATTTTATTATTAAAAAATACATATAAAATAATTAATTTAATAAACTTAATCATTTATATATATATATATCAGACTTTTCAAACTTCAATTATTTGGAAAAAAAAGAAAAATCATATTTATTGTTCACGACAACTACGGTAAGTAAATCATATTTTTTTTCTTTTTCCATTTTTGTTACCCGCCTGATTTTACTTTCTAAATAAATGTTTCCTTCCACCTAAAATACTCACGTAATTACAGTAAGTAAATCCTTTTTTTTTCTTTTTCCATTTTTCTTACTCTAATTTCACCTTCTAGATAATCCATTTCATCTAACCATTTTAGTGCTATAAATACAAAAAACATACAGCACAAATAGAAGCAGAAACACAAGTCCTAATTTAAAAAAAAAACAGACAGACATAGATATGATTTCTTTCCCAACGTTTCTTCTTGTGATACTTTCAAGCCTGCTGGTTTCAGGTTAGTATTCATACTTATTATTTAAAACTTCATTTCATTTCAATTCATTTTATATAATCTAAATCTATGTGCATGCATAAACGCAGGTTCTAGTAGAAAAATGAAAGATCGATATAATATGTGGACTGGAAGTTTCAGCAGCAATGCTCCTATCATCCCAACATATCTCCTTATACCACTAGGGTTTCTAGCATTTCTACTTCTAAGGGTTGTATGCCGTTATCAAAAAAAAGAAAAATCATTTAAATTTGTATTTTCTTATGCAACCCAGTCTATTGAATAAAATTTGTTAAATAATACTATCATATAATAAATATAAATAAAATATTATATTTATGTTTGCTCATTCAATTTCTTCATGTTTACTTGCTTCTAAATTATTGTTAAACCAATTAGGTGAAAAAAATGTTATAATAACAAAATTGATAAATTTTATAATTAGAGAACAATACTTTCTCCTGTTCCAAATGATCAAATTGGTTTGAATGATAAAAATCAAATTATAATTATTTGAATGATAGAGATCAAATTATAATTATTCTTCTACAAATTTTTATTTTCAAAAACTATATATTTCATTATTTTTTTTATATTTTATTATGCCTATCATATTCTTTATTATTTCTCTGTAATTTTATTAAAATTTTATATATTTTATTGTTTTTTCATTTTCTATAAATTTTTAGTTTTATTAAATTTTAGTTTTATTAAAATTTTATATATTTCATTGTTTTTTTTTATAAATTTTTAATTTTATTAAAATTTTATATATTTTATTGTTTTCTCATTCTATAGATTTTTTCATATTCTTCATATTCTTTATCACCTTTTATATGAGATTTTATACGAAGATCCAGGTTCTCCAACTCACTAAACAAAACCTTCCATTTATTAATTGACATCTGTCTTTACTTATATCAGGTCATCAAATAAAAAATCTCTTCCACAGCAAAACACGTTCTTCATCTCCCTCATCCGCTCTTTGTGCACTTTGATTGCCGCTGCCGATGGAGTGTCATCGCCGATCTCCACCGTTCTGAAACATGTTCATCAGTGTCGTGAGACCTGTTTTGAATTGGATATATGATTTTCAGAGAAATTATACAGTCTTGTTTTTATTCAGATTTTCTGGTTCCTTACCTTCTTCCATTCCATCCATCTTTTTCAAAAATAAGTATTTCATTTCAATTTCTCTGTCACTTAACCCATTTTTCCCTTTCTCGTCTCCCTTTCTCCCTCTCTCTCGTCTCCGATAATTTTTTCTATGGATTATCAAGGTTTTATCAAAGAAATATCAGTCATTTATTTTTATAGGCATTGAAGATGTACCAAAGAAGGGAAGAAGAAGTCCTTGCAGAAGATTATTTCTACAAAAACATAGTTAAAGCAGATTCTCCAAAAACATAGTTAAAACAGATTCTGCAAAAAGAACTTAACCTTCATTTGCAGATCAAAAGAGAGAGAGGAATGGATTAAGAAGCAAACGGAGAAGAGAATTTGACGAAGGAAAAATCAATCGATGACAGGTCTCCCTACGCTGATGAACAGACTGAAAGAGAACAGTGGAGATCGGCAACCACATTTCATCAGCATCGGCAATCGGGGTGAGAATGGAGGAGGGAGGGAGATGGAGAACGTGTTTTGCCGTGAAAAAGAGTTTTTAGAAGGACAGATGTCAATTATTGAATGGAAGATTTTTTAATAAGTTAAAGAATCTGGACTTTCATATAAAATCCTCTTTTATATAGATTTATCATAATTAAATTGTTTCTTTTTTATAAATTTTTCATTTCTATCGTTCTTTATAAATTTTTTTTAGGAAAGGAAAGAGAAAAAAACAAACAAAACAAACAAACGCTTAACCCGGGATCCGTCTGGGAAAACTGACCCCCACCACATGATTCAAGACCAGTGAAGAAATGAAAGACGGAGGAAAAGAAAAGGTTGAAAGCCCCAACATCCTTGAAATCCCTTCAACCGCAAGAAGGACCGCTACACGATTTTGCTCCCTATAAATATGAGCAAAGCTAAGACAATCAAAGGAAGCTCCAATCCGTCTAATGCCTTCGATTAAATTAAGGCTATTCCGGCAAATTGCATTATTAAGATTGAAGACAAGGATAGCTACTATTGGTCTTTGACTAACAATGGGATCTATTCTTGTAAATCGGCGTATCAGGCTTTCTATCAGGATTTGGATACGTCTCACTCAGGGGTGTGGAAAATAATTTGGACCTTAAAAGTGCCTTACCGTATTAGAAGCTTTCTATGGCTAGGGGTTAAAAATAGGTTGCTTACTAACTCTAATAGGAAGAGGAGGCATTTGGTGGAGTCTGAAACTTGTGGCAGATACAAAGGTCATGAAGAAACGTTGTGCCATACTCTCAAAGACTGTGAGAAAAGTAAAGAGGTTTGAAGGAAGGTTCTCCCTGTTAATGTTCTTTCTTCTTTTTTTGCCTACTCTGAGATTGATTGGTTTGTGGATGGGATTAAAGGGAATCTTTTGGCAGAGTTGAATCAGGGGGTTATCTTATTTGTGGTGGTTTGCCATCGAATTTGGAGATGAAGGAATGAGGAGATTTTTGGAGGTGAATCGGTTGTTTTGCCTAATGTTTTGGATTTCTTCTTCAAGAAGGTTTGCACTATGGTTGATAGCTACGGTGAAGACCCCGTAGCAAAGGAGCCTAAGAGGAAAAAGACCCAGCTATTAGACTGGAGTATTCCAAAAGAAGGCATAGTGAAACTTAATATTGATGGCTCTTGTTTAAAAAACATGAACTATCGCAGAAAAGGTTCTGAAAGACGATGAAAGCAGATGGATCTCTAAATTCTCTCAGAATTTAGATATCGGTTCTTCTTTCTCTACTGAGCTTTTAGGAGACTTTTTTTGACCTCAAACTATAGCAAAAAGTCTGAAAATAAAAAAACTTCTGATAAATTCTGATAACTTTGAAGCAGTTCTTTATAAATTTTTAATTTTATTAAAATTTTATATATTTCATTATTTTCCCTTTTTATAAATTTTTCATATTCTTTATTATCTCATTCTTTATAGTTATACCAGCATTTTATATATTTTATTATCTTTTTATTTAATTAATTTTTTTATTTTTTATTTAATCAATAATATTAAGATTCTATATATTTCATTATTTTTTTATTATTTATTATACCTTTTATTTTTTTTTTCATATTTATATATTTCATTATTTTTTTATTATTTATTATAGTTTTTATTTTTCTTATTCTTAATTCCAATCCCTTTACAGGTGATTTGGTTCTTTATAATCCCTTTATAGTTTTATGGTTGTTTTTTTATTATATTTTTTGCTTAGTTTTATGGATGTTATGTTTTCATACTCTTATTGTATTTTTCTTATGGTATTTGTAAATATTTTCTTATAGTATTTATAAATATGCTCATAAAAAAAATTGCATTGCAGTACATGATATCCAGTGAATCAGTAATAAAAAACTATACAAAAATAGAACACATACAGTAAAATTTCTATAAATTTTATAATGTTGAGAACCATAAAATTTTATTAATTTATAAAAATTATTAATTTATCGAGTCCTTTATAAATTAATAATGTTAAGAACCATAAAATTTTATTAATTTATAAAAATTATTAATTTATCGAGTATGAAATTAGTGATATGATTTATCGAGTATGAAATTAGTGATATGGTCCAAGAAAAAAAAATCATTATTTTAAAAAAATTATTAATTTATCTACTTGTATAACTCATATTATTTTTATGACTGTTATTTCCATATATTACAAAACCAACCAACCATTTACACTATATCACATTCATATCTATAAACAAAATAGCATATCTATAAACAAAATAGAAAAAGATCTGCTATAGCTGATCATTTCCCAAAACCACCAAAACGACACCGTCCCACCATTGATCAAGCATTAACAATAGCTCCACCTGTAAAAACCACATTACTTAATTAATTACCCATAACTATAAATAAATTAATTAATCCAAAAATTAACCCTAATTAATTACCATTAGGATGGAGCACTTGTCCAGTAAAATAAGAAGAGCAGTGATTACAAGCAAGAAACACAAACGACGGCGCCACCTCAATCGGCTGTCCAGCTCTCTGCATCGGAACTTCTTTCCCAAAATTCGCCACTTCCTCTTCACTAAACGATGCCGGAATCAATGGACTCCAAATCGGACCCGGAGCGACACCGTTTACCCGTATCCCTTTACTCACAAGCTGAAGCGCAAGTCCTCTAGTAAAAGCCACAATTGCCCCTTTCGTCGATGTGTAATCCAGAAGCTTCGCGTTCCCTTTATACGCATTAATCGACGTCGTATTGATTATACTGCTTCCTTCCTTCATATGCTTAAGGGCATGTCTGGCCATGAAAAAGTATGAGAAAATGTTTGTTCGGAAAACTCTCTCGAGCCTCTCCTCGTCGATGTCTTCCACCGTGCCGCACTTGTGTTGCTCCGCCGCGTTGTTGACGAGGATGTCGATTCGGCCGTACGCGTTTACTACTTCGTCGACGACCTTTTTGCAGTTGTCGTCGAATCCTAGATCTGCCGGAATCGCGATTGGATCTTTAGCGTCGGGAGTTTTCGCTTTTTTTAGGATATTGAGTGTGTCGTCGGCGTCTTTGTCTTCTTGAGCTTTCACGTATGTGAAAGCTACTGTCGCGCCTTCTAGGGCAAAACATTGGCAGACTGCTCGGCCAATGCCGGAGTCTCCGCCGGTTACTACGGCCACTTTTCCCTACACAATGTGGTCAAATTAGGTTTTTAAATGACAAAATCGTAAATATAAAATTTCTTACCCGGAGCTTATCGGAGGGCTTGTAATCGGACTTAGCGAACTCCGGGATTGGATCCATAACGTGTTCTTTTCCGGGCTGAGTATCTTGTTTTTGAGGAGGGAAATTCTGAGTGCCTCCGGAAGCCATTCTTGTGAATATTACAGTAGTAGGAGTGTATTTCTGAGTTGCAGGAACTAATAATGTTGTTGCCAGGAAGTTGGATTTCCGGTATGTTCTGATAAAGGATTTGATCGGGAAGATGGAAGAGGATCTGCGTGAGGAAGAAAGGAATCGGGGAAGCATTTATATAAGTAGAACGATGGAGGAAAGGGCTGAGGAAGCTGTAAGTATGGAAGATGTAGGAAGTGAAGGATTGACACGTAGGAAACAGGTGGCAGGAAAGAGGAGACACGTGTGCAAAGAAGCGAAGGTCGTGGACCGTGGACACGTCTGTGGAAACGGACAGTGTTGTTGAGATTGGGATGTATTCTGGATTGAGTTTCTAAATTTTTCTCCATATGTTCCTATCCTTTCCTACAAAGAAATTCTATAATGGGACAAATCAACAAAAACTAATCTCATAATATTTTTAGAGGAAAATATTTTTTCAGACACTATTGAGTAGAAAATTTTATATTTGAAAAATAAAATTTATAGTTTAACACAGAAAATGAAAAGAATTGTTGGGTGGTTATTTAATGGTTTAAAAAACTTATGAAAATGTTTTAATTTTTTTAAAATGTTAAAATATTTTCTTTACTTTTTATAATCTTTTTTATGTAATTAATTTAATTTTTTTATTGATATAATTTCTCAAGCAAAAAAACACCGAAAATTTATATATATATATATATATATTTCTCCATAATATGTTCTAATATAGATGGGAGACAATGACTGACCTTCGAGATCAGCCGACTTCTTTATGTGGGGAGCAATATGAATGTCATGTGGCGGCTTTGGTGTGGTTGTGTTTGTTCGAGATGTCGTTTAATTTTTCTGTGGGTTATAAAAAGTCGTTGCTTCGTATTTTTTTGAGTTTTATTCATTCTTACTCTCTTGGATTGTCTCTTGGCTCCTATAAATGGTTACTACTTTCAAATTTGTAAAAAAATTATGGCAAAATTTTTCCCACCTCGCTTGCAGCAAATATTTTCCGGTTAGCTTTTGGAGAAGATTAGTCTTATCGTGCATTGTGGTCTTCAACTTCTACCAGAGAGTTCAGTAAGACATTAAAAATTGAGTCCGATAAACCTTTCAAAAGTAATTCAATGGGCGGCTACGTACCAGAAGATGTCAATCTTTTGGAACCTCTTATATTGGTAACATTTGGAAGCAAGGCATTACCTAATGTGATGAATATTGAGAAAAATATATGTGATGTCATTGTTGGGACACTTCTGAGCATGCCAGAAAATGAAGGATGAAGTGAATGCTAGAATAGACATGGCTGCAATGGGTCGATTTGAATTGGCACAACAAGAAAAATGGAAACACTGTTATCTTCAACCAGTTTGCTTCACTTTGTCTAAAGATAAAGAAAACCTGCTTTTATGAGGCTTTGCATGGCAAAGGTACCTGTTGGATACTCTTCAAATTTTCGTAAACTCGTAAGAACAACTTGAAATTAATTGGAATGAAATCTCACGATTGTCATGCCTTTGATGCAAAATTTCTTACCTATTGCGATTCGATGAGGTATACTATTAGCAAATTATGTATTTTTTCAACATTACTTATAGCAAGGTGATCAGTCCAACTAGATTAGATGAGTTGCATGCCGATATCATTCAGACAATGTGTGGATTTGAAATGTATTTTCCACCCTCATTATTTGACGCGATGCCTCATTTGGTCGTTCATGTTGTTCGTGAAATAAAATTATATGGACCAGTGTGTATGAGATGCATGTATCCCTTTGAACGGGAAATGGCCGTCTTAAAAGGTAGAGTTATGAATCTAGCTAGACCTGAAAGTAGCATTGTCCAACAAATAGTGGTTGAGGAGGTGCCAGGTTGGTGTGCTCAGTATTTAACGGGTGTAAAAGATATTGGAGTTCCAAAAACTTGACATAAAGATAAGCTTCATGGTAAGGTACTATTGCAAACAAAACTATAACAATTGGTGTTGAATTGATGGTAAAGGCGGAACTTTATGTTTTGCAAAATCTTGAAGAAGTTCATCCATACTTGAATGAGCATATGACATTCCTCCGCATTAAATATCCTTCTAAAATGATCATGCATTGATAAAGTTGCATTACTCTTATTTGTAAATTGATTCAAGGAAAAGGTGATTTCTTCAAGCCTAATGATGTGTCTGACACACTAAGATGGTTAGCATATGGTTGTAAAGTTCGAGTCAAAATAGTACGATATTAATGGATATTTTACACAAAGCATCAAGATGACAAATCGACAATGGTGTTACATTGGAAGCTTTGTCATCAGGATATGCTAGTAAGTCACCAGGATATGCTAGTGGGGATGTAACAAAATCCTATTGTGGAATAATTGAAAATATGATTATGCTAGATTATATTGATTTCAATATTGCTCTGTTTTAATGTAGCTGGGTTGATAATAGTCGTGGTGTCCAACAAGATGAACATGGGTTCTTGAACCTCGTAAATTTTAACTGTTTCCGCATCATGAAGATACATTCATATTAACATTTCAAGCAAAACAAGTTTTCTACATGATTGACCCTGTGGATACTCAATGGTCTGTTGTGATTGAGGGCAAGAGACAGATATTTGGCATTGACGATGTAGTTGACGAACAAGAATACGATGAACAATTTAATAAGACTCCACCTTCTCCATTTTATATCCCGAGAATGGACGTTGTTCCCAATGTCGATCCAAATTTTACATAATAAGATTATGATGAAAGATTTTATGTCACAAAATGAAAATAGGTATAATTTATGTTATTAATAATTTAATTTTTGTAATTCCTTAATTCAGAATAAATATTTGATATGTGGGGAAAAATTATGTATTTTTTTTAAAAAAAGTATTATGTGAGGAATAAATATTACGAGCAGGCCCATGGATCTCGTGCTAGCATTGGTATTGGGCCACATGTGGGCTTCTTAGGTTTGATCCCCATATCTCATCAATAAGTAATAAGTATATATTAATATATTGTTAGATATAGATAAATAACAAATATTTTTACAAGTATTTATTTAATAGTATAAATTTATTTTTATATTTTCAAATTATAGATATATTTATGTATATTAACTTATAATAATAACCTAGATGGATTGGGCTGGACTATTTCTATAGATTTCAAATTGGGTTTAGAGATATATAGACGGAAATAACCATATTCCAATATTATTTTATTCTATTTAATCTCAGTTAATTGAATGTGGATTTGAAGAATTTGTATAGATATCTCGATTCATAGTCAGGTCTAATTATTAATTTGTTTCAACTCATATATATATTTAAGTGGGTGGTTGGGCTACTCTCCCCAGAATTTGTTTGTACCTATGTTGCCTGGACACGGATACGGATACGGAAACGTCATTTTTATAAAACACACGACACGGAAACATGTAAATATTAAAAATATTGGGGCACATTCATAAATATTAAAAATATATTTTTTTTATATATGATTAATTAAGAGTTTCTGGCATTAATTCCTCCATGTCATTTGGTTTTCTGCAGTGAATACAGATACTCTGTTTCACTCTGTTTTTCTGATAAGATTGATGAATCTGTAACTGCTCTCATAGACTATGTCTTTTGGGTTACCTCTGATCTTAATTTCTCAGCACATACAGATAACACAATCTTTGCATATTCCTGCTCTCTAAATCTATTTCAAATAACGATCGATGATTGAAGTTGAACCTCTGTTTTTTTCACATTTGAAGAATCGATTGGTTTTTTTTGGCTTAGATACACGTATCCTTCACTGATTCGCGTGTCCAACTTTCGGATATTATGGAAACGGCCCTGAAACGTATCCCAGGCGTTTCCGTATCGGATACCTATCAGAAACGTGATACGTTAGGTCTATAACGTATCCATGCTTCATAGGTTTGTACACATAATGGTTGGGTTTCAACCCATAAAATTGGAGGATGAAAAATGGAATCTGAAAGCAGCCTTAAGATTCAAGGCAAATCAACGAATTAGCAAAGCCAAAAAAGAAAGAAAAGTATATAATCCAACTCAAAAGAAGAAGAATAGCTAGCTAGCTTAAGCTACACAAAGTTTATTTTAGATTATTCCTACCCTAATTTCATTTTAATTAATTAATTAATTAATAATCTCATACATATATATATATATATATATATATAGACACATCCAAACACTACCTTATTATCCTACCAACAATTATGGCTTCTCTCAAGTCTCAACTCTTTCTTGTCTTGCTTGTTGCAACTTTCTTGCTTGCCTCTCCTGTCTATTCTGGTATATATTTACTTGCATTTCCACTTTATCATTATTTTTTTTATTTAATTAACAAATAAACTCTAAATTTGCTCTTAACGTTTTCGGGGAAATAATTAAGAATAAGAAATAGTAAAATTTTATCCTCAATGTTTCAACGAGGAACAATTTCGAGTCCAAACAATGATAGAGTGTGCTGGCATCCTCGAGCCTACCTTTAAGCTCTGTTAAGAATAGACCTGTTCACGGGTCTGGGTATCCGCCCGGTCCGTCCAGGACCGTGTCCCCCTGGGTCGGGCTTGGATATAAAAATTTATCCTTGCCTACCTCTTTTTTGGACGGATTTGAGATTTATAAAAATAGCATTGGTCTAGTTTGGCCCGACCCATCTATTAATATTTATTTTTAATTATAAATTTAATTTTTTTAAGATTAAATTTAGGTGGGCTTATATGGACTGGACTTGAGATTAATAGCGGGCTAAGCTGGACTTGAACTGAGTACTTTTAGACAAAAGTATGTTGGGTCCGGCCCAGCCCGTCCATGAACAGTTCTAGTTAAGAGTACACCTGTTCAAAGGTATGGGTATCCGTCCGATCCATCTAGGCCCATGTCCTTTGAACCGGACTTGGATATAAAACTTTATCTTTGGCCTAGCCCCTTTAAAGCCTACCTTTTTTTGGACATGTTTGGGATTTATAAAAATAGCACGGGCCCAGTCCGGCCCGGCCCGTTTATTAATTAATATTTATTTTTAAGTATAAAATTTAATTTTTTAAGATTAAAAATTATACATATATATTTAGGTGGGTTTACGTAAACTGGACTTGGGATATCATTTTTGAGCCCAAGCCAGCTCAATCCAAACTCGTCTAAATTAACAGCGGGCTGGGTTGGACTTGAACTGAGTACTTTTAGATAAAAGTCTGTTGGGTCCGGCCTCGTTTCATGTGTTTTGTTATCTGAGTCCAACATTGTCCCATACCATTATTAAGCCTAATTAAGAACAAAATGGATTCCAATATTCCTACTTATTTCTATCTAATTTGATTATTACAGACGATGAAGAGGAAGATCTTCTAAAAACCTTAAACACTCACAGAGCATACATGGGACTTCCAATACTCTCGGAGAATGAAGAAGCATCATGTGTAGCTGACAGAATAGCTCAGACTCTCAAAAAACACACATGTGAAAACAATTTCAAACCATTTCAATTAAATGAAGACACTCATCACATCTTATCCAAATGTGAAATTAACGTTAATCATACCAAACATAGTGTTGTATTACCTGTCTGTGTCCCTGATTTGGACGTAATTGAAGTTTTCACTAATTACACTAAGACCAATTTTGCCAAATACTTAAATAACTCCGGCTATGCTCAGGCCGGAATTAGCAGCGACGGGGATTGGATGGTGGTGGTTTTGGGTACTAACACGGTGGACGGTGACTTTGCTTCTTCGGGGGCTAGTAGTTTGGTGTCTTTTATTGGGTTTTTCGGGACGTTGATTTTGGGTTCTGTTTGGTTTAATTTAATTTGTTAATTTGGTTATGATTTTCTTGTGATTATTTGTTTGATTGATTTTTATTTTTTTTACTTGTTGGAGTGGGATTTTATTAATTTGTAATTTTGTAATTAATATTTTTTTATTGTTTGCAAATTTTTATGTGTTTGTAATAAATGAATATGTATAGATTTGATTGTAAATGTAAATTAAGTACATTTGTGGTGTGGTTTTTGTATTTATGGTGAAAGAAGAAGGGTGTTATGGAAGATTGGTATCAAATGTCAAATTTTAGTAATGTACGTTTAGTATCTATCTTTTGGTTTTTGACCATCAACAGAGAAATAGACATGTTTGGTTAGGATTGATAAATAAAATCGATCAAGTTCTAGCCGGTATTGACAACCGCAAATAGTAACATCAATAATAAATAGCAGATACCAATATTTGAATTGAACATACATTAAATATAAGTTTTTTTAGTTCCTTTTTGCCTTTTTTATGTTTGCTTAAAATTGAAAAATAATGGTTAATAGTTATTTTATAAGGAAAATCAGCTTTCTACTAGAAACAACAAAATGTTACAACAACAATAAATATTAATATGAACGGTTGAACTAAACATGTCATAAGTATTTGTTTGGTCTCCTTTTGGAAGTTTTTTTTTATGTTCACTCCAAATAGTAGAGTAGAAGTTGTTGGTTAGAATTAAGAAACAGTTGTTTATAGCTGTTTTAAACAGAAAATCAACTAACTTAACTAGTTAAAAAAAAACAAACAATATATGAACAATTGAATTAGTAGTTGGTAACATGATGAATATTATATGTTGTGTTTGCATTCGAGATCTAAGTCGGATAGCTCGAACCAAATGTTGAGGGATTTAGATTAGCTGCTGGATATTACATTACACGTCTTGGAATTGTCTAGGAAAGGATTCCTAGATATGTTATATTTTTAATATATATATATATATTTCTTTTCTGATAAGGATGTAAGTTCTTAAAGAGAGGATATCAAAAGTAAGTCTCTTATACTAATTAAGAATATGTGATCTGATGCCTTCCAGTTTTACTAGAGCTCCATTGACATTGTAATTGGAACTTGAATAGATTCATCTAGTTGGTAAAGATGTGAAGATCTTTAGACATATAGTTAGTGCATCCACTTTCTATTAATCACATATCTTTATTTTGCAAGCAACGAACAAGTGACATCTTTCGTCTTCAATCTCCTAACTCGCTACAACTTGTTGTTGTGGTTTGGATCTAAAGTCTTTATCATTATTATCAAAATTTTGATAATAATTATATTTGAGTTTTCCTTTCTTCCAACATTTTTTCTCATAGTGGTTTCGGCCTATATTCGCTTAGATTCCTGTTTAATCATTCATAACAATTATCATTTGCAAATGCTAAATTAATTTTAGTTCTAAACACCGACGAGTCAATTCATTTCCAGCTTCGAGTTTGTTATTTTCATTTTTAATTTTGTTGATAATCTCATTCATATCCAATTCAATTGCTATTGTTAAATGTAATTTTTTCATATTCTAAAATTAGAAACAAAATAAGGTTTCTATTTTAAAATTAATACATATTTACTTCTCAACTATGAAACCTTTTGCCTCTGATATTATATCATGAACTTAATCATTTTACTTTTTAAAAGGCATATGTAATATGCAATTTATTTTTTTTATTATTAAAATACGTCAATAAAACTATCTAAATATTTTAAATAAATTAAAAAGCTACCAGAATATTTTAAGAGTTAAGACTAATAAAAAAAAAATTATAAACTCCGGAGAAAATGATGTATGGAGACCAAAAAAAAAACAAAGAATTAATAAATCATTTATTTTCTGAATTTGTTATTTTCAAAATGTTCCGATAATTGCTTCAACTTGTATAAAATATTCGGTTAGTCTCCTGAATTTGCATAAAATATAGTCAATTGATCACTCGGTTGTAAAAAAAAGTAAGTTAAATGTGGAAGATGTATTCCACACATCTTATAATGTTATTACATAATTTAAAAATAGATTAGAAAAGAAAGTTATGGCTTGCTCAACCAATTCTAATATTAGAACCGCATACCCCGATCTTGATCGTTTTACTTTTTTTAAGACGCGTGCAATACATTTTCTGCATTTAACTTACTTTTTTGCGACTGATTGATCAATTAATTACATTTTATATAGGTTTAGTGGGTTACTGGATATTTTATATAAATTGAAGGGGTTATCGAGACACTTTAAAGTTTAGAAGTCAATTAAACTTTTTGGATAAAACAAAAATACAATTATCTTTTTTATTTTAATATTAAATATACATATTTTTTGGTTTTTAACTTTTTTTTTTAAAAAAAAAAATTGGGACACGATTAAGTGGCTTGACATCCCAACTAGGTTGGCACCCCTAACACACCAAATCAACCCGAAATATTATTAATAAAAAAAAAAAGAAAAGTACAAAGGGAGGAAAAGAAGAATATC
The DNA here is from genome assembly GCF_963576675.1 of Euphorbia lathyris. Lineage (NCBI taxonomy): Eukaryota > Viridiplantae > Streptophyta > Magnoliopsida > Malpighiales > Euphorbiaceae > Euphorbia > Euphorbia lathyris. The sequence goes on along the minus strand of NC_088918.1, from coordinate 20,246,872 downwards.
AAAACAGAAAAATTAAGAAAATTAAAATAAGCAACATTACAAAGGTCGTAAAAAATAGACGATTGATAGAAATGTGGAGCAGAATGTCACCATATAAGAGCCGTAGCCGTTTTGTCAAAACGGAAAAGTTAATCTGCTGCCTGATTATAATTTTAGTTTTTAACTTATCTTTAACTGTTTTGCCGACACATACAACACCAGTGCGATTTTATATTTTTGTAATTTCTTTCCACTTTGTTTTCAAGACATCAACAAAAACATGTTTTTTTGAAGAAAGCAAATGTTCATTACTAAAAAAAAACATTTATTAGTCTAAATCCACTAAATAAGCACTATTATACATCTGTATTTACATTGACATGGGCCGGATTTGCCAAAACTAAAGAAACTAATTTCACATCAAGTCTAACTAATATATTTATATTTAAAATAAATTTAGTTTGTATAAGTTTTAGAGCTAACGTAGTTTTGTGTTAAAAAAATTTCAATTCAATATTGGTCACGTTTAGTAAATAATTGTTAATTAATTACATTAGTTATTTGTTGATTATTTTTTGGTCAGTTAATTTGGCTAACTAATTGTGTAAACTTATTTGATAAAATTTAGTTGATTGATAATAGTTGTTTGTGTAAAATAACAAAGGCTACATCATTTGCCTCTTGAACTTGTTCAAAAAGCTTAATTGGCCCCCTGAACTTTCAAAGTGTCCCGATAGCCCTTTGAACTTGCATAAAATGTTCAGTTAGCTCCCTGAACTTGCGTAAAATATAATCAGTTGATCATTCGGTCACAAAAAGTTAAGTTAAATGCAGAAGATGTATTCCACGCATCTTACAATGTCATTACATGATTAAAAAATAAATTAAAAATGAATACTTGCTCAACTATACAACTTGTCATCTCTAATATTAGAACTGCATATTCCGATTTTGGTCGTTTTACTTTTTTTTAAAGATTCGTACAATACATCTTCCGCATTTAACTTACTTTTTTGCGACCGGGTGATCAATTGATTACATTTTACGCAAGTTTAAGGGGCTAATTGAAAATTTTATGCAAGTTCAGGGGGCTGTCGAAACAATTTGAAAGTTCATGGGTCAATCAAGCTTTTTGGACAAGTTCAGCGAGCAAATGATATATTAAGCCAATAACAAATAATGATATGGTAAAACATTTATTTAAGGTTAAAGGGCAGTAATTAGGTGTAAAAATGTCCTTAAAAATTAGGCAATACGCCTAGTTGAAAAGGCTCATAAAACCAGTATTTTCAAATTAGCTTTTGGATCCAATAAACTTTTTCAAACCTCTCTTCATCAAACACTACTACTAGATGTTTGACTAGTCAAAATATTTAAAATGGCTCAAATTTTTAATTTTACCTCAAAAAAATATTTACAAAACAGAGCCATAAATAATAAATTGTTCACAAGTGAAATTTATAAATAGAATATTAAAATCCAACTCGTTAATTTTCTAACAAACCGAATCTAAATAGACCAAAGCTTTGTTCGGTGTGGTTCAATTACCGCCGGATTTAAGGTTTGGAAATAAAAAGAAGGCCTAATGCTTTCCAGCCCCCTTAACTTGTCCAAATTGGTCATTTTATTCCCTCAACTTATCGAATATCCTATTTACCTCCCTTAACTCCATAAAAGTGGTATTTCTCACTCCCTCAACTTGTCCATTTATCCCCCCAACTCATAGAATGTTCTATTTACCCTCTTAACTCCATAAAAGTGGTATTTTTCACCCCTTACAATCCGATAACTTTTTTTAAACGTTAAATCTATATTTATGCTATTTTGTAAGTGGAACCTAAATTGATACTTCTCCAAAAATTATAGGCATATTTTGGTACATTATCCCTACATATAATGTATTTAACTTGTTTATGTTAATGTTTTTGTTATTTGTATTTTTTATTCGTTCTTTCTCTTTTCATTTTTTTACTACTACAAAAGGATAAGAAATACCATTTTTATGAAGTTAAGAAAGTAAATAGGATCATAAGTGATGAGAAATACCACTTTTATAGAGTTAAGGGGGTAAATAGGATATTCGATGAGTTGAGAATTGGTAAAATGATAAATTTGGACAAATTAAGAGGATGAAAAATATTATATTTATGGAGTTAATGAGGTAAATAGGACATTCGATGAGTTGGATAGATAAAATGATCAATTTGGACAAGTTAATGGGACTGGAGAAACATTAAACCTACAAAAAAATAACTATTATGAAAATTGAGAATGCATGCATGGATGCCACGTGGATAGACAGTAGGTAAATAGTTGTCGGCTGAGGAGAAATTTGGAATGTCTAGTTAATAAACACATAAAAGCCCTCTCCCTTATATTATTTATTTCATTCCTAATCCAAACATTCAATATTGGAGTAATTACCAAAATGGGTTCTTCTCTGAATCTCAACATCTGCCGCTCAGTTCTTCTCTATGCCATCTTCTTCCTCTCTTCACCACTACTCTCCGACGGTATTATTTTCGTAATTTCGTGTTTCGTATCAAAAATTGTGTTAATGATATGCTTTATTTAATAAATGCAGATAAAGAAGACAGCATTACACGTCTTGGAATCTTGACTAGGAAAGGGTTCCTAGATATGTTATATTTCTAATATATATTTTTCTATTTTGATAAGGATGTAAGTTTTTAAAGAGATGATATCAAAAGTATCCTATGCTAATTAAGAATATATGAAGATCGTTCTGTTGCTTTCTACTTTTACTAGAGTTCCATTGATATCGTAATTGGAACTTGAATGTAATTGGTGAAGATACGAGGATTTTTAGACATATAGTTAGTGCATCCACTTTCTATTAACCACACATCTTTATTTTACAAATAACGAACAAGTGACATCCTTTATTTTCAATCTCTTGACTCGTTACAATTTGTTGTTGTGGTTTGGTTATAAAGTCTTTATCATTATGATCAAAATTTTGACAATAATTGTATTTGAGTTTTTCTTTCTTTCAACATTTTTTCTCCTGGTGGTTCCAATATTCATATTTGTAATTTTTATTTTTAGTTTTGTTGATAATCTCATTTATATTTAATTCAATTGCTATTGTTGAATGTAATTTTTGTGTTGATTTAATTTTTTTTAGTATCATTAGCTGAGCCACTAAAACTTTTTATAGTGAAATTGGAAACAAAAAGGATTAATTCTTTGTTTGTTGGTTAAAAAAAGTAAATATTTTTATAATTATATTACTTATTACGGCGTCATAGGGTATGTTGACACGAATCCCTTTGTAGGATTTCTGTTAACAACTGGCCACTACCCAAAATTTATATAAAATAAATTTTAAATTTTATTTTTATAATAATTATTTTTAAACTTATATAATAAAATTTTTAAAATTGATTATATTATAAAAATAAAATTATATCCGTAACGTTAGAGTTAAATTTGTATAATTTCATACATTAGGATTAAATTTGTATTTCGTTTGAAATGTTACGGTTAAATATTTAGTGTATTATTAACGTATGGAATTGTGCAAATTTAACTCAAACGCTTCAAGGGAAGTGCAGATTTAGTCGTAATGTATAAAATTGTATAAATTTAACCCTAATATTTTAAGCAAAGTGCAGATTTAGTCCTACCGTATGAAATTATGCAAATTTAACTTTAACGTTTCAAAGCAAAATTAATTTTAACCACGTGCTACCGAAAATTTGAAAAGACTTGTTTGACTGTTATTTAGCTACGTCGGACCTTCTAAACCCGTTTGTTGATAAATTGAAGCAATATCATATATATATATATATATAAATTGTAACTACATTAATAACACAGTAAAATATTGTAGACGGTTTAAATTAATCACAATTTTTTTTTAAAATTGTCTAAAATATTTTACTATGTTATTTTTTTTTTGGTAAGATATTTTACTATGTTATTAATACACTAATTTTTTTTTATTAGTAATGTACTAAATATTTAACCTTAACGTTACGGCTAAATCTGCACTTCGTTTAAAATATTAAAGTTAATATTTAGTATATTACTAAAAAAATATATTTAGTATTTAGTGCATTAATAACATATTCATTTATTAATATTTAACCATAACGTTTCAAACAAAACATAGATTTAATCCGAATTTACATTTTAATTAAATTTTTATAAAATAAATAATTTTTATATATATTTATTTTTATTTTAATAATATAATAAAAAAATATTATATTTTGGGCAGTGGCTTCACACCACTGCCCAAAATATATTAGTTGACAGAAATTGATTCCTATCAACATAGATGCTCATTATTAAGGCGCCGTAATAAGTATTATATTAAAAACAAATTGTTCTTTTTAACTGTGGTTGGAAAACAGCCCCTTTAAACAAATATTTTCCGACCACAACCAATTGAATAATTTTTTATTAAAATTATCCCCTTTAAGGGATTAATCCAAACAAAATAAGGTTTTTATTTTAAAATTAATACATATTTACTTCTCAGCTGCCTCTGATATTCATGACCTCAATCATTTCACTTTTTAAAGGAAATATGTAATAACACATACTATGCAATTTATTTTTTTTATTAAAATAAGTTGAAAAAGCTATCTAAATATTTTAAATAAATTAAAAAGCTACCAGAATATGAGTTAAAACTAATCAAATTTTTTTTCTTTTTTCAAATTCCGGAGGAAATGATGTATGGAGCCAAAAAAAACAAAGACTTAATAATCATTTGTTTTGTGAATTTGTTAAAAAAAAAAACTTCATTGATTTTCTGAATTTTTAAAAATATAATCAATTGATGATTCGGTTGTAAAAAAAATAAGTTAAATACAGAATATGTATTCCACACATCTTAAAATGTTATTATATAATCCAAAAATAAATTAGAAAAAAAGTTATGACTTGTTCAACTATAAAACTTATCAATTCTAATATTAGAACCGCATACTCCGATCTTGGTCGTTTTACTTTTTTTTAAGACGTGTGCAATACATCTTCTATATTTAATTTACTTTTTTGCAACCGAGTGATCAATTGATTACATTTTACGTAAATTTAGTGGGCTAACTGAACATTTTATATAAGTTGAAAGGTTATCGAGACACTTTGAAAATTTAGGAAACCAATCAAACTTTTTGAACAAATTCAAATGCAAATAATGTATTAAGCCAAAAACAAAATACAATTATCTTTTTTATTTTAATATATATATATATATATATGTATATATATATATGGTTTTTAACTTATCTTAAGTTAGCGTTGGATTCTAATTGTCGGAGGTTGATTGCGGAGTCTGACTGTTTTCAGGCGGTTAGTTTGGTTAATTCGGATAAGCCTCTTCACCCGGCTCGTGCTTTAATTCGGGGTATTAAATCCCTCGTGTCTCGGTTTGAGAATATTACGGTGTGCCACATCTACAGGGAGTGTAATAAGTGTCCAGATTTCCTTGCCCGTTCTGCTATCAGTCTGGTGTCAGGTATTACGGTGTTACAGACAGCTCCTACCTTGTTATCTCATCTTCTTTATGAAGATCGTGCAGGCAGATCCTGTTTGAGACTTCTGGCTTCTTGATTTTTTTCGATTCTGTTACTGTTTGTTGTTATTTTATCTATTATCTACCAAAAAAATGTTTTGCCGACCCATACACAAGTGCCATTATGTATTTTTGTAATTTCTTTCCACCTTGTTTTCAAGACATCATTTCAAGATTAAAAAAAAAAAACATTTTTGAAGAAAGCAAATGTTGATTACTAAAAATACATCTGCTATTAGACATTCAAATTCAGTAAATAAGCACTATTATACATCTGTGTTTACATTGACATGGGGCCGGCTTGGCCAAAACTAAAGAAACTAATTTCAAATTAAGTCTAACTAATATAATTATATTTAAAATAAATTTAGCAGCTGACAGAAGATGTTGGGGTCACTACTTTCCCTTCTCCTCCTACTTTCCTTTATTCTTTCCTCTTCAAGGATGTGGTGGGGGTTAGCTTTCCTAGACTAATCACGGGATAGGCCTTTTTTTTGTTTTGTTGCTTTTCCTTTCTTTTTTCTATCAAAAAAATAAAAATAAAACTATGTTATCATTATTAATTAATTTATTTATTTATTTTTAATTGGAACAAGGTGTGATGCTCCTGGGGACAGGGAATCCCAACTAGGTTGGCACCCCCTGCTAATCCAAGGACACCGAGCCTGCTTTATTGAAGAAGAAAAGAAAAAAATAAGTTCGTACAAAGGAAGTTAAAAGAACATCTAAGCAAACCGATAAACAGTACGATTGATAAAATTCTCATTAACAAACTCTAAACAAGCCGTAGGAGAGAGTCCCACCATCTAGGATTTTGACTTAAACGGTCCAATTTGGCAAGATAATCAGCCACCTTGTTTCCTTCCCGATATATGTGTGTGGTTACCACTTGCATTTTGTCAATTTTACTTAGGCAATCCTCCCAATCCCATCTTAAAATCCACGGAATTTTCAGCGAGCGTCAATGTAACATATAGACCACATAGGCTGATTCACTTTCCAACCACAGCCTGTACCAACCTCTTTCGAAAGCATAATTGACAGCCGTAATAGCAGCCTTTATTTTCATAACACTTTTGAACTCATTTTTATTATGTCTTTTCCATTAAAAAAAATTAATATCTTATTTTTGAGACTCAAACAACTTAATTTCTAAATTAAATTATAAAATTTTAAAGCTAAAAATAAAAAAATGTAAAAATATTAGAATTTTTTAGAAACTAGAATTGAACTAATAAAAAAAATTAAATATATCTCATTACGTGTTAGACTTGTCCAAATTCAAAATTGTAATATTTTGGACATATTAGGTACTCCCTAAATCCAAATTTCTAAGTGTTGTTAAACCCAGTCCCAAATTCCCATCCCTAACCACGTAAAAGTACGAAAATGCCCTTTCATGGGTTATGAGGGTGAAAAAGCTATTTTTTTCCCTTTCCGTAATGCGGGCGTGTGGCTATCACGCCTCACCTCGTGGTCAGGCGTGATAGTTGCACGCCTCACCGTGTGGTCGGGCGTGATAGCCACACGCCCAACCACATGGTCAGGCATGTGGTTATCACGCCCGACCACACGGTGAGGCGTGATAGCCATACGCTCGACCATGCAGTGAGGCGTGATAGCCACACGCCCTCATGACAGATTGGCAAAAAAAATAGGCCATTAAACCCGTAAATAGGCCGTTAAACCCGTAACTACAGAATTGTACTTAAAACCTAAAAATACCATACAATTTTAACTAAAATCAGTAACAATAATATAAGTTCATGAATAAATATTAATTACAACACATAAAACTAATATAATCTAGTCCAAGCCGCTCTCCTTTCAGCGTATAGATTGTTCAAGTGATGAACACTCGGATCACGAAATATACGCCATTGGGTGGCAATGGGAGACACTGGAAATGCAGGTCTTAAATAAAGACGTATGTAGTGTTGATAACTCCCCAAATGACAAATCACAATCTCTCGCTCTGGTGGTCTTCCATCGTCCGAACGCATCGGCAGTATAGTGCAACATCCTAACTGTGATGTAGTAAAAAGGAATATTACTGCATTCAAAACAGATGCACCAGCATATAAGTCATCCGGACTCACCATCCAGTGGGACTCACTACACCCCGCTCCTGCCCATTTAATACGCGTGAGGGCAGCATCGAATCCGTTCCCGAATACTGGCGCATACAGATCACGGTTTGCCCGCATCTCATTCTCTATAACACTCTCATAAGCTTCCACTCCTCCTGGTTATAGGTGATGGCATCGGCTAAAACACGAAATCCACAGTTACCATCTGCTACAACATCATGGTATCCAGTAATAAATGGTACGATGAGACCTTGAACCCGATGTAAATGGTGGTAACCGGCGATATCCGCATCAAATCCAGCAGAAAATATTAATATATGAAATTCATCAAAAAAAAATATTTACTTTAACTTTAACATATATATTACTAAAATAAAATATACCCGGCATCTCGTTGTTATGCACAGATGAGGATGAGGATCGGCCTCGACTACGACTACTCCTCGAACCTGAGGACTGTGCTTGACCTCGTGGTGCCTGACTGTACTCCCATGCACTCGGATTTCATTTCGTTGATGAATTCCCCTTTGGTCTACCCCTAACAGTGTCTTTGACCTCAGGTTCTTTGAAGCCACTTTGTTCCGGGTTTATCTGATCATGAATCATCATCGATATGCTACGCACCATTGAAGGATCTAATTTTTCAACCTTTTCCATAAGAGAGTCAAAAAACCGGTGATCCTCAGACCCGTCAGCATATACAGGAGCAGTAACTGATATGTCACTCAAACCTTCAAACGCAAGAGATCTCCAAAAAGGATGGACACTACAACAAATCATCACGTGCGCCACGAATTATGCCACGTGAATTCAAAATTCGTGGTATAATTCTATTTAGCCACGAGAAAAATAAATTTCAGTACAAACTTATGATTTCCAGATATATTTATGCCACGAGTAAATTTTTTCCATGGCAAACATACACATTATGCCACAAAATTTGTTATAGTGGGATGCGGTCAGCACGGACCGATGTGTCTGTGTCAATATACGTTTTAAGCTTACATGCACACGGAATGCCATGAGTCATGGGCAACACGCATCCGCATACGCTTGAGCTCATCATTCAATACACGCAAGCAGTAATGTGAAACGTGTAAGTCGAGATACTGGAAAGTTCTTTACAGTGAGCCACCGCAGATCGTCTTCTCGAGTCCTCGAGTGAGTATCTGATTATATACAGTAAAGTATTACAAAACTAATGGATTACAATTTAAAAGATTAAATTAAATAATAGAATAAATGTCTTACTTGATCGCCTCGATCTGAGCCTCAATGTCCTTGTGCACCTTCGCCCACACTGTATCGAGTGCACCAGTAGATGAATTCAACCACTGTTTCAACTGTGCATATGAACTCTCCACTCGACAGGTTGTGGTGTTTCCTAAGTGCAACACCTTGTTCGTCCATGCTCGACAAAACTTCTCTCTATGCACTAGACATGTGGTTGATAGGGGTCAAAAACCCCTATCTTTGGGTACGGTTTTAGGACGGTTTTTAGTGTTATTTCATGAATAAGCGAGCAATTCTCGCATTTATATGCCTTTGTGTGAGTTAATTAGTAATTGGAGATGTTTTATTAACTTGTTGTTGTTTAGTCGTTTTCTGATCATTTTAGGCAAATAAGGCCAAAATGGCATGTACGTTATAATTCCGTTATCTTTTATAGCTAATTGATCCGCCAAAAGTCGCACCAAACGGAGCGTTTGCGCAAAATAAGCGATTGGCGGGTCAATTTAGCCTCGAGACTAATGTTATTTGGAGTTTTCGTGCATGCGCGGGGATAAATTCGGGCGAAAAATACATCGTGGAACATCGAGCAACCGTGCGGGAGCGTGCAGGGCAAAACGGCTCGTCAAACTGGCCTTTTTAGGCCAGCTCGCCAAGCAGACCTCTAGGGGCTTGCTCGGGCGAGCTGGACATGCCAGCTCGCGACGAGCTGGCCTTTGGGCCAGCTCGCCGAGCAGGCCTCCAAGGGACTGCTCGGGCGAGCTGGCCATGCCAGCTCACGATGAGCTGGCCATTATAGACCAGCTCGCCGAGCAGGCCTCTAGAGGCCTGCTCGGGCGAACTGGCCGCGCAGGGCCAGCTCGCCGAGCAGCGCGCCCTGCTCGGCGAGCTGACCTGCGGGAATTGGTCAAAAAAGCCAGTTTTGACCCCACGACTCCACGACCGGTCCCACGACTTCCCACCTGCACAAGGACATGAAACAGGTCAAAAAGATGGCCCGAGCTACAGCTATAAATAGAACTTTTCCATTGAAAATTAAATATCTTTCATTATTGTAATTTACTTTAGCTTTCCCCTTGAAATTCCTCTCCATCTCATCCATCTTCTTTAACCTCCACTGAAGCTCCTTCAAAGCTGTTCTCCGAGGAATACTCAAGGTTCGTCCTTAAGACCTAGGAAGCCGACTGTAGAGTAGACAGGTTCCTTGAAAGGGATTTTCGTATCTCCTTTTATCTTTCCTTGTTTGTACTCTTTGATACAGTCTATGAATCCTAGGCTAATTGTATCCTGTGACATTGTTCTTCGCCTTTAATAATATTTTAGCTCTTGTTTTGTTTGGTACAATTTTAATATCATAATTTGGATACTTTAATTTCCTACTTTTTCTTTCTTCATTCGTATGACTTATTTTCGTACCATTTTTCGTGTTTTATCAATTTTTGCACCAATGAGGACATGGTCCAATTTAAGTGTGGGAGGAGATATTACATATATCATTTTATTTCAGTACGAATAAATGCAACGAATAAGAATAATTTATAAATGCAACACTTCTTTTATGCAAATGCAACATATATTGCAACACAATTTATTTAACATTTTTCTTATGATTATTTTTAGGTTATCATTATCTATAGAAATAATATTTCTATACGGGTAATATTTTTCAAATTTTTCACAAATCTTCGACACGATTTTAAGTGAAAATTGTCTCGAGTGAATGTATTTAAGTAAAAAATTCTTTATTTTTAATCTCTATTTCATATCATGCAATTCATGATACAATAAATCTTATTTTAAATTTTCAATTAGGTTTATAGGCATTAAATTGAACTAACAAATTTTAGCTCGGTTTTGATTTTGTCTTACATTAACACCAATTGAAGTTTTTAAGGAAACTTTAGCCATAATACATGTTGAATTTTAAGTCAATATAGGATGAATGTGCTATCTTTCTTTTTCCCAATTTATAATTCATATCAAATAAATCATATTCTTAACTTTTGGCCACGATTGAGACCAACCTTATCACAGTCGAGGTATGAAAGGGAAGAAATAAATAAGTAAAAGCGTACTTTTGGCCACGGTTGCGACCACCCTTATCACAATCGAGGTATGAAAGGAACGTTTAAACAAAAAAAATTTAAGCGTGTTTAAAGTTTAAAGTAACGATTGCGTCCACCCATGGCATGGTCGGTACCTCTTAAGCGAACACAAATAAAATGCATATAAAGTTACGGTCGAGACCACCCTTATCACGGGCGTAACTAAGCAAATAAATTAAACTTAATAAATCATATATAATAATTTAGGTTTGGGAAAGAAAATTTGGTGCTTTGAAATGCCTTGAGATGAAAGACTCAATAACATGCGTGCTTACATCGTCCCGAATACTTCAATTTAAACATTGAAATACAAGACGAATGGTATATCGTATTTATACTAAGTTAGTTTGATATTTTGCGTATAAATTTTCCATGCGAAGTTAGTCTTTTCGGCTTAACTAATTTAAAAGGTAAACACAAAGATATATGTTTTATTTTCAAAAAAGAGATTAGTTAAAGAATAAGTTCAGTAAAATTTTGCTCGGGACTAGCAAAAGATTAAGTGTGGAGATTTGTTAAGCCCAAAATATACCTAAAATATCATTAATATTTACATCAATATTGTTACGAATTTATGTTATTTATATCTATTTAGAGTACTTTTACTTCCAAATATCTTTCTTTATTGCAAGGTACCTAAATATTTGGTAAAATCCAAATAGAAACGAAAAGAGCTCAAAAACAGAAGAAAAACCCTACAAAAGGAGTCAAAGACGATGTAAATCAAAAGCGCCAAATCAAGGACGAGGACAAAAGAATAAGGCCCGGAAAAGCTCCGTGCCGCGACCGCGAATCCTGCATCCTCGACCGCGACACGCTTCGCCAGCCACCTTCTTCCCTTCGTGTGAAAGACCGAAGTCAGCTCCCCCATCCTCGGCAGAGAATTTCCATTCTCGGTAAGTGCAGAAATTCTGCCAAAGTATAATGAACACATGTTTAAAATCCAAGAAACGCGTTCGTTCAAGTGGATAAAGACGTCCTTTCACAACGGACATGATTCTTCACAATAGACACAATTCTTCACAACGGACACGACTCTTAACCAACGGATACAACTCTTCACAAAGGACACATCACTTCAATCACAACCCTTCAACATCTATAAATAAAGAGTTGATATGAAGAGAAAAGATGTTATGTAATGTAATATTGAGAGAGTTAGATTAGAGCAAAGTTTATGTAGAAACTCTGACTCAGAAATGAGTCAGAGATTAGAGTTCGATTCTGTAAAAAGCAATATGGTGTACACACATTGTTTATAAGATAATTACAAACACAGTAGCGTTTAGATTCGGTCTTATTAGTTTACATTTTGGTAGAGGCCGTCCGCATCCCTATAACGAAGATACAACTAGAAGATTGAGTAGAGGATCCGCCCCGGAGTCTGACAAACTCTAACGAAGCCCAAGGGAAGAATTGACAACCTTTCACTTGCAATCGTCAAAAGTTTCCATGCTTTCTGTTCTCTGTAAACTTGTTTCAATTCATATTTCATCTAATAAAGTTGGTTCTCTTCAATTCATTTTTAAGTAGCAGTTATGGTAACCAATCCACTAAAGTGAGTTCTGGTGTTTTCATTAAAACGTAGTTAAATTCAAAATCATTACAAGGAAACTTTGTTGAACAACCTAAACGAGTTGGTACTTTTAATGTTAAAGATTAGTACCAGGTTGATTAGGGCACGATACTTTGGATTAAGATCGAAAGCAGTTCAAAGCCCAATACATTGAAGGAGCTTATGATATTACATTTTCATAATGTACAAAGTTTAAAGTTGACTTCTTTGCTTAATGTAAATGAATACATTTAATCGTTTTTCTAAAAAGAACTAAATGTTCCTGTTTTGTAAATTCATCCCTAAATCAGAAGACATTTCTAACACTCTACACATTCTACCCTAATTCTTGTTCAATCAATTTCAAAACCAAACCAATTTCAAATAACGTTTATTTATTTTATAAACCTTAAATTGTATTTAAACTGAATTAATATAAGTTTTCGTTAAAAAGCGTTCTCTGTGGGATCGATATCTTTTTATTACTACAAGCGAAACCGTGCACTTGCGGAAATCGCTCAACAAGTTTTTGGCGCCGTTGCCGGGGAACGCCAAATTTTTAACAAAAATTTATGTTTTTCGTGTTTTATTTCGAATTTTGGTTTATACATCTATTTATTTATTTTTATAGTTTTTATTTTGTTTTTGAGGATGGTCACTAGGACTAAATCCTCGTTGATATTTAACGTTTGCAATTAGATGTTTGCAGATATAAAAAATCCAAGTCTTTTCAACAATAAACTGGAGATTTGATCATCAATATATTCACAGAAGGAGTCTATAGAAAAGAAATTCGGCTTGCAGATACATCAGAGAGGAAAGAAAATTTTTGAAACAGGATGTCAGACGTGACATATGACTTTTCCAGAAAATTTACCTTTTCCCAAACACCTTTACCTCTTTTCTTTAAACTCAACCCTTCACCAAAAATCTTATCTCTTTGTTAAGAAATTTATTTAATTCCTACACTAAACCCAAATAATTTCCTTTTTATCACTACCTTAAACTCCTACATCTTCGCAACAGAAATACCGGAAGTAGGAAGAAATTACCTTATCCTCCAGGAAGGAATTGTATACTTTTAATATAGTTTTGAAAGTTTCGGTTCATGTGCGTAGTTTTTTTCATGCGCTGAACCAGAAGTTCGGACATTCAACCGAAATCATTAGATCCTTAAATTGAGAAGACGAAGGAAAAAAAAAGAAAGCGCTAAAAAAGTAGAAAATGCTAAAAAAAATAGAAAAACAAAAAGAAAAAAAAATGATATAAAAATAATTTCAAAGTTTGGGATGCAATTCTACTTTTTGATTCCAAATTGAAATTATTTCCAGGTAAGTTTTCAAACCTTTTGTTGTTTATCCTTAATCTTGTTTGTTGTTTTATTTTTATCTTTACTTGTTTTAAATTTAATTTACATTTGTTTATGATTTTTAATTTTTAGTTTTTTCGAGTTTAAAATCAATAAAAATTTATTTAAGTCATGTTCTAAGTTTGTCCAAGCAAAAGGAAGAAAAATAAATTTCTGAACTTACTGAGAATGTGAATTCTCAGTTGAGAATTTTACTTTCAAAGCCTTGAAAATTTCTGAACTTATAGAGAATCTGAATTCTCAGTTGAGAATTCAGGATTTTAAAATTTTAAGGGAAAGGAAGAGAAAAGAAAAATTTCTGAACTTACCGAGGATCAGAATTCTCGGTAACTTCAGCGATTAAAAAAAAAATTAAAATTAGCGTGCCGCGACCGCGGCTCCTGAAGTCTCGGTCGCGGTACGGGTGTATCAGACCTGTACCTTAAAAATTCATGCACCATTGTTGAAAGTTTTGAAAAATTAAGTTTCTTCATGTCCAAATGGTGTAAATTTACACATTTTTAATCCCAACAGACACATTGATTTGTCTTGGATTGATTATAAATAATTGGAAAATATCAGATTTTTTTTGTTACTTACATTTTCTATTCATCTTTATCAAACAAAATCTGATTTCTTCTCAGTTATCACACCTTTAAAAATTAAGTTACAGAAACTTTTTCTTCCTTTCAAAACCAACAACAGACATTTTAATCCTTCCTAACATCATTATAAATAATTAGAGAAAATCAGATTCCATACTTTTCATCTCTTTCAAACCATTCTGATTTCTTCTCAATTATTCAAACCTTTCAAAAAGTTCCAGAGACTTTTTCCTATTTCCAACACATAACTACCAAGCATAAATCTTCCAAGAAGATTACTGCTGTACGCAACAAGCGTCCTGATTTATCAGAATGCTATGGTGCACCGTTTTCCATTCATACACATGATGAAGAACGAAGAAATTATAAACCTATTTGTTATATTTCGTTTGTATATAGGTTTGTTTTTGTGTTTGTTCTTTCTGTAACTAGTTTATATGTCTTCTAATTTTAATAAAATTATCAAGTTTGATTCTTTGATTCTTTTTGCTTAAATATACATTAACCAATCAAGTTATACGAATACATCCGAATTTAAGTTTAAATGAAACAATATAATTTTTAACATGCATTTGCAATTATTTTTAATGAATCTGTATTCATTTCAGAACTGTTTCTGAAAATCTGACTTTTCATATATATTACATACTAATACAGTATACTCATTAATAAATATTGAACAAATTCATTAACATTCATTTGATATGATAATTCTAATTTTTGTTTTATACATATATTTTTCAATTTTGATAGCATACAACTTTGATTCTTTGGTTATTTTTTATTAGTATATGTTAACTATGCAAGTTATTAGAATGGATCTGTATATAATATTAAAATGAGTCAGTATAACCTTCAAACATGAATGTGTATGTGATGTTAAAATGACTCTGTATATCATTTCATTCATCTACATAAGTTTTAAAGTTTCAGATTTAATATAAATAAGTGATTAATAATTTGATTTGTTTCATTTTCATTTGTTTGTTTTTGTATGTAGGTTTGTTTTTAATCTTTCTTGTACATATATTTTTGTTCATTTATGTACACATGTGTTATGCAATACAACTTCATTTCATTTCATATATCAAAATTTTTCATTCTGATTTATGCCTATTCAGATTTTACACTGATAACACCTGAATCTGTATGAATCACTTTAATGCTAATAAATTATGATTATTATCAATTATTGCACATGCTAATAAATTTTCATTTTCATGCAATCATTGAGTTTAAATTTAATTATGAAATCATGAACTTATATTGTGTTGATTATTGCATATATCAGTATGAACTTATTAAAATAAAACATACAAATTTTTCATATAAACTTGTATCAATTAGAATAAGGTTAATGCCTACGATTAAATGTTTCATTATTTAAATGATGGTTTATTTTGTATAAGGTTCATATTTTAAGCATGAATAAATATCTATATGAATTTACATTCATTATATTTTAGAAGATTAATTTACCTTATGTGAATTAATGAACATTGATTCTACATTAACTCTGTTAAGGCATTTATTTGTTTCATTTCTCCAATTTCCTAAGGATAAACCTTTGGTTTACCTTGAATTTAATGTTTTCATTTGTGCTTTTAAGTTTCAGGTATACATGTTTTCATTTATAGGACATATTTACTCAAAAAATTGCACAAACAGAGTTTTGTTCGCGTATTTCAGCGATCGAGAGTCATGAATCTCGGTCACGACACACGATCTGTAGGACGGAATTAGGATCCGATTTTGCACAATTTTTCAACTTTTTCCTGTTCCTTCAATAACTCCTAAACACCTATATTTCACCCCTATATGTACCTATCCCTTACACAAACCTAACATCACCTTCCATTTTACCCAAATTACACACTCCATACTCTTCCCCGTACAATTAAATCCACATCATATCACCTTTACTTTTACCAAATTTTTACCTACCCAATATACTTCTTTCCCAACCACACCTTTAAAAGTTTTCCACACCATGCCTAAACATAAGAAGGTTACTCATTAGGATTCCTTTACCTCTAATAATTTGTTGCATGTTGAATATGGATCCATTCAGCATCATTTCAGATTCGGAAGGGCAACGGTTCCAATTTATGCAGTTGGGGATGAAGAGATTCGTATTAAAGAGGATGGTAATGAGCAAACCCATTTTGGTGGGGATGACGATATGCATTATGATGATGGAAATGTAGAGGATGCAAAGCACAAGGGCATGTTGTTTCCTACACACAAGCACAAAAGTATGGTTAGATGATATCGTTACAAGCATTCCAAAGATGATCCGTGGTGGGCACCAATATCATATTTTAAGGAGAGAACACACGTCAACCCGACGCCGGTTATTATCATTTTTCCGTCGTCAAGGCGTAGTGACCACACCGTCTCCACCAGATTCACGATCACGTAATCAGGTTATATCTAATCTTTTCTTTACTCATTTATTTTGATTTGTTACAATACTCCTATTTTATATTATGTTTGGTACAATTTTAATATCATAATTTGGATACTTTAATTTCCTACTTTTTCTTTCTTCATTCGTATGACTTATTTTCGTACCATTTTTCGTGTTTTATCAATTTTTGCACCAATGAGGACATGGTCCAATTTAAGTGTGGGAGGAGATATTACATATATCATTTTATTTCAGTACGAATAAATGCAACGAATAAGAATAATTTATAAATGCAACACTTCTTTTATGCAAATGCAACATATATTGCAACACAATTTATTTAACATTTTTCTTATGATTATTTTTAGGTTATCATTATCTATAGAAATAATATTTCTATACGGGTAATATTTTTCAAATTTTTCACAAATCTTCGACACGATTTTAAGTAAAAATTGTCTCGAGTGAATGTATTTAAGTAAAAAATTCTTTATTTTTAATCTCTATTTCATATCATGCAATTCATGATACAATAAATCTTATTTTAAATTTTCAATTAGGTTTATAGGCATTAAATTGAACTAACAAATTTTAGCTCGATTTTGATTTTGTCTTACATTAACACCAATTGAAGTTTTTAAGGAAACTTTAGCCATAATACATGTTGGATTTTAAGTCAATATAGGATGAATGTGCTATCTTTCTTTTTCCCAATTTATAATTCATATCAAATAAATCATATTCTTAACTTTTGGCCACGATTGAGACCAACCTTATCACAGTCGAGGTATGAAAGGGAAGAAATAAATAAGTAAAAGCGTACTTTTGGCCACGGTTGCGACCACCCTTATCACAATCGAGGTATGAAAGGAACGTTTAAACAAAACAAATTTAAGCGTGTTTAAAGTTTAAAGTAACGATTGCGTCCACCCATGGCATGGTCGGTACCTCTTAAGCGAACACAAATAAAATGCATATAAAGTTACGGTCGAGACCACCCTTATCACGGGCGTAACTAAGCAAATAAATTAAACTTAATAAATCATATATAATAATTTAGGTTTGGGAAAGGAAATTTGGTGCTTTGAAATGCCTTGAGATGAAAGACTCAATAACATGCGTGCTTACATCGTCCCGAATACTTCAATTTAAACATTGAAATACAAGACGAATGATATATCGTATTTATACTAAGTTAGTTTGATATTTTGCGTATAAATTTGCCATGCGAAGTTAGTCTTTTCGGCTTAACTAATTTAAAAGGTAAACACAAAGATATATGTTTTATTTTCAAAAAAGAGATTAGTTAAAGAATAAGTTCAGTAAAATTTTGCTAGGGACTAGCAAAAGATTAAGTGTGGAGATTTGTTAAGCCCAAAATATACCTAAAATATCATTAATATTTACATCAATATTGTTATGAATTTATGTTATTTATATCTATTTAGAGTACTTTTACTTCCAAATATCTTTCTTTATTGCAAGGTACCTAAATATTTGGTAAAATCCAAATAGGAACGAAAAGAGCTCAAAAACAGAAGAAAAACCCTACAAAAGGAGTCAAAGACGATGTAAATCAAAAGCGCCAAATCAAGGACGAGGACAAAAGAATAAGGCCCGGAAAAGCTCCGTGCCGCGACCGCGAATCCTGCATCCTCGACCGCGACACGCTTCGCCAGCCACCTTCTTCCCTTCGTGTGAAAGACCAAAGTCAGCTCCCCCATCCTCGGTAGAGAATTTCCATTCTCGGTAAGTGCAGAAATTCTGCCAAAGTATAATGAACACATGTTTAAAATCCAAGAAACGCGTTCGTTCAAGTGGATAAAGACGTCCTTTCACAACGGACATGATTCTTCACAATAGACACAATTCTTCACAACGGACACGACTCTTAACCAACGGATACAACTCTTCATAAAGGACACATCACTTCAATCACAACCCTTCAACATCTATAAATAAAGAGTTGATATGAAGAGAAAAGATGTTATGTAATGTAATATTGAGAGAGTTAGATTAGAGCAAAGTTTATGTAGAAACTCTGACTCAGAAATGAGTCAAAGATTAGAGTTCGATTCTGTAAAAAGCAATATGGTGTACACACATTGTTTATAAGATAATTACAAACACAGTAGCGTTTAGATTCGGTCTTATTAGTTTACATTTTGGTAGAGGCCGTCCGCATCCCTATAACGAAGATACAACGAGAAGATTGAGTAGAGGATCCGCCCCGGAGTCTGACAAACTCTAACGAAGCCCAAGGGAAGAATTGACAACCTTTCACTTGCAATCGTCAAAAGTTTCCATGCTTTCTGTTCTCTGTAAACTTGTTTCAATTCATATTTCATCTAATAAAGTTGGTTCTCTTCAATTCATTTTTAAGTAGCACTTATGGTAACCAATCCACTAAAGTGAGTTCTGGTGTTTTCATTAAAACGTAGTTAAATTCAAAATCATTACAAGGAAACTTTGTTGAACAACCTAAACGAGTTGGTACTTTTAATGTTAAAGATTAGTACCAGGTTGATTAGGGCACGATACTTTGGATTAAGATCGAAAGCAGTTCAAAGCCCAATACATTGAAGGAGCTTATGATATTACATTTTCATAATGTACAAAGTTTAAAGTTGACTTCTTTGCTTAATGTAAATGAATACATTTAATCGTTTTTCTAAAAAGAACTAAATGTTCCTGTTTTGTAAATTCATCCCTAAATCAGAAGACATTTCTAACACTCTACACATTCTACCCTAATTCTTATTCAATCAATTTCAAAACCAAACCAATTTCAAATAACGTTTATTTATTTTATAAACCTTAAATTGTATTTAAACTGAATTAATATAAGTTTTCGTTAAAAAGCGTTCTCTGTGGGATCGATATCTTTTTATTACTACAAGCGAAACCGTGCACTTGCGGAAATCGCCCAACACATGTACACCAATCTATATCTGTCAATATAAACCAATAAGAATACTTGTATAAAACTGTGCGACCTTGTATGATGTGTATAATTTTCTTTCATAGGAAAAACTTCTGCTTTCATTTATTTCTTGTATTTATTTCTTCTCAGCATATGCCTACAAGATCAGCGAGAATATCGTGTGTCCCTCTTAACCCTGAACTTGAACGTACTCTTCGCAGAAGCAAACAGATTGGAAAACTGAAGCAAGACGAGATCATCGAGCCTTTCAAAATGACTGACAATGAACGGAACACTGAGAACATCGGGCCAGAAACTGACACTCGTCTGATGAGTGAGATCCTGGCACCACACCGACACCAGCATTTGTCCGGCATTGCCACTCTGAATATTTCGGCCAATACATACGAAATCAAGTTCGGCATAATTCACTTGATTCAACAGACCGGATTGTTTGGAGGGGAAGCACATGAGAGCCCGAATGATCATCTTGATCGCTTCCTAATGTGCGCATACACTGCGAGAACAAATGGGGTTCCCCAAGATGCTGCTAGGCTAAAGTTGTTCCCATTTTCTCTAACTGGGCAAGCTTTGGAAAGTATTTGTACACTGGAGCCCGAATCAATCACGACTTGGGCAGGATTGGAGAAGCAATTCTTGTCCTACTACTTCCCTCCCTCGAAGACAGCAATGCTAAGGGGTGAGATCACATCCTTCCACCAACCCGAGCACGAAGCGCTCCACACATCTTGGACCCAGTTCAGAAAAATGCTGCGCATGTGCCCTCATCATGACATACCCAAGCATCAATTGGTGAGAGTCTTCTATCACGGATTGACACCCACTAATAGGGCGGTCGTAGACTCCACAGCGGGTGGAGATTTGATCAGGAAGACAGCAACAGAGGCGTATGACATGATTAACGAGCTGGCTAGGAAAAGTGTGCAGTGGCAAGAGGAGAAACTCGCTGGCCCCACAAGGCAGCGGGTGTTTGCTGTGGAAGAACAAGAACAAAATCCGGTTGTTGCGGATTTGAATAGGAAGATGGACGTCCTGTTGGCGAAATTCAGCCAACCTCCCACCTGTGTGCACTGTGGCGGCGACCACCATAGAAAGGACTGTCAGGCAGGGAGCTCTTTCGCTGAAGATGGGGTGGAGATGGTCAATTATGTTGGGGGGCAACTGAGGTACAACCAGAACTATAACAACTACAACCCCAACAACCACAACTCCTACAGCAACAACAACAACTATAGGAGGCCTCAGCACCCGAACCTATCTTACGAGAATTCAAATCAGAATGTGCTTCAACCTCCCAGCGGTTTTGTTCAGGAACATAGAGAGCAGGGGCTTGGCATACCCCCATATCAACAGCAAAATCAAGGGCCAATGCAACCTCCTAAGGAATCTGACGAGGTGGTTACCTTCTTGAATGAGATCTCGGCTAGGCTTGCCAACAATGAAGCTTTCTGCAAGGATCTGAGCAATCAGGTAGCCCAGATCAATAGGGACAGGAAGGAAAGGCCACAAGATTCTCTCCCAAACACAACGGAGAAGAATCCAAAGATCCTGAGAAAGGATTGAGTAAGGGGGAGAAATCGAGTTCTCCTCGGTTTAAATTCAAAGCTTGAACAATTATTTCTGCATCTTTTCTTTTCTTTTTGTTAATTTTGGTTGTTATTTTCATAATTTTCGTGTTGGTAATTAATTTGTCAAGTTTTTCACTCCCCATACTCTCAAAAAAAAATATATATATATATATATATATATATATATATATATATATATATATATATATATTTCACCCAGCACCCCAGCTCGGGCGAGCTGGGCGCTGACGCCCTGCTCGCCCAGCCGGTCGGCCGAGCCAGCCAGCTCGGCCGACACAAAGCCGTTCGGGATTTCTAAAAATCCCGAATTAAAAAAAAAGATAAGGTTAGAGGATGACTCATCATCCCCTTCCTTACCTCCTTCTTCTTTCTTTCTTTTATTCTCTTCTTTCTTTCCTTCTCTCTTTTTCTTTTTTCTTTTTTCACAAACCTAACCCCCAAATCCTCCATACTAACCCGAATTCAACAACTAAGGTATGGATTCTTACCTATTTTTGATTTCTAACATGTTTCTAGGTTTAGATTTTAGTTTAGGATGTTAATTTTTGAGATTTGAGATAAACCTAAGTTTTGGGTTTTTTTATCTTTTTTCTCAAATAACCTTTTATTTGCTTTTAATTCTTGACATTCTTGCAATATATAGTAACATTATGATCAATATGTGGTTTGGGTATGATTTTTGTTCTTAATTTGTGAATATTTGGAGAAATTGCTCAAATTGGGTAAAATCTCCATTTTAGCTCAAAGTTCAACTATTCAGTTTATAGTTGAAAACTTACCAATGGAATTCTAAATCACATTCTTAACGCATTTTGGTCGCTGGCATCGTTGATTTTGCACGAATTTGGAATTACGGGTAAATTACTTAGAGACTGAAAGCTCATGGTTTTGGTCCCTAAGTTTCTAAGCTATGGTTTATGCCTAATTGTTGGTTGTTTGGGGGTTTATGTTTATGTTTGTGAAGAAATTCTAACTAGTCCATTTGGTCTATCTCTCAGGTACTATGGGAATGAAAGGCAAGGCCAAGATCATGGTTGACAATGAAGCTGACTCTGACATCGAATTCAGTGACACCCTACAAGCTAAGTATAATCCTACTTTTGGACTAGTTGATGAGCGTGAGGGGTTGTTGTATGCACGGTTCTCTAAGCAGGACCTTGCAACTCGAGTCATTGTTGATCAGTCATACCTAGCATCTATAGGTTTGGAAAAGGATTTCAATGAAATCCTAAAATTCCAAGGTTGGTATAAACTGGCCACAAAAAGGACCCTAGTGTATCATAACTTCACTATGGAATTTCTGACCACCTTGAAAAAGGAACCGCCCATAGAAACAGGAAAGTACTCTTTCAGACTGAATGGTAGACCCTATCGTCTCAGTGACACTGTGATAGCATCTTTAATGGGAGTCTATAACCACCCAGAGGCAGTCTCGGGTTTTGAGGAACCCATAATACCAGATGATGCCTGGCTCCAACTAACAGGCTCATCAGACTATGACTCCCGCACTGCTAGCCCGGTCGCTCTCTTAGACCCATTGTTAAACCTTATACACAAGTTTGTGGCTCACAACTTGCTAGGAAAAAATGAGAGCAATAAGGTCTCGAGCACGCGGATCACTTGGTCTTGGACATTTGGTAACCAACTTCCTTGATAACCAATTCAAAAATTTGAAAATCAACGAAGATGGTTTCCACCCACCTTGCTTAACTCCACATTTTTGGGAAGGTCTACTTTTCATGCAGTTTTAAATAGGGACCCATCTAGAGGAGCAAGCTCAAGCGGGAGAGCAAGAAAATGGGTAAGAAACCCACCACGACAAAGAGAGAGAAAGCACGACGAACCTGAGGGAGAAGAAGCTGTAGAAGCAGATGACCAAACAGAACACCAAGAGCCGGGGACGGAGGCCCAATTCCAAGCCATCAACACCATGATGGCAGAGATGAGAGACCTTAACCTTTGGACCTTCGATACTGTTCAACAAATGGACCAACGGTTCACTAACTTCGAGCAGAACATGGACCGGAGACTCACAGGCCTTGAATATATAGCGGCAGATTACTGTGAGCGCTACAACATGCCGTGGCCACCTCCCCCGGCCGATCAGTAAGTTGTCTTCTCCACCCTAACTTTTTACACTTGTTCTTTATGGTTTGTGATGCAATGTTGGAACTTATTGCATATTTTTAGTGTGAGGAGGAGGGGTAGACAAACTTACAAAAATTGTACAATTTTTAAATTTTTGTTGCGTCGTGTCTAGTTTAGTTTGGCGTTTTCGGATTTTATTTATGTTTTTGCATGTTTAGGACCTAAAACCGTGAACCTCCTTCGAATCTAAACTTCGTTATTTGTCCTTGAGGGCTGAGAACCGAATCCAAGATTGCATGACAACTAGTTTAGGTGTAGGACACAATCCTTGTATCTGTAAAAGCATGAGCTAAAGTTTGCATTTAGACCCTACTTTTGAAGAAATGCTAAAATCATTACTTAGGTAGATAACTTAAGAATTGAAGGCATGTGATGTTAAAATTGAGTTTGGGGAGAACTAGTAAACAAAAAATTGAAACCCAAGAATTGTGAGTTGAATTTGAGCCTAAGAGCGAACATCAAAAAGCTCTTTTTCTTGACATTTTTTGTGTGAATGCTTTGACTTGTGGAAAGATTACAGATTTTGCACCTAATACTAAGTTGAACCTACATGCAATGATTTGAGATGATAGACGATGAAATCAGCCTCATTAGAATTAACCCTTTTATTTACCTTATTTTCTCTTTTTCATCCACTCTAGGAAGCCCCTTTGAGCCTATATTTTTGTAGTTTGTAGATTTTTCTTTCGTCCTAACCCAGTTTTTGCAAAGCTCGCATTGAGCCTTTGTTTTCTTCTAGCGCTTTATCTTTGTTTATGGCATCATAGTAGTAAGCCAAAAGGCTAAGAAGTGAATGAGCATCACTATCCAAAAAAGAAAAAAAAAAGAAGAAAAGAGAAAAGAGAAAAAGAAAAACAGAAAAAGAAAAGAAAAGAGACGAATAAAAAGGGAGAACTTCATTCCCTAGTTCTTGAAATCAAAACGTCTCAAAGAAAAAAAAAATATAACGAATAAAAAGCTCAATCACTTCATATTTGCTAAAAGCCATTTTAAACTTTGTTTTTCTAGCGCTAGAACTACTAACCCTTGTTGTACAGTTAACCCTCTAACCACATTACAACCCCAATTCGAGGCTGTTTTTGATATCATCGGAGTCATATAGCATAGTAGAGGAACTCAGATGAACGTGCAAAGTCAACGTAATCCTAAGCAAGAACATAAGCCGAGAGTAAACACTTTAGCCACCAAAATTGTGTGAAATGAGTGAACTACCAATGGTGAGGTGTTTTACTTAGCGATCCCCTTAAGCTCGTTTAATTGAACATGTGTCCTTTTTCTTAAAACATATGACCTATGATAATTGAAATGCGGCTTTTGGATATCGTGTCTCTACTTTGTATTTTCGAATGCATGTAATTACAGATGCTCGAAATTGTGTCAAGCACCTAGTCAAACCGGGAGGTTTTCTAGCTTGCTCGTGATTGCGGGTTTAGTTTTTTAGTTTACTTGGGGACAAGTAAAGTTTTAAGTGCGAGGAGGTTTGATAGGGGTCAAAAACCCCTATCTTTGGGTACGGTTTTAGGACGGTTTTTAGTGTTATTTCATAAATAAACGAGCAATTCTCGCATTTATATGCCTTTGTGTGAGTTAATTAGTAATTGGAAATGTTTTATTAACTTTTTTTTGTTTAGGCTCGTTTTCTGATCATTTTAGGCAAATAAGGGCAAAATGGAATTGTAGACACCGAGTCGGAGGACCTGTGATGAAAACCTGGAAACAGGACGGTTGAAGCAATTGATTCCGGAAGTTTTTGAAAAAAAAAAAAAACCAACAAAAAATATATAAAGAGTAATAAGTACATAATAAGGAAGAAAGAGTTACTGCGAGCCGCTGTCGCCAATGGGGTGGCTCGCGAATGCTTAGCGGCATGGTGCGAGTGCTTAGCGGCATCCGACGCGCGGTCGACCACAGTCGGACGCCCGCTCGGCGGCGCGAGGCGCGCGCTCGACGTCCGTCGGATGCACGTATCCAACAACAAGTGGCACGCGCTCGACGTCCGAGCGATGCACGGGCCCGATGGCGCGGGGCGCGCTCTCGTCGGCCACAGGGCGTGAGCGCCCGGCAGCACGGAACGCGCGTTCGGCGGCCGCGACGCGTGGGCGCCCGACGGCACGGGACGCACGCTCGACGGCCGCGGGGCGTGCGCGCCCGGCGGCTCGATACGCACCCCGGTGGCCGTTGGGCGAGCGCCCCACCAACGTTGGGCGCTCGCCCAACGCTGTTGGGCGGCCGCCCAACCCTCTTGGGCGACGCCCGATTTTTTTCGGACGTCGCCCATTTCACCGGGGATCTGTTTGCCTATAAAAGGCACGGATCCCCATGCATTGAAGAAGAGGGAGGAGAATTTTTGGAGCTTTCTCACTCTAAACATTTTTAGAGAGAGAAAGTCAATTTTTTGGAGAAAATATTTTTTTTTCCCAAAAAAAAAAAAAAGGGCGGCCCGGTCGCATTACGCGTCCCCGCTGAGCGAGGGTCCGGGGAGGGGTCCCACCACAAGGGTGTATTGGGGGCAAGCCTTCCCTTGCCAATTTAATTGACAAGAGAAAAAATCCAAATTTTCCAAAGTTAAATTTTTACTAAAAAAAACACAAAAACCGGAAAATCACGACTCGTGGAATCAATCGGCTTCGACTGTCAGATACCGAATTTAAGGTATTATCCGAGGACTAGACTCTTTTATTTTATTTAATTTATTCATTTCCTTTATTTTTATGTTATAGTTTTTTATTTATTTAGTTATTCTTTTATTTTATCACGTTTTATTTAATTTGGCATATTTATTTAATTTTCGTCTCGTGTTGAATAAAATTCGGTTTTGCTTTAAAATAAAAAACCTCGTTTTGATATCCCAATACGAACCGTGATCCGATAAAAAGGTAGTTCGGGTGTTAAAAACGTTGTAATTATAAGTTTTAATTTAAAAGAATTTCCGAATAATGTTTTAAAATAAAAACGTCATTTTAGGAACTTCCGTTATTGACTATGATCCATTTTTTGTAGTTCGGAAATCCAAAACGATTGAATTAGACTTAATTTAAAGCTTTTGAATAAATCTGGAAACAGTTGGAGTAGTTCTGTAATTTTCCGTTTCTGTCACTAATTGCTGTTTACCGACGGATTTTCCATCGGTAAATCTGCTGGAATGTAAAAAATGCTGTTTTGGTCCTTCCTTCTTAACTTTTGAGCTTTTGATCCTTTATATATATATGTATAATTATGTAATATATGTTTTCAAATTATTTTTTTTAGACATTTGGTATATATAATTATTTAGGATGTTTGTATATCATTTTTTATTTTATTTTTAAATATAAGTATATGTATATATATCTTTTCTTTTCTTTTTCCTTTACTTAAATGGTAATTAATCTCATTTTAAAAGAATATTTACTTGGGGTTTTGGGAGTGATTTATTAGTGGATAAATATGTATTATTTTTGACATTTAAAATTACATTAGTTATGTATATATATATAGTTTTGGGATATTTGGATTATATTAGTTATTATTGAATAAAACTATTTTGGGGATAAATGTTATTTTCTTATCTAGGAGTTTTATTTACTATTTTCACATGTTTAAAGTATGAATGTATTATATTTAGTATTTTCATATATGTATTATATAATCTCTTTTCATTAACTTTTTGGCTTATATTATTTTCTTTGTTCTTTTGGGCCATTTAGGGGTCCATGTTTCAAATGGGCTTTATTTGGGAGTGAATTTTGGTTTAAATATGTTTATTATTGTAATTATGACTAGTAGAGAATCCATTAAGGAAAAGGGAAAAATAAATCACAAAAAGAGTTTTCAATTTAATTATTTAAACTAATGAATTTTTAGAGGTTCCTAATGTAAATAAATAGAGTTTTCTTGACATTTCAAATCGTTTCTCAAAACACCACGTTTTAAAACCTTAATCTGTTCCAACGACGGATTAAGCGAACATTGTAATTAAAATCGTTTTCTTTGTGAATAATAGAGTTTTGAATCATTTTCTTAAAGGATTTGTACAAAATAAAATTGACTTGTATGTTTAACCACGTTTTCTTATTAAAGGTTTTTATCTCAACGTTTTCAAACACTCGAGTCGTTCCAACGGCGATTCGGGTGAACTTCATCAGACGGGGTTTTAAAGTGCACCTAAATCGTTCCAACGGCGATTAAGGTGCGAACCATGTAAATAAATTCGTTTTGGGGAAATAAGTTAACATAGAATTAACACGCAACACGACATGTAAATCACGTTGTAACTAAATCACTTCTTTCTTCCCCCCTCTCTTTGTATGTATATTGAACTGATGTAAATGGGTGATTCTTTACTAATGTGGCTTTTCAATAATATATGCTCAAAACGGTTTCTAAAAAGAGAAAGAAAAGGTTTCAAATGAACTTTAAACTTAAAGAAGTATACGATTAGTCCGTTATCGCCTAACATGCTGAGTAGGAGGCCGATGGTTCATAACCGGGCGATGTCGGGGTGCCTAGTAGCCTTTCTCCGGAAAGGAGCTAGCCTTCTCGGCTCGTACCTAAGTTTCCCGAACCCACACCGGTCTCCCACAAGGGATCGGTGTTCATTTTTCCATTCGTGGGTGGCGACTCTTCCATATCTCCGAGCTCCGGTCCTGCCGAGCAGCTTGATTCCACGATTGGTTGCTTTCGGCGCCAATCACCGTTTACGTCGCCATGAGGTTTTCCACCCCCCGGTCCGTCCGGGAGATTAGGCCGCGGCACCTCGTCTAACAAGTGGCGACTCTGCTGGGGAAGCGAGAAATTTGATTCCGGAAGGCGTGTATTAAGCTCTTAATGAGGACGGGTCGTATTATTTCTTTTCGTATGCATTCATGTGCATTATTGCAAACCTTTTGGGTAATTTCCGCGAAACCTCTAGCGAGAGTCCATTCGTCGCTCGAAAGAGGCTAGTGTAAGTTCCCCCTTACAGTAAGGCGCCAAAGGGTCCCCATCCATTCGTTAGGGGCGAATTTGTGCGGTCCTGTGAGGTCCCGCGCTCAGCCGTGTCAGCATATAGTAGCCTTAGAAGTTTCCATAGGATTACCCGTTACTATTTTTGATGTGATAAATGAATCGGTTCGTGTTTTCAAATCGCCATGATACGTGTCTAAATCCTAAAGTATGTAAAGAAAATGAAACGATGCGTTAATATATACTGGTGAATCGACGTACTAATCACCCTAAAACATCGAAACGATTTGAACTAAAGACGACTTAGTCATCTCATATGAATGAACATGTGCGGCCCACCTTGTCCCTTTCGGTGTCCCGACGAAGGCACATGTTCAGGAAATGCGTTATGACGTAAGCACGTATTAGTATAAATTGGTTTGGTGTTAAGGATAGTTATATCTCGATTCAAAAGACTATATTAACAGTAGCCGTTATTCACATTCTTTAAATAGATTAGGATAGAATGAGATCATAACGAAACGAAAACGAAGAACATTTCTGTTTCGAATGACCCTGGTATAACGTGAAAAGTTTCGCACAAGTAGCCCGTCCCTTCCGAATAAAAGACGAGCTTTTACGTTATGCCTCGTGTCGTTCTTAAGAGAAATGGACGTGCCCGCGGAAGTGACTGAGAAAAGAAAAGCGAAAAATGAACTAAAAGACCAAAATCATTCCGAATCTACGATATATATCGATCCCGAGAGTAGTTAAAGAAAATAAACCAGTATCATTGAATACGTGCCTCGAACAAGTATACACGCTGTTTAAAATCACGAAGCCGGATCAAACCAAACCATATAATCGCGCCATATGGACGAGACTGCGGGTTTTAACTAGCGACTCGATCATTTCGACCGTTACCAAAACTGTAAGAAATATGGCCCGATGTACGTGTTTGCTTAATTCGCGCCCAAATGAAAAAGAACGGTGAAATCCTTGCTTCGAACAAACACGCGATTCAACGAAAGGTTGATTTTCTATAACCACACTAAGATGATATATCCCGTGGATTGGGAAGAACAACGAATTGTTATTAGCCGAAAGATTACCGTGCGCT
Organism: Euphorbia lathyris; assembly: GCF_963576675.1. Classification (NCBI taxonomy): domain Eukaryota; kingdom Viridiplantae; phylum Streptophyta; class Magnoliopsida; order Malpighiales; family Euphorbiaceae; genus Euphorbia; species Euphorbia lathyris. The sequence goes on along the minus strand of NC_088918.1, from coordinate 20,217,296 downwards.
CAAATAAGACTCAACGTCTTTTCACGTAGCAAAAACGAACAAACGGATCATCGACGCTAAGAACAAACACGTTACGCGATGAGTCCGTTCCCTAAAATAAAATCCAAAAGTGATTTCATCACTAAATAAACGCATGGTTACGTCTCTCGATAGATCCAAAAGATCCTGTTATAATCCAAAAATCGAGACACGAATACACGTGAATAAAAAGGGAACGAGTCATGGACGATAACGAACGATTGGACTAGAAGAATAACTCGTACCACGTCTAAAAACTGAGATGCGCTCAAAGGGAGTCAAAACCCGAATTAATGCGTCTCGCGAAAGGACAAAAGACGAGTTATTCCGAAAGGACAATCCAACTTGGTCGATTTCTTAGTCACTGAACGTTGATACGTCAAAACGAACTGTATTGTCTGGTGAATGATTTACTTTTCCGCAATAATCGACGGCATCACGCGTCCCCTAGACCGCAATGTGAGCCCAAAACCAAAATCCTAGGAAAGAGACCTGGACCAACGAGTGTGTGGAGGAATAAGGGTGGAAGAGAGATGTTGTGATACGTGTAATTAGACTAACGTTTGTTCTTCTTATCTTATATATCCGTAAATAAATAAACGCACACACCACGAATCATGCATATAAAATCATGCATACATACTAATGGATACCGTTCGCGCAGACGTCATCATTAAGCGGTTGTGGTTTCGCGAGAGTAATTGGCTTGTCAGACAGTTTGATCAGCTACGAGTAGACAATTCTGAATCAGTAGTTGTGGCTTCTGAATCATCTTCTTCTGGGTATACTCAGTCCTCCGTCAGTATGTCTGCGACCAACGAAAAAGTGGCTGAATTGGAAAACTCTGTGAACAATATCAATGATCAGCTGGCTGCGATCTTGGCCCAGCTGGCTGAGCTAGCACTGAAGGACAACAAGAGTGGTAGTAAGCGTGCTGAGAATGAGGTGAACGATGGCCCTCGCTTTGGGAATGAAGAGGATTATCAGGATTATATCCGAAAACAGCTGGAAAAAGAGAAAGCTAAGGAAGAGGAGTGGAAGCAACACATCACGCAGGAAGTGCAGGACTTGCGCGGAGGAAGTTCCGGAAGTCAGGACTTTTATAACTTGAAGAATTGTTTATCGGCAACAGCTTTGCCTTTGAAATTTCGGCTCCCTGACATGAAAAAGTTCGATGGAACTGGAGATCCCACCGCTCACATGAATCAGTATGTTGCTGTGATGAAGCACACGATCCTGACTGAGGATCAAGTCCTAGGGCTATTTAACACTTACCTAGAGGGGGCTGCCCTCACATGGTTTCATGCATTGCCGATGGTAACAAAGAGGGATTGGAAGGAATTAGCAAAGTCATTTATCGCTCAGTATAGCTTTAACACCATGCTTGAGGTCACTTTGAAAGAGTTAGAGAGCACTAAGCAACAGGCTGGGGAATCCTTTTCCGATTTTGTGAAAAGATGGAGGGCTAAGGCTGCAGTTATGAAACAGAAACCGCTTGAGCAGGATCAGATCCGAATGGTGATTGGCAACACGTTGTCGTATATTAAGAATGAGTTGCGGTATATGCCGTTTACCGATTTCAATCAGATGTATAGTTGTGCCTTGACCGTCGAGGGGGATGGGGAGCCAAAGAAAGCTTATACCAACTGGACGAAGTCTGGATATAGTGCCGGAGGGCCCAGTGCGACTACGGAATCCGCAGCAGTGAAAGTGCTTGATCTTAATGCTATTGAAAAGAGGCGGTTCGCCAAGTTTGATCAGACCTACGCAAAGGTTTTTGAGCGTCTGCAGAAAAAGGGATTGTTGAAAGCCCTTACCCCATATAACAAAGCTCCACCTACTCCGCAGATACAGGCTAGAGGGTATTGCGAATTCCACAGCAGTTATGGGCATACAATTGAGAATTGCGAGAGGCTGAAACACGAAATCCAAGATTTAATCGAGGAGAAGAAGATAGCTGATCCTTCGTCAGCAAACCCTTCCGTTAGGCGCAATCCATTGCCTAATCATAGGGTGAGCATGATCGGAGTTGGTCTGACAGAGGGTGTAGTGATGGAATCCTTCGAGGAGAATGTAGAGGAGTTGTTGGACTCCGACGAAAAGAATAATGTGGGAAATGGTCTATATGTGTCCTTCCTTGGCGAAGAACAAGAGGATGAACCGATGGGAGAGGGATCGGATGGTGGAGCACCGTATGACGAGGATAGTGCTGAAGAGACCGGAGAAGGGTCGTCTCGGACTATTGTGCCTGATTTGGGTCTGTTTAGTGGAGGAAGAAATCCCGAGGTACACTTGCGTGAATATATGCACGACATGTTTATTGAATCCTTCGGAGTGGATGAAATTGCCCAGTGGTTCCACCATTCGCTGGTAGGCGAGCCTTTGGAATGGTTCCACTCATTACCCGACTCTTGCAAGCATGATTGGGATCAATTATCAGATTTATTCTTGGAAAAATACCAACGAGCTAAGGATAGAACTGCGGAGCGCTTCGCAATGCAGATTGGACCTATCAAGCGTCCGTTGCCGAGGGTTAGCAAATATAATGGCAACAAGGACCCTATGGAGCACCTTCACTTCTACTTATCGGCAATGGCGCCCTTGGGTTTTAAAGAAGAAGAGATTACTAGCTTGTTTTGTAATTCGTTGATGGGTGAACCGTTAATGTGGTACATGTCGTTGCCGATGTATGTTAAGACCGATTGGGCGGCAATGACGAAAAGATTTATCAAGGAGTATACAGTATGGATGCTGGCAGGGCAAACCCCGGATTCCCCGTCTTACCAAACACCGGATGCGGTGTTAGCGATGCCTAGGTATGGTGGATACCAGGATCCTGTTAAGCATGCGAGGTTATTCTGTAATCATATGTATGACGCCGGATTTCCGCAGTGTGAGTTACATGAACATTTTCTGGAAACCTTAATGGGAGAAGCCTTGTTGTGGCATCAAGGCCTATCAAAGGAGGAAATGGGTCATTGGGTACCGCTCAGAAGTGCCTTTGTGGCAAGGTATGAGATGTATATTCCGTGGACAGGATCCCTAGAAGATCTGGATAGGATTAGATAATTCCCCGAGGAACCGTTTGTGGATTATGCTAGGAGGTGGAGGCACCGTTACGAGCAGTGTCACGAAACAATGAGCAATAAAGTGCAACTTATGTGCATACAACGAGGTGCTATTCCGTTGGCCGCAAGAAGAATGAGCAGAGTGTCCCTCCGTGATTATGATGAGTTGATAGGTTGGGCTTTGTATGGATCAGCGGATCCCTTTTATTTGAATCCGAACGTTCCTCACGTCATGGATTTAATGATTGTGGACATTTGGGAGAGTTCTTCGGACGAGGAAGATGCCAATCGGAGGATTCCTATTAACATTTGGGACGAATCGGATGATGAGCCGGAAATTGCCGTAATGACAAGATCAGGTCGAGTGGCCGAGGGAAAGGCACCTATGGTAGAGACTGAGATAGGGGAAGGGTCGGCTCCTAAGCCCGATGATCAAGTTCTTGAACAATTGAAGAAGACACAAGCTAAGTCCACAGTCTGGGAAGTGTTATGCCATTCCAAATACCATCGGGAAAATTTGATGAAAGAGTTGCAGAATCTGGTTATTTCCACCGATACTGAGCCGGCAGCGCTAGTAGGAGCAATTATGGCTCGAAAGAAAACTGAAATCACATTTACCGATGAGGACCTCCCAGAAGAGGGGAAGGCTCACAATAAGCCTTTGTACATCCGAGCAGAAATCAACGGGAAGAAGACTAGCTGTGTGATGGTCGATGATGGATCGGCTATTAATGTTTGTCCGTTGAAACTGTTGTCGAAGTTGGGAGTTGAGAGAGGAGACTTGACAGCCTCTGAAACTGTGATTAGAGCACATGATGACAGCCGTAGGCATATTGAAGGAGTCTTCAAGGCCAAGTTGAAAGTGGGGCCACATGAGGAAGAAACTGAGTTCACAGTGCTGGATATCCCGGTAACCTTTGCCGTATTATTGGGACGCCCATGGTTCCATAAGTTGGGAGGTGTGCCCTCCACGCTCCATCAAATGATCAAATTCCCCTTTGGGGAGGAGATAGTGACAATTAGAGCTGAGAAATTGAGCTCAGTGGTAGCATTGGGAATTGAGCCTCAGCTTTTCTCCGGATTCCAAGTCTCCGGGATTTACGAGTCAAGCATGACCACCGATGTGGTGAAGATGATGAAGGGAGGTTTCATCCCAGGAATGGGCTTAGGAGCACACCATCAGGGGTTGCCAGAATTTCCGGACTTTAAGAGTCAGAAAACCCGGAGGGGTTTGGGATATGAGCAAGGAGGTCCGTCCAATGCAAGTAGTGAAGGAAAGGTGGGCCTGAAGAAGTACTTCGTGAATGAGGGGCATGGAAAGGTTTATCCAGGAACCCCCGAGTCATGGACTAGCACATAAGGGAAGATTCTGCCGGGGTTCGAAATCTTCAATGATGTTGCCGACTAGGGCAAAGGAAAGGTGAGCTGCTTTATCGAGGAGATTATGATGCTAGACTTGAATGCCGAGGAGCAAGTCATCACCATTGAAGCGACTGCAGAAGCGGCGAGTAAACCCAGTACCTCCAAATCATATGAGAAGCCCGAGAACCTTGATGATGAAAATTGTATTACTGCTTTGTTTGAATCAGACGATGTAATCACCAATACTATCAATGAAATGAATTCTGATTTTGCTTACTTGCTTGATGTTGATCGTGATCATTCCATGCATTCTCATTCATATAACATGCCTACATTTGAAATCAATGCAATAGAAATGTCAACTTTCAATCTTGGCACGGATGAAAATCCTAAACTTATACAAATTGCTCAAGAATTAACTATTGAAGAGAGGAAAGAATTCGAGAGAATAATTAAAAAATACGAAATAGTGTTTGCATGGACATACGAAGACATGCCTGGAATTGATCAATCAATCGTAACTCACCGCATTCCGACTTACCCCGAAGCAAAGCCCGTAAAGCAGAAGCTCCGACGCATGAGATCGGAATGGGCAGATAAGATCAGAGAAGAAGTGAAGAAGCAGTTAGAAGCAGGGTTCATCGAAGTAATCGACTATCCCCCTTGGGTCGCAAATGTGGTGCCCATCGCAAAGAAGGACGGCAAAGTGAGGATGTGCGTTGATTATAGAGATCTTAACAAAGCGTGCCCGAAAGATGAATTCGCATTGCCTCATATTGACGTATTGATCGATAGTGCAGCATCAAGTGTCCTACACACGAATGTGGACGGTTTCATGGGCTACATGCAAGTTCAGATGGCCGAAAAACACAAAGCAAAAACCTCGTTCACAACTGAGTGGGGGACATACTGTTACAGGGTAATGCCGTTTGGTTTGAAAAATTCCGGGGCAACTTACCAGCGAATGGCCACAGCATTGTTCCATGATATGATACACAAGGAGGTAGAAGTTTATATGGATGACATGATGGTCAAATCAGAGACAAGAGAGGGGCATTTTGCCGCGCTCGAGAAGTTTTTGGCCCGAATTGCAGAATTCAAGCTAAGGTTAAATCCGAAGAAGTGCTTTTTCAGCGTTTCGTCAGGGAAAATCTTAGGCTACGTAATCGGAAATAAGGGAATCGAGGTAGATCCCGATAAAGTGAAGGCTATACAGGAAATGCCGGCGCCGAAGAATGAGAAAGAAGTGAGAGGGTTTCTGGGGCAGGTTCAGTATATCAGTCGGTTCATAGCGAGACTCACCGCAATCTGCGAGCCAATCTTTAAGTTGTTAAGGAAAGACCAACCCACGATCTGGAATGATAAGTGTCAGCAAGCTTTGGAGAGCGTCCGGAACTATTTGTCTAATCCGCCAGTGCTGAGACCGCCTAAACTAGGAAAGCCGCTTCTCCTCTACGTAGCGATCAAGGAGCGATCTATTGGGGCAATGCTGGCCCAAGAGGGAGACACCGGTGTGGAGCACGCGGTGTATTATCTGAGTAAGAAATTCCTGGAGTACGAGCTCAAGTACAACATGATCGAAAAGACATGTGTGGCAGTAGTATGGCTAACGAAGAAACTACGACATTATTTTCAATCATATAAAGTGATCATCATTTCTCGGATGGACCCCGTGAAGTATCTGTACCGAACTCCGTCTTTGACAGGGAAGTTAGCCCGATGGTTACTGCTTTTATCCGAGTTTGACATTGAATATGTAACGAAGAAGGTTATCAAAGGGAGGGCCGTGGCAGAGTTTCTGGCCAACCAACCCCTGAATGCAGAAGAGGAAGAGATAAGTTATGATTTCCCCGATGAATACTTAAACGCAATCGAAGTTATACCGTGGAAAATGTTCTTCGACGGAGCAGTTAATTCGAATGGAGCTGGAGTAGGAGTACTACTTACCTCACCGGAAGGAGAAAGAATCCTGATGGCAAAGAATTTATCCTTCCCTATCACCAATAATATGGCCGAATATGAAGCGTGCATTTATGGTTTAGAGTCATTAGCAGCACTGGGAGCATCATATGTCAAAATTTGGGGTGACTCAAAGTTGATCATCGAACAGGCACAAGGAAATTGGGAAGTAAGGGAAGAAAGGCTACGTCTATATCTAGATCAGCTAGAAGGATTAGCTCAAAGATTCAAGGAATGTCGGTTCTATCATATTCCTCGAGCACAGAACCAGGCAGCGGATGCCTTGGCCACTTTGGTGTCAGTTTGGGACAATCCCCGGAACCTTGCCTCGAAACCATTGGTATTGAGGAGATCTCACAAACCATGCTACGAAGACGTAATGCTGTTAGGGGCAGATGAAAAACTGTGGTATTTCGATATCATGAACTTCATGAAGAGTGGAACATATCCGGCAGAATCAGAACCTAGGGACCAAGCTGTGATTAGAAGGTTAGCTCGGCAGTTCGTCATCCACAATGACTTGCTTTACAAAAGGCACATCGATGGGTTACAACTAAGATGCTTGGATGCGGGAGAAGCCAGCGAGGCAATGGAATCAGTACATTCAGGAATTTGTGGGGGCCATATGGGAGGAGTAGTGCTAGCCAAGAAAATCATCAGACAAGGCTTCTATTGGCTCACCATGGAAAGAGATTGTGACGAGTATGCTAAGAAATGCCACGATTGTCGAATCCACGGCGATTGCAGTCATCTTCCAGCCATGGAATTACATGTGTTAGCACCTATTTGGCCATTCGCTGCTTGGGGCATTGACATCATTGGCGAGGTAAGGCCTAATGCTTCGAATGGACACAAGTTTATTGCAGTCGCCATCGATTATTTCACCAAGTGGGTAGAGGCAGAGTCGTTTAGCAAATTGGGATCCAAGCAGATGAGAAAGTTTATTGAGAAACACTTGATCACCAGGTTCGGAGTGCCTCATCACATGATTACGGATAATGGGGTCTAGTTTCAGGGAGAAGTAAGGAGTCTCTTCCGAGAATATGGCATTGAACATCACAGGTCTTCTCCGTACCGTCCACAGGCTAATGGAGCAGTAGAAGCAGCTAATAAGAACCTTAAGAGGATTCTCGTAAAAACGGTGGAATCACATCGGAATTGGCATGAGCAGCTCCCACTCGCATTATGGGCTTATCGCACGACAGTTATAACCTCAACTGGGGCAACACCATTCTCCTTGGTATACGGAACAAAAGCAGTTCTCCCAATTGAGATCGAAAAGCGATCGTTGAGAATCGCGGTGGAAGCAGAAATCCCCGAGACGGAATGGGTGAAGAGGCGATGTGAGAAGTTGGCTCTAGTTGACGAGAAAAGGATGGAAGCCCTTTACCATGTACAGTTATATCAAAGAAGGATGGCTCGAGCTTTCAATAAAAAAGTTAAGACCAGCCCTATCAAAGAAGGAGATTTGGTACTGAAACAGATCCGGGTGACGCATACCGACCCTAGGGGCAAGTTTAAACCTAACTGGGAAGGGCCATTCGTCGTGAAGAAGATACTAAGCAAAGGAGCGGTGAAGTTAACTACTATGGACGGCATGGAATTCTCCGAACCTACCAACCTGGATAGGCTTAAGAAATACTTTTCGTAAAAAAAAAGAAAAAGAAAAATTCCTGATAGGTTGAAAACCCGCAAAGGGCGGCCTATGCAACAATAAGGGACATCCCAGTGGGTGAAAACCCGAAAGGGCACTCATTTGAAAATTCCGGGATAGTAAAAGGAGAGGAGAAAAATCGCCGGGATCCGAAAACCGAAAGGCGGGTCCTGGTAACAATAGTTATAACTTGAGCAATTACAAAAACAATGTATAAGAGGCTAAGTATTTCTGTTGTTTGTAAATAAATAAAGGTATGAATATATTTGACGAGAATGATTGGAATCATCATAATCTACTGAATGCATGGTAATATGAATCATGAGTTATACATTTCCTACCTTACTTTTCACAATAAAAAAACCTACCTGCTATCCACCCCACTCCCTATACATCAGCTATACATCGGGGTAACTTTAAATGAAAACTACAAAGCAATACATAATGAGCCTAATATGGAGGGAAGTCCCAGTAGGCCTCAAACTCCCTCAAATGCGATGCCCGCTCCGCAGATAAGGTCTCCTCGGCAACTCGGAGTCTTTCCTCGGCAACTCGTGCTCTCTCCTCGGCAGCTAGGCGTCCAATCGTCTCATCGTGCGCTCTCTCCTCAACGGCAAGGCGACCCTCGGTCTCCCTCCGCATCACCCCCGACCAGTGGTCGTTCCGCTCTTGGTACACCTGGCCAACCCTGGCGTCAGCCTCTCGCACCGACTCACTCTGTCTCTGCTCATGGGCATGAAGATCGCTCTAAAAAAAAGGAAAAACATATGAAAAAACAAAAAAGAAGCAGCATAGGCAAGAACAGAAATCATACATACATGCATGCATTCCACTACACTAAAATAAAGTAAAGATACATACCAGGTGATCGGCGCAACACAAGCTGAGGCGGTCTCGGAGGTAACCGGACAGTCCCACATAATCTGTACAAGTCTCTCTCGTAGTCAGAGAAGCGTCTGAAGGGTCAAATAGTACCCTCGGTGTGAAGACAGAAGGAGCCATCTCGACACCCGCATAGGCTGCCCCGGACTCATCACAACAAACGGTGGTAAAATCTCTCCCGTAGTCCGGTACAGGCACACCTAAGGAGGACCTCTCCGGTCGGGCGGCGCTGGAGGACTCGCCGATATAGTAGGGTGGCTCGTCTGCAGATGTCTGAGCTCGAGTGCCGTCAAAGAAGTCCGACAGATGAGCGCTCCTCCAGGACCCCTCCTGCAAATGAAAACATGATAAATACCGCTAACCATCTCATGGATAAAGGTAAATAGGCTGAACCACTCACCGGGACCTCCTCCTACCCGAAGACTGCCGCGACAGCCTCCCGTGAAAATACGTCTGCCACCGGATCCACCTCCATCACCGTCGCCGGGGCATCCCTCGCGCGCAACAGAGTCGATAGGTAGGGATCACGGCCCCCGGCATGAACCCACACCTCTCTACCGACGAACCGACGGGTCAAATCCTGACGAATGACCGACAGGGGCATGGTCCGCACCGCGAACATAGAAACGGGAATCTCGCCCGGTGACCAGTGTGCGTCACTAACCCCGGTGATGCCCTGGTCTCCCAAATACTAAGCCCGCACGCAGGGGCTGGTGAGCACGCACTGCTGCTCCTGGATCAAAGATACGTACATATAGTCGGGACCAAAGTCAAGGTTGTCCCACCTAAACTTAATCTAAAAAAAACACAAAGAGAAAGTCAGATCAATTCAAACAAGAATCTAGCACGACTAAAAGACATCTACCTGTCCCAAGGTCCGCGAGTCAATCCAGTCTAGGAGCCGCGCCACCGTCCGTCTCCTCTCTGCGCCTAGGTCAAACTCTCTCCACCGGATCATGAGAGGGAGCCTCGGTACTCGTGGCCGAGGCCGAGACTGGCTGGGAAGAATCCGCCTCTCATACGCCCAAACCTGCGGTAAAAACAAGGATTATGAGTGTGAAAGCGCGAAGAAGATAAAATGGGCGAGTCAAGGGTGCGTCACGTACCAGTAGGGCAAATGTGTAACCACCGAAGTCCTTGCGCTTTCGGCAAGTCAGATCCAAAAACTTATATAGGAAGGCTAGGCCTGCTCCCGCCCAATCATAGGATGCCGCCGCATCCAAATCACTGAGTGCCTGAATAAGACCCGCGTGTACCTTTCCGCCCTTGGTGCGGAAAATCGTCTCGCTCAGAGTATACACTAGGAAACTACGAACTGCCAAGTCAGTATCGTCCGTCTCGCAAAAATCCCGACGACTCAAAAGGCTCGCAGTAGAAACAAACTTCGCTGGAGTAGATCTGGCGCCTGGGTAGACTCCTGGCCCAAGCAAAGCAGCTAGCCTAGCGAGGTCAACCCGCGGTCGCATCATATCAAAATAAAAAGGAACTGGAGTGCTGCTCCCCCGCAGCCCTGTCAACAAAGAGAAGTCTTTAGGCGAGATAGTCATCTCCCCGAAAGAAAGATGGAAGGTGTGGGTCGAGTCAACCCACCGCTCGCATAAGGCACGCAGGCCAAAACGATCGCACACCCCGTTGGTGCGGGGCAACGCTGAAATAAAGGGCTCGAAGCCCAACTCACGCACGTGGGCTCTCACCGCAGCGCCTAGCCTAGCATACCACGTATGGATCTCGGCCGTAGTCCCGGAAATCTCGACGAACTAGAAAGAACAAGACAGGAAAATTTAAATACGATTCCTAAAGCGTATGTTTGATGAAAACGCGTTAAGACTAGGTATTCTTTCAGTCAAGATCTAACCTAGAGACATCTGGTCAATTGGGACCAACCTTCTGTAAAAATCTCTCTTTTAGGGTTGTTTATGTAAGGTTTAGTTAATTCTTTAATCTACTCTCGTCCGCATTGACAAGGAGCATGGGTTAAGTTTTTACTATTCACGTGCACTATTCACGTTTTTACTATTCACGTGCACTATTCACGTCATTACTATTCACGTGCATTAGTTAAGTTTTTACTATTCACGTTTTTTACTGTTAGCATGCATAAATTCGTAGGGTTACTACTCACATGCATATAGCGCGCGTTCTTACACAGAAATAAACAAGTGTTACTTGTAAGTGAAGAAATTCATGTTTTCTAGCTAAAGTCCTCTAAGGCAATCTAAAGGTTAGCATGCAAATCATGTTCGGATAGGAATACTAAAGTCTAGAATTTGAACCAAATGACGAAAAAGTGAGAAATTACTTACCTCGTTGCAGCGTGTCCGGCTCAGATGCGTCGTAGGGTCGTGGAAAGGGTCCACTCTATCTAGGTTCACGTAAACCTCATCCATGCCTCTCGTGCCATCGCATTCATCTAAATCCATCCCGAGAATAATCCAAATCAAAGTCTAGAGAGAGAAAGGAGAGAGAGAAGGTGTGGGGTTGAAATGAAACCCCACCACCTTATATAGGAAGAGGGAATGGCATTCCCGTAAATACTGAAAAAGGTACGATTTGACATAAAGGTAAAAAGTAAATAATTAATTACCGGGTGCACAGACCTCCGATTTGCAGTCCGTTTCAGCCTGCACTTCTCCGAGACAGCAACCAATATTGTCAAGATATGAACTCCAGACAACAGCCAATTTTTACAGAACAGTGACACCAGTCAAAATACAGACGACAGTCAACAGAAAAATAATCGTAGTCTATATCATTCCAGACTTAAACACGTTCCCATTAAATCTCCGAGACGCTAGCTCCAGTGAGAAAATACAGACAACAGTGTTGTAGAAGAATCCAGAGACGATCCTCGCTTTTGAGCCTTTTTACTCACGGTCTTAGACCGGATTTGCTTTTGAGTCATTCTACCCGCGGTCGTGGACCAGGGTCGCTTTTGAGCCATCTTACTCATGGTCGCAGACCGGAGTTGCTTTTGAGCCATTTTACCCGCGGTCGTGGACCAGGGTTGCTTTTGAGCCATTTTATCCGCGGTCGTGGACCAGGATCGCTTTTGAGCCATCTGACTCACGGTCGCAGACCGGAGTTGCTTTTGAGCCATTTTACCCGCGGTCGTGGACCAGGGTCGCTTTTGAGCCATCTAACTCACGGTCGCAGACCGGAGTTGCTTTTGAGCCATTTTACCCGCGGTCGTGGACCAGGGTCGCTTTTGAGCCATCTTACTCACGGTCGCAGACCGGAGTTGCTTTTGAGCCATTTTACCCGCGGTCGTGGACCAGGGTTGCTTTTGAGCCATTTTATCCGCGGTCGTGGACTAGGATCGCTTTTGAGCCATCTCACTCACGGTCGCAGACCGGAGTTGCTTTTGAGCCATTTTACCCGCGGTCGTGGACCAGGGTCGCTTTTGAGCCATCTGACTCACGGTCGCAGACCGGAGTTGCTTTTGAGCCATTTTACCCGCGGTCGTGGACCGGGGTCGCTTTCGAGCCATCTTACTCACAGTCGTGTACCGAAATTGCTTTTGAGCCATTCTTACACATAGTCAACGTACGCTAGATTCCGAGAAAAGAGCATCCACCGACGGCCGCTTCAGAGGCGAGGATGGAAAGAATCGGAGAACGACACCGGAACGCGCAGCGTGAAGGTCAGGTATGCTCCCTCCTACTCTTTATGTGTCTTTTACTTTTATATGTTTTACATTGCATGTGTTACGTTAGCAAAAAAAACGTTTTCAAAACACACACATCACTGTCAAAATAGAAAAGTAGGGGCAACTGTAGACACCGAGTCGGAGGACCTGTGACGAAAACCTGGAAACAGGACGGTTGAAGCAATTGATTCCGGAAGTTTTTGAAAAAAAAAAAACAACAAAAAATATATAAAGAGTAATAAGTACATAATAAGGAAGAAAGAGTTACTGTGGGCCGCTGTCGCCAATGGGGTGGCTCGCGAATGCTTAGCGGCATGGTGCGAGTGCTTAGCGGCATCCGAGGCGCGATCGACCACAGTCGGACGCCCACTCGGTGGCGCGGGGCGCGCGCTCGACGTCCGTCGGATGCACGTATCCAACCACAAGTGGCACGCGCTCGACGTCCGAGCGATGCACGGGCCCGATGGCGCGGGGCGCACTCTCGTCGGCCACAGGGCGTGAGCGCCCGGCAGCACGGAATGCGCGTTCGGCGGCCGCGACGCGTGGGCGCCCGACGGCACGGAACGGACGCTCGACGGCCGTGGGGCGTGCGCGCCCCGGTGGCCGTTGGGCGAGCGCCCCACCAACGTCGGGCGAACGCCCAACGACGGTTGGGCGCGCGCGCCCAACCTTGCGTTGGGCGATCCCCCAACGTAAGGTTGGGCGGCCGCCCAACTTGCCTTGGGCGGCCGCCCAACCCTCTTGGGCGACGCCCGATTTTTTTCGGGCGTCGCCCATTTCACCGGGGATCCGTTTGCCTGTAAAAGGCACGGATCCCCATGCATTGAAGAAGAGGGAGGAGAATTTTTGGAGCTTTCTCACTCTAAACATTTTTAGAGAGAGAAAGTCAATTTTTTGAATAAAACTATTTTGGGGATAAATGTTATTTTCTTATCTAGGAGTTTTATTTACTATTTTCACATGTTTAAAGTATAAATGTATTATATTTAGTATTTTCATATATGTATTATATAATCTCTTTTCATTAACTTTTATTTCATGTTTCCTTTTTGGATTAAAATGTATATATATATGCTTATATTATTTTCTTTGTTCTTTTGGGCCATTTAGGGGTCCATGTTTCAAATGGGCTTTATTTGGGAGTGAATTTTGGTTTAAATATGTTTATTATTGTAATTATGACTAGTAGAGAATCCATTAAGGAAAAGGGGAAAATAAATCACAAAAAGAGTTTTCAATTTAATTATTTAAACTAATGAATTTTTAGAGGTTCCTAATGTAAATAAATAGAATTTTCTTGACATTTCAAATCGTTTCTCAAAACACCACGTTTTAAAACCTTAGTCCGTTCCAACGACGGATTAAGCGAACATTGTAATTAAAATCGTTTTCTTTGTGAATAATAGAGTTTTGAATCGTTTTCTTAAAGGATTTGTACAAAATAAAATTGACTTGTATGTTTAACCACGTTTTCTTATTAAAGGTTTTTATCTCAACGTTTTCAAACACTCGAGTCGTTCCAACGGCGATTCGGGTGAACTTCATCAGACGGGGTTTTAAAGCGCACCTAAATCGTTCCAACGGCGATTAAGGTGCGAACCATGTAAATAAATTCGTTTTGGGGAAATAAGTTAGCATAGAATTAACACGCAACACGACATGTAAATCACGTTGTAACTAAATCACTTCTTTCTTCCCCCCTCTCTTTGTATGTATATTGAACTGATGTAAATGGGTGATTCTTTACTAATGTGGCTTTTCAATAATATATGCTCAAAACGGTTTCTAAAAAGAGAAAGAAAAGGTTTCAAATGAACTTTAAACTTAAAGAAATGTGGTTCGTTAACATGCTGAGTAGGAGGTCGGTGGTTCATAACCGGGCGATGTCGGGGTGCCTAGTAGTCTTTCTTCGGAAAGGAGCTAGCCTTCTCGGCTCGTACCTAAGTTTCCCGAACCCACACCGGTCTCCCGCAAAGGATCGGTGTTCATTTTCCCATTCGTGGGTGGCGACTCTTCCATATCTCCGAGCTCCGGTCCTGCCGACCAGCTTGATTCCACGATTGGTTGCTTTCGACGCCAATCACCGCTTACATCGCCATGAGGTTATCCACCCCCCGGTCCGCCCGGGAGATTAGGCCGCGGCACCTCGTCTAACAGGCATGTACGTTATAATTCTGTTATCTTCTATAGCTAATTGATCCGCCAAAATTCGCACCAAACGGAGCATTTGCGCAAAATAAGCGATTGGCGGGTCAATTTAGCCTCGAGACTAATGTTATTTGGAGGTTTTATGCATGCGCAGGGATAAATTCGGGCGAAAAATACATCGTGGAACATCGAGCAACCGTGCGGGAGCGTGCAGGGCAAAATGGCTCGTCGAACTGGCCTTTTTAGGCCAACTCGCCGAGCTGGCTATGCCAGCTCACCGAGCAGCGCGCCCTGCTCGGCGAGCTGGTGATGCGGTTTCTGGGAAACCTCACTAAGGGATAAGTGTACCCCGTCGTTATCAAGTAATAAATATCTGGTTTAAGTCCAGGTTATCGTCCACAGGATTTATTTCTGCAAGTATCAAGCTACTCGATCTCGGATGTTATCTAGGCTTAGGGGGTTTTGAGTTTGGTTTGTTTAATTAATCTACTCCTAGGTTGAATTATGCTAATCCTAGCTAAGTTATCTAATTCTAACTAAGTTATCTAGTTCTAGCTAAGTTATTCTAAACCTAACTAAGTTACTCTACCCCTAATTGATCTTTCATTAATGAAACTATTCGAAGGAACATGGTATGAACGATAATAATAAAGATAGATTATCAAGTCTATTGAATAAAAACCTAATCTGAGTCACTTGTATTCAAGGCGATTAACCCTACTTACCCTCCTGAGGTTCCTAGCACGTGATTCCCTAAGGCCGAAACTAGGTCTAAGGCTCAGTAAATTGGCGCTTAATCAACTAAGAGGTCGTCAATCTCCTAGGCTCTGACTAGGTCAGATTCAGCTCGCAATATGTGCCTACTAGATTTTGGGGCTTTTGAATGAGTTAAACCAACTGAATAAAGCGTAAGACAAAGATTAGACAATAAACATAGAACAAAACAAGAGCTAAATTATTATTAAAGGCGAAGATAATTGTCACAAGATACAATAAGTCAAGTTCGGCAACTGTATCAAAGAGTACAAACAAGGAAAGATAAAAGGAGATACAAAAATCCCTTTCAGGGAACCTGTTTACTCTGCAGCCGGCGACTTAATCTTAAGGACGGACCTTGGTAATTCCTCGGTAGAAAGCTTTGAAGGAGCTTCAATGGAGGTTGAGGAAGATGGAGAAGATGAAGAGGAATTACAAGGGGAAAGCTAAAATAATTTATAAAAACGAAAGATATTGAATTACAATGGAAAAATCCTATTTATAGACGCGTCTCGGGCCTCGTTTTGACCTATTTTTGTGTCCTAGTTGGTGTAGGAAGACGTGGGGCCGAACGTGGCTTCGTGGGGGCGGAATTGGTCTTTTTGACCAATTCCCGCAGGGCTGCTCGCCGAGCAAGGAAGGCTGCTCGGCGAGCAGGGCTGCTCGCGCCGAGCAGCCCCCTGCTCGCCGAGCAGGCCACCAGGGGCCTGCTCGACGAGCAGAAATGGCCTGTGGGGCCCTGCTCGCCGAGCGTTTTCGCCCGAAGCGTGCTCGATCCAAGCTTGATGAGTTCCGCGCCCTATTTCGTCCGACTTCACACCTGCACACGCATAAAAACTCCGGAAAACATTAGTCCAAAAGCCAAATTGATCCGTCAATCGCTTATTTTGAGCAAACGCTTCGTTTGGTGTGACTTTTGACGGACCAATTAGCTTCAAAAGATAACGGAATTCTAATATGCATGCTATTTCGGCCGTATTTGCCTAAATTGATCATAAAACGAGCCTAAACGACAAAAAGTAAATAAAATGTTTCCAATTTATAACTAACTCACACAAAAGCATTTAAATGCGAGAATTGCTTGCTTATTAACCAAATAACTCTAAAAACCGTCCTAAAACCGTACCCAAAGATAGGGGTTTTTGACCCCTATCAGCTGGCCTGCGGGAATTGGTCAAAAAAGCCAGTTTTGACCCCACGACTCCACGACCGGTCCCACGACTTTCCACCTGCACAAGGACATGAAATAGGTCAAAAGAGGGTCAGAGCTACAACTATAAATAGAACTTTTCCATTGTAAATATCTTTCATGATTGTAATTTACTTTAGCTTTCCCCTTGAAATTCCTCTCCATCTCCTCCATCTTCTTCAACCTCCATTGAAGCTCCTTCAAAGCTGTTCTCCGAGGAATATTCAAGGTCCGTCCTTAAGACCTAGGAAGCCGACTGCAGAGTAGACAGGTTCCCTGAAAGGGATTTTCGTATCTCCTTTTATCTTTCCTTGTTTGTACTCTTTGATACAGTCCATGAATCCTAGGCTAATTGTATCCTGTGACATTGTTCTTCGCCTTTAATAATATTTTAGCTCTTGTTTATTCTATGATTATTTGTTTAATCTTTGTCTTACGCTTTATTCAATTGGTTTAACTTATTCAAAAGCCCCAAAATCGAGTAAGCACATATTGTGAGTTGAATCTGACCTAGTCAGAGCCTAGGAGATTGACGACCTCTTAGTTGATTAAGCCCAAATTGCTGAACCTTAGACCTAGTTTCGGCCTTACAAGGGAATCACGCACTAGGAACTTCAGGAGGGTAAGTAGGGTTAATCGCCTTGAATACAAGTGACTTAGATTAGGTTTTTAATCAATAGACCTAATAACCTAACTTCATTATTATTGTTCATACCATGTTCCTTCGGGTAATTGCATTAGTGAAAGATCACCTAGGAGTAGTTTAACTTAATTAGGGGTATAGTAACTTAATTAGGCGTAGAATAACTTAGTTAGAATTAGATAACTTAGCTAGGAGTAGTATAATTCAACCTAGGAGTAGATTAACTTAAGAAAAACCAAACTCAAAACCCCCAAAGCCTAGTGTTAGACATGAAATTGACTAAGATTAATATAGTATTTATAAGGGAATTTGGGTGTTTTATTATGTCATTTGGTAAGAAATAAGGGCTAATTACTGTCCTTGTGCAGATAAGCGAAGAGAAATGCTAAACTCGCTGGAAACAGCTTGTTTTGCTAAAGCCGAGAGGAGTGGAGCCTTACTTGTATCCAGCGGTCAAACGCCAGATTATCCAATGACGGACAGCGACAGATCATGGTGGCAGTGGCAGTGAAAGCGGCAGAGCGGCAGGTGGAAGCGTGTGGCGATGGGATTGCCTAAAGAAGCAAGATGACTTGAAGTATCACCCCCTTGAGTGTTCAAGGGTTAATCGAAATTTAATCATTTTAGTTTATTTTAATTGTAGTTGGTAGTTGACTTATTTTGGTGAAAAGGGTACGAAAGTTGTACCGATTTTTGGCCTCTGTCTTTCCCTTTAAGTAGGTGAAGCAGAGAAAAGTTTAGTAGTTCGGATTTTTTAGTATTTTCTTTAGTTAAGTAGAATAGAAGAAAGAAGAGAGCTCCCATAGAGTCTCAAACTGTATCAAGAACCATCGACTGCTCACTGCTCGATATGAGTGAGTAGTCTATTTTGAACGGGCACGGCCTAGCCGACCCGGTGATGTAAGTGTTACAATGTTTTAATGAATATTTCGTATTTTGCCAATGTTGTGGTCAATGAGGGTTTAACTTTCATGCTTAAGCATTTATGTATGTGTTAGATGAATGATAGGACACTGCTTTTATCTTCACCGATATCTCTATTGATCTCCCAACTTCGAAGCTGACAAGTTAGAAGGTTGTGTCAAGGGTTTTCTCATCCAGAAATGCAGTTTTGTTCTTAATGCTAGAAAGAACATATCTTTAGGACGCTAAAGGTGTTAGTAAATCTTAGGAGTTTGAGAACACACGAAAGTTGACTCAAACTCACTTCAAACTGAAACTTTGGCTTCATTGGCATTGTCTTGTATTCATGGAATGTTGTAAGACGTAGCACACCGTGTTCGGTTAAGTCGAGCCTGTTCTATTTTCTAAAATCTTTGCAAAGTTATTTCATTTTATTGTTTCATCAGTCTGCCTGATTTGTTAAGTAACCAACATCAAACAATCAACGATAAAAGAAGACACTATTGTGACACACACTGTTTAGCAACGATTTCTAATATTGATTTGAATCACAATCCCGGTGGAGACGATACTCACTTATCACTTTATTACTTGTATCTAGTGCACTTGCTAGAGTCTAATCTGAGGACAACACCTAGATAACACCTGAGACCAAGTAGTTCGATACTTGTGGTAAATAAGTCCTGTGGATTCGATACCTGGACTTTCCAGATTTATTACTTGATAACGACGGGGTACACTTATCCCTTAGTGAGCCTTGCGGTACCGAACGCCGTGAGGCGCATCAGTGGTCTCCACGTACTCTATCACACGAGGCCAGTTGGCAGTAGTATTCTTCATGGCTACCACTGCCGCCTCATATTCGGCTACTATCGGGGCTTCAATTATACGTTTCCATTTGACATTCTTAAAAATTTCACCAAAACTCTTCATTCCACACAACTTGCCTACTCTATCATCCACATCTTTATTAATATGCCATGTGCACAATAAATGATGACTATGAGGAAATACCTCACGAACCGGTCTCATCAGTCCTAACTCCCGGTCCATAGCAATGGCTGTCGAATGCACATCAGGTTGGAGCAAAAGCTTTAATTTTTGTAACACCCACATATAACTTCCCTCAGTTTCATCCTTCATGATTGCATAGGCGATCAAGAAGTTTTTGTTTGAAGGCGTCATTCCAATTGATCTCAAAGAATGGCATATTATACTTGTTTGTTTTATATGTTGAATTCATACCAAAAAACAAGTAATAAGATCGGAACAGTGTGATCGATGTAGGATGTGCCATAAATAAGTGACTCACAACATTGCTGTCCGGCACTGCTTGCGTCCAAATAGCAAGCCGATAAAATTGACCGATTACATCCCGACCCTCAAAGCTCTCAGTCCTGATTTTCTCCCTGTAGTTATAGACTTGTCTTTGTGTCGGGCAATCCTCCGGATCTTTTTCTTTGATTGTAACAAAAATAGCACAAGGCTTAGCTTGAGCTGAACTCATTTCACGAACAAGTTTTTTGGAACCCGGGCTTAGTCCGCTCATCTGTCTGTAGCCCTGGCGATATACAGCCAACTGATGACAGTGCTGTCCTCTATCTCCAGCAATCTCATTCACCACCCAACCGCCTAATTCAGCGATTTCCAGAACCTTTATCTGGAATTTACAACCACAGTACTTTGTTTCTGTATCCCTCCGTACTACTTCCTCCATATCCATATCCATTTTCCTTTTATAATTCTTAATACCACGAGCACATTTAACCAATATCCATTTTGACTTGCCCCCTGTCTTATGCGACGTTGTGGTTAAGTCGAAGCCGATCCCAATTGTCGTCTGTTTTGCCCAGTTAACAGCTTCATGATATGTTTGAAACGTTTGTTTGGGAAAAAAACTGTGAACTATAATCAATGCCGTTTCTGCCAAAATCTTCAAACGAAACCTCCTGCAAATGATAAATAACGAACATTACATTCCAACACGCGAGATTTCTACAGCGTTTCGGTGCCTAAACCCGAAAAAACAGCAAGAAATATGCCCGGACGTGTGAGCATCACGCCCCACCATGAGGTGGGGTGTATGAGCATCACGCTTGACCATATGGTGGGGCGTATGCACGTCCCACCTCATGGTGGGGCGTAATATTCAAACGTCCTACCACATGGTGAGGCGTGATGCTCACACGCCCGATGGCCGAACCAGTGATTTTTAATTTAAAAAATTTACAGAATTCAATGGAAGTTTAATCGGAAAAATACCTCGACTTCAGGGATAGCGTCACTCTCGTCTCTTCCCGATGATAACGGATTGCTCTCAATCAAACGTGTTGTCTTTGATTTGGGATCAAAATGTATTTGGGAGAGTTTGAGAGAGTTTGGGAGAGTTGGAAATTTTCAATTTTTGGTTAAAGGGAGTTACGTCTTTTTTCGGGACTGGAAGTGTGAAATTGAGGTTGGGTATAAGGATCCATTTTTTTAAGGCCTGTTAGGTCCCTCTAGATCCAAATTTCTTTTTTTTTTTTTTTTTTTTTTTTGCATCTTAGGCCTTCTTAAATCAATTTTTTTTTTATATATGTTCAGTCCTCCCTAAATCCAATTTTTTTACATGTTAGAAATATTAAATGAAATCTAACTTAATTTTGAGAAATTATACTAATACTTAAAATTGGTTCTTCATCATTCAAATTATAACAAATATATATAAAAAAAAAAATTAAACAAATTCAATTTAATTAAAAAAAAATCTCGAACACACATATAAAATCGGCTTCCAACCGAATAATCTTATATTTGCCACTGCTCGATTTGGCTTGGTCCAATTTAAGGATTGGAAATAAAAGAAAGGAGAAGTAACTATTATGAAAATTGAGAATAACAATGAGTATATCTTAACCTAATGAAGAAGCATTACCCCCAAAAAAACAAGAACCTAATGAAGCATGCATGCATGGATGCCACGTGGATAGCCAGTAGGTAAATAGTTGTCCGTTGAGTAGACATTTGGAATGTCTAGTTAATAAACACATGAAAACCCCTCTCTCTTTTGTCACCTTATATTTCCTTCCTAATCCAAACATTCATTCTAATTTACTAAAATGGCTTCTTCTTCTCTCAATCTCAACATCTCCCTCTCCGTTCTCCTCTACACCATCTTCTTCCTCACTTCCCCCCTCCTCTCCGACGGTATTATTTCATTTTCGTAATTTCATGTTTCGTATCAAAATCATCATAACAACATGATTGTAACAATTATAATTGTTGAGTGACTGTTATTGATATCTCAGATAATAGTATAAATACAGATTACAGTTTGTGTTTTAATTATAATTATTGAGTGACTGTTATTGATATCTCAGATAGTATAAATACAGATTACAGTTTGTGTTTAATTGAATATACAGATTACAGTTTGTGTTTAATTGAATGACGGTATTTAAAGTCTAGGCTAGAATATAAGAGCTAACTAAATAACATATATATCTCTAATAATGATTTATTTAATAAATGCAGATAAAGAAGACAGTGTACTCCAAGGAATAAACAGCTACAGAACATCACTCCGGCTCCCATCCTTAACCAAGAACAAAAAAGCCTCATGTTTAGCCGACGAAATCGCCGACCAGCTCGAAGACCAGCCGTGTTCAAGTAGCAGCTCAGTTCAGCTATCCCGCTACCCTGACTTGTTCGATAAATGCGGAATCGACGTTAACCATACCACAGACGGTGCCGTTTTACCTGTCTGTGTACCCAAATTAGTCCCTACTCTTGTTCTCACTAACCTTACTCATAACCCTCAGTATGCTAAGTTTGTAAATGATTCTAAGTTTACCGGTGCCGGAATTGGGTCGGAAGATGATTGGATGGTGGTGGTTTTGAGCACTAATTCTCCGGCGGGTACCTTTGCAGCCGGTAATAGGTTGGTTTCTGGAGTTGGGGTTGGGTCTTTGTTTGTGGTGGGGGTGTTTGTTTTTTTAATGTGTTAGAAAAGATGTGTTCTTTTTAATTCGTTAATGTTTTACATTACTAGTATTTTGTGTTTTTTTATTGGAAAAAAAAGAAAGAAAGTGGATTAGGATGGAATTTGCCCTCCTTATCTCTTTTATCCTTGTTGTTTGTAATTTTGAGGGGACAGTTTATGTAGTTCAATAATCTCATGTGTTGTATGTATGTATGTATATTGAATTGTCAATGCTTACCTGAACTTGGGAAAATTTGGGTAGTTCGGGAGTAATTCTCCTAAATACTCCCAATCAATCACGTGTATATATATTTCTCTTTTTATCAATCAAACTCATATAGAGAGTGTATATTTCTTTTTCTATCAATCACAGATTTAATGAATTAATGATTTTGATCGGTACGGAAGTATTATTTTTAGAGTATTGTAATTTTTTTTTTTAATTTGTCCAATCAATCCAATCAATTTTGGCCCTCAACTTTCAAAGCTCGGACATAAAAGTGTCTCGAACTTATATAAAATTAATCGATTAATTTTAGTCTTAAAAAAATAAGATCGAGATATGGAGATATGTTTTTTTAATATTAAAGAGAAGTTTTTTAATTGTAATAAGAACTATCTTTTCAATCTATTTTTTTTACTCTGTTTTGTGGATGTGGATAATATGAATTATGTAAGTAATATTTCAAGATGCATGCAGTGTAATATATTTTTTACATTTGAGTGATAAACGTTTGGTTTGAGTGATTATATTCGATTACGAGGTATTAATTGGACATTGTATTGTATCCAAGTTAAGGGTATTTGGAAGTTCAGGATAATCAGAGTTTGTTTTGTCAAATTAGAAGGGTAAATGATGTATTAAGTCTACATCACCCGATTTGATGTATTAAGCATGCATTTTTTAGGTCTGTCATTTTAAATTGGCAAAAAGCATTCTGAGGCTGTTGGTGCAATTAAGCTTTCGATTTTTCATTTAGACATATTGAGTTTTTGATTTTTCATTGTTTGGTGTATTAAGCTTCCGATCTTTTATTTAGACATATTGAACCATTGATCTTTTATACATGAATGTATTAGATCTTTACGTAAACCGATTCATATATGAATGTATTAAGGATCTGTTTGGTTCAACTATTAGCTAATAGATGTTGTTGGTGTTAGCTGGTTGTTGTTGTTGTTGGTTGTTTGTTATTAGTTGTTTAATTATTAGTGTTTGCTAAAATTATACTGAACTGTTGTCGTTAGTATTTATATCTAATATAGATATATTTTAAATTAATCAACAAATAAATTATAAAATAAAAAATGTATTATACAAATTAATAAAAATAATTTATATAAAAAATAAAAAATTTATTGAATGCAACAAAATCTTGTTTTTCGATAATTTTGTTCTACAAATAAAAATAATGTTAAAAAGGAAACACATTTTGTGGAAATAAGAAGATAATTTTATCAATAACAAGTAACTACAAACAGATGTCCATGAAAAGCTTCAAAATGTTGCAGTGTCCAGAGAAAATAAACGTTGCGGATATATAAACCTAACCAAACGCTATATTTCATGCGATTTGGAGTGAAACGTTAATAATTAAACAACTAATAACAAACAACCAACAGCAACAACAAACAACTTACTACAACCGCAAACAGCTAACAGTTGAACCAAACAGACCCTTAATACACCCATATATAAATTGATTTACGGAAAGATCTAATACATCCATATATGAAATATCATGGGCTTAGTGTGTGTAAATGAAAGATCGATGGCTTAATTCACCAAACAATAAAAGATTAGGGGCTCAATGTGTCTAAATGAAAGATCGAGAGTTTAATGCATCAAACAATGAAAGATCAGGAGGCTTAGGATGCTTTTTACCTTTTAAATTTTATGCAAATTTAAGAGATTAACTAACTGGATTTATGCAAGTTTAAAAGATTTAGAAGTTAATCAAGATTTTTAGATAAATTAGGAAGTTATCAGCATATTTTAAAATAAAGAGGTTATCAGGATATTTTAAAAGTTGATTCTAAACCGATCAAAATTCATTCCAAACCAATCAAGATTTTTTGGATAGATTAGGGGCAAATAATATATTAAAGTTACATTTTGAACTTTATCCATATGGTATATATGTGGCCACTATTTTTAATTCTTAACTTTAAAATTCATTTCAGAAAATGTTAACTCTAAATTTCATTTTATAAAATGCTAAATAAAATGTGAATTTATATTATATTAACGTATCATTAAATTTATTTTAAATATTGAAAATTACGTAGAAGATAGATTGAAGAAGAAGGTGAGGTTGAAAAAAATTTCTTTATATATTCAAAATTTATTTCTACTTGTTTTCTTATTGTTCTTAGTTTCTACTTTTGTTTTCTTCGTTTATCTTAGATTGAAACATGGTCTTTTAGAGTGTTGTTTGTTCTCATTTAATTAGTTTAAATAGTCTACTAGATTGGAAAAAATATGAGGTTAAAGAAGGTGAAAAGTTTGTAAGGTTTTTTGAAAAATGTATTGTAAGAGTCTAGTTTTGGAAAAATGTATTGTAAGAGTCTAATTTGATAGTATATGTCTAAATAAGTCTTAAAATATAAATATATTTTTTTTGTAAGATCTAAGTTTGTAAATTATCTTTTTACGTGATTAAATTATATATATCAGACCTAGTTGTTGATAATTTAATTTTTTATTTGTAATTATATTACTAACATATAAACATAATTGATTTTTGAAAGGTGTGATATTTTTTTTAAAGCATTGAAAGCTCTGATATGAAATAGCTAATTTAAATAACTGTGAACGAGTCTGTTCAATAATTGAGTTAGATAAGTGTAAATTGATCTTACTTTGAAAACTTCAGCCATAAAATTAAATTATTTCATAGGCGAGTGATAAATCTACACTTTCACCAAATTTACACTATATATATTCCTCACAAAAAAATATAAATTTAATTTATGTAGATTAATTCTCTTCTTACAACAAAGAATGAAAGATCCTAAGTTAACGAATAAAGATTAGGGTAAAGTTCAAATAAAACCTCTGTGATTTCACTAATTTTCAGATAAAGGACTGTAGTTTACTTTTTATCAAAACGAGGATTGAGGTTTCACACTTTTAATAATGCTATTAAAACTATCTTTAACGACCTGAAAATGAAAATTTTCAAGAATTAAAGTTGTTGAATGCCATATTTTCTATGGAACTACATTTTCGATTTTAGAAAATCATATTTTTTGGAACTTTCTCTCTCTAAACATTAACTTTCTCTCTCTTTACCAAATATCATCTAAATGATCTCGAAATAAAAAAGTTGAAGAATTAAAGTTGCTTAGAATATTATTAGTTTTTAAAATATGTCATTTTTGAAGTCGTCAAAGGTGATTTTAATAGTATCAATCAAAAAAGTCCTTATTTTGCTAAATTTGAAAACCTCAGTCCTCGTTTTGATAAAAAACAAACCACAGTCCTTTATCTGAAAATTAGTGAAACCACATGGGTTTTATTTGAACTTTACCCTAAAGATTATCGAAAAAGGAATTTTCATGGAACAATAGAAAATATAAATGGGCTTGGGCTTTAGACTGGGGGCCCAATAGTTTTAAATGAAGTTTCCATACTTTTTGAAGGAGCGCTCCAATGATTGATTATATAGCCGTTAAACAGCTGCAGTCCCCAATTTTACATTTCCAATCTAACGGCTCATACCCTTTCAATTCAAACTTGAATTTTATCAAAACCCTGCAATTTCCCTCTCTCTCTCTCTCTCTCTGTCTCACTCCTTTGATTCTCTCTGCAATTCTCAGCAAGTAAGCCTGCAAACTTCTGATTTTTGAAGCCATGAATGGTACTCTCTCTCTTCCTCGACAAATTCATTCCCTTCTTGTTTGATTTCTCTGTTTTATGGATTGAAGTTGTTTGATTATTGACGATGTCGACAATTTTGTCTCAGATCCAATGGTGGAAATGCTCCCAGAGAACTGCGATCACACTCATTTTTATTGCGATTCGAAGCCAGATTCACACTCATTCATAGGTTTGTTTGCTTTTTCCTCTTTTTGATTCCAAGAAAAGGTTCAATTTCTCAGTGTTTTGATTTTGTTCTGTTTCTTGCTTACGATTTCTTTGGTTTTTACAAACTTATGGTCGATTTGATTTTGGTTTTCAGATCCGCCAGTTCAAACTGCCGCTGAAGATAAATGGGAAACAGGTTAGCGTGGTGTTCTTCATTTTTTGTTTATGTTTTTTTTATTTGCCTTCTGAAATTTGAAGTTACTGTGCTTATTTTATGGTTCTCTCTTCCAGTTCAAACTCAAGATACTGAAACTAGCCAAGAAGGTATCTGTTTTTCCTACGTTATTTATGTATCTTCTATTATTGTAATCTAAAAGGAGAGTTCACAGGGCCAACCTAGAATTAGTGAGATGAATACTTCCTTTATTTTCCCTTATGCTTTAATCAATTCTGTCTGATGGCTCCAAGTTCTATCGTGCTTGGTTAAGTTCTAGGGGTTTATTTTCCCTGTTAGGTTTTCTTTCCTTCTAACTATTTTCTTATTATTTTTCCTTTTTTGAAAAACCAATAGATTTTTTGTTGGGTCAATTGTCCTTATTCGAGTTCCAAAAGTATGAGTCTCTTCATAAGTCTTATTAAATTAGAATCTGATCTGAATGAGCTTGTGGTTGTTGGTTCAGAATTAACTCAGGAAACTACATCTTCCATGAACGAGGATAGTGAATTAAGCACAAAAGAAGAAACTCCTTCAGCTCAAGAGCCCACATTGCCAATATTGCAGAAAATTATCAATTTGAGCAAGCAAATTCAGGTAAGATTTTTCTGTCTTTTGAACTATCTCAATTTGGTTGTTGTAAAATATAGGGACAGGAAAGAAAATATATCAGTTTTATATTCATTTCTTTCTAAGAAAATTTAGTCCCTTGGATGTTTAAGCTGAATGATTCAATTGAAGTACTTGTTCTTCTACCATAAATTCAAGCAGACTTTAGTTTAGCTGCAGACTTCTGCTCTAGTTCTGCTAATTGATTTTTCACTGAGTTCTTACTCCGTTTTGCTGTAGAATTTGAAGAATGATCATGCAGTTCTCTCCAATCAGGTGAAGACAGTCAATAGTGAATCTTTTCCTGGCCCTGAGGTCCTGGAAACACTTCAGCTACTGAGTGAGCATTTACTTTGTAATATTTGACTATGGTTCTCCATTTGTCTTCTTGGTTTTCATGTCTTATTAAGTCTTCTGTAATTTTGTCAGGTAATGAACATGGAGTTTTAAAGAAGAAATATATAGACGAGTCATCTGAGCGCAAGCGGCTTTACAATGAAGTGATTGAGCTTAAAGGCAATATTAGGGTCTTCTGCAGATGTAGACCACTAAACCAAGTCGAAATTTCCAACGGGTCCAACTGTGTAGTTGAATTTGAGTCATCCCTTGATAATGAGCTGCAAATTATTTCCTCTGATTCTTCCAAAAAGCAATTCAAGTTTGACCATGTCTTTAGGCCTGAAGATAACCAAGGTACTTGCATATTATTCTCAAATTTTCTGCTGGAACTTTATATTGTTTGTCCTGCTTGAGTTCTAATTCTACTTGCATCTTTAAAATGTGCAGATGCTGTTTTTGCTCAAACTAAACCCATAGTGACATCAGTGCTGGATGGCTACAATGTATGCATATTTGCTTATGGGCAAACTGGAACAGGAAAGACCTTCACAATGGAGGGCACCCCTGATAATAGAGGAGTAAACTATAGAACTCTGGAGGAGCTGTTTCGGATTTCTCAAGAGAGAGGTGCAGTAATGAGTTATGAAATATCTGTTAGCATGTTGGAAGTTTACAATGAGAAGATTAGAGATCTCCTAGTGGACAACTCCAACCAGCCTCCGAAAAAGTGAGTTTCTTTCTTGCTATTTGAGTCTAGAATAGCCATTGTATTTCATGTGATTAATAATTAACTACGAATGTGAATGGTTATCATGCTTGTGCATAATTGCCACTGATTATTAGAATACAGAAGTTACCGAGTATATCTATGGATATGGCTTGTTTGTGCAACTTGCAATACCTGGATCAGGCAAATTTAGAGCCAAAAAAGAAGAGATGTTCAGTTTAGGAGGCACTGCCATGATCAATTCCATAGTATTAGAAAAAAAGCAAAGTTAAATGAATAATAAATGTTCTTATCACATGCTTGCAGATTGGAAATAAAGCAAGCTGCAGAAGGTACACAAGAAGTTCCTGGACTTGTTGAAGCTCGTGTTTATGGCACAGAGGAAGTGTGGGAGCTACTCAAGTCTGGGGGAAAAGCCAGATCAGTTGGATCGACAAATGCAAATGAACAGAGCAGCCGATCCCACTGGTAACAATAAATCCATTTCCATTTCTCTTGCTCATTTCTTTTTATTGGTTGACTATTTGGTAGCTCTCGAAGTAGTCAATCGGTCTAGTTATCTAATGAAGTTTTAGAAGAACTCGTGATTATTCATAGCTAAAAGTAAATAGATGTTGTAGAAATATATTGATCAATTAAAGTAGAGATCTGAACTACCATGCTAATAAGCAACTTCTGATTTTCATGTAGCTTGTTGCGAATAACTGTGAAAGGGGTGAATTTAATAGATGGGCAGAAAACAAAAAGTCACCTTTGGCTGGTCGATTTGGCTGGTAGTGAGCGTGTAGGGAAGATAGAAGTTGAAGGAGAAAGGTTGAAGGAATCCCAATTTATAAATAAATCCCTTTCAGCACTTGGAGATGTTATCGCTGCCCTTGCATCCAAAACAAGCCATGTTCCTTATAGGTCTCTATCTCTACCGATACATACAATACTACATATCTTATTCAATTATTATACTTGATAATTATTTTGTTCATGTAACTCAGGAATTCAAAGCTCACCCATATGCTGCAGAGCTCTCTAGGTGAGAATTTCATCATTGAGATATCGAGTTGCCTGCTATTATCCATGGGTCCAAGTGATCGATGTAGATTATGAGCTCTTTTTTCTTTTAATGAGAATGCTAACCGGAACCTGAAATGCAGGAGGAGATTGCAAGACTTTGATGTTTGTGCAGATAAGCCCAAGTGCTGCTGACCATGGGGAGACCCTTTGTTCATTAAATTTTGCCAGTCGAGTTCGGGGAATTGAAAATGGCCCTGCTCGCAAGCACACTGATCTTACTGAGGTTTTCAAGTATAAGCAAATGGTGTGCACTCTTGTTTTACTGAACACCATATCTATTTTTATTTTAATCTTTGCTTAAAATTCTTGGAAGTGAGTTTTTGAAATGTTAAATGAACAGGCAGAAAAGCTACAGCATGAAGAGAAGGAAGCAAAGAAGCTGCAAGAGAATGTGCAGTCTTTGCAGTTGAGGCTTCTAGCCAGGGATACCAAGTGCAAAAGCCTTCAAGAAAAGGTATTGGGTTAATGCTAACTAAATAGGCTGTACCAATATTGCTTGACATGAAGTTGTAGATTCTGGATATGCACCAGACACCTAAACCTGCATGAGATGGAATATTCGTTACTTGAATAGTTAATTTTTTTTTAGGGCGGCCCGGTCGCATTACGCGTCCCCGCTGAGCGAGGGTCCGGGGAGGGGTCCCACCACAAGGGTGTATTGGGGGCAAGCCTTCCCTTACTTGAATAGTTAATATGAAGGCTAAATAGGCTGTATCAGTGTTGCTTGGCATGAATTTGTATGTTCCGGATATGCACGAGACACCTAAACCTGCACGAGATGGAATATTTGTTACTTGAATAGTTAATATGCTGTCATTAACAATGCTAAATAGGCTGTATTCAGTATTGCTTGGCGTGAATTTGTAATTTCTGGATATGCACAAGACACCTAAACCTTCAAGGGATTGAATATTCGTTACTTGAACAGTTTAAATAGGCCGTATTCAGTATTGCTTGACATGAATTTGTACGTTCTGGATTTGCACGAGACATGAATAGTTAAAGTGTTGTCATTAACGATGCTAAATAGGATGTATTCAGTATTGCTTGACATGAATTTGCACGTTCTGGATATGCACGAGACACCTAATCTGGACAGAATGGAACATGTTACTTGAAAGTTAAAATGCTGTCATTAAAAATGAACTATCTTGTGAATATCTAGTTAGCTTTTAACGAATCTGGTAATTGATGTTGGCATTAGGTTCGAGAACTTGAGACTCAGTTGGCAGGGGAAAGGCAGACCAGATTAAAGCAGGAAACTAGAGCCTTTGCTGCTTCTTCTTCCCAGTCTTCATTGCCATCTTTTAAACCAGCAGCAGAGAAGGCCTATATAGAGAAAAAACCGCCTTTGGGTCCTTCGCAGCGCAGGATGCCATTGCGAAGAATAACCAATTTCGTGCCTCCGCCATCTCCAATCCGCACCAAGAAGCAGCACCAATTTCGCAACTCGACTGCTCCTTCATTCCAGGACAAGGAAAACAACATGGCAAGATCCACAATGACAGGAAGAGAAAGGAGAAATCTCCTCATGCAACCGAAACGTATGTCAATTGCTGTCAGACCTCCTCCTATAACAACAGCATCATCATCACAACACCAACTGCCTAAGAGACGGGTATCTATAGCCACTTGGCGTCCAGAATCGAGCTTGACAACACCTCTCCACACATCAGCTCGACAACAGCCTTCATTCGTGAAGGACCAGCGGAAGGCGAGATATTCAAGAGTGTTCACTCCATTGCGGGAGTTCCAATCAGAATCGGAGACGACGCCAACTGCCATGAGATGCAGTAGTAGTAAATTCATGGGAAGTCCTCCGACACAAGCGGGTTCGTGGAAACCAAGGCATCCTACAGTTGTTGCATTGCAGAGGAAATCATTGATATGGAGTCCCCTCAAGCTCAAAGGAGTCAAAAATTACAGGAAGTCATCAATATTACCTGAGAGGCAATGATGCCAGAAATGTATGATTTTTGTTAGATTGCTTTTTTAGTCATATATACAATCAATTCATGAAGAATGAATTTCTCAATTATAATTCATGTTCAAAACAAGTTAGTCGGTGGAGATGTTCGTGTTTAGGATCTATATACTTTACTATAAATGCAATCTAAAAATGTAAACCGTATCCTTGTGCAAATTGTGGTGTTCGTGTACAATTAACTATAAATGCAATGTGAATCGTATCATGCTGCTATACAAATTGTGTTTTTGTGTTAAAAATTGATTGTCCTATTAATGGGCTAATTTTTTGTAGTAATTTTTTTTATCATTAGTTAAAATTTTAATCCTAACATCATAAATGATATAATTATACTTCTAATATTTATATTTGTAAATTGGATCAATTTTGCTCCTAACTACAATTATATTATTTTACACGATTATGAATCTTAATATCTCCATACTATTTGTGCAGGGGAGTCTCTAGGGGAGTCGGCATAGACAGACTTTCTATTTAAGAAGGGCTTCAATCCAAAATTTATTTCAATTACAATAATTATTGATATCGTAATTTTTAAAAAACTGAGTTTATAAATATTATGATCTCCTATTTGAACTTAGCAGTAGTTGTATATAAAAAAAATAATTAGAAAATATTATGTCAAAATAGAATTGAAAATCGACAACAATATAACACACTATTTTCTTTGTTCAATCACCGCATTTTAATAAACATGGCACAATATGGGGCCACCAAAAATTATTTCACTACTTCTCACTTTGATGCTTAACAAAAAGGGTAAATTAATAAAAAATGTGTTTTGCCCGATTTGAAAACATAGTCTCGTGATTTTAAAACTTGCAAACATGAATCTATGATTTGTGCATTTTGCAGTTAAAAGATGGAAAAATTACAAAATTGGGTAAAATGGGAGATCCATTTATATATTTAGCTTATTTACTCAACCTATTACATATCTAGACTGTTTTTGTGTGACTTTCCCAAAATACCATCAATATGTTTGTAATTTTACGGCGAGGCTGTCTCCCTCCGTCTGACTTCGCAGATTCTAGCATATACGAAGCCTGCGAAGCTAATGTTTGGTTTAGTTGATGATTTTCATTAGCATATGTGAAATCTGGATGTGTTTTTAACAAAATTCGCTAAGTGGTATATAACAAAAAATGCCAAACAACAACGGATTCTAACATTAAAATCATAACATTATCAAAATTTACAACAAGATTGCCACAATAAACTCCTAACAAATCACTTCAAAGTGAACGTGACGAATCTGGATGGAAATTTCTCTCTTTATAGGAAGTCCAGACTTTTTGGGATGATAAATGGAAGTCCAGACTTTTTAGGATGGACATTTCCCATGGTGCACACCAAGATTGGCACAATCTCTCCTAACGAATCATTTTAAAGTGAATGTGCCAATCTTGAGGGAAGTTAATCCCTATACAAAAAGAAAAGTCATCTCCTCTACAGCCCAATACGCTGCCTTCCAAAAAGGGATGTTATGAATTCAACCACCTTCAGAAAAAAAGTAATCGTGTTAGGCAGAAAAAAGGACGATTTGGCTTCGCAAAATGAGGATTAGCGAAGCATGCGAATGTAAATGTGCAGGGAAGATGATGATTTTACTTAGCGAATCGATGCTTTCGCGAAGTCTACGAGGTCTGAAACATGACGATCTACGTCGCATATCGATGCTTTCGCGATGTCTGCGAGTGAAATTATGAACTTTTCTACTCGCAGACTTCGCAAAATAATCGATTCGCTAAGTAGATCGTCACGTTTCAGGCTCTTTCTCATCGCATATCTTCACGAAATCATCAACTATACCAAGTGATTTTCTAGAAAAACGCAGAGAAAACAGTAGATACTTACATTTTTCGCACCTTCCACCCTTAAAAGCAACAATAACAATATGATTAGCTGGGAAAAATGATGGAAATAACATAGAATAACCATTTTTTATGGTAAAAAGAAGAAAGAAACCAAGGAACGAGCAGGAACATGAAGATAAAGAACCATGGCTTCGTTTTCTAGGATTAGAAAGATGAAGAATCAAGAGATGAAGAGAGGAAGAAGAGAAATACATGGTGATTTGAAGAAATTGTGGAGATTTCGTGCAATTTAAAAGAAGATAGGAAGATCAAAAGTCTGGGAATCATTAATGGAAGAGCTGTCAACCGTTCGCGTAACCACCCGGGAGAAGGGAGAAGAGGAAAGGTTAGGGGTATTTTGGAAAAGTCATACAAAAACAGTCTAGATATGTAGTAGGTTTAGTAAATGCGTCTCTCATTTGACCCAATTTTATAATTTTCCCTTAAAAGATTTTGGAGTGAAATTTTCGATAAAATTTTATTTATGGTTTAATTACTTTGAAAAGCGGGTCTTATATATAGGTTAATTTGTAAAATTAAACTTTTTAATTTCTTCAATCGTTCCCTTTTGGAGTAAATAGCCACGATAACAATTCTTAATGGAACATCGTAGTTTACAAACTAAACAAATCATAGACCTCTACTGACAAGTTTTGGAACCATGTGAATGCGTTTGCATAAAGGTCATAACATGTGATTTTGTTTTTGTGTATTTTACCCTAACAACAATATAGGTGTTAGCTGTTTCTTCCTGTTTGAATTCTCTCAAGGGTAATCTTTATTTGATTCATTTTGTTCAAGTAAAAAATCAATTAAATTTTATTTGTTGCAAGGTCCACGACTCCTAAAATACTGGAATCGACCATGTACTTATGTGTCATACTATCATTATTCATTAGTAACAGGTTAACGACACATATACACGTGAAAAAAATTAAAATTATATGTGCACACGTATTTTTAATTTGGGCGGAAATACCTATCTTAGTCCCCACCTCATCCCCGCTTGCGAGGTACAAAACAATCTTCATCCCCACCCTGCGAGGATTCTAACCAGGATTCCCCACCCCCCACCTTGTTTGCATCTCTAATTTTGATCTTAGAATTTAGATCTAGTAAGATAAACACATTAAAACATTTGCCTATATCAATATTGAGATAACGCCATCGTTTTAAGGGAACTGCATCTAAAGTATGAAATTGTGCAAATGTAACTCTAATATTTTCAAGCAAATTCAATTCTAACTTTATATTATCGAAAATTTGAAAGAACAGTTTGAATGGTATTTAAGTTAAATTGGACATTCCCAAGTCCGGTCTTTACAATTTACGGGGCCTATGCGCAATAACAGAAAATGGCTCCTTTAATATAAAAAATGTACGTAAAAAAATTAACATTATATTTCAATAAATACCATTAATAATTGTATGTATGTATTATTACATTTATTAAATATTTTTGTTTATCCAAAATCAAAAAAATGTTTGATAATTTCTTTAAAACAACCCAACCTATTTTTAAAAAAATGAGTTGAACCTTTTTTTAAGTCTTAAATATCAATTACTATTTGGGGTCATTTTAAGCCTAAATAATATTAGTATATGTATAAATTTCTTTACTCCATATATATATATATATATAGACTTATAAAGCACCGATACGGATACGCGTACGAATATGGGTACACATACGGATACGGCAAATGACTTTTCTAAAAAATATGAGATACGTGTAAGGTAGGGATACAACAAATTTTATATATAATTAATAATATTTATATCATTTATAATGAAAAATTCAAAAGATAATTAAATATATAAATTACAAATCATATTCATAAAGTCGTTATAAAACCACAAATAAAAATAGAGTTGAGTCACAGTAGAAGTTGAGTCGTGGAAGGATGATGAATTTGGACAGTAGAAGTCGACCAAATCGAAGAAGTCGAACCCACCAGAAGAGCAGGTTATGCAAACCACGAGATTTTTGATTGATTTAGGGTTCGTTCACACAAAAGAGAGAAGAAGACTAATTGATTTAGGAATTTCAACTTTTGTACGTATATATATTTAGTGGGGTAGGATTAATTTAATTGTAATTCTTATACTTTCAGAGTTTTTTAAAAAAACCTTTTTTTTCAAAGTTTTTTTTAAAAAAAACCCTTAAAGTATTCCCGGCGTATCCCCTATTTTAAAAAAGAAAAGAAAAAATGGATACTTTCCAGGCATGTCCCATACGGAGTATCAGATATGTGTACGTTAACCTCCGAGAAGTATCGGTGCTTCATAGATGTGACCTAATAAAAAAAATTGTGCTCCCTCCATCCTTGGGCTATAGGTCAGTGTCGGTCATGGACATTTCAAATAAGTTTGTTGATAAACTGAAGTAGTTTGTAGTTTTTGTTGGTTATTTGTAATGATATTAGTAATTCAATAAATATTTTAGATAGTTTGACGAAAAATTTGTGAATAGCGTTTTACCAGATTTTTTTGTAATTGTGTTAGTAACACACTAAATATCTTAAAAATAATTGACTTTTAGAATGTCTGAAATGACAGTTAAATAACAATCAAACCAGTCTTTTTAAATTTTCAATAACGTATGGCTAAAATTAATCTTGTTTGGAAACGTTAGTGCTAAATTCAGTCTTTATCCCGTTAACAATTAGATCTATTCTTTAAGGGTAAATTATAAAACTGGTCCAATTGAGAAACATATTTACATATTTGGACTTATTAAACTACCTCTTACCAAACTATACACTTTCAAAGTTAAATTTTCCGAAATGCCCTTGATATATATATTTTTACTTAACACTTCTAAAAGAAGCTTATTTGTGTGAACATAAAAAAGCATTTCGGAGAAGCTTACTTTTAAAAGTATCTAATTTAATAAGAAGTAGAGGGTGTTTGTTTCAGCTTTTCGGAGGAGCGTTTAGCGTTTCACTCCAAACCGCAGGAAATATAGCGTTTGGTTAGGTTTATATAACCGCAGCGTTTATCATTTCTCTGGAAACTGCAGCGTTTTGGAGCGTTTCACGAAAAGCTCCTATTTGGAGCTTTTCATAAACAGCTGTTTGTAGTTAGTTGTTATTGACAGAATTGTCCTTCTTATTTCCACAAAATATGTTTATTCTTTAATATTATTTATATTTCTACAACATAATTACCGGAAAAATAAGGTTTTTTTGCGTTCAATAATTTTTTTATTTTTTATATAAATTTTTTTTATTAATTTGTGTAATACATTTTTTATTTTATAATAGGATAATGTGCAAAAAATACTCCCAACATTTATAGCTAGGAGCAATTTTACCCTTAACGTTTAAAATGGAGCAATTCTATCCCTAATTTTGGCAACCAAAAGCAATTTTACCCATAACATTGATAAGTTTGGTCAATTTGAGAAATAATTTATCAAACTGTCTTCTTGGTCATGAATATTGTCATCTACACTTTACATGTGCACGATTTTATCATCGTTAGTAACAGATCACAAACATATGATTAGACGTGAATTTTTTTTAAGAAAGAAAAAAATATATTGTCTTTTGTACGAGTTGGACAAAAAAAATTCCAATATTTCATCGAATTTATAAATATTTATTTTCAATTTTATTATTAAATCATAAAAAAAAATATGAAATCTCTTTTTTAGAACCACTAGTATGTGCAATCGGTGTATAATAAGAAATAAAATATCTATATTTTCTTAATAATATCTTAAATCGACCCAACTTGCCAATGCTAAGGGTAAATTTGCTATTAGCTGCCAGAGTTATTGGTAAAATTACATCATTTTATATATTAAGAGTAAAATTATTCCTAGTTGTAAACGTTATGGGCATTTTTTCACATTTATCTTTTTATAATTGCATCGTTGATTAATTTAAAACATGTACATTTTAGACATTTTAAATCTGAACAGTAATAGTTCAATATAATTTTACCAAACACTAGTAATTAAACAGCTAATAACAAACACCTAACAGCAACAGCTAACAGCTTACTGCAACCGCAAACAGTTAACAGCAACAGTAACACTGTTAGCTAACAGCTGAACCAAACAGACCCGTAATAAACAGATATAAATATGTAAATTAGTCTTTCAGTTAAGTCAGTTTTATAATTTACCCATGTGCTTGATTTTTGTTAGAATAAAAGATTAAAAAGTCATTATTGATTAACGATCAGATTACCAATATGTTTTTCAACTTTTTGAAATAATCTATTACTTTTCTAGACTTTCTTAATTAAAATATATAGATTTCAATTTTCCTAAACTCGGTTCTTATTACATCATGGGAATTTTAGGAGTTAA
This sequence comes from Euphorbia lathyris, assembly GCF_963576675.1. Lineage (NCBI taxonomy): Eukaryota > Viridiplantae > Streptophyta > Magnoliopsida > Malpighiales > Euphorbiaceae > Euphorbia > Euphorbia lathyris. The sequence goes on along the minus strand of NC_088918.1, from coordinate 20,179,956 downwards.
TAAATCATTTTAAAAACCAGTTTAACATTTTAAAAAGGATAAATTACATTCATGGCTACTTCAATTTTTCCATTTTGTGATTTTGAATTTCAATTTTTATAACCATGTGGCTACTGAGCTTTATATTTTTTAATATTAATGGTCACTCAATTTTAACTAATTCTTCAAAATGATCGTAACAATCTCAAAATAAAAAAATTCAAGAATTAAAGTTGTTCAAAACGATATTTACCATGAAACTACATTTTTTATTTTTCAAAATGAGTTTTCTTTCTCTAAAAATGTAACTTTTCTAACTAAACAATACATAAATTACCTCAAAATAAAAAAAAAATTCAAGAATTAAAGTTCCTTAGAATATCATTAACACTTCGAATTTTTTATTTCGAGGCTGTCAACAGTCGTTTTGAGGCGTTGAGTGGCCACTGGTATTAAAAGATGTAAGTTTAGTGGTCATACTGTCAAGAATTGAAGTTCAGTGGCCACGGTGTTAAAATGAATAAAGTTCAGTAGTCATGGGTGTAATTTACCCATTTTAAAAATATAGAATGAAAATCATGGTTTTAAAAACCGGACCGGACCGACCGGTTGAACCGGGAACTGGCAGGCATCCGGTCCGGTTATTGTATATAGGGGTCACTACCAGTGACCCCCTGAGAACCGGGTGAAACCGGCGACCCAGGATCAACCCGGCGACCCGGTTTCACCCCGGTTTTTTTTATCAAAATTTGTTTTAGCACTGTAAACACATAGGTGAGCTGCTGATTTAATATTTGGGGTGTTATAATGTATAAAACATTTAGGATTTGGAGGACCAATTAATGTTTTATCCAACTTATTCCTCTTCGTTTTCTTTTCTTCACCTGTTCGACGAACCCTAAGCGGCGATTTTGGGTTTCCATTTTCTTCAGTGTCTGCTTCCGTCGACGCCGGTCGGCGATTTCTGGACCGACCACCAGGGCGGAAGCCGCACTCCTTTCCTGTTTTTTTTCTCTTCTTCCCTGATAATATATTTCATTATCTTTCCGGTTTTGTGATTGCTTGATTTTGTTTCCTGATCATTAATTAATAATATTTAGTCTGTTCAATAATTTGTTCTGTTAAATGCTTTGATTTTTTTTGAAAGGATTGATATAAGAATTTATTTGAAGGATTAATTTATTAGAATTTTATTTTATATATATAAAATATATATATTATTTATGATGTTGTCGGGTTCAACCAGTCCGGATCAACCGGTTGAACCTATTGACCCATGATCCATTTGTCACACCGGTTTGATGTCCGGGCCGGTTTTTAAAACCATGATGAAAATTGAATATATTTTTTTTAGTACATAAAAAAGGCAAATAATAAAAGTGGAAAAGGGGATTTCACCGTTGATTTACACCCAATCAACGGTTCTCCACTCTCTGGCCCTACAATAATAATACCAAAACTGAAACAAAAACAAAAAGAGAGAATTTTTAATTTTAAGCTGAGAATTAAAAAGTAGCCGTTCACAACTTTCCACACACAGATAGACATGGAAGTGACCGTTGGGGACAAAAAAAGATCCGTTACGAAAATTCACTCAAAATTAGCTTTTTCAGTTTCGCCTTTGACTTTCTTAGTTCCCACTTCAAAGACAAAACTCAGAGCTAAAACTAAGTGTTCGCAAAAGAGAAGACCCATTTTTAATAATTCTCTTCTGGTTTTAATGGCTATTTAAAAGAGAAAAAGAGAGAAAAGCTCAAATCTTTGAGAGACCCACTTGGGAATTTCATCCAACACTAGCTAAGCAATAATGGTAGCAAGAACCCCACCAAAGATCAGGAGAATTCTACCTCCTCTCAATCCTCTTCTAATTCGAGAAACCGTCAACAAGGTAACTTTACATCAATTTTTCTAAAATTGGAGTAGAATAATTCAAATTTGGGTTCAGTTTGATGCTAAAGGTTCAAATTTTTTTGTTTTTCTTTTAGTTCTGATTCCTGCTTACTGATGGGTTTTGATTCTAGTTTTCTTACTTGGAATCAGGGGCGGAGACAGGGGGGCGGCGGGGTGGTTCCGGCCCTCCTGTCTCCTCACAGAATCTGGTGTGTTAATTGATGGAATTAGTAAGTTGTGATGAGAAATTAGAGTGGTTTTGGGTGGGAGGAATGTGAGGTTTTTGAGGAATGTTACTTTCATTGATTTCATACTGTGTTTGTGTGATGAGAAACTAGGTGAAACTAGGAGAAACGAGGTGAAAGGGGGTGAAAGAGAAGGTTTTGATTTGAAATGGAGAGAGTAGTGTGGATAGATAATAAATTTTTTTTAAGTTTGTTGAAAACGAATCAATCTTACTAAATGTGGTCCCTAAAAATTAATTATGATTTAGCAATTTTCTTCGAATGCACGGGATCCAGCGGACCAGTAATGTATTCGCCACTGCTTGGAATATGCATAATCTGAGTCTCATGAGATTTGAGAATTAAGGACTTTGTATAGGTGAAAGTTCAGGAGAAACGAGGTGAAAGTTTAGGAGAAGGTTTTGATTTGAAACGGGGAGAGTGGAAAAAGATAAGATGACATCACTAGTCTGCCATAAAACTCTAAAAATTCTATGGAAATTGTGTACGAGTCTTTAACTCTTTATGTAAAAACACTAAAAATATCAATTAGCACCCATAAATCATGAGAGATAGTGAATCATGGATCCGTCATTATATATATATATATATGGCGACTAGTGTAAAATTGGGATCCAGCGGACCAATCCTGTATTCGCAGCTGCTTGGAACATGCATAATCTGAGTCTCATGAGATTTAAGAATTAGGGACTTTGTATCCTAATAAAAATAGTTGAACCATGTACATTTGTTATTGTTTGTAATTGCATATTTAATTACTTATTCCGCATATCGAATTTATTATAATCAATAACCCATCCAATTCCTAACATGAAATAATGGATTTGTTTCCCCTTTTTTTTCAAGGTGGATAAATGTATGGCTAGATTGCAAGAGCTTCAATACACAGTTGCAGGAGGAAACAAAGTCATAGATGGGGTTTGTCTGAGTCCTAGGAGCACCAGAGGTTATCTAAGAACAAGTTTGAGATGCAAGCAAGAATCTTTAAGGTATAATCAATTTTGGGTTTTTTTCCTTTTGCTTTAAATAAGGGCGCAATGGGATAGCCCTTTATCCGAGGATTTTTTGTCTCGAAAAGGATGGGAACGGGTACTATTCCCGCCCGCTCTAGGGACGAAAAAATCCCTTAGTCCCTCAATCTTTAGTGGGGATTTCCCGAATTCATGATGGGGCGAAGTAGAGAATGTCTTCTCGTGCCCCGTTACCACCCCTAATTGTAATCTTGTTTTTCTAACTATGTGTTTGGCTTGGCAAATTGAAGGATCAAGAATGCAACCCCTAAGAAATCATCTCCAGGTGGGAAGTTACCAGCAAGTGTAGCATCCGGAGAATGGCGAAGAATGTCGTTACCCGCGATGTTAGTAGGCGAAACAGTTGGGGAAATTCTACAAGCAACACAATTTGCAAGGGATATCGTTGCAGCAGCTGCCTCTAAAACCCAAAAATCCACCAATGAAGACCCTAAAACACCTTTGTCACAACACAGGAAACCAAAATTAACCCCTGAAAACACACAGCTCAAATCCAAAAGAAAGAAAGAAAAACAGAACAAACTTCATTATTCCCCTAGATTAGAATCATCCACTTCTCCATCTCTTCAACGAGCTCGATCCCGAATCAACTTCAAAGTTTCACCACCAAAAAAGAGAGAAAGTAACAACCCAAAGTACTTAGCAAATAGAGTATCTCCAAGGAATAAACCATGGGTGAAAAAAACTGTTCTTTTTCCAAACCCTTTGTTCCTTTCCACTGATTCAAATCAGCACCAGAAGTTCTGCAGAACACGGTCACCGGTAATTTCGAGAAATAAGCAGACAACAACAACTACAGCTACTCCTCATAAGTTCCTGATAAAGTCTCCAGGATCTGCTTCGAAGTTTCAGGTGAAAATAAAGAGTCCTCCAGCAGTACTACTTTCATTATCACCTGCTAGAACTGCAGCAAACTTGAGCAAGAAAACTTCTCCTCCTAAGATGTCAACTGCTTCAAAATTTCGGCGGTCTTTTTCGCCTTCGAGATTGGCTAGTAGATTGGTATCTCCATTGAAGAGCAGGAAAAATGTGCAGAAGAATGATGGATTAATGAGTGGATTGAAACAACGTCCGGTTTCAGTACCAAGACGGTTCTCATTGGGGAGATTCTGAGAAGTAATAATTCTGTTAATCAATGTTTATAGTTGATTCTTTCAGTTTATCCGTCTGGTTTATTGGATTTGAGATTGTATGGTTGATTTTGTCAAGAACAACACATTATTTTTTCATTTGTTTGGATTGTCATTGTTTGGTTTGTATATGAAAGAATAACAGTACAGCACCTGAGATGGATTCATCAAGAACTCACCATTCATTTGTATCATATTGAGGTCCCTTATCTTTCATTTCTTGGTTCATTAAATCCTAAAATTTGGACAAATTGAACCTCTGATCATCTTCGTCTCATTAAGTCCTTGTTTGTCAAATTAGTTAGTTGTGAGAGCGAATTTTTAAGTTCTTGATCTTTAAAAATTAATTGGTGTTTTTACTAAAATGAGAGCGAATTGAAAACTGATTATGAAATCGGTACTTCAAAGGGATATAATACTAAGTTTGTATAGGAAATCTAACAGATAAAATACATCTATGTCACTATTTCTTAAATTGTAAAAGTAATATAAGGAATAGTGTAAAAAAGTTCAAAAACTTTTATGTTACGAAATGAAATTTAGAGATTATAAAGTTAGTGCACTATAGTTCAAGTGCTACGTACGTAATTCACCCGAAATCTGACTCGAGAAGGAAAAAAAATGTCAACACTAATATGGCACATAAAATTTCAGAACCACCATAATTATTTGCATATTGATACATCGGTTACAGAATATGTGCTTGAAATCCTCAAAAGAAAAAGAAAAAAAATATCATCTCCAAACAACAGTTCCCTTTCTCTTAATCTCTCTCTATCTATCTCTCAAACAAACAAAGCTATTTTGTTTTGTTGTGTATGCTCAATACCAAGAAGAATAGGCCCCCAATATTGACTATTAATCACACCAACATTGTATTCAATATTTCACAGCTCCCAACAAAACTCTGAATCTTCATAGTAAATAATAAAAATTTGAGCATTCATTTACTAGGAGATGCAAATCTTGTTCTCTCCCTCTGACGGCTCAAAGCTCGATCTTTTGGCGATGATGTCTTACTTCCGGCACCTGCCGCTTGTTGCCTCATCGCCTCTGCATTGCAAACACAGTTTTCATAATCATTCATTCCTCCAAGCCCCAAAAACACCTACAACTAAGTTCCTTTTATTTTTTGTCCGTTCGGTTCTCTTCTCTTCTTTTTGCTGTTGTTGGTTAGAATTGAGAAGCAGCAGTAAACAACAAACAACAACAATAGATGAACCAAATAAAATGTCTCATGGCAGTTCAAAATATACAAAAGAGATTTGTACCTCTCTGTTTCTCAAGCTCTTCGTCAAGTTCTTTTTTCCATTTCTTCTGTATACTGGAAAAGCTCACACTGAGAGTAGCAAATTAACCCTTTTCAGATTACTATACTCCAAATAAATAATTGTAGATCACATCAGGGCAGGCTAAAAGCTGCAATTAACTTATGGACTAACCTTGGGCTACATGAATCGGACTGATCAACATCTAGAGGTCCTCTTCGGTCATAACCTTGAGGTGATATATTAGCCTCTGAAGATTGATTACTTGCATTACCAACATTTGATGCATGCCTATTTTTACTCCCAGGCCTTCCAGTACTAACAGCATCAGTTGTCGGAGATGCAGTTCCAATAGGCAACCTACTTTTAGGGGGTAATTTCAAGTAACTTGGAGTAGTTTCATCATGTAAACTCTCTGTAAAACTTGGAGAGCAAACTCCATTAGAACTGTTAAAGAACTCTTCATATAAAGGAGTTTGCAGTTTCTTCAATTCTAAAACCTGACACATCAATTAGCACATCAACATCACAACTCCAAATAAAAGCAGATCTATGACAACATGGCGTACGCTGTATTCTTTTTTTTCTTTTTTTTTTTAAAAAAAAAAACATTTTACCTTCTCACCCAAAAAGGCTCTAATTTTAGACTCAGTGAGCTCATCATCATCCTCAGAGAATGTTGTCCCACAAGGAAATGAAAAATTATTATCCGTCTGAGCTGGTTGATCCATATCTAGTTCTAGTTCTGCTCCTGCTTGAACTGGCTCCGGAGTCTCATCAAATTTGCATCTTGAATCTCCAGAAAATCCATCTTTGGGATCAGAACTCTACCGAAGCATAATACGAATCCGCAACAGCAGAAGTGTTAAATGATCAGGAAGACACCCAAAATAGGAGAAAGACGTCCAAATAACAGCTTACCTCAGTCAACTTTTCAGCAATCAAAACGGGATTGAGCTTTGCCTCAGTCACAGTTGTTGTAAAATCATCTCCATCAATTTGACACATATCATCATCATCACTATTATTTGTGAACAGCTTCATAGGATTGATTGAGCTGCTCAGACTGTCCAAGTTGCACATATCTACTGAGCCATAGTCTGACGACATTAGGCTGGAAACAAATTCACAGTACTATAAGAAAATTTTAGAAGTTCTGAAAGCTATAAAAAGCAGTATGTCAGGATGTTCAAGTGTACCAATTCATAAAACTTACAAGGTTTCAAGCTCCTTAGTATGTGACTCTAGGGGGATTTCAGAAGACTCCTGATGTTATCAAAATTGCTTCATCAAGAAACATGATCTGAAACTGTAAAAAATGACATAAAATTCAGTTCAATAATACTTACCTTGACAGGAGTTTGGAAAGCAGGATCAGATGCTATATGCCGCCCCGTAACAAAGGGATGCTGTCAACACCAGTATTTCAAGAAGTTGTCAGAACCAAAATGGTTGCCGCAGGCAACTATATGTCTAATGATCACACAAATCACAATTACCTGCAGTAATTTAGATGCATCTGCCCTCATATTTGGTTCCCTGTCAATTGCAATTAAATACACCATATGTCAAGTGGCATATCATTTAAGAGCTTAAGATGAACTTAATAGTGCAATCCATATTTCTGTAACATTGTAATAATTCTAACTTCCCAATCCCATTTCACTGTAATAGAAACCCTTTGAGTTTGAGAGAGATAGAGAGGAGACAAAAACGCTACTTTTGCAAGCACTTGAGAAGAAAATCTTTTGCTTCATCAGAGAGATGTTCTGGGATTTCTGGATGTGACTTTGTTGACCCTATGTGGAAGAGGGCAGCAACCTGATGGAAACCTTTGTCAAGAAGCTACTTATGTGAAATATGAAAAACAATTGTTGATGGAAAATCACGCACCTCTTGATACTGTTGGCTCCAAGGAGGCTTTCCAGTGGCCATTTCTATTACTGTACATCCAACGCTCCATATATCAGCAGAACTAGGAAGTTGTTTCATAATATATCATCAATTTAAATCAGGAAAAATAAATTTTTATAATGACATTTAGATAGATTAGCAGAGGACCAGTCAGAAATATGTAGGGAAACAAAGTATCACAGAAAGAGCAACTGCTGCATAGATATTTAACAAGAGCACAAACCTACATTCCCTCAAATATCCTCATATTGTTCTTCGTTTTTCAGTTTCTCATATAAAAGGACATGACAAGAGCTTGGCTTTGGAAGTTCTAAATTATGTAAATAACAAATTATCCACAACACCTCAAATCAGCACTCAACATTAACCTTTTATAATTTATTGTAACACACGATCTGTTTAAGGTACTTTAGTGCAAAGGAAACAGAAAATATAAGCTTTTAATTTTACTTCAAAAGAACACATCAAATAAATTTATATCATAGCAGCTTTTCAATCTTCAGCAATATTATCAATAATATATTGCTTCATTTAGACATTAATTTATTGGATTATGGGAGAGCAAAATAATGTTATGTGACATTAAAAATCCATGACATTTTTCTTTCAAATCAGATACTTGTGTCAGGTAGTTAATTTTGAGTATTCCTTTTCAAGTCATGCAACGCATGCCTATTCAAAGGAACAAGCACAGTGAAAGCGAGTCTCGGAATGAGTGGTGCTCTAAGAAAAACTAATTCAAAAGATAACCTCAAAGGAACTCCTAAGATGGTGTTCAAACCTTAGGCCTAGTGAAAGCAGTAAACGTGGAACCACTGGCACATCCACTACCTCTTCCAAAAGCATTTCAATGAAACTAATCCTTGTAGGGTGAGTTTTGAGAAATGAGTTGGTGGTCAAAGAACGTACAAAGTGTATAGCACGTACGTAACATCTATAAAGAGGAAATGTCCTTACAAGCTATGCCCAGTCTGCAAAATGACTTCTGGAGCCATCCAATATGGAGTTCCCTTCATTGACTTGGCCCCTGAAATTGTAGCCTGTGGCAGCAAGCATCTCAATCAAACAACAGTATAGAGGGATGCAATCACGTAGATGTTCTAATAAGCATCAAAACAGTAGATATGAAACAGAAAAGGGGAGGCAGGTGCATACTAGCTCAACTACTTGTTTTGATGCACCAAAATCAGCAAGCTTAATGCATCCTTTATTATCAACAAGGATGTTTGCCCCCTGAAAGAAGATAATAGAAATAATTTACTTACAAAATTTGACAAAATTGAAAAAAAGGGATAACAACCCTTTCTCACATTCAGTATCATTGAAATGGGGATTGAGAGGAACCTTAATATCCCTGTGCATAATTCCATTGTTGTGTAAATACTCCAGCCCGAGCAGCAACTGTGTTGTATATGTTCTTATAACCTACTTAAGAAATTAGGACACAAGATTAGTAATAAATCACCTAAATACCTAATTAACATGAATTGAGTTAACAAGACTTACAGCCTCGGGGAAGGGTCCGAATTTCCCCAAAAGTGATGATATTGAGCCCCCAGGAACAAATTCTAGCAAAATATTCAAGCTTCCTTCCTCCCTAACTGTACCCAAATACCTCTGAAAAGGAAAAATGGCACCGTCATAACACTTATGCTTCGTTGAGATGATTAATAAACAAGCTAATACTTTTACTCACAACAATATTGGGGTGTGACAGATTCTTCAAAAGCTTCACTTCTTCCTCAAGCTCTTTTATATGAGCCTACTTATATCAACAATAAAAGTCGGTGATCTCATATTTATCTAAGAATCGACATCAACCAGAAAAACTATAAAAAGAACAATCACAAATGCAAAAGAAAATTAAATGGTTCTTCGACAATAATTTTGGGAGTGCAATGGGAAACCACAACAAAGAAAGGGATATTGAAATTCAGAACCTTGATATAATCTATTCATAGGTGGAGGTTCTTATAAAACATTTAGTCATACTGAACCTCAACTTATTGAGCAGTCATACAGAAGATAAGACGACACCATGCTTCAGTAGTATACCCAAAAACTGAAACTAAATGCTCTATCAGGCTGCTAAGGAATATATATACAATAATAACAAAGCCACTTGGATGAACCTGAAGTATTTTTTACAAATTTACAAGATAATCGAATTCTTTAAGAAACAAAATTACCATTCTCCGAAAAATGTGAGATGAGCAAAAATCTGCCAGTCATGCAAATTAGACTGATACAACTTAATGCAATCTATACATACCTGCGCCTTCTCTCTTGAAGCACCATTAACTGCAATCAGCACCTAGCAAGGGAGAAAAGCACAAATTACAAAGTTAAACTAAGAACGATAATTAACTATACAAGTGCAATTGCAGAACCATGAAGAAAAAATTTATCAACCAACCACCGACTTGGATCATAACCGCATTTCAAATAGGGAAAACAATAAGAAATCTATAAGCTCAAATATTTCAAATCCAGAGACAACTCAAATTAAACCCTAAACAGACATTGAACAAAAAACCCAAATCCGAACCCTAAACACAATATCCACAATTACATCGACCAAATTCAAGAATCATATCCAAACCTAAAATTAAAAAGATACTCCGAGGGGATGAAGATAAATAAGAAAGAAGTACCTGCTTAATTGCTAAGAGTTCTCCAGAATCAAGATTCATGCCCATATAAACATGACCAAAAGCACCACAGCCAATCAACTCTCCTTTACGATATCGGACTGGAGGTGCCATAGGAAGTGAAGGAGGAGGAGGAGGAGGAGGAGAAGGAGAAGTAATCTTAGAAAAGATTTTGGATTTGCGAATGCAAGAGTTGATCTTGTCCACAAGGTGGCCTGTTAGTGGATTGATAGTGTTTGGTTGATTATCTGGAGGTGAACGGAATACTATTGATCGCCGTACTGATCCTATGAGATCTTGCATAATTGAAGTCTGGACAGAGAGATTGGTGGGGCTTAATTGAAGGAGACGAGGAGTGCTCGATTATGGTCGGCAAAAGAGAGAGAAAATGGAGTTCTAAAAATTCTAAGAGAGAGAGAGAGGAGGGAAAAGTAGGGGAGTTTCTTTTTGAAAAGTTACAAATTAAAAAGAATTTAAATTATAAACGAGTACTCTATCAAATATATATATATATATAAGTGAGTACAACGTTAACTTAAAATTTTTTTTTTTTTAATAAGGAGAAGCTAATCCTTTGAGAAAAAAAAAAAAAGTGTAATTACAAACGAAGCATTCTGGAGGTGCCAACGCCTCTTTAATCAATACTCAGCGTATCCTCGATGTTCGCAGGAGGCATGTCACGCTCGTGATAGCCTAACGATAAAAATCCTGCAAAGTTTGACATCCAATCAGCATCCATATTTTCTTCACGATAAGTATGAATGACCTGAACCTCCCAAGCCGCCCCAAGGAGCTCTCGACATTTCGCGATCAACCATGAGGATCTGTGTCCAGAGGAAACAGGTTAGTTCACCATCTGCACCAAAGGTTGCGAGTCTAGCTCCACGAGCACCCTTCGGAATCCTTGAGCCAATTTTAAACTGTAATAAAGATCCCATATTTCCGCCAACCCTGAAGAGCAGACTCTAATATTGCAAGCAAAACCAACCAATCCCCAATTGAATCCCGAATAAGACCCCATGCTAATGCTGGTCCCGAGTTTCCCTTAGAAGCCCCATCACAATTAAGCTTTACCCATTCCAACTTCGGGCATTTCCAACTAATCATTACCTCTCGCGTGAGATAGTAGGAGGTAATCTGTGAAGCATCAAAAGCATGATTAAATTTTAAATTAAGTGATTGGATTTTATAAGGGGTGGTAGTATTAAATGACGTAGTGTTTCATAAATACTAAAAAAAATACGTGTTGAATATAAAATATTGGTAGTTGATAATATTTAATTTAAAATGTTTAACTTATTAAAATAAATGATTTTTAACTTAATTAACTAATTTAAATGGTGGAAAAATCACTCATATTAAATATACTTAAATTAAATAATTGTGATTAAATCAGTTATCAAATAAGATCTAAATATACTTAAATGAGGGTTGGTCCGAGTGGTAAGGCGTTGAACCTCTGCTTGACAGGTTTGAGGTTCGATTCCCCACTCCGTCAAAATTTAGCCTTCATTGGTAGGTGATCTGTAAATTCCACTGTAAACCCTTATCGAGGTCTGTGGTTTGCCCTGACCTTGGGAGTGGGTAGACCTACCCTTACCTAAACTTTTTTCTACCAAAAAAAATAGATCTAAATATTGTTTTTTCTTTCTATAAAAAAAAGGAGGACATAAAATATTGTTTTTTTTTAAAGAAAAAAATTATCCTTTTATTTTCGACACAATTTCAGTCTCCATATTTATCAAATCACATAATGTTATTTTACACGTAAAGGTTAAATTGGCTTTTCTTCAAAAACCTAAATGTAAGAATTCTGCTCAGACTCAGATTCAGATGGAATTCTAATTGAAAGACAAAATAAAAAAAAGGACATTTGAGTCCTCTTCTCACCTTATTCTGTATCTCTCCTAAAATCCCTAAAATCCCTCATTATATAAATCTCACACCCTAATCTGTCGATCTCTCCTCAAGCTACTGCCTGCCTGCTGCTCTTCTCTTTTCCGTCCAGCGTCTGGCTGGCATCCCCTCTCCTCCTCCGTTCATTCTGTCTCTGTTGAATTGAAGCATTTCGCAAAAGTTTGAACCAATAGATTCTTTGCTCTTTTAATTTATTTTGAATTGTGTTAATTAATCTTCTGTTAATCGATTCTTTATTGCTCTTCTCTTAAATTAAACATGTCCAATTCTTTTTGGTTGGGATGAGACTTTATATGTCTTATGTTTATTCAATATGTTTGAAAACAGATACAGATGTATTTTTCAGCGAATTTAAATCAGCTGCTATATTTTTACTTTTGCAATCACAAACTTTTTTAGTGGCTGTAAATTCCTTTTCTTTTGCTGATAATTGAAATTTATAGTTAAAGATGTGCCAACCAATTGAGTAGATGTGCGTAGCAATTAAAAACACACTCAATTGGTAAATATCATTTTTATGTTATTCAAATATATATGTTCATAAACTTTTATGTCTAGGATTTTTATTCTATTCAAATATATATCTTCAAAAACTTGTATGTCCAGCAATTGAGAAAATAAGCATTTAGCAGCATGTTGAAACTTTTTGCACTTATTTGGTTAAAATAATTGTCTATATAACAAAAAAAAACCCAATATCTCATATACTTGATAAAGGCAAGCTGGTTGATTCAAAACAAACATCAATTCTCATGGCAACTACACTGACACTTTCTAAAGGCCTTGGCACCAGTCTGGCACCTGGTGATGAATACAGCAGGATCGTAGGTGCACTTTAGTATTTGACTCTAACGCGTCCTGATATTGCGTTTGCAGTTAATAAGCTTTATCAGTTTTTACATTGTCTCGCAGATGAGCAATGGAAGAGTGTTAAGCGAGTTCTCTGATATATCTAGGGCAATTCGGATTTCAGTATTATCATGTCGTCTAAATCCATTGAGCATGTTGTGAGCATGGAGTTTTTTCGACCCTTATGATGAGACTATGTTACCTGTGCACAGTTATTATAGGTGGACTTCATATCACATTATACGGGAATACGAGTCAGAATCTGAGCCATGACTTTCAACTAAAAATCATATTTTTCAAGGTAGCTGATCGGCTACACCCGTTGCCGATCCAGGACTGTCATTAAGTCCCAAACTCTGTCGTTTTAGTTAAAAGAACGGTTGAAACTGTCCTTTGCCACGTTAGTAGACAATTGGCTATAGTCATCGTCGATCGGTAACCACCATAGCCGATCAGCTACATGTGTAGTTTTCATTAGTTTATTTCGAATTTTGGGCCGTTTTCTTCCTAAAATAGATACAAAAGGCAAAAAACTATCGAGATTAAGGGGGGAATCGTTTTGTACTATAGGAAAAATAAAGAAAAGAAGAAAGGGTGAAAAGAAGAGAAAGAGAGTGAAAAAGCATAAGAAATTAAGTGAAAAACAAGGAAAAGAGTGAAATTACATACGTAGTACAACCTTTACCTATTTTCACACTTTGGTATATAACCAAAAAAATTTCACACAAAACTGTACAACCTTCAGGTGACCTCCCACTAAAGTGTACAACCGATTTTTGTGACCGATCAACGCAAGTCAAAGTTGCCACATCAGCATTTTTCATTGTAGCATTAAAAAAGTGGGACTCACTCTTTATGGAATTGCTAAAATAGCCTTATTCCTTATAGAATTACTAAAATACCCTCATCTTCTTCCTTCAACTCCTCTCTCCCCCATTTCCCTCTACGTCTTCTCTCTCACTCCTCTCTCTACCATTTCTCTCTCACCCCTCTCTTGAAATCTATGATGTTGAAATTACAGAGTCTTTATATCTTCTAGATTTCGATATTCAAACAAAAAAAATGGGATTGTTCGCATATCTAATAGGAAAAACTAAGAAAATTTGTAGGAAATACCTAGAACTGACTATTTTTCCTTCTCAAAGTCAGACATACCCAAAACTTTGCTTCGGAAAATAAACTCGGAGATGGAGGGCAACTGTGGAATAAAGCAATCCAAAAATGACGCCATTGTTTGTTGGGTGGTCGATTTTTGCTACTGATTTGCAGTATTGTTCATCAACAGTCAAAATTGGATTTGGGGAAGGTAGAAAATATATGGAGCAGGAAAGGTAGAAAACATAGGAAGCAGGTGAAGTGAAGGATTTGGGGAAGAATCAAAGTTGGATTTTAAAGCAGGGATGAAGAGGAAGGAATTGAAGGAGTGATTTGGTGGTTTAGCGGATGCCAGAGTAATTTGGATGTCTTTACTTCGGTATTGGCTTGAAGAAATTGGAATAGGTTTTATGAACAAATGGCAAGGCGGGGAAGAAGAAAACGAATATAAATGGTAGAAAGAGGAGTGAGAGAGAAATGGTAGAGAGATGGGTGAGAGAGAAATGGGAGAGAGGAGTTGAAGGAAGAAGATGAGGGTATTTTAGTAATTCTATAAGGAATAAGGCTATATTATGTAGGAAAATAGACAAGCCTAGGCGTAGCGGAATAATAAAATTTTATCTATTTTATCTATTTCCCTTTTCCAAGATCTGTTAATTGTTATTTCATATAAAGAGGGATAGAAAGTAATACCTTTGGTGAAGAACTATCTACCATTGCAAACGAAGTTCTCACAACTTCTTATTATCAACTCGTGAGCAACAAACGTTTTTATTCAACACAGAAAAACAAAACTAATCAGTAATCAACCTTTAAAGTATAACAATGATTGCCTCTAACGGAAATTGATACGAGATCAAAGAGGGAGTAAGAAATAAAGTAAATTAGCCGAGACGAAAGACGGAACGATTCCTCTCCTCCTGTTTTGTGTGTGTGTGTCGAAATTTATGGGGTTAGGGAGTCTATTTATAGACTTCTCTAAACCCTAATCCCAGTTGTGTTAGGTAATTAAATAATTGGAATCTTATTCGGAATAGGATTCCTAATTAGATAATTAAATAAACACTTTACTATTATTTAAATAATAACTAATTATATCTAGATAATTATTATTAATCAAATTAATAATTAATTAATATTAGGGATAATTAATTAGAGTTTCAATCACATACAAACTTCTAATTAATATTATCAGATAATCTTTTAATTTAATTAATAACCATAATCAAATTATAATTATTAATCAAATTAATTTATCCCTAAATTACTACAAATTTCGGCCCATATATGTATGTCCCACTAATTACATTTTCGTCCTCCGATTCCAAGTCCCATATGCGACCCATTAGGTTCTTTATTGCCACTAGCCGTATATATCCTTTGAAATTATTCATCACGATTAATTCCAACATATATATAACGGAATACCGTCGCGAGCTGTTACTAGCAGAACCTATGATAACTGACGTTAACCTTTCTGCATTAGGTACAGTATAATACGATCCTTCATCAACTATATCATGTCGGTCAATTCCTTATAACCATGGAACGTGTCAAGGTTACATATAACGAAGAGTCTGGTTTTACTTGTACAGGTTGAATTCACTCTGAAAAGATAAGTTAAGTGAAATGTTCATTTCTACTCTTAACTGTATCACCTTGCAAGGATTTCAGTTAATTCACCACAAGCGGCCATTTGGATATATCTCCCACTTATCGGGAGTGACGAATGCTCAATCTAACATTAACTATTCTGTAATTACTTTGTGTGATACCCAACCCTGCTCTCACACACCCCAGGCTCTCACCTGTTGGATCGTGCTCGCACAGAATAAAAGTATCAGACTCCATAATCCAGAATCACTAATTAACGAATGTTTGAGTCTGAGGATTAGTTCTACCTACTAATACCAATGAGATGAACAGTTGACACATTAGATAAATCAATCCATTCTGTTATCTCAAGTCGGGTCCCAATCCTAATGAACTCCTTCACCGGATCCATGTAACTGTCTAGATATCTGAATATCTAAAGCTTGTGAGATCAGCTTTCTATCTCGACAGAAAACACTGTTACATGCAAGTCTCAATAGTAATATGCCAACCCCTATAACATATTACTTGACTTGGGTTTACTTTAAGTCTATTGGTTCTATTATAAAGTACAGTCTCACTTCATGCTTGTATGAACATTTTATAACTACTTAAATAAACTTAGGGTTACTTTCTTTATGAAAGATTTGTGCCTTTATATATAGTTACATTTTAATGCTATATATCTGATTAAACAAATGATCAAATAAACAATTTATTCATTAATATTAATATCCTAAAACAATTGTCTTTAGGACACCAAACTCCAACATTCTCCCACTTGGACTAAAGCCAATTGTTTCTGAAACTAATACCAGAAGAACTAAGATGTTTATCGTGAGCTCTTTGTGGTAATGGCTTGGTCAATGGATCTGCAACATTGTCCTCAGTAGGCACCTTTTCTATTCTCACATCTCCCCTGGCTATGATCTCCCTAATGAGATGATATCGCTTGAGATAATGTTTGGATGCATTATGAGACCGTGGTTCCTTTGCTTGTGCAATGGATCCATTGTTATCACAGTACAGAGTAATGGGATTCACAATGTTATGCACCACTCCTAGTTCTGTTATGAACTTCCTAATCCAAACAGCCTCCTTTGCTGCTTCTGCAGCTACGATGTACTCTGATTCAGTCGACGAGAAAGCAACACTTCTTTGCTTGGAACTCTTCCAACTAACTGAACCTCCATTTAGGATAAACTGGTATCCTGATTGGGATCTATAATCATTTTCATCAGTCAGATGACTAGCATCTGAATATCCTTCAATTTTCAATTCTCTGTGTCCATGTACGAGGAACATGTCTTTAGTTCTTCTAAGATACTTAAGAATGTTCTTGACAGCAATCCAGTGATCAAATCCTGGATTTCCTTGATATCGGCTCGTCATACTCAATGCGAACGCCACATCAGGTCTAGTGCAAAGCATGGCATACATGATCGAACCAACCGCACTGGAGTAAGGAATTACAGCCATGCGATTCTTATCACTGTCCGTTTTAGGACATTGATCATTTGATAACTTGACACCATGGACCATTGGTAAGTTACCTCTTTTCGATTCATGCATGTCAAAATGCTTTAGGACTTTGTCCATATATGTAGATTGGGATAGTCCGAGCAGTCTCTTCGATCTATCCCGATAGATCTTAATCCCTAAGATATAGGCTGCTTCTCCCAAGTCTTTCATGGAGAAATTACCCGATAACCAAACTTTTACTGTTTGTAACATTGCAACATCGTTTCCCATAAGTAGTATATCATCAATATATAGTACTGAGAAAACGACTAAGCTCCCACTTGTCTTCTTGTAAACACAAGCCTCTTCAGAGTTTTGCTCGAAACCAAATTGTTTTATGGTTTCATCAAAATGCTTGTTCCAGCTTCTAGATGCTTGCTTGAGTCCATAAATGGACCTTTGAATTTTGCAAACCTTGGTTGCATCCTTCGACGTGAAACCTTCAGGCTGCATCATGTATACATCCTCAAGCAGGTTTCCATTTGGGAAAGCTGTTTTTACATCCATTTGCCAAATCTCATAGTCAAAATGAGCGGCAATTGCAAGCAATATTCTGATGGATTTGAACATGGCTACTGGAGAGAAAGTCTCATCATAGTCAACTCCTTGCTTTTGACGATATCCTTTCGCTACTAACCTAGCTTTATAGGTACTAACCTTTCCATCCATGTCCGTCTTTTTCTTGAAGATCCACCTGCACCCAATGGGTTTTATCCCTTCGGGTGGATCAACCAAAGTCCACACTTGGTTAGTATATATGGAGTCCATTTCAGAATTCTTAGCTTCAAGCCATGCTTTAGATTCTGGACTAGCAAGAGCTTCTTCGTAGGTTTCGGGTTCATCGTCTAACACGGGAACCAGTTCGTTATCTCCCACTAGAAAACCATATCTAACTGGGAGTTCATGAATTCTTTGAGACCTACGAGTGGGATATGATACTTGTGTTTCATCTAGTTAAACGGGTTCGGGTTCAACTTCTTCCGCGTTTTCAATATGTGATTCCTCTTGAACTTCCTCAAGTTCAATTACGCTTCCATTTTGTGTCTCTTCCAGAAACTCTTTCTCTAGAAACACTGCGTGTTTGGATACTATTACTTTCTAGTCATCTGGATGATAAAAGTAATATCCCACAGTTTCCTTTGGGTATCCAATGAAGAAACACTTGTCAGATTTGGGATCTAATTTGTCTAACACAATACATTTGACGTATGCTAAACATCCCCATATTCTCATGAAAGAGAAGATGGGTTTTCTACCAACGAACAGTTCGAATGGTGTGGAACTGATGGATTTGGTTGGAACTCAGTTTAAGGTAAATAGGGCAGTTTCCAAGGCATATCCCCATAATGATTTTGGAAGAGAAGCGGTGCTCATCATGGACCGTACCATATTTAGTAAGGTGCAATTTCTCCTTTCTGATACACCATTGTGTTATGGTGTATAAGGAGGCGTCCATTGTGAGCATATTCCACATTCATTTAGATAATTCATAAATCCTTCAGAAAGATATTCTCCACCTCGATCAGATCGAAGTATCTTAATAGTCTTTCCGGTTTGATTCTCAACTTCATTCTTAAAGCATTTGAATTTCTCAAAAGCTTCTGACTTGTGCTTCATCAAATAGATATAACCATATCTAGTATGATCATCTATGAAGCTAATGAAGTATCTGAATCCTCCTCTTGCTTGGACTAATATAAGACCACATACATCTGAATGTATTAATCCTAGAGTGTCTGATACATGCTGACCTTTATTGCTAAAGGGTGTCTTTGTCATTTTTCCTTTTAAACATGACTCACATGTTCCCATTGATTCACAATCAATTGAGTCTATAAGCCCATCTTGATGTAGCTTAAGCATGCGTCAAGTAAGTTGAATTATCTAATCTAAGTCTTTTGGTATCAATTGTGAAAGCAGAAACTTTATCATTCAAAATATAAATCCCATTTAATGATATTCCTAAAAAATAGAAAATATTATTTCTATAAAATTCACAACCATTGTTCTTAATTGAAACATGAAAGCCATCATCAACTAGACAGCTAATAGAAATAATGTTACGAGACATCTCTGGAACATACAAACAGTTCCTTAATTCTATTACAAGCCTAGAGGGCAAACTCAAAGCATAATCTCCAATTGCGAGGGCGGCAACTCTTGCTCCATTTCCTACTCGCAAGTTTATGTCTCCTTTCTTTAATTCCCTAGTTTGCTTTAGTTCCTGCATATTCATACAAATATGAGATCCACATCCGGTATCCAATACCCAAGATTCAGACTGCGAAATTGAGTTTATTTCAATATAGAACATACCAAATGTTGAAGTCCCGACTTTTCCCTTCTTGAAGGTGGCTAGGTACACCAAACAGTTTCTTTTCCAATGCCCATCTTCACCACAAAAGTGGCACTCTCCTTTGGGCTTCTTCACTTCCATCCCCGTTGTTTCGGTGGGCGTGGCCCCCTTGCCCTTCTTGAGATAGATGGGATTGGGAGGGTTCCCTTTCCTCTTCTTTGATCCCTCAATAGCAAGGGCCAGTTGTAGACACTGAGTCGGAGGACCTGTGATGAAAACCTGAAAACAAGACGGTTGAAGCGATTGATTCCGGAAGTTTTAAAAAACAAAAAAATATAAAGAATAATAAGCGTATAATAAGGAAAGAAAATTACGGCGGGTCGCTGTTGCCGGTAAGGTGGCTCGCGTATGCTTAGCGGCATGGCGCGGGTGCTTAGCGGCATCCGGCGCGCGGTCGACAATGGTCGAACGCCCGTTCGACGGCACAGGACGTGCGCTCGGCGTCCGTCGGACGCACGCATCCAACCACGAGTGGCACGTTCTCGACGTCCGAGCAACGCCCGAGTTTGATAGCGCGGGGCACGCTCTCGTTGGCCACTGAGCGTGCGCGCCCGGCAGCGCGGGCGCGCATTCGGCAGCCGCAACGTGTGAGCGTCCGACGGCGCGGAACGCGCGCTCGGCGGCCATGGGGCGCACGCGCCCGACAGCGCGAGGCACGCCTCGGGGGTCGTCGGGCGGGCGTCCAACCGCGTCGGGCAAACGCCCAATGAGCGTTGGGCGAGCGCCCAAAGTTGGTTGGGCGCGGGCGCCCAACCTTGCGTTGGGCGCTCGCCCAACAAATGTTGGGCGGTAGCCCAACTTAGTGTTGGGCGGCCGCCCAACGACTTTGGGCGACCCCCAATTTTACTTGGGCGTCGCCCAAAGTTCCGGGATCCGTTTCCCTATATAAGGGCACGGATCCTAATGCAAAGAGGGGGATTTTTGGAGAGAGCTTTCTCACTCTAAACATTTTTAGAGAGAGAGAGTGATTTTTTTTGAGAAAAATATTTTTTTTCTCAAAAATTCCAAATTTCCTAAAGTTCAATTTTTACTAAATTTTCATTAAAAACGGAAGATCGTGGTTCGTGGAATCAATCGGCTTCGACTGTCAGATACCGAATTTAAGGTATTATCCGAGGACTAGACTCTCTTTTATTTTATTTTATTTATCTTCTTCTCCTATTTATTTTTAGGTTATAGTTTTTATTTATTTAGTTATTTATTTATGTTGTCACATTTTATTTAATTAGCGTATTTATTTAATTTCCTTTTCGTGTTGAATAAAATTCGGTTTTGTTTTAAAATAAAAAACCTCGTTTTGATATCCCAATACGAACCGTGATCCGATAAAAAGGTAGTTCGGGTATCGAAAACGTTGTAATTACAAGTTTTTAAAAGAAATTTCCAAATAATGATTTGAAATAAAAAACGTCGTTTAGGAACTTCCGTCTTCGACTATGATCCATTTTTGGTAGTTCGGAAATCCAAAACGATTGAATTAGATTTAATTTAAAGCTTTCGAATAAATCTGGAAAATATTAGAGTGCTGCTGTAATTTGTCATTTCTGTCACTAAATGCTGTTTACCGACGGATTTTCCGTCGGTAAATCTGCCAAAACGTAAAAGATGTCATTTCAGTCCCTTTTTCTTAACTTTTAAGCTTTTAATCCTTAATATATATATGTATAGTTATGTAATATATGTTTTTCAAATTATTTTAGACCTTTAGTATATGTAATTATTTTAGAATATTTGTATGCTTTTTTATTATTATTCTATTTTACAATATAAGTATATGTATATATATGTCTTTCTTTTTATTCATTTGGGCTCTATTAGATTCTATTTTGAAGATTATTTACTTGGGTATTTTGGGAAATAATTAATATATATTAGTATATGTTATTTTTGATATTTAAAACTATAATAGATATGTATATATGTAGTTTTGAGATATTTGGATTATTTTAGTGGTTATTGAAGGAAATTATTTTTGGATGAATATTATTTTCTTAGTTATAGGGTTTACTTACTATTTTCACATTTTTAAAGTATAGATATATTGTACCTACTATTTTTATATACATATAGTTTCTTTTGTATAAACTTTTATTTTCTTATTCTATTTTTTTATTTAAATGTATATATATATGCTAGAATTACTTTCTTTATTCCTTTGGACCATTCATGGGTCCATGTTTCAAATGGGCTTTATTTGAGTATGAGTCTTGGTTTAAATGGGTTTATTATTGCAAGTATAATAGGTAGAGAGTCCATTAAATAAGAGAGGAAAATAAATCACAAAAAGAGAGCTTTCAATATAATTATTTAAACTAATGGATTTTTAGAGTTTCCTAATGTAAGTAAATAGAATTGTTTTTGTTAACATTTCAAATCATTTCTCAAAACACCACGTCTTAAAACCTTAGTCCGTTCCAACGGCGGATTAAGCGAACATTATAATTAAAATCGTTTTCTTTGTGAATAATAGAGTTTTAGAATCATTTTCTTAAAGGATTTGTACAACATGAAATTGACTTGTATGTTTAACCACGTTTCTCATTAAAAGGTTTTTATCCTAACGTTTTCAAACACTCGAGTCGTTCCAACGGCGATTCGGGTAAACTTCATCAAACGGGGTTTTAAAACGCACATAAATCGTTCCAACGGCGATTAAGGTGCGAACCATGTAAATAAACTCGTTTTGGGGGAATAAGTTAGTGTAGAATAAATACACGACATGACTTTTAAATACGGTTGTAAATAAATCACTTCTTTCGCCCCCCTCTCTGTGTATGTATAACATAAATGGGTGATTCTTTACTAATATGGCTTTTCAATAATATATGCTCAAAACGGTTTCAAAAAAAAAGAGAAAGAAAAGGGTTTCAAATGAATTTTAAACTTAAAGAAGTATACGATTAGTCCGTTATCGCCTAACATGCTGAGTAGGAGGCCGGTGGTTCATAACTGGGCGATGTCGGGGTGCCTAGTAGCCTTTCTCCGGAAAGGAGCTAGCCTTCTCGGCTCGTACCTAAGTTTCCCGAACCCACACCGGCCTCCCACAAGGGATCGGTGTTCATTTTCCCATTCGTGGGTGGCGACTCTTCCATATCTCCGAGCTCCGGTCCTGCCGAGCAGCTTGATTCCACGATTGGTTGCTTTCGGTGCCAATCACCGCTTACGTCGCCATGAGGTTGTCCACCCCCCGGTCTGCCCGGGAGATTAGACCGCGGCACCTCGTCTAACAAGTGGCGACTCTGCTGGGGAAGCGAGAAATTTGATTCCGGAAGGCGTGTATTAAGCCCTTAACGGGGACGGATCGTTTTACTTCTTTTCGTATGCATTCATGTGCATTATTGCAAACCCTTTGGGTAATTTCCGCGAAACCTCTAGCGAGAGTCCATTCGTCGCTCGAAAGAGGCTAGTGTAAGTTCCCCCTTACAGTAAGGCGCCAAAGGGTCCCCATCCATTCGTTAGGGGCGAATTTGTGCGGTCCTGTGAGGTCCCGTGGTCAGCCGTGTCAGCATATAGTAGCCTTAGAAGTTTCCATAGGATTACCCGTTACTATTTTTTATGTGATAAATGAATCAATTCGTGTTTTCAAACCGCCACGATACGTGTCTAATCCTAAAGTAGGTAAAGAAAATGAGACGATGTGTTAATATATACTCGTGAATCGACATACTAATTACCCTAAAACATCGAAACAATTTGAACTAAAGACGACTTAGTCATCTCATATGAATGAACATGTGCGACCCGCCTTGTCCCTTTCGGTGTCCCGACGAAGGCACATGTTCAGGAAATGTGTTATGACGTAAGCACGTATTAGTATGAATCGGTTCGGTGTTAAGGATAGTTACATCTCGATACAAAAGACTATATAACAGTAGCTGTTATTCACATTCTTTAAATAAGTTGGGATAAAACGAGATCATGACGAAACGAAAACGCAGAACATTTCTGTCTTGAATGACCATGTCGTAACGTAAAAAGTTTCGCACAAGTAGCCCGTCCCTTCCGAATAAAAGATGAGCTTTTTTACGTTATGCCTCGTGTCGTTCTTAAGAGAAATGGATGTGTCCGCAAAGGTGATTAAGAAAATAAAAGAAAAGAAAAGACTAAACGACCAAAATCATTCCGAGTCTACGATATATTTCAATCCCGAGAGTAGTTAAAGAAAATAAACCAATGCCGTTGAATACGTGTCTCGAACAAGTATATACCCCGTTTAAAACTTTGAAGCCGAATTAAGCCAAACCATATAATTGCGCCATATGGACGAGACTGCGGGTGTTGACTAACGACTCGATCATTTCAACCGTTACCAAAACTGCAAGAAATATGGCCCGATATACGTGTTTGCTTAATTCATGCCTAAAGGAAAGAGAACGGTGATATCCTCGCCTCGAATAAACATGCGATTCAACGAAACGTTGATTTTCTATAACCACACTAAGGTGATATATCCCGTAGATCGGAAAGAATAAGAGATTGTTGTTAGCCGAAAGATTACCGTGCGCTCAAATAAGACTCGCCGTCTTTTCGTGTAGCAAAATGAGCAAACGAATCATCGACGCTAAGAACAAACACGTTACGCGATGAGTCTGTTCCCTAAAATAAAATCCAAAAGTGATTCCATCACTAAATAAACGCATGGTTACGTCTCTCGATAGATCCAAAAAGATTCCATTGTAATCCAAAAATCGAGACACGAATCCACGTGAATAAAAAGGGAACGAGTCATTTGCAATAACAAACGATTGGAATAGAAGAATAACTCGTACCACGTTTAAAAACCGAGATGCGCTCAAAGGGAGTCAAAACCTGAATTAATGCGTCTCGCGAAAGGACAAAAGACGAGTTATTCTGAAAGGACAATCCAACTTGGTCGATTTCTTAGTCACTGAACGTGGATACGTCAAAAACGAATTTTATTGTCTGATGGGTGATTTACTTTTCCGCAATAATCGACGGCATCACGCGTCCCCTGGACCGCAATGTGAGCCAAAAACCAAAATCCTAGAAAAGAGACCTGGACCGACGAGTGTGTGGAGGAATAAGGGTGGAAGAGAGATGTTGTGATACGTGTAAATAGAACTAACGTTTGTTCTTCTTATCTTATAATCTTAAATAAATAAACGCACACACCACGAATCATGCATATAAAATCATGCATACATACTAATGGATACCGTTCGCGCAGACGTCATCATTAAGCGGTTGTGGTTTCGCGAGAGTAATCGGCTTGTCAGACAGTTTGATCAGCTACGAGTAGACAGTTCCGAATCAGTAGTTGTGGCTTCTAAATCATCTTCATCCGGGTATACTCAGTCTTCCATCAATATGTCTGCAACCGACAAGAAAGTGGCTGAATTGGAAAATTCTGTGAACAATATCAATGATCAGCTGGCCGCAATCTTGGCCCAGTTAGCTGAGTTAGCACTGAAGGACAACAAGAGTGGTAGTAAGCGTGCTGAGAATGAGGTGAACAATGGCCCTCGCTTTGGGAATGAGGAGGATTATCAAGATTATATCCGAAAACAGTTAGAGAAAGAGAAAGCTAAGGAAGAGGAGTGGAAGCAACACATGACACAGGAAGTGCAGGACTTGCGCGGAGGAAGCTCCGGAAGTCAGGATTTCTATAACTTGAAGAATTGTTTGTCTGCAACAGCTTTGCCTTTGAAATTTCGGCTCCCTGACATGAAAAAGTTCGATGGAACGAGAGATCCCACCGCTCACATGAATCAGTATGTCGCTGTAATGAAGCACACGATCCTGACTGAGGATCAAGTCTTGGGACTGTTTAACACTTACCTAGAGGGGGCTGCCCTCACATGGTTTCATGCATTGCCGATGGTAACGAAGAGGGATTGGAAGGAATTAGCGAAGTCATTCATCGCTCAGTATAGCTTCAATACCATGCTTGAGGTCACTTTGAAAGAGTTAGAGAGCACTAAGAAACAGGCTGGGGAATCCTTTTCCGATTTTGTGAAAAGATGGAGGGCTAAGGCCGCAGTGATGAAACAAAAGCCGCTCGAGCAGGATCAGATCCGAATGGTGGTTGGCAACACATTGCCGTATATCAAGAATGAGTTGCGGTATATGCCATTTACTGATTTCAATCAGATGTATAGTTGTGCCTTGACTGTTGAAGGGGATGGGGAGCCAAAGAAAGCTTATACCAAGTGGACGAAGTTTGGATATAGTGCCGGAGGGCCTAGTGCGAGTACGGAATCCGCAGCAGTGAAAGTGGTTGATCTTAATGCTATTGAAAAGAGGCGGTTCGCCAAGTTCGATCAGACCTACGCAAAAGTTTTTGAGCGTCTGCAGAAAAAGGGATTGTTGAAAGCCCTTATCCCGTATAACAAAGCTCAACCTACTCCGCAGATACAGGCTAGAGGGTATTGTGAATTCCATAGCAGTTATGGGCATATAATAGAGAATTGTGAGAGGCTGAAACACGAAATCCAAGATTTAATCGAAGAGAAGAACATAGCTGATCCTTCATCAGCGAACCCTTCCGTTAGGCGCAATCCATTGCCTAATCATAGGGTGAGCACGATCGGAGCTAGTTTTACAGAAACTATAGTGATGGAATCCTTTGAGGAAGATGTAGAGGAGTTGTTGGACTCCAACGAAAAGAATAATGTGGGAAATGGTCTGTATATGTCCTTCCTTGGTGAAGAACAAGAGGATGAACCAATGGGAGAAGGATCGGATGGTGGAGCACCATATGATGAGGATAGCACCGAAGAGACAGGAGAAGGGTCGTCTCGAACTATTGTGCCGGAATTGGGTCTGTTTAGTGGAGGGGGAAATCCCGAGGTGCACTTGCGTGAATATATGCACGACATGTTTATTGAATCCTTCGGAGTCGATGAAATTGCCCAGTGGTTCCACCATTCGCTGGTAGGCGAGCCTCTGGAATGGTTCCATTCATTACCAGGCTCTTGCAAGCATGATTGGGATCGGTTGTCGGATTTGTTTCTAGAAAAGTACCAGAGAGTTGAGGACAGGACTGCGGAGCGCTTCGCAATGCAGATTGGACCTATCAAGCGTCCGTTGCCTAGGGTTAGCAAGTATAACGGCAATAAGGACCCAATGGAGCACCTTCACTTCTACTTGTCGGCTATGGCGCCTTTGGGTTTTAAAGAGGAAGAGATCACAGCTTGTTTTGCAATTCGTTGATGGGTGAACCGTTAATGTGGTACATGTCGTTGCCAATGTATGTCAAGACCGATTGTGCAGCAATGACGAAGAGATTCATCAAGGAGTATACAGTATGGATGCTAGCAGAGCAAACCCCTGATTCTCCGTCTTACCAAACACCTGATGCGGTGTTAGCAATGCCTAGGTATGGTGGATACCAGGATCCTGTGGAGCACGCGAGGTTATTCTGCAATCATATGTATGACGCCGGATTTCCGCAATGTGAGTTGCATGAACATTTTCCGGAAACCTTGATGGGTGAAGCCTTATTGTGGCATCAAGGCCTATCAGAGGAGGAAATGGGTCATTGGGTACCGCTCAGGAGTGCCTTTGTGGCAAGATATGAGATGTATGTTCCATGGACGGGATCCCTGGAGGATCTGGATAGGATCAAGCAGTTCCCCGAGGAACCATTTGTGGATTATGCTAGGAGGTGGAGGCACCGTTATGAGCAGTGTCATGAAACAATGAGCGATAAGGTGCAGCTTATGTGCATACAACGAGGTGCTATTCCGTTGGCCGCCATAAGGATGAGCAGAGTGTCCCTCCGGGATTATGATGAGTTGATAGGTTGGGCCTTGTATGGATCGGCGGATCCCTTTTGCTTGAATTCGAATGTTCCTCACGTCATGGATTTAATGGTTGTGGACATTTGGGAGAGTTCTTCGGACGAGGAAGATGCCAATCGGAGGGTTCCTTTTAACATTTGGGACGAATCGGATGATGAGCCGGAAATTGCAGTAATGACAAGATCAGGTCGTGTGGCCGAGGGAAAGGCCCCTATAGTAGAGACTGAGATAGGGGAAGGGTCGGCTCCTAATCCCAATGACCAAGTTCTTGAGCAATTGAAGAAGACACAAGCTAAGTCTACAGTCTGGGAAGTTCTATGCCATTCTAAGTACCATCGTGAGAACTTGATGAAAGAATTGCAGAATCTGGTTATTTCCACCGATACTGAGCCGGCAGCGCTAGTAGGGGCAATTATGGCCCGAAAGAAGACTGAGATCACATTTACTGACGAGGATCTCCCAGAAGAGGGGAAGGCTCACAATAAGCCTTTGTATATCCGAGCAGAAATTAACGGAAAGAAGACTAGTTGCGTGATGGTTGATGATGGATCAGCCATCAATGTTTGTCCTTTGAAACTCTTTTCGAAGTTGGGAGTAGAAAGAGGGGACCTAATGGCCTCGGAAACTGTGATAAGGGCTTATGATGATAGCCGTAGGCACATTGAAGGAGTCTTCAAGGCCAAGTTGAAAGTGGGGCCGCATGAAGAAGAAACTGAGTTCACGGTGCTGGATATCCCGGTAACCTTTGTTGTATTGTTAGGACGCCCATGGTTCCACAAGTTGGGAGGTGTGCCCTCCACGCTCCATCAGATGATCAAGTTCCCCTTCGGGGAGGAGATAGTGACAATCAGAGCTGAGAAATTGAGCTCGGTGGCAGCATTGGGGATTGAGCCTCAGCTTTTCTCCGGGTTCCAAGTGTCCGAAATTTACGAGTCAAGCATGACCACCGACATGGTGAAGATGATGAAGGGAGGTTTCATCCCAGGAATGGGCTTAGGAGCACACCATCAGGGGTTGCCAGAATTTCCGGATTTTAAGAGTCAGAAAACCCGGAGGGGTTTGGGATATGAGCAGGGAGGTCCGTCCAACGTGAGTGGTGAAGGAAAAGTGGGCCTAAGGAAGTACTTCGTGAACGAGGGGCATGGAAAGGCATATTCGGGGACCCCCGAGGCATGGACTAGCGCCGAAGGAAAGATTCTACCGGGATTCGAAATCTTCAATGATGTGGCCGACTGGGGCGAAGGAAAGGCGAGCTGCTTTGTCGAGGAGATTATGATGCTGGATTTAAATGCCGAGGAGCAGGTCATCACCATCGAAACAACTGCGGGAGCGGTGGATGAGCCCAGTACCTCCAAGGTTCATGAGGAGCCCGAGAACCCTGATGATGAAAATTGTATTACTGCTTTGTTTGAATTAGATGATGTAATCACCCATGCTATCAATGAAATGAATTATGATTTTGCTTACTTGCTTGATGTCGATCATGATCATTCCATGCATTCTCATTCATATAACATGCCTACATTTGAAATCAATGCAATAGAAATGTCAACTTTCAATCTTGGTACGGATGAAAATCCTAAACTTATACAAATTGCTCAAGAATTAACTATTGAAGAGAGAAAAGAATTCGAGAGAATAATTAAAAAATACGAAATTGTATTCGCCTGGACATACGAAGACATGCCGGGAATTGATCAATCTATCGTAACTCACCGCATTCCAACTTACCCCGAAGCAAAGCCCGTAAAGCAGAAGCTCTGACGTATGAGACCAGAATGGGCAGATAAGATCAGAGAGGAGGTGAAGAAGCAGTTAGAAGCAGGATTCATCGAAGTGGTCGACTATCCCCCTTGGGTCGCAAATGTGGTGCCAATCGCAAAAAAGGATGGCAAAGTGAGGATGTGCGTCGATTACAGAGATCTTAACAAGGCATGCCCTAAGGATGAGTTCGCATTGCCTCATATCGACGTATTGATTGACAGTGCAGCGTCAAGTGTATTACACACGAATGTGGATGGTTTCATGGGCCACATGCAAGTTCAGATGGCCGAAAAGCACAAAGTAAAAACCTCGTTCACAACTGAGTGGGGGACATACTGTTACAGAGTAATGCCGTTTGGTTTGAAAAATGCCGGGGCAACTTACCAGCGAATGGCCACAGCACTGTTCCATGATATGATACACAAGGAGGTAGAAGTCTATGTGGACGATATGATGGTCAAATCAGAGACAAGAGAAGGGCATTTTGCCGCGCTCGAGAAGTTTTTGGCCCGAATTGCAGAATTCAAGCTAAGGTTAAACCCGAAGAAGTGCTTTTTCGGCGTTTCGTCGGGGAAAATCTTAGGCTATGTAATCGGAAATAAGGGAATCGAGGTAGATCCTGATAAAGTGAAGGCTATACAGGAGATGCCGGCACCGAGAAATGAGAAGGAAGTGAGAGGGTTTCCGGGGCAGGTTCAGTATATCAGTCGGTTCATAGCAAGACTCACCGCAATCTGCGAGCCAATCTTTAAGTTGCTAAGGAAAGACCAACCCGCTATTTGGAATGATAAGTGTCAGCAAGCTTTGGAGAGCGTCCGGAGCTATTTGTCTAATCCGCCAGTGCTGAGACCGCCTAAACTGGGAAAGCCGCTTCTCCTCTACGTAGCAATTGAGGAGCGATCTATTGGGGCAATGTTGGCTCAAGAGGGAGACACCGGTGTGGAGCACGCGGTGTATTATTTGAGTAAGAAGTTCCTGGAGTACGAGCTCAAGTACAACATGATCGAAAAGACATGTGTGGCAGTGGTGTGGTTGACAAAGAAACTGCGGCACTATTTCAATCGTATAAAGTGATCATTATTTCTCGGATGGACCCCGTGAATTATCTATAACGAACTCCATCCTTGACGGGGAAGTTAGCCAGATGGTTGTTGCTTTTGTCCGAGTTTGACATTGAATATGTGACGAAGAAGGTTATCAAAAGGGGGGCCGTGGCAGAATTTCTGGCCAACAAACCCCTGAATGCAGAGGAAGAAGAGATAAGCTATGATTTCCCCGATGAGCACTTGAACGCAATCGAAGTTATACCGTGGAAAATGTTCTTCAACGGAGCAGTTAATTCGAATGGAGCCGGAGTAGGAGTACTACTTACCTCACCGGAAGGAGAAAGGATCCTGATGGCCAAGAAGTTATCCTTCCCTCTCACCAATAATATGGCCGAGTATGAAGCGTGCATTTATGGTTTAGAGTCATTAGCGGCACTAGGAGCGTCATATGTCGAAATTTGGGGTGACTCAAAGTTAATCATCGAACAGGCACAAGGAAACTGGGAGGTAAGAGAAGAAAGACTACGTCCGTACCTCGATCAGCTAGAAGGGTTGGCACAAAGATTCAAAGAATGCCGTTTCTATCATATTCCTCGAGCACAGAACCAGGCGGCGGATGCCTTGGTCACTTTGGTGTCAGTTTGGGACAATCCCCGGAACCTTGCTTCGAAACCGTTGGTATTGAGAAGATCTCACAAACCATGCTACGAGGACGTAATGCTATTAGGGACAGATGAAAAACCGTGGTATTTCGATATCGTGAACTTCATGAAGCATGGAACATATCCGGCAGAGTCAGAACCGAGGGATCAAGCTGTGATTAGAAGGCTAGCTCGTCAGTTCGTCATCCATAACGACTTGCTTTACAAAAGGCACATTGATGGATTACAACTAAGATGCTTGGATGCGGGAGAAGCCCGCGAGGCAATGGAATCAGTACATTCAGGAATTTGTGGAGCCCATATAGGGGGAGCAGTACTAGCTAAGAAAATTATTAGGCAAGGCTTCTATTGGCTCACCATGGAAAGAGATTGTAACGAGTATGCGAAGAAATGTCACGATTGTCAAATCCACGGCGATTGCAGTCATCTTCCGGCCATGGAATTACATGTGTTAGCACCTATTTGGCCATTCGCTGCCTGGGGCATTGACATCATCGGCGAAGTAAGGCCTAACGCTTCAAATGGACATAAGTTTATTGCAGTCGCCATCGATTATTTCACCAAGTGGGTAGAAGCAGAGTCGTTTAGCAAACTGGGATCCAAGCAAATGAGAAAGTTCCTTGAAAAACACTTGATCACCAGGTTCGGAGTGCCTCATCACATGATTACGGATAACGGGGTCCAGTTTCAGGGGGAAGTAAGGAATCTTTTCCGAGAATATGGCATTGAACATCACAGATCTTCTCCGTACCGTCCACAAGCTAATGGGGCAGTAGAAGCAGCTAATAAGAACCTTAAAAGGATTCTCGTAAAGACGGTGGAATCACATCGGAACTGGCATGAGCATCTCCCACTCGCGTTGTGGGCTTATCGCATGACAATTAGAACCTCGACTGGGGCAACGCCATTCTCCTTGGTATACGGAACAGAAGCAGTCCTGCCGATTGAGATCGAAAAGCGATCGTTGAGAATCGCAGTGGAGGCAGAAATTCCCGAGGCGGAATGGGTGAAGATGCGATGTGAGCAGTTGGCTCTAGTTGACGAGAAAAGGATGGAAGCACTTTACCATGTACAATTATATCAAAGAAGGATGGCTCGGGCTTTCAATAAAAAAGTCAAGACCAGCCCTATCAAAGAAGGAGATTTAGTGCTGAAACAGATCCGTGTGACGCACACCGACCCGAGGGGGAAGTTCAGGCCTAACTGGGAAGGGCCATTCGTCGTAAAGAAGATACTAAGCAAAGGAGCGGTGAAGTTAACCACAATGGACGGCATGGAATTCTCCGAACCTACCAACCTGGATAGGCTTAAGAAATACTTTTCGTAAAAAAAAAAAAAAAAAAAGAAAGAAAAATTCCCGATAGGTTGAAAACCCGCAAAGGGCGACCTATGCAACAATGAGGGAAATCCCAATGGGTGAAAACCCGAAAGGGCACTCATTTAAAAATTCCGGGATAGTAAAAGGAGAGGAGAAAAATCGCCGGGATCTGAAAACTGAAAGGCGGGTCCTGGTAACAATAGTTATGACTTGAGCAATTACAAAAACAATGTATAAGAGACTAAGTATTTCTGTTGTTTGTAAATAAATAAAGGCATGAATATATTTGACAAGAATGATTGGAATCATCATAATCTACTGAATGCATGGTAATATGAATCACGAGTTATACATTTCCTATCCTACTTTTCACAAAAAGCCTACCTACTATCCACCCCACTCCCTATACATCAGCTATACAGCGGGGAAACTCCAATAAAAGCTACAAAGCAATAATGAAAGCTACAAAGCAATACATAACGAGCCTAATACGGAGGGAAGTCCCAATAGTCCTCAAAATCTCTCAAGTGTGATGCCCGCTCCGCAGATAGTGCCTCCTCGGCAGCACGCGCTCTCTCATCAGAAACTCGCGCTCTCTCATCAGAGGCGCGTGCTCTCTCATCAGCAGCTCGTGCTCTCTCCTCTGCAGCAAGGCGCCTGGTCGACTCATCACGCGCCCTCTCCTCGACGGCAAGGCGACCCTCAGTCTCCCGTCGCATCATCCCTGACCAGTGATCATTTCTCTCCTGATACACCTGACCAACCCGGGCGTCGGCCTCCCGCACCAACTCGCTCTGCCTCCGCTCGTGGGCATGCAGATCACTCTACAGAAAAAGAAGAAAAAAAAAAGAACAGATAAAAAGCAGCATAGGCAAAAACATAAATCATACATACATGCATACATTCCACTACACTAAAGTAAAGTAATGATACATACCAGGTGATCGGTGCAGCGCAAGCTGAGGCGATCTCGTAGGTAACCAGACAGCCCCACGTAATCCGTACAAGTCTCCCTCGTGGTCAGAGAAGCGTCTGAGGGATCAAATGGGACCCTCGAGGAGAAGATAGGAGGAGCCGCCTCGAATCCCGCATAAGCTGCCCCGGACTCGTCATAGCAAATCGTGGCATAATCTCTCCCGTAGTCTGGTAGGGGCACGCCTAGGGAAGACCTCTCCGGTCGGGCAGCGCTGGAGAACTCGCCGACGTAGTAGGGCTGCTCGCACACAGGCATCTGAGCTCGAGTACCGTCAAAGAAATCAGATAAATGGGCACTCCTCCAGGACCCCTCCTGCAAAAAAAAAAAACACAATAAAAACCCCTAAACATCTCATGAATGAAAGGTAAAATAAGAAGGGGGTAGAACCACTTATCGGGACCTCCTCCTGACCGAAGACTGCCGCGACAGCCTCCCTCGAAAATACATCTGCCACCGGATCCACCTCCATCGCTACAGTCGGGGCATCCCTCGCGCTTAGTAGAGTAGATAAGTAAGGCTCACGGCCCCCGGCGTGAATCCACACCGCTCTACCAACAAACCGACGGGTCAAGTCCCGACGAACGGTCGATAAGGGCATGGTCCGCACCGTGAACATAGAGACGGGGATCTCACCCGGTGTCCAGTGAGCGTCCCTAACTCCAGTGATGCCTCGATCCCCTAAATACCATGCCCGCACGCAGGGGCCGGTGAGCACACACTGCTGCTCCTGGATCATCGATACATATGTATAATCGGGGCCGAAGTCGAGGTCATCCCACCTGAACTTAATCTAAAAAATGCACAAAGAGAAAGTCAGAAAAACTCAAACAAAAACCGAGCATGATTAGGCAAAATCTACCTGTGTGAGGGTCAGCGAGTCGATCCAATCTAGGAGTCGTGGCACCGTCCGACTCCTTTCGGCGTTCAAGTCAAAATCCCTCCATCGAGTCATGAAAGGCGGCCTCGGTACTCTCGGTCGAGATCGAGACCGGCTGGGAAGGATGTGCCTCTCATACGCCCACACCTGCGGTAAAAACAAGGACTAGGAGTGTGAAAAACGCAAAGAAGATAAGACGGGCAAGTCAAGAGGGCGTCACGTACCAGCAGAGCAAAGGTGTAACCACCGAAATCCTTGCGCTTTTGGCAAGTCAGATCCAAAAACTTGTAGAGAAAGGCTAAGCCTGCCCCCGCCCAATCGTAGGAAGCCGCTGCATCCAGATCGTTGAGCGCCTGAATGAGACCTGCGTGTACCTTTCCGCCCTTCGTGCGGAAAATCGTCTCACTCAGAGTATACACTAAGAAGCTGCGAACCGCCAAGTCGGTATCGTCTGTCTCGCAGAAATCTCGCCGACTCAAGAGGCTCGTTGTGGAAATAAACTTCGCTGGAGTAGATTTGGCGCATAGGCGAACTCTCGGTCCAATCAAGGCAGCGAGCCTAGCAAGGTCGACCCGTGGTCGTATCATACCAAAATGGAAAGGAACGGGAGTGTTGCTCCCTCGCAACCCTGTCAGCAGCGAAAAATCTCGGGGCGAGATGGTCATCTCCCCAAAGGAAAGGTGGAAGGTGTGGGACGAGTCAACCCACCGCTCACATAAGGCCCGTAGGCCAAAATGATCGCATACCCCGTTGGTGCGGGGCAGCGCTGCAATAAAAGGCTCGAAGCCCAACTCACGCACGCGGGCTCTCGCCGCGGCACCTAGCCTATCGTACCACGAGTGAATCTCGGCAGTGGTCCCCGAAATCTCAATGAACTAAAAAGAACGAGACAAGAAAATTTAAATACAGCTCATAAAGCATGCAATTGATAAGAACGCGTTAAGACTAGGTATTCTTTCATAGAGACATCCGGTCAGTTAGGACCAATTTTCTGTAAAAATCTCTCCTGTAGGGTCATTCACGTAGGGTTTAGTCAATTCTTTAATCCACCCTCGTCTGCGGGGACGAGGAGCATAGATTAGGTTTTACTATTTACGTGCATTAGTTAAGTTTTTACTGTTCACGTTTTTACTATTCACGTGCATTAGCTAAGTTTTTACTATTCACATGCATTAGTTAAGTTTTTACTATTCACGTGCACTATTCACGTTTTTACTATTCACGTGCATTAGTTAAGTTTTTTACTATTCACGTGCACTATTCACGTTTTTACTATTCGCGTGCACTATTCATGTTTTTACTATTCACGTGCACTATCCACGTCTTCACTATTCACGTTGTTTTTTTACTGTTAGCATGCATAAATTCGCAGTGTCACTATTCACATGCATATAACACGCGTTCTTACAAAAATAAACAAGTGCTGCTTGTAAATAAAGGAATTCACGTTTTCTAGCTAAAGTCCTCTAAGGCAGTCTAAGGGTTAGCATGCAAATCATGTTCGGATAGGAATGCTAAAGCCTAGAGTTCGAATCAAATAAAAGTGAGAAATTACTTACCTCGTTGCAGCGTGTCCTGCTCAAATGCGTCGTAGGGTCGTGGAAGGTATCCACTCTATCCAGGTTTACGTAAACCTCGTCCATGCCTCTAGTGCCATCCCATTCATCTAAATCCATCCCGAGAATAATCCAAATTGAAGTCTAGTGGGAGAAAGAAGAGAGAGAAGGTGTGGGGTTGAAATGAAACCCCACCACCTTATATAGAAAAAGGGAATGGCATTCCCGTAAATAGTGAAAAAGGTACGATTTGACATAAAGGTAAAAAGTAAATAATTAATTACTAGGTGCACAGACCTCCGATTTGCAGTCCGTTTCAGCCTGCATTTCTCCCAGACAACGACCAACATTGCCAAGATATGAACTCCAAACAACAGTCAATTTTTACAGAACAGTGACACCAGTCAAAATACAGATGACAGTCAACAGAAAAACGATCATTAGTCTATATCATTTCAGACTAAAACACATTCCCATTGAACCTCTGAGATGATAGCTCCAGTAAGAAGATACAGACAACGGTGTCGTAAGAAAATCCAGAAACAATCCCAGCTTTTGAGCCATCTGACTCACGGTCGTAGACCGGAGTTGCTTTTGAGCCATCTGACTCACGGTCGCAGACCGGAGTTGCTTTTGAGCCATCTGACTCACGGTCGTAGACCGGAGTTGCTTTTGAGCCATCTGACTCACGGTCGCAGACCGGAGTTGCTTTTGAGCCATCTGACTCAAGGTCGCAGACCTGAGTTGCTTTTGAGCCATTTTACCCGCGATCGTGGACCAGGGTCGCTTTTGAGCCATCTTACTCTCGGTCGTAGACCAGAGTTGCTTTTGAGCCATCTTACTCTCGATCGTTGACCAGAGTTGCTTTTGAGCCATCTTACTCAAGGTCGCAGACCTGAGTTGCTTTTGAGCCATTTTACCCGCGGTCGTGGACCAGGGTCGCTTTTGAGCCATCTTACTCTCGGGCGTAGACCAGAGTTGCTTTTGAGCCATCTGACTCACGGTCGCAGACCGGAGTTGCTTTTGAGCCATCATCCTCGCAGTCGCAGACCAGGGTCGCTTTTGAGCCATCTTACTCGCGGTCACAGACCTGAGTTGCTTTTGAGCCATCCCATTAACGGTCGTAGATCGAAATTGCTTTTGAGCCATTCTTACCCATAACCAACGTACGCTAGATTCCAAGAAAAGAACATTCATCGACGGCCACTCCGAAGGTGACGATGGAAGGAATCAGAGGACGACACTGGAACGCGCAGCGCGAAGGTCAGGTATGCTCCCTCCTACTCTTTACGTGTCTTTTACTTTTATATGTTTTACATTGCATGTGTTATGTTAGCAAAAAACGTTTTTGAAACACACACATCACTATCAAAATAGAAAAGTAGGGGCAATTGTAGACACTGAGTCGGAGGACCTGTGACGAAAACCTGAAAACAAGACGGTTGAAGCGATTGATTCCGGAAGTTTTGAAAAACAAAAAAATATAAAGAATAATAAGCGTATAATAAGGAAAGAAAATTACGGCGGGTCGCTGTTGCCGGTAAGGTGGCTCGCGTATGCTTAGCGGCATGGCGCGGGTGCTTAGCGGCATCCGGCGCGCGGTCGATAATGGTCGAACGCCCGCTCGACGGCACAGGACGTACGCTCGGCGTCCGTCGGACGCACGCGTCCAACCACGAGTGGCACGTTCTCGACGTCCGAGCAACGCCCGAGTCTGATAGCACGGGGCACGCTCTCGTTGGCCACTGAGCGTGCGCGCCCGGCAGCGTCCGACGGCGCGGAACGCGCGCTCGGCGGCCGCGGGGCACGCGCGCCCGACAGCGCGAAGCACGCCTCGGGGGTCGTCGGGCGGGCGCCCAACCGCGTCGGGCAAACGCCCAACGAGCGTTGGGCGAGCGCCCAACGTTGATTGGGCGCGGGCGCCCAACAAGCCTTGGGTGGCCGCCCAACAAGCCTTGGGCGGCCGCCCAACGACTTTGGGCGTCGCCCAAAGTTCTGGGATCCGTTTCCCTATATAAGGGCACGGATCCCAATGCAAAGAGGGGGATTTTTTGAGAGAGCTTTCTCACTCTAAACATTTTTAGAGAGAGAGAGTGATTTTTTTTGAGAAAAATATTTTTTTTCTCAAAAATTCCAAATTTCCTAAAGTTCAATTTTTACTAAATTTTCATTAAAAACGGAAGATCATGGTTCGTGGAATCAATCGGCTTCGACTGTCAGATACCGAATTTAAGATATTATCCGAGGACTAGACTCTCTTTTATTTTATTTTATTTATCTTCTTCTCCTATTTATTTTTAGGTTATAGTTTTTATTTATTTAGTTATTTATTTATGTTGTCACATTTTATTTAATTAGCGTATTTATTTAATTTCCATTTCGTGTTGAATAAAATTCGGTTTTGTTTTAAATAAAAAACCTCGTTTTGATATCCCAATACGAACTGTGATCCGATAAAAAGGTAGTTCGGATATCGAAAACGTTGTAATTACAAGTTTTTAAAAGAAATTTCCAAATAATGATTTGAAATAAAAAACGTCGTTTAGGAACTTCCGTCTTCGACTATGATCCATTTTTGGTAGTTCGGAAATCCAAAACGATTGAATTAGATTTAATTTAAAGCTTTCGAATAAATCTGGAAAATATTGGAGTGCTGCTGTAATTTATCATTTCTGTCACTAAATGCTGTTTACCGACGGAATTTCCGTCGGTAAATCTGTCAAAACGTAAAAGATGCCATTTCAGTCCCTTTTTCTTAACTTTTAAGCTTTTAATCCTTAATATATATATGTATGATTATGTAATATATGTTTTTCAAATTATTTTAGACCTTTAGTATATGTAATTATTTTAGAATATTTGTATGCTTTATTATTATTATTCTATTTTACAATATAAGTATATGTATATATATGTTTTTCTTTTTATTCATTTGGGCTCTATTAGATTCTATTTTGAAGATTATTTACTTGGGTATTTTGGGAAATAATTAATATATATTAGTATATGTTATTTTTTATATTTAAAACTATAATAGATATGTATATATGTAGTTTTGAGATATTTGGATTATTTTAGTGGTTATTGAAGGAAATTATTTTTGGATGAATATTATTTTCTTAGTTATAGGGTTTACTTACTATTTTCACATTTTTAAAGTATAGATATATTGTACCTACTATTTTTATATACATATAGTTTCTTTTGTATAAACTTTTATTTTCTTATTCTATTTTTTTATTTAAATGTATATATATATGCTAGAATTACTTTCTTTATTCCTTTGGACCATTCATGGGTCCATGTTTCAAATGGGCTTTATTTGAGTATGAGTCTTGGTTTAAATGGGTTTATTATTGCAAGTATAATAGGTAGAGAGTCCATTAAATAAGAGAGAAAAATAAATCACAAAAAGAGAGCTTTCAATATAATTATTTAATCTAATGGATTTTTAGAGTTTCCTAATGTAAGTAAATAGAATTGTTTTTGTTAACATTTCAAATCATTTCTCAAAACACCACGTCTTAAAACCTTAGTCCGTTCCAACGGCGGATTAAGCGAACATTATAATTAAAATCGTTTTCTTTGTGAATAATAGAGTTTTAGAATCATTTTCTTAAAGGATTTGTACAACATGAAATTGACTTGTATGTTTAACCACGTTTTCTCATTAAAAGGTTTTTATCCTAACGTTTTCAAACACTCGAGTCGTTCCAACGGCGATTCGGGTAAACTTCATCAAACGGGGTTTTAAAACGCACCTAAATCGTTCCAACGGTGATTAAGGTGCGAACCATGTAAATAAACTCGTTTTGGGGGAATAAGTTAGTGTAGAATAAACACACGACATGACTTTTAAATACGGTTGTAAATAAATCACTTCTTTCGTCCCCCTCTCTGTGTATGTATAACATAAATGAGTGATTCTTTACTAATATGGCTTTTCAATAATATATGCTCAAAACGG
Organism: Euphorbia lathyris; assembly: GCF_963576675.1. Classification (NCBI taxonomy): domain Eukaryota; kingdom Viridiplantae; phylum Streptophyta; class Magnoliopsida; order Malpighiales; family Euphorbiaceae; genus Euphorbia; species Euphorbia lathyris. The sequence goes on along the minus strand of NC_088918.1, from coordinate 20,140,588 downwards.
TTTCAAAAAAAAGAGAAAGAAAAGGGTTTCAAATGAATTTTAAACTTAAAGAAGTATACGATTAGTCCGTTATCGCCTAACATGCTGAGTAGGAGGCCGGTGGTTCATAACCGGGCGATGTCGGGGTGCCTAGTAGCCTTTCTCCGGAAAGGAGCTAGCCTTCTCGGCTCGTACCTAAGTTTCCCGAACCCACACCGGTCTCCCGCAAGGGATCGGTGTTCATTTTCCCATTCGTGGGTGGCGACTCTTCCATATCTCCGAGCTCCGGTCCTGCCGAGCAGCTTGATTCCACGATTGGTTGCTTTCGGCGCCAATCACCGCTTACGTCGCCATGAGGTTGTCCACCCCCCGGTCCGCCCGGGAGATTAGGCCGCGGCACCTCGTCTAACACCAGTATTTCCTTATTTTCTTTTATATTGGGCTCGACTGTCTCGAGCATATTTGCAAGCTCTTCAAGAGAGGTTTGCAAGCCATTCACTTGGTAGTTCATGATGAACTGTGAATAACTCTTGGAGAGGGATTGAAGAAGTAAGTCTACACTTAGTTCATGATCCATCGCATCTCCAATACTAGAAAACTTGGTAATAAGGCCAATCATCTTGACACAATGTGTCATTACAGATGTGCCCTCCTGCATCCTGCATCTATATAATTGCTTCGTTATCTCGTAGTGTTCGCACCGAGTTTGATTCCCAAACAACTCTTTCAGGTGCGTCACCATGGAATATGCATCCATCTCCTCATGTTGCCTTTTCAATTCCGGTGTCATCGATGCAAGTATGATGCATCCCGCGTGATCATCATCAGCCTTATGCTTCCAGTAAGCATTGATCTCTTCGATGGGTGCATCACAGGCCGAGGTAGGGGGTATCGATGTATCAAGTACATACCCTATCTTATCGAACTTCAAAACGATTTTGAGGTTGCGATACCAGTCGGTGAAGTTTGAACCGTTCAACTTGTTATCGGTAAGTATATTTTGCAGATTGGTTTTCGACATGATTGTTTTTAGAGTACGATTTGTTAATAACCTAAGAGTGAGAAAAGTGACGGATGTTATTCATTTATTTAATTCATTTACAATTTAAATACGTTGGACTTTTATGTTTTTTAAATTGCTCCCACTATTTTACCAAATTAATAACCCTCTATATTAATTCGAAGGATATTCACAAATCCCTTAGTGAGCTAGAATCCTAACTCCTGAAATTTCACCTTGAGTTTGCTCAACAAGCTAGTTTCATTCATTAGGTAGATTCATGTAATCAATCACATCAAGCATGTGACTTCTAGGTTGTTGGGTTACAAACCATATTAGTAACTGATATGTGTTGTTTATCAATCCCAACCATATTGCCCATTAGGTTAGAACAACATGAGTTTGCTCATCCAATTATTCTAGCCTAATTTAAGCATTACCCCATATTCGTGAAAAATGATTTTTTGATAATTCAGGTGTTACCATAAGACCCCGAGCTTGAGTTTGCTCAACAATCCAAAGGCCCCCAGTACTGCCGGCTGAACTATAATATTAGGGAGGGGCAACCGATTTTAATAACTTGCTTATTTACTTAACTTTTGATTAGTGAGGGATTTTATTTAAGTCTCATAATCTAACATAGTCTTGATTTGCTTTAGCATATATCAGACATTCATACATTCAACATTGACAATTATGGACATATCTCTAAGTTTATTCCATTGAGCCAGAAACGGAATAAAGGGTCACCCTAGGGAAATACTAACTATTGCATATTTCTCTTTGGGTCCTCCGTCTTCTCCTTGGCACCTTGAATTACAACAATATTCAATTTCTAAGAAACTTCAATTTTCTTGAAGGGATTTGGATGAGAAGAGAAATACAATAGAGAGTAAGAGAAGGCAGGACGCGCAGGTCCTATTTAAAATACCAAAAGACTGAATAACTATTATAGAGGGTCTAATAATAATATATAATTTTAAATCTCTCTCTCTCTCTCTCGACTAGGGTTTATGGTGAAGCGGGTTAGGGATAGATCTAGGGATAGGGTGACTGTGGGTGGTGAGGGGTTGGAGGCGGCTGGTTTCTGGTCAGATCAGGAAGGGGATGTCGGCAGGGAAGGGGGCGGCGGCCTGGTTGGAGTGGGCGCAAGGTGTGGGGAGGGGTTGGTTGGAGGAGGGCGTGCAAAGGGAGCGGCGCTGGGTGGGGCGATCGGCAGCTCGGCAGTGGATCGGGCGGTGCCGCGGGATCTGCAGGAGGAGCCTTTGCGGGATCCACGGGCGGAGCTGCGGGATCTGCGGGAGGTGGACCTGCGGGATCCGCAGGCAGATCTGCGGGATCTTCGGGAGAACTTGCGAGATCCGCAGGAGGCACCTTTGCGGCTTGGGGCGGATCTACGAGTTCCGCGGGCGCCTTTGGTGACGGATGTCGGAGGCAAGGCGCCCCCATTCTCGGGGGTAGATGCGGGGCGAGGGATGCCTGGCGCGGGGCTATGCGCCGATAGCACCGGGCACTGCCCGGGTTCTGCCGGCTCCTCTGCCGGGCGGGGGGCTAGGGCTGTCGGTGTAGTGTCTAGCGCGGGCTGTAGGATTCCGGGCAGCGATGGGCAGGCTGAGGCAGCGACAGGGGGGCAGGCTACCTCGGGGCAGGTTCTTTCTAATAAAACGACTATGGTTGGTGTTGAGGGTGGAGTTCAAGGTCAGGGGAATGCGGTTTCCCCAGACCTAGGGTTCATATGAATGAGACTGGTAAAATCTCTTGGAAGGATACAGTTATGGGGGTGGTTGAGGAAGAGCCGGGTTTAGAGGAGATTTTAATGGTGGGAGATTCTGATGATATGTTCTCTGATTCTGATGAGGAGGATAGTGGCCAGGATGATCCTCTCTGTCCTGTTATTAGACTTTTCGCTGCTGAGAAGCGTGAGCTCAGAGAGAAGTGGAAGGTGTCTTTAATTGTTACTGTCTTGGGTAAGAGAATTAGCTTCAACTATTTTGCCCAAAGGATACAAGCTCAGTGGGCAAAGAAAGGTAAAATCAGTATTACTGACCTGGAAAATGACTATTATGTCATTAAATTTACCAGGGTTGAGGATTACAATTTGGTAATCAAGGGAGGGTCGTACATCATCTCCAACCATGTTTTGGCCTTACGGCCTTGGGTTCCTAATTTTAATCCTCACGACTGTTCGGTTAACAGGATTTTGACTTGGGTGAGGTTCCCGAGCCTTCCCATTGAGTACTACAGTGAAAACTTTCTCAGTAAAATTGGAGGCCTGGTTCGGAAGGTCCACCACGTGGACAAAACTACAATTGGGGCCATTAGGGGTAAGTTTTCTAGGGTTTGTATAAATGTGGATCTGGCTAAACCTTTGTTGTCAAAATTTTGTGTTCGTGATAAAGTGTTTTTTATTGAATATGAAGGCTTACATAACATTTATTATGATTGTGGCATGTATGGTCATTCTCAGGAGGGGTGCCCTAAAAGGCAGAAGGTTGTTAAGGAGATTGTTGTGGATAGTGTGGGGAGAACTGAAGGGAATCAGGGGAACGGAGGGAACTTTGGTCCCTGGATGGTGGCGAAGAGGCCCGCTAGACGTAGAACTCAACCTTCAGTTGTTCACAATCGTCCTCCTGACATCAGCACAAATTTCAAGTCCTCTACTCAAAAGCCTACTGTTCTTCCAAATGTCAAGGAGAAGCCCATCCTCAAAGCTAGGGAGGAGCCTGGTGATTCTTCAGCTGTCATGCATGGGTCTAGATTTGGGGCCCTGACAATTGAGGAAGTTCAAGATTCGGACCGGGATGAGGATCATATGGATCAAAGCATGCCAAGTTTGGAGTCTGTGGATCCAGTCGAGAAGGTGGTTGAATCTGTTAACCCGCTATTTGTCTTTAAAGATGAAGCCCAGGGGGACCCTGGCCCTGGCAGCTCGAAGGACGAAGAAATCAAATGAGGTTAGTATTCCTATTCTTGGTGGTGATCCTGGGATTGGGAAGTCTATGGGAGTTAACAAAACTAGTATGAAAAAGCTTAAAGGAAAGAAAAAAAGTGCCCTAAACACTATGGGTTTTCCAGAGAAGAGGGGGCCTGCGGGTACCTCGGCAGGGCTCTCAGGAGCCCCTAGTAAATACTTGGCTTAGGGGTGGGGGTGCGGTCAGTTTTCCTCCTTTCTATGGATTTGTTGTGCTGGAATGTTAGGGGTGAGGCTATCAAGGCTACCCATATCCATGTTAATGATCTTATTAAACAATTTAATCCTTCTTGTTTTGCTTTAATGGAAACTAAGATTAGTGGAGTTAAAGCCGATGAGGTGGTTAAAAAGTTTAGGAACTGGAACTATACTAGATCGGAGGCTACTGGCCGGGTTGGAGGGATTTGGCTTTTCTGGAAGCCAGATCGGGTTCATTTTGATGTTATTAGCATGGATAAGCAGTTTATTCATTGTAAATTGAGGGTCCCTGGTAATATACCGTTCTTAATTACCCTGGTGTATGCCGACCCTATTTTAGCCAATAGGAAACGGCTTTGGGAGGTTCTTTACTCTTTGAGTGTCAGCATATCTGAGCCTTGGTTTGTGGCGGGTGACTTTAATGACATTGCTTTTATGAGTGATCAGAGAAGGGGTTCTAATCATTATGTTAATCGTTGCCTTCACCACAAAAACAACATGGATTTATGTGGGCTTTCTGATCTTGGGGCCTCTGGTCATAAGTTCACTTGGAAGAGCAACAATACCTTTGTTCGTTTGGACAAAGTTTACGCTAATGTTTTAGCTCAGACTACTTTCCCTGAAAGCTCTGTGTTGAATCTCCCTTTCCGTCATTCGGATCATTGTCCTATTTTATTTAGACTGGTGAGAGGCAATCATCATAGGGGAGAGAGACCGTTCCGTTATCTTTTGGCTTGGGAGTCTCATCCTACGTTTAAAGAGTTCGTCCATGATAATTGGAAACCCTACTCGAATGTCCTTCAAGCTGCTGAAGGCTTCAGGAATAATGTGCAGGGTTGGAATAAAAAGGTTTTTGGTCACATTATTAGGAGGAAGAATAATTTATTGAATAGAATGGAGGGCATTCAGCGTAGTTTGGAGGTTAGGTTTGATTACGGTTTGAATGACCTGCTCAGATCTCTTCAGAAGGAGCTGGAAGTTGTGCTCAGGCAAGAGGAGCTTCTTTGGTTTCAAAAGTCGAGGAAGTCCTGGATCAGAGATTTGGATCGAAATACCAGGTATTTTCATCTATCTACCATTCTTAGACGACAGAGGAATAGAATTGATGCTATTAAGAACTCTAATGGTGACTGGGTGTATGAGGACGAGGATATTCGGAGATTGGCCCTGGAGTTCTATAAGGATCTGTTTAAAGAGGAGCCTGTTCATCTGGAGAGGGCTCACTCTATTGCTTCCTTTCCTATGGTTGGAGAAGATAGCATTCGGGACGCCTTCCGCCCTATTTCTCTGAAGGAAATTGACCAAGCCATTTTTAGTATTGGGGCTTCTAAAGCTCCTAGGATTGATGGTTTGCCTGCTGGTTTTTACCATAAGCACTGGGAGGTGGTGAAAGAAGGTATCTATAACTTTATCTTAGGAGTCTTTAATGGTTCTCAGGATATAGAGCTGGTGAATAGAACCCTTATGGTTCTGATTCCTAAAATTGAGAAGCCTTCTTCCTTTTTGCACATGAGGCCTATCAGTCTTTGTAATGTTCTGTATAAGACTGTTACTAAGATTGTGGCTAGTAGAATCCGCTGCATTCTTCCTGAGATCATCTGTCAGAATCATGGAAGTTTTGTGCCTGGTAGACAAATGATGGACAATGTAGTGATTGCCCAAGAGATGGTCCACACCATGAAGATTAGGAAAGGGAAGAAAGACATTGTGGCTCTTAAGTTGGACTTGGAGAAAGCCTATGATCGCATTAACTGGAGTTTCCTGATGGAGAGTCTGGAGAGAGCTAGGATCCCTGAAAGTTGGAGAAGTTTAATTAAGGTTTGTATCTCTTCTCATGTGTTTCAAGTTATGATTAATGGTGATATGTCGGAGGAATTCTCTCCGGGCCGGGGTATCCGTCAAGGTGACCCAATGAGCCCGTTCCTTTTCGTTATTGCTATGGAAAGATTATCTCATCTGATCCAAGATGCTGTTGATAATGGGAGTTTCAAACCAGTGGCAATCAATAGTTTATGTCCCCATATTACTCACTTATTCTTTGCAGATGATGTTTTGATCTTTCTGGAAGGTAATGAGGAGCAGTTGGGTATTATTATGGATATTCTTGAATGTTTCTGCTCGGCCTCTGGTCAGAAGCTTAATGTCCAGAAATCTAGGATGATGTGCTCTAAGAATATGAACCAGGGAGTCTGTAAAAGGCTAAGTGATCTGTCGGGTATTCCTCTGACAAGCTCTCTCGGGAAGTATCTGGGTATCCCCCTCCACAGTGAGAGAGTGTCCAAAATGTCCTTTAAAGATACTTTGGATAAAGCTAACATGAAGTGTGCCACGTGGAAGGCTAAGACTCTTTCTCTCGCTGGTCGTCTTACATTGATTCAATCTGTTAATTGTGCTACTCCCAATCACATTATGCAGGCTTGTCATCTTCCTGATCCTGTGCTTAAAGACCTTGACAAAATTAACCGTAGATTCATGTGGGGGGAGGCCGAGAAGGGAAGAAAGATCCATCTTGTTCCTTGGAGTGAGGTGTGTCAGCCTAAGGATACTGGAGGTCTGGGCATTAGGAAGGCCAAAGATAATAACAAAGTCTTACTTATGAAACTCCTTTGGTGAATGTGGCAGTCCCATTCGGCTCTTTGGGTCCAGCTCTTAAGCGGGAAGTACCGAAAGGATAAAGTGTTTGGGGGGCCTAAGGACAGAGTGGTTAATTGCTCCTTTCTTTGGAAAGGCATTAGTGCGGTCTTCTCTGAGTTCTGCTCTGGGATTGGGTGGAATGTGGGTAATGGCAGGTCCATCAGCTTCTGGAAGGATAGTTGGATAGGTGGGAAGCCTTTATTGGAGGTTTGTTCTTCTTTGCCTCCGGTGGACATTCAGGACTGGAAGATCGTTGATGTTGTGGATTCCGAGGGTGAGTGGATTTGGGATAAATTTGAGTCCTACTTAAGCCTTGAAACGCTCCTTACTATTAGAGGTGTTCACATTAGTAATCTAAATGAGGACAATGACAGTTACTGTTGGGCTCTGACTAACAATGGGACCTATTCGTGTAAATCTGCTTATCAGGCTTTCTATCAGGATTTGGATTCTTCCTCCTCTGGGGTGTGGAAGACGATTTGGGCCTTGAAAGTCCCATTCTGCATTAGGAGCTTCCTGTGGCTTGGGGCTAGGAATAGGTTGCTGACTAATTCAGACAGGAAGAGGAGGCACCTGGTGGATTCTGGGATCTGTAGCAGATGTAGAGGGTTTGAGGAGCCTTGTGCCATGCTCTCAGGGATTGTGAGAAGAGTAAGGAGGTTTGGAGGAAAATTATCCCTAGGGATGTGCTTCCTTCTTTTTTAGCCCATTCTGATGAGGATTGGTTTGTTGATGGTATTAAAGGGAGTCTTCTGCCTGGAGATCAAGGTGTTCTTCTTTTTGTGGTGGCTTGCCATCAGATTTGGAGATGGCAGAACGAGGATATCTTTGGAGGAGGTGCGGTCTATCAGCCAAATGTCCTTGATTTCCTTTCTAAGAAGATTAATACTATGATTGAGAGTTTTTCTGAAGACCTCTCAGCTAGGGAGGTTCAGAGGAAGGAGGTCAATCTTATAGGCTGGTGTAAGCCTAGTGAAGGTGTGATTAAGCTCAACACTGACGGTTCTTGTCTAAGAGATGGGAGAATTACTGCAGGAGGGGTCCTTCGAGACGATGGAGGCAGGTGGATTTCTGGCTTCTCTCAGAATTTGGGAATTGGTTCTTCCTTTTCTGCAGAGCTTTGGGGAATTCTCTCTGGCCTGAAGCTTGCTAAGAGTCTTGGGGTGAAGAAGCTTCTGGTGGAATCAGATAACCAGGAAGCGGTTAAAATGATCTCTGAGGGCAATGCTGTTTGCAGGATTAACCTAAACATTATTAAAAGTATTAAAAGGATCGGTTTCTCCTTTGATTCGATTAGATTTACTCATATTTATAGGGAGCAGAACCGCGTTGCGGACCGTCTGGCGTTGGAAGGGCACTCTAGTCTATTGGGTCTTTCTACCTTCTCTTCTCCTCCGGTCTTCATCTCTTCTTTCATTTTGGAGGATGTGGTGGGGGTCAGTTTTCCTAGACTGATCTCGGGTTGAGTGTTTTCTTTGGTTGTTTGTTTTTCTTTCATTTCCTACCAAAAAAAAATTTATAGAGGGTCTAATATGTCCATAACGCCAAACATGCAAAGACTCAATCAAATTAAATTTAATTGGTTGATCACATAAACTGTTTGTGTAATATTTTTAGTTAATCAAATTAACAACTAAATTAATTTTACATCCAATTTTATTCTTGTCACTTTTGTATCCTTTATATTTAATCAAATTGTAGCAAGTACATATTAGATTAATATAACATGTACAAAATCAGTATTATGCATACCCTAATTAATTCGTATAATTCATTTAATGCTTTGAATTACATATATCAAATATTTAGGTAAAACAAACTTTTAAATAAATTGATTTTGATAATCAAAACAAATTATTATATTCTGAAACATATATATATATATTTATATTTAAAACGGGTCCTTTTTAAAACACTTTTAAAACCGGTACCACTTATCGGGCCGGGCCGATTTAATCGGCCCGACCCCTTCCTAGCAACAGCTGCTGCCGTAGGGCAGCAGCAAGGCGTTGCTTGTTGGGGTTTAGTGTCCTATAGACAATTGTTCTAGGATACACACTTAATGTAAATGAATTGTTCTTTATATCATTTGTTTAATGAGATATATGTTTTATAACTATATAAAGGCAATCCCTTTTAAGCACTAAATAAAGTCTAATAAAAGGAAATCCGTAAGTTTATTTAAAGTGATTATAAAGTGTTCATACAAGCATGAAGTGAGACAAAACTTTATAGTAAACTGATAAACTTAAAACCACCCCAAGTCAAGTGATATGTTTGGGATTGACATATCACTGTTGAGACTTGTATGTAACAATGTCTTCTGTCCGACAGAAAGTTGATCTCACAAGCTTCATATATACAGATATCTGGACAGTTACATAGATCCGATGAAACGTTGATCATTAGGATTGGGGATCCGATTTGAGATAACAGGATGGGTAGATTCATCCTTGTCACATGTTCATCTCATTGGTATTAATAGGTATAACTAATCCTCAGACTCAAAGGAATATTAATTGGTATTCTGGATTACGGAATGTGATGCTTTGACTCTGGTGTAACACGATCCTTAACAGAGATGACTCTGGGGTGTGAACAGTAGACGTTGGGTATCACAGGAAGTAATTGCGGAGTCGTTATATATTGGATTGAGCATTTATCACTCCTGATAAATGGGAGATACATCCATGGATCGCTTGTGGAAGACTCGACTCTAAATCCTTGCAAGGTGATAGCTTAAGAGTAAGAAATACAGATTTCACTTAACCTATCTTTTTGAGTTGACTCGGCCTGTACAAGTAAAACGAACGTCTCGCTATATGTGACTTGACATCACCCATAGTCATAAGATTCAGTTCAAGGATGTAGTTGATAAACGATCGAACTATACTGTAACTAATACGGAAAGGTTAACGACAGAATCAACCTGTCTTCTTATAGCTCTGGGGGAATGATTACGGACTTGCTAATCACATACTCTGTACATCATTCCGTTATGCAAAGATTAAATATAATTCTTTAAAAATTAATTTAATAACGTTGCATACGGCTAGAAGCAATAAGAACCTAATGGATCACACATAAGACTTGGAACCTAAAAGAGAGATAGATGTTAATTAATTGATAGAAGCCCAATTGAGCCGGCCCATGGACATAAGGGGGTCGAAATTCATGTAGTAATATACATGAATAATTAATTTGATTTTGTTAATCCTAATTAGATTAGGAATATGAATTAAAATTAATTAAGAGATAATTAAGTTAGGAGTTTTAATTAGATTAATATACTCCTATTATTATCCAATAAGGTTATTATTATTATCCTTAATATATTAGATATATAGTGAGATAATAATTAGGAATTCTATTCCGAATGGAATTCCTATTCAGTAACCTAATTCTATCTAACTAGGGGTTAGATACAAGAGATTATAAATACCCATTCCCTTGAGATTTTCGAAATCGAAGAAAGCCATACCCTATTGTGATTTTCGAAATTCACCTAGTCCAAGAGAGAGAAAATTCGACACCCCTAGTTCGAGGACGAGATTTCTCTACGGCTTCGTTTGATCAATTGATTTTCATCTATTTCTTTTATCCTTGATCTTGTGTTGATTAGTTAGAGGCAATCTACTTTGGTTGCTATTCAACGGTTGATTCTAAATTAATCTTCCCGTGTTTTATTTCATGTTTGGGAACTCGAAGAAGAAAAACAAACAAAAGGGAGAAATTCGTTTTACTACTCTTACATCAGGTCAGTTCACGATTTCACGGATTCCCGGAGATTGAACCGTCGGATCGTCGCAATTTTTGGACAGGAGCTTCTAGACATATTCTTCCACGTTTCCACCGAAGGGATTGTCGTTCGGAGGTCTGGAAGGTCTGTTTCGGATAGGGGAAAATTGGTAGACAGTTTCTATCTCTTTTGAAGTTGTGGGCACTTCATTAACAACGGTAGATTGATCATCAAGAGGTAATTCTTCTTATCACTCTTTATATGAAATAACGGTTAACGGATCTTGTGGTTTATGGAAATATGTTAAAAATTTTATATTTCCGCTGCTATACCTTAGCCTAATTTCCAACAGTGGTATCAGAGCCGGGTTGAATCCGTTATTTCATATATGAAAATTTAGAAGTTTTTCAATAGGATTGAATAAATATTTATAGTTAGGATTAATTAACAAATTGTTTTGATTAATTAATTCTAAGGATAAATAATTTTTAATTAATTATTAATTAAAATAGATTATGCGTATGTTCCTAATTATTTTGGTTGATAATCATGATAACGAAATCTATTAGTTTTATAGTTAGATTGATAAAATCAGTTTTATTAATTCTAAAGATAAAACGGAAATCTATAGTAGTTTTTTTTTCTATTTTCTGAAAATCGTTTTAAAACCGTTTTAGAACTGATATATATATATATATATTTAAAATCGTTTTTATATTTAAATATATATGTTTCAGAAATTGATAGTTTTCTGTTTTGATTATCGAATGAAAATTTGTTTAAAAGTTTGTTTTACCAATTTGTAAATCAAAATGTTAAATGAATTAAAATCAAAATAATTGGGACGTGCATAATTAAAGTTTTGTATAGTTATATTAATCTAAAGATTAATATAAAAGATACGAAACTATCAGAAGTAAAATTGGATGAAAGTTAATTGATAAGTTAATGTGATTAACATAAATATTACATAAGATAGTTATGTAATCAACCAATTAAATTTATTTAATTGAGTCTATGCATGTTTGGAGTTATGGACATATTTGGACCCTCTTTTAGTCTTTTGGTATTTTTTGAAATAGGGCCTGCCAGTCCTGCATTTCTACTATCTATTGTAATTTCTCCTCTCATCTGATTCCCTTCAATTCAATTGAAGTTTTCTTTAGTAGTATAGAAATTAATATGTAATTTCAAGGCGCTATGGAGAAGATGGAGGACCTAAAGAGAAATATGTAATAGTTAGTATTTCCTTAGGTTTTGCCCTTTTATTCCGTCTCTGGCTCGACGGAATAATTTAGATGATATGTCCATAACGCCAATGTATGTGAATGTATGTGTCTGATGTATGCTAAAGCAAATCAAGACTAAGTTAGATTATGAGACCTAAAACAAAATCCCTCATTAAAAAGTTAAGTAAATAAACAAGTTATTAAAATCGGTTGCCCCTCCCTAATATTATAATTCAGCCGGCAGTACTGAGGGCCTTTGGGTTGTTTAGTAAACTCAAGCTCGGGGTCCTTTCGGTAACACCTGAATTATCGAAAAATCATTTTTCATGAATATGGGGTAATACTTAAATTAGATTATGATAATTGGATGAGTAAACTCATGTTGTCATAAACTAATGGGCAAGACGGTTGGGATTAATATGAATAGCATATTAGTTACTAATGTGGTTAGTAACCCAATAACCTAGGAATCACATTAAAGATGTGATTGATTACATGAATCTACCTAATGAATGAGACTAGCTTGTTGAGTAAACTCAAGGCGAAATCTCAGGAGTTAGGATCCTAGCTCACTAAAGGATTTGTGAAATTCTTCGAATTAATATGGAGGGCTATTAATTTGGCAAAATTGTGGGAGCAATCTAAAATAAACAAAAGGCCTATAATTTTAGATTGATATACTTTAAAGCAAATGAATAACATACGTTTACTCTTTCTCACATCTCAAGTTTTAATTAAACCCACTCTTATAATCATGACTAAAACCAATCTGCAAAACATTCTTACCGATAACAAATTGAATGGTTCAAACTTCACCGACTGGTTTCGTAACCTCAAAATTGTTTTGAAGTTCGATAAAATAAGGTATGTACTTGATACATCGATACCCCCTCTCCCTGCTGATGATGCTCCTATTGAGGAAATTGATGCTTACCAGAAGCACAAGGCTGATGATGATCATGCCGGATGCATCATACTTGCATCGATGACACCGGAATTACAAAGGCAACATGAGGAAATGGATGCCTATTCCATCATCATGCACCTAAAGGAATTGTTTGGGAAACAAACCAGGTGCGAACGCTACGAGATATCCAAGTTGCTATATCGTAGTAGGATGCAAGAGGGCACATCTGTCATGAAACATTGTGTCAAGATGATTGGCTACATTACCAAACTTTCTAGTATTGGATTTGCGATGGATAACGAATTAAGCATATACTTAATTCTTCAATCCCTCCCAGAGAGTTATTCATAGTTCATTATGAACTATCAGATGAATGACTTGCAAACCTCTCTTGAAGAGCTTGCAAATATGCTCAAGTCAGTTGAGCCCAATATGAAGAAATACAAAGCCATATCGGCTCTTGTCATTGAGGGATCAAAGAAAAGGAAAGGGAATTATCCCAATCCTAATTATCCCAAGAAAGGTAAGAAAGCCGAGCCCAACAAAACTAAGGGAAAGGAAGTGAAGAAGCCCAAAGGAAAGTGCCACTTCTGTGGTAAAGACGGGCATTGGAAAAGAAACTGTTGGTGTACCTAGCCTTCCTCGAAAGGGGAAGAAGCCGGGATTTCAACATCTGGTATGTTTTATATTGAAATTTCACAGTCTGAATCTTTTGGTATTTGATACCGGATACAGCCTAAGGATATTCCAGGAATATCTAGAAATATTATTTCTATTAGCCGTCTTGTTGACGACGGCTTTCATATTTTAATAAAAGACAAACGTTGCGATTTTTATAGAGATTCGATCTTCTATTTTTCAGGAATATCACAAAATGGGATTTATGTGTTAGATAACAAAATTCCTGCTTTTGCAATTGATACCAAAAGACATAAGCTAGATAATTCAACTTACTTGTGGCATTGTCATTTAGGCCATATAAACAAGAGACGCATGCTAAAGCTACATTCAAATGGGCTTATAGATCCAATCGATCCCGAATCATTGGAAACATGCGAATCATGTTTAAAAGGTAAAATGACAAAGACACCCTTTAGCAATAAAGGTGAGCGTGTATCAGACACTCTAGGACTCATTCATTCAGATGTATGTGGTCCTATGTCAGTCTAAGCAAGAGGAGGATTCAGATTCTTCATAAGCTTCATAGATGACCATACCCGATATGGTTACATCTACTTGATGAAGCACAAGTCAGAAGCTTTTGAGAAATTCAAATGCTTCAAGAATGAAGTAGAAAATCAATTAGGAAAGAAAATAAAGACATTTCGATCTGATCGAGGTAGCGAATATCTTTCAGATGATTTTTTGAATTATCTAACTGAATGTGGGATATGCTCACAATGGACACCTCCCTATACACCACAACACAATGGTGTGTTCGAGAGGAGAAACCGTACCCTATTAGATATGGTACGATCCATGATGAACATGGCCTTGCTTCCAAAGACGTTCTGGGGCTATGCCTTAGAAACTGCCCTCTTCACCCTAAATTGAGTACCAACTAAATCCGCTAGTTCCACACCATATGAATTGTTCGTTGGTAGGAAACTCGTGTTTTCATTTATGAGAGTATGGGGTTGTTCAGCCTTTGTCAAACGCATTGCGTCCGACAAACTAGATTCGAAATCTGATAAATGTTTCTTCATTGGATACCCTAAGGAAACTATAGGATATTACTTCTATCATCCAGATGATCAGAAAGTAATCGTATCCAAGCACGTAACCTTCTTAGAGAAAGATTTTCTCGAAGAAACACAAAAGGGAAGCATGCTTGAACTTGACGAAGTTCAAGAAGAAGAAACACCGACTGAAACAATAGAGGCGGTTGAGGTACCCGAAGGAGTCCCATTAGATGAGACTCCAGTGCCACCTATTCGTAGATCACAAAGAGTTCGTGAACTCCCAGTTAGATATGGTTTTCTAGTGGGAGATGATAATGAGGTTCCCGTGTTAGACGACGAACCCGAAAACTACGAAGAGGCTCTTACTAGTCCAGATTCTAAAGCATGGCTTGAGGCCATGGATTCTGAAATGGATTCCATGTATACTAACCAAGTGTGGACTTTGGTTGATCCACCCGAAGGGATAATACCCATTGGGTGCAGGTGGATCTTTAAAAATAAGACAGACATGGATGGAAAGGTTAGCACCTACAAAGCTAGGTTAGTAGCGAAAGGATATCGTCAGAAGCAAGGAATTGATTATGATGAAACTTTCTCTCCTGTGGCTATGTCCAAATCAATCAGAATCATGCTTGCAATTGCCGCTCACTACGATTATGAGATTTGGCAAATGGATGTGAAAACAGCTTTCCTAAACGGAAACCTGCTTGAGGATGTATATATGATGCAGCCTGAAGGTTTCATATCGAAGGATGCAAATAAAGTTTGCAAACTTTAGAGATCCATTTATGGACTCAAGCAAGCATCTAGAAGCTGGAATAAGCATTTTGACGAAACCATAAAACAATTTGGTTTTGAACAAAATTGCGAAGAAGCTTGCATTTACAAGAAAGCAAGTGGGAGCTCTATAGCATTTCTCATACTATATGTGGACGATATATTATTAATGGGAAATGACGTTGCTCTCTTACAGTCAGTGAAAGTATGGTTATCTGGTAACTTCTCAATGAAAGACCTTGGTGAAGCAGCTTATATACTTGGTATAAAGATCTATAGAGATAGATCGAGAAGACTGTTTGGTCTTTCACAGGCTACATACATTGAAAAGGTGCTAAATCGGTTTAGCATGCTTGAATCGAAACGAGGTAACTTACCCATGTTACATGGAGTAAAGTTAAACAATCATCAATGTCCTAAAACCGATGATGATAAATGACGCATGGCTGTAGTCCCGTACGCCAGTGCAATCGGTTCGATTATGTATGCTATGCTATGCACTAGACCTGACGTAGCGTTCGCGTTATCTGTAACGAGTCGTTACCAAGGGAATCCGGGAGATGAGCATTGGATTACCGTCAAGAACATTCTTAAGTACTTGAGAAGAACTAAAGATATGTTCCTAGTGTACGGAGAAGGTGATCTGAAAATAGAAGGATTTTCAGACGCAAGTCATCTCACAGATGAGAATGATTATAAATCCCAATCAGGATACCTGTTTATCTTGAATGGGGGCGTGGTCAGTTGGAAGAGTTCCAAGTAGGGAAGTGTAGCTTTCTCTACGACCGAGTCAGAGTATATCGCAGCTGCGGAAGCAGCAAAGGAAGCGGTTTGGATTAGAAAGTTCATTACAGAACTAGGTGTGGTGCCTGACATTGTCAATCCCATTACACTGTACTGTGATAACAATGGAGCCATTGCGCAAGCAAAGGAACCACGGTCTCATAATGCATCCAAGGATTACCTTAAGCGATACCACATCATTAGAGAGATTGTGGCTAGAGGAGATGTGAGAATAGAAAGAGTACCTACAGAGGACAACGTTGCAGATCCGTTGACAAAGCCTTTAACCTAGAGAATACATGATCGTCATTTAACTTCTACTGGGATAAGTTTTAGAAACAATTGGCTTTAGTCCAAGTGGGAGTATGTTGGGGTTTAGTGTCCTATAGACAATTGTTCTAGGATACAAACTTAATGTAAATGAATTGTTCTTTGTATCATTTGTTTAATGAGATATATGTTTTATAACTATATAAAGGCAATCCCTTTTAAGCACTAAATAAAGTCTAATAAAAGGAAATCCGTAAGTTTATTTAAAGTGATTATAAAGTGTTCATACAAGCATGAAGTGAGACAAAACTTTATAGTAAACTGATAAACTTAAAACCACCCCAAGTCAAGTGATATGTTTGGGATTGACATATCACTGTTGAGACTTGTATGTAACAATGTCTTCTGTCCGACAGAAAGCTGATCTCACAAGCTTCATATATACAGATATCTGGACAGTTACATAGATCCGATGAAACGTTGTTAATTAGGATTGGGGATCCGATTTGAGATAACAGGATGGGTAGATTCATCCTTGTCACCTGTTCATCTCATTGGTATTAATAGGTATAACTAATCCTCAGACTCAAAGGAATATTAATTGGTATTCTGGATTACGGAATGTGATGCTTTGACTCTGGTGTAACACGATCCTTAACAGAGATGACTCTGGGGTGTGAACAGTAGACGTTGGGTATCACAGGAAGTAATTGCGGAGTCGTTATATATTGGATTGAGCATTTATCACTCCCGATAAATGGGAGATACATCCATGGATCACTTGTGGAAGACTCGACTCTAAATCCTTGCAAGGTGATAGCTTAAGAGTAAGAAATACAGATTTCACTTAACCTATCTTTTTGAGTTGACTCGGCCTGTACAAGTAAAACGAACGTCTCGCTATATGTGACTTGACATCACCCATAGTCATAAGATTCAGTTCAAGGATGTAGTTGATAAACAATCGAACTATACTGTAACTAATACGGAAAGGTTAACGACATAATCAACCTGTCTTCTTATAGCTCTGGGGGAATGATTACGGACTTGCTAATCACATACTCTGTACATCATTCCGTTATGCAAAGATTAAATATAATTCTTTAAAAATTAATTTAATAACGTTGCATACGGCTAGAAGCAATAAGAACCTAATGGATCACACATAAGACTTGGAACCTAAAAGAGAGATAGATGTTAATTAATTGATAGAAGCCCAATTGAGCCCAATAAGGCCCATGGACATAAGGGGGTCGAAATTCATGTAGTAATATACATGAATAATTAATTTGATTTTGTTAATCCTAATTAGATTAGGAATATGAATTAAATTAATTAAGAGATAATTAAGTTAGGATTTTTAATTAGATTAATATACTCCTATTATTATCCAATAAGGTTATTATTATTATCCTTAATATATTAGATATATAGTGAGATAATAATTAGGAATTCTATTCCGAATGGAATTCCTATTCAGTAACCTAATTCTATCTAACTAGGGATTAGATACAAGAGATTATAAATACCCATTCCCTTGAGATTTTCGAAATCGAAGAAAGCCATACCCTACTGTGATTTTCGAAATTCACCTAGTCCAAGAGAGAGAAAATTCGACACCCCTAGTTCGAGGACGAGATTTCTCTACGGCTTCGTTTGATCAATTGATTTTCATCTATTTCTTTTATCATTGATCTTGTGTTGATTAGTTAGAGGCAATCTACTTTGGTTGCTATTCAACGGTTGATTCTAAATTAATCTTCTCGTGTTTTATTTCGTGTTTGGGAACTCGAAGAAGAAAAACAAACAAAAGGGAGAAATTCGTTTTACTACTCCTACATCAGGTCAGTTCACGATTTCACGGATTCCCGGAGATTGAACCGTCGGATCGTCGTGATTTTTGGACAGGAGCTTCTAGACATATTCTTCCACGTTTCCACCGAAGGGATTGTCGTTCGGAGGTCTGGAAGGTCTGTTTCGGATAGGGGCAGATTGGTAGACAGTTTCTATCTCTTTTGAAGTTGTGGGCACTTCATTAACAACGGTAGATTGATCATCAAGAGGTTATTCTTCTTATCCCTTTTTATATGAAATAACGGTTAATGGATCTTGTGGTTTATGGAAATAGGTTAAAAAATTTATATTTCCGCTGCTATACCTTAGCCTAATTTCCAACATTGCTGCCTCAGCGGCAGCAGCGTCCCGCCGCTGCTGGTTGCTGCCGCAAGGCAGCAACCCCGAACAACTATTCGTATATATATTTTTTTTAAATTAATATATATATATATATATATATATATATATATATATATATATATATATATATATATAATTGTTTTAAAACAGTTTCAAAACAATTTTTAGAATATTAGAAAACAGTTTTATCTTTTAGATTTAATAAAACCAAAACGTTTTAATTATCTAACTATAACACCTTTAGATTTTGTTTAAACGATTATCAACCGAAATAATCAGGAACTATGCATAATCAGTTTTAATTAACAAGTAATCAAAACTTATTTATCTTTAGATTAATTAAACTAACCGATTAATTAATTAACCTAACTATAAATTTATTCAATCTGATTGAAAAACTCTTTTATTTACATATATGAAATAACGGATTAACATAGGCTCTGATACCAATGTAGGAAAATAGACAAGCCTAGGCGTAGCGGAATAATAAAATTTTATCTATTTTATCTATTTCCCTTTTCCAAACTGTTAATTGTTATTTCATATAAAGAGGGATAGAAAGTAATACCTATGGTGAAGAACTATCCACCGTTGCAAACGAAGTGCCCACAACTTCTTATTATCAACTCGTGAGCAACAAACGTTTTTATTCAACACAGAAAAACAAAACTAATCAGTAATCAACCTTTAAAGTATAGCAATCGCAATGATTGCCTCTAACGGAAATCGATACGAGATCAAAGAGGGAGTAATAAATAAAGTAAATTAGCCGAGACGAAAGACGGAAAGATTCCTCTCCTCCTGTTCTGTGTGTGTGTCGAAATTTATGGGGTTAGGGAGTCTATTTATAGACTTCTCTAAACCCTAATCCCAGTTGTGTTAGGTAATTAAATAATTGGAATCTTATTCGGAATAGGATTCCTAATTAGATAATTAAATAAACACTTTACTATTATCTAAATAATAACTAATTATATCTAGATAATTATTATTAATCAAATTAATAATTAATTAATGTTATGGATAATTAATTAGAGTTTCAATCATATAAAAACTTCTAATTAATATTATCAGATAATCTTTTAATTTAATTGATAACCATAATCAAATTATAATTATTAATCAAATTAATTTATCCCTAAATTAATACAAATTTCGGCCCATATATGTATGTCCCACTAATTACATTTTCGTCCTCTGATTCCAAGTCCCATATACGACCCATTAGGTTCTTTATTGCCACTAGCCGTATATATCCTTTGAAATTATTCATCACGATTAATTCCAACATATATATAACGGAATACCATCGCGAGCTGTTACTAGCAGAACCTATGATATTCCCCCAGAGCAATTAAGAAGTCAGGTTGATAACTGACGTTAACCTTTCTGCATTAGGTACAGTATAATCCGATCCTTCATCAACTATATCCTGTCGGTCAATTCCTTATAACCATGGAACGTGTCAAGGTTACATATAACGAAGAGTCTGGTTTTACTTGTACAGGTTGAATTCACTCTGAAAAGATAAGTTAAATGAAATGTTCATTTCTACTCTTAACTGTATCGCCTTGCAAGGATTTCAGTTAATTCACCACAAGAGGCCATTTGGATATATCTCCCACTTATCGGGAGTGATGAATACTCAATCTGACATTAACTATTCTGCAATTACTTTGTGTGATACCCAACCCTGCTCTCACACACCCCAGGCTCTCACCTGTTGGATCGTGCTCGCACAGAATAAAAGTATCAGACTCCATAATCCAGAATCACTAATTAACGAATGTTTGAGTCTGAGGATTAGTTATACCTACTAATACCAATGAGATGAACAGTTGACACATTAGATAAATCAATCCGTTCTGTTATCTCAAGTCGGGTCCCAATCCTAATGAACTCCTTCACTAGATCCATGTAACTGTCTAGATATCTGAATATCTAAAGCTTGTGAGATCAGCTTTCTGTCTCAACAGAAAACACTGTTACATGCAAGTCTCAACAGTAATATGCCAACCCCTATAACATATTACTTGACTTAGGTTTACTTTAAGTCTATTGGTTCTATTATAAAATACAGTCTCACTTCATGTTTGTATGAACACTTTATAACTACTTAAATAAACTTAGGGTTACTTTCTTTATGAAAGATTTGTGCCTTTATATATAGTTACATTTTAATGTTATATGTCTGATTAAACAAATGATCAAATAAACAATTTATTCATTAATATTAATATCCTAAAACAATTGTCTTTAGGACACTAAACTCCAACATATTAGTCATTCCATAAAGAGTGGGTTCCACTTTTTTTAATGCTACAATGAAAAATGTTGATGTGGAAACTTTGACTTGCGTTGATCCGTCATAAAAACCAGCTGTACACTTTAGTGGGAGGTCACCTAAAGGTTGTACTGTTTAGTGTGAAAAAAATTTGGTTGTACACCAAAGTGTGAAAATAGGTAAAAGTTGTACACCACGTATATAATTTATCCCACTATATTATCATTAAAGAAAGACATTCTATCTGGCTCTTCTCAAAATTTCAAGTTTTGTAAACATCAAAAGCAAGTCTTTGGGTTCAAATTCCGTAATAAATAGTTACAATCTAGTTCCTAACACATTTGGAACTATTCAGGTTGATTCTTGGTTGCATTACACCTTGTTGTGCTCGGGTTCAGATTACTACTCAGGTTTCTGTTTGTTGTGCTCGTGATTCCACCTCACTACAAACTGGATAACAACTCGGTAGGTAACTTCTGAAGGGTTTAAAAGCATATCCCTTAAATTGCAACATGTTCACTTTATTTAATTTCGGTTTTCATTTTGTTTTTTGCCATTGTTGAAGTTTTGAAGGAATTCTAAGTTTATGTGTAAGGTTACCGATCGGCAACACCCTGTCGTTGATCGGCAACCCCTATGTCGCTGATCGGTAGCATCCCGTCGCCGATCAATGACCAACATAGAATGATTGAAATGTCTGATGTATAGGGCTATCTGTGCCATTTGATTGAAATGTAATTTATTTTATATTTCTGTATTTATTTATTTCTTTCTCGTGGTAAATCAATAATAAAACAGAAAATGATTTAGATTATAAATGGTATTCTAACGAAGGCAATTCTACGAGTTTATTAATCAAACCTTTGAACCATTTTAATTTACGAGCCTCACTCTGAATAGATGACATATTGTGAGCCCGTATGTCATCTAATATATGATCCCGGACAATAATCTAGGGTGGCGACTCTAAACATGATAAAATTAGTTCAAAAACATGATAAAAACAGACTAATAATAAATAATGCATACACAAGAAGGGACACGCCAAGTCATAATCCTTAAAAACGATAAGTGGTTGTATAATATAAAATACGAAACCTCTTCTGCAAAATAACACTTCTAAAAAAAGGATAATCGGATTCCGCGGACGCTCACACATGTTCATTGTTACTCTGACAATGATTGGGGAGGGTGTCTGAATGAAAGAAGATCCACAGGGGCCTTTTCTATCTATCTTAGGTCCAACATCATTTCTTGGTAAACTCATAAGCAACCTACGATTGCCCGTTCATCTACTGAAAGTGAATATAAAGTAGTTGCTAATACTACAGCTGAACTTCTCTATCTTCGTCATTACTGTCAGACTTAGGTTTCCCAATTCCACAACAATACAATTGTGACAATGTGGGGGCTATCTATCTCACATCAAATCCGGTGTTTTATGCTCGGACGAAGCACATTGAGCTCGACTATCACTTTGTTCATGAACAAGTTCATAATGGTTTTTTCAGTATCCGTTTTATTCCAACTGATGATCATGCGACATACATTTTAACCAAGCCTCTTTCTAGTACTCGATTGTCTATGCTTCACTTTCGTCTATTGGTTAAATCATGGCATCGGCTTGAGGGGTATTAGAGATGATTACCCTAATTATCTCTCAATAATTATCTTATACTAACAAGATAATTATTGTTTTATAACTAGTGTTATTACCATGTTAATATTCTTATTAGTAACCTAGTTGCACTATACTTATCATCTTTGTAATTACTATATATACATATCACTAAAACAAACCCTAATCAAGGAAATACAATTTACCACAAACAATTAATCCTCTTTATTTCTCACTAACCCTAGCCGGCCTATTCTCTCTCTGCCCTATTTACCTGACTTCCACAATAGTTACATAGAAATCACAATAGAAGTAAATATATATAGGTGTATCCGCTTGATTATATTAATTATTACGTGATGTTTGATGTTGTTGTTTGATGTTACGATTTACTGTTTCTTGTTTGAAAAGCAGGGATTCCATGTTCTTGCTTTTGAAAAAAAACTAATTTTCATATATAAAAGGCAAACAATAGTTCTCTAACCAAACACCTAAAACTCTTTTTTTAATATGAAAAACAAACATAAGAATAAAATGGAGTAAACAAACACCATCGTCAAGAAAACCACACATCCCTTGAAATTAGGGTTAATTATCTATTAATTTATTTTAAATATTTATAAAAATATATTTTTAAAAAAGAAAAATAATTTTTTAATAAACCCTGCACGATCATATGTTTACTTTAAATATTCAGATTTTTCAAATTAACAATTTGTTTTCGAAGACTCTTCAACAAAATAACAACGATTTTTTTGGAAAAGATCTTTATTCTTCGAGCTAATAACCAAACCAAACAATTGAACTAAACATATCACGTGCCTAAAAATTAAAGAGCTTGACAAACATTCTAAGAGCATGTTTGATTCAGCTGTGAGCTCAAAGTTATTAATGTTAGCTGTTGTAATAAGTCGTTTCTTGTTAATTAGTTAATAATTAGTGTTTGATAAACTTATAAAAAATTGTTGTTGTTAACGAAAAGACTAATACGATCATATTATTTATAAATATAAAATAAAAAATTTATAATTATCAGGGCCGGTCCTGACAATTTAGGGGTCTTAAGCAAAATAAGTAATAAAGACCCATTTAATAATAAAATATTTATACATAATAAAATAGGTCTTTTAATTTTTTTTGTCAATGGGGTTTCGGAAAGAAATAGGTCCTCCTATATAATTTTATCACTATTTATATTAAAAAAAAATTAAATTTCATATAGACATATGAAGGCTAAATTTTTTTTTGAGCCCCCTCCAGCTGTGAGCCCTGACCAATGCCCATGGCCGGCCTTGATAATTATTATAAAAACGAAAATTAATTATATAGAATATAGACTAAAGTCTTTCAAAAATTCTCTGACATATAATTCTACACTAGTTTACAAGATTCATCCTCAATGTCAAAACAGGAAAAAAATTGTTACTGTTCTTTTTAAATGAACAACTGAATAGATTAATGCAAAAAGAAAAGCTCGAATTATCACTGGGTAAGTTAAATAATGCAAACTGTTTTTAAAATAAAAAGAACATCCACGAGTTATTGGGGTAAATTACACCGATGATACCTGAACTTTACCCTATTTATACTTTGGTACCTATATTACATTTTGTCTCAAAAATATACCTGAAGTAACGATGACCGGACAATTTAGTGTATTTTATCGGTTAAGTACCAGTCAACGTGAGTTTCATATGTTAATTACATTAATGGTACCTGAACTTTACCTTAATTCATATTTTGGTACCTGAATTTTATTTTATCCTAAAAACATAACTTTTCATTTCCAGCTTATTCGAAAACAATCTTCCTTTAGCCGCAATGCAAGACAAGAGAAGCCCCAAAATCGTCCTTTTTTCAAGGGGGTGCATTAAAGCAAGGGCAGAAGCGGTGTGATTCTCTTTTAAAACTATCTTTAACTCCTGAAAGGTTTTTCTGATTCTAATGATTCTAATAAGGCATTTCTTTCTCTGTGGGGCGATCATTTAGCTGCGCCTGCCGGGGAATCAATCCTGTAAATCATAGAAAACTTGTTGTCTATATCGAAAATGTCCCGGGATAAATGCCATTTCCATCCTTGGCCCTCTCTTTGGTCTTCCACCAACTCGTCTGCGAAAGAATCTGGCCGTACCTGTGCCCCTTTCTAGGGCCGGGTTACCCGTCTTGATTCCTGCCTTTCATCGGGCAGCCATAGTAAAGGTGACTGGAAAATTTAGTTCATTTGATCGGTTAGTGACTAGATAACATAAATTTGACCATTTTAAACTAAACATTGGGACTCACCATACATTCAATGAACATAAAATTATAATATTGTCATTTAGATAGAGACAGAACTAAATAGTAGTATTGTAATTTTATGTTAATTGAGTGTGTGATAAGTCTCAATTTTTAATTTAAAATGGTCAAACTCGCATTGACCGATCACTAATCGGTCAAATGTACTAAAATATTGGGCCATCTTTACTTGATGTGTATTTTTAGAGAAAATAAAATCTAGGTACCAAAGTGTGAATTAGGGTAAAGTTCAGGTACCATCAGTGTAATTTACTCGTCAAACTCGTATTGACTGGCCACTGACCGGTAAAATATACTAAATTGTCCGGTCATCGTTACTTCAAGTATATTTTTGAGACAAAATGTAATTTAGGTATTAAAGTGTGAACTAGGGTAAAGTTTAGGTATCATTGGTGTAATTTACTCCGAGTTATTGATGTAAAAAGTCGGAAAAAAAACATATTTCCAAAGGTATTTTTGTTAAAAACGAAATAATTAGGTTTAATACATTATTTGTTTTCTGAACTTGTCTAAAAAACTTGATTGTCTCCATAAACTTTCAAAATGTTCCGATAGTCCACTCAACATGTATAAAATATTCAGTTAGCTCTCTGAACTTGAATAAAGTATAATCAATTAATCACTATAAACAATTCGGTATTCCGAGAATGCGTTATTCTCACCCTTACACATGTTCTTAACATTTGTTGTGGATAATTTGTAATTGGATCCATGGTGGTTGTTGTATTTGATTTTTTATTTTTAAAGAGAGAGAAATTAACAAAGAGAAGAGAGAGAAAGAAGAAGAAAAAAAATAAGAAATTAGGTTGAGATGGAGAAAAATGTGTATTTGATTTTTATTTTTTATTTTGAGGTTTGTTTGTGATAATTAGATAATAAGGGGAGTTAATTTATAAAATAAAAAAATATAAGGACTCTTTTTTCCCTTTGATTTTTAACACCGTTAGTCAATTTGGTATGTGTGTGCAAACAGAATGAATCTCAAGATACCATTTTGCAATATTTTAAACCATATGAGTGTTGTTCGAAAACATGTGTAACCACAATGTTTATTTTTGTACTTTTCCCTAGGTTAAATATATACTAATATGGGGGGGAGGGTAGGGAATGGCAACGAGTAGTGTACCCGCGGGTACCCGGCACTATCCGACCCTAATGGGACTACTCGTACCCTGTATAAAAGGGTATGAGACGGGTATGGGATCAAAATCATTACCCGTTAGGGTAATGAGACGGGTATGGGAATACCCCCTAGGATACCCGGTACCCGTTACCCGTCATAAAAAAAAATGATATTAATAAATATCATAGTTTTTTAGATGTAAGACATGAAATTTAAACACCAACCATTTATTTTTCAACAATTGAGTGATACCACTAAGCTACTTTATTCGTATTAATTAATGTTCAATTTATTCAATTTTTAGATTATTGATTTATTAAATTTATAGTTTGTTAAATTTGTAATATTTTTATTTATTTATTGATTCTTAACGGGTAAGGATACCCGCGGGTACCCGCGAATTAAATGGGAAGGGTATGGGATGCAAAAAGTATACCCGTTAGGGTAATGGGACGGGTACAGGTAATTAAAAAATAAAAAAGTAAGGGTTTGGGAATGACATTACCCGCAGGTACCCTACCCGTTGCCATCCCTAAGGGAGGGGGGCTACACGGGACAAAAATAACGATACTCAAGGGCGGAGCTGCGGTTCTAATATTAGAGAATACAAGTTTTACAAATGAACAAGTAAAAACTTCATTTTTAATCTATTATGAGAATTTTGTAATAACATTCTAAGGCGCATGTAATACATCTTTCGCATTTAATTTATTTTTTGCAATCAAGTGATTAATTGATTACATTTTACGCAAGTTCAGAGAGCTAACTGAACATTTATGCAAGTTGAAGAGGTTATTGCGATAATTTGAAAATTCAGAGGGTCAATCAAGTATTTTGGACAAATTCAGAAGGTAAATGGTGTTTAAGCCAAATAATTAAAAACAACGTTTTCTAAAAGACTTCCTGAACCACTATAGTTTGCTTCAAAATAGGTAATCAATGCAATTTTATAATTCTAACCAAACACTATATTTTTAACAGTATAATCTAAAACCGTTAAATGTTGGTATAAAAAGCTAAATCAAACATCCCTAATTTGAAAAGTTCGGAAATATCTTTCATTTATTTTACCCCCCCTGTGAGTATTTGGCTGCTTCATTTTAAGTAAAGTGTAAACAATGTATGAAATGATGCAAATTTAATTCTAATATTTTCAAACAATATCAATTTTAATCATTCGCTATCGAAAATTTAAAAAAACCGATTTTATTGTTATGTAACAGTCAAAATCGGACATTTTAAATAAGTTTAGAACTTAAAATACACAAAAACCAGATCAAAAAAGGAACTTCATCGGACACGATGAAAGATTTTAGGGTACTTCTAAAGTAATACTCTGATCAATGAATCCATGACACATACTATAGGCAAAAAAAATAATTAGAATCAATCAATAATATTTCTCTGTCTAGGGTCTTTAACATTCATTTTCCAATGTTGATCAGGCAAACCTGCTTTCTTCGCAATCTTTCTCCATTTCCTGATTCTCGCATCCATATGCTGCGTCAGCCCACAATACTTCTGCAATCTCTTAGGCATTTTATCAAACACCTTCCACCACTTCATATGCGCCGAATCGCTAGCAAATTCATGTCGATCCACCATATCCCAATTACAATCATAATCCTTATAACACATCCACGGCTTCAATCCCAACAAATGAATCGCATAAACATTCTCCGAGATCTCACGATTCCGATCATCTCCTCTCCTAAACACCTTCAAATAATTCAATTTCGAAGGCAACCGATGCCACCATGTAAACACCTCATTCAAAAACCCTTGATCTCCTCCGTTGTAGGATTTCAATTTCGTAATCTTCGACATCAGATCGTTGAATTTACACTCGGATGGCTCGATCACCATTATCCCTGAATTGAACAGAACCTTGTCGTTTCCAGATGCGGATAATTGGGGGTAATGGAAGAAGGAATCGAGATTCCGGAGAACGACAATGTCGGAGTCGATGAAGATGAGTTTATCGTATTGTTTCAGTTGCCAGATTCTGAGTTTGCTGTAATTCCATTCGTTGTAGGAGTCTTTGCGGGCGAATGGGCTTCGGATGGGTTCGATTAGCGTGGTTTTCCAGCCGGCGGATCTTAATCCGCGGAGGGATTTTGGGGAAATTGAAGAATCGTGGAGAAGGATTAGGTCTTTTGTGGAGTTGGTTTGGATTATACTTTGTGCTAAAGCGATTGCGCCGCAGACGTATGCTTCGGAGGAATGAAGAACTGTTGCATATGCAAATTTTCGGTGGTAGTGTGCTTTATTCCAAGATTCATCACCTGTATTATTATAATATCAATGAAAATGTATTAGTTAAAAAAAAAAAAAACATTACACCATTTCATCCCAAACTAAAACTTCAAAATAAATTAAAATGATAAACTATTAAAATTATCCATTAGATTTTTAAACTAATTAAAAAGAAATCGTAACTATTTTATATAGACTGTAATAATATTTGTGTTGGTTCAAAATAAGATTGAAAAAAGATCTGAAATTATTTAATCGAATGATTTTCGATGAGACCTCAATTGAAGTTTTTATTTAGAATATGAATTCAATTGATGATTTTTGATTAATTCAAAGATGGGTTAAGGTGCAAAAATATAACGTTTTAAGTCATGAGCAATTTTACCCCTAACGTCTAAAATGATGCAATTTTACCCCTAACATTGAAAGTCAAGAGCAATTTTAGCCCTAACGTTGATAAATTGGGTCAATTTGAGAAATAATTCATCAAACTGTCTTCTCGGTCATGAATATTGTCATATACAATTCACATGTGCGTCATTTTATCAGTAACAAATCACAAACATATATAAAAAAATATATTGTTTTTTTTTTGTACGAATTAGACAAAAAAAATTAAAAAAATTCACCGAATTTATAAATATTAATCTCCAATTCTATTATTAAATTATAAAAAACATGAAATCCTTTTTCTTAAAACGAATTGATATGCAATTGATGCAGAATAAGGAACAAAGATATCTATGTTTTATAATAGTGCCTGAAATTGATCCAATTTATTAACGTTAGGAGTAAATTTGCTCTTGGCTTCCAACGTTAGGGGTAAAATTGCACAATTTTAGATGTTAGGGGTAAAATTGTCCCTGATCCAAAACGTTAAGGGTATTTTTGCACCTTAACCCTAATATTAATCATTTCAATGAAAATTTAATAAATTATTTTTTATCTAAATTCATATTTTTTTTCTTTTAAATAAAAGGCATAATACTCATTTCGCTCCCTAAGCTAAACTTTCAAAATCAATTAGAACTTTAAACTATCAAAATCATCAATCAGGCTCCTGAACTAACATAAAATCATCAATTGAGTCTCTATTCTAAACAAATATCATCAATTGAAGTCTCATCAAAAATTATTCAGTTGAACATTTTCAGACCATTTTTTCTAAACTCATTTTGAACCAACACAGAGATTATTACAGTTTATATTAAATAATCACAGTTTCTGATTTTATGATATGATAAGGATTCAATTAATGATTTTTACTTAATTTAAGAATCTGATTGATGATTTTAATAGTTTAGAATTCTAATTGTAAACTTTAGTTTGAGAACCCAAACGGATATAACGCCTAAATAAAATGAGGATCAATAGTACTTTTCCAATCTTACTATTTGTATTTCGTCTCTTGTAAATATTAAGGATATAGAAGCAATGAAAATAAATATATCACTCATTTTTAGGGATTGACTGTGTTTGCTTCTCCTTTTATATTTACTTCCTATTCTTTTAATCCAAACAATAAAATAAGTGTTGGATAAAAAATGAGAAACAACTGTTATTAAAAAATAAAACTAACTACTAATATTTACCAACGACAACAAATAAGGGCGTTTAGTTATTTACTGTTGCTGTTAGAAAGACTTAAGGGCCCGTTTGGTTGTTTGTTGTTGCTGTTATAAATTAATGTTTTCCCAAAAAGCATGGATTCTCAGATTTTGTAAAACACTATTTTTCAGCGATGAAAGGTAACATGAATTACCTAACCAAACACTTAAAAGTTTATATTTTAGAGTGAAAGACAAACACGAGTAGAAAAGGAGTCACCAAACACCTCCTTAATATTCTGGTTAAGAAGAGGATTTGAGAGTATTGTAATTAGCTCTTTCTTTACTAAGAAGGATTAAATTTGTTCCAAATCTTAATATTCCGAATTGAGGTGTTAAGTTCGAATCATTGGGTCTTAAGAGATGTTTATTTACCTACTTTTCTTCTCATGTTTTGATTAAGAACATCGTGAAAATTAGCTTTTTATAAAAACAGATAATTTCTACTTTAAAAATAAATAATTTTTTACGATCGTAAATAACAACATCAAACAACAGAAATGCTTGTTAATTTTAAAACTGTCAATATTACAAATAAAATTTTAATAATTAAAATATATATCACCCTTATAAATCTTTCTAAGAGAACAAGATGAGATTATTTCTCTGAAAAAACCCAAAAAATATGAGATTATTAAACTTTATAAAATCATGTTATCATTCCAAAGTCAAATTCTTATTTTCCAAATAATTCTTTCCTTTTCATTAATCATCCTCAATGCACCTCACCAAAAAAAAAAAGTCAATAGAAAACAATTCAAGCAACAATAAAATTTCATAAAACTAAGAAGATAATGTGTATTGCTTCAAAATAAAAAAGATAATTTGTAACACAAAAAATTATTTTAATAAAATGAAATAAAATTTGAATTATTTGACTAAATTAGTAGAAGAAATAATTAATTCATTATTACCTGTGCAAGGTTTTTTTAAGAATACCCAACTACTATTATTTATTAAAAAAAATTGACAAAATTATTTATTAAATTATTGAGTATTCTACTTGTTTACCTTTAATTAATCACTAAGATTACTTCAGAAAAGAGATTACTTGAACATATATATTTCCTTACTTTGACTTTAAATGCATCTAAATGAAATCCATATAAATAAGAATAAAATCTTTATACGTCACGAAATAGACGAGAGATTAAAATTGTCAGATTTTTTTTGAAATAGTTCTCTCTTCCGAGTTTGGACAAATCCAAATATAACGGTAACAAGTTTGGAATCGATCAATCGATAAACCCCGTAACCCTTTCTCTCCCTGTCTCTCTATATATATATATTGAAAAAATGGAAATTAAAAATAGAAAAAAATCTCTTTCTTTCTTGCCATATATATGCAAAGAGAAATGAATGTATACATTTCTCAAATCCAATGTATTATTGTAAGTATTTTTAGATATATATGCCCACTTATTAACTCTAATATTGCTGATGAAATCCTACCAAATCAATACATTATATTATATATTGCCAAAATATATTTAATTAGTTAACCAAAACCCCACCAACCCCTTTTCTTATTTCCTAATACACCATTTAGATTAGCTTAATTTTAACCTTAACCATATATATCATTTTTCTAAATTAACAATGTAATTTGCACTTTTCCACTATCTCATAGCTGTCAATTTCATGAATATAACACAATTTAGATAGCGAATGTATTTATCATTTTTGTGTCATTTAGGCTGAACGTGCATCTTAGAAATTCTTGAACCAGACTAAATATTCGGAAAAAAAAAAGATCCAGAATTAGATTGAACCGTTGACTTTTTCTATAGAACCGAACTGAATTGTACCGTTGACTTAATTAGGTACAATTCTGGAGATTTAAATTCCTAATATTACTGACTAAATATGTTGGAGATTCTAGAACCGGACCAAATATCTGGAAAAAAAGAACCAGAACCGGATTGAATCATTGACTTTTTTATTAGAACCGAATCGTATTGTACCGTTGACTTTAGTAGATATAATTCTGGAGATTTTCAAATCCCCGAATTGTACCCGAACCGTACTCACCTCTTATATTATATATAAATTATGTAAAAAAGATATAAATCAAATAACACGATAACCCGAATTATAATTTGCATTAAGGAGTCTGTTTAATGAGTTTTAGGTGTTTGGTTAGAGAACTATACATAAAAATATAGAAAATCTATGTTTTTTAGCAGCAAACAACAAACTTTAACAGTAAACAGCAAATAGTAGACAGATGAACTGGAGCTGAGAGAAAAGAAATTAGAAGGGAATATGATTGAACTAAAACACACCTGTCTCAGCAAAAGGAGAAGCAATCTGGCATGTTCCAACAGGCATTAAAATCTTCTGTTTCAATTTCTTCAAATCAGGTTTATACAACCAATAATCACCTACATGACTGACCATGTCATCACACCTGAACATCTCTTCCATGGGCCCACATGACCCCACAAAAACTACATACACCGTCCGATCCCCTCTCCCCGACCCCACCCCCCCATTCTCCACCACTAGATTCGCCACCACCAAATTCACCTGCAACCTAAACACATCCCTAATCCCCCTCTTCTCCCCTCCACCTCCGCCACAGGGCACCCTAGCCACCACCACGTCAAGCCCCCGGTACTCCCCCATCCGCCTCCGCGACGCCAACGGGATGTCCGGACACCGCGGTGGGCCCCACTTGGAGTCTTCATCAATCCATTCAGGGAAAAAGTCCTCCCATTTCTTGTCCTTAGAAACATGCTCAAAATCAATATTTACAGTCTCTACTGAATTAGAATTATTATGATGATGAGCATCACCACCGAAATTGACTAGACCAATCTTGATTTTCCGGCCGTCGAATTTTCCGGCGAGAAGCCTGTATAGAGGGTGAGTTTGGGGTTTTGGGGTGAAGGGGAAATTTAGGAATGTTATGTAGAGAGAGAAGAAGAAGAGATAGAGGATAACAAAGAGGTTTAGACATGATTTTTGAGGTCTCATGTTTTTAATTTTGGGGATTTAATTTGAAATTTGGTTTTTGAGTGAATTGAATTTATAGTAAGATGAAGAATTTAATTTATAAATCCAAGTTTTGATTTTTTTTATGATTTTTTATTTATTTAATTTGGTAAGAACAGATTGAGAAGGGAATTGAAAAGGGGTTGTGTATATATTCAGAAGGAGAGGTTGTGCGCATGGATGCACGTTCATTGTTTTTTCTTAGTCAAATTGTCTTTTCTAGCAACCTAACTCACGCGCCTTTTCAATTCTTGTTGAAGCGCGTGATCACTTTTCTTGTGAAAAAAATGGAATTTAAAAAAAAAACTCTATTGGTTGATGTTGTTTCAAAAAAACCATTGTGGTTTGTTATTAAAAAAAAAGAACTGTGGTTTGCGCCGTTACCCGAAAAATGAAAAATGGCTTAACACCGTTAAAATGCTGACGTGGTACAGGGGTAAAACGGGAAATCGATTTTTTTTTTATTTTTGGGTAATTAATTTATTAGTCCCTATATTTTGACAAAACACACTGTTTAGTCCCTGTATTTTCAAAAACACACACTAAAGTCCCTAACGTTTTTCTCGGTGAACTGTTTAGTCCCTAATGTTTTTCTTGGTGAACTGTTTAGTCCCTGCCGTTAGACTCTCATGAAGATTCTGTTAGTCAATTTGGATTTGTGTTCTTCTTTTCCTTTATTTTGCTTTCCTTTAAACTCTAATGCATCTGAAATCAACTTTGAGTGTTCTTGTTCTTAATTTTCTTCTTAATCGTTCAAATTCGTAAGCGTTGAGTCTGTTCTTTTTATTGTTCTCCATGCAAATAGCTTCTTCTTCTAAATTGGATTACTCTTCTGAAGTTTGAAGGTAAATAGTAAAGGGTAATTTAGTCATTTCCGAAGTCATAAACGGTAAAAAATGTAACAAACAGACGGAAGGACTAAACAGTTCACTGAGAAAAAGGTTAGGGACCTTACCATGTGTTTTTGAAAATACAGGGACTAAACAGTGTGTTTTGTCAAAA
This sequence comes from Euphorbia lathyris, assembly GCF_963576675.1. Classification (NCBI taxonomy): domain Eukaryota; kingdom Viridiplantae; phylum Streptophyta; class Magnoliopsida; order Malpighiales; family Euphorbiaceae; genus Euphorbia; species Euphorbia lathyris. Next base: position 20,107,038 of record NC_088918.1, on the reverse strand, counting down.
TATAGGGACTAATAAATTAATTACCCTTTATTTTTTTCCCTCTTCTCTCTCCTCCTTCTTCCTTCTTCTTCTTCTTCTTCCTCCTTCTTCTTCTTCTTCTTCTCTCCTCTTCCTTCTTCTTCTTCTTCTTCTTCTTCTTCTTCTCCTTCTTCTCTCCTCTTCCTTCTTCTTCCTTCTTCTCCCCTCCTCCATTCTTCTTCTTCTTCTTCCTCTTCCTCCCTCTTCTTCTTCCTTCTTTTTTTTTCTTCCTTTTTTTAAGTTTCGGAAAATCTCCAGATTTCTGGAAATTTCCAGAAATCTGGAAATTTTCAGATTTCGAAAATTTCCAGATTTCTTCGAGTAAGGGAAATTTAAAAAAAAAGAATAGAAAAAGAAGAAAAAGAAGAAGAAGGAGTAAGAAGAAAAAGGAAGAAGAATGAGTGAATAGATGAAGAAGAAGAAGAAGAAGAAGAAGAAGGAGAAAAGAAAAAAGAAGAAGTAGGAGAGAAGAAAAAGGAAGAAGAACGAGAGAAGAGAAGAAGAAAAAGAAGAAGAAGAAGAAGAAGAAGAAGGAGGAGGAGGAGGAGGAAGAAGGAAAAAATGGCTTAACACCGTTAAAGTGCTGACGTGGCACAGGGGTAAAACGGGAAAATCGAATTTTTTTTTTATTTTTTTTATTTTTTTCCCTCTTCTCTCTCCTCATTCTTCCTTCTCCCTCTTCTTCTTCATTCTTCTTCTTCCTCCTCCTCCTCCTCCTCCTCCTTCTTCTTCTTCTTCTTCTTCTTCTTCTTCTTCTCTCCTCTTCCTTCTTCTTCTTCTTCTTCTTCTTCTTCTTCTTCTTCTTCTTCTTCTCTCCTCTTCCTTCTTCTCCCCTCCTCCATTCTTCTTCTTCTTCTTCTTCCTCTTCCTCCTTCTTCTTCTTCCTTCTTTTTTTTTCTTCCTTCTTTTAAGTTTCGGAAAATCTCCAGATTTCTGGAAATTTTCAGAAATCTGGAAATTTTCAGATTTCGAAAATTTTCAGATTTCAGAAATTTCCAGATTTCTTCGAGTAAGGGAAATTAAAAAAAAAAGAATAGAAAAAGAAGAAGAAGAAGAAGAAAAAGAAGGAGTAAGAAGAAAATGGAAGAAGAATGAGTGAATAGATGAAGAAGAAGAAGAAGGAGAGAAGAAAAAAGAAGAAGTAGGAGGAAGAAGAAGGAGAGAAGAAAAAGGAAGAACGAGAAGAAGAGAAGAAGAAGAAGAAGAAGAAGAAGAAGAAGAAGAAGAAGGAGGAGGAGGAGGAGAAAGAGAAAGAAGGAGGGAGAGAGAGAGGAAAAAAAATTAAAAAAATTCGAATTTCCAACTTTACCCCTGTGCCACGTCAGCATTTTAACACCGTTAAGCCATTTTCCGTTTTTCGGGTACCGGCGCAAACCACAGTCCTTTTTTTTTGTAATAACAAACCACAAGAGTTTTTTTGGAACAACATCAAACCACAGGGGTTTTTTTTTGGAATTTACCCAAAAAAAATGCTTGTCCCGTTTTGATCCGTGTTGTAATAGAATACGTTAGAAAATTAACGAGCTCGAACTCAATATTTTGTTTGCGAGTTTTACTCACGAGCAAAACGTTATTTATGTCCTTGAATTTCGTTCGCGAGCAACTCATTAATTATATTTATTTAAAATTTCTTTAAAATATAATAGCATAGTTTTGAAACCTATAAAACCACGTTGTTTTACGTTTTTCCTTATAAAAATAATATTATTAAAAAAATAATCGAATTAAGATTGTTCATAAGTTTGTTCTTTGGTCGGAAAATCTTCCCTGTGAAATGCTGTTGTTAGGATCAACGAAGGACCATCTGACGTTAAAGTTGGTATAGAATTGAAAGAATAATAAGAATAATCTCAAAACTGCTTTAGAGCTAGTGATGTACCTTTGATGTTAGGATAATAAGGTATTTAATTTATATAAGTTTATGTAACCTTTAACTGGTGAAGAAAATGAATGGTTATATATTTATTGTTCGTTTAATTCCTTTTAATAGCCGAATAACCGTCTCATGGGGATGTTTATTCAGTTACATTTTTAAGCTCCATCATAATTGTTATAATGCGGATCTAGGATCCTTCTGCGGATCCTGGCACATCTTTTGAGGATCTCGATGTATCAGCCTTGCGTATCCCAATATGGTACTACGTGGCCGGTTATAATGCTAGTGACCCATCTGCTATTTGTATTGTTACAACATTACTTCTTGGACAACATTTCAGATATTATAAATAAATATTATAATCGAAATTGTTCATGAACATATAATCGAATCTGTTCACAAGTTTATGAATTGAGTTGAGTTTCGTCGGGCTCAAACTCGACTCTTTTATAAATCGAACTGAATATTATCGAATTTTTATTGAGCCGAACACCACACTGTTCATTAGCGACTCGGCTCATTTATATCCCTAATTTTAACAATTTAAGAATTATAAAAAGATTTTTTATTAATACTATTGAATTAGATGATATTTATGCTATATTAATTAGTTTCTCTATTAAAATGGCGAAGAAGCGTGAGGCGAAGGCGAGAACGAGGGTGACTTTGGGAGGCGCGGGCGGCCGATCTGCGAAGGAGGCGGCGGATCGTGAGGCGGCTAGGGGGATGTTTCTCCGCGTGGTAGGCAGATTAGCTTCGAGCGTGTTCGTGAGAGGTCGAGGGAGCGGGGATCAGATCCGGCAGCAGTGTTTGATGGTGCTGGGATTCATGGCTCAGAGCGAGGACGGGAGCGGACCGTGGCATCGGTGGCGCACAGGCTGGTTGGTGACGAAGGTTTGCTTGCTGGTTCCGTTGTGTTGCCGGCAGCAGGAGAGGGAGGGCAGGAGCGGGGAGCAGGCTCCGATTTGATTGTGGCCTGCGCTGCGGTAGGTCTCGCCCCGGTTGGGGAGGGCGGCAGGCTAGCGTCTGGTGCTACTGCTAAAGTTGGCAGTGACGCGGGGGAGCCGGCAGTTAAGAAGGCTGCCCAGGGCTGGGCCCCAACGGTAGTCATGGAGTCTAGGGCGATTAGGGATTTTGAGGTTTCCCCGTTGAGCGGGGCTTTGGCCCAGGGGGCTGCAGGCCAGAAAGTCTCAATTCCTAGTGCTAATCCCGTTAATTATGTCAACCCTGGAATAGGTCTGGAGAATTTGTCCTAGAGAGATAAGGTGATGGGGGTGGTTGAGGAAGAACCCATGATTGAGGATGACATTATCGAGGAGGATTCTGAGGAAGTTTTTTCCGACTCTGATATTGAGGATGGTGAACAAGAGGACCCGTTGTGTCCTGTTATCCGGCTTTCATCGGAAGATAAACGGGTTCTCAGATCCAAATGGAAACTTTCCTTAATTGTCACTGTGCTTGGGAAAAGGATAAGCTTTAATTACTTTGCCCAGAGGATCCAGGCTCAATGGGCAAAGAAAGGGAAGGTTACCATCACGGACGTAGAGAATGACTATTATGTCATAAAATTTACAAGGGCAGAAGATTATAATGCAGTTGTTAATGGTGGACCTTATATCATCTCCAATCATGTTTTGGCGCTGAGGCCATGGGTCCCAAATTTTAATCCTTATGATTGCTCTGTGAATAGGATCCTTACTTGGGTTAGATTCCCAAGTTTACCCATTGAATACTATAACGAAAGATTTCTGAATAAGATTAGTGGCCTGGTTGGGAAAGTTCACCATGTTGACAAAACTACCGTTGGGGCAGCGAGAGGCAAGTTTGCCAGGGTTTGTATTGACATTGATCTTGCTAAGCCTCTTATGTCTAAATTCTCCGTTCAGAATAAGGTCTTTCATATCGAATACGAAGGTATTCACAATATCTGCTATGAATGCAGTATGTTTGGCCATACCTATGATGGCTGCCATAAAAGAAGGAAAGTGGTCGAGGAGGTGGTGGTGCCTATCATAGGCAGAGCTGAAGAGAGCCAAGGTGAAGGGAAGAATTTTGGTCCCTAGATGCTGGCCAAAAGGTCAATCAGAAGGAAGCCACGAGCAAATGCTACTCGGAATCAATTTCCAGATATCAGTAAGGAGATGAATTCTCTCTAAATTGCTCCTGAGATCAAGGCTAGGCCACCTGATATTAAGATTGGTGCTGGTGTTGACTCAGCTTCCGATTCAGGATCTAGATTCGGAGTCCTATCTCTTGAGAATGGACAGGGTTCGGATTTATCTAATGAGCATATGGAGTTAAGCATGCCAGGCCTTGAGTCTGCCGAGCCAGCTACCATCCTAGGTGACTCTATTAATCCTCTTTTCGACCCCAAAGCTTATGCTAAGGGGAAATCCCAGATCATTGGCTCAACAGGGAAAGCAAAGCTCAATGAGGTTAGTAATTTGCAAACTCTTGTTGATGTCCCAATTGGAAAGTCTATGGGAGTTAATAAGTTGAATTTGAAGAAACCTAAGGCTAACCATAAAAAGAACCATAGTTCTTTGGATTCTTGGGATAAAAGAGGACCTACTGGCACCTCTTCAAGGCTCTCAAGAGCCCCGAATAAATACATGCTCTAGGGTTTGGTCCTGTGATCAGTAGTCTTCCTTCTGATGGACTTTTTTGTTTGGAATGTTAGAGGTGCGGCTAGCAAGGCGACCCGCATCCATGTTAATGATCTTATTAAGCAATTTAATCCTTCTTGTTTTGCTCTTCTTGAAACCAAGGTTAGTGGTTCTAAAGCAGATGAGGTGGTTAAAAAGTCTAAGAATTGGAATTGTGTCAGATCGGAGGCTACTGGTCGGGCAGGGGGGATTTGGCTTTTTTAGAAGCCAGGTCGTGTTAATATTGATATTATCAGTATAGATAATCAATTCATTCATAGTAAGGTGTGTTACCCTGGCAATAAACCTTTCTTTGTCACCTTTGTCTATGCCGATCCTGTTTTGACTAACCGGAAAAGGCTTTGGGAGATCATGTACTCTATTAGTACAAGCATGGTGGATGCTTGGATGGTTGCTGGGGACTTTAATGATATTGCCCTGATGAGTGATCAGAAAGGGGGGGGGGGGGGGTAATCATTATGTCAACCGGTGCCTTAACCACAAGCAGAATATGGATTTATACGGGCTGTCTGACCTGGGAGCTGCTGGCCACAAGTTTACTTGGAAAAGGAATATCGTGTTTTTCGGTTGGACAAAATGTACGTGAATGTTACGGCAATTTGTAGATTTCCCGAGGTGAACGTGCTGAATCTCCCTTTCCGTCATTCTGACCATTGTCCTATCCTCGTCAATCTGGTTAAATGTCGGCTTAAAGGGAATAGACCTTTTAGGTACCTTGTTGCCTGGGAATCCCATCCTGAGTTTAGAAATTTTGTTAAAGATAATTGGAAGCCTCATTCTAATGTTCTCCTCGCCGCTGAGGGGTTTAGGAAGAATGTGGTGGGATGGAATAAAAACATCTTTGGCCATATTATCAGGCGGAAAAATAAACTTTTAAGAAGAATTGAAGGCATTCAACGCTGTTTGGAGATCCGTTTTGATCACAGTCTGAGTTGTCAGCTTAGATCCTTCCAGAACGAGTTGGAAGCTGTTCTTAGACAGGAAGAGCTTCTTTCGTTCCAGAAATCTAGGAAGGCTTGGATTAAGGACGGAGACCGGAATACCAGGTTTTTCCACCTCTCGACTATTGTTAGGAGGCAGAGGAATCGGATCGATGCTATTAAAGACTCCAATGGAGACTGGGTCTATGAGGATGAAGAGATTCGTCGCCTGGCCCTTGACTTCTACAAAGTCCTTTTTAAAGAGGACGAGGTGGATTTGGATATAGCCCTCGCTGGGATTTCTTTTCCTAGGTTGGAGGAGGATGCTATTAAAGAAGCTTTCCATCCTATTAACCAGAAAGAAATTGATCTGGCTTTCTCTAGTATTGGAGCCACTAAGGCTCCGGGGATCGATGGTATTCCTGCCAGTTTTTACCACAAACACTGGGATACTGTTGTAGACACCGAGTCGGAGGACCTGTGATGAAAACCTGAAACAAGACGGTCGAAGCGATTGATTCCGGAAGTTTTGAAAAATATATAAAGAATAATAAGCTGAGGAAAATTAACAGCACGGCGCGGGCACGCAACGGCATCCCGCACGCGGACGACGATGGTCGAACGCCCGCTTGACGGCTCGAGACGTGCGCGCGGCGTCCGTCGGACGCACCGCGAGTGGCACGCTCTCGACGCCCGAGCAATGCCTGGGACCGCTGGCGGTGCGCGCCCTCGTGGGCCGTTGAGCACACGTGCCTGGCGGCGCGAGGCGCGCGTTCGGCGGCCGCGACGTGCGAGCGTCTAGCTGCATGGAACGCGCGCTCGGCGGCCACGGAGTGCACGCGTCTGACGGTGCGGGGCACGCCCCGAGGGTCGCCGGGCGGACACCCAACCACATCGAGCGAACGCCCAACGCGTCGGGCGGGCGCCCAACCACAATGGACGACGCCCAATTTTTTTTGGGCGTCGCCCATTGTTCCGGGATCCGTTTCCCTATATAAGGGCACGGATCCCAATGTGAAAGAGGGCCTTTTTTATGAGGAAAACTTTCTCACTCTAAACATTTTTAGAGAGAGAGAGAGTGGATTTTTTTTGAGAAAAATATTTTTTTCCTCAAAAATTTCAAATTTCCTAAGTTCAATTTTTACTAAATTTTTATTAAAATCGGGAGCTCGCGGTTCGTGGAATCAATCGGCTTCGACTGTCAGATACCGAATTAAAGGTATCATCCGAGGACTAGATTCTTTATTTTATTTAATTTATTCTTTCCTTCTATTTTATTTTTTATGCTATAGTTTTTTTATTCATCTAGTTATTTATTTATTTTGTCACACTTTATTTAATTAGCGTATTTATTTAATTTTCATTTCGTGTTAAATAAAATTCGGTTTTGCTTTAAAATAAAAAAAAACCTCGTTTTGACATCCCAATACGAACCGTGATCCGATAAAAAGGTAGTTCGGGTATCGAAACGTTGTAATTATAAGTTTTCAATCTAAAAGGAATTTCCAAATAATGTTTTGAAATAAAAAACGTCGTTTAGGAACTTCCGTTTTCGACTATGATCCATTTTTGGTAGTTCGGAAGTCCAAAACGATTGAATTAGATTTAATTTAAAGCTTTTGAATAAATGTGGAAAATATTGGAGTGCTGCTGTAATTTGCCAATTCTGTCACTAAATGCTGTTTACCGACGGATTTTCCGTCGGTAAATCTGCCAAAATGTAAAAAATGCCATTTCGGTCCCTTTTTCTTAACTTTTAGACTTTTAATCCTTAGTATATATATATATAATTATGTAATATATTCTTTCAAATTGTTTTAAAACTTTAACATATATAATTATTTTAGGAGATTGGTATTCCATTTTTATTCTAATTTTTTATATATGTACATATTACTTTCTTTTTTTATTATTATTCATTTAAATTACATTAAATTCTATTTTAAATGTTATTTATTTGGACATTTTGGGAGATAATTAGTAGATATTGGGGGATGAACATATAGTCTTTTTGACATTAGGATTATATTAGTTATGTATATATATAGTTTTGGGGTATATTTGGGTTATCTTAATTATTGTTAAATAAAATTATTTTGAGTGATAAATGCTATTTTCTTATTTATGAATTTCATTCACTATTTTCTTATGTTTAAAGTATAAATATATTATTTTCATTATTCTTTCTTATATATGTATTAGATAGTATATTTTCTTTTACTCTTATTTTATGTCTTTTGGGCTAAAATGTGTAAATATATATCTATATTATTTTCTTTATTTCTTTTGGTCATTTATAAGTCCATGTTTCAAATGGGCTTCACTGGAAAAAATTAATTTTTGGGCCTAAATGTGTTTATTGATGTAATTATAATAGTTAGAGAGTCCATTAAATAAGTGGGGAAAATAAGTCACAAAAAGAGAGTTTTCAATTAAATTATTTAAGCTAATGAGCTTTCTTAGATCTCTAATGTAGATAAATAGAGTCATTTTGGTTGATATTTCAAATCGTCTTCAAAACACCACGTTTTAAAACCTTAGTCCGTTCCAACGACGGATTAAGCGAACATTGTAATCAAAATCGTTTTTTTTGTTAATAATGGAGATTTTGAATCGCTTTCTTAATGAATTTGTACAAAATAAAATTGACTTGTATGTTTAACCACGTTTTTTTATTAAAAGGCTTTTACTTTAACGTTTTCAATTACTCGAGTCGTTCCAACGGCGATTCGGGTAAGCTTCATCAAACGGGGTTTTAAAACGCACCTAAATCGTTCCAACGGCGATTAAGGTGCGAACCATGTAATAAACATCGTTTTGGGGAAATAAGTTAATGTAGAATAGACACACAACATAACATTTAAATACGGTTGTAAATAAATCACTTCTTTCTTCCCCCTCTCTGTGTATGTATAAACATAAATGGGTGATTCTTTACTGATGTGGCTTTTCAATATCATATGCTCAAAATGGTTTCCAAAAAGAGAAAGAAAAGGGTTTCAAATGAATTTTAAACTTAAAGAAGTATACGATTAGTCCGTTATCGCCTAACATGCTGAGTAGGAGGCCGGTGGTTCATAACCGGACGATGTCGGGGTGTCTAGTAGTCTTTCTCCGGAAAGGAGCTAGCCTTCTCGGCTCGTACCTAAGTTTCCCGAACCCACACCGGTCTCCCGCAAGGGATCGGTGTTCATTTTCCCATTCGTGGGTGGCGACTCTTCCATATCTCCTAGCTCCGGTCCTGCCGAGCAGCTTGATTCCGCGATTGGTTGCTTTCGGCGCCAATCACCGCTTATGTCGCCATGAGGTTGTCCACCCCCCGGTCCGCTCGGGAGATTAGGCCGTGGCACCTCGTCTAACAAGTGGCGACTCTGCTGGGGAAGCGAGAAATTTGATTCCGGAAGGCATGCACTAAGCCCTTAACGGGGACGGATCGTTTTACTTCTTTTCGTATGCATTCACGAGCATTATTGCAAACCCTTTGGGTAATTTCCGCGAAACCTCTAGCGAGAGTCCATTCGTCGCTCGAAAGAGGCTAGCGTAAGTTCCCCCTTACAGTAAGGCGCCAGAGGGTCCCCATCCATTCGTTAGGGGCGAATCTGTGCGGTCCTGTGAGGTCCCGCGGTCAGCCGTGTCAGCATATAGTAGCCTTAGAAGTTTCCATAGGATTACCCGTTACTATTTTTGATGTGATAAATGAATCAGTTCGTGTTTGCAAACCGCCATGATACGTGTCTAATCCTAAATTATGTAAAGAAAATGAGACGATGCGTTAATATATACTCATGAATCGACATACTAATTACCCTAAAACATCGAAACGATTTGAACTAAAGACGACTTAGTCATCTCATATGAATGACCATGTGCGACCCGCCTTGTCCCTTTCGGTGTTCCGACGAATGCACGTGTTCAGGAAATACGTTATGACGTAAGCACGTATTAGTATGAATCAGTTCGGTATTAAGGATAGTTATATTTCGATACAAAAGACTATATTAACGGTAGCTGTTATTCACATCCTTTAGATAAATTGGGATAAAACGAGATCACGACGAAACGAAAACGAAGAACATTTCTGTTTCGAACGACCTTGTTGTAACGTGAAAAGTTTCGCACAAGTAGCCCGTCCCTTCCGAATAAAAGACGAGCTTTTACGTTATGCCTTGTGTCATTCTTAAGAGAAATGGACGTGTCCGCAAAAAGTGACTAAGAAAATAAAAATGAACTAAACGACCAAAATCATTCTGAATCTACGATATATGTTAATCCCGCGAGTAGTTAAAGAAAATAAACCAATGCCGTTGAATACGTGCCTCGAACGAGAGTATACCCCGTTTAAAATCTCGGAGCCGAATTAAGCCAAACCATATAATTGCGCCATATGGACGAGACTGCGGGTTTTGACTAACGACTCGATCATTTCGACCGTTACCAAAACTGTAAGAAATATGGCCCGATATACGTGTTTGCTTAAATTCGCGCCTAAAGGAAAGAAAACGGTGATATCCTCGCTTCGAACAAACACGCGATTCAACGAAACGTTGATTTTCTATAACCACACTGAGATGATATATCCCATGGATTGGGAGGAACAAAGAGTTGTAATTAGCCGAAAGATTATCGTGCGCTCAAAATAAGACTCGCCATCTTTTCACGTAGCAAAATGAGCAAACGAATCCTCGACGCTAAGAACAAACATGTTACGTGATAAGTCCGTTCCCTAAAATAAAATCCAAAGGTGATTCCATCACTAAATAAACACGTGGTTACGTCTCTCGATAGACCCAAAAGATCCCGTTGTAATTCAAAAATCGAGACACGAATCCGCGTGAATAAAAGGAAACGAATCATAGACAATAACGAACGATTGGACTAAAAGAATAACTTGAACCATGTCTAAAAACCGAGATGCGCTCAAAGGGAGTCAAAACCCGAATTAATGCGTCTCGCAAAAAGACAAAAGACGAGTTATTCTGAAAGGACAATCCAACTTGGTCAGTTTCTTAGTCACCGAACATGGATGCGTCAAAACGAACTGTATTGTCTGGTGGGTGATTTACTTTCCCGCAATAATCGACGGCATCACGCGTCCCCTGGACCGCAATGTGAGCCAAAAAACCAAAATCCTAAGAAAGAGACTTGGACCGACGAGTGTGTGGAGGAATAAGGGTGGAAGAGAGATGTTGTGATACGTGTAATTAGAACTAACGTTTGTTCTTCTTATCTTATAATCGCAAATAAATAAACGCACACACCACGAATCATGCATATGAAATCATGCATACATACTAATGGATACCGTTCGCGCAGACGTCATCATTAAGCGGTTGTGGTTTCGCGAGAGTAATCGGCTTGTCAGACAGTTTGATCAGTCGCGAGTAGACAGTCCCGAATCAGTAGTTGTGGCTTCTGAATCATCTTCATCCGAGTATACTCAGTCTTCCGTCAGTATGTCTGCAACCGACGAGAAGGTGGCTGAATTGGAGAATTCTGTGAACAATATCAACGACCAGTTGGCCGCAATCTTGGCCCAGCTAGCTGAGTTAGCACTGAAGGACAACAAGAGTGGTAGTAAGCGTGCTGAGAATGAGGTGAACGATGGCCCTCGCTTTGGGAATGAGGAGGATTATCAGGATTATGTCCGAAAACAATTAGAGAAGGAGAAAGCTAAGGAAGAGGAGTGGAGGCAACACATCACACAGGAAGTGCAGGACTTACACGGAGGAAGCTCCGGAAGTCAGGATTTCTATAACTTGAAGAATTGCTTGACAGCAACAGCTTTGCCTCTGAAATTCCGGCTCCCTGACATGAAAAAGTTCGATGGAACTGGAGATCCCACCGCTCACATGAATCAGTACGTTGCCGTAATGAAGCACACGATCCTGACCGAGGATCAAGTCTTGGGGCTGTTTAACACTTACCTGGAGGGGGCTGCCCTCACATGGTTCCATGCATTGCCAATGGTGACAAAGAAGGATTGGAAGGAGTTGGCGAAGTCATTCATCGCTCAGTATAGCTTTAACACCATGCTGGAAGTCACTTTGAAAGAGTTAGAGAGCACTAAGCAATAGACGGGGGAATCCCTTTCAGATTTCGTGAAAAGATGGAGGGCTAAGGCCGCGGTCATGAAACAGAAGCCGCTTGAGCAGGATCAGATCCGAATGGTGGTTGGCAACACGTTACCGTATATTAAGAATGAGTTGAGATATATGCCGTTCACAGATTTCAATCAGATGTATAGTTGTGCCTTGACTGTCGAAGGAGATGGGGAGCCGAAGAAAGCTTATACTAAGTGGACGAAGTCTGGATATAGTGCCGGAGGGCCTAGCGTGAGTACAGAATATGCGGCAGTGAAAGTGGTTGATCTTAATGCCATCGAAAAGAGGCGGTTCGCCAAGTTCGATCAGACCTATGCGAAAGTTTTTGAACGTCTGCAGAAGAAGGGATTGTTAAAAGCCCTTACCCCGTATAACAAAGTTCAACCTACTCCGCAGATTCAGGCTAGAGGGTATTATGAGTTCCACAGCAGTTATGGACATACGATTGAGAATTGTGAGAGGCTGAAACACGAAATCCAAGATTTGATTGAGGAGAAGAAGATAGCTGATCCTTCGTCAGCAAACCCTTCCGTTAGGCGCAATCCATTGCCTAATCATAGGGTAAGCGTGATCGGAGCTGGTTTGACGGAAACTGTGGTGATGGAATCTTTTGAGGAAGATGTAGAGGAGTTGTTGGACTCCGTCGAAAGAAGTAATGTGGGAAATGGTCTGTATGTGTCCTTCTTGGGGGAGGAACAAGAGGATGAACCAATGGAGGAAGGATCAGATGGCGGAGCACCATATGACGAGGATAGTGCCGAAGAGACCGGTGAAGGGTCGTCTCGGACTATCGTGCCAAATTTGGGTTTGTTTAGTGGAGGAAGGGATCCTGAAGTGCACTTGCGTGAATATATGCACGACATGTTTATTGAATCCTTCGGAGTAGATGAAATTGCTCAGTGGTTCCACCATTCGCTGGTAGGTGAGCCTTTGCAATGGTTCCATTCATTACCCGACTCTTGCAAGCACGATTGGGATCGGTTGTCGGATTTGTTTCTTGAAAAGTATCAGAGAGCTGAGGATAGAACTGCGGAGCACTTTGCAATGCAGATTGGACCCATCAAACGTCCATTGCCAAGGGTGAGCAAGTATAACGGCAATAAGGACCCTATGGAGCATCTTCACTTCTACTTGTCGGCTATGACAGCCTTGAGTTTCAAAGAGGAAGAGATCACTAGCTTGTTTTGTAATTCATTGATGGGTGAACCGCTGATGTGGTATATGTCGCTGCCAATGTATGTTAAGACCGATTGGGCAGCTATGACAAAGAGATTTATCAAGGAGTATACAGTATGGATGCTAGCAGAGCAAACCCCTGATTCCCCGTCTTACCGAACACCCGATGCGGTGTTAGCGATGCCTAGGTATGGTGGATACCGGGATCCTGTGGAGCATGCAAGGATATTCCGCGATCATATGTATAACGCTGGATTTCCACGGGTGAAGCCTTATTGTGGCATCAGGGTTTGTCAGAGGAAGAGATGTGTCATTGGATACCGCTCCGAAATGCCTTTGTGGCGAGATATGAAATGTACATTCCATGGATGGGATCCCTGGATGATCTGGACAGGATTAGGCAATTCCCCGAGGAACATTTTGTGGATTATGCTAGAAGGTGGAGGCACCGTTATGAGCAGTGTAATGAGACAATGAGCGATAAGGTGCAGCTTATATGCATACAACGAGGCGCTATTCCGTTGGCCGCGAGAAGGATGAGTAGAGTGTCCATCCGTGACTATGATGAGTTGATAGGTTGGGCCTTGTATAGATCGGCGGATCCCTTTTTCCTGAATCCGAGTGTTCCTCACGTCATGGATTTAATGGTCGTAGACATCTGGGCGAGTTCCTCGGATGAGGAGGATGCCAATCGAAGGGTCCCTATCAACATTTGGGACGAGTCGGATGACGAGCCGAAAGTTGCGGTGATGACGAGATCAGGTCGTGTGGCCGAGGGAAAGGCACCAATGGTAGAGATTGAGATTGGAGAAGGTTCGGCTCCTAAGCCCGACGACCAAGTTCTTGAACAGTTGAAGAAGACGCAAGCTAAGTCTACGGTCTGGTAAGTTTTATGCCATTCTAGGTACCATCGGGAAAATCTGATGAAAGAGTTGCAGAATTTGGTTATTTCCACCGATACCGAGCCGACAGCGCTAGTAGGGGCAATTATTGCTCGAAAGAGGACTGAGATCACATTTACCGATGAGGATCTCCCAGAAGAGGGGAAGGCTCATAACAAGCCATTGTATATCCGAGCGGAAATTAACGGGAAGAAGACTAGCTGTGTGATGGTCGATGATGGATCGGCCATTAATGTTTGTCCGTTGAAACTCTTGTCGAAGTTGGGAGTGGAGAGAGGAGATTTGACAGCTTCTGAAACAGTGATCAGAGCATACGATGACAGCCGTAGGCATATTGAAGGAGTTTTCAAGGCCAAATTGAAAGTAGGGCCGCATGAAGAAGAGACTGAGTTCACAGTATTGGACATCCCGGTAACTTTTGCTGTGTTGTTGGGACGCCCTTGGTTCCACAAACTGGGAGGTGTACCCTCCACGCTCCACTAAATGATCAAGTTCCCTTTCGAGGAGGAGATAGTAACAATTAGAGCTGAGAAACTGAGCTCGGTGGCAGCATTGGGAATTGAGCCTCAACTTTTCTCCGGATTCCAAGTCTCCGGGATTTACGAATCGATGAAAGGAGGTTTCATCCCGGGAATGGGATTAGGAGCACACCATCAAGGGTTGTCGGAGTTTCCGAATTTTAAAAGTCAGAAAACCCGGAGGGGTTTGGGATATGAGCAGGGGAGTCCATCCAACATGAGTGCAGAAGGAAAAATAGGCTTGAGGAAGCATTTTGTAAGCGAGGGGCATGGAAAGCCATATTCGGGAACCTCCGAGTCGTGGACTAGCACAGAAGGAAAGATTCTGCCAGGGTTTGAAATCTTCAATGATGTCGCCGACTGGGGCAAAGGAAAGGCAAGCTGCTTTGTCGAGGAGATCATGATGCTGGATTCAAATGCCGAGGAGCAGGTCATTACCATTGAAGCGACTACAGGAGCTGAAATTGAGCCTAGTACCTCGAGAGTATATGAGAAGTCCGAAGATATTGAGGATGAAAATTGTATTACTGCTTTGTTTGAGTCTGATGATGTAATCACCCACGCTATCAATGAAATGAATTCCGATTTTGCTTACTTTCTTGATGTTGATCATGATCATTCCATGCATTCTCATTCATATAACATGCCTACATTTGAAATCAATACGATAGAAATGTCAACTTTCAATCTTGGCACGGATGAAAATCCTAAACTTATACAAATTGCTCAAGCATTAACTATTGAAGAGAGAAAAGAATTTGAGAGAATAATTAAAAAATACGAAATTGTATTTTCTTGGACATACGAAGACATGCCTGGAATTGATCAATCAATCGTAACTCACCGTATTCCAACATATCCCGAGGCGAGGCCCGTAAAGCAGAAGCTCCGACGTATGAGACCCGAATGGGCAGATAAGATCAGAGAGGAGGTAAAGAAGCAGTTAGAAGCAGGGTTCATCGAAGTAATCGACTATCCCCCTTGGGTCGCAAATGTAGTGCCCATCGCAAAGAAGGACGGCAAAGTGAGGATGTGCGTGGATTACAGAGATCTTAACAAGGCATGCCCCAAGGATGAGTTCGCATTGCCTCATATCGATGTATTGATCGACAGTGCAGCGTCAAGCGTCTTACACACGAATGTGGACGGTTTCATGGGCTACATGCAAGTTCAGATGGCCGAAAAGCACAAAGCGAAAACCTCGTTCACAACTGAGTGGGGAACATACTGTTACAGAGTGATGCCATTTGGTTTGAAAAACGCCGGGGCAACCTATCAGAGAATGGCCACGGCACTGTTCCATGACATAATACACAAGGAGGTAAAAGTCTACATGGATGACATGATGGTCAAATCAGAGACAAGAGAAGGGCATTTTGCCGCACTCGAGAAGTTTTTGGCCCGAATTGCAGAATTTAAGCTAAGGTTAAACCCGAAGAAGTGCTTTTTCGGCGTTTCGTCGGGGAAAATCTTAGGCTATGTAATCGGAAATAAGGGAATCGAGGTAGATCCTGATAAAGTAAAGGCTATACAAGAGATGCCGGCGCCGAGAAATGAGAAGGAAGTGAGAGGGTTTCTGGGGCAGGTTCAGTATATCAGTCGGTTCATAGCGAGACTCACCGCAATCTGCGAGCCAATCTTTAAGTTGCTAAGGAAAGACCAACCCGCCGTTTGGAATGATAAGTGTCCGCAAGGTTTGGAGAGCGTCAGGAACTATTTGTCTAATCCGCCAGTGCTGAGACCGCCTAAACTGGGAAAGCCGCTTCTCCTCTATGTAGCGATTGAAGAGCGATCTATTGGAGCAATGTTAGCTCAAGAGGGAGACACCAGTGTGGAACACGCGGTGTATTATTTGAGTAAGAAGTTCCTAGAGTATGAGCTCAAATACAACATGATCGAAAAGACATGTGTGGCAGTGGTGTGGTTGACGAAGAAACTGCGGCACTATTTCCAATCGTATAAAGTGATCATTATTTCTCAGATGGACCCCGTGAAGTATCTATACCGAACTCCATCCTTGATGGGGAAGTTAGCCAGATGGTTATTGCTTTTGTCCGAGTTTGACATTGAATATGTGACGAAGAAGGTTATCAAAGGAAGGGCCGTGGCAGAGTTTCTGGCTAACCAACCCCTGAATGCAGAAGAGGAAGAAGTAAGCTATGATTTCCCCGATGAACATTTGAACGCAATCGAAGTCATACCATGGAAAATGTTCTTCGATGGAGCAGTTAATTCAAGTGGAGCCGGAGTAGGAGTACTACTTATCTCACCGGAAGGAGAAAGAATCCCGATGGCGAAGAAGTTATCCTTCCCTCTTACTAATAATATGGCCGAATATGAAGCGTGCATTTATGGTTTGGAGTCATTAGCAGCACTGGGAGCATCATATGTCGAAATTTGGGGTGACTCCAAGTTGATCATCGAACAGGCACAAGGAAACTGGGAAGTGAGAGAAGAAAGGCTACGTCCGTATCTAGATCAGCTAGAAGGGTTGGCATTGAGATTCAAAGAATGTCGCTTCTATCACATCCCTCGAGCTCAGAATCAGGTCGCGGATGCCTTGGCCACTTTGGTGTCAGTTTGGGACAATCCTCGGAATCTGGCCTCGAAACCTTTGGTATTGAGAAGGTCTCACAAACCATGCTACGAAGACGTAATGCTACTAGGGGCAGATGAAAAGCCATGGTACTTCGATATTGTGAACTTCATGAAAAATGGGACATATCCGGCAGAGTCGGAACCTAAGGATCAAGCTGTGATTAGAAGGCTAGCTCGTCAGTTTGTCATCCACAACGACTTGCTTTACAAAAGGCACATTGATGGATTACAACTAAGATGCTTGGATGCGGGGGAAGCCCGCGAGGCGATGGAATCAGTACATTCGGGAATTTGTGGAGCCCATATGGGAGGAGCAGTACTAGCTAAGAAAATTATCAGACAAGGCTTCTATTGGCTCACCATGGAAAGGGATTGTAACGAGTATGCAAGGAAATGTCACGATTGTCAAATCCACGGCGATTGCAGTCATCTTCCGGCCATGGAATTACATGTGCTAGCACCTATTTGGCCATTCGCTGCCTGGGGCATTGACATCATCGGTGAAGTAAGGCCCAATGCTTCGAATGGACATAAGTTTATTGCAGTCGCCATCGATTATTTCACCAAGTGGGTAGAAGCAGAGTCGTTTAGCAAACTGGGATCCAAGCAGATGAGAAAGTTCATTGAAAAACACTTGATCACCAGGTTCGGAGTGCCTCATCACATGATCACGGATAACGGAGTCCAGTTTCAGGGGGAAGTAAGGAATCTTTTCCGAGAATATGGCATTGAACATCACAGGTCTTCTCCGTACCGTCCACAGGCTAATGGGGCAGTAGAAGTAGCTAATAAGAACCTTAAGAGGATCCTCGTAAAGATGATGGGATCACATCGGAACTGGCATGAGCACCTCCCACTCGCGTTGTGGGCTTATCGCACGCCAGTCAGAACCTCGACTGGGGCAACGCCATTCTCCTTGGTATACGGAACAGAAGCAGTCCTGCCGATTGAGATTGAAAAGCGATCGTTGAGAATCGCAGTGGAAGCAGAAATCCCCGAGACGGAATGGGTGAAAAGGCGATGTGAGCAGTTGGCTTTAGTTGATGAGAAAAGGATGGAAGCCCTTTACCATGTACAGTTATATCAAAGAAGGATGGCTCGGGCTTTCAATAAAAAAGTCAAGACCAGCCCTATCAAAGAAGGAGATTTGGTGCTGAAACAGATCCGTGTGACGCACACCGACCCGAGGGGGAAGTTCAGGCCTAACTGGGAAGGACCATTCGTCGTAAAGAAGATACTAAGCAAAGGAGCAGTGAAGTTAACCACAATGGACGGCATGGAATTCTCCGAACCTACCAACCTGGATAGGCTTAAGAAATACTTTTCGTAAAAAAAAAAAAGAAAAATAAAGAAAAATTCCCGATAGGTTGAAAACCCGCAAAGGGCGACCTATGCAACAATAAGGGAAATCCCAATGGGTGAAAACCCGAAAGGGCACTCATTTAAAAATTCCGAGATAGTAAAAGGAGAGGAGAAAAATCACCGGGATCCGAAAACCGAAAGGCGGGTCCTGGTAACAATAGTTATAACTTGAGCAATTACAAAAATAATGTATAAGAGACCAAGTATTTCTGTTGTTTGTAACTAAATAAAGGCATGAATATATTCGAAGAGAATGATTGGAATAATTAAGATTAACTGAATGCGTAGTGATATAAATCAAGAGTGTTCTTACTGAAACCGAGCTTACTCCGAAAGACATAATTAATCTACTTCACTAAAGAGTACAAGTACCACATGTGGTTTATTGGAAAGCATGAAATGGGACGGCCGGCCCGGAACCTCAACCCTCCTAGGCCCTACGATTGGCTTCGGCCTTCAAAGCCAACACCCTCGCCTTGTAGGAATCATCTGTGGCAAAGGTAGCCCCAAACCTTGGGATAAAGTGTGAAGAAGTCCATGAGGCAAGGATCTCCGAGGTATAATTAGGCCATGAACAACAGCTGTAAGTATCCGAACGGTTATCCCAATTAGCCTCCAGCGTCGCCAGGCCACGGGCCGTCAGAGGAAGGACCTCTATCATTCCCAAGTCAAAAATAAATGCTTGGAGCACATTGTACTGACGCGACACCCGGGGAGGATAATAGCAAGCGGATGAGCGAAGACCGGCGCAAAACATTCTCCTCCCGCCAAAGCCGGTCGAGACCCTAGTCAAACGCCACCAGGGGCACATCCACATTATATCTTGATCTGAAACATCCTCCAAGTAAATTCTCCATTGATCAAAGGACATGCCTCGCATCCTCAAGGTCCGATGGAGGTGCCATTTGGGAGAATACGACGAATAAGGCCCACCGAGGTCGTACCGAGTCAGTGGGGGAGTTATCATTTGGAGCTTTTCTTGAAGCCAAATCTAAAAGGAAAAAGAAGAAGTGAACTAATGGAACTCAAAAGAATATATACGAAGGCATAGAATATACCTGGAGTAACAGAGGGCTCCCAGACAGATGAGAGGATCGCCCAGCCATCCAGCCTCTTTTACAGTCATCCAAGCCCAACAGGGTCTCCATGAGAATGGTAGGATAAACGGAGTAAACATTCCCCATTGGGGTGAGCAAAGTCAGAATTTGGTAATCCCCTTTTCCAGTAGAGGATACAAGGAGATAATGGCTAAGAAGGAGAAATCTCACCGAGTTCTTAAAACCGACAGTCGAAGGGCAAACGCTCGGTACGTGGGAGAGAAGATCCGGCAACTTGACAAAGTGATGCTGATCTGTCAAAGAATGAACCCTCGCTTTGGAAAGCTCAAGAAGGGAGCACATCAATCTGGGGTACGGGGAGTTAAGAGCAGGAAGTGCCGGTCGAGGAGGAGCAGCAAAATGAAAATCCATGATAGCCTCAAATTCTTCTAGGAGTGGACATAGCTCTTGGGGGCCGAAGCGAAACACATGGTAGTCAGGATCCCAAAAGGTGATAGCAGCCCGGATTAGGAAAGGATCCATTCTGACATCCCGTAAATACTTCAAACCGGACAATTGAGGACAGTCAAGAGCGTCCCAGTCAAGACGGCGCATGAAAGAGCGAAGAACGTCGGAATTGGAATCGGCCATGATGAGAGGTGTGGGAGAAATGAGAAGGTGGAAGCCTTATTTATAGGCAAATAAGATGATGTCATGGGCGTGGATGATGTCACAGGTGTTGATGATGTCATGGGCGTGAGAGTAGACAATGTCAGGGGCACAAAGAATAATGAATAATAATAAACATAAATGTCGTAAAACGTCAGTTGTGCACGTTCATTTCATGCATACATGCATATACCACTACATTCCCGTAAATAGTGAAAAAAAGTACGATTTGACATAAAGGTAAAAAGTAAATAATTAATTACCAGGTGCACAGACCTCCGATTTGCAGTCCGTTTCAGCCTGCGTTTCTCCCAGATAGTAACCAACATCGTCAAAACATCAATTCCAGACAACAGCTAATTTTTACAGAACAGCGACACCAGTCAAAATACAGACGACAGTCAACAGAAAAACAATCAGTAGTCTATTTCATTTCAGACTCAGACGTGTGCCCATCGAATCATCGAGATGATAGCTCCAGTGAGAAAATACAGACAATAGTGTGATAAGAAAATCCAGAAACAGCCCCCGCTTTTTAGCCATTTGACTCACGGTCGCAGACCGGAGTTGCTTTTGAGCCATTTGACTCTCGGTCGCAGACCGAAGTTGCTTTTTAGCCATTTGACTCACGATCGCAGACCGGAGTTGCTTTTGAGCCATTTGACTCTCGGTCGCAGACCGAAGTTGCTTTTTAGCCATTTGACTCACGGTCGCAGACCGGAGTTGCTTTTTAGCCATTTGACTCTCGGTCGCAGACCGAAGTTGCTTTTGAGCCATTTGACTCTTGGTCGCAGACCGGAGTTGCTTTTTAGCCATCTGGCTCATGGTCGCTGACTGGAGTTGCTTTTTAGCCATCTTCACCACAGTCGCAAATCAGGGAGGCTGTTTAGCCATTATCCCCGTGATCTTGAAACAGGGTAGCTGTTTAGCCATTATCCCCGCAATCTTGAAATAGGGTAGCTGTTTAGCCATTATCCCCACAGTCGTAAATCAGGGTAGCTGTTTAGCCATTATCCCCGTGATCTTGAAATAGGGTAGCTGTTTAGCTATTATCCCCGCAATCTTGAAATAGGGTAGCTGTTTAGCCATTATCCCCACAGTCGTAAATCAGGGTAGCTGTTTAGCCATTATCCCCGTGATCTTGAAATAGGGTAGCTGTTTAGCCATTATCCCCGCAATCTTGAAATTGGGTAGCTGTTTAGCCATTATCCCCACAGTCGTAAATCAGGGTAGTTGTTTAGCCATTATCCCCGTGATCTTGAAATAGGATAGCTGTTTAGCCATTATCCCCACAGTCGTAAATCAGGGTAGCTGTTTAGCCATTATCCCCGTGATCTTGAAATAGGGTAGCTGTTTAGCCATTATCCCCGCAATCTTGAAATAGGGTAGCTGTTTAGCCATTATCCCCACAGTCGTAAATCAGGGTAGCTGTTTAGCCATTATCCCCGTGATCTTGAAATAGGGTAGCTGTTTAGCCATTATCCCCGCAATCTTGAAATAGGGTAGCTGTTTAGCCATTATCCCCACAGTCGTAAATCAGGGTAGCTGTTTAGCCATTATCCCCGCGATCTTGAAATAGGGTAGCTGTTTAGCCATTATCCCCGTGATCTTGAAATAGGGTAGCTGTTTAGCCATTATCCCCGCAATCTTGAAATAGGGTAGCTGTTTAGCCATTATCCCCACAGTCGTAAATCAGGGTAGCTGTTTAGCCATTATCCCCGTGATCTTGAAATAGGATAGATGTTTAGCCATTATCCCCGCAATCTTGAAATAGGGTAGCTGTTTAGCCATTATCCCCGCAATCTTGAAATAGGGTAGCTGTTTAGCCATTATCCCCGCAATCTTGAAATGGGGTAGCTGTTTAGCCATTATCCCCGCAGTCGTAAACCAGGGTAGCTGTTTAGCCATCATCCCCGCAGTCGTAAACCAGGGTAGCTGTTTAGCCATCATCCCCGCAATCTTAAAATGGGGTAGCTATTTAGCCATTATCCCCGCAGTCGTAAATCAGGGTAGCTATTTAGCCATTATCCCCGCAATCTTGAAATAGGGTAGCTGTTTAGCCATTATCCCCGCGGTCATAAACTAGGGTAGCTATTTAGCCATTATCCCCGCGGTCGTGAACTAGGGTGTAGCCCGAAGCAGATCTGATGCAGTCAGAGAGCAACGCCGGAGCGCGCAGCGCAAAGGTCAGGTATGTTTCCTCCTACTCGTTACGTGTCTTTTACTTTTATATGTTTTACATTGCATGTGTTACGTTAGCAAAAACGTTTTCAAACCACACACATCACTGTCAAAATAGAAAAGTAGGGGCAACTGTAGACACCGAGTCGGAGGACCTGTGACGAAAACCTGAAACAAGACGGTCGAAGCGATTGATTCCGGAAGTTTTGAAAAATATATAAAGAATAATAAGCTGAGGAAAATTAACGGCACGGCACGGGCACGCAACGGCATCCCGCACGCGGACGACGATGGTCGAACGCCCGCTTGACGGCTCGAGACGTGCGCGCGGCGTCCGTCGGACGCACCGCGAGTGGCACGCTCTCGACGCCCGAGCAATGCCTGGGACCGCTGGCGGTGCGCGCCCTCGTGGGCCGTTGAGCACATGTGCCTGGCGGCGCGAGGCGCGCGTTAGGCGGCCGCGACGTGCGAGCGTCTAGCTGCGCGGAACGCGCGCTCGGCGGCCACGGAGTGCACGCGTCCGACGGTGCGGGGCACACCCCGAGGGTCGCCGGGCGGACACCCAACCGCGTCGGGCGGACGCCCGACGAGGGTTGGGCGCGGGCGCCCAACCTCGCGTTGGGCGCTTGCCCAACGCCGTTGGGCGGCCGCCCAACTCATGTTTGGCGGCCGCCCAACAAGGTTGGGCGGTAGCCCAACACTAGGTTGGGCGGCCGCCCAACCACAATGGGCGACGCCCAATTTTTTTTGGACGTCGCCCATTGTTCCGGGATCCGTTTCCCTATATAAGGGCACAGATCCCAAGGTGAAAGAGGGCCTTTTTTTAGGAGGAAAACTTTCTCACTCTAAACATTTTTAGAGAGAGAGAGAGTGGATTTTTTTTGAGAAAAATATTTTTTTCCTCAAAAATTCCAAATTTCCTAAGTTCAATTTTTACTAAATTTTTATTAAAATCGGGAGCTCGCGGTTCGTGGAATCAATCGGCTTCGACTGTCAGATACCGAATTAAAGGTATTATCCGAGGACTAGACTCTTTATTTTATTTAATTTATTCTTTCCTTCTATTTTATTTTTTATGCTATAGTTTTTTTATTCATCTAGTTATTTATTTATTTTGTCACACTTTATTTAATTAGCGTATTTATTTAATTTTCGTTTCGTGTTAAATAAAATTCGGTTTTGCTTTAAAATAAAAAAAACCTCGTTTTGACATCCCAATACGAACCGTGATCCGATAAAAAGGTAGTTCGGGTATCGAAACGTTGTAATTATAAGTTTTCAATCTAAAAGGAATTTCCAAATAATGTTTTGAAATAAAAAACGTCGTTTAGGAACTTCCGTTTCGACTATGATCCATTTTTGGTAGTTCGGAAGTCCAAAACGATTGAATTAGATTTAATTTAAAGCTTTTGAATAAATCTGGAAAATATTGGAGTGCTGCTGTAATTTGCCAATTCTGTCAGTAAATGCTGTTTACCGACGGATTTTCCGTCGGTAAATCTGCCAAAATGTAAAAAATGTCATTTCGGTCCCTTTTTCTTAACTTTTAGACTTTTAATCCTTAGTATATATATATATGATTATGTAATATATTCTTTTCAAATTGTTTTAAAACTTTAACATATATAATTATTTTAGGAGATTGGTATTCCATTTTTATTCTAATTTTTTATATATGTACATATTACTTTCTTTTTTATTATTATTCATTTAAATTACATTAAATTCTATTTTAAATGTTATTTACTTGGGCATTTTGGGAGATAATTAGTAGATATTGGGGGATGAACATATAGTCTTTTTGACATTAGGATTATATTAGTTATGTATATATATAGTTTTGGGGTATATTTGGGTTATCTTAATTATTGTTAAATAAAATTATTTTGAGTGATAAATGCTATTTTCTTATTTATGAATTTCATTCACTATTTTCTTATGTTTAAAGTATAAATATATTATTTTCATTATTCTTTCTTATATATGTATTAGATAGTATATTTTCTTTTACTCTTATTTTATGTCTTTTGGGCTAAAATGTGTAAATATATATCTATATTATTTTCTTTATTTCTTTTGGTCATTTATAAGTCCATGTTTCAAATGGGCTTCACTGGGAAAAATTAATTTTTGGGCCTAAATGTGTTTATTGATGTAATTATAATAGTTAGAGAGTCCATTAAATAAGTGGGGAAAATAAGTCACAAAAAGAGAGTTTTCAATTAAATTATTTAAGCTAATGAGCTTTCTTAGATCTCTAATGTAGATAAATAGAGTCATTTTGGTTGATATTTCAAATCGTCTTCAAAACACCACGTTTTAAAACCTTAGTCCGTTCCAACGACGGATTAAGCGAACATTGTAATCAAAATCGTTTTTTTTGTTAATAATGGAGATTTTGAATCGCTTTCTTAATGAATTTGTACAAAATAAAATTGACTTGTATGTTTAACCACGTTTTTTTATTAAAAGGCTTTTACTTTAACGTTTTCAATTACTCGAGTCGTTCCAACGGCGATTCGGGTAAGCTTCATCAAACGGGGTTTTAAAACGCACCTAAATCGTTCCAACGGCGATTAAGGTGCGAACCATGTAATAAACATCGTTTTGGGGAAATAAGTTAATGTAGAATAGACACACAACATAACATTTAAATACGGTTGTAAATAAATCACTTCTTTCTTCCCCCTCTCTGTGTATGTATAAACATAAATGGGTGATTCTTTACTGATGTGGCTTTTCAATATCATATGCTCAAAATGGTTTCCAAAAAGAGAAAGAAAAGGGTTTCAAATGAATTTTAAACTTAAAGAAGTATACGATTAGTCCGTTATCGCCTAACATGCTGAGTAGGAGGCCGGTGGTTCATAACCGGGCGATGTCGGGGTGCCTAGTAGCCTTTCTCCGGAAAGGAGCTAGCCTTCTCGGCTCGTACCTAAGTTTCCCGAACCCCCACCGGTCTCCCGCAAGGGATCGGTGTTCATTTTCCCATTCGTGGGTGGCGACTCTTCCATATCTCCGAGCTCCGGTCCTGCCGAGCAGCTTGATTCCGCGATTGGTTGCTTTCGGCGCCAATCACCGCTTATGTCGCCATGAGGTTGTCCACCCCCCGGTCCGCCCGGGAGATTAGGCCGCGGCACCTCGTCTAACAACTG
Source organism: Euphorbia lathyris (assembly GCF_963576675.1). NCBI lineage: Eukaryota > Viridiplantae > Streptophyta > Magnoliopsida > Malpighiales > Euphorbiaceae > Euphorbia > Euphorbia lathyris. Next base: position 20,081,859 of record NC_088918.1, on the reverse strand, counting down.
TGAAGGAAGGCATCTACAGTTTTGTTAAAGGTGTTTTCAGCGGTTCTAACGATATTAGACTGGTGAATAAAACCCTCCTGGTCCTGATCCCAAAAGTTGAAAAACCTTCCTCCTTTTTGCAGATGAGGCCGATTAGTCTTTGCAATGTGTTATACAAAGCTATCACTAAGATTGTGGCTAATAGGATCCGGCGCATTCTTCCTGAGATTGTAGGCCAGAATCAAGGCAGTTTTGTCCCTGGCAGGCAAATGATGGACAATGGGGTTATCGCCCAGGAAATGGTTCATTCCATGAGAATGAAGAAGGGTAAGAAAGGGTTTGTGGTGCTCAAACTGGATCTGGAGAAAGCTTATGACCGTTTAAATTGGGGTTTTCTTCTAGATAGTTTAAAGAGAGCTGGTATTCCGGACAGCTGGAGGAGATTGATTGAGGATTGTATTTCTTCTCCTGTTTTCCAGGTTATGATCAATGGAGATATGTCTGATGAGTTCTCTCCCTCCAGGGGAATCCGTCAAGGGGATCCTATGAGCCCCTTCCTTTTTGTAATTGCTATGGAAAGGTTGTCTCACCTGATCCAAGAGGCTGTGAGCAAGGGGATTTTACATCCTGTGGCCATCAACAAGTTCTGCCCTTCTATTACCCATCTATTCTTCGCTGACGAAATTATGATCTTTGTGGAAGGGAATGAGGAGCAAATTGGTGTGGTTATGGATACTCTTAATTGTTTCTACGCTGCTTCTGGCCAGAAGATCAATGTCCATAAGTCTCGGATGCTTTGCTCTAAGAATATGGATAAAAGCGTTTGTAAAAGACTTAGTGATGTTTCTGGTATTCCTCTTACTCAGTCGTTGGGTAAGTATCTTGGGGTCCCTCTCCATAGCGACAGAGTTTCTAAAGCCTCTTTTAAAGAGACTCTGGATAAAGCTAATGGGTTGTGTGCTAGTTGGAAAGCTAACTCTCTGTCCATGGCGGTCCGTCTAACCTTAATCCAGTCGGTCAATTGTGCGGCTCCCAATCATATCATGCAAGCTTGCAGACTGCCTGAGCCTGTTCTCAATGAGCTGGACAAAGTTAACCGGTGTTTCCTTTGGGGAGAATCTGGAGAGGGGAAAAAGATTCATCTTGTCCCTTGGAATGAGGTTTGCCAGCCAAAAAGTATAGGGGGTCTTGGTATCAGACAAGCTAAGGATAATAACAAAGTCTTATTAATGAAGCTTCTCTGAAGAATGTGGCAATGCCCCTCCTCTCTTTGGGTTCGTCTTCTCTGTGGCAAGTACCGAAAAGATAAAATCTTTGGAGGCCCTAAGGAGAGAGTCGTCAATTGTTCCTTCCTCTAGAAAGGGCTTAGTGATGTGTTTGCCGAGTTCTGCTCAGGGGTTGGCCTTGAGGTGGGTAATGGCAAGTCCATCAGTTTCTGGAATGATATCTGGATTGGAGACAAACCGCTTTTAGAAGTGTGTAGCCTTCCCCCGCCTAATAATTTTCGCAATTGGAGGATAGCTGATGTGGTTGATTCTGAGGGGGACTGGATTTGGTCGAAATTTGATACCTTCTTTAGCCTGGATACTCTCCTTAGAATTAGGGGAGTGAAGATTAGTAATCATGAGGAAGATAAGGATAGGCATTGCTGGGCCCTGTCCAGAAATGGTGCTTATTCATGTAAATCGGCCTTTGAAGCTTTTACCCTCAACAGGTCCGACCCTCTCTCTAATTCTTGGAAGTCCATTTGGGCCCTTAGAGTCCCTTACCGTATTAGGAGTTTTCTATGGCTGGGAGTTAAGGACATGTTGCTTACTAATTCGGATAGGCATAGGCGACATTTGGTGGATTCTGGAGCTTGCAGTAGATACAGAGGCCATAATGAAACTCTGTGCCATGCTCTTAGGGACTGCTCTAAGAGTAAAGAGGTGTGGAAGAAAATTCTCCCACCCCACATTCTTCCTTCCTTCCTTACCCATGCTGAGCATGACTGGTTCTCTGATGGGGTTAGTGGGAAGTTATTGGCTAACATGGAGCATGGTGACATTTTCTTTGCTATCATCTGTCACCAAATTTGGAAGTGGAGGAACGAGGAGCTTTTTGGTGATAAAACTGTTTTTATTCCTAACATACCTGAGTTCTTCTCGAAAAAACTCTCTATTATTACTGAGAGCTTTAAAGGGGATTCCCTTGCCAGATCCACCCAGAGAAGAGATGTCCACCTAGTTGGTTGGAGCAGGCCTAATGATGGGGTGGTTAAGTTGAATACGGATGGCTCCTGCCTTAACAATGGGAAGATTGCTACCGGAGGTGTTCTCAGAGATTCGGGGGGCGCCTGGCTGTCTGGGTTTACCCAGAATCTGGGGTTGGGCTCTTCCTTTTCTGCAGAGCTTTGGGGTATTCTCTCTAGTATCAAGCTTGCCAAAAGCCTGGGTGTTAGGAGGTTATCTGTGGAGTCTGATAACATGGAAGCCATCAATATGATTTCCGATAATCATGATATTTGTCTTAGTAGCCGCAACCTTATCAAAGCTATCAAACGGCTTTCCTCGTCCTTTGAGTCCTTAAAATTCAGCCACATTTTCAGAGAGCAAAACCGGGTTGCGGATCGCTTGGCGGCAGCTGGTCATGAGGGGATGCTAGGCGTTACTACCCTTTCTGATCCTCCTATCTTTCTTTCTTCTCTTCTTTTAGAGGATGAGATTGGGGTTAGCTTTCCTAGACTGATCCCAGGTTAGGTGTTCTTTGTCTGTTTGTTCTTTCCTTTCCTGTTTCTAAAAAAATGATATTTATGCTCAATTTTAACGGATTTGGAGATGAAGTTGATGAGGAGACATGTGACGTTTATGATGCAATGAGAAATTCAATTGGTTAACAATCTTTTATTACAAATTTATGGCATCATAACTAGATAAATAATACTATTAAATTTCATTAAAAAATAATAATCTCTATGTATTCCTTGAATATATAATCCTGTAATTACAACAATTTTAGAAATGACAACGACACTTTGCTAAATTTATTACTTTTAAATAGTCTTTTCTTTTCTAATAAACTGATGACACCATAACTAGGGTTAATACACATATTTATCCTTGTGTTTTTTTGCAGAAAAACAGATTTACTCTTAAATCAAATAAACCTACAAAACTATTCCTGAATTTTCCATAAACCTGCAATTATACCCTAATCTGACGGAGCTGATAAACGGCGATGACATCAAACCTTCTTGTCTCCAAAAAAATTGGATGACGACAATCAAAATTCATTCGGTTTCTTATTGTTTTCTATTGCTATTGCTTTTGGATTAATTAGGAGGTTTAGACGCCATTTTATTAGGTTGATTGAGCTTCTATGAAAATGAATTTTGACCAATCTGTTCTTCTAACTTGCTTTTAATCGAAATTGAATGTGCATATTTTTTTCTATTTGTGATAAGTTGTTCTTTTCTGAAGTTTTTCTGGAGATAAGAAAGTTTGATGTCATCGCTGTTTAGCAGCTCCGTCAGATTAGGGTATAATTGCAGGTTTATGGAAAATTCAGGGATAGTTTTGTGGGTTTATTTGATTTAAGGGCAAATCTGTTTTTCTGAAAAAACACAAGGGCAAATATGTGTATTAACCCCCATAACTATGTACAAAAATATTCAATTTCATTTAAAAAGGTGTTTCACAATGTTACTTTCAACAAAAGTAAGAGGATCTTTAGTTGTTACCGTTTGCCTTTTCACTTCAAAATAGAGAGTTTTAGATATTTGGTTAGTGACCTCATGTTTGCCTTTTTACACCTGAAAAGTAGTCTTTTACAAAAGCAGAGAATCTCTACTTTTTTTTAAAAAAACAATCTTTTTCAACAACAAACAACAAACCAAAACAGCAAACAATAAACAACAACAGCAGACAGTAGATAAAACAAACGGACTCTAAGTATAATACTTCATTCTTCCGTTTCACAATAGATGTTTGTTAAGATTAATGTATAATTGAAGAAATGTAATTAATTTTTACTAAAAGACTTTATTACCCTTATATTAATTGCATCAACTAATGATCTTTTATCTATTCTTAAAATAAAAGAAAACTTAAATAATAGTATATTTGGTAAAAAAACAATGAATGTGCATGGATTGATCCGTAGAAGTTGTTGATATCCCGTCTGAGTAAGTTTTGTTGATTTTCCTTTTCCTGTTGCTATTTCTTCTTCTTTTTCTTGTTTTTTTTTATTTTAACGAGTCGCAAGAACTCTCAGGTTGAGAAGGGTAAGACATCTCGCGCTGATAAAGGGAAAAAAGGTTAGGGTTGAGAAGGGTGTTGCTGTTGGAGAATCAAAGAAGCATATAGTCCCCAATCTTCGAAATTGTGAGCAGTATTATACCATGGATGAGCTTTCTTTAACTAAGATGATGTCTCGCTATCCATAATTCACCCATTTAGGGGTTAGGGTTCCAACCCCTGATCAGGTAATAACAAACATCCCAAAATGATATATGGGATTTTATGAGATTTTTCTAGAAAATGAGGTTCATCTCCCCTTCCCCGATGGCGTATTGAATGTTCTCGAGGAGATGGAAATATGCATGGCACAATTGTCGCCGAATGGTGAACTGGTCGTTTGTTTTGACATCTTTGGACTCCTAGTGTAAGGGACAATGATGATTCCTTTTGGATTTCTAAACTTCCCACCAATCATCAGTCTTTTGTTTCAGATAGGCTCTTTAGTAACAAAAACTTCAAACCGTCTTGGTTTTGGGTATTTTTGTTGAAGGATGAAGGAGGACGAATCTTGGATACATCATTGTATCCCATTGGGTTCCCCTGTCGGTGCTCATGGAACTTGGCTGTGATGAAAAAGTATGGCTTTCGTGAGCTGATTCCTTTTTCTCCTGAAGAACAACGGATGCATGATTGTCTGACCAGCTTGCATTTCACCTTTACTCGGGAGCAGCTACTGAGTCATATGGCTGAGAACAAACCCTTCGTGCTTATGGATTCCGAGGGTGAAATTCATTGAGAGGGAATGACTCAATATACTCATCTCTTTGTAGGTTCAGAATGTTTCCATTTTTATTGTTTTGATTTTTTGATTCCTGTGCGTGCATGTTCTAACATGAGTAATGTCTGGAAAAAAACTACTAGCTTGTCAACTAGTTAAGCAGAATGCAGGTGAAGAGGAGGCTGGGGCTGTTCGAGGCTCTTCGGATTCACTTCCCACCGGTCTAACTGCTTCGCCCGTTGCTTCAGGTTCGTCTAGTTCCATGGGTGCTCGGGACTTCTCCCTTTGGTGAGTTTTGAAGTTTTTCACTTTTAATTCAATCTTGGAGAAAAATGCCTTTTTCTAATACTTTGTTTATTATGTAACAACCATGGTTCAATCTGTCGAGTTTTTTGGACGGCATACTGAGCCTATTGCAGTTGTTTCAATTTCTTACTTTGAGCCTTATTCAATTGTTCCAATGTTGATCCAAAATTCTACGTTAAATTTAACGTAGAATTTTCAATTTATTTGGGATAAAAGGGTTAATCCTAACGTTTTCAGAGAAGTGAAAATTTGAATCATAATCCTAACGTTTTCAGAGAAGTGAAAATTTGATTCTAACATATGAAATGATAAAAATTTACCTCTAAAATTTTCAATAACGATCAATTTTATCCTTATATTACTGAAAATTTGAAATTGTTGGTTTGACTATTATTTAACTATAAACATTGGACATTCCAATGATTAATTATGTTTAAGATATTTAATGTATTACTAATACAGTCATATTTTTTTTTTGTTTAGAATGTCTGCTATGACAGTCAAATAAATTTATTTTTTATTTAATTTTATTGATTATATCATTTGAGTGCTAGGTTATTTATTATTTATTTGCTTTTTTAGAAATTTAGTTTTGTTTTTTTAATTATTGAATATTAAATTAGTTATTCAAATTGGACTGAAATTTTTCTAAATTAGCTCAAGCAACTACTAGTCAACAGTGAACATGTTGGAAAAAAAATTCAAAACAATTTTCATATATAAACACCTTTTTAGGAGGAAATAAAGTTTTTTTCCCTCTAAGGTCCCATGAGCACAAAGATTAGTGATATGATCCATAGGAATTGAGAAATCACCAAAGCCACACACTGGAACGTCATCGCTCAGCAGAAGAGTCCTTGGAATGCCCCACCCCAGTTAACTATTGCTACTTGCAAAGACCGAAGAAGACTCGATTGTTTGGGTTAGGGCAAATGATCTCTGATGGATAAATCAAAAGGTATGAGGGGTTGAATATTTCCATTTCAAGATAATCAACGGTCATTTTGAGGCGTTAATTGAAGTTTAATGACTATAATTAGAAAATGTAAAGTTGATTGATTTTTATATTACATTTTTAAGTGTAGGAGATGTACCATGAAAATTAGTAATGTTTAGTGGCCATGGATGTAGTTTACCCTAAACATGATAAAACATTTGATATAAGAAAATAAAATTTTTTAAGTAAAATTCATCTCAGACTTTAAGATATAAGAAAATTAATTTTTTCTTTTCATAATCAAATATTGAATGGTAGAAATGACTTTTTTTAGAAGGAAATGAGTTTACTGCAAATATAATTATTCTATCGGTGAAAATGTGGAAAAACAAGTTGCTATAAATCACACTAATAATAATATAAAAAGTAGTATTATAAAAGTTTAAAGGTTAGCTGTTGAAACTGAATCAAAGGCTATTATAATGTTAGCAGGACCTCTCATGTTTGACTTCAATGGGAGAGGATTCTAATATATATATATATATATATATATATGGATCTTCTGCCGTTGAAGTCAAACAGGAGAGGTCCTGTTAACATTATCTTACCCCTTGATTCAATTTCAATGGTTAGGATTCTAACTTTATACACACTAATTTTTACACCATTAGTTACTGTGATTTTTTATCGTTAATTACTTCCTTTTACACATTTCCACATTCTTTTTCCACATTTCCACCCCCTCATTTCTTTTAGGATAATTATATCAACGATTTATCATGTGTTGGCTAAATTAAACTCATGATTACTGAACTTTATTCATTTTTACGATATGGTCACTAAACGTCAAAATGTAACATAAAAGCTCAAATTTATACTTTCTAACATTATGACAATTAAACTTCACGAAATGTCTCAAAATGACCGTTGATTACCCCAAAATGGCAAGAATTGATAATAATTTTCTATGTGGTTTATTAGATGTTGTTTAGTTAGAAGCAAAAAAATGAGTTTTTAGAGAAAAAGCTTCAGAATAGTGATTTTGGAAGGTAAAAAATATGTTTTCATGATAAAAGTGGTTATAAACAACTTTAATTCTTGAATATTTCCATTTTTTAATTAATTATATCTTTATTGGAGTGCTCAAAAGCAAGAACTTGTGCTGAAGGTCATAAGATCAAATTTTCTACTAAATCAAATCCCACATTGTCAAATAACCACAACCTTACATAATAGAGCTTTATTAGTTTCAAGCATCACAACTTACATCGTTGAGCTTTGTGCATGCTTAAAAACGAAAAATTTGCAAATATAGAGATGTAGTAGTGATAGGTCCAGAACTTCCTCTTCAGCAACATCAGACGAAACATCCTTAAAAACTAGCAGCTCCTCTTTCTTCGGTCCATCCTTTGACTGCACACTCCTCTTTGATATATCCTCTGGGACATCATCACCCATGTAAGGCTTCTTGTTCCTAAGATCAGGAGGAATGAGTGGTCCACCAGTAGCAGTGAAGGAAGAAAGTTTATTTCCGCCCCCAAAAGATGACGGGCCAGAAATTGGAATCCTAAACTATGATACATGCGCCTCCTTAACTTCACCTCCTCTTCGTGATCATTGAAAATGCTTCCTACGGGCCTCGCGAGTGATGAATCCATGAAATGCATCCATTCGACCCAAATAGAATAGGGCCGGAATTCCCCCAGTTAATCGAATTGGAAGAGGTTCAGCCCAAATTTCGTAATACAAAAACCCTTCGAAGGCCTCCAAAAATTCGCAAAGGTAGATTTTATTAAAGGAAACTTGATGTTTGGATTTGTTAAGAATATCCCCACGATACTCCAGGCTGGAACTTGTGGTTGAACAACAACATCTTCACTCGAAAGAACCTGATCACCCTGAATTCTCCTCCTCTAAGGTCCAGTGAGCACAAAGCTCATTGATATGATCCGTAGGAATCGAGAAATCACCAAAGCCACACAATGGAACGTCATCGCTCAGCAGAACAGTCCTTGGAATGCCCGACCCTAGTTAACTATTGCTGCTTCCAGAGACCGAAGAAGAATCGATTGTTTACGTTAGGGCAAATGATCTCTTATGGATAAGTCAAAAGGGATGAGGGGTTGAATATTTCCATTTCAAGATAATCAATGCTCATTTTGAGGCGTTAATTGAAGTTTAATGACTATAATTAGAAACTGTAAAGTTTATTGATTTTTATATTACGTTTTTAAGTGTAGGAGATGTACCATGAAAATTAGTAATGTTTAGTGGCCATGGATGTAATTTACCCTAGACATGATAAAACATTTGATATAAGAAAATAAAATCTTTTTAAGTAAAATTCATCTCAGACTTTAAGATATAAGAAAATTAACTTTTTCTTTTCATAATCAAATATTGAATGGTAGAAATGAGTTTTTTTAGAAGGAAATGAGTTTACTGCAAATATAATTATTTTGTCGGTAAAAATGTGGAAAAACAAGTTGTTGTAAATCACGCTAATTAATAATATAAAAAGTAGTATTATAAAATTTTAAATGTTATCCGTTGAAACTGAATCAAAGGTTATTATCATATTAGCAGGACCTCTCATGTTTGACTTCAATGGGAAAGAATCGTAATATATATATATATATATATATATATATATATATATATATCACGATCTTCTGCCGTTGAAGTCAAATAGGAGAGGTCCTGTTAACATTATCTTACCCCTTTATTCAATTTCAATGGTTAGGATTCTAAGTTTATACACACTAATTTTTACACCATTAGTTACTTTGATTTTTTATCGTTAATTACTTCCTTTTTCACATTTCCACCTTCTTTTTCCACATGTCCACCCCCTCCTTTCCTTTAGGATAATTATATCAATGATTTATCATGTGTTGGCTAAATTCAACTCATGATTACTGAACTTTACTCATTTTTACGATATGGCCACTAAACGTCAAAATGTAACATAAAAGCTCAACTTTATACTTTCTAACATTATGACAATTAAACTTCACGGAATGTCTCAAAATGACCGTTGGTTACCCCAAAATGGCAAGAATTAATAATAATTTAAGCAACTGTAATTCTTAATTTCCTATGTGATTTATTAGATGATGTTTAGTTAGAAGCGAAAAAATGAGCTTTTAGAGAAATGCTTCAGAATAGTGATTTTGGAAGGTAAAAAATATGGTTTCATGGTAAAAGTTGTTATAAATAACTTTACTTCTTGAATATTTCCATTTTTTTAATTACTTATATCTTTATTGCAGTGCTCAAAGGCAAGAACTTGTGCTGAAGGCCATAAGATCAAATTTCTACTAAATCAAATCCCACATTATCAAATAACCACAACCTTACATAGAGCTTTATTAGTTCCAAGCATTACAACTTACATCGTCGAGCTTGTGCATGCTTAAAAATGGAAAATTTGCAAATCTATAGATGTAGTAGTGATAGGTCCAGAACTTCCTCTTCAGCAGCATCAGATTAAACATCCTTAAAAACTAGCAACTCCTCTTTCTTCGGTCCATCCTCTGACTGCACACTCCTCTTTGATATATCCTTTGGAACATCATCACCCATGTAAGGCTTCTTGTTCCTAAGATCAGGAGGAATGAGTGGTACACCAGTAGCAGTGAAGGAAGAAAGTTTATTTCCGCCCCCAAAGGATGATGGGTCAAAAATTAGAATCTGGGAACTACGATACATGCGCCTCTTTAACTTCGCCACCTCCTCGTGAACATTGAAATACTTCCTACGAGCCCGACGAGTGTTGGATCCATGAAATGCATCCATCCGACCCAAACAGAATAGGGTCGGAATTCCCCCAGTTAATCGAATAGGAATAGGTTCAGCCCAACTTCCACAATACAAACACCCTTCGAAGGCCTTCAAAAATTCGCAAGGGTAGATTTTATTAAAGGAAACTTGATGTTTGGATCTATTAAGAATCTCCCCATTATACTCCAGGCTGGAACTTATGGTTGAACAACAACATCTTCACTCGAAAGAACCAGATCACCCTGAATTCTCTTCCTCTAAGGTCGCATGAGCACAAAGATCAGTGATATGATCCATAAGAATCTTTCTTCGGTCCATCCTCTGACTGCACACTCCTCTTTGATATATCCTCTGTGACATCATCACCCATGTAAGGCTTCTTGTTCCTAAGATCAGGAGGAATGAGTGGTACACCAGTAGCAGTGAAGGAAGAAATTTTATTTCCGCCCCCAAAGGATGACCAGTCAAAAATTGGAATCTGGGAACTACGATACATGGACCTCCTTAACTTCGCCTCCTCCTCGTGAACATTGAAATGCTTCCTACGAGCCCGGCGAGTGTTGAATCCATGAAATGCATCCATTTGGCCCGGACAGAATAGGGTCGGAATTCCCAGAGTTAATCGAATTGGAAGAGGTTCAGCCCAACTTCCGCAATACAAACACCCTTCGAAGGCCTTCAAAAATTCACAAGGGTAGATTTTATTAAAGGAAACTTAATGTTTGGATCTATTAAGAATCTCCCCATTATACTCCAGGCTGGAACTTATGGTTGAACAACAACATCTTCACTCGAAAGAACCAGATCACCCTGAATTCTCTTCCTCTAAGGTCGCATGAGCACAAAGATCAGTGATATGATCCATAAGAATTGAGAAATCACCAAAGCCACACACTAGAATGTCATCGCTCAGCAGAAGAGTCCTTGGAATGCCCCACCCCAGTTAACTATTGTTGCTTGCAGAGACCGAAGAAGAATCAATTGTTTAGGTTAGGGAAAATGATCTCTGATGGATAAATCAAAAGGGATGAGGGGTTGAATATTTCCATTTCAAGATAATCAACGGTCATTTTGAGGCGTTAATTGAAGTTTAATTACTATAATTAGAAATTGTAAAGTTGATTGATTTTTATATTACGTTTTTAAGTGTAGGAGATGTACCATGAAAATTAGTAATGTTTAGTGGCCATGGATGTAATTTACCCTAAACATGATAAAACATTTGATATAAGAAAATAAAATCTTTTTAAGTAAAATTCATCTCAAACTTTAAGATATAAGAAAATTAAATTTTTCTTTTCATAATCAAATATTGAATGGTAGAAATGAGTTTTTTTAGAAGGAAATGAGTTTACTGCAAATATAATTATTCTATCGGTGAAAATGTGGAAAAACAAGTTGTTGTAAATCACGCTAATTAATAATATAAAAAGTAGTATTATAAAATTTTAAATGTTAGCCGTTGAAACTGAATCAAAGGTTATTATAATGTTAGCAGGACCTTGTAAATCACGATCTTCTGCCCTTGAAGTCAAATAGGAGAGGTCCTGTTAACATTATCTTACCCCTTGATTCAATTTCAATGGTTAGGATTCTAAGTTTATACACACTAATTTTTACACCATTAGTTACTGTGATTTTTATCGTTAATTACTTCCTTTTTCACATTTCCACCCCCTCATTTCCTTTAGGATAATTATATCAATGATTTATCATGTGTTGGCTAAATTAAACTCATGATTACTGAAGTTTACTCATTTGTACGATATGGCCACTAAACGTCAAAATGTAACATAAAAGCTCAACTTTATACTTTTTAACATTATGACAATTAAACTTCAAGGAATGTCTCAAAATGACCGTTGACTACCCCAAAATGGCAAGAATTGATAATAATTTAAGCAACTGTAATTCTTAATTTTCTATGTGATTTATTTGATGTTGTTTAGTTAGAAGCGAAAAATGAGCTTTTAGAGAAAAAGCTTCAGAATAGTGATTTTGGAAGGTAAAAAATATGGTTTCATGGTAAAAGTGGTTATAAACATCTTTAATTCTTGAATATTTCCATTTTTTTAATTAATTATATCTTTATTGCAGCGCTCAAAAGCAAGAACTTGTGCTGAAGGTCATAAGATCAAATTTTCTACTAAATCAAATCCGACATTGTCAAATAACAACAACCTTACATAGAGCTTTATTAGTTTCAAGCATCACAACTTATATCGTCGAGCTTGTGCATGCTTAAAAATGGAAAATTTGCAAATCTAGAGATGTAGTAGTGATAGCTCCAGAACTTCCTCTTCAGCAGCATCAGATGAAACATCCTTAAAAACTTGCAGCCCCTCTTTCTTCGGTCCATCCTTTGACTGCACACTCCTCTTTGATATATCCTCTGGGACATCATCACCCATGTAAGGCTTCTTGTTCCTAAGACCAGGAGGAACGAGTGGTCCACCAGTAACAGTGAAGGAAGAAAGTTTATTTCCGCCCCCAAAGGATGACGGACTAGAAATTCGAATCCGAGAACTACCATACATGCGCCTCCTTAACTTCGCCTCCTTCTCGTGAACATTGAAATGCTTCTTACGAGCCCGGCGAGTGCTGAACCTAGGAAATGCATCCATTCAACCCAAACAGAATAGGTCCGTAATTCCCCCAGTTAATCGAATTAGAAGAGGTTCAGCCCAACTTCTGTAATACAAACACCCTTCGAATGCCTCCAAAAATTCGCAAGGGTAGATTTTATTAAAGGAAACTTGATGTTTGGATTTGTTAAGAATCTCCCCACTATACTCCAGGCTGGAACTTGTGGTTGAATGACACATCTTCACTCGAAAGAACCAGATCACCCTGAATTCTCTTCCTCTAAGGTCCCTTAAGCACAAAGATCAGTGATATGATCCATAGGAATCGAGAAATCACCAAAGCCACACACTGGAACATCATCGCTCAACAGAAGAGTCCTTGGAATGCCCCACCCCAGTTAACTATTGTTGCTTGCAGAGACCCAAGAAGAATCGATTGTATAGGTTAGGGCAAATGATGTCTGATGGATAAATCAATAGGGGTGAGGGGTTGAATATTTCCATTTTAAGATAATCAACGGTCATTTTAAGGCGTTAATTGAAGTTTAATGACCATAATTAGAAACTGTAAAGTTGATTGATTTTTTATATTATGTTTTTAAGTGTAGGAGATGTACCATGAAAATTAGTAATGTTTAATGGCCATAGATGTAATTTACCCTAAACATGATAAAACGTTTGATATAAAAAAAATCTTTTTAATTAAAATTCATCTCATATACTTTAAGCTATAAGAAAATTAACCTTTTCTTTTCATAATCAAATATTGAATGGTAGAAATGAGTTTTTTTTAAGAAGGAAATGAGTTTACTGCAAATATAACTATTCTATCGGTGAAATGTGTAAAAACAAGTTGTTATAAATCACACTAAATAATAATATAAAAAGTAGTATTATAAAATTTTAAATGTTAGTCGTTGAAACTGAATTATAGGCTATTATAATGTAAGCAGGACTTCTCATGTTTGACTTCAATGGTAGAGAATCCTAATAAATAAATAAATAAATAAATATATATATTGATAACATTGAGATATTATCCAAAGGATCAAAAGAGATATTCGCCTAGAACGGCCACGTGTTGATCGCCTGATACCGGAATGTTACTGCGCATCAAGCAAGGGGATCCGACAGGCGGATCACCAAGACCTCACCACAAGAGATCCGCGGGCGAACCTATGTGGCGAATCGCCATAACCTCTCAATCCGTCGGCGGAACAGCTGAGACGATCCCGTAATAAAGACCATTAATAAGCTATTAATAAGCTAACGGGCATACTTAAAGGAAACCAGTAACCGCAATTAATGAAGCATTAATGGAGACTTTCTAGTTGCTAATGGTTACAACTTCACTACTATATATAGCTTGCATCTCAAAGCTATCAAGGTACACATTCACACAATCCTAGAAACCTTACTTTGTCAATTCAGTTTACTCTTTCATACTTTATACTGACTTTGGCATCGGAGCTTCCCCCCGTCGAACCCAACGACGCCCCCCACAGGGACGGAAGCTAAACAGAAATTATCCACTAGTCATCATATATATATATATATATATATATATATATATGGGTGAGATCCAGTGTGACAATGGGTTAGGGTGTGACAATGAGCTTATTGTGTGACACAACAAAACTACGTAGTTTTGATGATAATTAAAAAGGGCAATGTGGCAAATTTGTAAATAAAATGAAAGAGAGCATAGAAAAAATTGTTTTATTTCTTTTCTTTAAAATACATTTTCCCGACATCTCTAACATCGTTTTTCAAAAAATTTACACTATTAGACTCGTCTAAATTAGACGGTCATTTTAAGATCCATGAAGCTCAAGTAAAAAAATTTCCGGTGAACGGAATCCGGGTGGACGTTTTCCAGCGAGAAAAAAGTGCCCATAAAATTCTCAAAAAAATCCAGAAAATGTAAAACATTATTCTAAGAAACTTTAATTCTTGGGTAGAAGCGGGATTTCTTACGGTTTAGTCCTAATAAAAAAATTTTCTTAATTTTATCCATTTTACATGCTTCAACAATTTGTTGGGTCAAAACTGTAAGGAATGTCGCTTTGAGCAAAGAATTAAAGTTTCTTAAAATAATGTTTTAAATTTTTTGAAATTTTTTGATAATTTTCTGGACACGTTTTTTGTCCTACTTACATTCTTCTAAATCAGTGTATCATTTGTTCCAACATAATACTTATATTGTTCCAACAAAAAATTGTTCTATTTCTTTTCTTTAAAATATATTTTTCCGACATTTCTAACCTCATTTTTCGGAATTTTTTATACTATTAGACTCGTCTAAATTAGACGGTCATTTTAAGATCCATGAAGCTCAAGTAAAAAAAATTCCGGTGAACGAAATCCGGGTGGGCGTTTTCTGGCGAGAAAAAAAGTGCCCAGAAAATTCTCAAAAAATTCCAAAAAAAGTAAAACATTATTCTAAAAAATTTTAATTCTTGGGTCAAAGTGGGATTTCTTACTGTTTAATCCCAATAAAACGTGTTTCTTAATTTTATCCATTTTACATGCTTCAACAATTTATTGGGTCAAAACTATAAGGAATATCGCTTTGAGCCAAGAATTAAAGTTTCTTAAAATGATGTTTTACCTGTTTTGGAATTTTTTGATAATTTTCTAGGCACGTTTTTTATCCTGCTTACATTGTTCCAAATCAGTGTATCATTTCTTCCAAATCAGTGTATCATTTGAGTGACATAACAAAACTACGTAGTTTTGATGATAATTAAAAAGGGCAAGGTGACAAATTTGTAAATAAAATGAAAGAGAGGATAGAGAAAATTGTTTTATTTCTTTTCTTTAAAATACATTTTCCCGACATCTCTAACATCGTTTTTCGAAATTTTTTATACTATCAGACTCGTCTAAATTAGACGGTCATTTTAAGATCGCTGAAGCTCCAGTAAAAAAAATTCCAGTGAACGGAATCCGGGTGGACGTTTTCCGGGGAGAAAAAAGTGCCCAGAAAATTCTCAAAAAAATTCAGAAAATGTAAAACATTATTCTAATAAACTTTAATTCTTGGGTCGAAGCGGTATTTCTTACGGTTTAGTCCCAATAAAACTTTTTCCTTAATTTTATCCATTTTACATGCTTCAACAATTTGTTGGTTCAAAACTGTAAGAAATCTCGCTTTGAGCCAAGAATTAAAGTTTCTTAAAATGATGTTTTAAATGTTTTGAAATTTTTTTATAATTTTCTGGAAAAGTTTTTTGTCCTACTTACATTGTTCCAAATTAGTGTACCATTTGTTCCAACATAATACTTATATTGTTCCAACAGAAAATTGTTTTATTTCTTTTCTTTAAAATACATTTTCCCGACATTTCTAATCTCGTTTTTCGAAAATTTTTATACTATTAGACTCGTCTAAATTAGACAGTCATTTTAAGATCCCTGAAGTTCAAGTAAAAAAAATTCCGGTGAACGGAATACGGGTGGACGTTTTCTGGCGAGAAAAAAGTGCCCAGAAAATTCTCAAAAAATTTCAGAAAATGTAAAACATTATTCTAAAAAATTTTAATTCTTGGGTCGAAGCGAGATTTCTTACGGTTTAATCCCAATAAAACTTGTTCCTTAATTTTATCCATTTTACAAGCTTCAATAATTTATTGGGTCAAAACTATAAGGAATCTCGTTTTGAGCCAAGAATTAAAATTTCTTAAAATGATATTTTACATGTTTTGGAATTTTTTGATAATTTTTTGGACATAGTTTTTGTTCTACTTACATTGTTTCAAATCAGTGTACCATTTGTTCCAACATAATACTTATATTGTTCAACAGAAAAATGTTTTATTTCTTTTCTTTAAAATACATTTTCCCGACATTTCTAACCTCGTTTTTCGAAAATTTTTATACTATTAGAGTCGTCTAAATTAGACGGCCATTTTAAGATCCCTGAAAATCAAGTAAAAAAAATTCCGGTGAACGGAATCCGGATGGGCGTTTTCTGACGAGAAAAAAGTGCCCAGAAAATTCTCAAAACATTCCAAAAAATGTAAAACATTATTCTAAGAAACTTTAATTCTTGGGCCGAAGCGAGATTTCTTACGGTTTTGACCCAATAAATTGTTGAAAGATGTAAAATGGATAAAATTAAGAAAAAAGTTTTATTGGGACTAAACCGTAAGAAATCCTACTTCGACTCAAGAATTAAAGTTTCTTCAAATAATGTTTTATATTTTCTAGAATTGTTTGAGAATTTATGGGCACTTTCGGGTTTTTTATCGGAAAACGCTAATCTAACCGCCAGATTCCGTTGATTTGGGACTAAACCGTAAGGAATCTCATTTTGAGTCAAGAATTAAAGTTTCTCAGAATAATGTTTTACATTTTTTAGAATTTTTTGAGAATTTTCTGGATATTGTTTTCTCACAGAAAAACAGATCGCCGGATTCTATTCACCGGAAATTTTTTTACTCGAGCTTCTGGGATCTTAAAATGACCGTCTAATTAAGACGAGTCTAACGGTATAAATTTTTTTGAAAAACAAGGTTGGAAAAGTTGGAAAAATGCATTTTAAAGAAAAAAATAAAATAATTTTCTCTTTCCTTTTATTTACAAATTTTCCATTCCTTTTGGTTAATTACAAAATTGGTCATTGTCACATAGTAAGTCTTGTCACACCATAAGAAATGTGTCACACATGATCTCATCCATATATATATATGAAAGAAAACATGTTATAAAAGGCAATAAAGTTGATACAAAGAAAAACTTAAAATAAAATAACTATGTCTCACGTATTAAATGCAAATTTTATGCTTCTCACGAATTTAAAATACAGAAAGACATCGGTAATCCAAACTTTATCTTTAAAATCCTTCCAAAAAATTATGGATGAACTCTAAGAAGGTACAAGTGAAAAAATTATGGATGATAAATGTAAATAAAAAGGAAAAGAAATTTGATAATGTAATATCCCGTAGTTCTTTAAAAATAAATCTAATTATTTGCATATTTTTGTTTTTTTCTTCTTTTAAAAAGAATGTGATAATTGATAAATTTTCATATTATATTGATTTATAAATTATTGATATGTATGAATTTTTTTTAATATTAGAAACTTTTAGTATATATTTTATTAAAATATTATTGATTTTGAAAAAATTAAGTTAGTACTTGATTTTGCTTAATTATTTTATATATTTTCATATAAATAGAATCCATTCCCCCTTATTTTTCTCCTATATTTAAGTCCTCATTTTACTTAAACTCATAACAAATGAATAAAGAAATAAATGAGTTTTTTTGCGCCAAAACAATTTATACAGCCATAATAATCTTTTTTAGCATATTGGAACGCAATTGCTCTAACTCTTTAAACAACAAAAAAAAAAAGGTTAATTAGTTATTAGTTATTGTTCTTTTATAAAATCATATATTCATGCATGATTGCATTATTTTACAGAAATTTTTGGTGAAATTTCCTTATTTTGGTGTTCTTCTCCCACTATATTCTACGCAACAGAACACATGTAAAATACAGCAGCTCTCGCCCCGTATCTCTTTGAAAAGCCTCTCTCACTTGATATCGGGGAAGCCTTTAAGAGATAGGAGTGGAATTCGGGTGAGAGCCAACTGCATTCTCTTGAAACAAACAGCTAGCCCTTATAGTGGTGAACCCGTGATACTAGAACTATGTCGTTGTTATGTAAGGTGCACCTCTGTTTGTTACCCCTATGAAGGAGTTGCTCAAGTTGTTCCCATTGCGGTCGCTGCTACTGCTGTTACCACCGCTACTGCACTGTTATCCCAACCGACGGTGGTGGTAATACACCTTCCACTCAACAGTTATTCTTCTTCCTGTACAGTTTCGTGTTCACGTCTAGTCTTCTCTGTCCACTAGTGCAGCTTCCAGCTCTATGCTATGTATGGTAGTCGTTTAACTCGGGAATCCCTTCGCCCAGCTAGCTCGTACGTGTCTGGCAGTTTAAGCCTTGGTCCAGTCCAGCAGCCTCTTTTCGATCCAAGAGTCGTATGATAAGAAAGCTTCCGGTTAGCTTCAGTTAGTGTTAGTTAAATATATCGGGAACCTCGTAACTATGCCAAACAAGCCTGATCTTGGTTCCAATGCTGCAGAGACAGGTGTTGCTAATCGAACTAATCTACTTTTCTTTCTACATATCTGTGAAGAAAGAAAAGTAGGCACTTTTAAGGCCAGTGTGGAGTAGCTAGAACAGATGGGAGGTAATTCGTCCTACATTGGGTGGCTTGCTAAAGCCTTGTGTTTGTTTCAGTGACCTAGAGTCTTCGTTTGGGAAGTCTCCCTATATGAACGTGCACTACGGAGGAGGAAGGATTTGATGTAGGAGCAGAGTGGAATCTAGAGCAGGGTATCAGGTTCAGACAACCTCAAACTGGATAGAGCAGGATTGGTGGAACCTATGGTCGAAAAGGGCTCCGACTTATTTCAAGAATTAGAGTTTGATCGCACCCTTTTTGGGTTTTAGGGAGGATAAAGTTCCTTGCCAACTATCGACCCCGATCTCTTTTCATTTATTTTGGGTATTACCAAACCTAGCCTAGCCTTCCTCAATTACACTAAAGCGGAGCACCCAACTATCAAAGGAAATGCCCCCCTAAGGGTTAGGTTAGTAAATCCGGCCTGAGACGCGTTCGTTGATAAAACCGCCGTAGGAATTGAGACCTTTCAATAGAACGGAGGCGAACTGATCAACGAGAAAGAGGCCCTACTCACTACAAACGAATACACCACAAGATCGAACTGCACTCATGCCTCTCCTGCATCAAGTTGCCCCCCTATGTAGTGATTCTATCAATCGTGTACGTAGGTAGGCCCTCCATTCTGATTGGTATATCATGAAAAAAGAAAGCCATTTGCACCAGGAGCACTACTTCCCAAATGTCTTTCTAAGTCAAGTAATGGTGACCCACCGAAGACTGGGGACAACAACGTCAAAGACTGAGGGAAATGAGTTTCGAGACTCATCTAAGTTCCCATCGGCCGTTTGAAGCCTAGGATGGGGAAAGTGAGAATAGAAGTACTGCGCAATTGTCCTAATCGGCGTAAGGAGCATTTACCCTCGACAAGAGGTCTCACAGCCTGGGAAAACCACTAATGATCTGTCTTTAGTAAAAAAAAGGGATTTTCTTCTTGTAATCAGCTGAGCGTACTAGTCTAATCATTCAAAGATGGGCCAGGGGGCATAAGATCTTCCTCATTCGTTTAGTAATGAATGGATTGTTTTTCCAATCTTTACCAATTCTGTCTTTCTTCCACGAGTGAGTTATATAGATTTTATAGAAAAGTAAGTCAATTCTTTAGCTTAGCCAAGCCCTGCACTTAGTGAATCATCTAGCTATTTACTAGCTCTACTTTCTATATGAAATATCTACGGTAAACTAAAACACCCTATTCGCTCGCTGACAGAAAGAAAAGGGGAAAGAGCCCCCCACGACTAGAAGATGATCTATCTATAACATGCTATCTTTTGTTCCTGCTTAGATAAAAGTAGTAGCCCCTTATTGAAGGTGAAATAAGATTGACTGCATGAACTCTTCTCTTAAAAAAAAGGAATCTTCCTATGAGTATGAACATTCTCTGCTGCCAAGACTGCGGAATGCTGCTATTCTATTGCTACTAGTGTAATTGCAAGAGCAAGCGTTGGCCCTACCACTGAAATTAGTTAAACTAAATGAGTAGTAGGTGTCAAAGGAATTGCTATGAAAGATGGTACTTAGATTAGACTGGTGAAATTCGCGCAGGAGGCCCTGAACACTAAAAAAAGGGACTCGGTTAGACCGGGAAGAACACACTCTACGAGGAAATAGGAAGCTAAAATTTTCTTTCATAGCAGAGCAGAGTAGCCCTGATTAGCCCAGGAAAGATATTATACTTAGTCTTAGTGGGGAAGGCTATGACGCGAAGGAAAGATGCCCAACTATGATGTGTTAAGCATATTTACCTCAATCCCAACTCCCCAATCCAAATCTTTTTTTATATAAAAAATTTGTTCAAGGAAGGAGATGATACAGCGAATTGGATTCTTAGGGATGCTGATAGCTTTATTCGAGGAATTCGAATACCATAGGATTGAATCACCCCGGGACAAGCTTTCCATCTAAGAAGGCCACTATTACTATGGAAAGTTTATAACTAGGGTTACTGGTGAACACAAGACTGACTTCGGCCAAGAGATTGATGGAAACGATTTCCCTTTCTTTTTTATGCGTGCCCTATCGCTTAAAGACCCCTACCAGACTGGAGGCTGCCCGCTCAGGTTTATCTGCCTACCGGGGGAAAATAGATCATCACCTCAAGCAAGAAATAGAACTACAATTCAAAGCGGAACAACTTCTACTATCACTGAATACTCCACCTACCTTTCCGAACCCTGAACCACGGATCCTTGAATCCCTTGATATGCTTGAGCGGTTGAACTACTCTCTCCCCTGAATCAAATGTGTAGCCAGTCTTTAAAGAAATGGAGCCATAGGCAAGAGTGATAGGGGACTTTATCGGGTGAACGCAGATAGACGGATCAGGCTGATAGGCCCGGAGAGAGTTGCTGCCAAGCCTTTTTTTCTTTTTTTTTTGGGCAAGAATCCATCTCGGTTTAAGAATTCACCCAATTGGGACATCCATTCAGAACCTGAAACCATTACCAATGAAAAAAAAGGTGTTAGAAAGGGGCTTCGAAAGAACTCTTAAAACAAGAAGGATGCAGCGAGCGAGCCTCTTAAGCTGCGATTGAGCCTAAGTCTTTCAAAAAAAAGGTAACTTTATTGATAAGTTCCCATAATATAATAATACCTTTCTCATCGAGAATTTACAACACAACTAATGCCCACACAAAATGAGATAACTCAGTTGGCTTAGGATTCGTACTGATCTGGATGGAACATCGGTTCCAGTCTTCTTTCCCGACTCGATTCCTTCCTTTGCATATAACTGGCTAATGCTACTTGGGATGCCCTTGATGGATTCACACTTCTCTTAGTGGAGTAACTTGCTTAGCGCCTAAATTAACGAGTGCGACCACCTCGGGTTGCCTATACTCTTTCTGTCCAGGTGGATACTGAGGGACATAAAATGGATGCTCCTACTCTGGAAGGCGGGTCTCAGTCTGGAGGCCAGAAGAGTACAATTTATCCTTCAAGGCGAGGTCAAGAAGCACAAGAGGCTTCCTTACCTGCGGCTTCTCTTGCCTAGTTTGGTAATCACATTGCATGTATCTCACCGTCACGCTCTCTTTGCTTGATAAGAAGCTACTTTCAGAACAACGGCTTAAGGATTTAGGCTGCACCGTCGAATACGCTGCTCTCTTTGGCCTTCCCTCATTCTAGCTACAACCGGCTTAACTACTTGGGAAAGCGGATACTACTTTTGACTCGAAAGCGGAGCGGTTAAAGCAAGGATTGACTTTTAGTTAGGCTGACTGGATCGTGAAACTTTGTTGGATTAATTGACTTTCTAGTGCGTATTTTCATTCGTGTCAGCGAGGTACAATCCATCAAATTGATTCATGAAGACAGTCAATTTCAATGTGCTGGTGAAGCAAATCATTCTCATTTTCAGACAAAGAAGACGTGATCCCATTTTCCAAAGGGACAAACATTAAATCACCCTAGGCAGAAGACTCTTCAATCTACGGGTGGTGAACTCATTAATGTCTTCTGCCTTTTTTTCTTACCAGATTGTTTTCCTGCTTTCCCACTTCGCATCAGTCTTTTCGAACTATAATGTCACTAATCCAATAGTTGTTTAGATTAGATATCCATGCACAGATAAGTTGCTAGTCTTAGCCAGCTTTACTTACAGATAAGGAATTACAGGCCTGGGATGTGGAATAGCCGTTTTTGGGAATATCATAGAAAAGAATGAATCCAATGCTGGTGATTCAGGAGGTGAATCAAAAGAGGTTGTTCAAAAAGGGATTGACCTAAGCTAACTCACGCCTGGAACTCCTTAATCAGTTAATCCGAAAGTGACTTCGATACCTTTCCAAGAGTTAGTAGCTACCTTGAGAACAAGAATTCAAGCATCATCCCTTGAAGCTTTGAAGACAAAGGCAATCTCGATGAGAAGCAAGGAAATTCTACCCCCATTCCAATAGCAGCTGATTCTGTAACCTAGTCTTTCCTTGTAACCTCTATGCTTGTAATGCTGACTATGATCTGCTCAATGGTTTGGTGAAACCCGCTTTTACAAGAAGGAAGGGACCCGGATCTACTCGAAAAAGTTTCTAGGACCAGTTGTTGGCATGAAAAAGTAGTAACGCACGTCTAGAAACCTATAGCCACCCCAATATATCAGCTGCCATATAAGCTTAAAAGCATGATAGAGAACCGGAAACACTTTAGAATGGGTAAAAAGATGCTGAGATCCTCGCCCGAAAACGAGATAGGATTATCAAAAGCAACAACCAGCTCAACGGGGATAATAAAAGCCTTCACCTTCCAGGAAAAGGAAAGCCTTACCTATTCCTATTTGAACGACAACCGGTTCCTTTTGCTGCTCTGTTTACTTATTGGCTTCGATGTTTGAACTCTGGCTTCGCCAGGGGCCGCCATGGCTGGAGCCCCTCCAGTCATGGCGTTTGAAGGAGAAGACACAATCTTCTTCTTCACATGTGGGAAGGGTATTTTCGCCCTTCTCATCTATTTTTTAACCCTAAAACAGCCCAAAATGACATCGTTTTGGGCTGTTGAGGGTTAAAAAAATAAAAAGATGGAAAGGGCGAAAATGCCCTTTCCATCTCTTTATTTTTTTAATTCTGATTTCTGGGCATTTTCGTCCTTCCCTATTTTCCTATGCATATGCGGCATATTTAGCTTTTTTCTTCATTTTATAATCAATGTTGTGGATGATTAGTTTTTGTCCTGATCCTATACTTCCTCTATTTTTTTTTCTTATTTGATAATCCTTCTGTTCTTTTATTTATACATCATTTAATATTGATTGATTGATTTATATATTATATTTCATATTACGAATGGATTTTTAACATTTTTTTTTCAAATTCACTCTAATGAGAGATATATTTAATATTAATGCAAAGAATCACATAAATCACTCGTAAAGTAGAGTTTTAGTGAGAATATTAAAATTAAATTCCAGTTCAACAGTTTAATATATTTTTTTATTGATTTTAATTAATAAATTTAAATATGGATTGAGATTCTTCAAGCTTAATTTTAATTTGAGAGGTGAAATCATAATTTCATTTTGTAATTAATGATTAAGATGGAAATATTAGTTTAAATTAAAAATGAATAATATAATGTGATAGAACTCGTTTTTCACTATTCTATTATATTGACATATTTGATTTAGTTATTCAAAATTTATAGCATTTCAATTATTTTTTACTGTGTATATTTTTTTAATATAAAATTATATGAAATATTAAGTATCCAATAAGAATTTATCACACGATTTCAAAAAGTTTAAGACAAGTCTAATAAAGTGCATGAAGGGTTATTAAAATGAAATAAGTGGAATATTTTAACGGGCAAGTATTTAGCTCTTTTTATATTTAGAACAAAATTAATTTTGATCAAACTTGTTGAACCCATGTCAACGAGTCTTGAATTACCTGTTATCTACGGTCTAGCCCCCCGACCCATAGGTCCTGGCTCTGCTACTATTTATAAACAGTAAGTCTGGACCCAACTTAGATTTTGCTTTTTATAACGTTAATATCTGCCTGAATTTTCTTTTATAGAGAAGGTTTAATTGCTTTTTTTTCAATGTTATGAAAACCATACCGGACTGGCCGGTTCGATCGGTTCAACCGCGAACCAGTCGGGTCTCCGTTCCAGTTGATGCTGGTCCTTTAATTGTTCAACGAACCGGACTAAACCGCTTGAATCGGTCGGGTCAACCGTGAACCGCTCCCGTTGAGCGGTTTGGTCCGATTAGTCATTCACACATGTTTAACTTAAAAAATATAAATATGTTGAAGTTGGAATTCGAATCTAGACCTTTAGGAACCATTAGGTACATCTTACCACTAAACTAGCTTTCAACTTGTGATTAAAGACAATATATAGTATACTGATACTTAAAATTTAAAATTTTATTTAGTATTTACTTTTTATATAATTTGATAAATATTATTAAAAACTTAATTAATCTTTACAATATAAATAAAGTTAATTTAGTATTTAAATTTTAAATATACATAAAATAAAATTTTAAACTCTTAGTAAATTTTATAATTTAAATGATATTAATATATATATTATTTATGACGTCATTCGGTTCAACCAATCCGAGTCAACCGGTTGAACCAATTAACCATTGATCTAGTTGTCAATCCGATTCGATGTTCGATCCGGTTTTTAAAACATTGATATATAAACAGCTTTATGCCATATTAGAAGAATTATATATATGTTAGTAGTTGCTTCTATCCGTATATAGAAATTATAAAGCTTCATTTGCACCTATAGAGAAATTTGTTTTTTCAATGAATACAATATCAAAGAATTGTCTGCTTATAAAAGATGTGAATTTGCTGATGAAAATCTGATGATAGTGTTGTTGTGTGATTGTTGTTCATGAAATTTCATCAATAATTATATTTCATATCTCTTCTTAATGCATAATTATACCTAAACTTGTCACATTTTATGATTTGTCATATTAAATTTACATTTGACTTATACATTCATGATGTTGAATTGGTTATTATATATCCAAATAAAAGATTAAGGGTCTCGTGATACTTTTTGCCCTAATTAATTCATATAAATCTAATCGTCAATTTGTTTATTTTATTGTTTTGGTTAATAAAGAAAAATGCAAGTGAAATTGCCTTGAAATTTAAGATATTGATGCAGCAGAGTAAACAGTTTGTTGCTAATAGTTGAATCGCACACCATTGCATATTAATAACCTTCAAAATTCAGAGATCTTTGGAAAATAGAAATTCGTTCTATTAAGATAGATATCCAAAATTGATTCTTTACCGCCAAACTAAGGTAGAATCCTAAAAAAAAAACTAAATCATAAAAGAAAGAAAAATAAAATAAAATACTAAATATGCAAATATTAAAAGAAAAGGAAAAGTATTAAATAGGAAAAACCTCAAAAGGGAATCCTCATCGGAAAAAGAAAAACAAAAATAATGTCTAAATGTAGTAATTTGCGTTTTTCAAGGCTTAAACGATGAAATTTTACCATAAAGTCATGCACCAAATGAGCAAAACTCGTGATTTTTTTTTATCTTAATCGCGTGTCTTTCACGAAAATAGGCTTTGAAAACGCCAGAATAAAAATAATTGTTGTATTATTTATTATATTTTTATTTAATAAAAGAAATTGCTAAATTACCTCATGCATCATTATTATAAATATCATATAATAAAAATAATTATTGTTGTTCAAAAAAAAAATTATTGTATTATTTATTATATTTTTATTTAATATATATTTTATGCCATATTTATCAAATTTATTTTTATTAAATAAACTATGATTTCTTTTTTGATAAAAAAAACTGTAGTTTAATTTAACATAAAATTTGAGAAGATAAAATAAATGTGAAATTATAGTATATGTATTGAATCAAATTATAGATATTTTAATTTCTTATTGCTTAAATAATCAATTTATATATTACATTAAATTAAATAAATAATTGTAACAGTTATATTAAATTTGTCGTTAATAAATTTTACCAATGTAACTTTGAAATTTTATCTTTTTATAGTATTTTAGTTATTCTAAATTTGATGTTAAAAAAGCATATTGTTAAAATCGGTTGAACATATTATCCTTTTACATATATTATCTATTCGATAGTTTTATAACTATGTAAAAACTCATGTGATGCACGAGATATAAATTTTTTTTGTATAATTTAGATAAATAAATTGACATATTTTATTTTTGAAATAATTTTATATTATATATATTTCAAATTAAAAAATATATGTTTTTTATTGATAATTCAAATCAAATTAAATTAGGTTTGAAAATAAAAATTGATTATTTTTTTTGTAGACCTTTAATTTAAGGTGAATGATTTATTTATTTTTACAAAAAAAACCAATAATCTATTTTGATATATATGTTTTCAAAGCTACTAGAGGTAGTTCTTCAGTCAGATTAACGCTAGGAATAGTGTTTTCCATGTTCCTACACCCACGTGTCATATGACCTAGTTTCCCACAATTGAAATAGAGAAAGACAATATCATTCTTCTGTGAATGTTGGCGAGGTCTATTTTGGCTCCTTTTTGAGGGTTTTGATTCGTATTGTTTCGAGTGTTATGGTTCTGGTTTTGTTTGTGGTTGAAACTTTTTTGATTGAGTTTCATAGCAATAATGGATATGTTAGTGTTGTTTGAGATAACAAACACCTATTCTTTCTGGTCATGTTTTTGGGCTTCCTCCTTAATATGGACACATGTGATAAGACTTTCAGAGAAAATTCTTTGATTTTGTGTCTGAGAACATTTTTAAAACCCTTCTAGGAAGGAGGCAGCTTGTCAATAGTAACAGTAACAGTAACTTGAAATTGTTCATCAAAAGTCATACATTACGAGATAATCTCATGAGCAATTTTCTAGAGTTCGTGAGATTGTGTCTCCATATATATGTTTATCATCGGTCATCTGAAATTTGAGGTAGCGACTGACAACATACTTTTTTATTGCAGCCTCTTCGACGTCATATTTCTTTTACAGTGCATCCCGAATGTCCTTCGTAGATTTTGTTTCGACATTGTATAATCATACAGATCATCTGCCAGACCATTTAAGATGTAATTTTTTTACAAAAGAAGCTGGTCTAGTCTATTTATCAGCAGCATAACTTTCTTCCTAATAGTCAGTTTCAGCAACGGGTTTTTCAGAAGTAAGAACAAATGCAACCCGTTCTGTGGTAAGGTAGAAAGACATATTTTGTTTCCATCGTCAAAAGTGAGGCCCCTCAAACTGGAAGGATTGTTGATTTCAATCATTCGAGTAGTTTATTCGATAGTAATAGCAGCAAAGAATCATCTTAAAGTTGTTGAAACTGAATGCAAGAAAAAACAAAAATATTGAAGTAAAGAAAATTTGGAATGAGTCACGGACGAGGTCGCTCTCTTTAAGACGTTCGGCTTGAAATTGTGCAAGCAGACTGTCAGCTAGTCACTTCCAGGATCAAATAACCTAGTGAAATACAAGTTTGAATTACACGTTTCAGAATTGTTCAAGCATCTATACTCACAATTTTATTTTATTTTGTAGTTCATTCAAAAAATTGAATTTTTGGAAGAAAGAAAAAGAGATATGTAATCTATATAGATTTATGTTTCTTATATTAATGGAGAAGAACAAAATGTGCAAGATATTAACGGAGTAATATGAATGATGTGTCACGTTCCCTTTTCGAAGCCTAAATTGGTACATTTTTTTTTTGTAAATGTTAAGTCTAAATCAGAACTTAACGGAATAATATGAATGATGTGTCACGTTCCGTTAGCAAAGCCTAAATTAATACTCTTTTTGTAAACGTTAAGCCTATATTGATGTTATTTATATGTGGAGCTTAAATTGATACTCCCTAAAAACCTTAGGCCTATTTTGATATCTTATCCTATTTATAAATACTAGATCCCGAGTATAACGTAGTATCAAAATCGCATACAAGCACCGGGCGTATAGTGTAATTTCTCAGTTTTATATTTTTAATTCAATCAGATTTTTCTTCAACATTATTCCTCTTATAAATTTTAAATTTAAAAAAAATTACAATATAATGGTATTTAATTAAAAAGTTAATTAATTTTTTTGTTAAAATTAACAATATATTTTAAGTCATAGTAATTCATGTTTTTTTATAGAGATCTTCTATATCAAATTATTTTTAACATAAAAAGGATTAAATATTATGTTATTATATATATATATATATATATGGTAGGCTATGCTTACTTTGTTTTTGACAAAATAAGTCTTACTTTGTTTTTTCCACCATTGGATGGTGACGGTTTTGATCACATGGATCATGATTAACTTTGATAAAGTAAACTCATCTAATCATAGAAAAAACAAAGTAAAGCTTACTTTGTCAAAAACAAAGTAAACATAGAAGACGCATATATATATATAGTCATTATATCCATTTGGTCTCAAACTAAAGCTTCAAAGTCAATTAAGACCCTAAACTATCATAATCATCAACCAGATCCCTAAACTAAGCAAAAATCATCAATTAGATCTTTAATTTATCCTAAAATCAGAAACTGTGACTATTTCATATAAACCGTAATAATCTCTGTGTTGGTTGAAAATGATTTTGGAGAAGAGGGTCTGAACATTATTCAACCGAATGATTTTCGATGAGACCTTAATTGAAATTTTTCGTTTAAATTCGGGACTCAATTGATGATTTTTTATTAGTTTAGAGACCAGATTAATGATTTTGATAGTTTAAGGTCATAATTGAATAATTTCAGGCCGGTGTCACACACGATACTAACCATCGCGTGGTACCATTTAATAGATTCTGGTTCTGCTGCTTATGAGATTAAAAAAAAAAAAAAACAGAGCGATTCAGGTTGAGTAACCGCTAATAACATGAAAAGGTTTGTGCTACCGATTGATTTGACTGTTTCAAGATGTACGGCTGACGACACGCCATGTTGAATGCATTGACATTCCATTGCACAGCCAGTCAGAGTAACTTTGTCCCAAATGGAAGGTAAAGCTATACGGATATAGCAATTAGCCAATTAGCAGCTATAAATTAAATATATTTCCTACATATTCAAAAGCAGATATTATTCCTTTTTTTTTATCCCAAATTAAAATTTCAAAAATCAATTAGGATTATCAAAAATCATCCATTAGGTTTTTAAATTAAATAAAAGTCATTAATTGAATTTTTATTTTATTCTGATTTTATTCTAAAATTAGAAACTGCAACTATTTAATATAGGTTATAATAATTTTTTTGTTGATTCAAAATGGATTTGAGGAATAGAGTCTGAAACTATTGAACTGAATAACTTTCGATGAGGTATTAATTGTTGATTTTTATTTAGAATGAGAATTCCATTGATGATTTTAGGATAGTTCAAGAACTTTATTGCTGATTTTAATAGTTTAAGGACCTAATTGATTTTAAAGCCTTAATTTAGAGAGCGAAATTGTATTATGCCATTAAAAAATAATATTTTTGGTAATACAATATGCACAATGAGATGTAATTTTAAATTTTGTAACTAATTCTTTTTTAATTAAGTTAGAATATTGTGGCTAACCACAATATAAACCATGGGCCCACCAGTTTATCTTAATTGGGGTTTCCATCTTATTTGTCAATAAAAAATTTTGAGAAATTTTTTTCAATAATATTATAATATATAACAAACAAGAAAAAATCAATAAAAAAAAACAATAAAAATCAATTTAATGAAGTCAGCTTTGATGTTTTACTACTTAACTAATGTTACACGAAGTATTTTAATCAATATATATATTCTCATTGCTAATCCCTAACTTCTGGTTAAATTGATCCAGTACCTTAACTATACGGAACATGTATTTAATGGTCTAAATATACAAGGGTGGACAAAAAATAAAAGAAGTATGCTATACGCCTACACAATGCGTAAAGAGATAAAGGATAGTTCAAATATGTACTCTCGGATTTTGAGAACCACAGCTGAAAGAGGTGTTCAAACCTCCAATCTTCCGGCTATTTCCACAAAAGTGGTTGTGGGTTGGGATGAAAATTTGCATCCCGACGTTTAAAGTCTGTATTCGTCCTGTCATGTATCAAAGTGTTCATCACATGTTATAAAAATGTCAATTAATAATGAGGAATTTTTAAAAGTTCACGGGGCAGTTTAAATTTTGAGTAAAAATAGGGAGATATTGAATGTAATTGATAGAAATGGGCGATAAGAATATTATGTTATTGAATGTAATTTAATAATAATATAGAATTATTTTGGAACTATTTAAATTTTTATAGGTAACTAATATATTAAGCCGTTAATAAAATAAGAGATATTTATTTTGGAGAGCAGAAACATGAACAGCAGAATTATTCGAAAATGTTGTTAAAGAAAGATTTGAATTAGTTTAATATTATTAAATCAAGGGTAATTAATTTATTAGTCTCTATATTTTGACAAAACACACTGTTTAGTCTCTGTATTTTCAAAAACACACGGTAAAGTCACTAACGTTTTTCTCAGTGAACTGTTTAGTCCCTAACATTTTTCTCGGTGAACTATTTAGTCCCTGCCGTTAGACTCTCATGAAGATTCTGTCAGTCAATTTGAATTTGCGTTCTTCTTTTCCTTTATTTTCATTTCTTTTAAACTCTAATGTATCTGAAATCAACTTTGATTGTTCTTCTTCTTGATTTTCTTCTTAATCGTTCAAATTCGTAAGCATTGGGTCTGTTATTTTTCTTGTTCTCCATACAAATAGCTTCTTCTTCTAAATTGGATTTCCTCTTCTAAAGTTTGAAGGTAAATAGTAAAGGGTAATTTAGTCATTTCCAAAGTCATAAACGGTAAAAAAATCTAACAAACAGGCGGAAGGACTAAACAATTCACTGAAAAAAAAGTTAGAGACCTTACCATATGTTTTTGAAAATACAAGGACTAAATAGTGTGTTTTGTCAAAATATAGGGACTAATAAATTAATTACCCTTAAATTAATAATAACTTGTTTATGTTGATTGTTAGAAGAAACAATGACATTCTACCCTAACTCAAATTGCCACATTACATATTATGCACACTCGTTGACCACCTGCTACTACAATAAATTTTGTTTATGCTTCTAATTAGACCTGGTCCATGGATCCGGGTATCCATCAGGCCCGTTTAGGGCCATGTTCCTTGGATCAGGTTTAGATAAAGAAAATTAACCTTAAAATTAGCCCGGTTTAGGTCCGCTAAAACCCACCTATTTCTTAGACGGGTTTAGAATTGGTAAAAATAGCACGAGCCACCCCGCCTATTAATATTAAATAGTGAATTTATATATCAAATATTTATTTTTAAATATAAATTTTACTTTTTATAATTAAAAATTATGTATAATATTTTAGGTGAATTTATATGGACTGAGTTTGAGATTTGATTTTTAATTCCAAACTTACTTAAATTAACATCAAGGTAGGTTTGGTTTGAACTACGTACTTTTAGATAAAAGCATATTAGATCCGGCCAGCCCTACCATGAGTAGGTTTACTTTTGATATTCGACCCCACTTACACATTGAGTCATAAAATAACATGTTATATATTTTAGGTTCATCATTTATAATTTAAAGTTTAAGATTTATTTCTTAAATTCTAGAGTTTATATTTTAAGGTTTAGTATTTTATATAAATAATTAAGGAAAATATAAAAATAAACTATATGGTTTCGTTCATTTTCAAATATAGTTTTATGTTTCAAAACGTGACGAACAAGAAATAAATTATGATTCATTCTATTAGTAAAAACAGTCCAAACTAACTAACAGTATTAAAAAAGTGAAAGTGTCAATCAAAATTCAAGTTTTTTGCTTGTCAAATTTTGAAACATGAAGAGCATTGAAAGGGAGCACTTATAAATTACCAGCAGTCGACTTCAGTTGAGACGTATGCGTGTTTTACAATTAGGCACTCTCATTTACTTCATATTAACGGTTAATTTCTTATTTGGTCTCTCCTTTATTTTCTTTGTGCTTGGACTTTTTAAGCCCCCTTTATTATTATTTTTTTATTATTAAGTTTATTTGGATTTTATGTAATTTTACCTTTTAGGGTTTTAGGAGTACAAACTCGTCTCTAAACTAAGTTTTATCATCCAATCAATTGAAATTTTAGATTCTCTCTTTGAGATTAGGGTTCTTAGCTAAAAATTGAAATTTTTTAATCCCTTCAAGTTTAAGAGTTAAAATATTCAACAATATTATATTTTTCTATCCTTCTCTATATCATTTGGTAATAGAATCCTGTCGTCTTCTAATCTGACACTCCTTCGAACATTTGATTCCATCAACATTTGAAAATGAATCCATGAAGTCTTTGAAAAGAAAAATTAAAGATCCGAGACAATAGATAAAGATGGAAATAAGAATCTTCAAGAAAGAAGCAAAAAGAGAGTTTCAAGAAATGTATTATTAATACTTGAGGCAACGAAATGGAAAAAGTAAGAGAAACTTAGAAAAACGGGTAGTGGTTATGCTCTCAACCTTTAATGTGGATATTGATGGAATGAATAAAACGAATATAAATTAAAGGGATTAATCATTTATTTGGGGTAATTTTTCAGTGGACCTGGTTGGGAAATATTTCCCTGGAATGGGCTGTTTTCCCGATCAGGATGAGAAGATATTACCCCACTAGACTTGGTTGGGAAATATTTTTCTAGAAGGGGCTGTTTCCCAACCACCGCCCACTTAGTTGATAGGAATCCCTTGTGGATTCCTGTCAACATACCCATTATGGCGCCGTAATGGGTAATTTAATTTTAAAAAATAATAATATTTGTTAAACCCTGATTGGATAACAGTCCATTCTAAGAAAATATTTTCCAATCAGGTCTAAATGGATAATTTTTTATAAAAATTACCCCAATCAAAGGATTAATCCAAATTAAAGATATTGTATAGTGGAACTTCCACTATCTTAAAAGTAATTTTCGGCACACGAGGATACAATTTAGAATTTGTCACGGATTTAGCATCACTAGGGAAATCTACAATATCGTAGTTGATACTTCATCTCAAAATGTAATCTTTAACAAATTTTCACCCATTAACACTCCGAGTATTTGGTTCCGACTCCGCCATTTATCACACATCAATCATACCCTTTTATAAGATACTCCAAACATATCCTAAAACAACTTTGAAAGTCTCATTTGTCTGAATCATATTCGAGTATTACTTAATCCTCTTACTCTAAAACAACAACCTTTTCTACTCTAATCCAAAGAATTAAACAATTCCCCCAAATGGTCCCAATTTAACTTTACCTCAAAGAAAGAACAGAATTTCATAAAGAAAATCTTATTCCCAATTGATATTTCTATAATAATCTATACATAAAAATTCCCAAAGAATTCCCAATATCACTACTCAATCAACATGAGAAGTGGGATTGAATCAGAAACATATGCAGCTTTAGGATTATATGAATCTAGCGGAAGTGTTTCGGGGTATCCCCGAGTGTTGCAGCTTCTTTCATCTGTTCTTGAAAAGTCTATTCTTTTAGATGGTTCAGCAAGAAAGAAAGATGTTATTACAGTGTTTCATGGATCAAAATCGCCCTCTTTAACAATTAAACAGTACATCGAAAGGATTTTTCGGTACTCGAAATGTAGTGCTTCTTGCTTTGTTGTTGGATATATATATATTCGGAGGTTTCTGCTTCAGATGGATGCGTTTCTTAGTCACTTGAATGTTCATCGTCTTCTCATCACAAGCATCATGTTGGCTGCTAAATTTTTGGATGATCAGTGAGTACTTCAATCATTAGACCTAATTTGCTTGTAAAGTGTAATAGCATTTAATACCGTGTAGATATTGTGTGCTTTGTCTCATGTTTCATTTTTCGAGTATCATGCTTTAAAACGCGTATACTTAAGTCACTCTCTTTCTCTATTTTGGAAGAATCCAGAGGGATTCAGTTAATTCGTATCTCATTACTATCATTTAGGGTCGCTCTTTGCTCAACCTTTTAACCGGGACACCATGCCCTGACTATCGGATTGTTGTATCAAGTCTTGAAGTTACTTAGGTGTCTTGGTGTTTATTAAACTTCGGATGCCACAATTTAATTTTAATGTTATTGGCTTATTCTTCTATGGCTAAAATACCATTTCCGATGTGGATGAGTCAGTTTCGTAGAAAATTTAAGTTTGCATCCAACTAATCGCAACTTTGTTGCGATAACTTACTACCTTTTCGCGAAAATCCATTGTTTTTAAGGATCAAAATTGTCTTTTTTATTGATTTTTTTTATAAATTTTGAGGTGAGATTCCTTAATTGGACTTTTTCGGCGTTCTTTGAATCAACGAACTTGACTTTTTTTTTTCCCTTTGAATCACGTTTATGATGCATTGTTGAATGTGAAAGTATGCAATTTAATAATTTGATAAAAAAAATCATGTGCTATATAAACTATAGATGATGTCCGTTGAAACTATTTGAAATATTGGGGTTAACGTTTCAAAACAATTTCAACCATTTTCAAATGAGTTTTAATCGATTTCATCCACTTTTACTCAATTTCATGATGTAGAATTAGTTAAAATTCATGTGAAATAAAATTGTGTACTCATATGAAACTTGATAAAATATTGATGTTAATATTTCGTAAATGTTTTGATCATTTTCAAAAGAATTTCATCCAACTTCATCCACTTTCACTTAATTTAAAAACAAGTGGAATTGAGTTAAAATGCACTATAACCTTTTGAAACTCGTGTGGAACCTGATAAAACATTGATGTTGATGTTTCTTAATTGTTTCAATCATTTTCAAATGAGTTTCATACACTTCCACTCAATTTCAAAAGAGGTGAAATTCATGTGAACTTACATTATCAGCTTTTGAAACTCATGTGAAACTTGATAAAAAAAAAAGTAAATGTTTTAGTGAATCATGTTAAAATGAGTTTCATCTGATTTCATCCACTTTCACCCAATTTCAAAAGAGGTGAAATTAAATTGTGACCTTTTGAAACTCATGTAAAACTTGATAAAATATTGGTGTTAATGTTTCTTAATTGTGTCAATAATTTTTGAATGAGTTTAATCCGATTTCATTCAATTTTATAAGAGGTGAAATTGGATGTTTCTTAATTCTGTTATTTTAAATATCTTTAGCGTGTTTAGCAAAATAGAAATAGGTAGTAATTGGTTTCACGATATTCAGGTGAGATCCCTTAATAAGTAGAGTTGCTAGGAATTTGACATTTGATCTCTTGTTCTAAAGTGCAGGTGTTGCAATAATGCCTACTATGCCAAAGTGGGAGGAGTAAGCACAGCAGAAATGAATAGAATGGAGATGAAATTCTTATTCAAATTGGACTTTAGACTTCAAGTAACTCTTGAAGACTTTAGGAATTCTTGTTTTAATTTAGAAAGGGAAACTATTGGAGATTATCATATCCATGCCTGGCCCCCTCCTAAACGAACCTGGCAAAACACTCACAAGACATCCACCCGCAGGGCCATGTGATGAAAGCACACGAGTAATACACCCGAGCAATAAAAAGGATATGTATTACGTCATGAGATATGATTGGGGTTCAAAAAAATAAATATATACATGCAACATCGCTTGATTGATAGGACGTATTGTTTTGATAATATTGTAAAGTTTCTCCATTGTCCTGATTACAACCACAAGCAGATATTTTTCTTATAGTTCTATTGATCGTTTCAAAGAAAAACGAAAATTTGTGAATTTTGTTCATGTTTAAACCATTTAATATTCTGGACAGACTAACCAATATTCGAGTTGGGTTGAAAGGTAAAATTCTTCCAACCTTGGTGGTTAAATTGATAAAGTACTTTAAACATCTAGACCACGTGTTTGGTAAGGTTACAACTGGGGCGGAGATTCCTTATCCTCGTAGGGGGTTCTCCCTAATGGAAACGGGGAATCTTCATTTACTTTCTCCACAGGATGGGGATGAGAAAAAAATCTCCAAATACGGAGACAGGATGGAAACACGGACCTTTCTCCCACCCCCACAGACATCCCCACCTCCACCATGCATCTCACCACCTGAGCTTATCAGACCATCTATGGCATAATTTTTAATTCACCCATCATAATTATCAGATCGGTGACTTAATGTGTCCAAATAAAAGACTCAAGATGCTTTTTTTACCAATTAAAAACTATTTAATGTCGAAAAATCAATAGTAAAATAATTGCTCAGAAACATGTAAGATTCAGCATATGCTTTCTGCCTTTAATTATCACGCAGCCTAGTAATTCTTTATTTCTACTTGTTTATTCAAATTACCAGTAGAAGTTGGCTGGCAGGATAGCTTTAGCTTAAACAAATCAAACTCAAAGTTTAAGTATCAACTCAATTATAAAGTTATTGATATTTGACAAATTAGCCAAAATACAATCAGTTTCTATACCTTAAAAATATGTTAAATTTGGAGTAATTTGTCAAATATTGCAGACTTCAAAAACTGAATTGATACTTAAATTTCGATTTGGACTAAACTAATTATGTCTACCAAATTCAGGTCATTTGAAATTAACACAGATAATTACCTATCACGTCACACCACATTCCAACACTGCACAGTTTTCATCAAGAATTTAGAAACTCAGAGAAAATTCAGGTTGTCGTATATATATATATGTTTCATATTATTAAATATAAAATAAATTCGACATAAATAACAATCATGTCTGTGCCAGTCGGATGTATGTAATTCGTGTTATCGTGTCAAAATTGTCACCCCTATGTGGAAGCACATGTAAAAATCATTTTGAGTATATAAAATGGCTAACGGAACGGTCATTGGCAAAAAAATTTATTATTGCACAACCCCCCTGCACAATAACTATAGAGGAAATTTATGGTACATGTGTCCACATCTAACAGACCAACCTTCCCCATTCAAACTGTTAAGTATCCTGATGACAGAAAACTAAAGAAACATAAAATTATATAGACTAGAGAGAAAGAGGGCATCAGGATAATCGAACAACACCTCGTGTATTCAAGCCAAATGAGGTTGTAAATGCAATCTTCATCCTCTATCTCTACCCTGATGAGCTTTTTCTTGCTGCGTACACTCTGTAAGCTGCCAATCCGACAATGGCTACTGCTGCTCCAACTACAAAAATCAAAGCATTTACATTATTATGGTAGATGATCAGAAACACAAAGAAATGCAAAAAGCATTCTGAGACGAAGGCTCCTCCTGATCATTCCGATTTTGGTGGGTTGAGCTCCTCATCTTTTATCTCAATTCTCAACACATCAAACCCATGATCATTTATTTTGTCACATTAAACCCTTACTTGCCAAATTAATTAGCTATGAACATCTAATTCTGATTGTAATTTTTTTACATTTCGAAATAAGCTTTTTACAGTTTCTCTATAATCACATTGCATGTATAAAAAAAATTGCTTTCGAACTGTTAAAATTGCAAATTTTGAATGCAAATGAAATGAATAACACTCTGTTAACCGAGTTTATGTTCAAAACTGACTTTTTTGGTCATTAGGGGCTTTAATATAGCCAGAAATAAAAGATCGGAGGGCTTAATGTGTTGAAATGAAAGATCGGGGCTCAATCCACCAAAATCAGAATGATCAGGAGTCTCAAGATGCTTTTTACCCACAAAGAAACAAATTTCTCTAACAAAAACAAATATCTCATCAGATATTTATTCATAGAAACAAGGGCTGAGCAACAGATAAAAGACCCTCCAATTTTGTATTTCTGCAACATGACGGTCTTAAATGTGTACTAGTATATCTTATATTCAAATCCCAGGAGAAGTTCCATCTATCTTGACACAGTGATTCATTAGCAAAATGTGGCCGTTGAGAAATTGCAAGACACAGATAAGCTTCACAACTCAAGAGGATATAAAAAAAAATTCCATAAGTTCTAATAAATAATTAAGACTTTGAATATTAGCTACAAGTACAGAAGTACCCATGAACAACAAATTGGCCCATATAAACATTTTTTATACAAATTGACCCCTACTGAAGCACACATTGGCATAAAAGGACAAGTGACAAGTGCAACACACGCACTAATGACCCCTTTTTTTTTTCTTCGACTGCATATAACTCATCCAAAATTGACAAAGTTCAGAGATCAATTTCTCCAAAAGTCAATTTGGGCCAACTTATCCAAGAGTGCAAGTTTATTGGTGTTCTTTACTTTTGCCTTCAAATAATACCTATTATACACCCGAGTGGGTGATGAATTATATACATAAATTTCCTGAGTGCAGAATTCCAAAAAATCAAATTCACCCAAGTTCCAGTTTTGAGTGCTCTGCTAACTTGGTAATATTAGGAGCCAGGAAATTCAGCATACCTGAAACAAACATAAGAGAGCGATTGACAAGCCGATGGTATTGCTTGCGACTTCTCCCTGCTTCAGTTTCTGGAATGCTCAAATGAGGGTGTTCCGCAGCATTAACAATCCTACGGAATACGTTATTTATATCACCCATCTTAGAACTGATGGGAATAGGAGCCTCAATTCCCATATCCTGAGTAACCTACAAAAGCCAAAGTATGCAATGAAGGTGTGTTGTACATCATCTTTAGCCAGCTCAAGGTGTTGAAAGAACAACTACCAACACAATATCCTCTATGATAATTCTCTTTGCAAAACCAGCAAAGACGAGCCAAATTTTCATGAGGCAACAAGGACTCTGGTATCATTATGCAAACAAAAAACCAAGCAAACTACAAAGGATGACCTTGAACAGAATCGTGTTGGAATATCCAATTAGTCTAACATTAATGATGAATTCACATGGTACTAGAATACCATTCAGAAAAATCAGTATACTGTTAAAATGGCTTTAAAAACAATGAAAAAACACTGCTTACACATAAGAATGACTGGAAATTTTTACAAAGTCAAGCTGTTGCCAAAAGAAAGAAAAATTTGAAATTAATGCACTTTGAAACCAGGAGATGATAGAAGCAATGAAGAAAGTATATACCCTTGTAGATTCTTGTATTGCCATTGGAAATGAATTTAGATCATCTTTAGCTGCAACAATTAAGCATGGGACTTCATAGCCAGTGTCCTCACCATGGCCGGCAACTTCCACAAGCAATTCAGTTGCTCTCCTCCATGAGAACTCGTCGGAGCTGCAATAATAACAATAACCTTTAATATACACATGATTCTGCTGTACTAGAAAAGTAACTACAGCACCAAGATCATTAATAATGATACCAACTTGCCGATCATAGACAATCAAACTTGAAGCACATCCAACTCTCTCCAAACAAACACACAAGCACATATTTAAGCCCATGAGCATACATGTTTAATTATTCAATCATTGATACTTAGCAGTAAAACTGGTTGCATCATCTTTCTTTGGGAAGCATCTCAACGTGTTTCGTGAAAAGATTTTAACTCACTCAATCCCAAAAGGTTTCAAATCTTATGGCCAATGATTATGCCAACCACCACCACTCTGTAATCATGACTAAAATGAACAGGCACCTCTTATTTACCTGTCATGGACGAATACTGCTATATCACATGATGCCAATGACTCTTTATTGTACAGAAGCTTCTTAATGCCATCCTCGGGAATCTCTCTCAAAACAAGAGTTTTCTTAATTCCCTACAGACAAGAAAAATTATACAGCTTCAATTGGAGAGAAGAGAGGCACATAATTGGTTACAAAAGCTAAAAAGTAAAAGCAAAGAACAATGGGACTTCAACAGTATCTCATGACAACACAACTCGCACATGGTCTATCAAAATGTTTCTTACTGCATCCTTTCTGGTATTTTCCACACAGTTAATCAATAGGGAATAATAATACCAAAAGATGCATCATTCATGTGAATTTTGAGGAACCTGATCATTAAAGTTGATGTTCCAAAGTCAAACACTTAAGAAAAGGATAGGGAACATGTTTATCTGGTCATTGATAGACATGATGTACAAGAGCAATGCAACGGCACTTACACCAGGTAGATCAATAACATTAACCGCATAGCGATCCTCAACAGTTGATGAAGGAGAATCAGAAAATGACCTGCATTATCGCAAAGCAATTCCATCTATTAAAGAAGAGCAAATATCATAAACAATTCGATTTATACTACCAATTTTACATGGCTATGCACATATAGGTTCCAAAGATAGACCTTCCAATATAAGAGTTCAATAATGCTGATTTCCCAGCATTCTTTGGTCCAAAGACGAAACACTGAAATACACTTCTTTCTGATTGCTGCTTCTTGCGATCTAGACGCCGCTTTCTTGTTAACCGGACAGCAGTAGAAGTATCCAAAGGATATCCAATGTAGATGAGATTCTCCATGGCCCGGGATGGATCTAGAAGTGTCATGAGGGTCCACTGATATGCATATGTTTCTCGTTAATACAAAATGATTGCATAAAAGGTTCATGTTGCTTTTTTTCAAACTAATTGGCTAATTATCATCAGCACCACAAGTTAACTTGGGGGGAAAACGAAAAAGAAAAAAGCTTTGAATAGAAGCATGGTATTCAAATTTATTCTCATAAAAGGTTCTAACTGTTGAGATGTTGCTTTTTTTCAAACTAATTGGCTAATTATCATCAGCACCACAAGTAAACTTGGGGGGAAAACGAAATAGAAAAAAGCTTTGAATAGAAGCATGGTATTCTGATGCAAATTTAACCTAATACACATCTCAAAGGGAAGAATAGTAGTAAGCTGCCGCATATCACAAAATAAGCTCAAAAATGTCACTCCCATAAGAGGTACAACCGAAGGCATCACATAAAGTGAAAAATCTCTAAATATGACTTCAAAATTAAAATAAATATGAATCATGTAAAAAGAAGGTGCTGGTTCCTGGTAGAACTAAGTATCTATATACCTCTGACAGAAATGCATTCACAGACAACCCACCCAATGCAGTTTTCTCTGCAGCATCTTTATATGGAGCTTCGTCCCAAGGGCTGATAAAAAAAGATGAAGAGTTAAATGCAACAAAGGAATATTTCCACATATTAAGTAGAGAGTATATGCTTTAATCAAAACCCAAATAGGTACTTGAATGGCAGAATTCTCGGTTAATAACAGCTACTAATGATAACATGAAGAATTGTGTTATTTCTCTGTAAGAAATTTTGCTCAATTTTACATGCAATAATTCCATCATGATTTGCAGGGAATTATAACCTTCAAGGAACATTGGTTGGAGAAAACATGATTGGTAAACAAGAATATAACAAAAGATTCTTTTAGGAACTGTCTGGACAATCAGGAAGCCACAAAATAGGGTTAAACCAAGGGCTGCCATGGTTAGGACAAATAGGATTTGAGTTATAAGCCACTCATGCCAACCATGAAAGTGATTCATGGATTGGTTGTCAAAAACCAATCTAATCTATGAATACTCAATAAAAATGGGTTGTGTTGGTTTTTTATTTGAATAATTACATCCTTTTTTCTAATTTTACTTAAAATCTATTTTTATTATTTTACTAATATAACATTAATGGTGATTATAATGACATTGATGATAAAGTTTCTCCATATCTATTGATTGTCTAACAATTATAAGCCTAAATGTACCATGATATATATATATATATATATATATATATATATATATATATATATATATATATATATTTGGCTTGATTTTTCATTTTTTTTATAGAAATTGGGACGAGACAGAACTTGGGCGGGGTGAGCACCCGTGACCCAAGAACTGACAAACCTGCAATATATTAATAAACGAAAAATGAGTGTTTGAACACGAGAAGAGGAAGGAGAACAAACAAAAAGAAGGGGGGGAGAAAAGTTTAGGAAAGTCAAGAAAAACACAAGTGAGAAATACTACAAATGTCATCATTGATAAACCAGGAGCTGAAGGCTACCAATTGATCACTGAGGAAGAGACTCCAAACTTTGCCAGTGTTGGCTTGATTTTTCATAAGATACAAAGATGTAGATAATATAGTTTTTACTTTTTAATCCAATACATATAAATTTATATATTAAGATATTCATAATCTTTTACTTAAAATTTTCATATATTTTAATTATATCCTATTTGTACCCATGTTCCCATTTTTATTTCTTTCTATCTATTTCCATCTTCTTTTCAATGAACAAAAAAATTAGATTTTACTATTCAATGCTACTGATTGAATTATATTTCTTTTTGAAAAAGCTATTGCTTAATCAGTAAATTCTACAGTAATATAAAAACTTTTGAAAACACCAAAACATTTTTAGTCAAAGTAAAGTTCAGCCAAATACCATCCGAAAATTTTCATTTAATAAAATTTGATTCTATGTCTTACAACTAAACCAACTCAACCAATTTATTCCAACCCAATCACTCCATCCAATCTAATTTAATCCAACCCCATTTATGGAAATAAAAAAACATCAAAATAAGAATACATGGATTGGACAGGATTGGCTGGGTTAGTTTTATTTTGTACACCCTATTTAAACGAAATTCCTTTTGCTTTGTTCATTAATCGACTGATTGTTAAGATGAATCTTGCACATATCAATCGAATAAATTTTGATAAATGCTAGTCAGTCAATCCAATTAGGTTCATCCTTACACATAAACAAATCTTCATCATGCCTTTCAGAATTAGTGATGAGCATATAATACTAGGGTAAATTACACCAATGGTACCTGAACTTTATCCTATTCACACTTTGGTACCTAGACTACATTTTGTCTCAAAAATATACCTGAAGTAACGATGACCTGACAATTTAGTGTATTTTACCGGTTAATGACCGGTCAACGTGAGTTTCATATGTTAATTACATCAATGGTACCTGAACTTTACCTTAAATCACATTTTGGTACCTGAATTTTGTTTTATCCTAAAAACATAACTCATGTATAGGTGACTGAAAAATTTAGTCCATTTGATCGGTTAGTGACCGGATAACATGAATTTGACCATTTTAAACTAAACATTGGGACTCACCATACACTCAATGAACACAAAATTATAATATTGTCATTTAATATATACATATATATATATATATATATAGAGAGAGAGAGAGAGACAGCTAAATAGTGGTATTGTAATTTTATGTTAATTGAGTGTGTGATGGGTCTCAATTTTTAATTTAAAATGGTCAAACTTGCAATGACCGATCACTAATCGGTCAAATGTACTAAAATATTGGGTCATCTTTACTTGATGTGTATTTTTGGAGAAAATGAAATCTAGGTACCAAA
This sequence comes from Euphorbia lathyris, assembly GCF_963576675.1. Classification (NCBI taxonomy): domain Eukaryota; kingdom Viridiplantae; phylum Streptophyta; class Magnoliopsida; order Malpighiales; family Euphorbiaceae; genus Euphorbia; species Euphorbia lathyris. The sequence goes on along the minus strand of NC_088918.1, from coordinate 20,038,348 downwards.
GTGTGAATTATGGTAAAGTTCAAGTACCATCAGTGTAATTTACTCGTCAAACTCGTATTGACTGGCCACTGACCGGTAAAATATACTAAATTGTCCGGTCATCGTTACTTCAGGTATATTTTTGAGACAAAATGTAATTTAGGTATCAAAGTGTGAACTAGGGTAAAGTTCAGGTATCATAGGTGTAATTTACTCTATAATACTATAACACTTTTAAGAAAATAATTCAAGAAGTTCATAAAGCACTCTACAGAAAGCTAAAATACCTTTCTGGCGCAGTTGAAAAGATATCCTCAAGTTCTGCTGGCCGCAAGTTATTATCCTATCAAGAAAATATCCAGGTGGTTAAAATGTTTGTGAAAACTCAGAACTACCCAACCCAACCCAACAGCAATTATGTGAACTACAAAGTGAAAGAAGTTCTTCAACAAACAGAAATGCTGTTTTGGTTATAATAGAACATAGAGAGAGCGCCGAAGAGAAACATACATAATCACTGTCAAATAATTCGTAGATTCCCCGCAAGAACTCAATAGCTTCATTTGTGAGCTCCACACTCTGCAATAAATGAATAAAAAAAAAGGGAAAAGTTTAAGCAATTAACATGCACAGTGCAGGAAAGAAACGACAAAGACTTGTAACAAGTACAAAGAGAGAGCATTTTTAAACAAGAGAAAGTAGGATAGCCATTACTAAAGACGGAAAAACATACAACAGAAAATCCACAGAAACAACAGGCTTTCAAGGGAGCTTCTAATCTCAAACTGCAGCCTGGCATATAATCAAGTGCCCATTGATAAACCAAAGCATGAATATGGAGGCACTATATTTGTGAATATGACCAGAAATTAACACTCACTGGACAAGTCCTAATATGAAGATTAACTGACTGAAGTAGGGGAGTGCACAGAAATTACATATACATATTGTACTTTTCACAGCTGGTTGGAATTGAGACAATCTAATGTTTAAGAGCTCAAGAATTATTAAGGGATAAAAGGAGACCACTTCAATTGTCATCAAGACATGAATTCTAATGTATAAATTATGATATAATCAATATGATGATTGCAGTTTACCTTATTGAAATGTTACCTGATCAGGAGCTCGTTTGACTGTTGGAATCAGCTCATCAGCAAGTTTGATATCATCATTGTAACCAAACTTCCTTAAGACAGTCCAAGTTGTCTCTAAACGTCCCTTTTCTATGAACAAGGCATGGAGAAATAGGAATCCAGTCAGAGTGAGACCACGTTCATTGACTCCTCTATCTGTAGCTCCCCCACCGGGTAACTTTTCTTCCACAACCCTCTTAACACCCACAATTTCAGAAGGCTGTAGTGGAGCATTGAAACATTTGACCTGATGATAACTATAACATTAGAACTGTCACAAGCCTTAGGAAAAACACTCTCAAACTGCATCAGCTCAGTTATAATCATTGCTAGTGGGCAAAGCCCATAAGTTCATCTCTACTCCCAAATAGAGTGAGGATAAACCTCGTAGACTCTTAAAGACTGTTCTTGAGGTCAAATTTGCAATGAAAACAAATCAATGCATAGAGCAGATAAAAATATAGAATGATTTTCATATCAACTTCCCCGCCAAAATAGAAGGCAAAGGAAAAGGTCGGAAATGAAATGCATAGAGAGGAAGGACTCATAAATTGGAATATATACCTGAAAATCATTTAATTCTGCGTCACTTAGGGCACCATCCCTATCATGATCGCAGAGAATAAAAATACGCTTCAAGGCTCTCACACATCTGGGCTTCAAAGTCTGTGATTCTTGGTCAAATAATGGACCAGTTGGGTGGAGCACTGCTTTTTGTGCATAGTAGAAAACTTCAGGTATCTGAATGAAGGAAGTAGAAAATCAGTCAGTCAAATACAAATTACCATGCACTGAACAGCTTCCTCAAAGACCTCAAAGAAGAAGTGCCACCCTCACCAATTGTAAAGTCAAATAAGCTACAAACATATCCTCATCATCATTGGTTAGAAAATAAGTCAATGTTACGTAGAAAGTAGACAATCATTATCACTTTTTAAGGAATAGACTCAATAACATATATGGAAAACTAAAGCTGAATAGCATAACACATATCCTAAAAAACAATCGCAAATGGATAGCAGCCACAAGAGGGCACCACCAAAACATACCTGAATATGTTTATACGCTGAACATTCGATGCAAGTCTCAATTTCTCTAAATTGTTGCATTATTGGAGACATCACTTGCTCCAGGCTCACTTGCTGGTTCTCATCCCTCAAATCTAGTTTGCAGCCCACCACTATGACAGGCACCTTCACCTATTCATTGTTCATATACCCATTAGAAATTAATATAAAAATTTGAATCCTTTGTCTATACATGATAGACCAGCTGTTCATATGGCACAGATCTCAGTAGAAGTCCAAAAAGGACTTAAGGTTACCAGTGAATGTCAGTTTGAGATAAAGAGGATTAACTATTTTTGTTGGGTTCAACAAAAATGCCAATTACTCTCATATGGAAATTCTATATAGCCACCACTCATCATAACTTTCCAAGGGATAAATTCTAAGAAATGGAAACAAAAAGATGAACAAAAATGAAAAATACAGGTACTTTATGCCTCCACTAATTATTCATAGATTACAAGTAGATAAATTATTAATCACAAATGAACTTATAGATTTATAAAAATAACCAAAATAAATTTTAGAAACCTCAAATCGACGAAGCTCCGGAAGCCAGAAGGCACTCAATCGATCAAGAGTCTCTGGCTTGTCACATGCATAAGTAAGAACCACTGCATCAGCTCGTTTCAATTCTTCAGCTACTTTAACAGAATCCTCTACTCTGAATCACATGTGCAAAATACAAAAGTCAATCACTATTGTACTATGAGAATGTTTCATTTAAATAACAACACTTGATACTGGCATCTAGTGGATCAGAATGGAGCATTTAACTTCAAGGCTCATTCTTCTTAAAACATACGATTGTCTATTTCTTATCCCAAGGAACAACATACCCAAAAACACAATATGTTCACACAAAAATCCGAAAATATATGTTTGTTATTTTCATTGGCTTTCAAGTGAATTAGTACACTCCATAATCCGAAAATATTTGCCTCTCAGTTCTGTATAAGAAGCACAAGAGAGTACATGCCTAGAGGAGGTATCGATGATGGTCACAGGAACTCTGTCAGGGTAGATATCCTCAGGCAACCTAGTGGGAGGAAGAACTGGCGGAACATTAGCAGGAAAAGTGTCAGCAGCAGCAGTAACTATCAAGCTTGACTTCCCAGTGCCACGGTCTCCAGCTACCACAATGCGGACTCCAGTCTTACCGCTGGGATTAGCAGTTGCAGCTTTCGTCATATGTAAACTACATAATCAAGAGTGGCAAAACAAAAGCCAGAACTTCAAAGATTTAGATACAAGCAATCAAACAAGCATAAATATAGATAAGAGTGAAATATATGAAGAAAAGCGTGTAAAATCTTGCAGACCCAGGTCAAATTTAGGATTGAGGGACAACCATGAAAGCGAAAGCCCTAGCTATATGAAAAGGAATTGTGCAGTAGAAAAAGGTAAACTGATACGCGGCTTTTCATTGTAACACTGGAACTCTCAAGATTATTTGTGGACATGGTACAAGGCAAAAAATATAATATAAAATAAACGAAAAAAAAAAATGATAGTGAAAAGGGAGATTTGTACCTTGAAACTTGAAATTAGCAGTTTCGGTGTAATTTGGTAAGGGCCACCAGACCAGAAACCCTAGATTTTGGGGGAGTTTGTGGTGGTTGCAGCTATGGAGGCTTGAAGAAGACGCAGCGAAATAAGCAATGAAGATTCAAGAGGAAAGTTAAAATACAAGTACACGCTGGGCTTTTCAATTTTTTTTCTTTTTTAGTACATTTTCTTTTTTTTCCTTTTCTTTTTCATAAATTGTACATTTTATTTTATATATATATATATAATATTTTTTAAAACTATAGGGTCTGTTTCAGCTTTTCAGATCAAATTTTACAATTTTACTCTAAACGGTAGAAATAGAGTGTTTGGTTTGATTTAAAAAACATCAACTTTTAGCTTCTTCTTTTTCATGGAAATAGGTCGAGTTTCGAAGTTTTTTACGAAATTTTTTTTTTTAGTTTTTTTTATGAACAATTGTTTGTAGTTATTTGATATTGATAAATTATCCTTTTTATTTTTTTATCTTTATTTTTATTGTGTTATATAAAATTTTATTTTAAACTTTTTATTTATTTAGATTATTTTTATTAATTTATGTAATATATTTATTATTTTATAATTTATTTATTGATTACTTTAAAATATGTCCATAGATATTTTATATACTAACTTCAACGGTTCACATAATTTTACCGAACATTAATAAATAAATAGTTAATAACAAACACTTTATTGCAACTGTAAAATAGCTAAATATTATGATACACATTTAATAATTATTTATTGTGATATAAATATGATAAAATAATTTCAAAATTTCAAAATATGATCTCATAAATCCTAAATTACAATTCACAAATTATGACAACTTTTCCAATGAATTTGAGACTAATCTAAAATTGCAAATTTTGTCTAGATTTGTCAAATTGGAAAGTCATTATTTCTAGTGGTTTGCATTTAAATTTGTTAAATTTAGAAAGAAAAATGAATGGTCAACTGTGTTGAAACACAATTTTCATACTAATTTTGATTATGACAAAAATATTAAATGAAATTAATATCTCCATAATTAATAACACATTAAATCTAAAATGTTAATTTATTTATAGTAATGTGTTTGTTGAAGTGTGTTGATGAATTATAAGCAAGTTCAAAGAAATTAAAAAAAAAGGCTTTAAGCCTCGAGTCAAAGACCCATAAGACAAAGGCTTGTGGATCAAGCTCCAGCCCAACAGGGAGAAGGATCCATAAGCAAGTCTAGCTATCTCAAAGATGAGACAAACTCAGAAGACAGATCAAGCCACGTTGGACAGGATCAAGAGTTGACTCTGCGCAACTGACAAAGCCTCACCATAAAAAGAAAGTTTCAGAAGCAACAGCCAACTTGTGTTTTGGTCAACCTGAGAACTTTACCTGATTTGGTTAAACAATCAGTCTGCTTTTAACCAAGCCTGAAGCACAGCGCAACAGAAAAATCAACGGTAAAAGATAGAAGATCATTGGTTGTTGACACTGGCTTCTTAGGAGTGAAAGCGACAGAAGGGCGTTTCCCTCCCAACGATTATTTCGAAATTTGAAATGACCCCCAGCCTTCAGGTGTCAACTATAAAAGGCCTCTCATTTGCAACTTTGGAATTTGATCTTCACGCAGAAATTATGAGTGACCCGTTTCTTGAAGTTCCAAGCAAAGCAAAGCAAAGCAAAAGCATTTACACAAACGTCTCTATTCTTCTGTGTAATCAATACTCTAGATCTTTCATAGTGTTCGTAGCTTAGAACAAAATTATCAATTCTTTAACTATAATTCGAAAGTGTTGTTTGTTCGGTATTTAGCAAACAGAGTTAGATAGTTTGAGTGTAGGATTATAGAAGAAGGTACTTTGTAATAACTCAATAGCTATTGTAAGGGTTTTTGCTCTATCACAAATAGCTCAGTAATGGATTAAAGCTCAGAAGAGGAATTTTGTGGACTAGATATAGGCAGGAGACCGAACTAGGATAAAACTGCTGAGTATCACTCTCTATGACTCTTACTCCTTATTGCTTGCTTTTATTTCGGAAACATAAATTAGTCAGAGTTGTATCTAATCTGTTATAAGTTCGGATGCCCGTCTGAGGCGTCATCTAACTAAGGAAAAAATTAATCTTAGTTGTTGATCAACTAAAGTTGCTTCTGAACCTTTAATATTTATCCTCTGAACCGTGCTATTGGACTGTGAGAAATATTTTAACTTGGCTAAATTTTTAAACTCTAAATAGTTCCATTAACTCCCCTCTCTTCATTAGGAACTAATTCTCACGTTATAAGAGACCAACAAACTGTAATTTAAATAACAATTTCCAATGTGAAAATGTGGTTTAAAAATGTAATGCATGAAATATTTACAAAAGGTACATATAAAAATAAATTTTATGGTTTTGTGTATCTTAAAAGCTTCCATGTTAAAAGTTTGCAAAACGGATATGAACTTTTTTTTCATTTATAAAGATCAATTTATTCACTCAAATCATTAGTAAATAAAAGAAATTTAAATCATTTTTTTATTATTATTTTCACTTTAAAATGTTTTTAAGAGTATGACTATAATCAAGTCAAACTGAATTTTGGTCAGTTCAGACTCGGCTCATCATAATGTTAACGAGCTCGAGCCGGGATTTGAACTCGATTCGAGCTCAAATTCGTGTTTGAGTTCCACTTGTTTAGAAGTTTGTTTGTTCACGAGCTTAACTCTCCAGTTGTTCGTTTATTTTGTTCACGAGCTTGTTTGTGAGCAGCTCGTTTTTTTTTTTGTTCACGAGCTTTGCTTGAGAGCAGCTTGTTAAGCAAATCCATGAACAAACTCGTTTATTGTGTTCATGAATGAAATAATATCAAATATAATAATAGCATGTTTAGCAAATAAAATAATACAATTTTACATTGTTTCAGCTTTTCCAGACCGTTTCCATTTTCGTTTCTTTTTCCTAGCTAAATTTTCTTAGTAATAATGTTTCCCCGGTGTTTGTTTATATTCCCGTTTCAGTTTTCATGCAACTTAGTCAACTACCATACCTTTAGATATGTCTTATAAATAAATCTACAAACTTCGCAAAATGACGAACAAAATTTCTTAACAGCTCCAAGCCCTTGAAGCTCAAAATCAGATAAGAAGGCGGGAAAAAAAACTACAGCAATATAAAATTAAGGGTAAATAATTTATTAGTCTCTTACTTTTTATCTAACACACTGTTTAGTTCCTATATTTTAAAAAACTCAGTATAAAGTCCCTAGCTTTTGCCAATATTAACCCTTTGGTCCATTTGTCTATTTTTTTTAGACTTGTAATTGTTATATTTTAGTATAAACATATATATATAAAATAATAGAGTAACACGGTCAACTTGTATTGTACTGTGGTTGTCCTAAAAACTAAGATATGCTCGGTTAAAAATCTAAAAAATTAGATAAAAGGACCACAAGGTTAATATTAGCAAAATATAGGGACCTTAAAATGTGTTTTTAAAAATAGAGGGACTAAACAATGTGTCAGGTAAAAACTATGGGAATAATAAATTATTTACCCTAAAATTAAATACAAGGAAAACATGTTCCCGTCATCAAGTAAACCTAGTTACTATGTGACTTTTGTTTTTGTCATCAAGTATGTAAGAGCAATTTGTGAATTAAGTGAGTAGCCATATTGCACAAAAATGGAAACAAATATTGGGAAACATTATTTCTAAAATATAGCATTCAAACGAAAAAGGACACGGACACGAAATGCATAAAGGCTACTAAAAAGAGTGTCTATGCAACATAAGTGAGTAGTAATAGACTAACTTCATATAAGAAGAGAACTAAGAAACAAAAGGTGAAGAATTTGACTAAAATTATTTGACAAAAGGTTCTTGGATGTGTTTCCAACTGTATTTGCAATGATCTAAATGATGCACTTCCAAGTTTCAAAAGGAAAAAGATGAGAAAATCTAAAAAACAAATGAAAAGGGAATTGCAACCCAAGATACATTAGAGTCTATCTTGTCCCAACCACTGTATAGTAAAGACACAATTTCATCAACAGCCAAGCAACCAATGAAAACACACAGAAACTGTAGGTTTTAAGTGCTAGATATTATGGGAAAGTCTTATTCCTGACATTGGCTTAAGAAAGTGGAGGATAGTACTAGTCGGATATAGAAAAAATGGAATGTAACAGAGAAGAAGCCTTCGTAGCTAAGATGATGGCAGAACAGAAGTTCGTTGATGGGGCAAAAAGTCTTACTTAGAAAGTGCCCAACTTGTATCCTGATCTTGATGGTCTTTTTCAGTTTCCAGTAACTCTTGAAGTGTATATCTCTTCAAAGTAAAGAACAAATGGTGAAATAAATTGGTATAAAGTTCTTGGTGTAAAATCGACAGTTGATGATGACACAACCCGCAAACATTACAGGAAACTAGCTCTCATTCTTCATCCTGATAAAAATAAGTCAGTTGGTGCTGAAGGCCTAATATAGTTGTGTCAAGCCTGTTCCCACCACGACGTACCGATCATCTACTACTGCATTCCCAACCGTCCGATGCAGCTGTTTGATCGCATCATCAAACGCTGGCTCTAAAAACCAGCATATATTCCCAACATTACTAAAGTAACTCATCAAATCACTCCCTGAAATCACCATCATACACATGTCCCCTTTTCTCCTCCAGTACGCCTCGAACATCGTTAGATCACGTCTAGTCTAAGAAGAGAGTCCTCACCAGCCACATTCTGCAATCATCGCTAGAATATCTTTTTTGTTGACAAGTGTGCTTCTAGACCAAACTAAACCATTCTCTCCATCATAACTAAGTCTTCTCTTCTTAATAATATGTCTGAAAGGCTGGAGATACAAAGCAAACTCCTCCTTCATTAATGCTACATCATAATAAGAAGAAAAGGCTTTCCCATTTTTTTGTCCCACATTGGGTAATGGTTCAAACCATAAACCTTATTTCTTTGTCAAGTTCACAGTATAACAACACTTCAATTGGATGTCATTATTGAAGAGCTTTAAAACTTGCAGCAAGAAATTTCTGCAGAATGTTTTCCTCGAATTCAGTTGAAGGATAATAGAGAATCAAAACTCAAACTCATGCAAACTCAAACTCATAAACACATACAGATAATCTGATAAACCAATAATAGATGAAATATAGAATTCAGGGAATACTATAATACCATTCAGAAAAATCAGTATACTTTTAAAATGGCTTTAAAAACAATGAAAAAAACACTACTTACACATAAGAATGACTGGAAATTTTACAAAGTCAAGCTGTTGTCAAAAGAAAGAAAAATTTGAAATTAATGCACTTTGAAACCAGGAGATGATAGAAGCAATGAAGAAAGTATATACACTTGTAGATTCTTGTATTGCCATTGGAAATGAATTTAGATCATCTTTAGCTCCAACAATTAAGCATGGGACTTCATAGCCAGTGTCCTCACCATGACCGGCAACTTCCACAAGCAATTCAATTGCTCTCTCCATGAGAACTCGTCGGAGCTGCAATAATAACAATAACCTTTAATATACAAATGATTCTGCTATACTAGAAAAGTAACTACAGCGCCAAGATCATTAATAATGATACCAACTTGCCGATCATAGACAATCAAACTTGAAGCACATCCAACTCTCTCCAAACAAACACACAAGCACATATTTAAGCCCATGAGCATACATGTTTAATTATTCAATCATTGATACTTAGCAGTAAAACTGGTTGCATCATCTTTCTTTAGGAAGCATCTCAACGTGTTTCGTGAAAAGATTTTAACTCACTCAATCCCAAAAGGTTTCAAATCTTATGGCCAATTATTATGCCAACCACCACCACTCTGTAATCATGACTAAAATGAACAGGCACCTCCTATTTACCTGTCATGGACGAATACTGCTATATCACATGATGCCAATGACTCTTTATTGTACAGAAGCTTCTTGGAATCTCTCTCAAAACAAGAGTTTTCTTAATTCCCTACAAACAAGAAAAATTATACAGCTTCAATTGGAGAGAAGAGAGACACATAATTGGTTACAAAAGCTGAAAAGTAAAAGCAAAGAACAATGGGACTTCAACAATATCTCATGACAACACAACTCACTTTAACTCATAAACACATACAAATAATCTGATTAACCAATAATAGATGAAATATAGAATTTAGGGAATACAAAACAGAAAGAGATAAATGGATCAAGCAAGACTCAATCCCATTCTCTATCCAAAAGACATATCTGAATATGTTTATACGTTGAACATTCGATGCAAGTCTCAATTTCTCTAAATTGTTGCATTATTGGAGACATCACTTGCTCCTGGCTCGCTTGCTGGTTCTCATCCTTTAAATCTAGTTTGCAGTCCACCATTGTGACAGGCACCTTCACCTATTCATTGTTCATATACCCATTAGAATCCATTGTCCAAATTGTCCAAAAATTGTAACGGGCATTAAATTTTAAAATGTTACAACTAACTCTTTCAATTTACTTATTTAGAACAAATAACCTCTCTAATGTCATGTGGCATTGCGTGATTGAAACTTCAAAATATTACAATTAACCATACTACCAATCATGGACTGAAACATGACATTTAAGGGGTTATTTATTCCAAATAAGCAAGTTAATGGAGTTAATTATAACTTTTTGAAGTTCAAGAGTCAGTTGGAAAAGTATTAGCACTTTTATTTATATTCATTTTAAATGTAATTCCCTTAAGATTAAATTCCAAAAAGAAAATGGTGATCCTTTTCATGATAAAAGTAGTAGTTTGTGATTACTAAAATAAGAAAAATAAATTACTTATAATTTTTTTTCTTTTTGAAGAAAATTACTTATATCCTTCTAATGTTTCAAATTTACAACCTCATTTTGAAACCTAAAAATGACAAGGTGTAAAAATACCCATAAAATTACTATGTTTTGGATCCGACAATTTGCACCATCAGAAAGATGACATGGCTCCGATATCAATAACACCTCACAATATGTTTGACACGTATCCTCATATGGCAACCAGATAGTGACACATGACAATTAAAACAATGAATTTTTTTAATATCTTAACTTGTAACCTATATTCTAAATTGATCTAATTCAGTTTATTATTATTATTTTAATTATCATGCAGCGATATGTGTTAGATATATCATGACGTGTTGTTGACATGACAACCATGATAGTTTTTTGTTGTTCAAATCGTCAAATCTAACCATATGGACTTTATTGACATAAATTTGCTACTTCATTGGCTTTATTAGGTTAAAAAATACTTTAGTTGTGAATAATCGAACATTCTAAAAATCAGAGAAGTACTTTCGAGTTGTGGATAGTGCAAACATGTGAATAGAGAAGTTACACAATACAAACATAAATTATAATTATAATCTTTTAATTTCCGTTTTAATTCCAAATCTTTAAGCTTTTATTTTCAATTCAACATCGATATCGTTTTATTTACTTAAATAATTATCTTTATGGTTTTAATTATAAATTCAGTTTTTGATCCTTTTAAGCTTTACAATTGTTTAATTAAAAGTCAGATTCTTAAAAAAGGCAAGAAAACAATATTAAATTATTTAACTAATAATTACAATATGCTTTAATTCAACAATTTTTTTTTATCATAAATCATTATCCAATTCATGATGATAATTTCCACCAAATTAGATGCTCTTTTGGTAAAATATACTTCAAATCTCATGGACTGGACCAATCTCCAATTAATATTATAACGAATATGAATTCCTTAAATTTTTAGTATCAATAGGATATAATTCTATTTTATATATATGGAAAGTGTGTTAACGATATAATTCAATTAAGATTTTATTTTCTATATGACGTAATTCAATTAAAATTATGAGTACTTAGAAAGTGTGCTAACGATGTAATTCAATTAAGATTTTATTTCCTTGTATAAATTATATGGCGTAATTCAATTATAATGATGAGAAACTAGATGGAAAGTGTCAATTACAGATTTTATAGAATATGATTCACCTAATTCAACTAACCTTGTCTCTCACAATGGAGAAGTTGACCTGATTGAAATAGAAAATTGGTGTTTTACAACCACTTTAACTTCAAGCTTTCACAAGCAGACCCGTTGTTTGTGATTTTACGGTCTATTTTGACGTAAAAATGTCTACTAAACACGTTCCAATCATATAAAAATTAGCCCTAACATATTAATTAATTTTTATATGAATAAATTTATTGTTTCGACTATTAGTTCTGAATTAATTAACTAGAATACAAGTTCCAGAGCTCTTATACCAATGAAAGATTTTACTACCCAAATAATCAAATGGACTCAAATACGTGTTTGAGGCTTACCTTTTGAAGCTTTGATTAAACTTAAGTAGGTAGCGGAAGACTCTCTTTAGAACCACTAAAATTATCTAAGAGGAAGAACGAATAGTCCATGAACAAATAACGAAATCTCACTAAGAGAGATAGATGGGGTGCGCAGGCTAAAAAGGGGGGGATGTGATTTTTCTCTGAGTTTATATATATATATATATATATATATAATACGTGAGATCCAGTGAGACAATGGATTCTCGTGTGGCAAGGAGCTTATTGTGTGATATAACAAAACTACGTAGTTTTGATGATAATTGAAAAAGGCAAGGTGTCAAATTTGTAAATAAAAGGAAAGAGATGATAGAGAAAATTGTTTTATTTCTTTTCTTCCCGACCTTTCTAACCTCGTTTTTCAAAAATTTTTATACTATTAGACTCGTCTAAATTAGACGGTCATTTTGAGATCCCTGAAGCTCAGGTAAAAAAATTTCAGTGAACGGAATCCGAGTGGGCGTTTTCTGGTGAGAAAAAAGTGTCAAGAAAATTCTTAAAAAATTTTAAAAAATGTAAAACATTATTTTGAGAAACTTTAATTCTTGGATCGAAGCGGGATTTCTTACGGTTTAGTCCCAATAAAACTTTTTTCTTAATTTTATTTATTTTACATACTTCAACAATTTGTTGGGTCAAAACCGTAGGAATCTCGTTTTGAGCAAAGAATTAAAGTTTCTTAAACTGATGTTTTACATGTTTTGGAATTTTTTGATAATTTTCTAGATACGTTTTTTGTCCTACTTACATTGTTCCGACAGTGTACGAAATTGTTCTAAATCAGTATACCATTTGTTCCAGCATAATACTTATATTGTTCCAACAGAATAAATCAGCGTACCAATTTTTCCAACAAAATAGTTATATTATTCTAGTATAATACTTATATTGTTCCAACATAATAAATCAGTTTACCAATTGTTTCAAATCAATTTTATTATCTATGTCTTCAATTTAATTTTTGTTTTTTTAGTATAATATCTTCAAATCAATTTTATTTAGTATAATATCTATGTCTTCAATTTAATTTTTGTTTTTTTAGTATAATATCTTCAAATCAATTTTATTTAATATAATATCTTCAAATTTATATTAGTTATATCATTTAGAAAATAATTCTAATTTTTATATTCTTCTAACATAATAAATCTGTGTGCCAATTGTTTCAAACCAGTTTACCAATTTTCCAACAGAATAGTTATATTGTTCAAACAGAATATTTATATTGTTCCAACAAAATATTCCAACACATAGTGCTGAAAGGTAGAACCAAAAAGTGCCCAGAAAATTATCAAAAAATTCAAAACATGTAAAACATCATTTTAAGAAACTTTAATTATTGGCTCAAAACGAGATTCCTTACGGGTTTGACCCAATAAATTGTTGAAACGTGTAAAATGGATAAAATTAAGGAAATTTTTTTATTGGTATTAAACCGTAAGAAATCCTGCTACCCAATAATTAAAGTTTCTTAGAATAATGTTTTACATTTTCTGGAATTTTTTCGACTTAAGTCATTATCGCCACAGTATTTTCGACTACCTATGTTGCATATAAACGCTTCTTCACTATCGTTTCCACGTTTCCCAGTCGTTTCCATTTTCGTTTCTTTTTCCTAATTAAATTTTCTTAGTAATAACATTTCTCGATGTTTGTTTCTATACCCATTTCAGTTTCCGTGCAACTTAGTTGACCACCATACCTTTAGATATGTCTTATAAATAAATCTACAAACTTCACAAAATGACGAACAAAATTTCTTTAATAGCTCCAAGCCCCAGAATCTCAAAGTTAGATAAGAAGGCGGCAAAAAAACTATAGCAATATAAAATCAAATACAAGGAAAATATGGTCCCATCATCAAGCATTTTCAAACCTAGTTACTATGTGACTTTTGTTTTTGCCATCCAGTATGTAAGAGCAATTTGTGAACTAAGTGAGTAGCCATGTTGCATGATGCGGTTTCTACGGGATAAGTGTACCCCGTCGTTATCAAGTAATAAATTTATGGTTTAAGTCCAGGTTATCGTCCATAGGATTTATTTCTGCAAGTACCGAGCTACTCGATCTCGGATGTTATCTAGGCTTAGGGGGTTTTGAGTTTGTTTTGTTTATATTAATCTACTCCTAGGTTGAATTATGCTAATCCTAGCTAAGTTATCTAGTTCTAACTAAGTTATCTAATCCTAGCTAAGTTATTCTGCGCCTAACTAAGTTACTCTACCCCTAATTGATCTTTTACCAATGCAATTGACTGAATGAACATGAAGGGATACGATGATAACAATGATAGAATGTTTAAGCAATTGAATTGAAACTAAGTCACTTGTGTCCAAGGCGATTAACCCGACCTATCCTCCTAAAGTCCCTAGTTCGTGATTCCCTTGTAAGGCCGAAACTAGCTCTAAGGCTCAGTAATTTGGGCTTAATCTTCTATAGAGTCGTCAATCCTATAGGCACTGACTAGGTCAGATTCAGCTCGCAATATGTGCCAACCTAATTTTGGGATTATCGAATGAGTTAAACCAATCAGACAAAGCGTAAGACAAAGATTAAAACATCAAAACAATTGAATAAACAAAAACTATATTATATATCAAAGATGGAAATATTGTCACGAAGTTACAATAAACCTAGAATTCATAGCATGTATCAGAGGCTAGACAGAATATAAAAGAAGAAAAATCCCTTTCAGGGAACCTGTCTACCAATGTAGGCGTCTTTCTAGGATTTAAGGATAGAGCTTGAGCAATCCTCGGTGAATGGAGCTTCGGAGGTGTCTTCAATGGAGGTTTGAAGGATATGGAGGAGGTGGAGAGGATTTCTCAAGATGAAAAGCTAAGAAAATTACAAAGGAAAAAGATATCTAAATTACAATGGAAAAATCCTACTTATAGACACGTCTCGGGCCTCATTTTGACCTATTTTCGTGTCCTTATTAGTGTAGGAAGACGTGGGGCCGAACGTGGCTTCGTGGGGGCGGAATTGGTCTTTTTGACCAATTCCCGCAGGGCTGCTCGCCGAGCAGGGAAGGCTGCTCGTGCCGAGCAGCCCCCTGCTCGCCGAGCAGGCGCCCGGTGGCCTGCTCGCCGAGCAGGCGCCCGGTGGCCTGCTCGGCGAGCAGGCCACCAGGGGCTTGCTCGGCGAGCAGGCATAGTGTAATAACTCCATAAATGAGCTAACGGCTAGACATGAATAGTGTAATAACTACTCATTAAAAGAGCATTGATGGAAGGCTTTCTAGTTACTAGTTTGATGGTTACAAGTATCGTAGTATAAATAGTGTCATATCTCAAGGCATTGAGGTACACTTTCCTAATCCCACACTTTATGCTTTATTTGAAAATTATTAGAGATCATTCACAGTTTAGGAATTAAGATCATTCAACTTTTTTTATGCGCTGGATTACCACCTTCACCGATCATATCTTCATATTAAAAAGCTCAGTCTCTGAGTAGTAATTTTTTTTTGTTCCATCTTCTTTCATTTTATCACATTATAATTTTTGTTGAAATTGTAATTGAAACTCTTAACCTCATATACATATATGAATTTTATTTTATTTTGTAGTTTGATGACTCAGCTCAATTACGAGATTTTTAGATGCCACATATAAATCTTCATTTTCTGTATACTTAAATGTTCACTTGACTATTGAGAGTTGAGTTTCAATGCTAATTTTGTAAGTACTTAATAATTATTTGATGAGGTGTATGATGTTTCATAGCTTGTTGGGTCGGGTCGTCCTGCACTGGGAACGGTTCCCTGAATACACTCTGATGCCAAAGTTAGTAAGGGAGACAAGTAGAGAGATAAAGAGTCTGAATTCTTAGAGAGAGAAATAAGTTACCCTATTGTGGTTGCATGTTGGGGGTATTTATAGATTTTCCTGGCCATATAGTCCTAATGGCTCTAGGTCCCATGGGTCTAGGCTCGAGGGCTCCAAGTCAATGGGAAGTGTTGAGGTCGATGAGGGATGTCTTTTTCATATGCTTCATCAGATTTCCCCCCTAGAGTGAGAGCAAGCCACTGCGTGCGAGGGCGTATCCTACTGCTGCTCTAGTGCAGGGTCATGGCCTGACGGGAAGTCGCTTGGTGTGAGGTCTTATTGGTACGAGGCCTTTTGGGTGTGACTATAAATACTTAGAAGATGTTTGGCGTGCTTCTGGAGAAAAGTGCCGCTACTTTTTGCCTTAATTAGGGGTTTTTCGGCGCATTAACTGGCATTAATAGGGCAATGATGGTTTGTCGGAGGCTTTTATTGCTTTTTTAGCTTGATGGGTGGCTGTCTGGATGTTTCGTCTGCATAATTGGGATATACATATGAGTTTTGTTTCTTCATTTATGGTTATTCTTCCTTTCGTCTTTGTCTGTTTTTTCTGTTTTTCTTACTTGGAACGTCTATCCTCGGTTCCTAGTTGCTTTCGATCGCCGGTGGAGTGCATTTCTTCTAGAAGTAAGGTTAGTCATCCTCACCCTCTTCTCTTCTTTTATATAGGCATATACATTCTCGGCCTCCAAATTGTCCAAAAAATTGTAACGGGCCCTTAAACTTCAAAATGTTACAACTAACTCTTTCAATTTACTTATTTAGAACAAATAACCTCTCAAATATCATGTGGCATTGCGTGATCGGAACTTCAAAATATTACAATTAACCCTTTATTATCACTTACTGCCAATCATGAACTGGAACGTAGCATTTGAAAGGTAAATTGTTCCAAATAAGCAAGTTAATGAAGTTAATTGTAACTTTTTGAAGTTCAAGAGTGAGCTGGAAATGTATTAGCACTTTTATTTATAAATGCAATTCCATTAAGATTAAATTCCAAAAAGAAAATGGTGATCCTTTTCATGATAAAAGTAGTAGTTGTGATTATTATTTAGTAAATTACTTATATTTTTTTTTCATATTGAAGAAAATTACTTATATCTTTCTAATGTTTCAAATTTACAATCTCATTTTGATATCTAAAAATGATAAGATGTAAAAATATCCATAAAATTACTATGTTCTGGATCTGACAATTTGCACCATTAGAAAGCTGACGCGGCTCCCATGTCAATAACACCTCGCAATATATTTGACACGTATCCCCACGTGGCAACAAAATAGTGACACGTGACAATTAAAACAATAATTTTTTTTAATATCTTAACTTGTAACATGTATTCTAAATTGATCTAATTCAGTTTATTATTATTAGTTTTAATTATCATACGACGATATGTGTTAGATATATCGTGACGTGTTGTTAACATGATAACCACGATAGTTTTTTAGTTGTTCAGATCGTCAAATCTAACCATATGGAGTTTATTGACATAAATTTGCTATTTCAATGACTTTATTGGGTTAAAAAAATACTTTACTTGTGAATAGTAGAACATTCTAGAAACTAGAAAAATACTCTCAAGTTGTGGAGAATGCAAACATGTGAATAGAGAAATTATACAATACAAGCATAAATTATAATTATAATCTTTTAATTCATGTCTTAATTTCAAATCTTCGAGCTTTTATTTTCAATTCAACGTCATTTACTTAATCTTTACGGTTTTAATTATAAATTTAATTTTTGATCCTTTTAACCTTTACAATTGTTTAATTAGAAGATAGATTCCTATTTTATGATAGTTTTCTACAGTCCTTTTGGTACATTCATATTCCACTAAAAAAGGCCAAAAAAAACAATATTAAATTATTTAATTAATAATTACAATATGCTTTAATTCAATAATTAATTTTTTTATCATAAAAATTATTAAAAAATAATCATTATCCAATTCATGATAATAATTTCCACCAAGTTAGATGCTATTTTGCTTCAAACCTCATGGACTAAACCGACCTCCAATTAATATTAAAAGGAATATGAATTCCTTAAAAGTTTTAGTACCAATATGATATAATTCTATTTTAATTCTATTTTATATATATGGATATAGGAAATAAATATTCAATTAAGATGATGAGAAACTAGATGGAAAGTGTGTTATTCAATTAAGATTTTATGGAATATGATTCATCTAATTCAACTAGTCTCATCTCTCACGATGGAGGAGTTGAGCTTATTGAAATAGAAATTTGGTGTTTTATAACCACTTTAACTTCAAGCTTCCACAAGTAGATCCGTTGTTTGTGATTTTATGGTCTATTTTGACGTAAAACTGTCTACTAAACACGTTCTAATCATATAAAAATTAGCCCTAACATATTAATTAATTTTTATATGAATACATTTATTATTTCGACTATTAGTTCTGAATTAATTAACTAGAATACAAGTTATAGGGCTCTAATACCAACAAAAGATTTTACTACTCTCAAATACGTATTTGAGGCTTACCTTTTGAAGCTTTGATTAAACTTGAGTAGGTAGAGGAAGAATCTCTTTAGAACCACGAACTTGTATCACTGGTCACGCTTTTCTCACGCTAAAATTATCTAAGAGGAAGAACGAATAGTCTATGAACAAATAATGAAGTCTCGCTAAGAGAGATAGATAGGGTGCGTATGCTGAGTAAGGGGGAGTGATGAAGGAAAATAGACAAGTATAGGCATAACAGAATTATAAATTTTTATCTATTTTATCTATTTTCCTTTTCCTAAGATCCGTTAGTCATTATTTCATATAAAGATGGATTAAACAAAATACCTTTAGTTTGATGAACTATCTACTCTAGCTAATGAAGTGCCCACGTGGATGTCACGTCAATCACGAACACAGTCACGAACACAATCAAGAAACCAAAACGAAAATTAATAACAACCAAATAGCAACCAAGAATAGATTGCCTCTAACGGTATCCACATGAACTAAGAAACGAATGGAACGAAAAAGTAATTTATCGAATGAGAGACATGAAGAACTTCTCTTCTCCAAGAATGGGATTATAAAAATATGCAACATAGGGGTGTATTTATAGTGTTTGATTTTTCTAACTCTTATTCTCATTAAGTTTAATTAATTAGACTTTCAATCCCATTGGTTTTTTTAATAAATAAACGTTTATAAAATAACTTACATCTTTTTTTTTTTGAAGAAGGAAAACTTTTCATTATGAATGAATATCAGACATAGCTACATCCCTTAGGAAAAGAGGAACTGCGTCCCAAGAGGTTGGACTAGGCCAAACAAACATGGATTTAGCTAATCTATCAGCCACACAGTTCGCACTACGCATTACATGTGTGATTTTAACAGCGGTACAACGACTAGCTACTCTACGGCAGGAATCTAGGACAACCCCAAACTCTGATAAGTCTGGTTGGCGGGAGTGGAACGCTTCAACAACGAACAACGCATCCACCTCAATATCCACGTTGTGCCAGTTATTACAATTACCCAGTACAGCGCCTCCAACAGCCCGTGCGCCTCAGCAAGACGGACATCCCAGCACCCTCTGATCGTTTGCACATAGCATGCCAAAACTCTTCTAGACCAGTTCTGACACACAAAGCCGAACCCCATCCGAGCTTGCGCAGGATTCACTGACACATCCACATTAATTTTTAGGCTTGGGGGCGAGGGAGGAGTCCAGGCACTAGCAGATCGGCGACGGGAGGCGCCAGGCCCGCCATGTGTGGCGATTGCTGACTGATATTCCTTCAACCAGTTTAGACAGGTCCGCACGTAGACAACCGGAGGTATAGTTCGGTTCTCCCATAGACGCAGGTTCCTCAGCTGCCAAATCTGCCACAGGACCAAAGCAGCATTTTCAATATATTCATGATTTACATCTGCGCAGAAGAGACTGTTCAGCCATTCCGCCACTGAATCCGAACCAGGAGATGGAGCTTCAATTCCCGCTGCTGTCCAGCACGATAACGCTGCCTGACAGTCGAAAAAAGTGTGAGCGTTATGCTCCCCAAATTCATCACACATAACACATGAGTTACACACGTTAAGGCCTTTTAGGAACAAGTTAGCACAGTTTGGGTTCAGATTCTCACAGCACCGCCAGAGGAAAATTTTTACCTGGGGAGGGACGTTCAAGTGCCATAGGGCCGCCCAGCCAACTTGCTCCTGAGAACCGTCTTGTAAAAACAAGCGCGCGACAATCTTATACCCGGACCGAACAGAGTAGAAGCATCCTTCGAGTAATTCCAAATCATGCGGTCATCAGTAGTGAAGTCCCCCGGCGGAGTGGATAAGATGGTTTGCACGACGTTCTGATCGAACATCTCTTCCAGGCATTCACTGTCCCATTCAAGACAGTCGGGGATGCGCAGGTCAGCAACGCGGAGCAATTCGAGGCCATGGGTCGGGTCTGCTCTTAAACGGAAGTTCTCCAACTTAGATAGCCAGGGGTCCCGCGAAACAGAAACTGACAGACCGTTACTAATCTGCCATCTGCTACCTTCCACAAGCACTGGTCTTGATTGCAGGATGCTCCACCACACAAGGCTCGGGTTATGACCCACTTAAGTCGTCCAAAAAGTCCCCTCACGGAAATATTTAGCTTTGAGGATCTTCCCGGCTAGAGCATTGTTGTCTGAAATCAAATTCCAAGCCTGCTTCCCGAGTAAAGCAAGATTGAAGGACTAGAGGTGTCTGAAGCCTAAACCCCCGCTACTCTTGTCCCGATAGAGACTCTCCCAGACCACTAGTGTATTCGTTTCTTACCTGCGGTAGAGCCCCACCAGAACGAGTTCATCATGCGATGAAGCTCAGTGCACAGAGTGATGGGAAGTAGGAAGATGCCCATGCAGTAAGATGGGATAGCCTGACGACTGCTTTTAATAAAACTTCCTTGCCTGCCTGCGAAAGCAACCGACCACTCCAGTTAAAGAGACGCTTCCACAGCATATCCCTCAGGTAGCTAAACACAACACGCTTCTTTCTGCCTATCAGCGACGGGAGCCCCAGATAGCACCCAGTGTTTAGCGGGTCGCTTACATTTAGCACAGATTGGACACTATTCTTCAGCATCATAGGCACATTTGAGCTAAATAGGACTCCAGATTTACTAAGGTTAATTGACTGGCCTGAGAGCACCTTATAGGTATTAAGGATGTTCTTCATAGTTGCCGCTTCCTCCAGCAACGCCCTGAAGAAGAGGAAACTGTCATCTGCAAACAGTAGGTGGGAGACCCTGGTTGCCCTGAAACTCGCCTTACTGCCGTGAATACTTCCACAAATTTCCGCTTGCCTGATCAGAGCTGATAAACCCTCTGCACACAAGATAAAAAGGTAGGGGAGAGGGGGTCCCCTTGCCGTAGGCCTCTTTTTGGGATAATCGGGCCCACCTTTTCATTCTCAAGAAGAACATTGTACTGCACTGAGGTGACACAAGTCATGATCCAATCAACAAAGGTAGAGTGAAAACCCAATTGCATCATAATAGCACGGAGATACGACCACTTGATGCGGTCATAGGCTTTACTTATGTCAATTTTAAACGCCACATCCCCCTTACTGCCTTTAACTTTCCTTTTCATTGAATGAATCAGTTCGAATGCAGCAATTACATTATCAGATATAGCCTGCCCTGGCACAAAAGCGCACTGCTCTTCCGAGATAACCACATCCAGTGTGCGCTTTAATCTGTTTGCCAGAACTTTCGCAATAATTTTATACAAGACGCTACAAAGCGAGATAGGGCGGAGATCCTTCATACAGGTCGGAGATTGGACTTTAGGGATAAGAACGATATGGGTATCTGTAAGGGCAGAGGGGAGGGCACCAGAGCGCAGCCATTATGTACTGGCATCGCAGATGTCGGGTCCAAGGTCAGGCCATAATTTTTGGAAGAACGCTGGGTTTAGACCATCAGGACCCGGGGCCGTGTCTGGTTTCATAGACGAAATTTCATCACTAAACTCTTCTAGAGAAAAATCAGCCAGCAGAGCCACATTCATGTTTGCAGTAACATGAGGTGCGATAAAATCCAAATTCGGAGAGGCCTCCCCTTCATCTGAATCAAATAAGGAGTGGAAATAATTAAGGATTACCTAGTGAATTTCCGATTTTGATTCAGCCCAAGAAGTGTCGTCGCGCTGGAGGCGAGTGATTTGATCCATTTTTATTCTAGAGGTGGCGGATGCGTGGAAGTATCGGGTGTTTCTGTCGCCACTCTTCAACTAGTGAGATTTTGATCTTTGTTTCCAGTAATCGGCTTCCTGAGCAAGAGCCACATTCAATTCCTGACGAATATTAGCAACCCTGGTATCATCGGAGGCATAGGCGGATCCCACAGCATGTTTCAAACGATAATTATAGCTGGCAATCTGGCGAGTGAAATGGGATTTATAATCTTGACCCCAACGAGTCATTAATGCAATATTTAAGCGGAGGCGCTGACAAATTTCTGACCCGCCGACTTCCTCCAGTCTTCTTTGATAAGAGACAAGAACTGACCATCAATCAACCAACCATTCTCCACTTTGAACCTGAATTTCTTTCTAACTGTGCTTCTTGTATCTGTTCGGAGCTCAATCGGGTAGTGGTCTGAGACACTAGCCACTAGAAACTCAAGTCGGGCGTGTGGAAATCTATCCCACCAGCTAGACGTGACCAGGCATCTGTCTAGACGTTCTTCAATAAACTGCTCAGTACCTCTGCCTCTCTCCCAGGTGAAACCGTGCCCCTATAAAGGTAAATCTGTAAGTTCACAGTCCCCAACAGCCTCACGGAAACCCCTGAATAACCACTCTGGATGGGGCAGGCCCCCATATTTATCCTCCACAAACAACAAGTTATTACAGTCGCCAATAACACACCAAGGCAAAACCGAACGGGGCTTCAAGGAACGTAACAGATCCCAGGAGAGGTGTCTGTTTGCCCTATCAGGTTGCCCGTAGAAGCCTGTGCATCTCCAAGGCAAGCAATTTTCTTCAGAAATATCAAAATCAATATGAGATGAGGAGTAGGACAAAATGGAAATAGATATTTTATTCAGCCAAAACAGGGCCAGGCCCGCACTGCGACCATTACAATTAACTGCAAAACAATGCTGAAAACCAAGGAACAACTTAATTTGGGAAATCCTACTATCACTAACTAAAGTTTCTGATAAAAACAAAAAGGCGGGACATCTAGAGCGAACAAGGCTCTTTAGGACATTAACCGCACGCGGGTTGCCCAGGCCGCGGCAGTTCCATGCAACGCCTATCATTGTGGGCAGCGGGGCTCCTCTTGGGACCCGACCGATAAAAGATGATTGAGTGACTCTCTAGTTGTGTCATGACCTTGATCATGTAGAACCCTAGTGTTGGCCATTTCTGATTCCTGTTCAGCTGCTTTGCCATTCTCTGCCCTTCTT